>NC_071400.1:2194219-3464219 GCF_022682495.2 Desmodus rotundus | reverse complement strand
TCAGGCAACCCAGGACGAAGAGCAAGATGTAGATGTCGGCAGAGGCTGGGGTTCCCAGGTTATGGCTTTTCAAGCACAACGTAGATGCCTAAATGAAAGGATTAATTGATTCAAATGAGCATATTCCCGTTGAAATACCAGCTAAAAATAAAGGTAACATCCTTGTCTTGTAAGGGCAGGGTATTTTTGCTGGCCTGGCATGTTTTTCTTAATAGAAGACACCTGGACATCTTAAATGCTAGAGAAGCTTAAGACCTGACTTGGCCGAACTTTCAAATAAAAATTCTACCGAAGTTGAGGGAGGATCTGTCCCACATGGAAGACTGTGCCAGTGGCTAAGAACCATTGCAAGTGCATCCATGCTGCACAGCATCATGGTAAGTGAGATAAGCCACTCAGAGAAAGACAAATACCATGTGATCTCACTCATATGTGGAATCTAAAGGACAAATTAATCTAATGAACAAAACAAAAACGGACTCATAGATAGAGAACAGAGTGACAGTGTCAGAGCAGAGGGTGGTTAAGGGCTGGGTGGAAAAGGTGAAGGAATTAAGCAAAAAACAAAAACAACCAAACAAAAAACAACAAAACCCCCAAACCCCTCATAGACACAGATAACACTGTGATGATTACCAGAGGGGATGGAGGGAGGTAGAGGAGGGTGAAGGGGGAATAAATGGTGATGGAAGGAGACTTGGCTTGGGGCGGTGAACACACAAGACAATATACAGATGATGTATTTTAGAATTATACACCTGAAACCTATATAATTTTATTAACCAATGTCACATGTAGGATAAGTAGAGGCAGTCTGGCTTCTTCGCCCGAGTGTCTGGGTAACCAAGGGAAGCAATGTTTCCATAGCCTTGGAGGGGCCTGATAACCAGTGTTCTCATAGCCCTGAGACTGGGTCTGATACACTGTTCCCAAAGCATAAAGTGGGCTCACATGCGCAGAACTATCTTATGTTATGTAAGGTTTTTGCAGTTTTCCAACTTTGTTCCCCTCTAGTACTTAAACAAGTAGGGGCTTCTCACTAGGGAGACACATGCAAGGGACATACATGCAAAGGGACAGGTGCCATGATGGGTGCCACGCTGGGGAGCAAGGACCATGATGTGTGACATGCAGGGAGACATACAGCTTGCAGTGTGTATGGCTCACCCACCCATAAATAAAGGCACCCCAATGGCTCCATGAATATTATTCTGTCTGCACGAATACCATGGACCTGCCCAGCCTTGAAAGGTTGCAACACATCACCCCAATAATTTAATAAATTTTTTTTTTTAAAGAACCATTCCAAGCTCCCTGCCTAGAGATCACCAGCTATCAGAGGTTCAGTGACAGGGTGCTTACTGGACATGTGTGTTATCACCTAGGGTGAGGCTAATTGTCACCAGTAACAAGAAGTAGGTGTGTCTAGAGCTGCCTAGGGTTCAAGGGACTGGCTCTTTTAGTACAATATAGGAGCAGCATAAAAAGCCTTAACCTATTCAAATGTGCATATTCCCCCTGAAGCATAAGCTGAATGAAATTAAATGTTTTTCCTGCTCAGAAGCAAGGCCTTTCAACTGGCCTCCCATGGTTCTCTCAGTAACAGGTGCCTGCACCTCTTGAATGCCAGAGAAGCCTGAGAACATGCAGGAATGCCATGAGATAGACTTGGGGGACAGAAGGCTCCATGGACCTGTGGATGAGGTATGAGTGCTTGGGGCCCACCCCTAAGTTACCTACTTGGGGGACACCAGCTGCCAGAGGCAAGCTGACCGACTGACTACTGCAAGTGTGGGGCTGTCTTGGGTAAGGCTAACGGGGAACATAAACAACAGATGTCAGGAGAGGCAGAGGGTTTCAGGCTCTGGCTTTTCTGGTGCAATGCAGATTCCTAATTAAAAGTCTTAATCGATTCAAATGTGTGTAATCCCTCTGAAGTCTGAGGTAAACAGAGTTAACATCCCTGCCTTGCCAGGGCAGGGCCTTTCTGCCGGTGGGGGCATGGTTCTCTTCAAAAGAGACACCTGGAAAGTTTTGAGCACTGGAGAAGCCTGAACCTAACCCGGAGCATCTGAAATTGTGAAGTGACTATCCCCAGGTTGCGGAAGGCTCCCTCCAACTTTCTAGTCGGTGCAGGTGGTCAGGGACGGCCCCTAGCTTCCCTACTGGGAGGCAAAGCTGCCAGAAGATCACTGTCAGAACGAGTGTCACAGATGTCCATGCCACCTGGTATCACGGTGACCAGGACCAGGAACAACAGGTAGGTGCTGGGAGAGGCTGGGAGTCCTAGGCTGGAGCTTTGGAAGTCCAATGCAGATGCCTACTTACAAACCCTAACCTATTCAAATGTGAATATTCAGCCTGGACTCTGATCTAAACAAAGGCAAATGTATTGAATACAGTATTTGACTTGCCAGAGTAGGGGACCTTTTGGGTGCAAAAAGCTTTAACATATTTAAGTTGTGTATATTCCCCCTAAAGTCTGAGCTACATAAAGTTAATTTTTTAACTTTGCCAGGGTGGGGTGTTCGGCTGGTTCCCTCAATGAAAGACACTTGGGCATTCTGACTGCTGGAGAAGCCAGGTCTTTACAGCAGCATGTCCATATCATGACCAAGTATAGCATGGCGAGGGAAGGCTCCCGTGACCTCTGGTGTCTGTGTGGGTCACCAGGGACCACCCCAGCTCCCCTGGCTGAAGGGCACCAGCTGCCAGAAAGTTGCCGATGGACTGGGTACTGCACACAGTGGGTGTAGCTTCGTGCAAGGCTAACAGGGACCAACAGCAAGAAGCAGGTGTTGGGAGAGGCTGGGGTTCCTAGGTCCTGGCTGTCGGAGTGAAACGAAGCAGCCAAATTAAACGTTTCAACTAGCAGACAGGTCTAAGATAGAGCCTGCATAGGAAGATGCTGATCTTGCCCCCTTACAGGAGCACATAGAAACATACGCCCATATGTAGAACCGTTGCTTCTGAGAGACAACTGAGGGCTGATTAAACAGACAGCTTCTGAACAAACGAGAGAAGAACGCCACCAAAAAGAGAAGGCTGGGTAACCGTGGCATCTCTCTGGGATTCGAGCTGCTGGTAAATGCCGTTGTTTATGTCTCCCTCCACCACAATAGGGTTGTAGCAAAGGCTTTATCCCACTGCTCTGGCCTACCGACAAGATCACCACAGTCGTCCCCAGCCATACTGCAAAGAGCCCATTTTGGCTTTAGAACAACCAGAGTAAGCAGGATCAACAGGGCATCACAACAAGCACCAGGCCTCCCTGCTTGGAGCCACACCAGCCCAGCAAGCCAGTGCCCTAGGTGCCGTAAGTGCCCACCTGGCTCCAGCTGGCCTGACAAAACCACCCAGCACTCACAGCAGACACAGATGTCACTTCTTCAAAAGGCCACTTTTTTAAGATGGGGAGAGATACCTATTTTGTCTAATTCATAGAAACAAACATAGAAGGTCAAATAAAATGAAGAACAAGAAGAATATCTCTCAAATAAAAAAATTTAAAATTCCCAAAATAAAACAGGATTAAGTGGAGATAAGTAATTACCCAGATAAAGAATATAAAGAAGTGGTCATAAGGATGATCACCAAGCTTGAGGGTAGAATAGGGAATCTTACAGAAAAAATTAGCAAGGAGTTAGAAAGTATAATAAAGAACCAATCCGACCTGAAGAATACAATAACTAAAATGAAAAATAAACTAGAATGGCCCTTGTCAGTGTGGCTCACTTCACTAGTGCACTGTCCCGTAACTGAAAGGTTGCTGATTCCATTCCCAGGTAGGGTACATGCATAGGGTGTGGGTTCGATCCCTGGTCTGGGCACATATGATCCCCCTCCAGAGAGCATATGGGAGCCAACCAATCAATGGGTCTCTTTCACATCGATGTTTCTCTCTCTGCTTTCCTTTCTCCCTTCCTCTCTCTCTAAAAGTAATGAAAAATAAATATCACTGGGTGATGACTTTTAAAAAAACTAGAATGAATTAACAACAGATTAACTAATACAGAAGAACAGAGCAGTAAACTGAAAGACAAACTAGTGCAAATAAACCAATTAGAACAGCAAAAAGGAGAAAAAGAAAAATGAGGATAGAAGTTTTAGAAAAGAGGAACCCTTATTCACGGCTGGTGGGAATGTAAACTGGTACAGCCACTATGAAAACCAGTGCGGACGCTCCTCACAAAATCAAGAATAGAGCTACCATATGACCCAGCAAACCCTCTTCTGGGTATCTACCCCCAAAATTTGAAAAAACATTTATTCACAGAGACATATGCACCCCTATGTTCATTGCAGCATTATTCACTCACAGTGGCCAAGACATGGAAACAATCAAAGTATCATTTGATAGACAATTGAATAAAGAAGATGTGGTACATCTATACAATGGAATACCACTCAGCCATAAAAAAGATGAAATACTGCCATTTGTGACATGGATAGACCTTGACAATATTATGCTAAGTGAAGTGAGACAGAAGTTAACAACCATATGATTTCACTCATATGTGGAATATAAAACTGAAAGCAACAAATGAACCAACAAGAAAAATAAGCAAAAACTCATAGACACAGACAACAATATGGTGGTTACCAGAGGGAAGGGGTTGGGGGTAGTAAAAGGGGTCAAACATATGGTGATGGAAGATGATTTGACCTCAGGTGGTGGGCACACAATGCAATCTGAAGGTCATGTATCATAGAAATGTATACTTGAAACCTATATAATGTTATTAACCAATGTCACCCCAATAAATTTAATTTAAAAAGAGAAAACATAGGATAGTTGAATGGACCTCTAGAACAACATCAAGCACAAGAACATTTGCATTATAGTGCTCCCAGAAGAAGAGAGAATAAAAAAGAAACTTTATTTGAAGAAATAATGGTTGAAAACTTTTCTAACTTGGGAAAGGAAACAGACGTACAGGTTCAAGAAATATAAATAGTTCCAATGATGAACCTAAAGAGATCAACACCAAGACATACTGTAATTAAAATGGAAAAGGTTAAGGATAAAGAGAAAATTTCAAAGGCAGCTGGAGTAAAACAACTAGTTAAACAGAAAGAAAATACTCCCGGAAAACCAAGATGGCGGTGTAGATAGACACACTGCACCTCCTCGCACAACCAGAACTGACAGAGAATCGAACAGCAAGGGGGACTGACACCAAAGAAATAGAAAATAAACATTCATCCAGATTGGTAGGAGGGCCAGAGACGGGCACCGGGGTGGAGAGGACTCGCGTGGTTGTGGCGGGGACTGAGACTGGCGGAGTGTGGGACAAATGGCGCAGGCAGTCCGAGCACTAGCAGACCCTGCGGCCCCACATTTGCACAGATAAACCCAGAGGGCCGGACTCAGAGTGGCGGAGACTGGGGCAGGCAGAGTGGCGGGTAGCACCCTGCGGCACCACATTCCCCCACAGATAAACCGGACGAATGGCGGGCAGCGAAGCAGACCGCGCAACCCAGGGCTCCAGCTCGGGGAAATAAAGCCTCAAACCTCTGATTGAAAGCGCCCCTGATGGTTGGGGCGGCAGCAGGAGAGACTCCCAGCCTCACAGGAGAGGTCGTTGGAGAGACCCACAGGGGCCTAGAGTGTGCACAGGCCCACTTACTTGGGAACCAGCACCAGAGTGGCCCAGTTTGATTGTGGGTAGAGGAGTGAAAGATTGAAATCCAGAGGAGAGTGAGGCGGGCGCCATTGCTCCCTCTTGGCCCCTCCCCCACGTACAGCGTCACAGAGCAGCGACCAGCATTACCCCGCCCCAGTGAACACCTAAGGCTCCGCCCCTTAAAGTAACAGATGCTCCAAGACAAACAAAAAAATGGCCCAAATGACAGAACACTTCAAAGCTCCAGAAAAAAATACAACTAAGTGACGAAGAGATAGCCAACCTATCAGATGCACAGTTCAAAGCACTGGTTATCAATATGCTCACAGACTTGGTTGAATCTGTTCGAAAAACAGATGAAAAAATGAAGCCCATGCTAAGAGAAACAAAGGAAAATGTACAGGGAACTAATAGTGATGAGAAGGAAACTGGGACTCAAATCAACGGTGTGGACCAGAAGGAAGAAACAAACATCCAACCAGAAAAGAATGAAGAAACAAGAACTCGGAAAAATGAGGAGAGGCTTAGGAACCTCCAGGACACCTTGAAACGTTCCAACATCCGAATTATAGAGGTGCCAGAAGGAGAAGAGGAAGAACAAAAAATTGAAAACTTATTTGAACAAATAATGAAGGAGAACTTCCCTAATCTGGCAAAGGAAATAGACTTCCGGGAAGTCCAGGAAGCTCAGAGAGGCCCAAAGAAGCTGGACCCAAGGAGGAACACACCAAGGAACATCATAATTACATTACCCAAGATTAAATGCAAGGACCTACATCCAAGATTACTGTATCCAGCAAAGCTATCATTTCGAATGGAAGGGAAGATAAAGTGCTTCTCAGATAAGGTCAAGTTAAAGGAGTTCATCATCACCAAGCCATTATTATATGAAATGTTAAAGGGACTTATCTAAGAAAAAGAAGATCAAAAATAGGAACAGTAAAAATGACAGCAAACTCACAGTTATTAACGGCCACACATAAAACAAAAACAAGAGCAAACTAGGCAAACAACTAGAACATGAGGGTTGTCAATAAGGGAATGGGAGGGGGAGAGGGGGGTAAAGGTACAGAGAATAAGTAGCATAGATGATAGGTGGAAAATAGACAGGGGGAGGGTAAAAATAGTGTAGGAAATGTAGAAGCCAAAGAACTTATAAGTATGACCCATGGACATGAACTATGGGGGGGGAATGTGGGAGGGAGGGGGGTGGGCAGAATGGAGTGGAGTGGGGGGGGAAATGGGACAACTGTAATAGCATAATCAATAAATATATTTAAAAAATTGAAAAAAAAATCGTTGATGATGATAACGATTGTGGCATGTGTGAGGCGATATCTGTTGGTGATTTTAATTTACATTTCTCTGATGACTAGTGACAAGAAACCCTTGTGCGCTGTTGTTGGATTGCAACTTGGTGCAGCTAATATGGAAAACAGTATGGACCTTCCTCAGAAACTTAAAAATAGAACTGCCACACGACCCAGTGATCCCTTTATGGGTATTTGTCCAAAGAAATCCAAAGCAATTATTTGAAAAGATATAAGCCTCTCTATGTTCATTGCAGCGTTATTTATAATAGTCAAAATATGGAAGCAACCTAAGTGCCCAACAATAGATGATTGTATGAAGAAAATGTGGTACATATATACAGTGCAATAATACTTGGCCATAAAATAATGAAATCCTATCATTTGCAGCAATGTGGATGAATTTAGAGGGTATTATGCTATGTGAAATAAGGTAGAGAAAGACAAATACTACATGATTTTACAATATTTGGAATCTAAAAAACAAACAAAAACCACACAAACAAGAAAAACTCATAGATACAGAGAACAAACTGTTGTTCGCCAGGTTGGGGCTTGGGGGATGATTGAGAAAGGTAAAGGGATTAAGAAGCACAAAATGGCAGTTACAATTTTTTTGGTGTTAAGTTGTATGAGTTTCTTACATATTTTAGATATTAGCCCTTTATGGGATATGTCATGTGTATTATACGGGGTCCAGCAGAAGTAAAGCTTGCTTGAGTGTGGTGATAGGGTATGTGAATGTCTCGCACGAGATGGACAATTTGAACATGTCACCTAAAATGTCATATGGTGTGCTTGAGTGTGATATTGTTGTTACAGAATTACATGCTTATGATTTTGTAATAAAAAGACGTTGTAATACAAAAGGAGCATTATTTGTGCCGGACCCTATAGAATGGAATATTACTCAGCGATAAAAATGAATGAAGTCTTACCATTCCTGACAACATCGATGAACTTAGAGAGTATGCTGCTAAGTTAAATAAGTCAGGCAGAAGGACAAATATTTTATAATTTCACTTCTTGTGGAATCTAAAAAACAAAAAAATGAACAAACAAAACAGAAACAGGCCCATAGCTACAGAGAATAAACTGATGGTTGCCATGTGGGTGGAGGGATGGGGGAAATAAAACAAGTTTAATTTTTACAAAAGGCACATCACGTCAAATGTTTGTGATATAATAAGAATATGAACTCTCTAGTAGTGAAAGTTTAAACTGATTCATTCACTTTGAAATCTGTCAAGTCTTCACCAAGTTTAGTACTCATGTGTATACTTTGTCACAAAGTTTAAGCTCTTGGGTATGTCCTAAAATAGCTTTATACAGATTTCTTCCAGGAACACCATTGACTCAGAAAGAAGAAAGCCCAAACCACTTCATGTGTGTATATAAGAATAGATATTTGGAGCACACTGATTCAGGCAGAAGTTTAAATAGTGCTCCAAGTAGGAGGTATTTTACCCAAGTATAAAAAAATATTAACAATAGAGCAGCCCTGGCTGATGTGGTTCAGTGGATTAAGCACCAGATTGCAAATGAAAAGGTCACTGGTTCCATTCCCAGTCAAGGCACATGCCTGGCTTGCAGGCCATGTGCCTGGTTGGGGGAATGTGAGAGGCAACCAATTGATGTTTTTCTGCCACATCAATGTTTCTCTCCCTCTCTTTTTCCCTCCCTTCCCCTCTCTCTAAAAATAAATAAATAAAATCTTTAAAAAAAGCAATAAAGCAAACCTCACCTTGCTTAGCTAAGGTATGGCTAAGAGCAGTTTTATTGTCTAATATAACTCATGTAAGGTAATTTAAATATTTCTCCTGGTTGGCTATTCTTTTGGCAGTCATTGCAATACCTGCCCAAGAAAAAAATCTGGTACATTTGTTCAAGTTGACATCACCAGGCATTGAACATCCTTGACTCTGTGTCTACTTAGTTGTACAATTTGCCTGTAAAGTATGTTTAAATACAATGTCCAATATTATCTTTCCATTCAGAAATTTAGAGAAATAAAAATAACTATTATAGTGAGTGCTTGGACTATAATATTATGTATGAGATAGGAAGGTAATGATGGTGTGGATTATACAGGCCTGGTCTGGAATCTTGGGTTAGTTGTTCACAACAGATATCATCTGCTTCATTTCTTAGTAATATTAAATTGCAAAACAATATTGGTTGAGCAGTCCAGTGACATGTAAGAGTTTTCTTTAAATTGGAATACTTGAATCAAAGAGTCAACACCCTTAAATTTGGTTACACATAGATTAGTTAAAAACAGAGCAGACACATAGATCAATGGAACAGAATAGAGATCCCAGAAATAAACCCAAGTCTCTATGGTCAATTAATATTCAACAAAGGGGACAGAAGAATAAAATAGGGTAAAAATAGCCTCTTCGACAAATGATGCTGGGACATCTGGACAGCTACATGCAAAAAAATGAAACTTGACCACCAACTTAATCCATACACAAAAATAAACTCAAGATGGATAAAAGACTTAAATATAAGTTGTAATACCATAAAAGTCCTAGAGGAGAACATAGGCAGGAAAATCTCAGATACTCCATGCAGCAATATTTTCACTGATATGTCCTCTAGAGCAAGCAACATAAAGGAAAGAATAAACAAATGGGACTTCATCAAAATAAAAAGCTTCTGCACAGCTAAAGAAAATATTAGCAAAAGGAAAAGGGAACCAACCATATGGGAAAATATATCTGTCAATGATACCTCAGAGAAGGGCCTGATCTCCAAAATATATAAAGAACTCATACAGTTCCACTCCAGGAAGACAAACAATCCAATTAAAAAATGGGCAAAGGACCTGAACAGACACTTCTCCAAGGAAGGCATACAGAGGGCCCAGAGACATATGAAAAGATGCTCAGCATCACTAGCCATCAGAGAGATGCAAATTAAAACCACAATGAGATACCACTTCACACCGGTCAGAAAGGCCATCATAACCAAATCAACAAGCAACAAGTGTTGGAGAGGATGTGGAGAAAAGGGAACCTTAGTACATTTTTGGTGGGAATGCAGACTGGTGCAGCCATTGTGGAAAACAGTATGGAATTTCCTCAGAAAACTAAAAATGGAACTGCCTTTTGACCTGGCAATTCCACTGCTGGGATTATACCCTGAGAATCCTGAAATATTAATTCAAAAGAACTTATGCACCCCAATCTTCATAGCAGCACAATTTATAATAGCCAAGTGCTGGAAGCAACCTAGGTGCCCATCAGTAAATGAGTGGATCAAAAAGCTGGGGAACATTTATACAATGGAATACCATGCAGCAGAAAGAAAGAAGGTGCTCCAACCTTTGAAACAGCATGGATGGAACTGGAGAGCATTATGCTAAGTGAAATAAGCCAGGTGGTGAGGGACAAATACCATATGATCTCACCTTTAACTGGAACCTAATCAACAAAACAAACAAGTGAGAAAAATAGAACCAGAGACATTGAAATTAAGAACAAACTGACAGTAATCAGAGGGGAGAGGGGAGGGAAATAATGTGGGGAAGAAGGGAAAGGGGCATAAATGAACGTGTATGAATGGCCCATGGACAAAACCAAAGTGGGGTAGGATTGAGGGTGGGAGGTGGGGGTGGGTAGGGTGGGAGAAAGAGGTGGTGGGAAAATGGAGACAACTGTATTCAAAGAATAATAAAAATTATATCAAAGAAGAAAAGATTAGTTAAAAATATCTGAACTTTTGGAGGGATCATGTAGAAAGGAAAGGATAAATGTTTTAATTGGTTGTAGATCATGATTAGATTAGGTGAAAAAATCTTGCATCTGGAAAACAAAGATTAAGAACAAGAACAACTAGTATTTCATTAAGTCCCATGTTATTAATTTTTGCTGATTTTGTTACTTTTGTTAGCAGTTTTATGAATCCATATTTTTCTTAAACTTCTGTAGATATTTACCCAATTCAGTGTTATGTTTTTAAAGTTAATTAGAAATCTATATTAAAGTCTCAGAATCTTCTCCATGTTTTTCTCTGAAGGCAAAACATCTTTGTGTGAACATTTTTGTAAAAGCATCTTAGTAAAGAAATAGACCTGGCTGGTGTGGCTCAGTGGATTGAGCACTGACCTGCGAACCAGAGGGTTGCTGGTTCTATTCCCAGTCAGGGCACATGTTGGGTTGCAGGGCAGGTCCCCAGTAGGGGGCCCGTGAGAGGCAACCACACATTGATGTTTCTCTCCCTCTCTTTCTCCCTCCCTTCCCCTGTGTCTGGGACCCCACTGGACAGCACATCCAAATGGAGACTGACCACAGTGGAGTTGGAGAAGGCTCTCTCTACCTCTACAGGCTGTTTGGGGTGGAGGGGATGACACCTAGTTTTTCTCTCTGGAGGGACCAGCTGACAAAGTACCTATTGTGCATGAGTGGGCCATCCTGAGTCAGGTTAACTGGGACCAGAAACAAGAGGTAAATGTCAGGAGAGGATAAAGGTCCAGCATGACTTTTAGAGTACAATGTAGATGCGTAATTAAACGACCAACCTATTAAAATACACATATTCCTCCTGAAGGTTGAGCTTGAAAAACTTTGCTAGGGCGGGGCCATTTGGCTGGCCAGCCATGATCCAGCACCTGGGACCACCAGCCTCTCCAGACACCTACCTCTTCTTATTCTAGATCCCAGTTAGCCTGATGTAAGGCGACCCATGACTGTATAGTATGCACTCTGTCAGCAGATGCTGGAAGCAGGTGCCCTTCAGGCAGAGGAGCTAGAAGCAGTCTCCAACTACCCACACAGCCACATGAGATTATGGGAGTCTTCCCCAACCTGGTGATATTCAGTCTTTATTTGGATGTGCTCCTTGATAAGATTCTGGGCTTCTCCACCAGCCAAGAAGTCCATGTTTCTTTTATTGTTGAGGGAGCTCCTGCCCACCCCACCCCTGCTCCCTATCTCCCACCCTGCTGCCACCATGAGCAGTCTCCATCCTGATCCCTACAGTAGATTGGGGCTTTTAATTGCACAGCTGCACCCTGGCTGGTATGGCTTAGTGGATTGAATTGCACAGCTGCCTTGTACCTGAAGTGCATGGGACCCACAGTCTTTCCCAATACCTGCCTCCTCTTCCTGGTCTCCTGTGTGTTTATTTTGTAGTAGGGCATGCGTATTTGAAGTGCTCACCCCACCAGTAGGCCTTCAGCAGCAGGGGCTGTCCAGGAAAGAAAATGTGAGAGCATTCTTCATGGTTTACAGAGGTGCAAGGAGCTCACCCCAGCAATGATTAGTTCCCCTTAGGACATGCTGCCTGGTGGGGTTACAAGCTTCTCCAGCAGTCCAGACCTCCAGGCATCCCTTAGGAGGGGAACCGGGGCCAGCCAGTCCAACTAGCCACTCCCTTGCCAGGCAAAGAATCCAGAGTTCTCCAGCTCAACCATCAAGGGGAATATCTGCATTTGGGTAGGTTAGTGCTTTCAATTAAGGATGTGCTTTGTACCCTCAAAAGCCAGCACTGGGACCCCCAGCCTCTCATATCTTTTTCTTGTTCATACCTTTGGTTTTCCTGACTTAACAGTGGCTCGTACGTACATAGTACAAACCTTGCCACTTGGCCTTGGACAGCTGGGGCTGTCTAAGCAAAAGGAGTCCGGGATGGTTCCCACTCACCCACTCAGCCACCACTGGTGGAGGGAACCCATCCATGCCAGGTGACAATCCTCTTTTTGATATGCTGCCCATTTGGGTCCCAAGCTTCGCCAGTAGTCAAGATATCCAGGTGTTTCCTATTGGGACGAGCTGTGGTTGGCCAGCTAATAGGCCTCACCCTGTCAAGGAAAGGCAGTTTAGCTTTTTCCTGCTCAAACTTCAGGAGGAATATGCACGTTTGAGTATTTTATGGCTTTTAATTAAGCATCTGCCTTGTGCCCAAAGAGCCAGTGCCTTAGTTCTTGGTCCCTGTTACCCTGACCTGCTGAGACCCGTGCATGCACAGTACATACCTTGTCAGCTGGCTTACAGAAGCCTAGGTCCTCAAGGCCAGAGGAGCGTGGAGCAGTCCCGAAACACTCCCACAGCTGAGGGAAATTACCCCTCCTGGTAATAGTCAGCCACTATTTTGATATGGTGCCTTGTGGGGTCCCAGGCTTCTCTAGGAGTCAAGACATCCAGCTGTTTATTATTGAGGGGAACTGGAGCCTGCCAGCCCAGTGGCTTCACTTTGCAAAACAAGGAAATAAAGTTTTCCAATTCAGTCTTCAGGAGGAATACGTACATTGGAGTAAGTTAGGGCTTTTAATTTTGCATCTGTCTAGCACCCAAAGAGAGAGTATCTGGAATCTCTGGCCTCTCCCCTCACTTGCTTCTTGTTCCTGGTTTCTGTTAGCCTGACCGGTGGAGGCCCACACTTGCGGAGTACACATCCTGTTAGCCAGCCTAGGGTAGCCTCGACTCTCCAGGTCAAAAGAGCTGAGAGTAGTCCCTGACTACCTGCGCAGCTTCCAGAGGTGGAGGGAGCCCACCCCCTGACAATAGTCAGTCTCTCTTTTTGAGGTACTGCCCATTTGGGTCCAAAGCTTCTCCATCAGTCAAGATGTGCAGGTGCATTTTATTGAAATGAACACTGGTTGGCCAGCCTCACAGACCCTGCCCTAGCAAGGCAAGGCAGTTGTCCTTTTTTCTACTCTGCCTTCAGGGGGAATATGAGTATTCACATTTGAGTTGGTTAAAGCTTTTAATCGGGTATCTGCTTTGTGCTCCCAAAAACAAGTGTCTGGGACCCCCAGCCTCTTCAGACATCTTTTTATTGTTCCTAAACTCAGCTTTATTTGTGGTGGCCCATGTATGCACAGTATGTACCTTTCCAGCAGCCAGGGTTCTCCAGGCAAGGGGAGCTGGGTTCAGTCAGTCCCCATCCATTCTCACAGGGTCTAGAGGTAGAGGGAACCTTACCCCCCTGGTGACAGTTCCCATTTGACCTGCTACCAAGAAAGGTTCCAACTTACTGCCACAGTGAGGATGTCTAGGTGTGTTTTATTGGACAGAGCTGTAGCCAGCCAGCACAACTAGCCTCACCCTGGCAAGACAAAGCAGTTCAGGTTTTTCTAATTCAGCCTTCAGAGGGAATATGTACATATAAGTGATTAGGCATCTGCCTTGTACTCCAGGAGCCAGAGCCTGGAACTCCTGTGCTCTTCTAACACCTGCCTCTTGTCCCTGGTCAGTCTGACCTGCGCCAACCTGTACACATGAAGCACAAATCCCTTCCATTGATTTTGGCAGCCGGGGTCCTCAAGACCAGGGGATTAGGGGTTGGTTCTTTTTTTTTAAATTTTATTTATTTATTTTTAGAGAGAGGGGAAGGGAAGGAGAAAGAGACGTAGAGAAACATCCATGTGTGGCTGCCTCCTGCACGCCCTGCACTGGGGACCTGGCGCACCACCCAGGCATGTGTCCTGCCTGGGAATGGAACCGGCCACCCTGTAGTTCGCAGCGTGTGCTCAATCCACTGAGCCACACCAGCCAGGGCTAGGGGTTGGTTCTTAAGATGTTACAAGCTTCCAAAGATGAAGGGAGCTCTCCCCCACTGGGCATATGATGTCAGTCATCATTTGAACTTTCCCTACTGCAGGGTCCCTGGCTTCTTCACCAGTCATAATGTCCAGGTGTCTCTTATTGAAAACAGCCTTGGCTGGCCAGCTTAGCCAGCTCCTTTCTTGACAGGAAGGGAGATTTTCCAGCTCAGCACTCAGGGGATATATCCACATTTGGGTAGTTTAGGTCTTTTAATGTGGCATCTGCCTTGTACCCCCAGGAGCCAGTGCCTGAGACCCCTGATTTCTCTCTACACCTGCCTCTCGTTCCTTGTGTTCTGTGAGTCTGACTGGCCATAGCATGTGGATGCACAGTACACACCCCATCAGCCAGCCAAGAACAGCCTGCACCCTCAAAGCCAGAGGATCTAGGGGCAGTCCCCAACCACCCTCACAGCCTCCTGAGGTGGAGGAAACCCACCCCGGCTGATCGATCTGCCTAGGACTTCCAGTACTATGTTAAGAGTGGTGAGAGTGGGCACACTTGTCTAGTTCCTGATCTTAGAGGACAATCTTTCAACATTTAACCATCGAGCATGATGTTAGATGTGGGCTTGTCATATATGACCTTTATTATATTGAGGTTTTGAAAGTTTTTTTTATCATGACTTAATGTTGAACTTTGACATTTTTCAACTTATAAACTGTGACTTTAACCTTTAATTCCATTAATGTGATGTATAACATTTTTCGATCTCTGTATGTGGAATCATCCTTACATCCCAGGAATAAATCCCACTTGATCTCAGTGTATGTTCCTTGTAATGGGCTATTGAATTAATTTTGCTAGTATTTTGTTGAGAATTCTTGTTCCTGTATTCATTAGGGAGATAGGCATATAGTTTTCTTGTAGTTCACTTATGTCTTTGGTATCAGGGAAATGATGGCTTTGTAAAATGAAATTGGGAGTGGTTTCTTCTCTTCTGTTTTTTTGGAAGGTTTGAAAAGGATTTGTCTCATTTATTTATTTACTTATTTTTGTTGAGGTGTAAATAATGTGAAGATTTTTCAGATTTTCTCACTTAACAACTTTTAAATATTCAATGCAGTATTATTAAAAAATGTTTACCGTGTTGTACACAACATCCCCATGACTTATTTATTTTATAACTATAAGTTTGTACCTTTGACCTCAATTGTACCAACACTCAAACCCTGCCTCTCTCTGGTAACCATTACCTGTTCTTTATGAGTTTGTTTTTTAAATTATTTTATTTATTTTTTATTTTAGAAATTTTATTTATTTATTTTTAGAGAGCAGGGAAGGGAGGGAGAAAGAGAGGGAGAGAAACATCAGTGTCTGTTTGGCTCTTGCACGCCCCCCACTGGGGACCTGGCCTATAACCCAGGCATGTGCCCTGACTGGGAATCGAACCAGTGACCCTTTGGTTTTCAGGCCAACACTCAACCACTGAGCCACATCAGCCAGGGAGAGTTTGTTTCTTTTAATTCTACATATAAGTGAGATCATATGATATTTGCCTTTCTCTGACTTATTTCACTTTGTATAATGCCCTCAATATCTATCCATGTTGCTACGAATTGCAAGATTTCATTCTTTTATGGATGAACACTATTCCATTGTGTGGGTGTAATCACATCTTTATCCATTTATCTATAGATAGCCACTTGGGTTGTTTCATATCTTTGCTACCATAAATAATGCTGCAATAAACATGGCAGTGCATATATATTTTGGAATTAGTATATTTATTTTCTTTGAATAAATACCCAAAACTGGAATTGCTGCATCATTTATTAGTTCCATTTTTTAATTTTTGGGAACCTTCAAGCTGTTGCTCCCTGGTCAAGGGAGTAGCCCACACACAAGATGATTTCTCTGGGCCTTTGCCCAGGTAGCAACTTGTAGCTGAGTTAATCATAAATGAGGAAACCTTGAGGAAAGCTGAGGTAATGCACATAATCAGGGATTTAGCCTTAAACTATGGTGAACTCATGCACCAGTTACCAAGCCAGCATATAGAACAGAGGTCTGTGAGGAAAACACCTCCTCCCTTCAACAGAGGCTAACAATCATGACCCACACTTGCTTTCCATAGCCCAAGGGCTTCCTCTCATGGCAGTTCATTCCAGTAAAGCTTGTGATCAGTGCAAAGCATTCTTTTGAATTACAAGCACCATGAAAACCACTCCTTTAGCATTTACAAATGGCATGGAAATCTATTGGTGACATTAAAGTCCAGAGTTATGTATTATCTTTGAGTTGTGACCAAAGCAAATAATGACAAAATAAGTACTAGATCAATAGGACAGGCACATCACCAGATCACTTCCTGTCTCTTCTCTGGTTGCTTAAGAACTCAGCAAACCTTTTAGATGAATTATGTCTCAGACAGAGAGATGACACCTTCTACCATATATTCTCATTATATTACCTAGGCATAGAATAAAATATAATCACTAAATTCTGGAGAATTAATTGGGAGAATCTCAGAAGATTCTCTGTGAAGACTTAGCCAAAGGCCTTTCCAATCAGTTGGAATTAACTACCATGTTAGAAGCACAAAAACTATATCACTTATACAGTTTTGTGTAAGTCTACTTATCTTGTAAGATTGTTTTGAAAATTAAATTGTAATCACATAAAGGGTCATAAGGAAGTCACAATAAATATTAGAGCTCATTTTTATCACTATTTTAGTAGCAAGGAAGTAAAAGACCAAAGAATTAAGCATGGCCAGATCAAATAGCATTTATGACATAAAGACAGTACTAAAATGGAAATCTTTTAGAATCCAGTGCTTGCACCATTCTGTGATATATTTTCTTAACCATTCTGTCATATTTTGCCTACTGACTCTCAATTTCAGCTATGTATTCACTTTCCCATGTTCTTCAGGTCAGACAAAAGTTCTATTATCCATTCAGTCTCCCACACGAGAAACTTTAGCAAAAAGGAAGAGAGAGAGAGAGGAAGGAATATCAGCACTTATATAATGTAACCAAAGAGAAATTGTGTACCCACAACTGGTCTCAAGAGTAATACAGTCTGTGAACAAGGACAAAAGACACATAAGTGACAAGCTCCAGGTACTGCAGTTGTTCATGAAAGTATGTTCTTAGAGGTTTCCTGGTTGAATTCCATAAATATTGTTCTCTTTGTAACTATTTCTACATTTATGCTTCCACTGGCCCAATGAAACCTCTCTTTTTATTGCCTAAATGAAGGCAGCAGTATCAAAACTGATTAAATTGCCATTTCTCTTGTATATCTACAATCCAAAAACAGGTTAGAGGAGAAATAAAGATGTATATTTAATGATGAGATGGTTGCTCCTAAATATGAGCATTATATAAGGAGCTTATAATTTCTGTGATGTCTATGGATAATACATTTACGAATTGCCTCTGAGCTAAGAAATTAATGCTTACACATTCAAAGAAAAGTGACACCAATTAAAAAGAACCTATGCACCTCTGTGTTCATAGCAGTGTTATTTACAATGGCCAAATGCTGGAAGCAACTTAAGTGCTCATCAGTAGATAAGTGGATCTAAAAACTGGTACGTTTACACAATGGAATACTACGCAGTAGAACGAAAGAAGAAGGAGCTCCTACCCTTTAGGAAAGCATGGATGGAACTGGAGAGCATTATGCTAAATAAAAGAAGCCAGGCAGCAAAAGACAAATACCATATGATCTCACTTATAAGTGGGACCTAATGAACAAGACAAACAAGCAAGCAAAATATAACCAGAGACATGGAAATAAGGAACAAACTGACAGTGACCACAGGGGAGGGGGGAGAGGGATAATGGAGGAAAGAGGGGTAACGGTCTAGTCAAAGAACTTATATGAAGGACCCATGCAAATGGAAAACAGCGTGGGGATTGACTGAGGGAGTAGTGGGGCAGGGCGGGGGAGAGCAACAGGGGAAAACTGGGACAACTGTAATTGAACAACAATGAAAAAAGAAAAGCAATGTGCAGAGTTACAGACTTAAGGAAAATGTCATCATTGAAGTATGAAGCTCATATTCTCCAAAGTCAATGATTAACTAATGTCTGAGATAGTTATATTTTTCTAAATAAAAACTAATATGTGAACAAAAGATCACAGAATAATTTAAAAAGTATAGCACTAAAAAATTCTAATACACATCTTGTCATCATGTTAGTCTCAACCATGATTAGGAGATCAGGTCTTTGTGGAAGACAGAGGTGGGAGCAAATCTTTGTTCTTCCACTCACTAGTTAGGTGAACATTTTGTTTTAGAGTTCCAGACCCCATTCCAAACATTATAAATCTACTAATCTACTTGAGAAAAAAAATGGCACATTTTAAATGTATTAAAAAGAAGGTTTATTTTTGGCTTGGAATAAAAAGGAAAGAATACATTATGCTAATTTTTAAGAACCACCTGAGTAATCCAAGTAGTATATGCAAGAATAACAACTGATGAAAATAAACCAACACCATAGTTCATAGAACTTTACCAAGATAAATTAAAAAAGCCAGTTCAGTGTGTTTGCATAAATACAACACTACACACCCAATAATTTAGAATATTATTAGAAAAAAAATCTCTGTTCCAAGTAGCAATTGTCAGTAAGTTTAAATAATGAGGACTGTCCTGAATTGCATTAGGCAATCTCATGAAAAGTTTTCTGTTGACTGAATAGGAAAGAGGAAAAAATTAAAGCCAGGTAAATTGAAATCTTACCAAGTAAATTATAATAATTACTTTAATTAAATTATTAATGTACTTCTAAAATATTATGTTCTTTTAATACCAGCTTTACTGAAACAGGGAGTGTGAAACTCTATTAAGAATTTTTGGAAAGCAGGTATAAGTGTTTTTAAATGGTGTCCTTATTCTAAACAAACAGGAAGAGCCCAATGGCCACCTGTAATGACCTGAATGATAACTATAGGAAATATACAAGTGTAGATTAGAAAGTAGTCTATATAAGATGAAAAATCAACAGATTGTTGTTTTTTTAAATCAAGAAATGTTTAATTCTCAAGGGAATTCACAGTCTCAAAGGAAGTAAACGAAAAGAATCTGCCTGCAATTTGTTATTAGTTGTTCATGTTGCTGCTGGCAAACGTATGAAAAGCTGTTCTGTGAAATTCCCTGGAAAGCACAACACTGGAATTTTTCTTCATGTTTTCATTTTAACGGTGGAAGGTATTACACAGACTTTTGCAATACCATCATAGACATATCTTTTCTTTGATAATGTGTCTGTTATTTGTATGCGAGAGACAATTTGTAGGCCTGTTTTCAAGGCCAGTAGTGTCAGGGTAAAGCAGAGAGATGAACTTGGAGGCAGCTCTCCAAGATACCTTCTTGAATTTCCACACCAACGAATAGAACGTGTATCACACATCTTTAAAACCAATACCATTTTCCTATTACTGTGGTTTGTTATCTTACAGGTAATATGAAAAGGCTCTTCGAGACTTACAGTATCTGGAATTGTCTCCAAAGACATGCTCACGTTTCGAAAACCTGGAGCTTCTCTTTCAAGTTGGATTGTCTGTAGCATTGCCAGTTCACCGAGCTCTCTTTTCCACACTATGTCCAATTTTCCCATTTCTGTTAGTCCTCTAATGGCACCAGATTTCTCTGAAAATTCCTGCTTGATCTGAAAGTGATATAAATACTGGCGTTCTTCCATCGACTGCAAAAAGGTTCTTGTTCCAAAGGTACACTCATCTTCTCCAGCCCAATTCACATGATTTAATTCTGCTGCAGTGTACATTTCAGGTGGCTGTAAGGAAACATTTTTTATAAAAACATCTGAAGATGAAATGTTCTTAATCTGGACTTCAAGAAATAAGTCACTCATCTCTGAATTGTAAAACTTGGTTTTCACTTCCAATGGTGTACGTGGAGAAAACAAACACAGTTTCCTTAAAAACATCTTTCTTACTCACTGTGTTGAACAGATACTGAATCCACAGGGACTTCTCTTCCAGTGTTCATTACTCTGTCATGGATGACATCATCAATATAACAATTGAATGAAGGTTCTGTCACAGTAACCATGGAGACTGAAATATGTAAAGGCTGAGTACTTGTCTGAAGACAGTATTTTCATGATGATCTTGACAAGTTAATTGCAGTCATTTGGAATTTTCATATAAATTAAATATTCATCTAAAAAATGTATGTCTAAGAATTTTGATGAAGTCAACCTTTCCCCCAAACATTGACATTTCTAGTGGAGAGACAGTTGTCATGAGCTAGTTAGAGAAATTGTCAGGCACATCACTATCTTCACATGTGACTGGATAGTTGGTTAATAAAGTATGCTTAGTAGACAGCATCATTTGAAGTATCAGAAAGATCTGTCTGGGTGGATTACCTTGCATTTTGACCACAATTTTGTCCCATTGTTTTAAAAGCGTCAGGTATAGCAAGTTGATAAGACACAGAAACAACTGCTTTTGATAGAAACATTTATTACTTATAGTTCCCAAAAGGATGGGACATGTCATGTCAGACAGGGCTACATGGGAATGCACCAGAGTTGGTCCAGAGACAGAAGGAGTGAGGGGAATGCATTCATGCAAGTTTTGATTAAAATTTCTGTGGGAAAGGCAAAGCAGAGAAGGGTAAACAGATTAGAATTGGCTGGTTTGAATAAGTTCATGGTGCTCCTTGTTGCAGGGTCTTCCCATAGCTTCCTTGTACATGTTCCTGAGGTGATATTGGGGCAAGACAATAGTGGCTTAACCTGTGAGAGTTCCATAAAGGAGAGAGTTGACTGCTATGGGCTCTGGACTGGTTGGCATGCATATGAAGGGAATTCTCACAAGGGAGTCATATGTTACTTAGAGGAATTACCTTGCCCTGGGAGGGGCAGTCACTCCCTGGCCAGCAAAGCACCGAGATATCAAAGCATCATAAAATACAGAATGTAAAATAAAAGAAATGTGAATAGCCCTGGCTGCTGTGGCTCAGTGGATTGAGTGCCAGTCTGTGAATCATAGAGTTGCTGGTTCAATTCCCAGTCAGGGCACATGTCTGGGTTGTGGGCCAGGTCCCCAGCAGGGCATGTGTGAGAGGCAACCACACGTTGATGTTTCTCTCCCTCTCTTTCTCTCTCTAAAAATAAATAAATAAAATCTTTAAAATAAAAAAAAAAAGTGAGTAATATACCCAGTGGATTTAGTCACTGGTGATAAGAGGTACAGGCAGGCCAGAGGCAGTCAAGAAGAATGCTGCACAGAGGAAAGACCCTAGCCTGAAACAACTCCTATATCAGTCTGGGTCCAACATGGGAAGTAGAACTAGTATGAAATGTAGATGATTAATACATAGATAGATGGATAGATATTTATTACAGGGATTTGGCTTACATGAATATGGGTGCTAGCAGTCCCTGTAATGCTGTCTCTGCATCTGATATACGTGGCTGAAGCTCACAGGGCAGGAAGGAAGAAAATATGAGAAGGGAGGAATTCTGTGAGCACAATCTGGAAGCCAATAGGGTGGACTGATGCCCATGTGCATTCTCAATGCATCTGAGTTTGGTGGTGATAGTGTCCTGCCTACTTCAGGGCCCTTTGCCCTGGAGCTCCAGTGTAGCACACATAATTGACTCAGCTGTTGCTTCATCCCGAGTTGAGTCAGCAGATAAGCAATAACGTGTTACGACATGCCTGCTGCTCTCTTCCACCTTCTAAAATCTTGGGAGAATCTTCCTTGTGGCCCACCCTAACTGTAAACATACAACATATGAAATTCTGGGAGATGTAATTCAGCCTAGCAAAATGGATACGTTGTAAAATCCATTGATAACCTTCATTCCTACCATCACGGTCACTTTGTTTATGAACAGGTTGGGAAATGAGAGACATGGCTGGTGATGGAGTCTGACTGATATCCACAGAGTAGGCCGTCCTATCTATGCACCTGAGTAGTGAAATCCTCCGGCCAAGTCACCATTTGGTGAATATTCGCATGGGATACTAATATATTCACATTTTGTGTGGATTTGGAGTTTTCTATCCACATATCTCCTCCCAAGACCTCATCTCTGATTTCCCAATGTGTCCCTTCCAAGTTGTGGACCACCCAGTCACACCATTGTTGTCACCTCATAAGTTGTTGTAGACTTTGTGCAGGTCTTGGTATGGGGATTGAAGCTCTCAGCTTTTTCTTTCCCATTGTCTCCAGAACAGTTAAGAGCAACCAGCCAGCTGCCTTATTTTGACTAGAATATTCTAAGGTAGTAAATACTTGGCCACTTAGAGCCATGCTTTGCATACCTATCTGATTATAGATATCTTTGTTTTTAAAGATTTTATTTACTTGTTTATTTTTAGAGAGAGGGGAAAGGAGGGAGAAAGAGAGGGAGAGAAACATCAATGTGTGGTTGCCTCTCTTGCGTCCCCTACTGGGGACCTGGCTTGCAATCCAGGCATGTGCCCTGACTGGGAATCGAACTGGTGACTGTGGTTCGCAGACCCATGCTCAACAGGCTCTTATTCAAGTCACTGAGCTATACCAACCAGGTTTGATTATAGGTATCTTAAAGTAACAATTTGCATAATTATTTACTTACCATTTTGACATGGATTTCCACTGTGTTGTTTATCACTGGAACCTAAACGGATTAGAGAACCAATTCCAGAAAACCCAGCACTAGTTAAAATAAATTTGTCTTTAAAGTTCTTTCCCTCTAGTACCACCTTCTTGAACTGTTTACTTTATCAGTTATTGTTCAGCTAAAGATACAGAACAAGTAAGGAATATGTAAATATTTATGTGGAATTGCTGTAGAGTCTAGTTAAGCAGTCCCTGTGATACTCTGTCTAAATCTGATTCTGTAGCTCGAAGTCTGCAAGGCAGGCAGGTAATCAGGAAAGGAAGACACTGAGTAGGCTAAACCATAAAAGTACAGGCTGAAATTTCACAAGGAAATACTGAAACTAATGTCCATTCTTGACCTTGGTGAAGAGGGTAACACATGCAGCCTTACCCAGACCAGCTTCTGTTGGATGGCAACAAATTAAGTCAGCAGATCAGCAATAATGTGTACACATTACAAAAATAATGGGAGTGTCTTTCCTGCCTTCCTAAATCTCATCATGCTCTCTCATGTAGCACAATCTAACTGGAAACACATGAGGAAGATAATTCTTGGGCGTGCAGTGAAGTGTAGCCACATCGACATATTATAAAGCCATCATAATTCTTTTACAACTGTCTTCTTAAAGTCATGTTTTTCATTCCCTTTAATAATCAGAGTGACTTCCTTTTACTAAAACTATTCCTTAAGCATCTCTCAAAAATCTATAAATAAAACTAACCTTTCTACCTCCCAATAAAGAACATGCAAGTCCTTTCCTAGAAATTGACAACTGGTAACAGAGCCTCCAAAAACAGCCTACACTATAGTGGAATCATTGGACACTTCCCACACGCAGAGGGCTATAGATGCCAAGAAGTATATAAGCTAGTGTAAAATCTTACTAACAAAATAGTAATGAGTCATTCCCAGCATTTATGTATATGTTTGTATGTAGAAGATTATGTGACCATGCAGAAAGGTATGGAAGGAGTCACTTTGGAAGTGTCAGACTGGAGGTATAATCATGGTGAGGGAGGTTACAAATAAAAGAAGTAGAAAGCCCCATCAAGGAAAGAATGAGCACTTATTATTTAGTATATACATAACAAGACGCTTTAAGAGAACATCACTAACATGGCTACGGTTGTCATCAGAGGGTGAGAAAATCTCAGTTGACTATTATTTTATCTGCATTTTCATCCTCATTATCTAATTTTTTAAAAGCTTATATTTTAATAAAATCAGCTGTTTTGTTAGAAACAAAAATGTAAATGTCTATAAACAAAATCTGACAAAGTAAAAAATGGAGAAAATGTGTCCTCTATAGAACAGACAAGTAAAAATTTCAAACAAATGTCTCAAACAAAGAGAAAAATAATCCAGAACAAAAGTATGCAAAAAAAATGAGTAGAAAATTTCTTAAAGATGAAAACAAAACAGTCAGTACACACGAGATATATATTTAAGAACAATTATCAGGATTCCAAGATGGCTGCAGAGTAGGTAGAAGCTATACTCACCTCCTCCTAGCCGCAAACTGGATTTACAGATAAATTATAGAGCAAGCATCCAGAATAACCAACTGAAGGACACCTGGAATGAAGTATTATAACCAAGGATTTATAGAAGAGGCCCGACAGGTCTAGCAACTCCTGAGAAGACTGTGTGGGATCCAAAAGTTTAAGCTTAAACATGAAACGGAAACTCTGGACACTGGTTTTGTTTTGGCCTTGCTGAAGACATGGTTGGACTTTTTCCACAGTAGGACAGAGGGAGATGGAACTGGAAACCCGGGGGCAGAATTCTACCTAAATAAATCATCTTGCCACAGCACAGACTCCTGTGCACGGGTCCTCGAGTGCTTTCCTCACAATCCAGTGGAAGACCCTAATTTCTACCTACAACAGAATCAGTAGAATTAAAAAATATACAAATGACTGCCACACTTTTAAAAATGTTCTTCTCTTGGAAAAGAACAGGTGCGTGGTGTGGGCAGATACCACCCAAGTGGAAGCTACAGAAAATATCTGGAGGAAGACATCTGGAGCCTTATTTCTGGAGCCTTAACCAGCTGAGGGAAAGCCTGACTGACACAGAGGCACACCTGGACCAACAACGTATTAATGTTTGAGTACAGAAAATCCTTAAAGTGAATGTAACATAAAGTAAAAATGTTAATAACTAAGCCATTTACTGAAGAGTAAAATCATGATTCGGTCATTGGGAGCTTTTTTGGTTAGACTGACATAACTTTTCTACTGTCATTAAATACAATATTATCATTAATATTTAAAAGGTAGCTATCACTTAATAAATACCTATCATATACCAAAAAAAAAAAAAAAAAAAAAAAAAGAAGCCCGACAGAGACTGGTAACAAGGGCAGAGAAATGGAAAGGGCTGGGCCTCAGATCCATGCGCAGCAGTTGGGAATCTGGAGGGATATCTGGGCTGCAAATGTCCCTCCAGAGGAGCGTGGGGCCTCAATCCCATGCCAAGATCCCCAAACCAGAGCCCCAGAGCCAGAAAAGGAGCCCACATAACATCTGGCAGTGAAAACAGCAGGGACTTTGTCTGCCTGGAAGAGAAGGGAGTCTGTTAGAAACCAAAACCAAGGTGCTCTCTTAAAGGGCCAATGCACAGGATCTTGCTGTGGAAAACTCATCCAAGGCTCTGCTGGAGTGAAGGTGACTCAGGGCATGCTGGAATCATTAAGAGAAGGTCTGTGTAGAGACATCTGGAAGGTGAGCCACTCAGCTTCCTGTGCTAAGTACCTATCCCACACCACTCTAAGATGCCACCTTCCCAGGGTCAAGTGCTCCTATTGTGACAGTACCAAACTGGGGAATGCACTGCAACAGTCCCCCAGCTACTGGCAACAGTACCCTGCCAAGCTCGAGTCTGGCAGAAAAGACTGGTGGCTGAACCCAGTAGGGACCTTTGGTGCACTTCTTTTCTGGAGAAGCTCTTAGAAGACACTCAGTCAGTGAGCTGTGTAGTTTTGGAACAGGGGCCATACTAGCCTCACACATGGGTGCAACTGGCTCTGGCCCCAACCTACTGGGGATTCTCTTGGCCTTTTAAGTCCCAACTCCAGGTGATCCTGCCCTGCTGAGCTCAGTCCCAAGGGGTGAAGGGAGTGTTCCTCAGAGTGTGGACCTATGGAGCACATCTCTATCAGAGGCCTTTTTCTGGGACACAGACAGCCACTGGGAAGTGTGGCTGTGGTGCGGGGGTGGGTACATTTTTTGCCACCCCTGCAGGCTCATTGGTGCCACTTACAAAGATAGACTCTTTTAATCTGTCCTCCTGAGTCCCAGTGACCCTTCCCTGCTGAACTCAGTTTCATGGAAGGAAGTGCTACTCAGAGCTGGCACTTTGGAGCACAACTCCCTCAGTCTCAATTTTTTAAAAGATTTTATTTATTTATTTTTGGAGAGAAGGGAAGGGACGGAGAAAGAGAGGAAGAGAAACATGAATGGGTGGTTGCCTTTCACACACTCCCGACCGGGGATCTGGCCTACAACCCAGGCAAGTGCCCTGACCAGGAAACGAACCGACGACCCTTTGGCTCACAGGCTAGCACTCAATTCACTGAGCCACACCAGCCAGGGCTCAATTTTTTTTAACTTTATTTTTATTGTTGGCAATATTACAGATGTCCCCATTTCCACCCCCTGACCACCTCCGCCTAGCCCCTAGCCCTCTTCCTTCTGGCTATCACCACACTGTTGTCTGGGTCTGTTTCATATATGTGTTTTGCCTAATCTCTTTACCTTCTTTCATCCACAAACCCCCTCCAACCTTCCCTCTGACAGCTGTCAGTCTATTCCATGTGTCCATGCCTCTATTTCTATGTCAGTTTATTTTGTTCATTAGAGCTACATATAGATGAAATCATATGATACTTGTCTTTCTCTGACTGGCTTCTTTCACTTAGCATAATAATCTGCAGGTCCATCCATGCTGTCCCAAAGGGTAAGAGTTCCTTCTTTTTTACAGCTGAGAAGTATTCCATTGTGTAAATGTACCACAGCCTTTTTATCCACTCATCTACTTATGGACCCTTGAACTGCTTCCACATAATGGCTATTGTAAATAACGTTGCTATGAACATAAAGGTGCATATATCTTTCAAATTAGTGATTTGGGAATCTTAAGATACATTTGTAGAAGTGGAATCACTGGATCAAAAGGCAGTTCCACTTTTAGTTTTTTGAGGCATCTCCATACTGTTTTCCACAGTGGCTACGCCAGGGTGATTTAAGCTATGTATTGTTTGGTTAGGAAAGAAAGGTATAAATCATTTGCTCTCAAGTGTCCTTGTGATTCACCAGCTGGCTGCAAGTTGCTCAAACTATTTGGCCTTATTTAATTTTCTTGTCTCAGTTTCCCTATTCTACTTGCCCAGGAATTCTCCTAGGTTTTTGCCATCCTATCACAATTCCATTGCTAAAAACAGGCCTTTACTCTCCCTGATACCGCCTGTGCCTTCTCTCAGCAACCCCACATAATACTTGGAGTACATTGGGAAGTGAGTTTTTAATTTCCAGTAATGCTATGGTGATGCTCTAGTAATTTCCAGTAATGCTCTAATGTCATAATAAAAACCCAACTCCCACTTCCAGAACATCCCACAATGTATATTGTATTCCAAAACATGAATGAATCTGGGGATACCTCGATTTCATCTAATGTGGGGGAAAGGATCAAATGACAGAGATAAGTCCTCCAGTCCTATTCCCACAAACCTCATTGAACCTCCCATACATCATGGCCCTATAAGCATAAAAAAGCCAGCATCAAACCTGCTGATGCTCTAGGTTAGTGGTTTTGATATTATTATTCCTCAAACAAGAATTTCATGTGGAAATTCAATACATACATAAAAAATATAAACTGGGACCCTCTTGTTAAAATGAGGAGTTTCCTGAACCACTTCCACTGAAGCCCTAGCACTCCATAAAGCACAATTTATTTATTTCCCCCCAAGACTGGAAGGTTTTTATTTTTTCACAATGTATGTAGAAGACAAAAGTGCCATGAATTCTATTCTGAATGGACAAACGCACCTCATGAATATTTGTTTAGAAGCAGAGATATCAGTTACACCAATGACAGTTATAACATGGCAACTGGGGCACAGAATCATCAAAACCATCAGAGTTACAGGTTTCTTTTTGGAGGTTATCCTCACAACGTGGTAACAATTTCCATTCTGAAGTCCTACAAAACCACTATATTCACATTACTTCTACATACAGGGTTATATTATCAGACCATGACAATTTGGTAACAATGTGAATAGCCACATAAGTCCCCAAATGATATAAAAAAATTACAATGAGCCCTAGCTGGTGTGGCTCAGTGGATTGAGCGCTGACCTGTGAACCAAACATTGCCAGTTTGATTCCCACTCAGGGCACATGCGTGGGTTGTGGGCCAGGTCCCTGGTAGGGGGTGCCCAAGAAGCAACCACACACTGATGTTTCTCTCCTTCTCTTTCTCCCTCCCTCCTCCCCCTCTCTAAGTATAAGTGAATAAAATCTTTTAAAAATTACAGTGACATTTTGTAAATGTTCTCAACTAAAAGCAACAAGAAGGCCTCATCGACTCAACTTCCCCAGTGGGTAGAAATGGAAAATGAGATGCATAGGGTCTTGCTTAAAAGCAGTGAAATGAAAAAGAGCTAGCATTAACTTTCCACAAACACAAGTTTTTATCTGGATGGAGAGGCCCACTAAAGCTTTAGTGCTCCGTTCATAGTTCTAATTTAAAACAAGTTTTGGTGAAACAAAAAAGTTAGGAAGAGTCAGGGGGCTTCTCTTCCTTCTACTCCACCAGCTCTCAGGCAGCCCTGTCTTTCCAGCCGGCTCTGGCTTCTGTTGCACTGCCCCATGAACACACCCCTGTTATTTTGTCAAGTTCTCCCTAATTCCTGGGCAGCAGAAGCCAAAGGCCTTGCATGGGACAGGGTCTGGACATTGTCATGCCCCAAATAAGATGGAAACAGCCACGAAAGCCTGGGAAGGAGAACTGAGGGGCAGCTAAACTCCTATACCTGCAGGATCCCAGGAGCATGATCGCACCTGGTAGAAGAAAGTAGAGTTGGGCTAAAGTTAGTCTTAACACAGCATAAACAAAACAATGAACTATCCCTACTCCCGGGGGCTCAGACCTCCTGGTTCTCTGTTCAGCAGTCCTGCACTGGCCCCCTTTGAAGATTCTAGGCCTTGCTGAAGGGGGAAGGGCATGAGAGCAGAGGGGACAAAGAGAGGCAAGTTAAACAAGAGAGCCTGTCTCATCAGCTGTTTATTAAAAAAAACCTTGCTTTTTCAGTCATTTACTTTGTTTCTGAGGGGTTGCTTTAAAGAAAATAAAAGACGTGAGCTCTGAGCAGTTGTTTCCCCAGCACCTGCAACCTGGCAGCGTAAAAACAGGTAAAGATTGGGGAGGCTGGCTTCTGTGGGAGTCCAATGACTGGAGCTCAGGAAGGTAGGCTTCTGGAAGAGACCCAGGCATTTTCTCTGCCTTGAGCACGTGCCCAGGTATGCCAGCACAGCAGGGCTCCTCATGTTTGCGGGATCTCCTGCATTTGCACCTGGCCCACCTGGATCCACAGGCAGCTCTTGAGGTCCTTATAGACCTGGAAGTAGGAAAAGGGTTGGTAGCAACCTGGGCAAAACTGATAAGGGTGACGGCCAGACATAGGTAAGGTACAGACAGCACAGACCTTCACAGATAGCAGGCTGCAAGGTAGGACCAACATGGGTAAGAACAGTGTGATCACAAAGAATGTGTTACCCATTGCTTCATGTCCTTGACCTCACCCATGCCCAACAGCTGTCTGCTGTCTGCATAGCTGTTCTGCCAGATACCCAAATAGTCCAGTAGTCTGGAGTAGCCTGGCCTGTCATCCTGAAGCTCTGAGGTCCTAGAATTTCCAAGTCCGGTTGACAGCCAGCACAAAGTACCCACTTCATCATGAGTGGAAGACTAGCTGGCCACATCCAATGTGCAGAACCAGCATAAATATGAAGCCCAGCATAAAGAGGCACTGGTCCTTCTAGCGATGACTTGTGGGTGCCCATCTTCAAATGGGTGGGAAGGCCATGATCAAAGATGGACCAGGAAGATGATAGCAGTACATGTCCACAGCATTGGGTGCTGGGAAAATGAGATGGGACACTATGGCATGTGACTCCCATGATGCATGAAGGCCACATGGAAACAGAGGAGCTTGGCCATGAAGACCACAATACACTGAAGAGAAAGCAGATGACAGAGTACCACTGTTGGCCTAAGCAGGGGGCCACAGGAGGTAGAAGGGAGTTTTATGTAGGTAGGGGCCAGGTCCCAGGGCAGGAATTAGCTAGACTGGAACCCATAGGGCCTAGAAAGGGCCTCTGTGGGCCACCTTGCTAGGCCTCTCCTGGCTCTGTGGGGCCTATCCCACAGCAGGTAGTACTGCAGGGGGTTGGGCCACAGGACTTCTTTAATAATCTGGGCAACCCCGTCAGCCTCTGGGAGGCTGTGCTGTGAGGTTTCCTTGTGATCCCTGGTGAGTCTTTGGCAAAGACAAGAAATCAGTTAGTCTACATATAAAGTCTCCTCCTTCTCTTCTTTTTCTCTCTCTCATGAAGGTTTCTTTAATATTTTTCTTTTGGTGGCAGTATTGCTCCACTAAAACAAACCCATTCCTTCCTCCCACCTTTTGCTTTTGAAAAACACCTACAACTGAAACAAGTGTATTTTGCTTGCAAAAACTGACTTGCATATGGGTCTGGGATTTGCATCTAAGGGAGATTTCCTGGAAACCATCCGTAATAATTCTCTGCTCAGGTTTTCTTGATTATGTAGGAAAAGAAGGTCAAGCAGATTCCATGATCTCCTCTCCACTCCTTCTTTTTTTCTTTTCCGTAACTCCATGGTTGTAAAATATACACCTGCTCATTATAGGCCATTTGGAAAATACAGAAAAGTTTAATGAAAAATAAATATCATCCACAGTTCCATAAACATGAGAAAGAACTACTGCTAACAGTTTGAAGCCAGTCTCTCCAGTGTATTTTCTGTGTAAACATTTTAACATAATTATAATGATATGGTACATATAATTTTGTATTCTAGTTTTTGTCATATACATCATAATCATGTTTACTGATCTTTAAATTATTATATTTTTACTGCTCTTTAAAACATTTTTAGATATCAATCTTTTTAAAAGATTTTATCTCTTTATTTATTTTTAGAGAGAGGGGAAGAGAGGGAGAAAGAGGGAAAGAAACAACAATATGTGGTTGCCTCTCAAGTGCCCCCCTACTGGGGACCTGGCCCACAACCCAGGCATGTGCCCTGACTGGGAATCAAACCAGTGATGCTTTGGTTCTCAAGCCAGCACTCAATCCACTGAGTCACACCAGCCAGGGCTAGATATCAATCTTAATGACTGGAATATTTCCTCTTAAATGAGACATTTAGATTGTTTCTGACATATCATGATTTTAAATAGAATTTTTATGAAAGGAATAAGCTGGATGTTCCCTTTTTGAAAAGGACAAAGTGAATCTTTGAGGAAATAGAACAAATGACAATAAGCTTCTACCTTTTATCGAAGAATAATAACGTTTCAGGTATTTTCTCATACTGCCTCAAAACTCACCTATTTAGTGAAGAGAAAAAATTCTACAACTTTTTGAAAGCTGAAAAATACTTTTAAACATATTTCTTTAACTATGGTATACTCTGAAACAAACTAGCTGTAAGTCACTGAAACTGATGCTCTCAATCCTATGATAAGACCATGCCTTCCCAAAAGAGCTCAAATCCATGTGTGTGACATTTTTGCACATGTTTTTAAAGAAAACTGCTCTTCTCCTAGCCAATAAAAAGTATCCTTCTGTACCCAGGAAATTGTGGAGATGAGGGCCGCCTTTAAGGGATAAGATTGTCAGGTGTCTGGCACCTGAAGCAGACCCAGCTAATTAGAATGTTTAATCCACTACATACTATTTGGGTTTTGGTTTTTTTTTGCTGTATTTTGTCCTAATTTAATGCAAAAACTGTCCAAATTATCAAGCACCATGACTCCATGTTCACTATTTGTAAGGATCCACTTGGTCTTCTATCACTCTTCTGTATAGAGTCGACAAATTTCCACTTACTATACCATATTCAGATGTCCATCCCAGACAGATAAGGAAAAGGAATAGTTAATAAAAGAAGTACAGTATTCCCACTATTGCCACAATAACTAATTGCGATACCTGGTACAATGGAATATGTGTGTCTCTCTGGTGAGTGTGTAGTCAGGTGTGTATACACATACACACACACACACACACACACAAATATAGCCACTGGACCAAAAGAATTACCCAAATAGTTACCCAGAATGGTTCAGAACATTCCAAAATGCAAAGGAATACTAAGTCACTTTAGTTCCTGGTTCACTTGTCAGTTAAAGTGCTCTGTAACTCAGTCATCCTTATGTCCTTACTAAATGTAGAATCTACAGCTCCCAGATCATAGTATGTATATAATCAGAGCTGCATTACTAAGGATATTTCCAGAAAGTCTCTTCTTTTTTTTCATACTACACCTGGATGAAAAGTAGGGCTATTTATCCAACTTCTGTCTCCCTTCCTGTCTGTTCAAATAAGCTCACTCATCCTTTGTTTTAAGGATATTGACCATTGGAAAATGACAAGAAACAAAAATAACAGACTTGGACATTGACTAGTTTAAGATTGAACAAAATTACAAAAATCCTCATGTAGTCTTCCTGAATGTTTTTCTATTAATGCCATGTAAAAGGCTTCATTGCACATTTGGTTGTTTTTCTACCCATAAACTTCCACTCCAGTCCAGGTATTCACTTTCTCTAGATTATGTAGACACTTTTTTTTATGAAGTTACACTTTGTTAGACTTTTGGTCTGAAGAGGCAGTAGAGAATAAATATTTAAAGGACATGCTTGCAGACTGATCTCAGTCCAAATTCCAACGTCAACCATTTAATATCCATGTGTCTTTGTGCAAGACACATATTAATTTTTGCACCTGTAAAATAGTGTAGACTTTATTACTTTTACATTTCCTTCTGTCTTAAATTCAGCACTCAGTGTGGACTGTGAAAATCTAGAAAGTCTGAAATGTCAGAAGGGAGGAGAGTGTGAGGTAAGCTACTAAAGCATGGAAAAGTTTTGGAGAGAATACAACAAAATCAGCTGCGTACAACATTAGCCATGTCTTCTGACTTCCTCAGACTTCTTGACTTGCTTTTCCATTCATTATTACTCTATTGTTTTATCAAATAGTGTATACTTGTTGAACAAATATTTAAATATAAATGAGTTAGACAGGTTGTCAGTATTAAAACTGAGAGCAATCACAGACCAGATTGTGTAAGGAAAAGACAATATTGCCACAGATAAAAGCTGAAGAGTCTTTGAGCTTTGTAGTCTGGCTTCAGTTTTTCTGAAAGTTTATTAACCCATTCTAGGCAAAATCTTGAGTGAACCGCAAGAAACTTAGGCTCACTAACATGGGCATATATGGCAGGGCAGTAGTGTGGGTCAGACACTGGACATCTGACAAGGAGTGAGCTGGACCCACCATGGCCAATGTCCTCTCAGGGGCTGGTTGAAGCAAAACCTTTTATCTGGAAGTTTATTAGTCAGGGTAGGATAGTGACTATAACAAAATTTCAAAAAATTAAAACAATAAAATTTTATTTTAAACACATATCACAATGAGTGGATCAAAAAATTATGGTATATTTACACAATGGAATACTACACAGCAGAAAGAAAGAAGGAGCTCCTACCCTTTGGGACAGCATGGATGGAACTGGAGAGCATTATGCTAAGTGAAATAAGCCAGGAGGTGAGGGACAAATACCATATGATCTCACCTTTAACTGGAACCTAATCAACAAAAGAAAAAAGCAAACAAAATAGAACCAGAGACATTGCAGTTAAGAACAATCTAACAATAGCCAGAGGGGAGGGAGGAGGAGACAGTGGGAAGAAGGGTTTTCAGGAACTACTATAAAGGACACGTGGACAAAACCAAGTGGGAGGGTGGAAGCGGGGGAGGGAGGTGGGTTTGGCTGGGGTGGGGGGGAGTGGCGGAGAGAAAATGCAGACAACTGTAATTGAACAATAAAGTAATTTTAAAAATTAAAAATAAAGAAGTAAACACGTATCACAATCTAATGTAGATAGGCAGGGTGAGAGTTCTATGTCATCATTCTCAATTGATCCAGACAGCATAAAGGGGAAAATAGAAACTTCAAGAGCACTTAATCTAGGAAAGTCAAGTACTCAGAAGAACCTGGGATAAACCCACCTAGGTGTCCTGCTCTCAGATTATAAAACTAAATGGTCTCATGGCAGCAGGAATCTTGACAAGACTGTCCTGAATTCTACTGCACCAGTCTAGACTGGTTGCCTTCCGTACTTTGTGAAAAGCTGGGGTCTTTCTTCACCATCATCCTAGGGCTTACCTTTGACCCTTTCATGTGTTGGATTTCCAGTTTCCTATATCACTATGTCTTTCTTTTTTATTATTTAATTTTGGTGGGGTACATCTCCCAGTTGCTACATGACAACTAGTACATGGTAGGTAAATTTTTTCAAACTTCATATATTAGTTTGCGGGAGCTGCCATAACAAAATAGTACAAACTGAGTGGTTTCACTGACAGACATGAGGTGTCAGAAAGTTTGACTCTTTTTAAGGATTGTGAGGGAAAAACTGTTCCAAAGAACTTTCCTGTCTTCTGGTGGATTGCTGACATTCTTTGGTATTCATTGGCTGCAAGTACATCACCCTTACCTCTGCCTTCATATTCATATGGCATTCCTATTGTGTGTGTATCTGTGCCCAAATTTTCTTTTTTTATAAATACATCAGTCATATTGGATTAAGGGCCCACCCTATTCCACTATGATATCATATTAACTGAAATTATAACAACCCTATTTCCAAGTAAGATCATGTTCTGAGGTACTGGAGGTTAAGACTTCAACATAAGAATTTCAGGGAAAACAATTCAACCCATAACACTTCACACATCCTAAAATATTTTTATGCTATTACAAATTTGGTCATAAATTCAATGTTGGTAATATTTTTCCTTCAAAATTTTGGAAGTATTGTTTTTTAAAAAATATTTTATTTATTTATCTTAACAGAGAGGGGAAGGGAGGGAGAAAGAGAGGGAAAGAAACATCAATGTGTGGTTGCCTCTCACGCACCCACTGCTGGGGACCTGGTCCATAACCCAGGCATGTGCCCTGACCCAGAATTGAACCAGGGACCCTTTGGTTCACAGACTGGCACTCAATCCACAAGCCACACCAGCCAGGGCAAAGTATTGTTTTTTGAATGTCTAGCGCACAGGTGGCAAACACAAGGCCCCTGGGCCAAATCCAGCCTCCACCTTGTTGTATCTGGCCTGGCACCCTGTTTCTACCTGGCAGCAGCACTGAGCTCCTTGCCCCTAGTAAAGGAGTAGTTACATTTCTACAGTCCTAAAGTTATATTCGACCCTTTGAAGGCAGCCACGAGTCTGATGTGGCCCCTGGTGAAAATGAGTTTGACTCCCCTGGTCTAGCGTCTAGAGTTGCCTATTGAGAAATCTAAAGACATTCTAATTCCTGATTTTTTAATTTGTGGCCTGTTTGTGTCTCTCCGGAAGCTTTAACATATTTTCTTTTCTTTAAGCACTCTGAAATTTTTAAATGATCTCACTAAGTATTGATCTGTTTCCATCCATTGTTATGGGCACTTTGTGGGCATTTTCTAGAAATCCATGGCTTTCAGTCCTGGGATATTTTCTTGAATTTGTCAATGATTTGATGATCTCTCTGTTTCTATTTTCATTGTTTTCTCTCTATGAGACTCCTACTATGTGGATGTTAGATCTTCTGGATTGGTCCTCTAGTTTTCTTATCTTTTCCTCCTATATCTTATTTTCCATTGTTTTGTTCTATTTTCTGGGAGATTTCCTCACTATCTTCAAAATTTTCTATCAAGATTCTCTAAAAAATATTTTTGCTATTATGTTTTTAAGTTCCATGAGTCTTTTTGTTCTCTGAATGCTCCATTTGTATAACATACTGTTCTTGTTTGTATCTCTTCATGCATAATCGCCATTTCCTTTTCTGTTTGTTAGTCTTCTCAGCTTTTTCATAATTCTTAGTGGTATGCTCTTAATTCTTTTTGCTGACTGGGATATCTGAGTTCAAATTTGTGACTTGTTGAACATGAAGACTATTTTAAGGTTTTATTACTGCATTGTCAATATAGTTATAACCTTTATTTAAATATGGTCATATTGCACCCAAAATACTTTTCCAATTCCCTGCTAAAAAGGCAAAGGCCTATCTTGTAAGTTTCTGAGAGCACAGTGGACTAAGAAAGCTTGTGGAAGGTAGTCTGTATGCAGTACTATCCTCAAGTAGATCCACAACTATACCTGATGTCATTTAGACTAGATATATTTTTGTTTTACCCTTCCCCCAAAATAAATGCCCAGGTTTCTGCCAAGGTGGAAGAGTGGAGTTGTCTAGTGCAATGGCCATATACAATAGGAAGATAATCTAGGGTTCAAAACTGCTTGTTAAGCAGTTTTCAAGTAATACTACTTATTTTTGCCTCCCTCATGATAGACATTAAAGCAATACAGCAATAATTCAGCCTTATTTCACTTTGCCATCTTCTTTGGAGATTAAACAAAGCCATGTGAGTTGTTTTGTCCTTTAGATGTGAGCAGAGGTCATTTCTAGACCAGGCAGAATGTTTAAGAGTAAATGTATGACTTGCCATGTTACTTTGTCCCTGCTATGGCAGTTATGGAAGTACAGGGCTTGGCAAAAGTAGGTTAAAAATAATACTAAATAACATAATAAACAAAGAAAGAAAGAATAAACGGTGTTTTGTATACTCAGAACTGTTCATCTACTTTTGCTCTCCTGTGTATGTTTCAAGATGGAGCCCCCATAAGCTTCATTCCCTTAGTGATTATGCTGGACATGTAGTGTGAGCAATGAAGAAATCTTTTCATGTTTCAAACCTATGAAGTTCTGGTTACCACAGTATAACCTACCCTATTACTTACAGACTGTCCTTCATTCTTACTGCCAAATTAATTGGTGTGGAGGTTCTTGGAGGCCTCCTGAGGAGGTTCAGGTGGACTCAGTGGTGTCAGAGACTGAGCTGCGTGGCACTGGGGTGAAAGCCATTATCCCCACCCCTGCATACCTAATCAGTGCCATTGTCTCCAGGAGATCTACCAGCCCGATGTTCCAAACTACCAGTGTCCATGTGCTGCCAAGCTCGCACCCTGCATTGGAGGTAGCTGGCTGCCATCAGCCTGGGCCCACAGTGTACACTTTTGTGGAACACTCTCAAAAGTTCTGGGCAGAGCCGAGCAGAGACTGAGTTGTGTGGCTTCAGGGTAGGGGCTATTATTCCTTTACATGCCTGACCAGTACCATAGTTCAAGTTTAGAGCTGTCCCTTCACACAGCCAAATCTTGGTTTATTTGGGCTGGATGAATTCTGTTGCCCTCACTCACAAGGCTCACTCACACCCCATCCCACAACAATGGTCCACAGGCACCCAGAGGGTGGGACTGGCCTTGTTGTACCTGGAGGCTTTTATTGAGTGACCTCTGACCAAACACTGGCACCAACTTGGAATATGTATTAATCCAGTAAATACCACTACCCAGTTACTCACTGAGAACCTACCTCACTCAAGTTTCATACCACCAGACGCTCTTTCAGTGACAGCCTAGAAAGGCAAAGGTGGATCTCATAGTGAAATGGGCCTTTTGCTCACCTGACTCTGGGCTCAGGGATGGTGGAAGCCAGCTTTGGTGCACAGATTGGCCCTTCCTACGTGTACCCAGGCCCACCAGAGGCAGCCACAAACTGTGGATCATTTTGTATCACCAAACAGGTAGCCTAGGCCCAGTCACAGACAGTGTCGTATGTTGGTCTGCATCACAGTCCCTTCCAAGAGGCCCCAGAACCAACACACCTGGTGGTGGGCTTCACAACACATCAGCACAGTCCATTTAGCTCCACAAGCAGCACACACAAAGAAAGAGCTCAAGATGTACCAGAACTTGCTGAGCTGAATTTGTCATCATGGAGGCAACCCAGGGAGAATGGCTCATAAACCGTGATCAGGGTAAATCATCACAGTCAGTCAGCCTGAGGGTTAACCCCATCAACAAATAGGCCAACAGTAATTAAGACTCAACTACAATAGGGAAGCTCCCGTAACTCATATGAGGCACATTCCTGGAGAACCTAGCTCAGGTAATCAGGGAGATTGTGCCACTAAGCGCCAAAATACACATACTATATAAGGCCATATACCAACAGTGAAAAACATAAATGATCTACCAAATACACAGTAACAAATACAAAGAGGAAGCCAAATTGGGGATACAAAGAAATATGCCCCAAATACAACACAGGAGAATTTCCCAGAAGAATAAACAAATAAAATGGAAGCAAGCTATCTATCAAATACAGAGTTCAAAAGAGTGGTTATGGAGTTCCGGCCAAGATGGAGGTGTAAGTAGACACACTGTGCCTCCTCCCACAACCAAAAGAAGGACAACAACAATTTAAAAACAAAAAACAACCAGAACTGACAGAAGGAGTTAAAGAAGAAACATTTATCCAGAACGGTAGGAAGGGCAGAGACGGGCAGCTGGGTGGCAAGGAGTCGCAGCAAGGTGGTGGCTGGCAGACCTGCAGCCCCACATTCATGCATAGATAAACTGGAGGAACAGCGGGGGATCAAAGCAGACCTCGCGACCCAGGGCTCCAGCGCTGGGAAATAAAGCCTCAAATCTCTGATTGAAAACACCTGTGGTGGGGGTTGATGCAGCAGCAGGAGAAACTCCCAGCCTCACAGGAGAGTTCATTGGAGAGACCTAGAGTGTGCAAAGGCCCACCCACTCGGGAATCAGCACCAGAAGGGCCCAATTTGATTGTGGGTGGCGAGGGAGTGACTAACGTCTGGCAGAGAGCAGAGTAAGTGCCATTGCTCCCTCTCGGCCCCTCCCCCACACACAGCATCACAGCGCAGGGACTAGTGTGACCCCGCCCCAGGTGAACACCTAAGGCTCCGCCCCTTAAAGTAACAGCCCTGCCAAGACAAAAAAAAAAAAAAAGGCCCAAATGAAAGAACAGATCAAAGCTCCAGAAAAAATATAACTAAGCAACAAAGAGATAGCCAACCTATCAGATGCACAGTTCAAAACACTGGTAATCAGGAAGCTCACAGAATTGGTTGAATTTGGCCACAAATTAGATGAAAAAATGAAGGCTATGCTAAGAGAAACAAAGGAAAATGTACAGGGAACCAATAGTGATGGGAAGGAAACTGGGACTCAAATCAATGGCGGGGACCAGAAGGAAGAATGAAACATCCCACCAGAAAGAATGAAGAAACAAGAACTCGGAAAAATGAGGAGAGGCTTAGGAACCTCCAGGACACCTTGAAACGTTCCAACATCTGAATTATAGAGGTGCCAGAAGGAGAAGAGGAAGAACAAAAAATTGAAAACTTATTTGAACAAATAATGGAGAACTTCCCCGATCTGGCAAAGGAAATAGACTTCCGGGAAGTCCAGGAAGCTCAGAGAGTCCCAAAGAAGCTGGACCCAAGGAGGAACACAGCAAGGCACATCATAATTACATTACCCAAGATTAAACAGGAGAGAATCTTAGAAGCAGCAAGAGAAAAGGAGACAGTTACCTACAAAGGACTTCCCATAAGACTGTCAGCTGATTTCTCCGAAGAGATCTTACAGGAAAGAAGGGACTGGCAAGAAGTATTCCAAGTCATGAAAGGCAAGGGCCTACATCCAAGATTACTGTATCCAGCAAAGCTATCATTTAGAATGAAAGGGCAGATAAAGTACTTCTCAGATAAGGTCAAGTTAAAGGAGTTCATCATCACCAAGCCATTATTATATGAAATGTTAAAGAGACTTATCTAAGAAAAAGAAGATAAAAAATATGAACAGTAAAATGACAACAAACTCACAACTATCAACAACCAAACCTAAAAACAAAAACAAACTAAGCAAACAACTAGAACAGGAACAGAATCACAGAAATGGAGATCACATGGAGGGTTATCAACAGGAGAGTGGGAGGGGGACAGAGCGGGGAAAGGTACAGAGAATAAGTAGCATAAATGGTAGGCAGAAAATAGACAGGGGGTGGGTAAGAATAGTATAGGAAATGTAGAAGCCAAAGAACTTATATGTATGACCCATGGACCTGAACTATAGGGGGGCAATGTGGGAGGGAAGGGGAGGGCAGGATGGAGTGGAGTGAAGGGGGTAAATGGGACAACTCTAATAGCATAATCAATAAATTTTTTTTTAAAGAGTGGTTATAAGGATGATCAAGGAACACAGGGAAGGAATGGATGAACTCAGTGTGAACTGAAAAAAGACATAGTAAAGCATGAAAAAGGATGTAGGAATAATAAAAAAGAACCAGTCAAAAATAAAGAATAAAATATCTAAAACAAAGTGTACATTAGAAAGAACAAACACTGGACCAAATGAACCAGTGGGTCAAATGAGCTATTTGGGAGACATGGTAGCAGAAAACAACCACAGGATAATACATACATACATACATTCATACATACATACATACAAATAGTTTAAGGAACCTCTTGGATACAACGAGGCATGATAACATCCTCAGTAAGGGGTACCAGAAGGAGAATAGGAGAACAAGGGATTGATAACTGATTTGAAGAAATAATGATTGAAAATTTTCCTAACCGGGTAAAGGAGAAAGACATACAAGTCCAGGAAGCTCAAGAATCCCAAACACATTGGACCACAGAGGCCCACACCAAGACACATCAAAATAAAAGTTGTAAAGGTTAAGGATGAACAGTGAATTTTAAAGTCAGCAAGAGAAATACAGTTAGTTATTCACAAAAATATCTCTCATGAGACTGTCACCTGCTTTCTGGACAGAAATATTTCAGGCCAGAAGGGATTAGCACAAAACAATCAAAGTGGTAAAAAGAAAAGACCTAAAACTAAGACCACCCTACCCAGCAAGGCTATCATTTAAAATTGAAGGAGAAATAAAGAGCTTCTAAGACAAGAAAACACTAAAGGAGTTCATTAGCACCAAACCAGTACTAGAAATGTTAAAGGGTCTTCTTTAAGAAGAAAAACAAAAACAAAAACAAAGGGACATAGTTATAAAGAATAAAATGGCAATAAATACATACCTATCTGTAATTACTTTAAATGTAATTGGCTTTAATGCTCCAATAAAAAAATATGGATATTATAGAGTGATATCAGAGGAATCTGGCATGACAACTACCCTTTGTCTTTTCCTCTGAAATCTCAACAACTTGAATAGCTAAACTCAACAACACATTTCCTGCTCAACATACAGGCACGGCTGAAAGATTCACACATAGAAGCACTTAAAGATGGGCAAGTGGGAACAAACAGGGGAGGAGAGAAGGGAGAAGGGTTCAGAATGACTACAGACAGATGTAGCCATGCAGCTGGGAGCTCATGGCGGGCTCACCTGCAGAGGAGAGGAAGCCAACTGTGACTGGTGCTTCCTTCATCTAGGCAGAGCAGAGAGACTAGGTGGGCACTCCTGCAACAATGAGCAGTGAGAGTTGTGGCTGAGCCAAGAGACCTGGGCAAGGACACAACACAGGGGTTCTGCCATGGCTGTCAGGTGGTTGGCATTCCAGACAAAGAAAGAAAGCCACAGAGCCCTGCTGCCGTGTAGACTCCCCAAAATCACCTCCTGTTGCCCTTGGTGTCAGGTTGCAGAATATATTATCTGCAAACCCCAAAACTATTACTACATAGTCACTATTTCCCCTGAGTAAATGCTGCTTTCTGTATTGATCCCTAGTTGGGGCACAAGGAGTGGTGGTGGTGGGGCACACGGAGGTCTGAGATTGCCATTACCCTGGGGTAAAACCAAGTAGGCAGCGGGATTTCCCCAGACAACCCCGCCCCCAAGCACCAGGGCTGGCTCTATTATTGATGGCAGCCACAGAGGTCAGCTTTGGGATTTCACAGAGCTAAAAAACTAGTGATTCAGTGCCACCTACTGGAAAATACTAGAAAGACCTCTTCAGGCTACTAATACATGGAGGTGTAGATAGAAAAGGATCCCATCAAATATCATGAATAACCAAGGTACTGAGGTAGCTCAGAATGAAAATGAAAAATCTCCAGAAAGCAAATAGGAACACAAGAAAATATGTGATATAAATCAGGGGTCCCCAACCCCGGGGCCACAGACCAGTACCTGTCCACAGCCTGTTAGGAACTGGGGCCACACAGCAGGAGGTGAGCGGCCCTGGGATCCACCTCCTGTCACAGTGGGTAAACAAGTAAAGCTTAGCTGGCATTACCCCCTCACCCCCATCTGTGGAAAAATTGCCTTCAATGAAACCAGTTCCTGGTGAAAAAAGGTTGGGGACCACTGATATAAATGACAGAGAATTCAAGATTGCAGTTCTGAAAATACTCAACGAGATCAGGAAAATAGAGACAGGCAATTTAATGCACACAGAAAAGAAATTAATGAACAAAATGAGTGCTTTACCAAAGAGATTAAAACCTTAAAAAAGAACCAAACAGAAATTCTGAAGATGCAGAATTCAATAAAAGAGATAGAGAATGAACTAGTGAGCACAGGAAATAGAGCTGACCAGATGGAGGAAAGAATTAGTGATCTCAAAGATAGAAATCTAGAAATGATGCATATATGGAAGAAGAAAGAGACCTCGGCATGAAAAATATGAAAAAGCTCTATGAGACTATCTGGCTCCATCAGAAAGAGCTATATAAGAATAATAGGCCCTGCCTGGTGTGCCTCAGTGGATTGAGTGCTAGCCTGCGAACCAAAGGGTCACCGGTTCAATTCCCAGTCAGGACACATGCCTGGGTTGTAGGTCAGGTCCCCAGTAGGGGGCGCGCAAGAGGCAACCACACTCTGATGTTTCTCTCTCTCTCTCTCTCTCTTTCTCTGTGCCTTCCCCTCTCTCTAAAAATAAATAAATAAAATATTTTTTAAAAGAATAATAGGCATACCAGAAGAAGATCAAAGGGAGAAGGGAACAGAGAGCCTATTCAAACAAATAGTTGATGAGAACTTTCCAAACCTATGGAAAGAGCTAGATCTTCGAATCTAAAAAGCATACAGTACACTTATTTACCTCAATCCAAAGAGGCCTTCTCCAAGGTACATTGTATTAAAACTGTCAAAAATTAATGACAAAGAAAGGTTTCTCAAGGCAGCCAGGAAAAAGAAGAAAGTGACCTACAAAGAAAAGCCCATGAGTTATCATTGGACTTCTCAGCAGAAACTCTATAAGCCGGAAGAGAGTGGAACCTAATATTCAAGCTACTGGAAGAAAGAAATTACCAGCCAAGAATAACAGATCTAGCAAAGTTATCCTTTGAATATGAAGGAGAAATAAAGACTTTTCCAGACATACAGAAGCTGAGGGAATTTATCACCAGATGACCTCCACTGCAGGAAATACTTAAGGGGGTTATTCTATGTGAAACAAAGAATAAAAGGTCAAAACACTATGAGTAAGATCACCAAACTTACAGCATAAATGGATAATTTGTGACAACAAAAACATAGAAGGGGGTAAAGGTCTGAGTTTACAAAGGAGGATGGAGATCAAATACATTCAAAAGAAAAAACTTCTTAATAAAACTTTTTCATAAATTTAATTAAACACCAGAAGTGGAACACATAGCTTAACAAAAAGGGAAACAGAAAAGAAGTATGGGATACCACCAAACAAAAATAACAGACAGAAACACAAAGAAAAAGAACAAAAGGAGGCACAGAGGTACCAGAAAACAAAGAATAAAATGGCTATAGAAAATCCTCATACGTCAGTCATTACCCTAAATGGGCTGAATTCACCAATAAAGAGGCACAGAGTGACAGATTGGATCTAAAAGAAGGCCCAAAAATGTGTTGCCTTCAGGAGACATATCTAAGCCACAAAAACAAAGGTAGATTCAAAGAAAAAGGGTGGAAAATTATTCTCCAAGCAAATAACATCCACAGAAAAGTAGGTGTAGCCATACTTATATCTGACAAAATGAATTTCAAGATAACAAAGGTAACAACAGACAAAGATGGACATTTCATAATGATAAAGGAGGCACTACATCAAGAAGACATGACACTTCTCAATACATATGCATGCAGTCAGGGGGCACTGACATATTGAGAAGGACAATATGACATATCAAATCTTCTGGGATGCAGCGAAAGCAGTAATAAGAAAGAAGTTTATATCATTACTGGCCTATCTCAAGAAACAAGAGAAGTCCCAAGTAAACAACCTAACGTTACATCTTAGAGAACTAGACAAAGGACAAAATCAACCCAAAGTCAGCAGAAGAAAGAAAATAAGAAACATTTAACAGAATGAATAAAATAGAGAACAAAAAGACTATATAAAGTATTAATACAATGAAGACCTCATTCTTTGAAAAGATTAATAAAATTGACAACCCCTGGCTAGACTCACTAAGGAAAAAAGAGAAAAGACCCATATAAACAACATCAGAAATGAAAGAGAAGTTACCACAGACGTCACAAAAATTATACTAGAGTACTATAACAGACTATACGCCACCAAATTCAATAATCTAGAAGAAATGGATAAGTTCCTAGAAATATATAATCATTCTAGGCTGAATCATAAAGTATTGGAAAATTTAAATAGACCAATCAGCAGTGAGGACATTGAAACATTTCCTAAAACTAAAAGTCCAGGACCAGATGGCTTCACCAGTGAATTCTACCAAACCATCAAAGAAGATATAAAACCCATCTTCTGGAACTCTTCCAAAAAATTGAAGAAGAGGTAATACTTCCTAACATATTTTATGTGGCCAACATAGTCCTGATGGCAAAAAATAACACAAAAAAGTAAAGTACAGACCAATATCTATGTTGAACACAGATGCAAAAATTCTAAACATAATAGCAAATTGAATACAACAATACATTAAAGAATAATATATTGTGTTCAAGTGGGGTTCATTCCAGGGGCACAAGGATGATTCATCATAAGCAGATTGATCAATGTAGTACACCACATTAATAAAAGATAAAAATCACATGGTTTTGTAGATGAAATAGCATTTGATAAAACACATTTGTTTGTGATTAAAACACTCAATAAAGTGAGTATAGAAGGAAAGTACCTCAACATACTAAAGGCCATAGATGACAAACCCTCAGCCAATATCATGCTCAATGGTGAAAAACTGAAAACTTTTCCTCTAAGATCAGGAACAATAAAAGGTTGCCCACTCTCATCACTCTTATTCAACATAGTGCTGGGAATCCTCACTAGAGCAATTAGGCAAGAGAAAAAAAATAAATAAATAAAAGGCATCCAAATCGGGAAGGAAAAAGTAAAAGTGTTATTTTTTCAGATGAAATAATTCTTACATAGAAAACCCTAACGTTTCCACCAAAAAAATTATTAGAAATGACAAATACAGTAAAGTTGCAGGACACGATATCACTGTACAAAAACCCACTAACAATGAAACTTCAGAAAAAGAAATGGAAAAAAATTCCTTTTGCAAATACAACCAAAAGAATAAAATACCTAGGAATAAACTGAATAAAGGATGTGAAAGACCTATACACTGAAAACTATAAAGCATTATTAAAAGAGAATGAAAAAGACACAACACAGTGGAAAGATATTCCATGTTCATGGATTGGAAGAATTAATTAACATAGTTTAAATGACCATATTTCCCAAAGAAAGATACAGATTTAATGCAATCCCCAACAAAATTATGTTTAACAAAATATAACAGCCCTGACTGGTGTGGCTCAGTGGATTGAGCACCGTCCTGTGAACCAAAGGGTGACCGGTTTGATTCCCAGTCAGGGCACATGCCTAGATTGTGGGCCAGGTCCCCAGTACCGGAAACTCAAGGGGCAACTGCACGTTGATGTTTTGCTCCCTCTCTTTCTCCCTCTCTTCCCCTCTCTCTCCCCCTCTCTCTAAAAACAAATAAATAAAATCTTTTTAAAAAAAGAAAGAAGGAAATCAATAAATATATATATTTTTTAATTTAAAAAAATGAAAAAAAGAAAGAAGGAGAAAATATTAAAAGCTAACAGAGGAGAGAAAAGAGGGAAAGGAAAGTAGGAATAGAAGGAAAATAGCAATGAAAAAAGAAACTAAAAGAAATGCAAAGGAAAAAAGGATGAGATAATTTTAAAAAGTTAAGCATATAAAAAAAAATCAAAAGAAGGGAGCATGTCAAGGAAACAGGAGCACACCTGAAAAAACTTCCAATGCCTAAAGTTGGAACAATTACAGTAACAAAATAAATAACATGATACTGAATTCCAAATTCTTTATTTGTGTACCTGCCCCCCCAGGAGGTGGAGCTTAATCTCTATCATTCTAAATGTAGACTGGGCTTAATGACTTGATTCCAAAAAGTACAGTGTGGAATGGGGGAAAACCAACTTCATTGTGAAGAAAGTTAGCAAATACAACTTGGCCAGGTGATAAAGGTTAACATCAATAGTGATGTTAACCTTCTTTCTTTTTAATTGAGAGCCTTGCTGGGTAGAGTAGTCTTGGTTGCAGGCCTTTGCTTTTCATTACTTGGAATATTTCTTGCTATTCCCTTCTGGCTTCTAGTGTTTCTGTTTAGAAATCAACTGGCTTGCCTCCATTTCATTTAGCTTTTTTACTGGAAGTTCTTCCATTCCTTTCGATTGCAGGTTCTTTCTCTGTCTCACCATTTTAGGTGACTCTCTTTGTTTCTGAGATTCTGGATGCTCTGCTTTCCCAGATGTCTTCGTGGTTTCAACAAGGGTGTCAAGACTATTTAATAAGGAAATAAGTGTCTCTTCAACAAATGGTCCCACATCTGAGTATGCATATGCAAAGAATGAAATTGAACACTTACATTCACCATATACAAAATTAACTCAAGATACACAAAAAACCTAAAAGGAAGAGCAAAACCTATAAAATTCTTAGAAGAAAACATAGGAATAAATCTTCATGACCTTGGTTTGGATTTGGAAAAAGCAGAAACAACAAAAGAAGAAAGATAAATTGGACTTCATCAAAATTGAAAACTTGTGCTTCCAAGGATGCTATGAAGAAAATGAATAGATAACCCACAGAATAAGAGTAATGTTTGCAAATCATATATCTGATAAAGTACTTGTATCTAGAATATATAAAGAACTCTTACAACTCAAAAATAAAAAGACAGATAACATAAATAAAAAGGTCTAAGGCTCTGACTAGACATTTCTTCAAAGATCTACAAGTTGTAAATAAGTACATGAAAAAATTCTCTCCATTTCTACATGAAAGTTCAAAATAAACACATCTATAGAGACAGAAAGTAGGTTAGTGTTTGCTTAGGGCTGAAAGTGGGGAGGAAGATGCAGGTAATAGCTAAAGAGTACAGGGTTTCTTATTGAGGTGATGAAATGTTCTAAAACTGACTGTGGTGATAGTTGCACATATCTGTGGATATACTAGAAATCATTGAATGTAAACTTTAAATAGATGGAATGTATACTTTGTAATTATATGGAAGTAAGGCTTTTTTAAAAAAAAAGCTAAAGGATTTACTGTAAATGGGTAGAGTTTCAGTTTTAGAAGTTGAAATGGTAGTTGAAATGATAGTTTTAGTAGTTGAAATGATAAATATATAAATCAATAGAAGAGAGGAGATAATGTAGAAATAGACCCACACAAATATGCCCAATTTGTTTTACAAAGGTGAAAAAACTTAAATTAAGGAAGGTGTAAACAAATAGTGCTAGAGCAATTAGATATCCACAGGAAAAAGTTATCCTCTATCTTTATATGAAAATTAACTGAAAGTGCATCATAGCTCTAAGTATAACATATAAAAACTATAAAAGCTTTTGGAGAAAACATAAGAGAATATCCTTGGGGCCTATTACTTGAAGAGTTCTTATATCTGATACCAAAAGCATAATCTATTAGAGAGAAAATTGATAAATTGGACCTGACCTTATCTACATTAAAAACTTTTGCTCTGCAAAAGAGCCTGTTAAAATAATAAAAAGACAAGCCACTGGATGGAAGAAAATATTTGCAAACCACATATCTGTCAAAGGATTTGTATCTAGAACATATAAAAAACTTACCTGTTTCTCAGAATTCATCAAATTTGAGTGCTATCTAGCATTTCTTTCTATATTGTCAAAACATTCCTAAATTTTCCATCACCAGGCCTGTCTGAATCTGACCTTTCTATTTCAGATCCTTAGTCTGATTCTGATGCCTAAAAAAACTGGATGAATGGTCATACCTTGGTACAAGAAATCTAGGCCATTTACAATGAATTTATAGATACTTGGCTGCCCACAAACTGGCCTCAGAATTCTTCTACAAGTAAAAGAAAAGGATTGACAGTACCTGGACTACCTAAAAGAGTAAGGTGACATTGTTGTTCCAAGGAGTTTTTAAAGTATTATTATCCTCATCTTCTGAACTGGACTAATGAGAACCTAATAGATGCAATGAATTTCCTAAGGTTATATACCTAAGTAGTACATACATACCTGGAACTAGAACCCAGAGTTTTTTGTTTCCTGGTAGAATGCTTTTTCTCTATACCTCATAACATTTATCATAGTATGCTTTTACTAACAGCAAAATATAATGATACTTACGAGATTTTTAACTCTTCCTGTTGATAGATTTATAGGATATAAAATTCAGTAATATACTCATTCATAATTTCAGTAAATATATACTGAGTTCTTACTATGTTGCAGGCCCTTAGCTAAGTAATGTGGAAATATTTGAGGTATTCAAAGAGTAATCACTCCTGAATAATTCTCATTAAATAAATTTCTAGGAGCACTCATAGATATGAGTCTGAAGTTTTATAAATTACCTATTTATAATTCTACATTTAGAAGGAATTGCCAAAGATCACACTATCCATTTCTTACCTCCAAGAAGAGGTACACTCAACTTAAGACAATTATAATCTTAGTTAAGGCTAATATAGTATTAAGCACTAATCTAACCAACACACACACACACACATAGCCATTTAATCTGTATAATAATTCTTAAAGATAGGTATTATTACCTCCACTTTAGAGATGAGGAAATTAAGGTATAAGAAGATTAAGTGACTTGTCCAAGACCATATAGCTAGTAAGGAGTCAAGTCAAGACTTAAACTCAGTCTGTTGTAAGAGTTTAAACATCATCACCAAGCCCTTATTATATGAAATGTTAAAGGGACTTATCTAAGAAAAAGAAGATCAAAAATAGGAACAGTAAGAATGACAGCAAACTCACAGTTATTAACAACCACACCTAAAACAAAAACAAAAGCAAACTAAGCAAACAACTAGGAATGGAACCACATGGAATGGAGCTCACATGGAGGGTTATCAACAGGGGAGCGGGAGGGGGAGAGGAGGGGAAGGTACAGAGAATAAGTAGCATAAATGGCAGGTAGAAAATAGACAGGGGAGGGTAAGAATAGTGTAGGAAATGTAGAAGCCAAAGAAATTATAAGTATGACCCATGGACATGAACTATAGGGGGGAATGTGGGAGGGAGGGGGAGGGCAGGATGGAGTGGAGTGGGGGGGGGAATGGGACAACTGTAATAGCATAATCAATAAATATATTTAAAAAAAGAGTTTAAACCCTTAATCACTTCACTCAACAGTCCTACATTATTTTGTGGGCATCTCCACTAACCTAAGCTGAAAGACAGCAATCAAAAAGGAGGAAACAAAATAGAAATCTAACCGACTACTCTGTATTTACCTTTAAACTCAGAGAAACTTATCGCACCATAGGAAGAAAAAACAGAGGCCAGAATTTTCATAAAGGAGAGATGGAGAGGTGAAACTTGGATTTTTTAATTATATTCCCTTACAAGGTAGTACAATTGAAAATGTTCGGGGGGGGGGGGAGTTTCTTGGGTTTTAAAAAAAAATATTTTGGTCTCTTTAATATAGTCTCAAGTAGACATAAAATGGAAAATATGTACCATTTCCACTGAGCTTTTGAGTCCTTTGACACATGCTCCAAAAGTGTTACTCATCCTACCTCCACCCCCCACTCCCACTGCCACCCCCACAATGTAACAATCCAAGAAGTAGTACAATGTACCTTTTGGGAAAAGTGACTCTTAGCAATAGTTTTGGATCATAAGAATGTATTCTTTTCTCCCCTGATGACTTCCCACCTCAATTTCCCAGCAAAGAGTATTTCCTAATGCCTAGACTGTTGGCAGTATTTCCACCAAGAAAAGCTGCTTCCCCGTCCTGCCCTTAAGGCTACAGTCTCAAGTGGACAGTAATGCTGTAAATCCCAACGACTCTGCCAGCAAGGAGGACAGAGAGGTAGGATACCTAAGTGTTTCTGCTGCAATTGCTTCTTGGCCTTTCATCTAAGTTCAAGTGTAAGGATTTCTGCTGCAATAATGTTTCTATGAGAGATGTTATTCTAAAAAGGACACATCCACCAGACTTACCTGTGTTGTAGGATATAAAGAAAAAATGTGAGTATCGGGCAGGGGGTGGAAGAGAATAAACAACACATGAACAGAGGGTTGTTTCAAGACTGATGAGAAAAATGGAGGACAACAAACTCTGTCCTGCCCCAAAGAATGTGGTGACAGTTTTGCAGAGAATTTGACTTATTGAATATATTCCACCAGAGAAGTCACAATACAACTGATCCATCTATCACAGAAACGTAAGACTAGGGTGTATATCTTCTATTTCCCTGGTTTTCAGCCAGAGAGTACTAGAATATAATATACTTGTCATGCTATGTAAAAATGCTAGCCTATTTCTAAAGACTTACAAAAAAAGGGTTTGTCCTCCCTTGTTCATGTCATAGCCAAGTTCTTCCTCTGGTCAAACCAACATTTCTTTTAGATGGCAACAAAGCCCAATTCCCTTCAGATGGTGTGTCAGCCTACGCTTTGGTTTGAAGTTCAGGAACACTCTGTCATGCCACAGTAGCTGCCATTGACTCATCCTTCAGATGATCCCTGAGATGGAGTTGGCCTCCAGGAAGAGTTTGGGAGAGGTTGACTCCAGGATGCTTATCCCTACTGACTCCTTAGGTAATCCACCCATACCCTGGAACCAAAGTCCCCATTATTTCTGGCCTTATCTGGCATAGCTACCCCTATTATTCTTAGCCAAGATGAAAATTACAACAAAATATTTCAATTTTGAACAGGCTCAGCAGTAAGGAAAAATGAAGGCTTATGGCACAGGTGCAGAGAAACTGAAGGTAGAGGATTCCAGCTGCTGCCTTCACAGTACACGCACAGTCAATTTGGGTGTTAGACGTAAGGAGTGGCAACTAGGAAAAAAGATCAAAACTAACTTTTTAAAAACCTTTTGGCTAATTGCTTGTATGGCAGAGAAATAGTTTAAGAAACTTCTTTTTATCCTGGAAGTAAATCCTGCCCCCCAAAATATTTATATACTAGACCCTATATGTGGTTCAAAACAAAAAAAGATGAAACACTGATAGAATTGGGAAGATATGACTTTGCGAGGAACAGACTTTGAAGAGTCAGGCCCAGTTGGTTGATTCTGAGCTCCAGATAAGCTAGCAAGCTATCAAAAAGGCAAATGTAAAGTTAGCTTTTATCAACAGGAGCATTATGTTCAGAATTAAGAAGGTGATAGTTCAACTGTATTCTGGGCTGGTAAGGCCATTTGGGATATTGTTTTTACTGCTAGAAACTTTTTAAGAGAGTGACTCAAAATGACAACTGACTATAAAGGTTACTGCACCCAACTGGTTGAGGAATCTTAAAGCTAAAAGAGACATCTTAGGCAGCATATAGTCCATCCTCTGTTTCAGTTCTACCTTTGAAAATCTATATATTTTTTATTTTGTCATTTTCCCCTTTTTTATTGTTGTTCAGTTACAGTTGTCCCACATCTTTCCCCATTGCTCTCCCCTGTCCCACCCATACCCCACAGTTCCCACACTCAATCCCCACCTTGTCACCCATGTCCATGGGTCCTCTATACGTGTTCCTTAAATCTATATTCTTCAGTGATGTCTGTAACATGCTTGTTTGAACTTGACAACCAGGCAATGCACATAAATTTCACGTTTGGGGAGCATCATTTACCTACAAGACAATTAGGTAGCTTTCCTCACTTGGGAGGAAGTGTTTTACAACATTGCAGTGTACTTCATCTAAATACTACTTGGCATGCCAACTACAGGTCAAATGCCAAGAACTTCCTGTACTCTATTTCCAAAGCTTTCTCCATTGTGTATAATAACTTTACATAGTCAAGTAGTGTAGGCGTACCTCCAGTTATTCCTTCAATAGCCCAAGGACTTATATAATGACCAGATGGAAATAGTACACCTCAAGGAATTATACTACCTAGGAATAACATGTAGTTGCTCAACCAATTGCTGCTCTTCATGTTGTAAATTCCATAGCCTTTTGATTAAAGCTATTACAATACATATTCTCAACATCTATCCCATCATCCACTGTCCCTCAGCCAAGGTCAGTCCCATTCTCTAGTCACCATAAAAAAATGTCATTTTTTTGTTCAAGTACAAGTAAAAATGGGATATATACATAGGACTTCCTGTCTGGAGAAAATAGTATAGACTCATCTCTCCATCTTTTTCCTCCAAAATGTACAATTATAAGTGACAAACAAAGGAGAACTCTGAAAGGTAGAACTGGCTAGGGACTCCCAGGGTTGCAGGAAAAACACTGTGACAGGGAGCCTTACATCATGCTATTCAACAGAACAAAGTAACCCAGGCCTGGCATGTCCTGACGCCCTACTTAACAACAGAAGGTGGTTCAAATAGACTTATTCTTACCACAGATTACGCAGAGTCCTGCCTGTAATACCAGGCCAAACTAGCCCCATTGATCACCCCACTGAAAATAAATCACCAGGAGAAGCACTCTTCTTCCCTGTAGGTCCTGAAATTCCCTCCCCTCCACTACCAAAAGACATTAGGTAACTAGGTGACAGTTACAAAGAGATCCACAACAACCACTTACATAGGAAACACTCTTCACACCCACAGACTAGAGACTCCATTCACCCGCTTAGAAGCACCAGATGGCCTTGCTTGGGTAAGCCCCTTCTGACCCTTTAATAAGCACCAACTGAGACCACTTGGAACCCCAGTAACAGAAGATAAACCAAGCAAATAACACTAGAAAGGCAGAGGGTAACATATGTGAAATAATATAAAGTATATCAGAATATGCTTTATTCAAGAAATAGGGACTGGTTGGGTGAGGCTGGAGGATTGGGAATATGGAAGTAATGGTGGGAGTTGAACCTAAGGTAAATTAGGTCCAGACTATGAATGCCCTTGGATGCAATTCTCAAATTAGAAATTAATTCAACAGGGTTAATCCCAATGGGTAGTTATACAATTAGCTTACTTTTAAAAGTACTGAATCAAATTTTTCTTTGCACTTAGTTTCTTTCAGTCATTTATACATAGTCTTCTGCATATGGGTCTTAAAAAGTACAATATAGTTATTTGGCCATTAACTATGTTATATTACAGTTTTAATATGCAATTCAACCTTCTGGTTATATGACAGTCCTGCGGAAATACTGCCTTCTGATTTGATGCCAGTGTATGATCAAGTTCCTTGTATTTAACTATTATTTATGTTACAAGCAGAATGTTAAATCAGGGATTGTAAACAATTCCTAGCCAATGTGTTTACAGTTTGTAAGGCATTCCTAGAAATTGTTCACAACGCCTGTAACATATGTGCAACTAACAAGATGCCTGAAATATATAGGAGACCTTCAAGACGCTAACTGGCCATTCCTATGCCATCCCTGGATTGTAACATTTGCTTTAACAATTCTACTTATTTGTCTGTTTATGTCTAGATAGTAATCATAATTCTAGTAATGACAGTACTACCTTACTTTTATAGCTCTCATGGGTTCCAGAATTTTTACCGGCTGTTTGGTGATCCAGGGCCTTGGAAATGCTGGTTTTAAGAGGCATTAGGAAATAAAGAAACCAATATATAAGAATAAAGGTAATCTTGTTTGTCAGATATTCTAAGACCCCTTCTAAATTTTCTCATTCTTGTGCACAAGCTTTAGCCCAACTCCATTACCTTTTTCTCTAGCTCACTAGACTCTATCCAAGTAGTTTTTTAAAATATATTTATTGATTATGCTATTACAGTTGTCCCATTCCCCCCCCCACTCCACTCCATCCTGCCCACCCCCTCCCTCCCACATTCCCCCCCTATAGTTCATGTCCATGGGTCATACTTATAAGTTCTTTGGCTTCTACATTTCCTACACTATTCTTACCCTCCCCCTGTCTATTTTCCACCTATCATCTATGCTACTTATTCTCTGTACCTTCCCCCCCCTCCCCCTCCCACTCCCCTATTGACAACCCTCATGTTCTAGTTGTTTGCCTAGTTTGCTCTCGTTTTTGTTTTATGTGTGGTCGTTAATACTGTGAGTTTGCTGTCATTTTTACTGTTCCTATTTTTGATCTTCTTTTTCTTAGGTAACTCCCTTTAACATTTCATATAATAAGGGCTTGGTGATGATGAGCTTCTTTAACTTGACCTTATCTGAAAAGCACTTTATCTTCCCTTCCATTCTAAATGATAGCTTTGCTGGATGATACAGTAATCTTGGATGTAGGTCCTTACGTTTAATCTTGGGTAATGTAATTATGATGTGCCTTGGTGTGTTCCTCCTTGGGTCCAGCTTCTTTAGGACTCTCTGAGCTTCCTGGACTTCCCGGAAGTCTATTTCCTTCGCCAGATGAGGGAAGTTCTCCATTATTTGTTCAAATAAGTTTTCAATTTTTTGTTCTTCCTGTTCTCTTTCTGGCACCCCTATAATTCGGATGTTGGAACCTTTCAAAGTGTCCTGGAGGTTCCTAAGCCTCTCCTCATTTTTCCAAGTTCTTGTTTCTTCATTCTTTTCTGGTTGGATGTTTGTTTCTTCCTTCTGATCCATACCATTGATTTGAGTCCCAGTTTCCTTCTCATCACTATTGGTTCCCTGTACATTTTCCTTTGTTTCTCTTAGCATAGGCTTCATTTTTTCATCTGTTTTTCAAACAGATTCAACCAAGTCTGTGAGCATATTGATAACCAGTGCTTTGAACTGTGCATCTGATAGGTTGGCTATCTCTTTGTCACTTAGTTGTATTTTTTCTGGAGCTTTGAAGTGTTCTGTCATTTGGGCCATTTTTGTTTGTTTGTTTGTTTGTCTTGGCACGTCTGTTACTTTAAGGGGCGGAGCCTTAGGTGTTCACTGGGGCGGGGTAATGCTGGTGGCTGCGCTGTGACGCTGTACGTGGGGGAGGGGCCGAGTGGGAGCAATGGCGCCCGCCTCACTCTCTTCCGGATTTCAATCTTTCACTCCGATACCCACAATCCAACTGGGCCCCTCTGGTGCTGGTTCCCGAGTAAGTGGGCCTGTGCACACTCTAGGCCCCTGTGGGTCTCTCCAACGACCTCTCCCGTGAGGCTGGGAGTCTCTCCTGCTGCTGCCCCAACCCCCAGGGGAGCTCTCCATCAGAGGTTTGAGGCTTTATTTCCCCGAGCTGGAGCCCTGGGTTGCGAGGGCTGCCGTTCGTCCGGTTTATCTGTGGGCGAATGTGGTGCAGCAGGGTGCTACCCGCCACTCTGCCTGCCCCAGTCTCTGCCACTCTGAGTCCGGCCCTCTGGGTTTATCTGTACAAATGTGGGGCCGCAGGGTCTGCTAGTGCTCGGACTGCCTGCGCCATTTGTCCCATACTCCGCCAGTCTCAGTCCCGCCACAGCCACGCGAGTCCTCTCCACCCCGGTGCCCGTCTCCGCCCCTCCTACCAGTCTGGATGAATGTTTATTTTCTATTTCCTTGGTGTCGGTCCCCCTTGCTGTTCGATTCTCTGTCAGTTGTGGTTGTGCGAGGAGGCTCAGTGTATCTACCTATGCCGCCATCTTGGTTCTCCTACTTCACTGTTTTTAAACAAATTAACTGCTATCTTAATATTCATTTTAAGAATATACTAGAACTTATACATCCCAATTCATGCTATACTTTTCAAAGTAGTCCCCTCAGAAATTAATGTCTATATTTATACAAATAAGTATATACCATATATTTATTCTGATTATGCTATTTCTCAGAATATTTTTTGAAGTGCAGCTTTTGAAACTGCCTTCAGAGCAAGTTTATGAACTGCACAATTAAAGTCACATTACACTTTTGGGTTTCAAAGGTAATGTATACAATATATATCAGCTATACAACATATTTATTAGCTGTATAATTTACATAAGCTAGATTAATCTAATAAATCAAAATACAGTCATATTAGTATTAAAGCCCTTTTCCAAACCACCCTCTGAGCCTTTTCTCAGGCTAGCTTCAAGAATATCTCCTTCCTTTTCACCCAACACCTCCTTTCAGAAGACACACCAGGTTCAAAAGTATTGACCACCATTTGTTTCGAAAAGGTAGACTGAACTTACTCCAATATAACCTCTTAGAATATTGCATTTGACCAGACTAAGCAGCTAGACTGTAAGATTCATGATAGCAGGCACTTTGTTTAATGCTGTATCCCCAGTGCCTAAAACAGTGCCTGGCATGTTGTAGTTTCTCAATAAACATTTGTTGAATGAATGAATAAAATTCCTTTAAGAGTCTTTATGAGTCAATAAACGTAGATGGACAAAGGTAAAATACCAAGGTGATGGCTATATTGAAAGTCAGACCATTCCTCTACCTGACAATGACACCAAGAGATCACTGCTTGGCTGTAGTTAACAAAGATCCTGGTGGTGGTTACAGTGTGTCTTGGGATTAGGAGCCAGGTAGCTTAGTGTGACTTTAGAGGCCGATACCATGCTCCTTATGGACGAGTTTGCATGTATCACATTCCATTCACAGATTATGCCTCTGGTACAGTCCAGGTGGATTACAAATAAGTGCTAAGGAGTTTTATTTTCAAGGGTAGTTACTGAAACCTAGCAATCTGAAGTGGCTTGTGCTAGGTCACATCGCAAACAAATGAAGAGTGGAGGAGCTTGGGTGTGAGATAAGAGAAATACAATCTGAGGTCCCGGCACTGCTATGGTATTTACCCTATTCTAAGGTAAAATTATAGTCCTACAATCTTCCTCTTTGATTTTATTTTACCACCTTCCACATAAGCAAGAAAATCAGACCTCGTTGCTACTATTACTAGTAATAATAGTAATAGTTGCAGCAGCAGCAGTAGTTGTACTTGTATACTCTTTGTAGTAGTAGAACAAGCAGTAGAGGTGAAAGTACTTCTAGTAGTAATGTTAACAATATTGTCTAGCTCTTACTCAGTGCTTAACCCATGATATGCACTATGCAATCTTTTTACATGTGATATCTCTTTTAGTCCTCTTAACAAATCTATGAAGTAAGCAATGCTATTGCCCCCATTTTACAGATGAAGAAACTGAAGCTCAGAGAGGTTAAGTCACTCAGCTGGTCAGGGGTTTAAGCCCTTGCCTGCCTAACTCTGAAGCCAAAGCACCGAAGCACAAAAAAAGTGCTGCCTCCTCAGCATTATCCTCTGTTATCTAAGCCATCCTTCCCCTGGCCCATAATAAAGCTACAAGAAAAAACTGAGGAGCTACCATAGCTCAAACCTTGAAGTGATTTGATTCTACTTTTAGCATTCAATAATAATGGCTGCAAAGCAACACAATCCTAGAGCCTGAACATCTGTTTTAAGACCTCAGTGAGTATGTTTTTCTGAAATATCCCCTTAGAAATGTTTTTTTGAACATTTGTTCAAACAAGTTGAGGTCTGGACACCCTCTGATGCCTTTCTCAATTGGTTATGTGCCAAGTATGACATGATCCTTCTGCATGTGGTTTGAGTTAGGTGGAAGCGTTATACATGCCTGGGACACTGGGCAAGCCCTCCAAAGCTGCCCCTAGACCCAGACAAGCAGGCCCACTGAGGAAATGGAAGCCCTGGGGTGACTGGGCTGGGACCCCTGATTGGCTAGGTCACATCAGAACCTCCACTGAAGAGGTAGCTTTTGCCTGAGAGTTAGGACTTTTGTGTTCTTCTAACTTTTCCTGTGCCTTCTGCCTGGATATTTTCTGGTTTTTGGAACAGGTTCCAGAGACACCCGTGGACTTCTTTTGCCTTGTGGCTTAAGAGTTTTAGGAACTATGAGCCTACAAAACTAGCCCATGGCTGCTTTGTCCTTACTTTCCTGCTACAAGCCACCTGAACTCTACCTGCTGTACTATGAAATCATTAAGAAACTGATTAATGTCATTGGCAGGTGCCTCAGTGCACATAACTGGAAGGGACTACAATTCCAGACAGTTTTACAGCTTTGGCAGGATGGAAGTATACTCTGTGGATAGATTGAATGTCACCTCTTGGCCTGCGTTTGCGGGAGATGGCTGCAGAGCCCATCAGCAAAGCTGCCACGTGGCCAAGTACATGTGAGTGATGGAAACATGACTGCAGTAAGAGGCCAAGGTTGGTAATGAGGGAGGAGACACTAAAACCTAAGGGGAATCCCTGAATCTTCAACATCTGTGAGATGGATCAGATGAAGCCAGAGGGCAAAAAGCAACAGAAAAGCATTCAGCTGATACAGGCATGTAAGGAGAGAAGCAAAGATCAAATCTTACATTGTGGCCAAGGGAAAAGCTATAGATGTTGGGCGTGCTTTAACATCCAAATTAGGAGATAAATATACGATTGGAGTGTTTCAGAGTTAGACACAAATCTAATTATGGGAGCCTCTTTCCTTAGCCCAACATGAACTCCTGAAATTTCCTCCAACTATTCCAAAAAGTCCTGCAAAGTGATGCTATTTCATCTTCTTCTCTCTCACTGCAAAATGCACTTGCACCACTCAAATCTGAGAATATCGTCTCCCTGTAAACCAGCTTTAACACCACCGATGGGAAAAGAAACTAAGCTAAAGGTCGTAGATTTTCATTGATTGAAGTTGATATGGTTTAGAGGGAATGGAACAAATAAGAGGTTATTACAATAATGTAGATGAGAAGTTATGAAGGCACAAATGAGGGAGGTACAGTGAGTATGGAAAGGAGTTGCTGGTTGTAAGGAAGATTATGAAGAAACACCACATGTCTTGGGAACTGACTGGATTTATTGGGGCAATGGAAGAATCAGACATATTGCCAAGATTATTAGACTTAGTGATTGGGAAAATAAAAATGGCGGTGCCAGTAATAGGAACAGTAAATTCAGGAGAAGAAAAACTCTTAAAGATAAATGAGTTTGAAGTGTCAAATGGAGAGACAGACCAGGCAATTTGAAATTCTAGTCTCATATTCAGGAAAAGTTTAAGCTGGGGATAAAAATTCAGTCAGGCATCACTTGCCTGCTCTTTCACCTAAGTCCAAACCTGGCTCCCGATCTCTACACAGAGGCCACATACACAAAGGATATTTGAAACTTCTTTTCTTCTCTCTGCTTCCTGCTGCTATTCTTTCTCACTCCACAAGTTCTTCTGCCTGTAATTACCTCCAGAACCTTACAGTAGAGAAACCTAGTTGGCCTTTTTGTCTACTCCAAGTATTCACTGTAAATGTCTAGTTTTAGAAATGTTTTTTATATCCCAAAATACATGTCATTTGTGATTAATAAGTGATCCAAGAAGATTATGTTTGTAGAAAATTTTTAAAATTATTTATACCAATAAAAAGTAATATGCCTGAGAAAAACCTAGCAGGTAAAGATCAGGTGAGTGCTACAGAGTTAAGGTGACCATATGTTCTGAAGCAAACATTGAGCATTGGTTTATGATAAGAGAAGTTGATGTTCTGAAGTCCTCTATGATTAAATGAGGCAATTTAGGAGATCCAATCGGAAAGGTAAAACATTTGCAATTACCAGAACACTTGGATCTTTCTAAGGACAATCCAAAAATATTTATCCTGGGAAATCTGAGAAGTACACAGAGTGGTGCACTAATAACACAATGAATACTTAATGTGCTTGTACTCTAAATTGTTTTCCTTTTTTTCCTATTTCATAACTTTCAGTTTGGGGTGCCTGACAGTCGGTATTTGCTCCTTCTCTTGAGAACTTTGAGGACTCAAAAGTATTGAAGGTCAGAGTGAGAAGTTACCTTGGAGATAAATTAATCCAACTGCTTTTTTTAATATAAAGAAACTGAGGGTCAGAACTACGAAATTATTTGCCCAAGGTAACACATCAAGTCAATGACAGAACTGAGACTAGAATCCAAGTATTCTGACCTCCCAAACTACTTCTTTTCCCAAGCACCAAGACTCAGTTTGTGCAACAAACTTTACTTTTCTTCTTCTTCACATATCATCCCCACTCTTTGCCTTTGGAATCCCTGGAGAAATGGGGCCCACTGCTAAGAGGGCACAGTACAAGAGTGCAGAACTCCCTCAATGCCTATCACCTCAAACTTCCTTGATATATAGCAGTAACAACTCCTCCCTTCACCCAGACATCTTTCCGTCTTCTCAGCTGAAACACCAACAGCTCTGTTATAGATGTCTTAGGGCTGAATGGGACATCAAGTTGAAACATAGGTGCAACTTGTATACCTGAAATCCCCAGCATTGTATTGTCAGATTATTACAGGTTGAGAAATGTGCACATACCCAGACTGCTGGAATATTAGCATATTGCCTGCTTTCCAAGCTTCTTCCAAAATTGTTGGAAGGGGCAAAGGTCCTATTGAGGTGCAAAGATTTGCTACTGGGAGAATATCTACTGATGGTTATACCTCATTCCTTGGGATTTGTTCAATTCCTCCAAATGGATAAGCAGGATTATATTGCTTTGTATATATCTTACAAGTGACATGCCAAAATCAACACAACAGGGCTACAACCCAGGATTTACAATGCACATGTCTGACAGGTTTTCTCTACTTCCCATTGTCTCCCAAGTCTATCAGAAAAACCAGTGGCCAGGAATGGAACAGGGGTGGCTCACATTCCCTCATCTATGACATCTTTATACAGAGCAAGCACCTATAATTCCATTAATCATTCATGAAACTTCAGAAGTTTACCCTCTGAGACTATGAGTTTTTGAGCTTTTTGAAGAAGGGACTATAGATAGATTGGTCTATCTATCCCCAGAGCCTAGTATGTGACTAGTATGTATATAACAAACACTCAAACAAATATATATGAAAATAAAGTGGAAGAGTAAATACAATAGATTGGAACTTGAAGGGAGGTCAGGACCAGAGTGTGGAGGGTTTTGAATGACACTCCTGGAATCTATAATTTCAAATATAGCATGGGACTATGCATCTTTTTGTTTTGTGCAAAGCAGAAAACTTTCAACATTAGGATATAACTTTATGCCAAGTAGGAATTTTGAAAACTATCCCCCTTTACTTCAGTGCCTGTAGAAGAAGTATTCAGCCTTTCTTTAATATTTAAGGAACCTATAATCCCCAGGCACTCACTCCAATATGTCGCAAGTAATTTGATTGAAGTATTGCATATTCTTTGGGCATGAGACCAAGTGTGAGAAATTTCACCCCATCAGACAAACCATTGAGGCAGCTTAAGGTAATGGAAACTGGTGCTTTGGACTAAATCTATTTCTTTCCATCTCTGTTTTTGGTGCCTTTGAAGGAAAAAAGAGAGAGAGAGAGCATATAGCATTAATACCTTGGAGTAAAAGAGAGAAGAAAGACAAAATGAGGAGGATGTGGAGATATGTTCTAGTCTTTAATTCAGGTCCCAACTGAGACACATGCAAAAATAACATACAAAAGAAAACTTTCAAACCAGACATACTCCACAAGCCAGTATGTTCCTTTGTTACTACCCAAGCTTAGAATATGTGATATTTAGACTGAAATACAGGACTATGGCTTTTCCATTTTCAAAGATCTTTTGCTTAGAACTAATGTTCACAATATTAAGAAGTAGGTATTTGTATTAGCCTTCTTGAGCTGCCATAAGAAAATACTACAGACTGGGTCCTTAAAAAAAACATTAGTTTTCACACAGTTCTGAAAGCCAGAAGCCCAAGACCAATGAATGTGCCAGGGATGGATTCTGCTGAGACCTCTCTTCCTGGCTTGTACATGGTCACCTTCTCGTCTGTCTTTACATGGCCTTTCCTGTGTGCTTGTGCAGACGGAGAGAGATCTACAATGTCTCTTTTACTTCTTATGAGGTCACCAATCCTATCAGATTAGGAGGCATTTATGCCTCATTTAACCTCAATTACTGCCAGTTCCAGCCACTTTCAGCTCAAAACTCTTTATTTTTTCTTTCAATTTTTAATTGAATTTATTAGGGTGACACTGGTTAATAAAATTATATAGGTTTCAGATGTACAATTCTATGACACATCATCTGTATATTATATCATGTGTTTACCACCCAAAGTCATCTCTTTCTGTCACCATTTATCCCCCATTTACCCTCTTCTGCCTCCCCTGTTCCCTTTCCCTCTAGTCATCACCACGCGGTTGTCTGTGCCTATGAGGTTTTTTTTTTTGCTTAATCCCTTCACCTATTACACCCAGCCACCCAACACCCCCACCCCTCTGACAGCTGTCAGTCTGTTCTCTGTATCTATGAGTCTGTTTCTCTTTTATTTATTTTGTTCATTAGATTCCACATAAAGTAAAATTATATTGTATTTGTCTTTCTCTGTCTCATTTCACTTAGCATAATAATCTCCAGGTCCATCCATGCTGTCTCGCTCCATTACTAGTTTTGTTTCAAGTCCAAATAACTAGCTGTATCTGTGTACTAGTTCCAAGTCCTTGTTTATGTACCTTTTAAATTCCCTATATAATTTGGCACATAGTAGGTATGCCACAAATGGGCATTGTCTTTAAATATTTTTCTAATGACTAAGGGAAATGTTATAATACTTGTATATGTGATGAATTCCATGAGTTTGGAGAGACCTTGTTTTTTTGAAATAATCAAGAAAGGCTTCCTGGTGGAAGCTGAAATTGAATCTTACTGAAAAATGAGTAAGATTTGTATTTATTGATAGAAGAATAAAATGGCTTTCAGATTTTAGGCAGAGCATGAGCAAAAGTGCAGACAGGATAAGAAAAAAACATCTGCTTCTAAGAAACATCTTCTATCTGGTGTTAAGAAGACCTATTATTGGGATGGCTTGTGTGACCTGAAAACTGAGTAGAGCTGAGTATGGCTACATAGAGGAAGTCTACCCTGTTTGGAAGATACTGACTGAGTCAATAACAAGCAATGACCAAAGCCTTGTTGTCATAAAAGTACTCAATGGTTAAGTATTGATACTCCGATTTAAGTATTTCTTATGATATTGAGAAAGTGTCAAGTTCTTTTGTGGGCCCAGGTAGAGGTATATATATATGGAAGAATCTGATAACTGAAGTTCAGAGAGATAAAGCAACTTCCTCAGTATTATCAATTAAAGTTTGGGGCCAGGATTCAAATCCAGGTGTGTCTAGATTTTAGAAGATTGTATTATTTAAATAATACTGTGCTTTGTCTAAATAAGAGAATTCTAAAAATGGAATGGGCTTCCTCGTAAGGAAGTGACTACTTGAACTCTGAGTGTAGAGAGAGAGGCTGAATCACTGTCAGGAAAAGATTTTACAGGGGTGATTCAAACATTGGTGGGGGTAGGGGTAAGGAATGAGGTGTACTTGCTGCTTAACTATTAAACATCCCTTTCAACTTGGAGAATCTCTGATTCAATCTAAATGTTTTAAGGGCACTTTTTACTGTTATACTTTCAGAGTAGATGACCAAACACACACACACACACACACACACAAATTAAACAATGAACGGCTTTTCTTTCCCAGCAAAATTTCCTTTATTATCCTTCCTTGGAACTTATATTTCAGCTTTCCAATATTCTCTCAATCATTATCATTTAACGTTTTCTGATGAGCAAATGTCAGTTTCTAGAGGACTGTTTTTACTTTGAAATAAATCATTGGGCCCTCTACTCAGAAATGTTGATCCTGCAGAGTTTTCCAGACAAAAGTCAGTTTGTCATAGGTAAAATGGATGTCTTGTGAGTACCCTGGAAGTGTACAAAATAGCTGAGCTTATCATTGCAGTGATTTAGAAACATCATAAAAGGAAACTGGCCTCTGTTGCTTGAAGTCAAATTGGATTTATCAAGGATGTCACTGTACAACTTTGGGAACTACTAAATCTTACAATGTTGTTTCTTTTACTTAATATCATTAGTGTGTTCCACTGAGCAGTGTCAAATAAAATGAACATTATATCACATGGTAAACATTGTACTCTGGTTATAATAGTATCTGTTAGGAAATATCTTTGGTGATAGAGCCTCTGATTTCCTCCACTATTTCCCAACCTGGCTGTAGAACAGACTGCCATTTCATAGCTATAATGATCAAACAAATTTCAATAAAATGGATTTTCTGCTTTAGACAGACAGAGGATGACAGCTTGAATCAGGCCTGAATAGCTGTCAGGTAAAACATCTTGCTTCATCACTCTTATCTCCCACTCTCTGGGTATAGGGTCAATCACCTAATTGGGAATATTGTTGGGAGCAAATCTTTAGTTCAGACAGCAAGAGGGGAATTTGTAATTTTTAAATGACAACAGGCTTATGTTTGCTTAACATAGCTTGATTGCATTATTCTATTTGGATATTCTCCCTAATTTTTTGTTTTATTTCTTTTGCTTTTGATTGAGTTGTAGAAAGTTCCCGCCCTCCCTTCTGCCCCTCCCTTTGTCACCCTATCCTTCCTCTCTCTCTGTCTCTCTCTCTCCATATGTATTTCTCTCTCTCTTCCCTCCAACTAAAATAATGAGAATAACCCACTGTTCAGGTAGGCCAACTAAACTTCCTAAACTTCCTTTTATAATTATTCAGGAGAGATGTGAAATATCTCTCCCTTATTTGAACATAAATTCAGAAAAGATCAACCACAATTTGACAGCTTGAGAGTCACCAGCTGATAATGGGCCTTAAAATAATAATATTTAAAAAAAACAAAAAAATAAACTAAGCAATGGATTAAATGTACCATGGATTTTCACCCTCATTGCATTTCTACTAACTTCATCCTCTTCCAAGAAAGCCAAGGATATAACACAACCTTTATATCTAAAGGTATGAAAAATATCTGGGTCAGAAATCACCATTTGGCCATAAAATAAAGGCAAGCTGGGGTTATAAGTTACAGCCCTGTGGCAAAAGCCTCTGAGTCAGGACAAAAAAAAAAGCAGTTGTCCACAATCAATAGTCTTTTTCCAGAACTGAACCTGACCGAAAATCTTCCAGAACAGATTTTGAGCAGATTTCTTTGAGGAGTCAGTCTAAAGATTTCCCGAAGGGCTATTACTAAGTCTAAAAGAGTAAATTGAGTTCTATCTCTCTATCTACCGGCTGCAATTCCTCTACTGGATATCATCTTAATACTAGGGGAAAAATGAACTTGACTTTTACAGCCTGTTCCTTTGAATCTTAATGGTTCTAAGTTTATGTGGCATGAAATTCTACCTAGCAAGGCTCTGAAAACCAAAAGGAATAAAGACACAGCTCTGGGTATCTAATAGGGAGCCATATCCAATGCATGACTGAATTTTTCCAACTACTATGTATAGTGTATTAGAAAGAGAAGAATGAGCCATAAAATAATGAACTATTTTTATCTATGATTTCATACACTTAACTTTACCAAGGGGTGAAAAGGTTAGTTGACATTAAAAAGATCGTACATCATGATCAACTGGGATTCATCCCAGGGATGCAAGAATGGTACAATATCTGCAAATCAATAAATGTAATACGTCACATAAACAAAAGGAAAGACAAAAATCACATGATCATATCAACAGATGTGGAAAAAGCATTTGATAAGGCACAGCACCCATATACTATAAAAACACTCAGCAAAGTGGGAATAGAGGGAGCATTCCTCGACATAATAAAGGCCATATATGAGAGACCTACAGCCAACATCATATTCAATGGGCAAACACTAAAAGCTTTCCCCCAAAGATCAGGAACAAGACAAGGATGTCTGCTTTCACCACTTCTATTCAACATAGTATTGGAAGTCCTAGCGACAGTGATCAGACAAGAAAAAGAAATAAAAGGCATCCAAATTGGAAAGGAAGAAGTAAAACTGTCACTGTTTGCAGATGACACAATAGTATACATAGAAAACCCTATAGACTCCACCAAAAAACTACTCGACCTAATACGTGAGTTTGGCAAAACAGCAGGATACAAAGTCAATATTTAGAAATTGAAGGCATTTTTGTACACCAACAATGAAATATCAGAAACAAAAATCAGGAAAAAAATCCCATTTGCTATAGTAATAAGAAAACTAATGTACCTAGGAATAAACCTAACCAAGGAGGTAAAAGACCTGTTCTCAGAAAATGACACAACACTAAGGAAAGAAATTAAAGAAAACACAAGTAAATAGAAGCTTATACCGTGTTCATGGATTAGAAGAATAAACAGCATCAAAACATCCATACTACCCAAAGCAATCTATATAGAATGTGCAATTCCTACTAAAATACCAATGGCATATTTCACAGTCTAAACAAATATTCCAAAAATTTATATGAAACTAAAAAAGACCTCAAATACCTTCAGCAATCTTGAGAAAAGATTACAGCTGGAGGTATTGCAATGCCTGATATCAAACTACATGACAAGGCCACTGTAATCAAAACAGTGTGGTACTGGCATAAGAACAGACACATAGATCAATGGGAGAGAATAGAGAGCTGAGAAATAAATCCATGAATCTATGGTCAATTAATATTCAACAAAGGGGGCGGAAGTATAAAATGGAGTAAAAATACCCTCTTCAAAAAATGGCGTTGGGAGAGCTGAAGAGCTACATGCCAAAAAAAGTCCACCACCGAGGTACACCATACACAAAAATAAACTTAAGATGGATAAAAGACTTAAATATAAGTCATGACATCATAAAAGTCCTAGAGGGGAACATAATCAGGAAAAACTCAGATATTCCATGCAGTAATATTTTCACTGATATGTCCCTTACAGCATGGGATATAAAGGAACAAATAAACAATTGGGACTTCATCAAAATAAAAAGCTTCTGCAGGGCTAAAGAAAACATCAGCAAAATGAAAAGGGAACCAACTGTATGCAAAAATATATTTGCCAATGATACCTCAGAGAAGGGCCTGATCTCCAAAATATATAAAGAACTCACATGACTTTGCACCAGGAAGACAAACAATCCAATTAAAAAATGGGCAAAGGACTTGAACAGACACTTCTCCAAGCAGGACATACAGAGCACCCAGAGACATATAAAAGGATGCTCAGCATCACTAGCCATCAGAGAGATGCAAATTAAAACCACAATGAGATACTGCTTCACACTGGTCAGAATGGCCATCATAAAGAAAGCAACAAACAAGTGTTGGAGAGGATGTGGAGAAAAGGGAACCTTAGTACATTTTTGGTGGGAATGCAGACTGGTGCCGCCACTGTGGAAAACAGTATGGAATTTCCTCAAAAAACAAAAAATGGAACTGCCTTTTAACCCAGCAATTCTGCTGCTGGGATTATACCCTAAGAACCCTGAAACACTAATCCAAAAGAACCTATGCACCCCAATGTTCATAGCAGCACAATTTACAATAGCCAAGTGCTAGAAGCAACCTAGGTACCCATCAGTAAATGAATGAATCAAAAAACTATGGTACATTTACACAATGGAATACTACGCAGCAGAGAGAAAGGAGCTCCCATCCTTTGTGACAGCACAGATGGAACTGGAGAGCATTATGCTAAGCGAAATAAGCCAGGTGGTGAGGGACAAATACCATATGATCTCACCTATAAGTGGAACCTAATCAACAAAACAAACAAGTGAGAAAAATAGAACCAGAGACATTGAAATTAAGAACAATCTGACAGTAATCAGAGGGGAGGTGGGAGGGGATAATGGGGGGAAGTGGGGAAGGGTTTTCAGGAACAACTATCAAGGACACATGGACAAAACCAAGGGGGGATGGAAGCAGGGGAGGGAGGTGGGGATGGCTGGGGTGGGGGGGAGTAATAGGGGATAAATGCAGACAACTGTACTTGAACAACAATAAAATTATTTAAAAATTTAAAAATGCTTAAAATATTACCTGGCATGTGGAAGATATTCAACAAGTGTCAGCAATGTTTTTCCACTTATTGGTAACATGATTGTGGCAGTGACTATCATGTTACTCATCCAGTAAAGACAGCAGCTGTCCACATTTGATGGCTGTACAAGCCCTGAAAGTTAAAGCCCAGCATCCTCAGAGATAGATTTGCCTCTCAATCTACCCAAAATGTCATACATATGTCCAACTCTTGAGAACTTTCCAAACACTGAAGGTATGTCATCTGGTCCTCAAGATTGAGTGCATTTTCATTTATTTGGAAACTTTGTGAATTTGCCCCAGCAACCAGGGACAGTTCCAAGTTTACATTTTTCTAATGTAAGATCCAACTCCCGCCAAGTAGGTGTGATATGAGGGGTTCCCCAAAATCTTTTTTCCAATTAATTCCTGGTGATCTTCTCTGTTCCACTGCCCTCCTTCCTGATAAGAAAGCCAATTGTCAAAGCTCCATTGAGTCAGCAAGAGATCCAAAGAACAAGAAGTTGGGGAGAGCTTTTTATGCTTATCACCTCTCAGAGTTACATAAAGGGTGAATGAATTCCCTTGAGCCAGTTCATCTTGATTAACATATCTTATTACAGTTTCCCAAATTCTGTTCAAAGGTTATCATAGAGAACTTGACATGGAAGGGAAGTCCAGAAGGGATGAGCTATATACAGAAAGTAAATGTGTTTGATTTTTAGACATTTGGATTTGTAGTATAGGTGGAACCATCAGTCCTTATTAATACTAAAGTCATAGACTACCCAGGATGAAAGATATTTACTATCTCTCAAAATAACAGAGGATTTCAAAATGACAATTTGCATGGAGGATTAACTATGAAAGGATGAAAGATATTTGAGTCCTTTTTTAAATTCTGGGAGAATGGACCTAGAAAGGGAGAGGAAAAGAGTTCATCCAATGGCTTCCTCTAGAAAAATTGATCCAAAGATGAGATCCAAAGATGAGAATTCACTACATTGGACTAACACTGATTGCCTCATCTGTATCCCAGCCATTCATCTGCCAGCAGATAAGAATACCGGTAGTTGTGTTTGGTTTCCAGTAGTCTGTTATGATGAATTTATGCTTGCAATAAATTCTAAGTATATTTTTAGCATGTGTTTTTCTCTACCCTCCTCCGATGCACTTATTTCTAATGCTACTTTTCAAATGACTTACTTCAGTTGCTTCTGCAGATCACACACAATTCCCAATAACTAATTTTAACTTTTTCATCTGGTTCCAAGAATAAGCCAGTGCCCAGCAGAGAGCTGATGTTGCTCTTGGAAGACTGCACTCTCCTAAAAGAGAAGTGTGGCACAAGTCTCCAATTCATCGGACCAATGGGCTTCTCTGTGTAAAGTTAATAGGCCTAGAGAGAAGACATGTGGTTTCTGGAATCCCAAAGTTCTCAATCAGATTCTCAGTTCAGAGTTATTCCTTTTGACCTCCTATACTCCAAGGAGATTAAAATGTTGTATTATGTAACTCTTTTCCAAGTTTGCTAATGGTCAACAAAGCGTTATCAAATGAACCATTCAGATTGAACATATCAGTTGGTTGTCTCCAGCAAGGAAAGAGGTGATTCAGTCCTACAAACAGTCAAGTCCATTTTTCAAGTCAATACAAAAAATTAAGTCCGTTTGATCAAGGAAACATTCTGACATTCAATTCAATGAAGCAATTACTTCAGTCAAACAGATAATCCAGTCTAACAACAGGTTGGTCCTGCCTTACAACTGATTAATTCAGTATAACCATTTATAAGTTCTGTCAATTAGTCAAGTCATTTGGCCTATCAAAAAAACAGATTTGAGGACTTCTGGTCACCATGAGCATGTGGACTGTGACTGGTGAGCCTTTTTGGATAAAATATGGGTAAAAGCTTATGGAGTAAGTGGAAAAGGAACATGTATTCTGAAAAGAGAGAAAAGAATGCCCCGAAGGAGCTTAGCAGACTTACAAGTATTCTTAAAATAGATAATGATGTTTTGATGAAAGATGTTCAAGAGATAGGAACTGTGGTGGTCCCCAACCATGAAGAGAAAACCTTGTGTTTGGTGAAAGATGAGAGAGATGATATGAAAATGGAGACTAATATTAAGAAAAACAAAAAGAGTCTTCTAGACCAGCATGGACGGTACCCCATATGGATGAACCAGAGGGAAGGAAAAAGGCTGAAGGCAGTGCAAGAGAAAGGGAAGGGGGAAAGCAAAGCAAAAGCAGTGAAGTCAGCTAAGGGTTTGGCCTAATAGACTTTTAAAAACTTGAAAAATGCCACAGAAGATAGATCTTTGATTAGAATGTATACACTAATTTCAGCTTTCACCAAATGAAAATTTCATTTCCATATTTTAACTGGGCCTTTTTCTTCCATTCAAACCCAACATAACTTCTCAAGTTTGTTTTGGGAGCTTGAATAAAATATTTTCTTTGATGGATGAAAGCTATACTGATATTTTAATTGGCTGCTGTCTGATATGTACAGATTATCAGTCACTAAAATTCTATCAAGTATTAATGTGCTTGTGGTTGTTTTTGGTATTAGTAAATATAAATGATATTATATTGTACTAACTCAGATTTAAATAAAACTAATTAGTGTTATTTTAAAATATAATGTCAGTGAATTTTATAAGCTGTACTTCTTTGGAGTTTTGATTTTGTATAATTTATAATAAAAAGCATTTTGTTTAGATCTTGAAAAAAAAACAGAGTTTGCAGATTATATTCACCATACTGGATGAGCTACCCCATTGGACAAGAATAGACAAAAATGCTTAGGGGTGTTGGGGAGAAGAGGGTAAAGGGTTTCTGAAAGATCCTACATCTAAAGTAAGAGGTTACTTACTCTCTTTCCTGGTAAGTATTGAATGTGCTTAGCCAAAGCAAACTCATAGAAACCTTGAACTAAGGGTTAATTTGAAGGAAAATAAAATTGCAAATAATAGCACTTTCTTAACATGATATACTCACAATAGACTTTCAGGAACATTTTTATTTTTATTTTTTATTGTTATTCAGGAACATTTTTAGATGTTTCATTCACCCTTTGAAATGTTGGTTCAGACTTTACAACTCCACTGTGAGAAAGGGTTTGTTTTATACATTTTTTTATCTTCACGGGAGGACATGTTTATCGATTTTATAGAGAGGGGAAATGAGGGAGAGAGAGGAAGAGAAACATCCATGTGAGAGAGAAACATTGATCAGCTGCATCGATCATACTCACCCCAACCAGGGACTGAACTTTCAACCTAGCCATGTGCCCTGACCGGGAATCAAACTATGATCCTTCAGTTTATAGGATGATGCTCCAACAAAATGAGCCACACCAGCCAGGTCACTGTGAGAGAGTTTTATCAATTGTATCCTTAGTAGATCACTCCATAAATGACTATCAGCATCATCAGTAGCAACAAAATGCATTTAGTAAAAAACTTACCTCACAGGGGTTTGGGACCAAAATTTACACAAGCTTAGGCCAGCTCACTGGCAGTTTCTATTCTGAAGCTGGGTCAAATGCATGTTTGTAGGAAATATATACAACTAGATCAACACATTAAACCCAGGATGAACAAGCACTAAGATATATGCATCCATGTCAAAGGTAAATATACCCTAGGAATAAAGACAAGGTCAGTAGGAAAGTTTTTCCATTCAAATAACATGATATATAGAGGTTTCGCATCTCTCACTAATTTTAGAGGACTTCATAAAGTTGGAAACCAACCTTGACTTAATCAAATCCTCTTATGTACTAACTTCCCCTTGCCCCCACCATCTACACACCACAGGTCCATGTGGTACAGACATTGGAACATTTCTGATTCTCTAAAATACAACTTTTTGCTTCCCCTAGCCTCACTCCCACTGTAGTAGATTACAATATCCAGTTAAGATTCAAATTATAAATTCATCACTAAAAGCCTTTATTTCAGGGCACATGTAGTCTCCAAAACTATGTTCTTCAGTAGCTGCAAGGAAATCTCTGTTTCTAAAGTGTTCTTCTCAGATGCTGAAAACATAAAAATAACATTCTTCAGAAGAACACAGGAATTAGTAATATAGAGTCTTCCTTGTACAATTATCTTTTCTTTTCCCACTCTAAACCAAAATAACAGAAAAAAAAGGAAAAAAATATTAGTTCAACATGTATTAAGCTCCTGCTATGCCAGACTCCAGCTTCTTGAGACCAGGAACTATGTATTTTCATTTTAAGGTCCCAAGCACCAAAATCTTTGGAAACAATATAGATTTTACACATTTGATGGCTAAGTGAACTTAGTGAAAGGTACTTTGTAGCCAGCTAAGATGACTAAGACATGGCTCATGCTCTCAAAGAGCTCATAATATAATAAGAGTCAGTTGTGTAGACGGATTAATGAAACACAAGTATTATAATGGAAGTACAGAATAATGACTATGGGATTAAAAGGAGAGCAGTTAAATTTGACCAGGGGCATCTGGGAAAGCCCACAGAAAGAGGCAGCACTTCAGCTGAGTATCAATTCAGATTTTTGTACAGCCATTGTGACACCAGGAACTTTTTGACCTGGCTACTTTAACCCAGACATTTTGATGTGGCCTAAAACAACAAACCATTACACTTCCAGCTGTTTTATAAATTACCAAGTAATGTGTAAAACAGAAGACCTTACCCCATTCCCAACCCTCACCCTAATGCCAGCCTCTACCCCAGGGAAGAGTGAGGTTCAAGGATGGAGTGGGAATTCAGTGTATTTATGTTCTTCATGTACCAAAAATGGATGATTGACCACCTTTGGTCATTTTATAAAGAGCCACCGGTCATACTCAATAAACTATCATTTCACTCTACAAGAATTTACTTGTATCTTGATAAACACTTCAAAATCCTGATTTTTCCCTAAAAGTCAAAGACAGGGAAAGAAGGTATTTTAGCTACATTATGGTCTCTTATTCTTAGATCCAAATTATACAGGAAATGGTTAATTGAATCTAAAAGTAATCTCAGGCATTTCAGTAATATACATATATTTAATATCATAACATTCCTTTAATTGAAGGTTCTTTTTAAAAAATGATTGATACTTCCTTAGAAGTTAACCTGGCTGACTCCAACAGATATTTATTTTTAATTCTTTTTTCTCAATATAAAGGTAATACACTTATCAAATTTTTTAAATAAGGAAATTAATAAAGGAGAAAGTGAAAAACTCTGCTAACTAGGATTAAAGTTAGGTAGAAATGTGTGCTCCACACATAACCTGATAAGTTCGAAACAATAATAATCATTCCTAGTTGGAACAGTTTCATCAAAATGTGCTGCCTTAAATTTTTGACATTCCGAAATGGTGGCTAATTTAGACAAGATGGGGAACCAGAATAAAAGAGACTGATTAGCTAGTAATAACTAAGAACATTACCAAAATGGGAAAAACTGTGTCATCAAATAAGACTCTACTAGCTTACAGAGAAATGCATAGGAGTTCGTAAAATGGAGAAGTGGAGATGTTTTAATATTCCATGTAAGTGAGAAACAACTTAAAGCATGAAGGCAGGATGAAATTAGATATACATAAAAATAGATAAGAAATTTTTTAAAAGACTGTATTTCTTTATTTTTAGAGAGAGGTGAAGAAAGGGAGAAAGAGAGGGAGAGAAACATCCATATGTGGTTGCCTCTCACATGCCCCCCATACTGGATACCTGGCCCACAAGCCAGGCATGTGCCCTGACTGGGAATCGAACCAGCAACTTTTCAGTTCGCAGGCCAGCCCTCAGTCCACTGAGCCATACCAGCCAGGGTAAGAAATTTTTTATTTTGTATGTATGTGTTTGTATTTCTATAAACCTTACTGTATATTATATACTACAGCATATGTAAAGAAAAATAAAGATTGATGTTTATGATTTTTTTAAACCAAAGAATAATATGCTGAATGGTCTCTACACCCAAATGGTCTGAACCAGAGTATGTCTAGTCAGTGGGTCTACATAGCAAATATGTGAGATTCCACCATTCCCATGGCACCCAATACCTAAATACCAGGGGAAATTAACCAGGGCCAAGTCTGTAAATCAGAATCAATGTAACAGTGGTTCTTACATTTAGATGGATTTTAGATCCTTAGAGAATCTTACCAAAGCTAAGGACTCCAGAAAAATGAACATGTGCATATACACATGAATTTTTTGGCTTAAGGTTAAAGGTCTCTGTCTTGGTTCCTTTGGCCCTGAGCCTGGTGTTACCTTTCCTAGCTAAAGATACAACATTCTTACCTGGATGTTAATGGGGTCACCTTCCAGAGACATTCTCCTTATTTTTTCTGTGCCATAGGTACTAAGCTCAACTACACTTGGGGTCCTTAGGAAACTTCCATGTTGCCACAACTGGCAACTTTCTTGGAGACTAATGTGCCAGCTCATGTATAACAATAACATAGTAAAAAATAACAGAGCAGGAACCCCCCAAACATTTTTTTACCCAGCACATTGACAGGCGTGCAAAACCCAACTAGAGGTGTAATTTTTTCGCCTTCTTTCTACATTAACTTTTCTTCCTGATTTCAATTAGCCAAACTTGAATGGAGACATTACAGACAGTTCAACCCCACCTCAGAGCTGTGCAGACAGCTCTTGTTGCCAAGCTGTCTATCACCAAGACAACTGGGCCAATGTGCTTTGCTCTGGGTAAATACCTCATCAGGGCCAATTGCAAAAGGAGCCTCTTTGCAGTGACCTCCCATCAGATCAAAATCCTTACTCTTAACAATCCAAAATATTTTTTGAAAGCACATGAGGTGTAAATAAGCATTAGTATTTTAAAACAATTATTTATGCTGATTAACAGGAGGCTTATTTCCAGAGATAATCTTACATGAAAGCCAGGTTGATTTGGGGGAATCTAGAAAGCCCTTTCCTCCCCAGTAAGTCTGAAGTTCCTCTATTGGTGAGTCATTATTATTTTTTTTCCTTTTCATTAATCATAACTTTCTTCCAATACATGTTTCTAAACCACAAATCCCTCTGAAGTGGTCATTGGTAATATTGCAATTTTCTGTCTCTACTTTCTTATTTTTAAAATATTTTCAATAAGGAAAGATGATAAAAGATGAGATGGTTGGCATTCTTTCCTCAAATGAAAAATGGAGGAGATGGGTTAATTCTTTTGACACAGCGGCAAATGAATCAAAATCAGAAAAACTCTACTTCCAGCAGAATCAGTGAGACTTTTAAAAATCTCAGAAAAAGAAAAAAAGCTGCATCTTTAGTCCTTAGGGACCTCACAGAGGTGCCAAATCATTGTACTCCAATCTAGTCTCCATTACCACTGATCCACCCTTTCTGAGAAGCCCCTCACAGCTTTTATTGTTTGTTGGTCTCCTTGGTGGCAGGTGTCTGCTAATCAAAGGCTTAAGAAGGTGTGGGGTTTAGGAGTCAGACCTGACTGGAAGGAAAACTTTCCATTCAGCCTTGGGCAACAATATTGAAGCTTTTTTTTGAATGTTGTAATCAACTCTGTGCCAAGTGGGGCCCAAACTCCCCCTGCACAGCCCCAGGAATCCAAAGAAAGAAGTGTTTTCAATTCTCTTCAGAACGTCTGATCTCCCACACTGCAGACCAAATAAAAACAGTCTGGGCCAATTGTACCTCCTCCTACCCCCATCTACTGTGAAATCCGCCTGGGAGAAACTCAGGAAAGTTGGCCTCACGCCAGCACTGGCCTTCTGTAGAGGCAGAAAAATCCCTCACCTTCTTTCCATGGACTATCTTGGACACCAAAGGAAGAGCCCCCAACCTCAGATATCCCATGGAGAGGGGTGGCTGTGGGGGTCAGGGCAGGACCTAAGATGATGTAGCTGGAATATCAAGACCTAAAAAGTTCTAACACCTCAGGTGGTATTTTCTGTGTGTTTACTATTTTGTTGGTTATACTTTCTCTTATTAAGTAGACTTGGAGAAAAAGTAGAAAGATCTGCTTGGGATTTGAAATGCTTAGGGGTTGAATCTCAGCACCAGTGCTTACAAACCCTATAACATTAGACAACTTATTTTACAGAGTAACGCTCTCATGTCAGTTCTGCCACTGCCTAGCACTGTGACCTTGGCCAAACTGCAAGCCCAAACTTGATTTCCCCATCATAAAACAAAGATCTCTAAGGGTCTCTTCAAGTCTAACAGTTTAAGTCACTTCTGGGGTCCTGAATTTGGAAAACACTCAAATGGTATTAGACATTTGGAAAATACTGTTTGCCCAATCCCCAACCTCCACAAACCTCAACAGGCTTTGGCCATAGCTCTCCAAGCCATGTGTGCCAGGGGCTATAGGCCTAGGAATGGGAATGAGGAGTAGGAAATGCAAGGCTAAAGTCCACAACAAAAGTCCAGGCAGCCATGTTCAAAGTAAGAGTAGGTTTCCAGGCCAGAAATACTAGTTTATGAGCCGATAATAAGATACAAGAAATTTTTCCCTAAGAATTTAACCAAGGAAAGCTTGTCAGATGGTTGAGAGATACCCTGGAAAACATGGCTAAAAATCACCATATTCAAGGCTCAGGGTGGGGCTACAGCTAATGCATCCCAAGCATGTTAAGGGAGGAGCAAGTGGTTCAGTGGAGGGGAATCAGGAAACATGAGGCCAGGGAAGTTCTCGGGGACAAAATTATAGAAGGCAACACCTGTAAGACCCCAACAAAAGGATGCAAGGACAGAAAGCCCTTTCATGCTGTAGGTATTATCAACTATGTGCCAGACAAGATGATGTCAAAGATCTGGATAAACCACAGAAATACAATAATAGAATGAGGACTTTTGGAAACTAAAACTCCTTTAAGGACCTAAATGAACAAAATATTGAAAAGCTAATCATGAACCCTGGCCAAGTGGTTCAGGTGGTTAGACAAAAAGATTACGGGTTCAATCCCTGGTCAGGGCACATACGGGAGGCAACTGATCGATGCTTCTCTCTCACATCGATGCTTCTCCCTCTCTCTTTCTCTCTCTCTAAAATCAATAAGCATATCCTTGGCAAGGATTTAAAAAATACTAATCATGCAATTTAAGATACTGTCACAGTTTGTTAGGGAAAACAACTGGGAGAGTGGAATGTGATAGTGATATTGTAAAGAATTCCAAAGAACTATTTTTTTTTGTTCTTAAGACAGAATCATCACCAGTGAAAGCTGTTGGGGTTAGAAATATGAGGGAGAATATAGTGGAATTCTAAGCAATATGATGTTTACAGTAAAACACAAGCTATTTCCATAGTCAAAATATTTTAGTCTGAATTTATTAAAATAAAAGTAAAGAAATAAATCTAAAATAAAACTAAATAAAAACCAAGCCTAAACTCAACTTATTTTTTGTGTTCATGCCACTAAATAAACAGATTTCAGTAAATTCTCCTTTTTAAACTAGTTGATCGGTATTGTATAGATGCAGCCAGCATTTAATATGCTTTCAATTGTGTCCTCAGCCCTCAGGACCCTGGGGGTCTGAAATCTCAGCCAACTTTGCAATTTAATCCAAAATCCAAAGCAGTTCAGATTCCAAGTAACCTGTTACCCTCTGCTAGCAAAACATCACTCGTGGTTTGAAAAATACCATTTTTAATAACCTCTTTTCAGTTTCCTGGCAGACCCCCAGCTTCACTTCAAAGTTGATTTTCCCCAGTGAGAGTACAGTTGGAAGAATCCAGAAGTGTATTGTGCCACGCTCCCACTACCCCAGGCTGTGAAGGCCCAACTCTAGGGCAAGAAAGCTGGGGCTGGAAGGCAGACGGGGAGGGACAGGCTGTGGATCACAGGCAAATAGCCTCAGCTCAGACCTTTCCAGAGACTCTCAACAGTGACCAACTGAAGAAACTGAATCTAAATTGAATTTTGGATTATATCATGTTGGCTTATTTTGAAATAAATGTGATAAAAAAGAAAATTTTTATCACTATAATTTGGGCTGCCTAGAGTGCCATGTTTTTTCCCCAGTGATTCACTCTTCAGATGTCACACACACAGATGTCAAGAAAACAATCTATGAAGAGAGGTGCTGGAGGCAGGAGTGGAGGCAAGGAAACAAGAACTTCATCTTTGGAAACCTAGGGTCTCTTAAGACAAGCGCAGACTGAACTCTTCTTAAACTCCAAGACAGTAGCTTTGAAGTCCAGAATTTGCTCTTGTATTTCTTGCCCAGGACTAGTGAAGTTGGGATTGCCAATAAAATGACCACTTTCCTCAAAATGTTGCATTTAAAATCCAAGTCTTCTTAAAACAGCAGAGTAGGATTTTGGCCAGAAAGTGCTTTCTAGTACAAACACTACTGCACTTTTACAAGGCAGGTAAAGCCCAAAATTATGTCGCTAATTAATTTTACATTTCCTCCAGCTACCTAGAACCAACTGCAGCTCAACATTCCCCAATTGGGATTTTGCCAAGAATTCAGATAATGCCATTTATGGACCATGCCAACAGCTGAGGTCATGCTTTCTGTCTAAAGGGAAAAAAAGAAAGAAAAAATAAATAGGGAAGGATTCGTGGAAAATACATATGAGGGGGTAGGGGCAGAGGGAAAGAAAAGAGACAACATAGCAACCAATGCCAAACAGACACGCATACAGAGAAGGGCCAAAAGACTTTGAGTTTGTATTATTTTGGGGTGAAAGTGAAGCAAAACAGGAGAGCACAGTGATTGTAGGGAATGTTAGAGAAGGAACAATTTAATCTCAAAGAAATAAATAACCTCCTCCCGCCAAATGTTAAAGAATATAAAAAGTAAAAGGTCTAATGTCTTGCATCATGGCTGGTGCAAATGTTCTGTTATGTGCATGCCAGCAATGTGAATTGCTTAGTATATGATTTTAGATTTTGTAAGTATATCCCCCCCCCTTTTTTTTAGCACAAACTCAGATTCCAAGGACTAGAAAGAACCTCTGCAAGTAACAGTATGCTGAACGTCAGAGGTGGCAAGGACTTTGTATCTCATCTAATCCAATTGTCCGTATTCTAGGGATGAGGTAACTGAGAAAAATTGAGAAGAAATTGGCCAAATATCAATAATATACAGTAAATTAGTGGCAGAGTCAAGACTAGAACCCAGATCTAGTTGTGTGATTCCTAAATATCAGTTCATAATGATCATTTCACTAGTCCAAGGGAAAAATGAGAAAAGCAAGGATATGGAGTGGCAGATAAAACAGAAAAGGAAGGAAGCGCAAAGCAGAACATGGAGAAACAAACTGGTTTGTGATCACTCTTCCTGTTTTTGTTACGGTAATTTCAAGTTACCATAATACCCTCATTTAATAGGCAATAGCTCTTCTAATATATACTGATATTTTTAATTTGTGGCTGAATTCAAATTTTCATCATGAAGAAAAAGGCACAGGCACTCAATTTTTATAAGGTAGGCATATTGTACAAAAGAAGGTAAGAGAAGTTAAGTGACTTGCTCAAGACAACTTGGTTCATATGGGATTGAGCCAGAAATAAATCCTAGAACTTCATTCTAGATCTCATAATCCTACCTTGAGACCACATTTCTATCTTGTGTCCATCTACACTCAGTCCCTGGGTATGAGCTGTCAGCCTAACCCAGACATCATTTTAAAGGTAGAGCAAGTAATACTAACCAAAAATACCACATTATATACTCTAAAGCCAAAACCAAATGCCTCTGAGATTCCTGCTATTTAGAACTGTCACTGTTTGGGATTGCTGCTCTTCGGGATTCTGGCTGTTTGAAACAATCCCCATCTCTGTACCTGTTTACATGGGCAGAAATCATGGGGTTTGTTTGTTTTAAACACACATGGCAAAGCCTGCCTTCTGGATCCTGGTTAGGTTGGTGGTTAGCAACTTCCAGAGCCTTGACTCAGCCCAGTACATATTAGTCACTTCGATGTGGCCCAGCCAGAAACTGCCTTCATTCATAATAAATAACCTTTGAAAAAGAAACCAGTATCTCTATCTGAACAGGCACACCACAATACAGATCTCAGATCTGGCCCATCAATAAATGTTTATCTCTCAAGACCCTGGTAAAATAAAACAGGGCTCAGGGGCTTTGGGTAAAATAGTCAGCTTCCCAGACTCACATGGGAAAAAAGTTAATATGGTGGTAATGAGCCACTTAAATGCCTGTCTGCCTATGTTACAATAACATGCCCTTTTCATTCCTTCCAACAGCTCCCAAAGGACACTGTGGACAGCCGCATTTTGTGGGTACTTCTCCCACTCCACACACATACCCACAGAAAGCAAATTACTCTTATTTCTCCCAAACTTTGTTTTTTATAGTTGTTAGGGTTTTTCCTTTCCTTTAACCTTTTTTCTTTCTGTTTTGTTTTTCTTCCTTTTGTGCTTTTTGTCCTTTGAGAATTTTTTTCCACCTTTTAGTGCTTAAGGTATTTTTTCTTTGTTGTTTTTGCTGTTGCTGCTGCTAATAATGTTCATTTTCCTTTCCTTCTTTTTCCCCATTTTTCTGTTTTTTTTTTCTTTTGTGTTTTGGGTGATTTCCTTTTCTGTTTGGGGGATTTGTTTTACTTTTTGGTTTTTCTTTTTTGCTTTGTTGTTTTATGTTTTCTTGGGGATTTTCTCTGTTTGGTTTGCTCCTCTTATGGGGAGGTATATTTTAAATTTTTCAGGTTTTCTCTTTTTGTCTTCTTTTGTTTGTTTCCTTTGTTATTTTACTTTTCCATGCTTTTTTCTTTCTTTGGGTTTTGGATTTTATTATGCTTTTCTTTTTGTTTTGGTGTTTGGGGGAAGTTTTTTGTTTTTTTTAGAATTTAGGGTTTTTAAATAGTTTTTCTTTTTCTGCATTGTTTCTTTAAATTTTTAAAAAATCTTTTTAATTTCTTCTTTCTCTTGTGAGTACATTATCTTCCCACTTTTGCCTCTTATTTTAACTTCTTAGTAATATTTTTACTTTGGAAATATTTTTGATTTATAACAGATTGCACATATAATACAAAAAGTTCCCATATACTAAATATCCAGTTTTCCTGGTATTAACATCTTACATTAGTATGGTACATTTGTTACAATTAATGAAGCAATTCTAATCTGTTATTGTTAACTGAAGTCCACACTTTATTAAGATTTTCTTAGTGTTACCTAATGTCCTTTTTTTGTTACATGATCATCCAGCATACTATATTACATTTGGTTTTCGTGTCTTCTTAGGGTTCTTTTGCCTCTGACAGTTTCTTAAATTTTCCTTATTTTTGATGACCTTCATAGTTTTGAGGGAGTGGTCAGGTATTTCATAGAATGCTCCTCAGTTGGGATTGTTGGATGGTTTTCTCATGATGACACTGGAGTAATGTGTTTTGGAGAGGAAGACCATAGAGGTGAAGTGCTCTTCTCGTCACATCAAAAGGAGGTACATACCATCGACAGGACTTATCACTATTGATGTAACCTTTATCACCTGGCCAAGTTGTATTTGCTAACTTTCTTCACAATGAAGTTGGTTTTCCCCCATTCCACACTGTACTTTTTGGAATCAAGTCATTAAGCCCAGTCTACACTTAGAATGATGGAGATTAAGCTCCACCTCCTGGGGGGGCAGGTACACAAATAAAGAATTTGGAATTCAGTATCATGTTATTTATTTTGTTACTGTAATTGTTCCAACTTTAGGCATTGGAAGTTTTTTCAGATGTGCTCCTGTTTCCTTGACATGCTCCTTTCTTTTGATTTTTTTTACATGCTTAACTTTTTAAAATTATCTCATCCTCTTTTTTCCTTTGCATTTCTTTTAGTTTCTTTTTTCATTGCTATTTTCCTTCTATTCCTACTTTCCTTTCCCTCTTTTCTCTCCTCTGTTAGCTTTTAATATTTTCTCCTTCTTTCTTTTTTTTCATTTTTTAAATTTTAAAAAATATATATTTATTGATTTCCTTCTTTCTTTTTTAAAAAGATTTTATTTATTTGTTTTTAGAGAGAGGGGAAGAGAGGGGGAGAGAGAGGGGAAGAGAGGGAGAAAGAGAGGGAGAAAAACATCAACGTGCAGTTGCCCCTTGAGTTTCCGGTACTGGGCACCTGGCCCACAACCCAGGCATATATATATGTGCCCTGACTGGGAATTGAACTGGTCACCCTTTGCTTCACAGTCTAGCACTCAATCCAGTGAGCCACACCAGCCAGGGCCATTTTCTACTTCTTTCTTTTTCCTTTTCACTTATGTTTTCAAAGTGCTTTGCTCCTTTCCCAACATTTTTTTATCTTTTTAAATTTTACATATTTTCTTTATTAAAATTTTAAACACATTCTACATGATGATCTGTTTATTGTAATTAGTAAAACAATGAAAAGAAGCAACAAAAATATACCCTTGTTCCTATCCTCTCAGCCTCACTTCCAATATCTTTGGGCGTCTACTGGTTTTATAGAATGAGCAGAGAACACTTTGTGGTAGCCTCCAGAGGGTCTGCTAGCTTCCTTGACAACTCTATTCATCCAAAAGTCATAGTCACTAAACTGAAGATTGGCTGAAATGCCAAAGCAGTAATCAGATATTTAATGCCTTTCTTACATAGAAACATCCACATTAAAATCAGTTGGGCTGGCTATGACTAGAGGAGAATTATTCTACAAAGTCCTTCTTCAAGACCTTGTAGCTCCTATCATGAGGATGGTGTGTATATGTATATGCACACATTCCCAAACTCTCTGCCTCCAAATTCAGGGAGCTAATGGAAACCAGGAATAAGACATGAGTGGGAGCCTAGGGAACTTGGGGAGAAATGAATTGTAAGAAATGAGATACTCACATAGATAGAAGGCACCAGAGAGACACCAGAAGCTTCACATCTCAGGGCCAAGAACAGTGATGACTTATTTGAAGGCACTATTCTGTCTTCACTCTTTCATCTTAATTGTTTCTTTTCTGTCTATGTATATTTTCTGGGAAGTTGACATATCAAGTCTAATCCCATGTACAGCCAGACGCAGGTGAAGCTGGGTCCCCAAATTCCTTTGTTTTTTGCACTGCAGTTTCTATGGGTGGAAAATGGAAATAGTAATCTTACAGTCTTTCCTGATAAGTCCTGACAAGTTCAGCAGTTAAGACTGTATTTCAAGTATAATCGTGCATAGGAGCTAGGGTGAGAGAAAGAAGAATAAAGTAATTTAGATGACTCCTAGAGCCCCCATTTAATGGCATGACTCAGTCACCTGAGGGCTTCTGCAAGCAGACTGTGAGCTAAGATACAAGTGAATCACTCTTGGAGCTGAAGAGAGGAGAGAACATCATTCTAGATCCTGCCAAAGGTTTTTACTGATCTCTTTCATTCATGCCATCTGATTAGAAGAGAAGCCAGAGATTAAAAAAACATGTCCTATCTTTCCATGGAAGGGATCCCTTCCAACCCAGCCTGATTTGTTTCAGTGTTTTGGGTCTAGGACCCTGGCCTGGAACACAGTTTGCTGAATAGTAGAAATCCACTTCCCAGTGTGAGAGAACTGTTCTTCCTATCTTTTGTTTTCCACTATATCAACCCACGTCTGATATTGGCACTTGGAATTGAGACCATTTGACTTTATATTCCATAAACATTATATTAATTTTCAACAGGAAAATAAAAGAAAGTGGTTAATGGAAATCAAGCACTTAAGGGAACAAGAGGGATAGAGTTTTGCCTTAGGCAAAGCATAAGTGTTTGATTTTTCCAGAATTCTAATCTGATCCTGAGATCAGTAGCCACTAATTTGAGGGGCAATACAAATACATGAAGTGAAGACTTCAACCCAGGACCTGGAAACAGAAAAACCCACTAGTTCAAGAACATGATGGCTTTAAATAGTCTGCATGTTGGAGGCTTTTCAACAATGTGGCCTATTGAGCAAACCAGCTCCAGGAGGTAATGCAAAAGGGGAAAGGTAACACTGGAATGTGGGGGTGAAAGAATATAAAAAGGAGTTCCACAACGATGGACTTTCTGTTTTGTTGGTCCTATCCCTGCCTAAGGCAGAGAAAGAAAAATCACTATTTGCAAGGGTAAATTAATGTGAGGGACAGTAGAAATGTGTCCAACTAAACATTAGCTGCTTTCAAACCAGACATTACAAAGTTAATGTTAACCATTTCTTTGGTTTAAGCAATGTGAATTCCTTGGGCTGTCCCGGGAAAAAAAATAATACATTCAATGCCTTACACCATAAATCCTTAAAAAAAGGTACAAAAGGAAGGCCAGGATAGAGGCTTGACCTTTGTAATATAAAATACTTCTTTCAAGTGAACCAAAAATTATAGAGCAGGAAGCAACCTTAGAGATCTTAATTCACCTGGAAGCTTAAGTATAATAAGCAGCTCCCCAGACTAACAATTAGAAATGAGGTTAAAGAAATGAGGGCAAGGATTTGGACTTGGACTAGAGAAAGAATCAAGGTTATATAAAAGGGTTGAACTAGAAGATTTTCATTTTTATGGGGGGTTGGTGTACAACCTTGAAGGGTAGAGACATGATTGTATGGAGAAAGATCAAAGGGCACGGGCAACGCTAGGTCAGTATATACACTAAGAGTGTGTTGAGGTCTAAAATGTTTTTAAATTGTAATGAATTTCAAGGGTGCAGAACACTCTTTTGAATAATCAGACATCTACATGATTGTTTTCTTTAGTTTAGGTCCCTCAGGCTAATCGAATGCTTCCATTAAAGCAAACACCCAGAAGACCTCAGACCTAGTTATAACCCCCATTTGAATAAGGTTATAGATAAAAATGATAGTAAATGTGTATGTTTTTCTCTCTCTGGAATATAAAATATAGAAGGTATACTATTGAGGTTTATTATGGACTTATTTAGAATGTTAGAGGATACAATAAGCCCTCTCGGGGAAAAAAATGGCAAAAATTTCAGCAGCAAGATCCTCTCAAGTTTCCTTCCTCTATTTTCATTCCTGTCATATGTAGTATTACACTGTTATTTAGAGAAAATAGATGCAAAAATTGAATTTTCAGAAGAGTATTTTGAAAGGTATTCTCTTTTGCTATCTGTGTGTGTTTTAAATTTTGCAAGGGTAATCCATACACATGGTAAGCACATGCATAGAAATGCATGAACACAGTTAATCTTGTAGGGGAAAACACTTATAAATTCCTGTGCTACCTTCCAGAGATCTATATATTTACAAGCATATATAAGCACATTATTATAATTTTGGATGTTATAAAAACCTCTGTGAAGGCTTCTTCTGTCTGTCAGGTTTGCCTCAGCACAACACCTGAGTCCCACCGCATGGTATAAACCATGCAGCCAGAACAATCTCCAAAGATTCAGCAAGGCAACAGTCTCCACCTCAATGTACATAACCCAGGATTCAAGCTACCACAGTAGGGGTAGAGTGGGAATAAATCCTGAAAAAACAATGTGTAGCTCTCTTAGAAAAAATGGGGATATTACTACCTATCTCACAGAATTTTTGGAAGTCCTGAAAAAAATTAATATGCATAATGTTCTTAAAACAGTGCCTGGCATAGAGTAAGTGCCATATAAGTGTTAGCTGCTATCATTATCATTATTATTGTTGTTTTTGCTGTCATTACTGGGAGAGGATAGCTTGGGCTTCTTGAAGGTATTCCCTATTTTCTCTGGAGTTTCCTCACTAGTTCCTCCAAAGTTGGGAGCCTCTATCTGTTACTACTCTTCCTCTGGGATTCCTCCTCATTGAGGATCTAGACACTAGAGCCAACTGGTAACCAAAATGGTACCTCAGAATCTGTCCTGGACACAAGAAAAATTAGCCTCACTGCCTGATATTCCTCTCATGGCATCAATGAGATAAACTGTTTCATATGTTATTACTATTGTTCTTGTAAAGACCATGGAAACACATGGACAGACCAGCAGCTCACCATGCTTTCTGGGGAATTACTCAACTCAGAACATGTTCTTCCCATCTCCTTTGTGTGATTCAGTTCTTCCTCATTCTTATACCCCTCACTGCAGTGTCTTACCCTGCTGGCTAGGTCTTTAGGAAGCTAGTGGTCCTGGGACAAGCTGGACTCCACAATCACAGGTAAAACATCCTCTGCAGCCTGAGACTGCCATCTCAATCCCTTAGAAGCCCTTTGAGGAAGAGAAACCAAGCTCACAGATACCCAGCACATCTTTTCTCACCTATCTCTTTGGAAGAGTATGTGAATAACAACTGAGACACTAGCTTTTTCCTGCCACTGAGTCTCATCACTGGCATCTACCTACTTCCTTGTTTCTCCCAAACATAAATTGAATGTCTGGCTCCTGGTGCTAGTCTTTGTACCACCATGGAGGGATTTTAACTTCCATAAAGTTAACCATAGGGCACCACTTTCTTGGTTCAACTCCAGTGACCTTTTCCTGCACATCAGTTGTCCACACCCACAGCCACATTCAGGTCTTTTTATCACTCAGAACTTCTTTACTTCTAAAATCTTAAGTTCATATATCCCACTATCTGACTACTTTTTCCCTTTAAGGACCTTTATTTCCTTATTCCCACTACTTCTATTCTTTGGTCTCCTGTTTTCTCCTGACTTAATCAGTTCACTCCAGCCTAATTTTCTTCCTTTCTTGACTTGGCCCTACAATTCATTATTGCAACCACTATATTTTCTATACTCTTAACTTACCACATTTGACCTGGAACCACTCAAAAATTCATGATCTCCTGCTTCAGGAAAGTTCTTAGTGCCACAAAACAATTGTTTTAAGAATTCATGGCCAGCTTTATCTCACATCCCTTCCTATTACCTTTATTTCTGAATCTTCACCCTTTCCCTTTCTAATGGTTCTTTCTCCTCTGTACAATATGTTCCAACTTCTCATCATTTAAGAAACAGTCCCTCCAGTGAGGAGAGGGGATTACAGGAACTACTATAAAGGACACATGGACAAAATCAAGGGGGAGAGTGGAGGTGGGGGAGGGAGGGGGGTGTGGACGGGGTGGGGTGGAGGGATAGGGAGAAAAGGCACACAACTGTAATTGAATAGCAATAAAAAATTTAAAAAAAAAAGAAACAGTCCCTCAACCCTGCCTGTCACTGTTTGCTGCCCTCTTTCTCCTCTTCCTAACCAATCTTCCTGAAAGAACAATCTACATTCACTGTCTTCAGTTTCTCTTACCTCGATCCACTGTAATCTGGTTCTGCTTCTGGAGTAGGTCACCTCCTACCCTTGTTTCAACTTTTGTCATGAAATTTATCACCCTAGTGTAACCACCACTAAACTTCAGCACCTCAAAAAGTAGGAAAATGTGTAATTTCTCTATGTTGTCTCAGAACCTAGCACAGTGCTTGACTGATAGGAGGTGCTCAATAAATGAATTATGTCACAAACACTTACTGAACACCTACTAGGAACCAAGCACTGTATTGGCTCTGTAACAATCCACAACACTTGAACCCCCATAATCCATCACCAAAACTATATTCAAGCATCCTCACTCTTGCAGAAACTTTCTTCCCTTCATGAGTGTCAAGTCAGTACATTTAATTAAGCCATGGAAAGCCTTGCCCTGTACTGTGCCTTACTCATAATAATCATTTAACAGTTTTTGAATGTATGCTTGCTGGATCTCAGCAGACCCAAGAGCTGCTATTGTAAATGTCCACAGAGACACCTGTTCTGAGATGTGGTTCCTTACAGAGGGCTTTAAGGGTTTTAAAGAGCCATTTCTAAACAGTTTCTAGAAATATATTTATTTGCATCTCAATATTGCCGATAGCTTTGGCAAGGCTACCAGCTGGTTTACAATGCCTCCCTTTCCTTCATCTTCAACTTTTGTTCCTTCTCTTCAGGTTTCTTTCCCTCCACCTATAAACAGGTGCAAAAGTCACTCTTAGCCACAAATAAAGGAATACTTAAAATTAGAAACCCTGATTGACCCCAAAGTCTTCCATTACCTAATAACACCCTTCTTTTCTACACTAATCTTTTGCAAGAGTAGTGTACACTTGTTAGCTCAAATTTCCTTCTTCCCATTGGTTCCCACATCAAGTAGTCATCAAGAATAGGGTATGGGAGAAAAGAATAGGGTATGGGTTAGGTTGGTCAGGAAAAAGCATCATGGACAAGTAAGGAAACCTCATAGGACAAAGGGGAAACTATGAAGTTAAAGTACAGAAGATGTAAATGTACTGGGGAATCATGAGATTTTTCCATTTTGTTTTTAGTCTGTTTTATAATTTTTGAGAGGGTAACACATACATATGTTGCACAGATCAAAAGGTACAAAGGTTACAAAGTGAGAAGTAAGTGCTTTTCTCATTCCCATCCACTTTCCCTCTCTAGAAGCAATCACTGTTAAAAGTTTCTTGTGTATCATTCCAGATATGGTCTATGCATTTATAGATATTTACATAGATGGAGTCTTTATACACAATGGTAGAAAACAATGGGAAGTGGTATGAGAAGTATGAACTGACAAGTGTGAACTTCAACAGCAGGAGGTGTTAAAGAATTAGGAAATATCATCTTCCCTCCAATATACTCTTCCACCTGAGTACCCACTTTCATTAATAACCTTTCCATCCTCCCAAATTGCTGAAAGTTCAAAGCTTCTGAGCATCCCTCATTGGCACATTGGTCTGAAGTTTACAGGACACTCCTGCAGCCCTTATTTCATCAAACTTTGGCATAACCTTTTGAACTAAGCAGAGTCCCAGTGATTATCCATGCATTACAATTAAGCTGATTAGTAATCCCTCAGGGGGAAGGATTGACTGTGGGAGGTCGGTGGGGCAGGGGAGAGTGATGGAGAAAAAATGGAGACAACTGTAATTGAACAACAATACAAAAAGAAAAAATAATCCCTTCACCCTTGCTAATGCTACATCTAATTTTATTTCCAAAGATAAGCTTCATACACATACTCCTCACATCCTCTACTATTCAACCTTCCTTTAAGCTCTCCTTAGTTTTCATGTTTTAAATTGGAATAATTGTCTATTTTCTGGAGTTGTTAAATACTCTTAGTAAAATTAGAGATAAGAGCTATAACACTGCAACAAATTTTTGTGCTCAACAAACATTTGTTCTTTTCTCCTTCTCTCCCCAAATATCTCCCCACCTTCAATCCATTCTCCACATTACATGCCTGATTGATCAAGATGATGTAGAATTCTTTAATTTTTGTCTGTGTCCATCCTCTGTTGATCAAATCAGGGCATCAGAATAGGATGACTTACCTAGATTTTGAGGAAAAGCACTACAATGTTCTAACTGCAGCCATACCAAAGGAAAATCACTCAGTGCATCACGAAGGCATTGTTCTTTCATCAAGAGTAGTATCATTGACATTTAGAAGTACAAAAGGTCAAGATCTGCCCTGCATTTTCACCTAGAAAAATCCTGCATATCTTTCATTACTCAGTTCAAATGTCACCTTCTTCTTAATGCTTCCAAGATTCTGCCCACATTACTTCTTCACCTAAATATAAATGAAACTTTCCTTTGTCGGCATTACCAAAGATGGAGGAAGAAAGGAGGTGAAGTGAGAGAGGGAGAGGAAGGGACAGGGAGTGAGAGAGAGGGTTAAGAAAGAGGAGAGGGAGAGGAAAGAAAGAGGGAGTAGAAAAACAGTTTTACTTCTCTTCTTCCCTGGTCTGGTACAGCCAACCAATCCCAGTTAGCTGTTCTGAAAACACCCATTGTCCCACCTCCTGAAATATGTCCAACTGAGTAAGGTTAAAATGATGCTTACCAGGCAGTAAATAAAGGGGATTCCCTCCATCCCTAGTTTCTGGTTAGAAATTAAAGACACAAACAATAAAATATGCTTTACTCTTAAGTGAACTTATGTATTTTCAGGTTGATTAACATATATATAATTTAGTTATAATTTAATTTTATAATTTCATATTCTGCTCTGTATCAATTAAATCAAGAACATTTTTACATTTCATTAAACTTTCTTTAAAAATATTTTAATAGTTTTTCCCTGGCCAGATGGCTCAGTTGGTTGGAGTGTCATCCCATAACCAAAAGGTTACAGGTTCAGTGCCTGGTCAGGGCACATATCTAGGTTGTGGACTCCCTCCCTGGTTGGGGTACATACTGAAAGCAACTGATCGATGTTTCTCTCTCACATGGATGTTTCTCTCTCTCTCTCTCTCCTCCCCTCTCTCCCTCTCCTCTAAACATACCCTTGGGTGAGAATTAAATAGTAATAATAAAAGAAAAATATTTTAATAGTTTTGTAAGTCTTCTATCTTGTTTCTGTCCATAGTATATCTATCCGTTCCCCTATTCTTGGACATTTACATTCTCTTTCTCACGCTTGTTTGCACAAATGTTATACTAACGGTACATAAATCTTTATCTGAAACTTTATTTCTTCTGGAAACATTCTTAAAGATTTTATTTATTTATATATTTTTTAGAGACAGAGGTAGGGAGGGAGAGAAACATCAATCAGTTGCCTCCCGCACGCCCCCAACCAGGGATCTGGCCCATGACCCAGGCATGTGCCCTTCCTGGAAATAGAACAGGCAACCTTTCAGTTTGCAGGAGGACAACCAACCCACTGAGCCACACCAGTCAGGGCTTCAGGAAACATTCTTAAAAGTTGAATTCCTGAGTCAGAAGATATTACAATTTTTAGAGCTGTTTAAAGATATCATCAAAGAACTTCCCAAAATAACATGCCAATGTAATCCACTGGCAATGTACATAAATAACCATATCACTGCATTCTCACCAGCATAGAGTATTATCTTTTCTACTTTTTCTAATTTGAGAGGCAACAAAAATGGCATTCCATCATTGCTTCAATTTGATTTCCTTGATTACTAGTAAAATGAAAGTTTTTTCCGTGACATTAATATACATGTTTTGTTTCTGAAAATTAGATACATATTTCCTTTACAATTATTTTACTGGAATCTTGCTATGTTTATATCAATTTACATGTATTTTGATATATTTAGCATGTTACATGGTAATAAATTATATACACTTGATTCTTGTTATTCACAGTAGTTATGTTTTATAAAGTGACTGCAAACACTGATTTAGCAAATCCTGAATCTTTCTTCCTGAGAAAATGCATTTAGGTTCCTGTGAATCTCTGTCACAACATTTTTGTCAACAAATCAATACATAACTTGTCTGTGTTTTTGTTTAAAGACACTTTATTTAATATACATTGTTGATTCATTAACATTGAACTCACAGACAATAGCACTATAACTGATGTCTGATCTAAGCTTATCTTATACATGCATTTTCTCATTAAGGCACATGATAGCCTTCTTTTACTCAGGGACACTAGTCAGAACTTCAGCACTAAGCTTCAAGGAAATATTAAACAGCAAAATCACCAAAGAAACCCCCCACAAAAATGTGAAAAGCATGTCACCAAATAAATCATGAAGAGTATTTATTTATAGTATGAGAGCTGAAACAACAAGGCAGACAATTGCCTTGTTGGACCTCAGCTGGGAATGTGCACATCACAGAACTTCTTGTCACTTCTGAACATATCAATGAATGGCCACAAAACCACCACAGGTATTGATTTGGGGGTTACAAATAAATGTTAGCACATAAGTAAATTTGCAAATATAGAACCCAACTGCATTTGTTGTATTTGTCACACAGATTTCTAGTTTATTTTTTTTTTCATATTATATTACTTTATATTTTTATTGTTGTTCAAGTAAAGTTGTCTCCATTTTCCTGCCACCACTTTCTCCCACCCCAACCACTCCCACCTCCCACCCTTAATCCTTCACCCCTTTGGCTTTGTTCATGGGTCCTTTATACATGTTCCTTAGCTTATTATTTGTATTTTATTTGTATTGTATTATTTGTATTTGTTCATGATTTAGATTCACAGAGGTTTTCATTTTTAAAAGATTTCCTTTATTTATTTTTAGAGAGGGAAGAGAGAGAAACATCAATGTGTGGTTGCCTCTCGTGTGCCCCCTGTCAGGGACCTGGCCCACAACCCAGGCATGTGCCCTGACTGGGAATCAAACCAGTGGCCCTTTGGTTCACAGGCCAGCAGTTAATCTACTGAGCCACACCAGCCAGGGCTTCATTTCTATATATGCAAACATACGGCCCTTTCCTTTGTGATATAAATTATGATTTTACACCTATATAAAGATAAATAATTTATTCACCTACATTTTCTTCTATTTTTAAAGTCTTTAATGTTCTGCATAAAAATCTTCAATACACTTGAAATACAGGTTGGTGGATGATATATCAAATCATTTTGAGAGATAACAAGCCACTAATCACCAATCAATGTAGTGTCTTGATCTTTGTATTATTCTGACTCCCAATGAAATGCCATTCTAAATACAGGTCAGCCAGTTCCACAGTATCTAAAAAGCTTCAAAAAATGGAAAAATTAGGGAAACAAGTCTTATCTTTTCCTGTAAAACAAGTGTTAGATATCAAGAAATGAGATGGAGCTGGTGATGATATCCCACAGCCACTTCATGGCTGCATTCTGCAGTGAAGCAAGGCCAGGTATGGGGCTAGAATCCAAGTTTCTGCTGGGGACTACAATGGTCCAAATGGAGTTCTCTCCATTCCATAGGACAGAATTTCTCAGAGTATTGTCAAGGACGACCTGCATCCAAGTCACCTGAGTGTTTGTTAAAACAAGGATTCCTGTGCCCATTGCACACCTATTGAATCAGAATATTGGTGACTGGGTGCCCAGCATCTACATTTTTATAAGATTCTCAGGTAAATCTTATGCATGCTAAGGTTTGAGACTCACTAGCACAATCACTGCTTCAGGATTGGGGGTCAATAATAAGTCAAATCAGAAGTATTTGCTTAAAAGATACAGGAGGTTTAGTCAACAATATACAGAGTATGAGTGGTGAGACATGGAGACCAAAAATGAGCTAATAAAAGTACTTTGACAGAGGTGATGGCCTTGCTTTCTCTACACCATACCAGGGGTGCTCTGTTTAGCTTTAAAACACCACACTTCAAGAGTGATAAAACCAAAATATGATATGTCCTCAAAAGGACAACTTGGCTAATGAAAAAGTTGGAATTCAAGACAAATGTAGAATTACCAAAGACAACTCTGACATCTAGCCTAGAGAACTGAATCATCTGGATAACATGACTTTCCACCTCAAGTAGCTGAAGAGATGTCATGTGAAAGAGATCCCTCTGCCTAGGCAATGCCATCCATGCCTGTAATTTTATGTACTTTCTCTTTGGCTGTTGATTCTCAAATCTGCATCTCCCAAGCTTTAGCCCCTCTGAAATCTATACATTTAGATTTTTCACAAGCACCACAAACTCTACATGACTAAAACCAAACAATTATTATTCCCATTTTTACAAATAATGAATCTGAAACTCAAAGAAGTTAATGGATTTTCCATGGGTTCCACTAAAGTAATTCAACCCAATCTAACTCTAAAGCTTATGCTCTTTCCATTTTTGTTTTGTTGGCTTCTATAAAATTAGGGGAAAAAACAAACCAGAACATTACATATATATCTTTAGCTCTGAAACAGAGTACCAAGTTTTACAGGGGGGTTGGTCCTATCTTAAAAAACAAATCTGCTGTAAGAAACTTTAATATTAAATTTAGTAGATTACATTATAAAATTAATAAACCCCTGGAAATATCAGGGGCAAAATTATTAAGTGGAAGAAGTTGGAGAAATCCCTCTCTGGATCACAGTTTTCTGTTCTTCAAAGTACAGGTTTCTCTGGACTTTGAAGATCTTTACATTCTCTTACAGCTGTGCCATTCTGAGAGTCTATGGAAGACAGTATTTTGTATAAGGTACAGACATTATGAATAAACAGTCATGCCATTTAGCCTGTGTAATAACTCAGCTGTGTTCCAACACCATCCTCCAGGACCTGCTAGACTAGAGGCTGATCATATATCTTCATATTCTCATCTACTCCAGGCACCCAGCCCAGCATGACGCACTTATCCACACAGTTCTGACTCGCCTCTGGCAATACCAGCTCTTTATTCAACTGGAGAGGTGATCAGGTAGAAAGTAGAAATACTGTCACATTTTTTCCTAAGTAGGGTTCTGATGTGCTCCCCTGAGGTCATTTAACAGCTGCATGACCTTGGGCAAGTCACTTAACCTCTCTGAGCCTCCATTTTCTCACCTGTAAAAGATATGTAATTGATGGAGAACCAAGATGGCAGCGTAGGTAGACACACTGCGCCTCCTCCCACAACCAGAACTGACAGAAAATCGAACGGCAAGTGGGTCCAACACCAAGGAAATACAAAATAAACATTCATCCAGACCGGTAGGAGGGGCGGAGACGGGCACCGGGGTGGAGAGGACTCGCGTGGCTGTGGCGGGATTGAGACTGGCGGAGTGTGGGACGAAAGGCGCAGGCAGTCTGAGCACTAGCAGACCCTGCGGCCCCACATCCGCACACAGATAAACCAAGAGGTATGGACTCAGAGTGGCGGAGAACGGGGCAGGCAGAGCGGCAGGTAGCACCCCACGGCCCCAGCGCACAGATAAACCAGGACAAACACCAGGGGAGCAAAGCAGACTGCGTAACCCAGGGCTCCAGCCCAGAGAAATAAAGCCTCAAACCTCTGATTGAAAACGCCTGTGGGGGTTGGGGCGGCAGCAGGAGAAACTCCCAGCCTCCCGGGAGAGGTCGTTGGAGAGACCCACAGGGGCCTAGAGTGTGCACAGGCCCACCCACTCGGGAACCAGCACCAGAGGGGCCCAGTTTGATTGTGGGTAGTGGAGTGAAAGATTGAAAGCCGGAGGAGAGTGAGGCGGGCGCCATTGCTCCCTCTCGGCCCCTCCCCCACGTACAGCGTCACAGCGCAGCCACCAGCGTTACCCCCCCCACCCCCGTGAACACCTAAGGCTCCGCCCTTTAAAGTAAGAGAAGCTCCAAGACCAAAAAAAAAAAATGGCCCAAATGACAGAACACTTCAAAGCTCCAGAAAAAATACAACTAAGCGACAAAGAGATAGCCAACCTATCGGATGCACAGTTCAAAGCACTGGTTATCAATATGCTCACAGACTTGGTTGAATCGGTTCGAAAAGTAGATGAAAAAATGAAGCCTATGCAAATAGAAACAAAGGAAAATGTACAGGGAACCAATAGTGATGCAAAGGAAACTGGGACTCAAATCAACGGTATGGACCAGAAAGAAGAAACAAACATCCAACCAGAAAAGAATGAAGAAACAAGAACTCGGAAAAATGAGGAGAGGCATAGGAACCTCCAGGACATCTCGAAACGTTCCAACATCCGAATTATAGGGGTGCCAGAAGGAGAAGAGGAAGAACAAAAAATTGAAAACTTATTTGAAAAAATAATGAAGGAGAACTTCCCCAGTCTGGCAAAGGAAATAGACTTCCGGGAAGTCCAGGAAGCTCAGAGAGTCCCGAGGAAGCTGGAGCCAAGGAGGAACACACCAAGGCACATCATAATTACATTACCCAAGATTAAACGCAAGGACCTACATCCAAGATTACTGTATCCAGCAAAGCTATCATTTAGAATGGAAGGGAAGATCAAGTGCTTTTCAGATAAGGTCAAGTTAAAGAAGTTCATCATCACCAAGCCCTTATTATATGAAATGTTAAAGGGAGTTACCTAAGAAAAAGAAGATAAAAAATAGGAACAGTAAAAATGACAGCAAACTCACAGTTATTAACGACCACACCTAAAACAAAAACAAGAGCAAACTAGGCAACCAACTAGAACAGGAACAGAACCATAGAGATGGAGATCACATGGAGGGGTGTCAATAGGGGAGTGGGAGGGGGAGAGAGGGGGCAAAGGTACAGAGAATAAGTAGCATAGATGATAGGTGGAAAATAGACAGGGGGAGGGTAAGAATAGTGTAGGAAACGTAGAAGCCAAAGAACTTATAAGTATGACCCATGGACATGAACTATAGGGGGGAATGTGGGAGGGAGGGGGTGGGCAGGATGGAGTGGAGTGGGGGGGGAAATGGGACAACTGTAATAGCATAATCAATAAATATATTTAAAAAAAGATATGTAATTCATAATATGTAATAATATTTAATTCACCTGATTGTTGTGAAAATTGAGAAATAATTTGTGCAAAATCACCAGGCATACAGGGTCTGTCTGGAAAAAGTCCCACTATTGTTAATGTAATGAGAATGGTTTGTGCGACATCGATGTAACCTGCCAGCCAAGGAAGGAGAGTGGACTGGAATGTGCATGTGTGAACAATGACAACTTCACTGTACTAGTCAGTGTGGGGGCAGTAGATGCCATTGAGTGAGCTTGTGTACTGTGTGGCTGTTGAATTCAAAATGACTTAGCAAGTAGAGCAATGAATATGCATCGAATTTTGTGTTAAGCTTGAACATTCCTTTGTGGAAACCATACAGATGATTCAGAAGGCCTCAGCTATGGGCAACTGGTGATTGGCAGCTTCATCACAACAATGTGCCCACTCGTGCACCACATCTTGTTCAGAGTTTTTTGGCAAAACATCAAATCACCCAGGTGACTCAGCACCCCCTACAGCCCAGATTTGGCACCCTTCACTTAAATCACCTTTGAAAGGGAAGAGATTTCAGACCATCAATGAGATTCAGGAAAATATGACAGGGCAGCTGATGGCGATTGGGAGAACTGTGTGAGGTCCCAAGGTGCCTACTTTGAAGGGGACTGAGGTGTCATTGTCTTATGTACAATGTTTCTTGTATCTTGTATCTTCTTCAAAAAAATGTCCCTATTTTTCTTATTACATGTCTGGATACCTTCTGGACAGACCTCGTATACTTGATGCTTAGCAAATGAATCCTCCCTTCAGTGTCATCCTTGGCTGGGTCACACCAGCTAACCCTAGGGGTTCCTTAGATTCACTAGTTATTCTCAAGGTTTACCTTATAATACCTTTTCTTTTTTAATAATTTTTTCAACTTTATATTTTTGAAAAAGTTTAAAGAATAGTACAGTGAACATATAAATAATTCCAACTAGATTCAACATCAAAATAACCTTAACATAAAAAATTTTATGTATTAATACAAAAATAAAATATCTTTTCAGTATTGTTTTGTACTGGTTAGAGATGTACAGCGTAGTGGTTAGACAATCACATACTTTACAAAGTGGTCCCCCAGTATTTCCAGTACCTACCTGGCACCACACATAGTTACCACAATATTATTGACTACATTTCCTATGCTGTACTTTACATCCCCATGACTATTGTATAACTGCCAATCTGTGCTTCTTAATCTCTTCACCTCTTTCACCCAGTCGCCTGCCCTCTCCCTTCTGGCAATCAGTAGTCTTGGTGTCTGTATCTATGAGTCTCTTTCAATTTTCCCTATACTTCTTCTTTCTGATCACCAACCTCTCCATCAGCAGACAAAGAATATTCAAAAAACGTGCATGACAATTCTCTTGATGCACTAAACAGTGGCAATTAAGACTGCATTTGAGGCTTTGTATCAAAACTTAAATCCCTAATATGTATTCAACCAGCTTCTGCTCAAAGGTTTCCTATTACTGTATAAGGAACTCATTTCCATCTAACTGGACAAAAAAGGGGTCACATACTAAGCCTGATGATCTCAGGGGAGGCCTGCATGGTGAATTTATAAACTCAGAGATCTAAAGTAGCCACATAGGATGGTCTGAAATTAAAATTTAAAAGTGAGTCATGGTGGGTAGTCATATCCTATGTTGGTATCTTCCCTGACAAAGGTCAATCTTTACCCTGAGACTGTCTATTGTCTTATTGCATCTTCCATAACATACTTTTGGAATGCCACAGTAATTACCTTTTTTACAGACTCCTTAGGGCACAATCTCTCACCAGAGCAACCACAGAACCCTATTGTTATCTTGTTGCCCAAATACCCGGTCTACATGCTGTAAATGTTAATTTTTAACTATTCTATACCCACCCATGTAAAAGAAGTATTTTGTCTCTTAATTTTACTCTGTCTAATCTCAGAGATTTCCCTGCTTTGCCTTCTCCTGCCTCCCTCATCTACCACCAATGGATTTTATGTAACCCTCCTTACTCATCCTTCTTTGATTATTTCTGTATAAAATAAGCTGCAACTCCCTAAATCAATCCCTACACCATTGTTCATGAAAAAAATAATAATCTGCAAAACTGCCATTCTCTGGAGCATTTTCTCAATTGTTGAGATTTTGTTTCCCAGCAATTGTCATCAGTTTGGCTCAAATAAACTCAAACATTCTCTACAGATTTGGATGTTTTTTACATCAACATAACACAGCCCTATCTTATTTTCAGTCTGCTCTGGTATAACTTCTGTTTATTAATCCTAATTTGATCCCTTGGGATCATATCATACAGAAAAAAAGACTTTTTCTTCTGACAACACTGCAGATACTGGAAGACAGTGATCATGTCCCACTCTGCCTTCCAGGCTTCTCCTCTTAACCTCTATTTTGTCTTTGTCCCTCTTTAAATGATAACATTTTTGGCAGCCATATTAAACATTTATCCATCTTGTAGAATTGTTCACATTTTTAAATTTAATGAAACTTATGCATTTATTCTTATCAAATTAATTTGTTGTTTTTGAACCATCTTTGCAATCTAGTAAGTTCTTTTTGGATTCCTGGTTCCATCATCTATTATAAGGACTTTCCCCTTCCCCTCCAGTTCCCTCTTAATGTCTGATGAGCATACACTTCTATATCATCATCCAAGTTATCAATTGAAATGTTGAAACAAAGACAGAGCCAGGCACAGAGTCTTAAAGCCTACCACCAGGGATCTCTCTTTGCAATAGTGAAGCCCAACCTCTTTCCTGCCTTCAACACACCTGAGGGCCCTCCTGCCACCCATTCACATTAATCACAGTGGCTCACAAATCATCAGAGATATCCAAGGAAGGGCAGGCCTTCTAAAAGTGAGTACTCTAACAAAGAGATAGGCCTATGTGGTTGGGAAAACCCTCATGCAGGTGATTCTGATAAACCCTCAGAGAATGTGCCCTCACTCCCGTACCCTCCACACATACTTCTTAAGAATTCCTGCTCCAGGCAAGAAGGGGCTGGAAAGAAGTATTCCAAGTCATGAAAAACAAGGACCTACATCCAAGATTACTGTATCCAGCAAAGTTTTCATTTAGAATGGAAGGGCAGATAAAGTGCTTCCCAGATAATGTCAAGTTAAAGGAGTTCATCATCACCAAGCCCTTATTATATGAAAGGTTAAAGGGACTTATCTAAGAAAAAGAAGGTCAAAGATGTGAACAATTAAAGGGCAACAAACTCACAACTATCAACAAATGAACCTAAAAGAAAAGAAAAATAATGAAAGCAAAAACTAAGCAAACAGCCAGAACAGGAACAGAATCAGAGAAATGGACATCACACAGAGGGAGTTCAGTGGGGAGGGGGAAGGGAGGATTAGGGGGGAAAAGGTAAAAGGAAGAAGAAGCATGGTGAGTAGGTATAAAAATAGATGGGGAGAGATAGAAAAAAATGGTATAGAAAACCGAGAACTCAAAGAACTTATGTGTACTACCTATGGACATGAACTAAGGGGGAAATGTTGGAGGGTTGGGTGATACAAGGGATAAAGGGGAAAAAACTGGGAAAACTAATAGCATAATGAATAAAAAATACTTTAAACAATAAAAATAAGAGGAGAACCAAGATGGCGGCGTAGGTAGACACACTGCGCCTCCTCGCACAACCAGAACTGACAGAGAATCGAACAACAAGGGGGACCCACACCAAGAAAATAGAAAATAACCATTCATCCAGACTGGTAGGAGGGGCGGAGACGGGCACCGGGGTGGAGAGGACTCACGTGGCTGTGGCAGGACTGAGACTGGCGGAGTGTGGGACAAATGGCGCAGGCAGTCCGAGCACTAGCAGACCCTGCGGCCCCACATCTGCGCAGATAAACCGAGAGGGCCGGACTCAGAGTGGCGGAGAGCGGGGCAGGCAGAGCAGCGGGTAGCACCCTGCGTGGCACCAAATTCGCCCACAGATAAACCTGACGAACGGCGGGCAACAAAGCAGACTGTGCAACCCAGGGCTCCAGCTCCGGGAAATAAAGCCTCAAACCTCTGATTGAAAGCGCCCCTGGGGGTTGGGGCGGCAGCAGGAGAGACTCCCAGCCTCACAGAAGAGGTTGTTGGAGAGACCCACAAGGGCCTAGAGTGTGCACAGGCCCACTTACTCGGGAACCAGCACCAGAGGGGCCCAGTTTGATTGTGGGTATCGGAGTGAAAGATTGAAATCCGGAGGAGAGTGTGGCGGGCGCCATTGCTCCCACTCGGCCCCTCCCCCACGTACAGCGTCACAGCGCAGCGACCAGCATTACCCCGCCCCGGTGAACACCTAAGGCCCCGCCCCTTAAAGTAACAGACGCGCCAAGACAAAAAAAAAAAAAAAAAAATGGCCCAAATGACAGAACACTTCAAAGCTCCAGAAAAAATACAACTAAGCGACGAAGAGATAGCCAACCTATCGGATGCACAGTTCAAAGCACTGGTTATCAATATGCTCACAGACTTGGTTGAATCTATTCGAAAAACAGATGAAAAAATGAAGCCTATGCTAAGAGAAACGAAGGAAAATGTACAGGGAACCAATAGTGATGAGAAGGAAACTGGGACTCAAATCAATGGTGTGGACCAGAAGGAAGAAACAAACATCCAAGCAGAAAAGAATGAAGAAACAAGAACTTGGAAAAATGAGGAGAGGCTTAGGAACCTCCCGGACGCCTTGAAACGTTCCCACATCCGAATTATAGGGGTGCCAGAAGGAGAAGAGGAAGAACAAAAAATTGAAAACTTATTTGAACAAATAATGAAGGAGAACTTCCCTAATCTGGAAAAGGAAATAGACTTCCGGGAAGTCCAGGAAGCTCAGAGAGTCCCAAAGAAGCTGGACCCAAGGAGGAACACACCAAGGCACATCATAATTACATTACCCAAGATTAAACGCAAGGACCTACATCCAAGATTACTGTATCCAGCAAAGCTATCACTTAGAATGGAAGGGAAGATAAAGTGCTTCTCAGATAAGGTCAAGTTAAAGAAGCTCATCATCACCAAGCCCTTATTATATGAAATGTTAAAGGGAGTTACCTAAGAAAAAGAAGATCAAAAATTGGAACAGTAAAAATGACAGCAAACTCACAGTTATTAATGGCCACACATAAAACAAAAATGAGAGCAAACTAGGCAAACAACTAGAACATGAGGGTTGTCATTAAGGGAGTGGGAGGGGGAGAGAGGGGGAAAGGTACAGAGAATAAGTAGCATAGATGATAGGTGGAAAATAGACAGGGGGAGGGTAAAAATAGTGTAGGAAATGTAGAAGCCAAAGAACTTATAAGTATGACCTATGGACATGAACTATAGGGGGGGAATGTGGGAGGGACGGGGGTGGGCAGGATGGAGTGGAGTGGGGGGGGAAATGGGACAACTGTAATAGCATAATCAATAAATATATTAAAAAAAAAAAAAAGAATAAAAATAAGAAAAAGAATTCCTGCTCCAGAGAAACATGAAATCAATAATTAGCATCCTTTGTGCTAATTAACTCCATCATCTGTATGATAGCATTAATAACACATAGCTCATAAGGCTTATGTGATGATTAAATAGTTAATGCATATAAAGTACTTAGCACAATACCTGGCATATAGTAAGTGCTCAATAAATAGCACTTTAAATAAAAGACTATTTCAGAATCCAACTAAAAGAGCAATGTTCTAGCTCATATTTCCTCCATCTTGTTCACCAGGAGGTCATAAAAATAAAAATATTTGTCATGTGCCTTGCTGTAATCCAGGTACACTGTAGCCATCACATAATTGCACCTATTAGTCAAGTGACCCTATCAAAAAAGGCCATGTTTCTAAGCCCACAAATCTGAATACAGGACATAGCTCCTTAATGGTGTTATTAAAGTAACAAAATATACTGAAGTTTAACTTTTTCAAACTCATGCTCCCATCTTCCTAACCTGGCTCCCATCTTCCTCACCTGTGAATGGCAGAATCAGGACCTCCACATTCATGAAGGTCCACATCATTGCCTTTACTCTTTCTCCTTTACCTGATGCTGCTATTTTCAGAGAGGGTGTCAGAATCCAGGTGAGGTAATTCAGGCTTGCCTTGCAATAAAATAATTTCAAAATATTGTGCCTGAAGGACAGATTGGGATATGCCACCCTCTTTATACTGGGTCACTCCTATCACTATCACTTATATCTCTGACAAGATCCCCTATCTCCCAGCCCCTCACCTTGGGTCATTTCAGTTTATGCTGCTGCATACCACATTTCACACCTTCCGGTGGCCACACGTGAAGGATAAAACAGGAATTATATCTGGAACCAGAGATATCTGTGAGTCTGAAACACCAGAAGCCACTTTATGCTGTGGCTTTTCTGAGTGTCACTTTAATGATAATCAACATATTATAAAAAATACAATTGCTTACATTTCTGTTGTACTTCATGTAAAGCATTTAAATTAACAATCACTCCTTTGCTGCTCAAAACAGTTCAATAGCTTCATTTTGGAAAACATTGCTGAAAATTAAAAAGAAATTGTCGTTATCAAGCTAAATTATGTCTTATTTCCCCATACATACACAAAAATAATATCTTTTACACAATCTAGTTAAATCAAACAAAAATGTTAAATGGCAGCTATGTTGCTCCAAAAGGCATTAAACTCTATTTTTTTATTTTTATGGCAGATGATAATAACTTTATCTTACAAATGAGGAAAATGAGCCTTTGGGAGGTTACACAATTTGCTCAAGGTCCACATAACAAATAGAACCAGGATTCAAAGGCTGAGTTATCTGACTCCAAATGTGATTTTCATTTCTACCTCAACATTTGGAAATGCCATTTGATTGCCTTGACTGAAATGGCCACCTCCTTTGTCAAGAAATAGGCAGTGGCCAACTAAATCCATCGTCCTAAAAGACATCTTTGAAATTACAGGATACTAAGCCGAATTCTCCCATAAAAAAGATCAATTTCCCTCCCAGGAAACTATGTTGTTATGCCATTCTAAGACTCCTTTCCTTTTTACATTACAGGTACACAGCCATTGAACCTCATCTTTCTGTAGAAAAGGTATTGAGATACAACTCACCAAACCAGAGCTCCAACCCCACCCTCAGTCTTGCAGCACTCTGTCACTCATCATCAAAGCATCCAGCCTGCCTACAGTCTCAATGTAGAGATTTTGCACAAATTAGAAATGGTACAGTCTATAAAGATTTCACTTTTCATCCTCCATTTTTTTCAATCTCTACCCTTCATACAGTAGTCCCCACATAGCACAGAAGGACAACCACCTGGGAGGAATCCAGACAACACTGGCCAATTTCTACTTGAGCCTATAACAATAAGGTAGATAACCTGTCCCACAAATGAGAAATTAGATACTGGTACACATCTCTTTTAAAAATTGCAAGGTAGATGAGAACCAAGATGGCGGCGTAGGTAGACACACTGCGTCTCCTGGCACAAGAACTGACAGAAAATCGAACAGCAAGGAAGTCCGACACCAAGTAGATAAAGAAGAAACAAACATCCAGACTGGTAGGAGGGACGGAGACGGGCACCGGGGTGGAGAGGACTCCAGTGGCCATGGCAGGACTGAGACTGGCAGAGTGTGGGACGAAAGGGGCAGGCAGTTGGACCACTAGCAGACCCTGCGGCCCCACATTCACACACAGATAAACCGAGAGGGCCAGACTCAGAGTGGCAGAGAACGGGGCAGGCAGAGTGGCGGGTAGCACCCTGCGGCCCCACTCATGCACAGATAAACCGGGACAAACAACGGGGAGCGAAGCAGACCGAGTAACCCAGGGCTCCAGCTCGGGGAAATAAAGCCTCAAACCTCTGATTGAAAACGCCCGTGGGGGTTGGGGTGGCAGCAGGAGAGACTCCCAGACTCACAGGAGAGGTCGTTGGAGAGACCCACAGGGGCCTAGAGTGTGAACAAGCCCACCCACTCGGAAACCAGCACCAGAGGGGTCCAATTTGATTGTGGGTAGCGGAGGGAGTGACAGAAATCCGGTGGAGAGCGGAGCAGGCGCCATTGCTCCCTCTCGGCCCCTACCCCACATACAGCGTCACAGCGCAGGGACCAGCGTTACCCCACCCCAGTGAACACCTAAGGCTCCGCCCCTTAAAGTAACAGACGCGCCAAGACAAAAAAAAAAAAAAAATGGCCCAAATGACAGAACACTTCAAAGCTCCAGAAAAAATACAACTAAGCGAGGAAGAGATAGCCAACCTATCGGATGCACAGTTCAAAACACTGGTTATTAAGACACTCACAGAATTGGTTGAATTTGTTCAAAAACTAGATGAAAAAATGAAGGCTATGCTAAGAGAAACAAAGGAAAATGTACAGGGAACCAATAGCGATGCGAAGGAAACTGGGACTCAAATCAATGGTGTGGACCAGAAGGAAGAAAGAAACATCCAAACAGAAAAGAATGAAGAAACAAGAATTCAGAAAAATGAGGAGAGGCTTAGGAACCTCCAGGACGCCTTGAAACGTTCCAACATCCGAATTATAGGGGTGCCAGAAGGAGAAGAGGAAGAACAAAAAATTGAAAACTTATTTGAACAAATAATGAAGGAGAACTTCCCCAGTCTGGCAAAGGAAATAGACTTCCAGGAAGTCCAGGAAGCTCAGAGAGTCCCAAAGAAGCTGGAGCCAAGGAGGAACACACCAAGGCACATCATAATTCCATTATCCAAGATGAAACAGAAGGAGAGAATCTTAGAAGCAGCAAGAGAAAAGGACACAGTTACCTACAAAGGGGTTCCCATAAGACTGTCAGCTGATTTCTCAAAAGAGACCTTACAGGCAAGAAGGGGATGGCAAGAAGTATTCCAAGTCATGAAAGGCAAGGACCTACATCCAAGATTACTGTATCCAGCAAAGCTATCATTTAGAATGGAAGGGCAGATAAAGTGCTTCTCAGATAAGGTCAAGTTAAAGGAGTTCATCATCACCAAGCCATTATTATATGAAATGTTAAAGGGACTTATCTAAGAAAAAGAAGATAAAAAATATGAACAGTAAAATGACAACAAACTCACAACTATCAACAACCAAACCTAAAACCAAAAACAAACTAAGCAAACAACTAGAACAGGAAGAGAACCACAGAAATGGAGATCACATGGAGGGTTATCAACAGGAGAGTGGGAGGGGGACAGAGCGGGGAAAGGTACAGAGAATAAGTAGCATAAATGGTAGGCAGAAAATAGACAGGGGGTGGGTAAGAATAGTATAGGAAATGTAGAAGCCAAAGAACTTATATGTATGACCCATGGACCTGAACTATAGGGGGGAATGTGGGAGGGAGGGGGTGGGCAGGATGAAGTTGAGTGAAGGGGTGGAAATGGGACAACTGTAATAGCATAATCAATAAATATATAAAATAAATTGCAAGGTATAGTCCTCAACTCAATTCTGATTAACTGAGTCATTCACGTCATGTCCTACCTATTATAATTAGCTTTTTCCTTCAAGATTTACCAGTCTGTTCTTCTAACCTAAATAGCATCCCTAAACAACTAAAAAGCAGTATGGCAGTTGGTAGACAGTTAAAGGGGTAGGAAGGTTTTCACTTGTGGTTTAGGACTCTATTAATTGCAACCTGAGATGAGGCCAGACACAAAGAATGGCCCCAGGGGCTAGCTTGCAGAAGCAAGCATCACTGGGGCCACATACAACGCAGTATCATCTCTAGCAGCATGGGGCTGCTAAATGGGATCAGTTCCCATACTGTTTTCCAGATATACCAAGGAAGACCCAAAATCCTGCACTAGCTCCTCAAAACTGTCTCTCACCTCCCAAAAATATGTTTGGGTGCAACTAATCTCCTTTGAGCCTCTCCTCAAGCAACCTGTATTTTACGTTGTTAGATTGGTTTTCAAGTTTTCAGCTATTTCAACTTCTGTAAGTACCTCATTCCTTGCTTTGGCTTGAATCAGCCATCTTCCTAGGTTTACCAACCTCAGGCTCCAGCTCCGAAGAATTAGTTTAAACTGGTAAAAATATATTTGAACTGGTCTGAACTGATTTTTTCTTGTGAGAAAATACTTGAATTGCTCAAGAGCAAGTTCTGACAACTTTAAAGCCATTTGGGCCAGTTTCACATGGCTAATGCAAGAACCAGTCACTTAAGGGATCAAGATATATCTGTTTAGAAGACCACTTGGGGGTACAAAAAGGACCTGATGCTAATAACCATACCAGCTGTCTTGGTGATGCTGGAGGGGGAATCAGAAAGGATCTAATAGTCTGTGAGGCAGGATTAAACCACTGTAGACCCCACAGGAGGAGCTACAAAAAATTGATGCTTAATGATGTGGAATCAAATCATTGGCATGAGACAGAAGGGGGAAAGATGCTGATGCTCTCCAGACAGGATCAGATCACTGAGAAGATGTACAGGGAGCAGAACAGGAATGCATTTCTACAAGGTGTCATCAAACTACTCTGGGGTACGGATGAAAAGAGAAAGGGACAGTAACACAAAGGGCCTAGTAGTCTGTGGGCAGGATCAGACTACCGTGGACAATTGGCAGAAAGGAGATGTTGTTCTAAGACGCAGGATCAAACCACTGTGGAAGGGAGGGGAGCAAAAGAACCTGAAATTTCTTGAAGAAAATTTAAATTCCTTTTAGTAAAGTGAAAGAGAATGTGGTATTCTGTAAAACAGAATCAAACTATGTTTTTATAGTTAATAAAGGGTACTTACATGTATTGTCTCATTTGGTCTTTACTCTGCCCTAATGGTTGGGTCAGATCACCTTTCCACAAAGGCCTCGAAAGTAATTTGTCTGCCCTTGATGGTTGCTAAGCAACAGTGTAGCAGCTGCCTGATGAACCTTGCCCTTTTGGCATTAACCCCTGAGTTTCTGGAAGGGAAATAGCATGTACACACATGAAAAATTGGGGAGCAAATTGAGACAGTATCATCAAATGCTAGGTGGCAAAGAGTAGGATATAACTACACAGACCTTCAAATTAAAAGAAAGATTGCAGGTAGTTACAAAATACTAGCTATGTGGAAGAAGCAAAACTCACAAAAGCATGGCCCTACAGATTTAAAGCATCATGTACAAGCCCCCACAAGATGTTTGAGTCCTCCTAGACATTTCTAACTAGTGGTGCTCAAAAACATTTGATGAAAAATGAGTAGTTCTAACTTTCTAGGAAATCTATTCCATTTTGTTAAAATTCTTGTCTTTTTATTTATATTTTGAACTACCCCCCCATAGTTTCTACCCAGCAGTCCAAGTTCTGTGTTCTAAAGCATGGATTGGCAAACTAGAGCTTGTGGGCCACATCTGTCCTGCTGCCTATTTTTTCATAGCATGAGCTAAGAATGATTTTTACATTATTATATGGTTGAAAACAATCTAAAGAAAAAACATTTTGTGGCATATGAAAAATTATACAAAATTTAAATTTCATTCCATAAGCAAAATTTTGTTGGAACATAGCCTTGTTCATTTAAATGAATGACTATATGAACGAATGTAAATGCATATTGTCTATGGCTTTTTGCCTGCGACCACAACAGAGCTAAGTGACTGAATCAAAGACCTATGGCTGTCAGAGCCTAATATATTTACTGTGTGCCCCTTTGCAGAATAAGTTGATCCCTGATCTAGAACAACAAAGAATCAGTTTTGAATAAGACTCTGCTTATGTAAGAATATATGCTAGATATGAAAGGGAGTTCAGAAACCTCACAAAGAATCCCAAATTATCAAAGGGAGGGAGGGCACCGGTGCCAAACTCCTCTGAGCTCACAAATGACTTTAAAGCACTTCTCATGGGCTTTGGGGGATAAGCCTGTACGGAATTGCTGGGAGTGTCCAAGAAGAATGAGAGAACAGCTATAAAGAAGGTTGGGATCAGAGTGTGAAAGGCCTTGAATACCAAATACAGTCACTTGGCCATTCTGAAAGCAATGGAAGAACCACTATTAGGTTTCAAGTTGGGATAGGGTTGAGTGACAGGGTAAAAGAAGGATTGAAGAAGATGATTCATTCTTCCAGACATCACCCTAGCTCTATTCCAGCTCTAGCCAAGTTGCAGTGATCTGAGAAGCTCAGGTCATTATAGTCACTCAGGTTCAGAAACATGTCAATACAGGTATCTGAGTCTGAACATAATCTGGTTGGAAGCCAAGATCCTATCAATACAATAAGTCAAGAACTATGTTGAGCCAGTTCCAAAGGATTTCTACCTTCGGAGCATAAGAAGACTTTCATCACATCTTCTTTTATCTGATTTTTACTCATTTTTCAGGGTCTAACTCAACCATATCTCTCCTGGAGCTCTTGACCTCCTCTGAACTCATAGAGCACTTCTTTGTGCCATTCATGTGGTCCTCACTCTACCATGTTTAGTACTGAAATAATTTCATTGTCAAAATGGCCTGTTTCCCCAGAAAGACTTTGAGTTCCTAGAAGAAAGACATCCTAAGTAATACCTCTCTGTGTTCCCATGCTATCTGGTTGGTTGGTAAGGGTATTGATCCAATGACCTAGTGGTCCCTCTGTGTGGACAGGCCCCCACTTAGAAAACCTCAGGTACTTTGGGAACTGTGCCAGCTCTAACTACCTATCCACCTTCCTAAACTGGTTATCTTGGGAAGAGGTGAAACCTAGCTATATAGTCCAGTAAGCCCTTGGCTACAATGACCATACAAGAGCAGCTAGTTCTTTCTGGCTTTGATGCCACAAAGACACTGGCTCCCCATCATTCCTGTTTTCATGAGTTCAGGGATGAATGCCCTGGTCAAGAAGACAAAGCCCACAATTCTGGCTTCCAAGCATCCAGTCCCATTTTCCATGGCCTCTGTTGATCCTGGACCCAGCCTTCAGGCTGGACTCAACAGATTCAGGACGAAAATAGGCCCTTGGCTGAGAGGGCTGGCTTTCCACAAAGTGATCTTTCCCCCAACGGCCAAAGCAAACGCTGCTGGCTGGGGCTAAAAGCCAGCCAGCCGCTCCCGACCTCCGCTGGCCAGCACCAAGGAGGCCCAGTGTCAACAGTGCATGGACAGTTCTGCTATTGCATTCCTTCTCATTCTGCAAACATCAGATTTCCCTTCATGAATCTAAACAACCAAACAGAACTAAAATCAGCTATAGCCTCTAGAAAAAATGTCAAAGATCCCCCATGGGCCTCAAGTGGTGAGAGTGAGAGAGATTCAGCAAAGTCCTCACCTCTACTTTCCTGAGCCTCTCAAGCATGCCCAATCCCACAAGCCACCTTCTGGAGTCTCTCTGTTTAAATTGATTTCTTCTTTGATCCATTGGTTGTTTAGGAACATGTTGGTTGGTCTCTATATATTGGTGTTTATTCCAAATTTCTTCTTATAATCGATTTTTAGTTTCATGCCATTGTGTTTGGAAAAGATGCTTGATGTGATTTCAATCTTTTTGAATTTATTGAGACTTGTTTTATGGTCTAATATGTGACCTATCTTGGAGAATGCTGCACTTGCACTTGAAAAGGTTTGTATTTTGCAGTTTTTAGATAAAATGTTCTAAACATGTCTATGAAGTCAATTTGATATAATATGATATTTAAGGCAGTTATTTTCATATTTTCTGTTTGGATGATCTATCCATTGATGTGAGTGGGGAATTAAAATCTTCTACTATTATTGTATTACTGTGAATTTCTCCTTTTATATCCATTAACATTTGCTTTATATATCTAGGTGATCCTATGTTGGGTATATAGATATTTGTGATTATTGTATCCTCTCATTGGATTGACACTTTCAAATTATGCAATGCCTTTCTTTGTCTTTTTTCCTATTCTTTGCTTGAATGTCTGTCTTGAATGATATGAGTATTGCTACCCCAGCTTTCTTTTTGTTTCTGTTTGTGTGGAATATCTTTTTCTATCCCTTCACTTTCAGTCTGTTTATGGGTCTTTCAATATGAAGTCTCTTGTAACCAGCATATAGATGGGTCATGTTTTTCCTCTGCTCCTTTAGGGGAGAGGGAGCAGGAATGTAGAAATGAGCTATCAATATTCACTGTTCTTGCTGGCTCACAAGTAAAGCTGAGAGTCAAAACAGAGTTCAAACAATCATTTTTCCTGAATTAAGTAGCCACCCTCCTTTTATCATGGTGGGGCAGGGGCCAGTTTTCAGACACTGGCTGACAGGGACATGGAGAGAGGAGGAGAAGGAAGTGGAATGAAAAGGAAAATGGAAAAGGCCAGGCAGAGACAGAGGGACGTATTTTGATCTAACATACAGCAATCTCTCTGAAAGAGTGACTTTTGGCTGATGACTGAGAACAGAGGATTGGGAAAATCTTAACAGGGGTAAAGCTAGAAAATGTCATTGCTTTAGGAATGATGTTTTTGTGTCTATGCACATGGAAATCAGTATCCTCTCCTAGGCTGGGGTGAGTTGATGCTGACTTAGAAGAAGCCTGGGACTAGAAAGGATTACTATGAAAAAGGACTCATCCTTACTCAGGGATATTCAACATCTGAGTCAAACTACTAAATCAGCATCCTCTTTGGTACCCAGGTTCTTGTTATAGTAATTGCAGACATTTGAAAATAAAAGAAATATCATGTACTTAGCACCAACTATGTGCCTGGCAGTATTCTATCCCCAAACTCTGTACCAAGGCATCCTAGGGTACCATAGGCAACTCACGGAGTTACTGTAAGATATTTTTAATTTTTGAGGGAAATACAGAGACATCTGTAGGACATGGTGTGAACTACTATTAATTTTTTCCACCTGATTATTTAATAAACAAAAGTGTTAAGTATTTCTTTCAGCTCAGAGGTGCTGCAAAAACAATTACTGACACACTAAGAGCACAGCAAACCAAGAAACTTTGGGAACATTTGCTATATGCATTACATGAATTATCTCATACAATTCTCAAACATTATGAGGTAGGTCTTAACATTGTTTCTTTTTTTTTACTTGTTGTTCAATTACAGTTGTCTGCATTTTCTCCCCAACCCATCCAAACCCACCTCCTTCCCTTGCTTCCACTCTCCCCCTTGGTTCTGTCCATGTGTCCTTTATAGTAGTTCCTGTAATCCCCTCTCCCCACTATCCCCTCCCCACTCCCCTCTGGTTATTGTTACATTGTTCTTAACTTCAATGTCTCTGGTTATATTTTGTTTGCTTTTTTCTTTTGTTGATTATGTTCCAGTTAAAGGTGAGATCATATGGTATTTGTTCCTCACCGCCTGGCTTATTTCACTTAGCATAATGCTCTCCATTCCATCCATGCCGTCCCAAAGGGTATAAGCTCCTTCTTTCTCTCTGCTGAGTAGTATTCCATTGTGTAAATATACCATAGTTTTTTGATCCAATCATTTGCTGATGGGCACTTAGGTTGCTTACAGTACCTGGCTATTATAAATTGTGCTGCTATGAACATTGGGGTGCATAGGTTCTTTTGGATTGGTGTTTCAGGGTTCTTAGGGTATAATCCCAGCAGCAGAATTGCTGGGTCAAAAGGCAGTTCCATTTTTAGTTTTCTGAGGAAATTCCATACTGTTTTCCACAGTGGCTGAACCAGTCTGCATTCCCACCAACAATGTACTAGGGTTCTCTTTTCTCCACATCCTCTCCAACACTTGTTTGTTGCTTTCTTTATGATGGCCATTCTGACCAGTGTGAAGCAGTATCTCATTGTGGTTTTAATTTGCATCTCTCTGATGGCTAGTGATGCTGAGCATCTTTTCATATGTCTCTGGGCCCTTTGTATGTCTTCCTTGGAGAAGTGTCTGTTCAAGTCCTTTGCCCATTTTTTAATTGGATTGTTTGTCTTCCTGGAGTAGAGTCATGTGAGTTCTTTATATATTTTGGAGATCAGGCCCTTCTCTGAGGTATCATTGGCAAATATATTTTTGCATATAGTTGGTTCCCTTTTCATTTTGCTGATGTTTTCTTTAGCCCTGCAGAAGCTTTTAATTTTGATGAGGTCCCATTTCTTTATTCTTTCCTCTATGTTCCTTGCTTTAGGGGACGTGTCTGTGAGGATGTTGCTGCGTGGAATGTCTGAGATTTTCCTGCCAATGTTTTCCTCTAGGACTTTTATGGTGTTACGACTTATATTTAAGTCTTTTATCCACCTTGAATTTGTTTCTGTGTATGGTGTAAGTTGGTGCTTGAGTTTCATTTTTTTGCATGTAGCTGTCCAGATCTCCCAACACCATTTGTTGAAGAGGTGGTTTTTGCTCCATTTTATGCTCCTGCCTCCGTTGTCAAATACTAATTGACCGTAAAGACTTGAGTTTATTTCTGGGCTCTCTGTTCTGTTCCACTGGTCTATGTGCCTGTTTTTATGCCAGTACCAGGCTGTTTTGATTACCGTGGCCTTGTAATACAGTTTGACATCAGGTATTGTGATCCCTCCTGCTTTGTTCTTCTTTCTCAAAATTGCTGCAGCTATTCGAGGTCGTTTATGGTTCCATATAAATTTCTGAAATGTTTGTTCTATATCTGTGAATTATGTCATGGGTACCTTAATAAGGATTGCATTGAATCTATAGATTGCTTTGGGTAGTATGGCCATTTTGATGATGTTAATTCTTCCAATCCATGAGCATGGTACATGCTTCCATTTGTTTGTGTCTTCCTTAATTTCTTTCTTCAATGTTGTGTAGTTTTCCAAGTACAGGTCTTTTACCTCCTTGGTTAGGTTTATTCCTAGGTACTTTATTTTTCTTGTTGCTATATCAAACGAGATTTTTTTCCTGATTTCTGTTTCTGATGTTTCATTGTTGGTGTACAAGAATGCCTTTGATTTCTGGGTACTGACTTTGTATCCAGCTGTTTTGCCAAATTCATTTATTAGGTCAAGTAGTTTTTGGGTGGAGTCTATAGGATTTTCCATGTACACTATCATGTCATCTGCAAACAGTGACAGTTTCATTTCCTTCTTTCCAATTTGGATGCCTTTTATTGCTTTTTCTTGTCTGATTGCTGTGGCTAGGACTTCCAATACTATGTTGAATAGGAGTGGTGAGAGAGGGCATCCTTGTCTTGTTCCTGATCTTAGTGGGAAAGCTCTAAGTTTTTGTCCATTGAGTGTGATGTTGGCTGTAGGTCTCTCATATATGGCCTTAATTATGTTGAGGACTGCTCCCTTTATTCCCACTTTGCTGAGTGTTTTTATCAGAAATGGGTGCTGTATCTTATCGAATGCTTTTTCCGCATCTATTGATATGATCATGTGATTTTTGTCTTTGCTGTTGTTGATTTGATGTATTATGTTTATTGATTTGCGAATATTGTACCATCCTTGCATCCCTGGGATGAATCCCACTTGGTCATGGTGGATGATCTTTTTGATGTATTGCTGGATGCGGTTTGCCAATATTTTGTTGAGAATTTTAGCGTCTATGTTCATCAGCGATATTGGCCTGAAGTTTTCTTTCCTCGTTGTGTCTTTATCTGGTTTTGGGATTAGGATGATGCTGGCTTCATAAAATGAGTTTGGGAGTCTTCCATCAGTTTGGATTTTTTCGAATAGTCTGTGAAGGATAGGGGTTAGCTCTTCCTTAAATGCTTTGTAGAATTCTTCTGTGAAACCATCTGGTCCAGGGCTTTTGTGTGTCAGAAGTTTTTTGATTATTGTTTCAATTTCATCGGGTGTTATTGGTCTGTTCAGGCTTTCTGCTTCTTCTTCATTGAGTTTTGGAAGGTTATATTTTTCTAGAAATTTGTCCATTTCATCTAGGTTTTCACATTTCTTGGCATATAGTTCTTCATAGTAATTTCTTACAATCCTTTGTATTTCTGTGGTATCAGTTGTAGTCTCTCCTCTTCCATTTCTGATTGTGTTTATTTGGGTACTCTCTCTTTTTTTCTTGATGAGCCTGCTTAAGGGCTTGTTGATTTTGTTTATCTTTTCAAAGAACCAGCTCCTGGATTCATTGATCCTTAGAATTGTGCTTTTAGTCTCTATGTCATTTAATTTTGCTCTGATCTTGGTTATTTCCTTCCTTGTACTTGCTATGGGTTGTCTTTGTTGTTGTTCCTCGAGTTCTTGTAGGTGTAGGGTTAGGTTGTTTATTTGAAATGTTTCTATTCTTTTTAGATAGGCCTGTATCGCTATGAACTTCCCTCTCAGGACTGCCTTTGTTGTGTCCCATAGGTTTTGGGTTGTTGTGAGTTCATTTTCATTTGTTTCCAGAAAGTTTTTGAGTTCTTCCCTAATCTCATTTTTACCCATTCATTGTTTAATAGCATGCTATTCGATCTCCATGTTTTTGAGTGTCTTGGATTTTTTTTCCTTGAGATTTGTTTCTAGTTTCAGTCCCTTGTGGTTAGAGAAAATGCTTGATTTCAATTTTCTTGAACTTCTTGAGGTTTGTTTTGTGTCCTATCATGTGGTCTATCTTTGAAAGTGTTCCATGTGCATTTGAAAAGAATGTGTATTTTGCTTCTTTGGGATGAAAAGCTCTGTATATATCAGTTAAGTCCATTTCCTCTAGGGTATTGTTAAGTGACACAATATCTTTGTTGATATTTTGTTTGGAAGACCTGTCCATCTTTGACAGTGGGGTGTTAAAATCCCCTACTATAATTGTGTTGCTGTCAATATCTTTCTTGAAGTCCTCCAAGATTTTCTTTATGTATTTGGGTGCTCCTATGTTGGGTGCATATATATTGACAATGTTTATGTCTTCTTGGTGGATTCTTCCTTTGAGTATTATGAAGTGACCTTCTGGGTCTCTCTTTATGGCCCTTCTTTTGAAGTCTATTTTGTCTGATATGAGTATTGATACCCCTGCTTTTTTTTTCCCTGTCCATTTGCTTGGAAAATTTTTTTCCAGCCCTTCACTTTCAGTCTGTGTAAGTCTTTTGTCCTGAGGTGTGTCTCTTGTAGGCAGCATATGTGTGGGTCATGCTTTCTTATCCATTCAGCTATTCTATGTCTTTTGATTGGAGCATTTAATCCATTTACATTTAAGGTTATTATTGAGAGGTACTTATTTATTGCCTATTTTTTGTACCTGTGTTCCTCTCTCTCTCTCTCTCTTTTCCTTCCTTTCCTTAAAGCAGTCCCTTTAGCATCTCTTGCAGAGCTGGTTTGGTGGAGGTATATTCCTTTAGACTTCTTTTGTCTGGGAAACTCTTTATTTGGCCTTCTATCTTGACTGAGAGCCTTGCTGGGTAAAGTAGCCTTGTTTGCAGGCCTCTGGTTCTCATTACTTGGAATATTTTTTGCCATTCTCTTCTGGCTTGGAGCATTTCCATTGAGAAGTCAGCTGCTAACCTTATTGGGGCTCCCTTGTATGTTACTTCCTGTTTCTCCCTTGCTGCCTTTAAGATTCTTTCTTTGTCTTGGAATTTTGCCATTTTAATTATGATGTGTCTTGCAGTGGGCCTCTTTGGGTTCCTCTTGATTGGGAGTCTCTGTGATTCCTGGATTTCTGTGACTTTCTCTCATCAAATTAGGGAAATTTTCCATCATTACTTTTTCAAACAGGTTTTCTTCCCTTGCTTTTCCTCTTCTCCTTCTGGTATCCCTATTATACAGATATTATTATGTTTCATGTTGCCCTTCATTTCCCATAACCCCTCTTCATTCTTTCTGAGCCTCTTTTCCTTTTCTTGCTCATTCTGGGTGTTTTTTTTTTTTTTTCTACCTTGTCATCCAGTTTGCTGATCTGATCCTCTGCTTCATCAAGCCTGCTTTTGATTCCTTTTACTGTGTTCTTCAGTTCAGAAATTGTATTGTTCATTTCCTCTTGGCCCTTGTTGATAGTTTCTATTTCCTTTTTCATGTTGATATAGTTTGCAGTGAGTTCATTGTAGTTTCCCTGTAGTTTTTGGTAATTCTGTGTGAGCTCATGAAGCTTCTTTATAACCAATTCCTTGAACTCATTATCTGATAGTTGACTTGCCTCTTTTTCATTTAGCATTGTTTCTGAGACTTCCTCCTTTCCTTTCATTGGGGGATTGTTTCTTTGTCTTCCCATTGTTTGTGAGACTCTTCCTGTTAGCCTCTGCTTCTTAAGTTGCTCTGTTCTGACCCTCTGCATTCATGGTATTAACTTCTGTGGTAGAGTACCTTTGAGATTCGGTGGTACAGTCTCCTTAACCTCCTGAGCTTATTGATCTTGGGCTGTGATTTGTGTCGGCTCTGTGTATGTCTTTGGTTTTTGGTTTTTGTTGGGTCTTTCTTTGGTGGGTCTTTCCCACCAGCTGGTTATCTGAGGGTCAGTCTATCCCCCACCTCTTGTTTTCTGTTGTGCAGGTGTGGGCAGGTTGTGTTGGAGCTGGTTCTTCCATGTGTACAAGGTTTTGAGGATTTTCTCTTGTTCTTGTTCAGTTTTTTGTTCTTAGTAATTTCTTCACTGTTTAGTTGTATTTCCAGATAGGTCCTGGGTTGATTTAGTGTGACTTCCACTCCCTCCTTCACCTTTTTCTATTCTTAGCTGTTGGTGTTTTCTTTGTTGGTGGGTTTCCTCTTCCAGGAGTTATCCTCATGTTCACAGCTTCTACCTACTCTTTTTTTATGCTAGGTTGTATGGGGAAGGCAAAATGGTTTAAGAGAGCAGGAGTGTATTGTATGATATTTAAAGTACCAGCCCTGAGAGAAGAGATAGAAGATCCTTTGGATATATATATAGTGTTAACCATGATAATTCACCCACCTAGCCACTTTTTAGAAAGGGTGGAAAGAAGATAAGACTCTTGTTGTGGGTGGGGGAAGGATTGTGAGTTGGATATAGAAAGCTGTGAGCTTGTGGGAGGTCAGATTATGAGGTAAAGTGAGAGTAAAGGGTAGAAAATAGGTGTAATGTGTGAGAGAATATAGTTAACCACACCAGTAATATAGTTCAGGAAACAGTGAAGTGGGCTGAGATCTGGGAGGGGTGGTGTGTAGTATTTACAGATGTATGGAACAACTATTATTTACAATAGTAATGGAGCAACACATATGACAGAATCTATGTGATCTGGATAGCTAGAATAGGGAGTATAGGACCTAGAGTAGTGTGCTAATGGAACCCAAATGAAGTGAAAGACAGTTAATTAACAATACACTGTGAAAGAGAGAACAAGGGGAAACCAAACAATGCAAATTAACCAGTCAAGCGAAGAAGACTAAACAGAAGAAGAGAGATACAAAAATACTAATAAAATGAGTGATGTAAGAATAATGAAAAATAATAATAATACAAATATACAATATCTTGCAAGTTCTCTGGAGTAGCAAAGTGAAATTTGTTTCCCTGTCTCATCTGTTGGGATGCCCCCTCTTTGGGCCCAACTTTGGTCTTTTCACAGTTCCAGGTTTTATTGTCTCACTTGTGGGGGTTTAAAAAAAAGACAGAAGGAAGAAGAAATATAAAGGGAGTAGAAGAGAGTAGAACAAGAAAGAAGGAAAGAGAGGAAAAAGGTGTTAAAAGAAAGAAAAAATAATAAGAAAAAATAAAGAATTACTTTAAAAAAAAACCAAGCCTGCTGGCTTCAAACTGGCCAAGCCAGTTTTGCTGGTCTTTTTGGCTGCAGCCAACTCAGGCAGCCTAGCCCAGGTCTTCTCCGTTCCTGACCAGCACTTGGGCAGCCTCCAGCCCAGCTCTCCAGCAGCCCCAGAACCCACAGGTTCGGGCACTCACCCTCCTCCAGGCTATGGGTGTGTGCACTGGGCCTTCCTTGATTTGTACTCTCCCTAGTGCCTGTGGTCTCACATCTCGCTGAGTTGCATGCTCCCCGGTCGGTGCCTGTGGTCTCAGCAACCACCCCCTCCAGGTGTGCACTCTCCCCCTGGTGCTTAGGATTTGGACTTGATACTCCCCAAAGCCCTGTGGGAGCACTGGGCAGTCAGGTGGAGAGGAGACTGGAACTGTTGCTGCAGGAGAATTCCCCAAAGTGTCCCCGAGGGTCTTTTACTTTTTGAGAAAATCCTCCTGCTCAATCCTGCCGCTCCACACAAGGAAGGGCCTGTCCTCTCACACAGCCCACCTCTCCGGATAGACCAGGACTGTCTGGGTCAAGGCCCCACATGGCCTCTCAACTCTCCCCAGCCGGTGCCCTCAGTCTCTGTGGGTTTACCACTTCATCCTTATTCCCCTCCCTGCGACTTCAAGCAACCATATCTCTCTCAAGCCTTGTTTGCCAGGGGAGGGAGCCATTAACTTGGCTCTCTCCCAGGAGTCCTGCTGCAGGCCCCGGGGTGGGGGGGTGGCGCAGGCCTGGGGCTGCAGCCACCCTGTTCCCCGCTGGTCCCAGGGACCTTTTTGTCCTGAAGCAGTCTCCTTACCATCTGTTTTTTCAGTGTCCTCTATACTTTTTGGTCTCCTATCTTCATAAACGCTGGGGTATTGTTGGCTGTTTGCTTTGTTCCTCAGTAGATCCGGTAGGTGTTTCACCCAGGTGCAGGGGGAAGTGGACTCTGCTCCCACCTATCTTGCCACCATCTTTCCTCTATCTGTTTCTCTTTTATAGATAAAAAACCAAGGCTCCAAAAGATGAAGTGATTTGCCAAGGTACCCAGCTAAGTGATGACAAAACAGAGGTAAGAACCTAGATGTGGTAGACTTCATAAACTGTGCTCTTATACCATTGGCAACTGCCTTGTTATAATTAGCTTTATCTGCCATCTTCATTGCACATGATAAGTGAATGCTTTTGTGTTATCAAAGTGGTGTTACTATTGTAGAAGTCCAGAAATTTGTCTCTAAATCAACACATACACCATAAGAGGCATAGGAAAAAGGATGTCATTTAAAAGCCACAATTTTACAAATAAGAGGCATAAGCTGAAACTTGGACTGCCTTCAAACCATTTGAACTCTTCAACTGTTTTTTAAACTAATTCTCAGGAGACCTCCCATGCTTCCTATAATATAACCCTAAATTTTACTTATCCTGAACTACTAAGGTTCACTTTTGTGTTATGGTGTGAGAAACAATGTTCTTTATCTCACTGGTATAAAAGAAGAAGCACCAAGCCCAACTTGCCACTGCTTTCCTTTTTGCAACCATGAGGGAAACCAATACAAGAAGGACAGTCAAGAGGATCACAGATAAAAGGAGGAGAGTCATGACCGAACCATGTTTGAAATTCTACCTCAAGACTTTCCAGTTAATATGAACAATAACTCACTTAGCATAATGCTCTCCAGTTCCATCCATGCTGTCACAAAGGGTATGAGCTCTTTCTTTCTCTCTGCTGCGTAGAATTCCATTGTGTAAATGTACCACAGTTTTTTGATCCACTCATTTGCTGATACCATATGATCTCACCTTTAACTGGAACATAATCAACAAAAGAAAAAAGCAAACAAAATATAACCAGAGACATTGAAATTAAGAACAATCTAACAATAGCCAGAGGGGAGGGGAGAGGGGACAGCGGGGAGAAGGGTTTTCAAGAACTACTATAAAGGACACATGGACAGAACCAAGGGGGAGGGTGGAAGCAAGGGAGGGTTTGGATAGGGTGGGGGGGATGGGTGGGGAGAAAATGCAGACAACTGTAATTGAACAACAATAAAATAATTTTAAAATATATGAACAATAACTCCTTGGTTTATTTCAGTCAGTTTAATATGGGTTTTCTGCACTTTGCAATCAAAATTATCCTGACTAATAGTTACTCTCTTAAAGCACCTAACACAATGCTTGGTATACTCATTCATAAGAGCCCAATCCCAATGTCAATTTGCCAATGAAGCTTGTTGTAAACTCCCAAATAGGAGTTGTTTCTCTATCCTTTCATAGCCTATTGTATATAACTTTATAACATATCACATTGGGTTATTTATTTACACTTACTTCTTTACCTATTATCTCTCCCAGTGTAAATTGAAGCTGTGGTGCCTTATAAAATGCTTAGCATATAGGAGACACTTCATAAGCATATTTTGATCTGAACTGAAATGAAACATTAATCATTTAATCAATGTTAGTTCAATTCTCCTTCCTCTGGTAGGCAGAATGGTGCCTGAAAGGCCCTATTCTTGCTGTGAACTCTTGAGGGCACATGGATCTGACCCATCCCAGCCCTAGGCACATGCAGAACCTACAAATGGCAATACTCAGTTTGCTGTCCCTGCATCCAACACCATACACCAGGCCTGGCAGAGGTCAATAAAGAGTTTGTTGGGACAGTCCCGACCAGTATGACTCAGTGGGTTGGGCATTGTCCTGCAAAACGAGTGGTGGCTATTTCAATTCCTGGTCAGGGCACATGCCTGGGTTGTGGGCCAGGTTCCCACTTGGGGGCATGTGAGAGGCAACCAATTAATGTTTCTCTTGCACACTGATGTTTCTCTCTCCATTCTTCTCCCTCCCTTCCCCTCTCTAAATAAAAATAAATACATAAAGTTTAAAAAAAGAGTTTGTTGGGACAAGCCCTAGGCCTTACCAAATCCAACCCAGACAGTAGCAGCACAATAAAGGCCATTGCAAATGTAACCAATTCTCAAATCAGAGTACAAAGATATTTTAAGGAATTTCCCCAAAATGTACTCTCCTCTCTGATCCATCTCAAAGTGTGCAATTCTACTATGGGAATTTAGTTGTTATCTCACATGTTTTGCCTTTTTCAACTACCAATTCCTCTCTGTATAGTTGTTCCCCCTTCATCTGAACTCCCACAGTGCTTTGCACACACTTCCATTATCATTTCTCTTATTGGCTGATTGGATCTGTTTATATGTCTATCTTCCCAACTAGACTGTGATCTACTTAAGTTTTCTCAGCCTGCATCCCATGAACCTAGCATAGTGCCTAAAACAGAATGGGTGTTCAGAAAGTGTTTGTTGAATTATAGTTGAATCCCTCTCAAAATAATAGGTTAGATTTATGGGTTACACTTGAGGCTATTTTTAATCCTTAATACCTCCTTGTGCAGTAGAAAGGTTTAAGAATTCAAGATGGTGGGAGAAGACACGGATGTGAGCCTGGCTTGGTCAACTACTAGCCCTCCATCCTTATATGTTTTATTTTTATATCTTATATACTTGTTCAAATCCTGTAACCTCTCTGAACCTTAGTTTCTTTACCCTCATAATGAGGGCAATCATAAATATACCTCACAAGGTTATAGTAGAGAGAAAATGTACTTTCTGAGGCAGTACTTTTGAATGCAATATCTTGTGAGAAAGTCGAGTTATTATATAATGTAATTTAATTGGAAGAGGATTTTTTAAATCATTATTTTTGCATAGGGATAGAAACAACTTACTTCAAGGAGACCTTCAGAGATTGCCATTATGAGTGCTGGATGTGCCCTGAGGAGTTTTTCATGGCTGTATGCCTGTTCTTCCCACGCCCATTAGAAAATAAACATCACGTTTTACCCAGAAGTGGCTCACAGAACCAGCACTAAAATGATATTCTTGCAGATGAGAGGGCTTCTGCATTCAGCTACACTTCAGTTAATATTAACACCAATTTATGTTTCCTGAGCACCTTCAGGCTGGATGGTGAGAGAAGCTATCTAGGAACAGGGATAATGATGGGGAAAAAGTCACCTCTGAATGCCAAACTAAAACCTGCAAAATTGCCCTACTTACTGTTCTTCATACATGCCCTGTGATTTTCTACCTTTGGATCTTTGCTCTTGTGTTCCAGAGGTCCGAAATGGCCTCCTTCCATTCCTTTCTCAATTTTGAGTATTAACTATCTTTCAAAGCCCGGCTTTGTGAACCTCTCTCCATACACCAATCCCTGCCCTTCACCAGGAAGTTGTTTTTCCCTCTTTCATATTCCCCCAAAACAATGATTTCTGGCACTTACTATTTTTCTATTACCTGTCTCAGTTAATGTCTCTCCAATTTATTCTCTCCTTCTAGGCATTCATTTCTTGCCTGAAATATTATACTTACATACTAAGGAGTGTCCGTGCCATCAGTTTTTCTTTCCTTCCATCTATACTCCATGCTATTGCCAAAGGCAGCTTTCTGAAATACAAACCACTCCTCTGATTTAAAATTTCTGATGGTGAGTGAAAAATTTAAATTTAGAAACATGATATAGCATAATATGCACCCAATACAGATCCCATGAACTCACTACATCAGAATCATGTCGGGGGAGGGGAGGTAGCTTATAAAAACTTAGATTCCCAATGAGATTACAGTTTCCTGAAAACCTGTAACATTAAAAGCATTGCAGGTTATTTCATCTAGTTTTTGAACAAATTCAACCAATTCTGTGAGCATCTTAATAACCAGTGTTTTGAACTGTGCATCCGATAGGTTGGCTATCTCTTCCTCGCTTAGTTGTATTTTTTCTGGAGCTTTGAAGTGTTCTGTCGTTTGGGCCATTTTTTTTTTTTTTGTCTTGGTGCGTCTGTTACTTTAAGGGGCGGAGCCTTAGGTGTTCACCAGGGCGGGGTAATGCTGGTCGCAGCGCTGTGACGCTGTACGTGGGGGAGGGGCCGAGTGGGAGCAATGGCGTCTGCCTCACTCCGGATTTCAATCTTTCACTCCGGTACCCACAATCAAACTGGGCCACTCTGGTGCTGGTCCCCGAGTAAGTGGGCCTGTGCACACTCTAGGCCCCTGTGGGTCTCTCCAACGACCTCTCCTGTGAGGCTGGGAGTCTCTCCTGCTGCCGCCCAACCCCCATGGGCGCTTTCAATCAGAGGTTTGAGGCTTTATTTCCCCGAGCTGGAGCCCTGGGTTGCACGGTCTGCTTCGCTGCCCGCCGTTCGTCCGGTTTATCTGTGGGTGAATGTGGTGCCGCAGGGTGCTACCCGCCACTCTGCCTGCCCCACTCTCCGCCACTCTGAGTCCAGCCCTCTGGGTTTATCTGTGCAAATGTGGGGCCGCAGGGTCTGCTAGTGCTCGGACTGCCTGCGCCATTTGTCCCACACTCCGCCAGTCTCAGTCCCGCCACAGCCGTGCGAGTCCTCTCCACCCCGGTGCCCGTCTCCGCCCCTCCTACCAGTCTGGATGAATGTTTATTTTCTATTTCCTTGGTGTTGGTCCCCCTTGCTGTTCGATTTTCTGTCAGTTCTGGTTGTGCGAGGAGGCGCAGTGTGTCTACCTACGCCGCCATCTTGGTTCCTCCTCCTTGACTTTCTTTTTTAATTAAATGTATTGGGGTGACATTGGTTAATAAGATTATATAGGTTTCAATGTATAATTGAATCATACACTCAAATTCATTTTTATTTATTTTTTATGCTTCAAATATTTATTTTTAAATTTTTATTGTTATTCAATTACAGTTGTCTGTGTTTTCTCCCCATCCCTCCACCCCACCCCAGCTGAACCCCCCTCCATCCCCCACCTCCACCCTCCCCCTTGATTTTGTCCATGTGTCCCTTTATAGTAGTGGTGCAATCGTTTAGCATGCAGTACTTATAAGTCAAATTCATTTTTAAATGAATAAAATATATATAAACTATGATTTTCAATACTGAATTATGTTCTAATGTTTTGTGAATATCTATATGTTCTATTAGACTTTTACCTACCAGAATTAAATGACCACAGCATTTCTTTTTTTATTCCAACCCCCTGACTCAGTACCTAGTATCCATAGTGTGCCCGATAAACATGCATTGAACAGAGAGCTGACTCCATTTGGAGGGAATGGGAAAGGGAAAGCAAGAGACCTGATGACTACATCAAACATATCACCCTTCCCTGAAGAACCATGGATACAGGCAAATGAACACTTTTGAATGAAGGAAGACACATCACTAGAATTCCTTATTGCAAGAATGCATTCTGGAATAAGTGTAAATATGTCTCCTTTCTTCCACAATGCCTTCTTGGACCACTAGTCCCTTTCCCTTTGTTGACATTCTCAATCTCTTGATATCCATATAACTCAGGAAGCCTTCGCAAATTCCTATAAGCTATAAGGGGGGTTGAGCAAAGGTTCCTAGTGCTGTTGTCAGGCAAGCAAACTTACCGAGTGTCTGAGCTAGCAGGCACCTAAGATACTATCTAGTCCACTGATTGACTGTTGGAAGCAGAGAAGTAACAATTAGCCCTGGCTGTTTTTCTGCCCCCCATATTCACTTCAACAGGCCCTGAAAGGGCTCTGTATACCCCTGGTGTACCACAGAGCAGACTTTGAAAGCCACTCATCTATCCAATGAAGTATCTTCATTCATATATGAGGGTACTGGAGCCCAGAGAGGGAGAAATTGTCCAGTCACAAACTGAGTTCACAGCAGAGATAGTCTAGGTTTCCTAACTCTCTGCTCCATGCCTTTTTGGCTACATGAAGCTTCTTTGGTTTATGTAGGTTTGAATATTCACTTTTCTTAGATAATCATCATTTGTACCTATTGGTCCATATGTGCTCACAACTCAGAAGCATCCTTTGGACTCTTAAATCATTTTTTTAGGTTGGATACATTTTAAGGACTGTTTCCATGCTGGGAGGCCACATCTGAAACAGCCAAGTTATTCTACCTATCTTTGCTATGTGAATCACCATTTTGTCAGGCTCGAAACTCTGGAGTTTTTTTCTGCATCTCCTTTATCCTTTATCTCCTCCATTTCTTCTGTTCTTATCATGTTACTCTGATTCTCAAACCCTATCTAAAATTATAATGCTCACATACATAACCTATCCTTCATCCCTGTTTTACTTTTCTCCTTAGCATTTAATATCATCTTATATACTATATGTTTTACTTATTGCTCTTGTTTTTCTATCCCTCCCACCAATCACAATGTCAGCTTTATGATGGAAGAGATTACTATTTGTTCATCACTCTATTCTCAGTATCTAGAACAGTGCTTTTTATATACTAGTCACCAATATTTGCTGAATCAACAAATAGTGTGGTGGCTTGATAGTGTTGAAAATCAAGATTTTCATCTTGTTGCTCTGCCATTTCAACACACAGTTTCCAACTCATTGTGTAAGATAGCCACCCTAGATCTTACCATCACATCCAGGCTCCAGTCAGGAAAAAGAAGGAAAAAGAAAGTAAAAGACACCTTTCCTAAAACCATTTGCTGAACAGCAAAGCAAAGGGGCCAGGGGCTGCTTCCGTATATATACAGGTTTCTTCAGCATTTAGCTGAGGCAGAAGAAGAAGATTTGAGGAGCAGAGTAGCCCGAACTGCAGCCTTCCAGATCAGCAGAAAAGTGCGCAGCAACCATGAGGACTGTAGCAACCCCAGGAGGACTAGAACAGGACACTGGGAAGCGTGGGGAACCCAGACTGTCTTCTCCAAGTGCATCTGAATCACTCTCTGCAGCACATGATGCAGAACGTGGTCACCGTCAGACGCCCAGCACGCACAGCACTCTTCTTAACAGTGAGGCCGCTGAGGACTCCTTGGAGAGCAAACTTCGGCTACTGAAATGCCATTTCACCTGGAACTTGTTAGGGGGAGAAAATTCCTTGGATGCTTTTGAAGACAGAGTGTGTTACCAGACTGAGTTTCAGAACCGTGAGTTCAAAGAGACAGAGTACAACCTGTTGGCCTACATAAAACACCACAGAGGTGAAAACGAGGCCGCTCTGGAGTGCTTGCAGAAAGCCGAAGAGGCAATCCAGCGAGAGCACGCTGACCAAGCAGAAATCCGAAGTCTGGTCACCTGGGGAAACTACGCCTGGGTCTACTATCGCATGGGCAGGCTCTCAGAAGCTCGGGTTTATCTGGACAAGGTCAAACAGGTGTGCGAGAAGCACTCCAGCCCCTACAGAATGGAGAGTCCTGAGATGGATAGTGAGGAAGGATGGTCACGGTTAAAGTGTGGAAGAAAGCACACTGAAAGGGCGAAGGTGTGTTTTGAAAAGTGTCTGGAGAGGGACCCAAAGAACCCAGATTTCACCTCTGGACTGGCAATCTCGAGCTACCGTCTGGACAACTGGCCGGCACCTCAGAATTCCATTTACGCGCTGAGGCAAGCCATGCGACTAAGTCCTGACAACCAGTACGTTAAAGTCCTCCTGGCTCTGAAACTTCAAAAGATGAATGAGGAAGCTGAAGCAGAGAGACTAGTTGAGGAAGCTGTGGAGAAGGCCCCGTGTGCAACAGATGTGCTACGCGGTGCAGCTATGCTGTATTGAAAAAAAAATGATCCGGACACAGCTATAGAACTGCTTAAAAAGGCTCTAGAATGCTCACCCAACAACGCCTACCTGCATTGCCATATTGGGGTATGCTACAGGGCAAAAGTCCACGAGTATCCAAACAGAGGCCAGAATGTCATATACGGGGAAAGAGAGGAGCTGCAGGAACTGATAGAGCACGCTGTGTATCATTTGAAGAGAGCTGATGAGCTCAATGGAAATCTCGCCAGTGTCTGCTCCTATCTCGCCTGCCTCTATGCACAGGCAGGTCAGTATGAAGAAGCAGAGTATTACTTCCAAAAAGAATTCAGCAAAGAGCTCACGTCTGCAGACAGGCAAATGCTCCATTTACGATATGGCAACTTTCAGTGGTTTCAAATGAAGTGTGAAAGCAAGACCATCCACCATTTCAAAGAGGGTGTGAAAATCAACCAGGACCCAAAAGTAACAGAAAAGATGAAGTACAAACTGCGAAGTATTGTCAAAACCAGGCTTTCTAAAAACAGTTCAGACCCTGAAGCTTTGCATCTCTTGGAATTTCTTGAGGAGCACAATGGGAAAAGGCAGCCAGCATATGAAAACTCTGAGAGGGGTTTGGACTCTGGACACCTTGTCCTTCAGCATCTTTAGTGGAAGGATGAGGAATCAGGGTGTGGTGCCCATAGGGCTACTCCTGGAAGGGAGCTGAAGCCCCTCCTTCCAATTAGTATCAAAGTATGAATAAACAACTGGTAGGGTATAGGCATGGACTAAGACCCTGGCCACAGGACTGGATTAGGGTTATGGAGGACCTCTGTTGGGCCAAGTGTTGATACCTGAATTGCTTAGGGAGTTCCAAGAGAGGGGGGTCTAATGGGGGGAGAGTGAAGAGGGCCTGTGGCTTGGTAAAGAGACTATTTCCCAATTTAACTCTGGGGAGAAGTTTGTGCTCTGTGACATTCTTCTAGTCACCTTCTGAGGGGGTTTGCATTGGGTTTGTCTCTGTAAAGCAGCCAGATTCCTCACATCTGTAATACCGGTCCATTTTTGCAATGCTTTTCCATCACTGGAGTTATCTGAGATTCTGTACAGGAATGTGCTATGTCCATCCAAAGGCTGGGGGACCAAAGCTTGGATAGGGCTGGGAGTCATCTCTCTCTCACTTCTGCCTCTTTTCTCTTCCGCCCCAGACAACCCTCAGCCTAGACTGCCCTACACAGCAGCAGTTCAATCGTCCTATTACTGAGGTGGAAACATAGTTTGAAAACCAGGGAGCAGAGAATAAATTAAATCCAGGAGGGGCATATCTGGGAGAAGCGATGGGGTCAGTCAATCACAGGTGAGAGGTTTCGGGAGGCACATGGGGAGATTTTGCCTCCACTGGGCACTCCCGGTGATCATATAACAGGTAAAGAATAAAAAAGGGGGGGGTTCTATACAATATGCTAGAAAAAAATAATACATTTCTTTAAAACTTATATGGAAAAATAAGTGCCTCACCAGTAGGGATAGAAACAGGGTAGGCAAAAGAGAGAGAGGGGAAGGCTGGTTGTTATTGTAGATTGTAATCATAAGAAGTTTTAATTTCCTTAGCCACTATTAGAAAAATTTCTTTGTAGGATGAAGTCTTGCTTTGTCAAAAGAAAATGTTTTGGTGAGCCCAGGTTCAAGATAGGAAAGCAACAAAACAGGGAACCATTTGCTTGCTGAGGGCCTAGTGAAAAGTCTTGGGAAATGACATCAAACATGGAAGGTTTCCCCACTGGTAGAAATATTGTGTATTTGGTGATGTAACACTTTTATTAACCCTGCAAATTTTTATGAAACCCCCCAATTAATGGTGTGTTTGGAGTGATTGGGATTTTCTAGGTAGATACTGAAGAGCCTGGGACTACGTCAAAGTCGGTGTGACTCCAAACACAACAGCCCCAGCACAGAGCCGTCGATTACCTTCTGGTTGCGAAATGTCTGTCTGTTGGAATGAGTTTAAATTTAAATGGTTGTCATCTGGGTCTGGGAGCGGGAGGAAGAGAAGAGATGTTAAGGGTACAAATTCGCCACCTGTAGATAGAGAAGTCCTAGAGACCTAATGCACAGACAATGGATATATGCACTAAATCTTAATTATTCACCACAAAAAAGAAATGGTAATTACATGGTATGAAAGAGGTGATAATTGTCAAACAATGACATTCATATTATAATATATAAGTGTATCAAATCAGTATGCTGTATACCTTAAATTGATGTTATATGTCCAATATGTTACTAAAACTTAAGTATATACTAACATTTTTATTAAGCAATTAAAACATTACATGAAATTCAAGGTTTTTTTAATTAAAAATTCCAACTACTGTAACAATGGTTTTTGTGTTATTTTCTGTATCAAAAACAATGTGTGTGCTCTGAGACCATCAAAAGCATAGTATGGATTCCTGAAAAAATCATAGATTTATTTAATAAATAATTTAGATATGATGGGGGGGAAAAAAAAAAAGAAAGTAAAAGACATAACCCAGAGCTGTGTACATCACTTCCACTAGGCAGAACATAGTCATATGGTTACACCTAGCTGCAAGGGAGGCTTAGAAATATAATCTTTAGCTAGGAAACCTTATAGCCGTGTAATTTTTAGTACTACAGTAGAAGAGAAAACCAATATTGAACAAACAGCAGGCTATACCTTACAAAGCAAAGAAGTAAAAAACTCATGCATAGTTTACAAGTGGTCTATAGCCAGACTGTTTTACTACCTGTCCCTTAATATTATACATATGAAACAGCCTGTCTCCCCAGAAAATTATCATAAGCACAATAAAATTAAGTACTTCCATATGTGTAGTGGTTTTCAGAATTAGGAAACCTGTAAGTCCGTACTCTGCGTGACCTTCAACAAGTAACATGATATCTTTGAGTCTGTTTCCTTGTCTGTTGAATAGGGAAGTTCTAAGTTTCAAATACAGTAAAGCTAAAAATTATCTGTTAACTGCAATGCTTTACACAATTGAGAATCATTAACATACTGACGCAAAACCTCAGTTGGATCCTCACAAGTATGTTCTGAAGAAGGCAGCCCTAACCTAGCCTCTGTAGCCGCCCCACTGATGGGGTTCAAATTTAGTATTTCAATCACAGTAGCTTTTTGCTGCACTGGCCTCCATTACAGATGTCTATTCCAGCTATCTAGAGAAGAGGGCTAACATGACACAGTGCAGAGAAATGTCTCTCATTCTAAAAATCTACCATCCCCTGAAAAACTACAGTTGACCCTTGAACAATGTGAGGGTTGGGGTGCTGACCCCCATGCAGTCAAAAATCCACATAGAACTTTGGACTACCCCAAAACTTAACTAGAATAGTCCTTTAGTATCTGTAGGGGATTGGTCTGGAGACCCCTGTGGACACCAAAACCTTTGGATACTCAAGACCTTTGTATAAAATGTATCAAAAGAGAGGCCAACAGCCATGCATTCAGTTGGCCTTTTGCATCAGTGCATTCCCAATCATGGATTAAAAATACTGTTCTCAATCCACAGCTGGTTGATTTTGATTCCATGGATGCAAAATCCAGGATATTGAGAAAAATCTCACATAAATAGACCCATGCAGTTCAAACCCATGTTGCTTAAGGTCAAATCTTTTGAAATAATGGGCCATTTATAATATCATTATTTTAAAGGATTAATGTGTTCTTCTATACCTTACAATGCAAAAGGTAGAGAAGCACTTCTTTTCAAGTAACCATAGTCTGAGTCATTGTAATACAGTACATATGTTTTATAGTTGTTCAGGCTTAGGTTCAAATCACACCTCCACCACTTAATAGCTGTGTGGTCTTAAGCAAGTGATTTAGCCTCTCTGAACTTCAGTTCCCTAATCAATGAAATGAGGATCATAATAGTTTCTACTGTCATAGAGTATACTGGAAATATAATTGATGAAGAAATGAATGAATGCATGCATTGAAACTAGATTATTTAGCACTGTTCCGGCATACAGTAGATGCCAGGCCCCTTCTTCCAAGATTAAGTTCCTATGAATAGTAAACATGTCCTACATATTCACTGAAAATATATTTGTATTTAATATATTTTGTATTATATTATATTTTGTATTGTAAGTCTTTGTATTCAAATATACTGCTTCCAAGTAAAAAGAACACTAGGTTGCATGGTAGATTTTTTGGGATTCATCATTCATTTATTCTTCCATTCATTCATTCATTCATTCAATTAATCAAGTAACATCTGTACACATCTAAAAATCTGAGAGCAGAGAAGCCCTGTGCTACATGCTAGGGACATGGTAGAGAGTTAAAATTGGCATGGTTCTTGATCACTCACAATCTACCTGAAGAGAAAGACAAGTAAACAGATGATTATAACATAGAATAATAACAGCTATACTACCAAGCAAGTCCTAGATGGCATGGGAGTTCAGAGTAGAGACAATTTACCTATCTGGAGTATGGATGGAGATTAGGAGAAGGCTCCTACACAGGGCAATGTTGGAGATAGGACTTGAAGAATGAGTTGGAGGTTACCAAATGAAGAGAATTTGGGGAATGGAATGTGGTGGGCAGAGGGAATAGTATATGCACAGACCTGAGCCATAATCATCAAAGACCTGGAAAATTCTAAAGTTATTGAAGAATAGAATGCAAAGGAAGAGTGGCAAGATATCAAGATAGTGTAGAGCTACGCCATATGGACAGTACAGAACTATGTAGACAAAATTCAAGCACTTTTTCTTCATCCTAAGAGCCACTGGAAAGGGTCTTAAACAGGAAAGTGTCATGGTCAGTTTAACACATTGAAAAGACCACTTTGCTGTGTGGAAGATGGACTGGAGGACTTGAACTACAGTGATAACAATGATGATGGAGAAAAATGGACTGATCAAGAATGAAGTGAGGAAGAAAATTATCCAAATTTTACAATTGCCTGGAAATAGAAAGAAAGGAACCAAGAATGCGGCCTGAGATTTTTTCCATTCTCAGCCTGGCACTATCACTTAATAACTAGAGGCCCTTGGCCATCACTGTACTTTGCTGAGCCAAATCAGTTTCTTTGTGTGACAAATGGATATAATAACTCCCAGTGTACTTGCCTCCACCATATTAGAAAGACTCAAATTAAATAATCACTGTGAATATTCTTTCCAAGGTACAAGGGGCTATGAAGCAGGAGGCCTGAGGATAACCCATGGGTTTAGGCTCACTGACAACACAAATGTTTCTTTTCTTTTCTTCTTCAAAAAATGCTCCATATGCAAAGCCCTTGTAAAGAAAGAGTCCTTACTTTCCTTTCAGGATGTTCTGAGCCCTAAGATCTTGTAGCAGAGCTGAGCTGCCTCCAAATCATCCATACTTTCATCCACGCCTTGTCCTGAGCAATGCAAGGCTGTCAATCTGGCTAGCGGCTACCATATTAGACAGCACATATCTACATTGTAGAAGGCCAGTAAATCAGAGGTAGGAGCACTAGAGGTAAAACCAAAGTGAGCTCTGATGCCATGGCAGAGGCTGTTTATTTTTTGTACTCTCTGATACCCACTCCCAGGTATACACGTATGCAGCCCAAGTACCACCCTGATCCAAAGGATATAAGAGGCTTGGAGATGCCAAAGCTAAGTCAAGGGTCTGAAAATCCAGGAAGCCAATGAAGGCAATTTCTGGAGTAGCACTAGCACCAGTCCAGGGCATAATAGTAAAGAGCAATAAAATTTGTCTTTGGCACTCCAACTTCCTGGAACCCCATGTGTCATCCCTGATATCAACATCTTGTTCCCCATTATCCAAGACTTTGTTCCAGCTGTCTGTCAACAGCTCCTTGATAAGATCTTAAGGTATCTCCACTTTTGTATTAAATTATGCTACTGTTAATGCCACCATTCTTCCCTTTGCTCTAGAACTGTCTAAATCCTTGGGAACTTCCCCATACCCTGCCATTCTACTAACACCATGGGGCTGGGCGGGAAGGAAAGAAGAGCAACTAGTTTAGTTCCCTGGGTCTAGAGGGGACAAAAATAAATTCCTAGCATACCTTCCTTTCCATTAGTACATTCATCAATGGCCTCCACACCATATTGTTGCTCTATATATATGAGCAGCGCAGATTAGTAGCTCCACTTTAAGTGGAAGAAGCTGAGACACAGAGAGGTGAAGATTGACTTGCATAATGCCACAGTGCAAGTTGATGGCAGAGCCAGGACCAAAACCCAGGTCTTCTGCTCCCCAGCCAGTTAGAGTTTCTATCCAAGGGAACATGCTTCTCCATCAGAAGATGACTTCTTCCTGTTGGAAGCCAGTCAGTTAAAGAAATGCAACCAGCTGCAAGCAGGGATCCACCCAGCAGGGGCCTGTTCCATAAAACCTCTACCTCACCCCTGACTCCAACCCCAGAGACCCAATTTCAGGCCTCAAAAATGCAAGCACTAGCCAGGCTTGGAGAGGGGGGTGCAGAATGTGGTCCCCTCCTCCTTTTCCCCTCCAGATCCCTGGAGCTTGAGCCTTGGAAAAGCCACGCACTACAGAAAGGGGGCCGCCCCATGACAGCTGCAAGCAGGTTATTCCAGAGAACATTGAGATGGCAGGAATATTTTCCAGTTGAAATCAATCCAATTCCCTTTGCGTTTGAGTCTCAGGAACATTCATGATGAAAATCTAGACAGCATGACATTGTATGAACTCTGAAAGCTGGGCTGATGCTACTCTGGTTGGTGTTGCCTTTGGCTCACACTGAGGACCCAGTCAGAGTCCTGGAAAGGTCTGGCCAAAGCAGCTTCAGCCAAAGACCTTGTACCATCCATATTTTAAAGGCTGTGTATATGTAGTGATGACCTGGTCTCTCAGTCAACGATTGGCTTTTTGTATCATCCAAGGAAAATCTGGGGTTATGAGCTTCACCAGTTGGGGTAGCTCAGTGAAGGGGAGCCCCTTGGCTGTGACTTTGTTCCAGTGACCTACGATGAGGAGAGAGAGTAGCAAAAAGGAAACATGGCAATCTGCAGGCAAAGGTACACATTCCCACCCAGAACATCACTGGCATCAGACAGGGGGACGGTACAGGGCTCATAAGCAGGTGCAGCCAAGGGTTTCTCCACCAATGTTTTTCAGACAGTATAGTATTGAGGGAGGGGCCTTGGGCCATAAATGAAGAGAAGTTTGGTTTCCTGACTTCACGTATCTTTCTACACCCCAGCTTGGCCCCTGTCTGAGATCTTACAGGGTTTCAGTATGCTCTGAGATTTGAGAGGTTTTTTTAGTAGCATAAAAATGACCATCACACCCCCAATAGCACATTTGGAAGAATGGAATATTGCCTGGAAGGCAGAAGAATTGGGCTGTGCCACTCCTGGCTGCATGACTAGTCACTTCCCCTACTCTGGTCTTCAGTTTCATCCCATTAGTTATAAGTATAATAAGTCCTGCTCACCTCACAAGGCTCTTACAAGAACCAAATGAAATAATGGTTATGAGTGAGCTTTAGAAGCTTTAAACTATGAAGGTTGTAGCTATCTCTTGAGCTAATCTCGTGATGCAACTGGCACAGTGACACATACAAGTAGCTTTCCTGGGTCTGGGGCTTTGAGAGCAATGAAAGGAAAAGCAAAGTGCCCCCTAAACTCCAGGTACCTAGCTAGGAATACATAGAAATCTTAATACAAAATGAAACCAGAGAGCAGCACTGAGCTTTATAGCAAGGGCTGATCTGAATGCAGTACAGGGAGATCTCCACACCATTATGTTCTAGCACCAGAAAGCCTGCAACTCCCAAATACCTTCATACCGATGGCTGAAATCCCAGGGAAAAAAACTGGGTGGGGGGGAATATAGCAGCTAAATCATTTTTTTCCATTAAAAATGCAAATGTACTCATGGCATGGGAAAGGGGGCAGGTCTGTGGCATTCTCAACCTATGCTTAGGGCTACTTCTTAGTTGCTTTGCTTCATCCAAGTACTCTCCAACTCCAGTCCACCAGGTACTGCTGCACTAAACCATTTTAGTAACCTTCTTAAATTGCAGGTGATGTCACACAAGAGCTCCAGAACCTTCAGCAGTATTCTATTACTTACAGGAGAAAATTCAAATGCTTTAGCATTGCATTTTAAGTTCTCTTTAGTCTTGCCTTTGTCTCCCACATGGACCTCAAACACATGCCTCTTAAAACCCTGTATTTTGGTCAAACTATTCCATTTCAGAAGTGTCAGAGAAAATAGAGATTACAAGCAAAACATACTGGACTACAATTCAAAGAACTGGGTTCCAGTCGCATTAACTTTCTGGGTGACCTTATATAAGCCATGTATTCAACCAGAATGTCTGGAGTGTTTAGATCACTTGGAAAATCAATTTGTTACTAAATTAAAGTAAAATTTTTATATTCTAGAACAGAGGATCTATTATCTAGATCCTCTACATAATACCATTCATATTCACTTTTTTAAAATATATTTTTTTCAGAATGGGGAGGAAATGACTGATTGGTGTCATAACCAGCCTCCAGGGAATTCTGGGAAAATGTAAAGATCCTTCCAGTTTTAATGCTATAACAAGCTAAGCAGACATGCTTTTTTCCTCTTTGCACCTCTCCTTCACATTCATCCCTTATAATGTTCCTACTTTCCTGGAAAGTGTTTCAGTCCTCCCCATCCTTCAAGACCTCATTACTAATAATACTAGGAGTTCTTTCCAATGCCACAACCCCCCAGTCCAGTGATCTTCCTTTCACACCAATCTCTAATACTGTCTGTGCTACTATTCTCTAGTTCTTCAAAACAGACATCTTGTGATTTCTTCTCTGTCAACCAGCTGGAACAGCTCACCTTACCTAACCTGCACAGTATAAGCTCCTGAGGGCATCTCTCTCTCTTACGTACCTTGAGAAAAGCTCCATAGGGGATGAGGGTTGGGGTAACAGGGTCCTGATGTAGGGGATGAACCTGGCTTAAAGCCAACAGGAGCATTATTGTCATCATCATTATTATTGTCACTATCATTATTCCTGAAATGTGTAGAATGCAATTTAAAATGTAGTTTTATATCCATTATCTCATACAATCAAAGGATCAAAGGTAGAAATGCCTTGGTTCTCCTTGGGGGCTTGATAAAACATACATTTCTGGGCCCACCCCCAGAGTGTCTGATTCACTAGGTCTGAAATGAAGCCTGAGAATTGGCATTTCTAACAAGTTCTCAGGTGATACTGCTGCTACTGGTCCAGGGATCACACTTTGAGAACTATCAATCTGGGTCAATCCCACCACTTTACAAATTAGGAAAATAGACCCAGAGCGAGGAAGAGACTTATCCAAGGTTACCTCACAAGTAAGTGACCAAGCTCCTGCCTCCTAAGCCAGAGCTCTTTCTTTATTACCACAGCTAAAACTCCTCCCCTTCTTTTCTCTGCCCCAAGGGTACAGTGAAGATGAAGTAAATGCTGTCTGGAAAAGGCCTTTGGGTTCTGCAAAGCTAAGATGCTCATAACCAGGTGGCAGTGTTATTGCTCTGCAGAGACATCTGATCCCAATTAGGCCTCTCCTCTGCTCTGCCTGGACTCTGATGTTTGGATGATCCCCTTTGCCCGGACCCTGTCCCAGCTGTGTCTGCAACAAATAGTCACTCTTCTTGGCTTCGAGCCAGCTTGGGCCACTGTTACCAGCTATGCCTTCCCCGAGGCTGTGTGCACATGGAATGGCCCAGCTCAGACAAGGGGATTGTGAGCGAGGGGGAGCTGGTTTGCTTTAAGCAGGGCCCCAGATGGGCCCGAGCTTCAAGTTCCACTGGTGACCAACACCTTCCACCCCCCCCCTCAGGCCCAGCCAAGAGCAGTCTGGAAACTGCAGGCTGTACACAGGTCTTATTGGAGATGGAAGATAATCTACACACTTGGTTACATATGCAGGGGCTCGGTGCTAGAGTCATACCATAGATTTTCCAGGGATCAGAAACCCATAGCCCATGAGTTGGATTTTGTCCATGGCTTGTTTTTGAACAGAACATGAGCTAAGAATACCTTTTTACATTTTAAGAGGGGAAGAAGAAGAAGTGAGAGGAGTAAAAGAAGAGGAGGAGGAGGAGGAGGAAGGTATGAAGATGAGGGAAAGACAGAAACCATAGTGGCTTACAAAGCTAAAAACACTATCTAACTGTTTACAGAAAAGTTTGCTGACCTCTGAACTTCATACTGATGGCAAGGGAACCCTTAAATTACAGAACATCAGAATTGAAAAGGCCTTGGGAGCTCATTCCTTGGTGTCTTAGAGCCCTCAAAGTGGCTCAAGGAATGCCTCTGAGGTGATCTGAGCCTCAGTCCCTACTCAACCTGCTTTCTCAGAACAGCTAAACTGATTTCATCTTTAAATGACTTTGTTCACCTTCAAAAATAATGAAAATAACTAGAACAAAACAAAGCCCCTCATTGTATAGATGACAAATATGAGGACCAGAGGAGGTAAGGGTCATATTCAAAGTCACATAATGACTCAGCCAAAGCTAAAAGAGAAACCTAGGTGTGCTGACTCCCCAGGTCGTTACACATAATGATCGTTACACATCAACATCTCAGAAAAGGGAACATAACCATAACATTGTCGATTATTATTTTTATTCAATTTATTGGGGTGACATCGGTTAATAAAATCATACTTGTTTCAAGTGCACAACTCATCAACCAAGGCAAAGTCTCTTTCCATTCCCATTTATTCCCCCTTGGTCAACCTACCACTACCTTTCCCTCTGGCTACACAACACTGTTGTCTATGTCTATGTTAAATTTATGGTTTTTTGCTTAATCCCTTCAACTTCTTTCACCCAGCCCCTCAATCCCCTTCCACTCTGACAGCTATCAATCTGTTCCATGTATCCATGACTCTGTTTCTATTTTGTGCATCAGTATATTTTGTTCATTAGATTCCACATGTCATTAAAATCATATGGTATTTGTCTTTCACTAACTGGCTTATTTCACTTAGCATAATAATCTCCAGGTGCATCCATGCTGTTGCAAGAGTTCCTTCTTTATTATGGATGAGTAGTATTCCACTGTGTAAATGTATCACAGCTTTTTTCCACTCACTGGGCACTTGGGCTGGTTCCAAGTCTTGGCTATTGTAAATAATGCTGTATGAACATAGGGGTACATATGTTTCTAATTTGTGTTCTGGGATTTTTAGAATATATTCCCAGAAGTGGGATCACTGGGTGAAAAGGCAGTTCCATTTTTAATTTTTTCAGGAAATTCCATACTGTTTTCCAAAGTGGCTACACCAATCTGCATTCCCACCAACAGTGCCTGAGGGTTCCCTTTTCTCCACATCCTTGCCAGCACTTGTTGCTTGTTGATTTATTGATGGTGGCCAGTCTGGCAGGGATGAGGTGATACCTCATTGTGCTTTCAGTTTGCATTTTTCTGATGAATAGTGACCTTGAGCATTTTTTCATATGTCTGTTGGCCATCTGTATGTCATTTTTGGAGAATTGTCTATTCAGGTCTTTTGTCCATTATTAAATTGGATTGTTTGTCTTCCTGGTGTTGAGTTGTATAAGTTCTTTATACATTTTGGAGATTAAACCCTTGTCTGATGTATCATTAGTAAATATGTTCTGCCACTCTCTCATATCCTCTTCATTTTGTTGATGGCTTCTTTTGCTGTGCAAAAATTTTTTACTTTGATGTAGACCATTTGTTTTTTTTTTTCTTTTGTTTCCCTTGTCCTAGAAGACATATAAGCAAAAATATTGCTACGAGAAATGTCTAAGATTTTACTACCTATGTATTCTTCTAGGATTTTCATTGTTTCATGACTTACATTTAAGTCTTTTATGCATTTTGGGTTTATTCTGGTGTATGATATAAGATGGTGGTCTAGTTTAATTTTCTTGCATGTATCTGTCAATTTTCCCAACACCACTTATTGAAGAGACTATTTTTACTCCTCTGTATGCTCTTGCCAAATATTTATCAAATATTAATCAACTATAAAGGTGTGGGTTTATTCTTGTGCTCTTTATTGTGTTCCATTGATCTATGTGCCTGTTCTTGTGCCAATACCAGGCTGTTTTGATTACAATGACCTTGTAGTATAGTTTGATATCAGATAGTGTGATTCCTCCAACTTTGTTCTTCTTTCTCAAGATTATTGAGGCTACTCAGGGTCTTCTGTGGTACCATATAAATTTTTGGAATATTTGTTCTAGATCTGTGAGGTATGTCATTGGTATTTTAATAGGAATTGTGTTGAATTTATATATTGTTTTCAGTAGTATGAACATTTTAATGAGGTTAATTCTTCCAATCCATGAACACAGTATATGCTTCCACTTACTTTTGTCTTCTTCAGTTTCTTTCTTCAGTATTTTATATTTTTCCTAGTGCAGGTCTCCTACCTCCTAGGTTAAATTTACTCCTAGGTACCTTATTTTTCTAACAATAGTAAATGGGATTGTTTTCTTAGTTTCTCTTTGTCTTAGTTCATTATTGGTGTATAAAATGCCACCGATTTCTGAATATTAATTTTGTACCCTGCTAATTTGCCAAATTCATTTATTAGGTCTAGTTCTTGGTGGATTCTTTAGGGTTTTCTACATATAGTATCATGTCATCTGCGGATAATGACAGTTTTACTTCTTTCCAATTTGGATGCCTTTTATTTTTTCTTCTAGTCTGATTACTGTGGCTAGGACTTCCAGTATATGTTGAATAAGTGTGGTCTAGGGTCATCGCTGTTTTGTTTCCAATTGAGTGGTAAAGAGAGATCTCTATCTTTTTCCCAATCTTAAGAAAAATGCTCTTAGTTTTTGCCCAATGAGTATGATGTTTGTTTTGGATTTGTCATATATGACCTTTATTGTGTTGAAGTATGATCCCCCTATTTCCACTTTGCCAAAAGTTTTTATCATGAATGGGTGCTGGATTTTATCAAATGCCTTTTCTGCATCTATTATATGATCATGTGGTTTCTATCTTTCATTTTGTTTATGTGGTGTACCATATTTATTGATTTGTGAATGTTACACCAACCTTGTATTCCCAGAATAAATCCCACTTGATCATGGTGTATGAACTTTCTGATGCATTGCTATATTTGGTTTGCTAATATTTTGTCAAGGATTTTAGCGTCTATGTTCATCAGGGAATTTGGCCTATATTTTTCTTTCTTTTAGCATCTTTATCTGGTTTTGAAATTAGAATAACATTGGACTCATAAAATGAGCTGGGGAGCCCTGGCTGGTGTGGGTCAGTGGACTGAGTGCCAGCCAGCAAATCAAAAGCTCACCGGTTCAATTCCCAGTCAGGGCATATGCCTGGGGTGAGGGCTGGGTCTCCTGTTGGGGGTATGCAAGAGGCAACCAATCGATGTATCTCACACACATCAATGTTTCTCTCCCTCTCTTTCTCATTCCCTTCCCCTCTCTCTCAATAAATAAATAAATAAATAAATAAATAAATAAATAAATAAGCTGGGGAGTCTTCCCTTCTCTTGCATTTTTTGGAATAGTTTGAGAAGGACAGGTACTAGTTCTTATTTGAAACTTTGGTAAAATTTGCCCGTGAAGCCATCTAGTCCAGGACTTTGTTTCCTGGGAATTTTTTGATTACTGCTTCAATTTCATTAGTTGTAGTCTGTCTATTCAGATTCTCAGATTCTTCCTGATTCCGTTTTGGAAGATTGTGCATGTCTAGGAATTTATCCCTTTTACCCAGTCTGTCCAGTTTGTTGACATATACTTGTTGATAGTATTTTCTTACAATCCTTTGTACTTTTGTGGTGTCAGTTGTTATTCTCATCTTTCATTTCTGATTTTACTTCTTTGGGCCATCTCTCTTATTTTCTCCATAAGTCTGGTTAAAGGTTGTCAATCTTATATATCTTTTCAAAGAACCAGCTCTTGGTTTCACTGATATTTTGGGGTTTTTTCAGTCTCTATGTCATTTATGAGGTCTGTCCAGAAAAAGTGCAGCCATTGTTAATGTAATGAGAATGGTTTGCACGACATCAATGTAACCTGGCAGCCAAGGAGAGTGGACTGGAATGTGCATGCATGAACAATGACGACTTCACTGTACTAGTCAGTGGTGCCAGCAGATGCCATTGAGTGAGCACGTGTACTGTGTGGCTGTCGCATTCAAAATGACTGAGCGTGTAGAGCAATGAATCTGCATAAAATTTTGCATTAAGCTTGAACATTCCTCCACAGAAACTATTTGGATGATTCAGAAGGCTTTTAGGGACAATGCAATGAATGCAGCACTAAGAGAAGTGTGGCACAAACAGTTCAAAGATGGTCAAGAATCTGTTGAAAGTGATCCATGGTCTGGAAGGCCTGCAACAAGCAGAACACCTGAGAATGTTGAACGTGTATGGGCTGCAATCGATAAAGATCAGTGACAGTGCAAGAACTAGAAGCTGACCTGGGGATTCCAAAAACTATTATGTCCAAGATTTTGATGCAGGATCTTGGTATGAAATGTGTCATGGCAAAATTTGTTCCATGGCTTCTGCTACCAGAGCAGAAGGAACATCGTGTTGCAGTTGGGAGAACTATGTGAGGTCCCAAGGTGCCTACTTTGAAGGGGACTGAGTCATCATTGTCCTATGTACAGCGTTTCTTGTATCTTATATCTTCTTCAATAAATGTCTCTATTTTTCATACTACATGACTGGATATTTTCTGGACAGACCTTGTCATATTTCTGCTTTAATCTTTCCATCTACTTTCTCTGAATTTTGTTTGTTGTTATTTTTCTAGTTCTTTTAGGTGTAGAGTTAGATTTTTTTTTGAGATTTTTCTTACTTCTTGAGGTGGACCTATAATGCCATGAACTTCTGTCTCAGGACTGTTTTTGCTGTGTCCCCATATATTTTGGATTATTGCATGTTAATTTTCACTTGTCTCCAGGTAACTTTTGATTTCTTTCTTGATTTCCCTGTCAATCCATTAGTCTTTAATAACTCTTTATTTAGTCTCATTGTGTTTGAAGGTTTTTCAGCTTTTTATTGTAATTGATTTCTAGTTTCATGTCATTGTGGTCAGAGAGGATCCTTGGTATGATTTTAATCCTTTGAATTTATTAAGAATTATTTTGCATCCTACCATACAGTTTGTCTTTAGGAATGTTACATGTGCACTTGAAAAGAATGTATATTCTGCTGATTTGGGATGAAATGTCTTGTAAATATCAATTAAATCCATCCAATCCAGTGTGCTATTTAAGGTCACTTTTGTCTTGTTGATATTTTTATCTGAAAGATCCATTCATTGATGACATTGGAGTGTTAAAATCCTCTACTATGACTGTATTACTGTCAATCTCTCCCTTAGTGTCCACAAGACTTTCTTTATATATGTAGGTGCTCCAATGTTGGGTGGTGCATATATATTTACAAGGGTTATATACTCTTGTTGGATCGATCCCTTTGGTATTAATGTAGTGACCATCTTTGTCTCTTGTTATGGCCTTTGTTTTAAAGTCTACTTTGTCTGATGTAAGTACTGCTACCCCATTTGCATGGAATATTTTTTTATATACTTTCACTTTTAGTCTGTGTGTATCTTTTGTTCTGAGGTGGGTCTCTTGTAGACAGCACATATATAGGTCATGTTTTCCTATCCATTCAGTTACCTTATGTCTTTGATTGAAGCATTTAATTCACTTACATTTAAGGTTATTATTGATAAGTACTTATTTATTGAGATTTTATTCTTTATACCTATGTTCTTCTATTTCTCTTTTTTCTTCACTTTTATTGTTTATTCTATTTCAGTTGCCCCAATTTTTCCCTTTTGCCCCCTTCACCCAGTCCCCTCAGCTCACAGGCAATCCATGTCTCCCCTGTCCATGTCCATGTGTCTTTTATAAATGTTTTCTCTTCTTTTTAAAGCAGGCCTTTTAAATTTTGTCACAATCCTGGTTTGGTGGTAATAAACTCCTTTAGCTTTTTCTGTCTGGGAAGCTGTTCATTTTACCTTCAATTTTAAATGATAACCTTGCTGGATAGAGTAGTCTTGGTTGTAGGTCCTTGCTTTTCATCAATATGAGTATTTCTTGCTAATCCCTTTTGCATTGAGTAAATGCACCACAGCTTTTTTATCCACTCATCCACTGATGGACACTTGGGCTGCTTCCAAATCTTGGCGATTGTAAATAATACTGCTATGAACATAGGGGTGCATATATTCTTTTAAATTAGTTTTTCAGGTTTCTTCTGATATATTCCCAGAAGTTGAATCACTTGGTCATAAGGCAGTTCCATTTTTTAATTTTCGAGGTTACTCCATACTGCTTTCCACAGTGACTGCACCAGTCTGCTTTCCCACCAACAGTGCACGAGGGTTCCCTTTTCTCTGCATCCTCACCAGCACTTGTTGTTTGTTAGTTTATTGCTGAAAGCCATTCTCACAGGTATGAGGTGATATCACATTGTGGTTTTATTTTTTATATTTTTATTGTTTTATACCCACCTGAGGACATTTTTTCATTGCTTTTGAGGAAAGTAGAAAGAGAAACATTAATGTAAGAAACATCGATTGGTTGCCTCCTGTATGTACCTGGACTAAAGATGTTATGTACCAGACAGAGTATTGAACCCGCAACCTAGATGTGTACCCTGACCATGAATCAAAACTGCAAGCTTTTGGTTATAGGATGACACTCCAACCATCTGAGCCACACCAGCCAGGGTTCACATTGTGGTTTTAAATTCTTTCATTTGAGAGATTTTTCTTTGTCTCCCCATTTTTTTTGTTGTTTATTAAGTAAATCTTCTATGTCTCCCAAACTTTTAATAATGGCTTTATGATGTAGGTGTCTTGTTGGGCTCAGTGGTGCTATCTTTAAGACCACGTGGGCTCAGTGCTCCAAAAATGTTTGTTGTGGGTTATGTGTACCCTCCTGTTGCAGTTGAATCTTGAATGTTGTTGACCCTTTTATGGGTGGAATTAAGCCTTCAGGCTGGCCAACTATAAGGATTAACCTCAATCACTGCAGGGGCTGCTCCCTGAAGTAGAGTTGTTCCCAGCAGGGTCTGGTGCCTGCTGGAATCCCCCTTTTGGTGTGCCACTTGTGTGGCTAGTTGAGTAGAGATCTGATGTGGTCTTAGCCCTTTACTGGTTGTTTTGGTTCTGGGTCAACTTAGATGGAGTTCATGTACAGGTCAATGTCAGCCATTGTATATAACCAGCCTTGGGCTACCTGTCTGAAGCTACCACAATATTCACTGTTTGTGGTTTTGTCTACTGGGTCTTGGTGGGGGGGGGCAATCTGTGAATAAGGGTTGACTTCCTCTAGCTTAGACCTAGGGACAGTGCATAAAAGGTCAGAGGCCCCCTGAGGCTCTCCTCTGCCTTACCTTGGCTACCTTACCTCCCCCTGGGGTTGCCTGGTCTTCCTCCAGAGCCTCCTGAAAAAAAACTGTAGAGTATTCCTGGGCTGGCCACGACCCACAGACCCTTCCACAGGTCACAAGCTTGGTATGGAGGTGTGACTGGCATCAGAAGGACAAGATTAGTGGGTCCCCTACTTGAGGGTCATGTGGACAGGCACTGTGTGAGGGGAAAGTGTCCCTGACTCCAGAGCCATTCCACTCATTCTCTTGGAGCCAGAGTCTCCAAGTCTAGCTCCCCCAGAAGCAGCACACCACAGGTTCAAATTGGGTGCAGCCAGCCACCCCTCTGCAGGAGCAAGCTCAGCAGGAAGGAGCCACCAGGACTTGGGAAGACAGATCAAAAGAGATTCTGCCCTGGCTAGTGTGGCTCAGTGGATTGAGTGCCAGCCTGCAAACCAAAGGGTTGCTGGTTTGATTCCCAGGCAAGGCATATGCCTGGGCTGCAGGCCAGGTCAGGTCCCTGGTGGGGGGCATGTGAGAGGCAACCACACATTGATGTTTCTCTCCCTGTCTTTCTCCCTCCCTTCCCTTCTGTCTACAATAAATAAATAAAAATCTTAAAAAAAAAAAAAAAAGAAGAAGTTCTCATTGGGGGTGGTGCTGGCCAAGGCTGCAGGAGGGGAGCCGGCACTTCATCCCAGTCCCAGGAAAAAGCCTTTGAGGGAGACAGTCCTCCAAATGTCCCAGCTCCGAGTGGCACTCCTCTTCCCCTATGGAGCTGAGCTCAGCAGAGCAAGGCTGCCAGCAATTGGGCGGGCCAATCCAGTCTCCCAGGGGGGCTGGTGCTGGCAAGCCTGTAGAACGGGAGTAGGCACTTCTTTGCCTTCCCATGCAATAGCCTCTGAGGGTTGTGTGCATCAAAGACCCCAGCTCCAAGAAGCCCTCAGATCCCCCCATGAGACTGAGCTCAGCAGGCGGTGCCCCCAGCTGTCAGAATGACAGGTCAAATGAATCACCTTTTGGAGGAATAGCACAAGGTGAGCTCACAGGTGAGATAAAAGTGGTAGGTACTCTCACAATGTAGCTACACAACCTGATAACTGGACAAAAGCCTCCACAGAGACATGCTCCAAAAGTTCCAGCTTTGTGTGACACCCTGATCCCCCTGAGAGACTGAACTAAACTCACAAAAGTGGGGTCACAGGGAGTGGAAGGGCAGATGAAGTGGGTCACAAGATTGGGGGGCACCAGTGGTGTGCTCAATGTGGGCAAGAATGGTCCCTTTTCCAAAGCTACACAGTTCAATCACTGTCTGTGTCTCCACCAAGAGTTTCTGCAGAAAAAGAGGACCCCTAAGGTCCCTGGTGGGTGCAGCCAGCAGAACCCTCTGCAGAACCCCAGCACAGCAGAGTGCTGTCACCAGTAGTTGGGGGACCGATGCAGTGTAATCCCCGGGCTGGTGTAACAATTGGAGTGCTCAACCCTCTGAAGATGGCATCTGGGTCTCTAGCCGACTCCCTTCTCACCAGATTGACTGAATCCCCACTGACTTTCACCACCAGATGGTATGCAGGCTCCTCTTCCCATCTCTGGTGCTCTGGGTTGGGAATCCCTTCATGGTGTTGAGACTCTTTGCTCTTGGGGGAAGGGAATTTTGCAGCCTGAGATATCCCTCCAGCTTCTCAGCCACCACACGTGAATGCAGGGTCCAGCCCTTCCCTCATCTTTGTCCTTCTGTTCAGTCTTTATGTGGCTTCTTCTGTAAATCCTTGGTTATAATACTCCAGTTCAGCTAGCCTTCAGTTGGTTATTCAGGATGCTTACTCTATAATTTAGCTGTAAATTCAGTTTGGCACAGGGAAGTTGAGTGTAGCTTCCACCTATTCTGCAGCCATCTTGGAATCTTCCATGTCAGTTATTTTTTGCATAGGGCTTGTCACTTTACAAAGTGCCTTCACATGCTTGTCATCCAAACAGAAAGCACATATTAGCAGGCCTTTGTTGATTCTATTAGTAGAAATGATAAACCATTCCAGAACATCACATCATCTCATCCAACCCTTTCATTGTACAGATGACAAAACTGAGGTGCAGAACATGTGGGTGACTTACCCAAGGTATAAAATGAACCAGTGGCCTCACTCTCTACTGTACCACACTTAGAAATCAAATAATACCAATTTCGGGGGCGCGAAACAGAGCTGCTTCTCCCTGGAGATGAGCTTCAAGTGCTTCCCAGCTCCTTGATTAACTGTTGCCTGAGAACTTTCATGGAACCCTGTTTTCTATCTACAATTACTCCCTAATTTATTTCATCAATTTTGATTAACTGTTGCCTGAGAACTTTCATGGAACCCTGTTTTCTATCTACAATTACTCCCTAATTTATTTCATCAATTTTGATGGCTTAAAACATTATCAGCTTGCTGACAACTCCCAAATTCTATCTCCAACCACAACTATTTCTCAAATTATAGACTCATAAATCCAATTGCCTATGTAACATCTCCATTCAGGTACTGAATAGACCTCTCAAATTCAACATGTCCAGAACTAAACTCCTGATCTCCCCATCTTTCAAGAACACCTGCTCCACCCAGAAGAGACAAGCACCAGTAATTTGCAGATGACTTGAACCAACCCAAAGAACAAAAGGTGTTGGTAAGTATAGTAATGAGTGAGACATTGCCTATATACCATAAGCCAAGTCCTTTTCCAAAAAGGAAGAAGCTAGATTTTAACTTTTTTTTTCTACCAGAGTATTCTGGGAGAGCACAAAATCAATTAATTCCTAATAGCATGAAATCAAAAGCAAATGCAAAAGTGGTTTATGAGATGTTTTGCTCCTCTGAAAGTTACTATGAAGGGTAATACAAATGGAGGTAAATTAACCCAGAGATTGATGATCTCTGTTTCGAACTAGAAGATAGTGGGCTAGTGATGGTAGTGAGAGGAGATGAGAGGAGAGATTGTACTAATAGGAAGCAGTTAGAAGAGAGGAAAGTGGGGATAACCAGGCCCTGAGCCCCTGTATATGTTGGAGCTCAGGCCCAAGGAAATGTCCAATATCCCCAAATGGAGTCTGAGGAGGTAACTGTACCCTCCTCTACCCTCAAAGCTCTGGAATCTCTCCCTTCATAACGTCCTGCTGCAAACACTTTCACCCACCTTGCAACTTAGCTATTAGGGTTTTTTTTTTTTTTTTAATTGTCCTGCATGGGACACAACCAGCTCAATGAGGTAGTATAGGTTTGTGGAAAGTACTGGACTTGGAGTCAGAAGACATGGTTTTTAAGTTCAGATCCTCACTAACCTTCTATAAGAACTTCTCCTACTCCCATCTCAGGTATCGGTTTTATCACATTAAAAATAAGAACTATACACTTGAAGTATGCATGTTTCTAAACTGGTAAAAAGCCTTCAGGATCTGTCTCCACCATTTTTTCACCACTTTTGAGTCAGACCCATTCAGATTCTGGTACTCCATTCCAGCACATAGTCAAAAAAGTGAAGCTCCTGTATGAACTACCAGCTGTGTGCTCCTCTCAATAAGGCTTAGATATATAAAAATATATATTAGTTAACCCTCCATCATTTTAAGATCGGGAAACTAAAAACTATTGCCCATAGAAGGAATTTAATTTTCCTAAAGCTGCATAGGGAGCTAGTGGCAACAAACATTGCTGCCCAGACTTCAAAGGGACCACCCCTAAATGAACTGAGGCTGATGGAAGCTCTCACAAGAGCAGATCAAACAGGCAACTGGGAGATGTTAAGGCCACAAAGCAATCTTGTAGAGATCCCTGGTAGTAAGAGTCCAGGAGCCCTACCTCTAGTTCTACCTCTGTCACTAACCAGCTGTGTGGCCTTGGGTAGGTCCCTGTACCTTTTAGGGTTTCAGATTCCTCATCAGTAAAATAAATAAATTGAACTAGACATTATCTAAGGAACTATACCCTAGTGTTAACACTATATAAGATATGATTCTACACTGAACTCCTTTCTCTGAGCTTGACCTCTTAATGTGGTTGGCCTCAGGTTGCTTATAGGATGATACAAGGATAATGAGACTGTGAGAAAAGCTCTAGCCAGCATTCCTAAGAGAAGGATCAGGGCCCTGTCAGTATCTAGTAAACTGTCCTTCTCACTGAACCCTATTATTCCTGTTGGACTCCTTCTGAACCATAGAGAATCAGCTTTAAGCACCATCTCATTTGTGAGGCCTTCTCTGACTCTCCAAAGCAGACCTGATCACAGCCCCTTTTGGACCATCACTATGCTTTATACAAATACCTTCATTGATGCATGAATCATTCTGAATTAGTATTTTATTTATGAAATGAATAAATGGCTATAAATACAGTAAAGAACAAGTGTTGGGGAACAGGAGATAAAAGCTGGAGTCCAGTGTTAGGGGGCATTAAAAACTAAGGAGAGAGGCCTAAACTGGGTAAGAGTGAAATAGTGAGCCAGTAATGACAATGAGACACTTTTGTGCAAGGCATATGGTGAAACAGGTGTTCAGTAAAGTGAGAGTAAAGGCATGGAGGCGGGAATGATCCTGAAGTTCAAGTGTCTGCATATGTGCTGAGGGGGTGGGGGAAATAGTGAGAATCCTGGCCCAACTATATGTGGCCCTCAGTAAAGTTCTAGCCAATTTCATGATGCGAAGATCTCTTCTTTTATGCCATATGGACCCAAGTAAAGTCCTCTGCACCATGACCAATGGTTTTTAAAGGGTCTCTGTGCAGTTCTAGATAGGAGCATGAAGACCAGGATGGGCAAAGGAGAGTGGGATAGGTATAAGACTACTACCATATGGCAGTAGAGTCTGTAGCCCATTAAGCGTTGGGTCCATTTAGGTATTAAGAGGGCAGTGAGAACATCTGAGTCCAAGCCCCAACCCACAGTGTACTGTGGTCTACCTCAGGAGTCAGCTCAGGGAGGGCCCCTACACACACACACCCCTGGCAGCCCTTAGTGCTTCCACATAGCAGGGGAAAACCAACCTTTCCAGCAGCTTGTGAAAAGGCCAAGCGGCTGAGAGGCCCCTAAAGAAAAGATTCAGAAGGTATAGGCAGGGAGTGGCTGGGGAAAGTGACCAGTAAAGATTTTGGACTCGTGCTTCAAAGCAGGCTTGACCGGGTACCGCCAAACTAGGCAGAAAAAGGCCTGGCTTGATTTGGGCCTGACTTCAGAGGGGGCAATAAGTGCCCACAAACAGCCTGCTATGAAAAAAAAATATATATATCTCTTCCCCCTGGAAAATCATGGCCTTTAGCAGCACATTCCCCAGAATGACATCAACCAGGGAACAGTGCCAAAAATGTGACTTTCACGTTTCTGCAGCAACAGATGATTTCCTCTCCCCACTTGGCTTTTTTCTTATATGTATAAATAAAGGAGCCAGTCAATCGTTCAAAAAATATGAACATCTTAAGCACTTCCAGGCTTTGCAAGTAGTAATTATTAATAGAAGCAAGTGACCGTGCCTCTTAGAAATGTTATTTCACATATTCCTTTTCTGATTCCTTAAAAGAAACTTATATATGTGGCCATGCTGAACTGAAATAATAAGGGTTGAGACAATGACCGCACCAAAATGGATTTTTCCTTACTTGATTTATATCATGAACCTTGCACATGAACATTCCATTTGGTCTTCCCAAAGACTCTTAAGCCTGGGACTAAGGCTTAAGAAAGGGACTAAGTCACCCAGACCCTGGTAGCTGAGGATAGATTCAACCACCGCAAAAGGACAGAAACATCAGAGAATCCCAGCTCCATGACTGTCCCACCATTATTCAGACTTACCCAGAGGTCACTCTAAGGTCTAACAATGAGCAAAAAGCAATATTCATTGCTCGGTATTTGCCCTCAACTTCTATTTCCTCATTCTCACCTCCTTGCCTAATCTGCCTTTCTTCTAGAGCCATAGCATTACTCCAAACTCTGGAGATGATGTATGCCTTACTCATTCACTATCTGGACCGCTCTCTTTGTTTTATCTCCACCAAGCATTTGCCTCATCAGCCCTCCCAATGTGACAGAGGCTTAGATACCCCACCCAGCTACATAGCTCAGGTCTAGTTGCAGTATAGGCAACAGCCTTTCAGTATTAGAACTGAATGGGCTGCTTACTGGTCCATACCCTATGAGAATAGCCTGCTCTGCTGCTGAAAAGGATTTTGTCCTCAAGCTGCTGGTGATGTTCAACTAGTTATCTAGCTGAGGGAGGGCTGCCCCATTCCAGGAGGTGGCAATAGAGATGTCATAATAGAGGTCTCGGTGGTATAAAACTAGAGTGCTTTTATGATTTTTTCTCTTATAAAAACACGTGTCTATAGTCAGGAGCCAGAGAACCAAAGAAATGCAAGCTAAGGGTTTGCCTTAAGGACTGATTCAAAGCCCGAAACAGGTCAAATTAAGCTGGGGTCACTTCTTCACCTTCGTGGACCTTAGGAGACAACTTAAAAGACCAGATTTTCTACAGAAATTTGGTGATGTTATCTGTGTTAAAGTATAAGGTAATGCCCTGACAATAGGCAGAGAGACACCTGATTGGTGGTGTTGCTCTTATATCAGTCAGGAGCAAAGCAGAAGTACAGTCCTTTGTTCATCTTAGCTTGATGCCTGGTTTGGTGACTAGAGATGTTTCATGCCTTGGGCACATAAAAAATGTATAAGGTGATCCTTACATAATTAGATGAAAATATAAAAAAATGTTGGAAGTCCTTGAGGCTTTCTAGCATACCGGTTCTAATATATACTGACTTTGTTGGGTGGGAGCCCATCAAAATAACCCATGGGGAGATAGCACATACCAAACTTCAGCCATGGACTGATCAAATTTGCATTTTACAGATTTAGTAAAGGGTTGGAATTATCATGAGTGCTCTGGGCTCAGTCAGTCCCTTAAAATAAATCAAGCAATATGTTCCTGTGATGAAGTGTATGAATTTCATAGTGAAACAGACCTGAGCATAAACTCCCTTGATATATGACATACTTAAGGTAAGTACATAAGGTACTTAATCTTTCTATGTCCTGGGTTCCTAATTTGTAATATGGGGATAATGATACTACCAACTTAATAAGTTTGTGTAAGGGCTCAATAAAATAATATCTATAAATCATAATATATACATACCTGTATATACCTAAAATATATTATATATATATACACACACATATAAACATATGTATCTGTAATATAAACATGTATTATATATATGTAATATATATACACACACACTACTTAGTGTAGTACTTGGCAGATGGTAAGCAACCAATAAATGGTAACTATAATATTATTATCATCTAGATGATTATCTCCTTTGTAAGTTATAAAATATATAAAACATAAGTCAGAGACACACATATAGAATATTATACAGACCAGATATCATGAATCTCTATCCATAGTGCATGTTTCTGATCTAGCATGCCATCTTACAAGTTCACAAATAACAGTTTGCCCCAAAAGTACCAGCTTTGTAAAATTGGTAGTAGTAAAATGTTGGTCGAGCAAGTCAAAGACAGTGACTACACCACAGATTTAGTAGTCATTATGGAGCAGCAATTGCCTATTCTTTATGATAAAAATCAGAAGTGTCTAAGTAAGGGATGTAGAAAAATGAAAGGAACCCCAGCTGATGTAGCTCAGTGGATTGAGTGCAGGCTTGTGAACGAAAGGGTTATGGGTTCGATTTCCAGTCAGGGCACATGCCTAGGTTATGGGCCAGGTCCCCAGTAGGGGATGCATGAGAGGCAACCACACATTGATGTTTCTCTCCCTTTCTTTCTCCTTCCCTTCCCCTCTCCCTAAAAATAAATAAATAAAATCTTTTAAAAAATGAAAATGAAATGAATATTGGCAAAGGTTGAATATAATGAAGTACTAAAGGACTTGGCCATGATCTCTCTTAAGCCCTCAAGTTTTCTCTAGTTCAGGGCCTTCTGCAACCTGAACTGACTGCCTCCTGGCTCACCAACTTACCCTGCCCTAGTGAGTCATTCCTGTCAGCACACAAACAAGAAAAAAGAACCTGCTCATGACATTCATATTACTTCCCAAATTCTATGCTCTTTATCACAGAAAAATTATGTTGTCTACAGTTACTGTCTCCACTGCCTTATCTCTGTCTCTAAACTCAACCACTCCAATTGGAATTAAAAACTAAAATTCCACTGAAACTACTCTTGTCAAGGACACCAATGGCATCCATATTACTAATGGGTGGAAAACTCTCTGCCTCATCATATTCAAGCACTGGGAAGCATTCAGCCTGGTTAATCACTATCTCCTTCTTTAAGTACATTCTTTCTTATCTGCTTGGCATCATATTAACCTGGCTCTCTTCTTATATCACTGGCCTCTCCTCATTTGTCCTTATAGGTTTCTCTTCCCCTGTTCCATATCAAAATGTTGGCATATCCTAGGGCTTGACACCTCTCTTTTCCATTCACACTCCCCCTCTAGAAAATTTTATCCATCCCCATGGCTTTATACAGGCCATGTATATGAGGTTAAGTCCCATCTTTTAAGTATATCCCTGAACTCCAGACTCTGTATCCAACTACTTAGTTTATCTCATACTTGTGCATTCAATAAGCATCTCAAACGTAATGTGTCATAAGCGGAAATCTTGATCTCCCCACCACCATATACACACTCAAAACCTGCTCTTCCTCCAGTCTTTCCCATCTCAAGAAATGGCATCACTATCCATCCAGGAACTCAAACCAAAAGAAGGGATTAATCACTGAGTCTCTTCTTTTCCTATAGCTCTTCCCACCAAATCCATCAAAATTTTCTATTAATTCTTCCTTGAAGCAATATCCCCAATACATCTACCTTCCTTACTCACTCCTAACACTCTACTCCAATTATTTCTTTTGCTTAGGCTGCTACAACAGCCTCCTAACAGATTTCCCTACTTATATTATTGCTCTTGGAATGGATTGGGACAGTATGAGATTCATTGCATTACTCAAAATGGCACACAATTTTAAACTTATAAGCATTTAATTCTGGAATTTTCTAGTTAATATTTTTGAACTACAGTTGACTGTACATAACTGAAACTGCAGAAAGTGAAGCCATGGATAATGGGGGACTATGGCGCACTTAATTTATTGAGAGAAGATCTTGTGTTAATGTGTTATTACCACTTAAAATAAAATTAAAAATAAAAGATTCTTGCCCTGGTTGGTGTGGCTCAGTGGATTGAGTGCCGGCCTGTGAAACAAAGGGTCTGTGGTTTGATTCCCAGTCAGGGCACATGCCTGGGTTGCAGGCTGTGTCCCCAGTAGGGGGGCGCACAAGAGGTAACCACACATTGATGTTTCTCTCCCTCTTTTTCTTCCTCCCTTCCCCTCTCTCTAAAAATAAATTAATAAAATCTTTTTAAAAAATTACACCTTCTTCTCAAGTATGCATGAAACGTTCTCCAGAATAAATCATATATTAGGTCACAAAAATCACAGTAAATTTTAAAAGATTTGAGATAATCCAAACTATCTTTTCTTACCACAATAAAATGAAATTATAAATCAATAACAGATGGAAAACTAGAAAGTTCACAAATAAGTAGAAATTAGAAAGCAATTAAACAACTAATGTGCCAATGGATAAATCAAAAGGAAAATTAGAAAATACTTTCTGACTAATGAAAACAAAAACACAAAGTACCTAAATTTATGGAATGCAGCAAAATCAGTACTCAACGGGAAATTTATAGGTGTATATGCCTACATTAAATAGAAAGAAATATCTAAAATTAATACTCAAATTATAAACCTCAAGAAACTTGAAAAATAGCAAACTAAAAAAAGAGAAAATTTATAAAAACCAAAGTTGGTTCTTTGAGTAAATCAACAAAATCAACAAACCTTTAGCTTAGCTGACTAAGAAAAAAGGACTCAATGACTTAAGAACATCATAAATGGAATTGAAGACATTACTACCAACCTTACAGAAATGAATATGTAGAAATTAGAGAGCAATTAAAAATAATGTAAGAAATTTTATATCAATAATTTAGGTAATCTAGAGGAAATTGACAAATTTGTAAAAACACGTTAATTACTTAAACTGGGTCACGTGAAAGAGAAAATCAGACAAGCAAAGAAATTTAATCTGTAATTTAAAAAAAAAACTTTCAACAAAGAAAACTCCGTGACCAGATGACTTCATAGTGAATTCCAAGGTTGGGGACGGGGGTCAAGGTGAAGGGGGACAAAGGGGATAAAATAGGAGACATCTGTAATCAATAAAAAATAAATTATAATAATCAAAAGAATTAACACCGATTTTATTCAAACTCTTCCCAAAACAGATAAAGGAACACTTTCTAACTCATTTTATGAGGTTTTCATTACCTTGATACCAAAGTCAAACAAAGATATTGCAAGAAAGAAAACTTTTGAATATAGGTGCAAAAATGCTAAAGAAAATACTAGCAAATGGAATCAAGAGGCATATTAATATTATACTTCATGCCCTATTAGGATTTATCCCAGGAATGTAAGGGTGGTGCAGCATTTTAAAAAAGTAATCAGTATAATATAGCATACTAAGAGAAATAAGAAAAAACCCACATGATCATTTCAACTGATGTAGAATTACTTGACCAAATTCAACAACATTTCCTGATAAAAAAAAAAAACAACTATGAGTAGAAAGAAAATTCTTCACATGGTTAAAGTCATATATGAAAAAACACAGCTAACACTATACTTAATGGTGAAATACTGAAAGCTTTCTAAGATAAAACCAAGAATGGATGTCTGCTTTCCCCACTGCTTGTATTTTACTGGAAGTGGTAGACAAAGTAATTAAGCAAGAAAAATTAATAAAAGGCATCCAAATTAGAAAGAATTAAAACTATTTCTATTTGCATATAGAAAATATTATAAGTAAAAAATCTAACAGAATCAACAAAATAAATTAGTAGTGCTAATAAAGTCTTCAAAGTTGGATATAAAAACAACATGCAGAAAATCAGTTGTATTTCTATACACTAGATTTAATATTAAAATGGCAATATTTCCCAAAGAGATTTATAGACCCATACTCCATACTTAATTGATCTTTAAGGTATTTTAATATGATATAATTGACATGTAACATTATATTAGTTTATGGTATACAACATAATGATTCACTATATGTACATTTGAAATAATTGCTGCAATAAGTCTAGTTAACATCCATGACCACACATCATTTCAATTTTTTTGTGTGATGAGAACTTTTAAGATCTACTACTCTCTTAGCAATTTTAAAATACACAATACAATACTATCAAATATAGTCACCATGCTGTATATTTTCAGGACTTATTTGTTTTATAACTGGAAGTTTGTACATTTTGACCACCTTCATACATTTTACCAACTTGCCACCACCCACCTCTGGCAACCACTGATTTATTCTCTATATTTATGAGTTTGATTTTTTTAAGATCCCCCATATAAGTAAGATTATGCAGTATTTGTCTTCTTCTGTATGTCTTATTTCACTTAGCCTAATGTCCTCAAGGTCCAAATGGCAGGATTTCATTTTTTATGGCAAAATAAAGTTTATAAATTTTTCCCAGGGTGATAAAACCATTCTATACAAAAAATAGCCACATGAAAGAGAATAAAGCTGGAGGGATGACATCAGCAGCATGACAGCATGAGAGAATCTATAGGCTACAACAAGTTAGATAGCTATGATTCAACAAAAGATATCCTGCTCGACATAGAAACACATTTGAGACATCACATAAGTGAGATGTCTAAAGGTGGGTATATCTGAATGAACAATGGAGATGAGACTGAAAGAGGGAAAAACAGAGACAGAAGCCTCACAAAGTCCTGCATGAATTGTGGCCCCAGCAGATGCGATAGCAGTGAATGGTAGGGGTACAATCCCCACTTGGCAAACTGGAGGGTCAGAGACAGCAATCAGGTCTGGGTAGTACACATTGAGACTGGTCCCACAGTCAGAAGTAGGGAGTAGTGACAAAAAATCCACAGCCAGCCAGCACCAGACAAATAATTTTGCAGATGCAGAAATTCACCTACCCCATCCCACTGTGTCCTGCCTCGCAGTAAAATCCTCATTCAGCAGATCACTAAAGGGCTGAAAAATACTTCTTGTCTAAGTAGTCTGCAGTCATTGTGGCTAAACCCATGAGAAAAGCAGAAGTGTGGACATACAAACCCACTTACCCTCACCCACCCCTGCCCACTAATTGTGGTACAGCCTGGTGGAGGCAGCTGGGTCAACTCAGACAGAGTGATTGTGCCAGCAACTTCTGGCTACAGAAAGGTGTCATCAGGAACAAACAGGACACCCAGAGCCTGCCACTTTCAATCCACACAAGTGGTGCCCCCAAACCAACTTACTGAATAATAAAGGTGACACCCATTCCTTGTGAAATACAGGGCATTTTCCACAGCCAAGGCAATATCACCCCACAGAGATCCTGGGAGCCCCAGCAGTGCAGATAAGAGAAAGTAAAAACTTGCACTTCAGCACCACCTACTGGAAAAAAAAGACCTCTACTTATCCACTTGCTAAACAGTGAAGTGTCAAATATTTTTAAAAAGTAGATTTCATTCTCACAAATGCCCAGGCAGAGAAATAATCCATCAAGCACAAGTGAATAACCAAGGTTATTGATGATGAAACTTAAAAATTTCCAGGAAATAAACTTAATAACATGGAAGAATGTAATTTAAATGACAGAGATTTCAAATCGTAGTTCAAAAAAAAACCTCAACAAGATATAAGAAAACTTAGAAAAGCAATTCAATAAACTCAGAAATAAAAATCAATGAAAAAATCAATGAAATACTGAAATTACTGAAACTATAAGAAACAAACAGAAATTGAGATGAAGAAATGAACTAGAAAACTTAGGACCTAGAGAACATCAGATAAAAGACAGAATTATTGACATAGAAGATAGAAATCTGGAAATGATTCAGGTGAAAGAAGAGAGAGGGACAAGAGAAACAATGAAATAACTCTACGAGATCTGACTCCATTAGAAAGAGTAATAAAAAAAATAATGGGTATACCAGAAGAAAAGCAGGAAAAGGAAACACGAAGCTTATTTAAACCAATAATCAAAAAGAACTTCCCAAACCTATGGGGAAAAAACTAGATTGCCAAAGCCAAGATGCTAAGAGAACACCTAATTATCTCAATCCAAAAAGGCCTTCTTCAAGGCACATTGTATTAAAACTTCCAAAAATTAACAACAAAGAAAGAATTCTCAAGGAGTTGGGGAAAAGAAGATGGTAACCTATAAAAGGAACCCCATTAGGTTATCATCAGATTTTTCAGCAGAAACTCTGTGAACTAGGAAAAATTAAATCAAATACTCAAATTACTAAAAGAAAGAAATCACCAGCCAAGCAATGTTATCCATTAGTTATGAGAGAGAAATAAAGGTTTTTCCAAATATACAATAGATAAGGGAACTTACTGCCACAAGGCATTACATTAAATGCTGAAAGATTGTCTTCTACTTGAAACAAAAACACAAAAGAATACAATACCATGAGCAAATGACTAAGAGACAGACAAAATAAAAATATTGCAAGTTTCATTCAGAATAGGGTATTAAACACTTAAATATAATAAAATGTTTAAAGGAAGTAATAACATTTTCTTTAAAAGAAGAAAATAGGTACTGCAATTTGGAAATGAACTCACAGCATAAAAAGAGATAAATTCTGACAACAAAAATATAAACAGAGTGGGAAAAAAGGACTACGCTTGCACAGGTAAATGGAGACAAGTTAGAATGAGAAGAAAAAGAACTATTGCATATATGAAAATTTCTTTTGCATAAACCTAATGGCAATCACAAAAAAATCTAGAACTGAGATACATAACATAAAAAAGGGGGAAAAAACCATAGGATACCACCAAATTAAAATAAGAGAAACACATGAAAAAAGAAACAACAAAAATACAGAGCTACCAGAAAACAATAGATAAAATGGCTATAGAAAATCCTGCTACATCAGTAATCACTCTAAATGTAAATGAACTGAACTCACCCATTAAAAGGCATAGAGTAGCAGGATGGAGCAAATAAAAACAAAACCCAACTATACGATGCTTTTATGAGCCAAGGACAAACATAGATTCAAAATGAAGAGATGGAAAATGGTACTCCAAGCAAATGGCATACAGTGAATAGCAGATACAGATGTTCTCATGGCTGGCAAAAGAGATTTCAAGATTTAAAAAAAAGGTAACAAGAGATGAACATGGGCATTTTATGATAGGAAGGACAATACATCAAAAAGACATAACATATTAACATATACGCACCCAACCCAGGAGCACCAAAATATATAAAGTAACTACTAAAAGGCTAAAGGGAGAAACTGACAAAAACATGATTAAATAGGGGACCTAAATACTTCATTGATAGCAATGGATAAATCATTGAAACAAAAAAACTAATAAGGAAATATTGGTCTTAGATGATATATTAGACCAAATGGACATAACTGGTATTCACACAGCTTTTTATCCCAGAATACCAGAATATAGATTATGATATAAAGCACATGGAACATTCTAAAAAATAGACCTTATGTTGGGACACTTAACTAGCCTCAACAATTTTTACAAGACTGAAATCGTATGAAGCATATTTTCTGACCACATTGCTTTGAAATTAGACATCAACTGCAAAAAAGAAAGAGGAAAAAATACAATTATGTGGAGACTAAACAACATGCTACTAAACAAGTAGGTCAAAGAAGAAATAAAAGGTGAGATCAAAACATGCATAGCAACAAATGAAAAGACAATATGACATATTAAAATTTTGGGGATTTCTGGTCAAGATGATAGGAAAGCACTGTGCTTACCACCTCCCATGACCACATCAAAATTACAACTAAATTACAGAACAATCACCCTGGAGAACAATCTGAAGACTAGCTGAAAGAAAGTTTTATAACAACAGATATAAAGAAGAAGACATGTACAGAATGGTAACAGAGGTAAAGATGGGCTGCTCCCACACCCATCTGTTACAGTTGAGAATTGAGAGGGATATCTTGGCTGCAGAGGTGTCCCCTGAGGAGCAAGTGGGTTCCATCCCCACGCTGTGCTCCCCAGTCAGAAGCTCCAGTGTTGGGAAAAGGAGTTTCCATAACTTCTGGCTATGAAATTGGTGGGGATTTTGTCCAGGTGAGATGGAGGGCTTCTGGAAAGCCAGACATTCTCTTACAGGGCCCACACACAGAACTCGCTGGCTTACAAAATATTCATCATAAGATTCAGCAGAAGGACAGTAGCTCAAAAGGTTCCAGGGACATATGGGGAGTAACAGAGTTGTATGGCTTCAGGGCAAAGGCTGAAAACACAGCCATCATTTTTGTGTGGTGAGCCCTCTTTCATACAGCAGGTACAGATGGGCACCATTGTTTCTATGTTGACCCCCCCCCCACACACACACACATAGCCTACAGGTGCAGGCATGTTTTAAATCTGAATCTGCTGGGTCGGGAAGATGGTGGCGAGATAGGTGGGAGCAGAGTCCACTTCCCCTCAACACCAGTGAAACACCTAGCAGATCTGAGGAGCAGAGCAAACAGCCAATGGTATTCCAGCATATATGAAGATTGGACACCAAAGATAGAAGACATTGAAAGATCTGACGGTAAGAAGAGTGCTTAAGGACAATAAGGTCCCTGGGACCTGCGCGGGGACCAGGGTGGCTGAAGCCCCGGCCCAGGTGCAGGGTCTGCTGCAGGATTCTTGGGAGAGAGACAGGCTGAGCTGTGTGAGCAGCCAGGTGCTTGTCTGGACCAGGGGGGCTTGAATAGGAAGAATTTCTCAAAAAGAAAAAGAAAATAGAGGCACTCAGCAGCTAGTTAGAGAACTCTCCGCAGCAGCCTTGGCCTCTGGCGCCCCTCCCCCCTTAACCCCTGGACTGTGAGTGCGGGATAAGCAGCCCTGGTGCTCACCTGAAGCCCAGTTGCACGCACCCAGATTAGCAGACTGGGGGCCCACACCGGAAACCCTGGCTGGCCGCTCACACCTGAAACCCCAGTGCAGCACCGACACCTGAAACCTTGGGTGGGTGTGCACCAGGAGCACAGGCTAGTTGCCCCACGCACAGGCCCAAGGCGGCAGACAGCCCGCCGCACGACTCAGGCCCAGTGTGGCGGACCAGCGGGCTGAACACGACCCAGGCCCAAAGCAGCAGATCGGCTGATCACGAGCCTGGCTGCCTGCGAGGGACCACACCTAAAAGCACCGGTTCTGAACAACTCCTACCTAGCCCCTGCGCACAGAGCCCTGCAGGGCCTACTGGCTCTCTAGGACAAAGGCAGAACACCCAGCAGAGGGGAGCTGCAGGGCTAGGGGAGACTGCATTCCCCAGAAAGACTCGACCCAGTAGGGGGCTGAACTACCCCATAGCAGCACCGAAAGCCCCTAGCATCTAAGACAGCAAAGAGCAAGAAGGGGGAGTGTGAGTTGCCCCTAATTGGTGCAACTCAAGGACAGCACAACTGGTGAACTAAAGGCCTAGTGGGGAGCAGAAGGACCCTGAGGAACTGGACTGGAGGCTGAACAACAGCGAAGAGTGTGGCTCAGGAAGGGAGAAAAGTGAAACCAATCCTTCTAACCACCCCCTCCTGTTCCACAGACAGGAAGGCCAACAGAACTAACCTGACCAATTTAAAGCCAGAAGAAGACTTTTTTTTTTTCTTTTTCTTTCCTCCTTTCCCCCTGAATTCCTTCTTCCTTTATGTCCTTCTTTCTTTTTTTATGCCTTCTCCCTTCCATCCTTTACCTTTTTTATTCCTTCTTAATGCCTTCTTTTATTTATTCTTTTATTTTAATTTTTGTTAAAATTCCTTCTTATCTTGCCTCCGATCTTTCTTTATTCCTTCTTCCTTCCTTCCATTCCTTTTCTATTCCCTTTTCCCCTCCTTCCCTTCTTTCCCCCCTTTCTCTTTTTCCCACAGGTGAGACAATAAAACCTGGAGTGCTGAAAAGACCAGAGTTAGACCGTGTTACACCCATAAACGTCAGCTCAAGACCAGTGAGCACAGGAGATTAAGGAGACAACACCACTGAATCCCACTGGCATTCTACCATAGAAGTTCATACCATAAACCCAGGGAGTCAGAATAGATCAATTTAAGAAGCAGAGGTTAACAAGAAGAGTCTCACAAACAATGGGAAGACAAAGAAACAATCCCCAAAATGAAAGGAAAGGAGGAAGCCTCAGAAAGAATGCTAACTGAAAAAGAGGCAACTCAACTATCAGATACTGACTTCAAAGCAATGGTTATCAGGAAGCTCACTAAGCTCACAGAGAACTACCAGAAACTACAGGGAAACTACAATGAATTCACTGCAAACTATATCAACATGAAAAAGGAAATAGAAACTATCAACAAGGGCCAAGAGGAAATGAAGAATACAGTTTCTGAACTGAAGAACACAGTAGAAGGAATCAAAAGCAGACTTGATGAAGCAGAGGATCGGATCAGCGAGCTGGAGGACAAAGTAGAAAAAAACACCCAGAAAGAGCAAGGAAAGGAATAGAGGCTCAGAAAGAATGAAGAGGGGTTAAGGGAAATGCAGGACAAAATGAAATGTAACAATATCTGTATAATCGGAATACCAGAAGGAGAAGAAGAAGAGCAAGGAATAGAAAACCTGTTTGAAAAAGTAATGATGGAAAATTTCCCTAAACTGATGAGAGAAAAAGTCAGCCAAATCCAGGAAACTCAGAGAATCCCAAACAAGAGGAACCCAAAGAGGCCCACTGCAAGACACATCATAATTAAAATGGCAAAATTCCAAGATAAAGAGAAGATCTTAAAGGCAGCAAGGTAGAAACAGGAAGTAACATACAAGGGAGCCCCAATAAGGTTAGCAACTGACTTCTCAATGGAAATGCTCCAAGCCAGAAGAGAATGGCAAAAAATATTCCAAGTAATGAGAACCAGAGGCCTGCAACCAAGACTACTTTACCCAGCAAGGCTCTCAATCAAGATAGAAGGCCAAATAAAGAGTTTCCCAGACAAAAGAAGTCTAAAAGAATACACTTCCGCCAAACCAGCTCTGCAAGAGATGCTAAAGGGACTGCTTTAAGGAAAGGAAGGAAAAGAGAAAGACAGAGGAACACAGGTAGGAAAAACTGGCAGTGAATAACTACCTATCAATAATAACCTTAAACGTAAATGGATTAAATGCTCCAATCAAAAGACATAGATAGAATAGCTGAATGGATAAGAAAACATGACCCACACATATGCTGCCTACAAGAGACCCATCTCAGGACAAAAGACCTACACAGACTGAAAGTGAAGGGCTGGAAAAAAATTTTCCAAGCAAATGGACAGGAAAAAAAAGCAGGGGTAGCAATACTCATATCAGACAAAATAGACTTCCAAAGAAGGGCGATAAAGAGAGACCCAGAAGGTCACTTCATGATACTCAAAGGAAGAATCCACCAAGAACACATAAACATTGTAAATATATATGCACCCAACATAGGAGCACCCAAATACATAAAGAAAATCTTGGAGGACTTCAAGAAAGATATTGACAGCAACGCAATTATAGTAGGGGACTTTAACACCCCACTATCAAAAATGGACAGGTCTTCCAAACAAAATATCAACAAGGATATTGTGTCACTTAACAATACCCTAGAGGAAATGGACTTAACTGATATATAGAGAGCTTTTCATCCCAAAGAAGCAAAATACACATACTTTTCAAGTGTCCATGGAACTTTTTCAAAGATAGACCACATGATAGGACACAAAGCAAGCCTCAACAAATTCAAGAAAATTGAAATCATATCAAGCATTTTCTCTGACCACAAGGGGTTGAAACTAGAAACCAACCCCAAAGGAAAGAACCCAAAACACTCAAAATCATGGAGACTGAATAGCATGTTATTAAACAATGAATGGGTCAAGAACGAGATTAGGGAAGAAATCAAAAACTTTCTGGAAACAAATGGAAATGAACTCACAACAACCCAAAACCTATGGGACACAGCAAAGGCAGTCCTGAGAGGGAAGTTCATAGCAATACAGGCCTACCTTAAAAAGATAGAAACATTTCAAACAAACAACCTAACCCTACGCCTACAAGAACTCAAGGAACAACAACAAAGACAGCCCAGAGCAAGCAGAAGGAAGGAAATAACCAAGATCAGAGCAGAGTTAAATGACATAGAGACTAAAAGCACAATTGTAAGGATCAATGAATCCAGGAGCTGGTTCTTTGAAAAGATAAACAAAATCGACAAGCCTTTAAGTAGGCTCATCAAGAAGAAAAGAGAGAGGATCCAAATAAACACAATTAGAAATGAAGGAGGAGAGATTACAACTGATACCACAGAAATACAAAGGATTGTAAGAAATTACTACGAAGAACTGTATGCCAAGAAATGTGAAAACCTAGATGAAATGGACACATTTCTAGAAAAATATAATCTTCCAAAACTGAATGAAGAAGAAGCAAAAAACCTGAACAGACCAATAACAGCAGAGGAAATTGAAGCAGTCATCAAAAACTCCCAACACACAAAAGCCCTGGACCAGATGGTTTCACAGGAGAATTCTACAAAGCATTTAAGGAAGAGCTAACCCCTATCCTTCACAGACTATTCGAAAAACTCCAAACTGATGGAAGACTCCCAAACTCTTTTTATGAAGCTAGCATCATCCTAATCCCAAAACCAGATAAAGACACAACGAGGAAAGAAAACTTCAGGCCAATATCTCTGATGAACATAGATGCTAAAATTCTCAACAAAATATTGGCAAACCGCATCCAGCAATACATTAAAAAGATCATACACCATGACCAAGTAGGATTCATCCCAGGGATGCAAGGATGGCACAATATTCACAAATCAATAAACATAATACATCACATCAACAACAGCAAAGACAAAAATCACATGATGATATCAATAGATGCGGAAAAAGCATTTGATAAGATACAGCACCCATTTCTGATAAAAACACTCAGCAAAGTGGGAATAGAGGGAGCATTCCTCAACATAATAAAGGCCATATATGAGAGACCTACAGCCAACATCATACTCAATGGACAAAAACTTAGAGCTTTCCCACTAAGATCAGGAACAAGACAAGGATGCCCTCTCTCACCACTTCTATTCAACATAGTATTGGAAGTCCTAGCCACAGCAATCAGACAAGAAAAAGCAATAAAAGGCATCCAAATTGGAAAGGAGGAAATGAAACTGTCACTGTTTGCAGATGACATGATAGTGTACATGGAAAATCCTATAGACTCCACCCAAAAACTACTCAACCTAATAAATGAATTTGGCAAAACAGCTGGATACAAATTCAATACTCAGAAATCAAAGGCATTCCTGTACACCAACAACGAATCTGCAGAAACAGAAATCAGGCAAAAAATGCCATTTGATATAGCAACAAGAAAAATAAAGTACCTAGGAATAAACCTAACCAAGGAGGTAAAAGACCTGTACTTGGAAAACTACACAACATTGAAGAAAGAAATTAAGGAAGACACAAACAAATGGAAGCATGTACCATGCTCATGGAATGGAAGAATTAACATCATCAAAATGGCCATACTACCCAAAGCAATTTATAGATTCAATGCAATCCCTATTAGAGTACCCACGACATATTTCACAGATATAGAACGAACATTTCAGAAATTTATATGGAACCATAAACGACCCCAAATAGCTGCAGCAATTTTGAGAAAGAAGAACAAAGCAGGAGGGATCACAATACCTGATATCAAACTGTATTACAAGGCCACTGTAATCAAAACAGCCTGGTCCTGGCATAAAAACAGGCACATAGACCAATGGAACAGAACAGAGAGCCCAGAAATAAACTCAAGTCTTTACGGTCAATTAGTATTTGACAAAGGAGGCAGGAACATAAAATGGAGCAAAAACAGTCTCTTCAACAGATGGTGTTGGGAGATCTGGACAGCTACGTGCAAAAAAATGAAACTCGATCACCGACTTACGCCATACACAAAAATAAACTCAAGATGGATAAAAGACTTAAAAAAGTTGTAACACCATAAATATCCTTGAGGAAAACATTGGCAGGAAAATCTCAGACATTCCATGCAGCAACATCCTCACAAACATGTCCCCTAAAGCAAGGGACATAAAGGAAAGAATAATCAAATGGGACCTCATCAAAATAAAAAGCTTCTGCATGGCTAAAGAAAACAGCACCAAATTACAAAGAGAACCAACAGTATGGGAAAACATATTTGCCAATGATACCTCAGACAAGGGCCTGATCTCCAAAATATATAAAGAACTCACATGACTCCACTCCAGGAAGACAAACAACCCAATTAAAAAAATGGGCAAAGGACTTGAACAGACACTTCTCCAAGGAAGACATACAGAGGGCCCAGAGACATATGAAAAGATGCTCAGCATCACTAGCCATCAGAGAGATGCAAATAAAAACCACAATGAGGTACCATCTCACACCAGTCAGAGTGGCCAACATAAACAAATCAACAAACAAGTGTTGGAGAAGATGCGGAGAAAAGGGAACCCTAGTGCACCGTTGGTGGGAATGCAGACTGGTGAGGCCACTGTGGAAAACAGTATGGAATTTCCTCAGAAAACTAAAAATGGAACTGCCCTTTGACCAAGCAATTCCACTGCTCGGATTATACCCTAAGAACCCTGAAACACCAATCCAAAAGAACCTGTGCACCCCAATGTTCATAGCAGCACAATTTATAATAGCCAAGTACTGGAAGCAAGCTAAGTGCCCATCAGCAAACGAGTGGATCCAAAAACTATGGTATATTTACAAAATGGAATTCTACACAGCAGAGAGAAAGAAGGATCTTATACCCTTTGCAACAGCATGCATGGAACTGGAGAGTATTATGCTAAGTGAAATAAGCCAGGCGGTGAGGGACAAATACCATATGATCTCACCTTTAACTGGAACATAATAAGTAGAAGAAAAAAGGAAGCGGAAATATAACCAGAGACATTGAAGTTAAGAACAATCTAACAATGGGCAGGGGGGAGTGGGGAGGGGACAGTGAGGAGAGGGGATTACAGGAACTACTATAAAGGACACATGGACAATATCAAGGGGGAGGGTGGAGGTGGGGGAGGGAGGGGTGTTCAGCTGGGGTGGGGTAGAGGGATGGGGAGAAAAGGCACACAATTACAATTGAATAACAACACAAAATTAAAATTTAAAATAAGAACAAAAAGAAAAATAAATAAATCTTAATCTGGTGAACACAGCTCAAAATATCCTGGTGAATCCCCCTGTAACCACGCCCCACCTAACTAGTGTACTTTCAGTGGCTGTTCTCATAGGAAGCCAGCCTTTGCCTAAACTACAGACTTTCCCAAAAATGCTCAAAGGTTCTCAGGCACCAGCCAGAACGTGACTGGCCTTGGCATGCCCTATGCCTCTTGCTGAGTGGCCCTACGTCCCAATACTGGTAGCAGCTGGCCTCATTTCACAGTGTGGCCTCTCCCACATGCATCTGGATCCAGCACAGGCAGCTACCAAGCACAGATAGTTATGAAGCACCTACCAGATGGCCCCAGGACAGGCACAGGCAACAGCTAAACTTTCCCTGCACCAGAGCCCCTCCTAAGAGGCTCCAGACCAACATACCTTATGGTGAGCTTCAGGCCACAACAGAGCACCACCTGATTAGCTCCAAAAATGACACACCCATAACGTGGTATTGGCAGGCACCAGAGCCTGGTTGGGGCAAATCCACTCAGTAGGGGTCAGCCCACACACAGCAGCTTGTACATTGTGGTCAAGGCCAGTCATCAAAGCCAATCAACCTGACAGCCTACCTCACCACTAATGTGACAACAGTAATCAAGAGTCAACTGCAACAGGAGGGTACACACAACACACACAAGTGTTACTCCTAGAGCACCTAGCTCAGGCGACCAAGACTACTGTACCACTGGGGCCCCACAGGAAACCAACTATATAAGACCATCCTGCCAAGACTGGGGGGCATAGCAGATCCAGCTAATAGAAAAAATCAAACAAAGGGAGGCAGCCAAAATGAAGAGAAAAAGAAATATACCCCCAAAAAAGAACAGGAGAAAACTTCAGAAATTAAAAAAAGGAGGCAAGCAATGTACCAGATGCCGAGTTGAAAACACTGATTATAAGGATGCTCAAGGAATTCAGGGGTAGAATACATGAATCTGTGAGAATTTCAACAAAGAGATAGTAAACATAAACAGGACATGAAAACCATAAAAAGAATAAATCAGAAATGAAGACTACAGTAACTATTCTAAGATGGTTTCAGAGTACGTGAAAGCTCCCAGTGCCAAATTAGATTTACAGCTAAAGTATAGAGAAATTAACCTGAATAACCAACTGAAGGCTACCTGAATTAAAATATTATAACCAAGAATTTACAGGGAAAAAATGCATAGAAAGGTAAGAAGGGCAGAGATGCAGAAAGTGCTCGCCCCTGCACCTTCAAATGGCAGTTAAGAAGCCAGAGTGATATCTTGGCTGCAAAACTCCTTCCCCTGGGAGCATGGAACCTCAATCCCACACAGGGATCTCCAACCCAGAGCAACAGATGAGAAGAGGAGCAGGCATACCATCTGGTGGTGAAAGTCAGTGGGGATTCAGTCCATCTGGTGAGAAGGGAGTCGGCTAGAGACCCAGATGCCATCTTCAGAGGGTTGAGCACTCCAATTGTTACAGCACTGGCCCGGGGATTGCACTGCATCGGTCCCCCAACTACTGGTGACAGCACTCTGCTGTGCTGGGGTTCTGCAGAGGGTTCTGCTGGCTGCACCCACCAGGGACCTTAGGGGTCCTCTTTTTCTGCAGAAGCTCTTGGTGGAGACTCAGACAATGATTGAACAGTGTAGCTTCGGAAAGGGGATTATTTTTCCCCACCTTAAGTGCAAAGCCAGTACCACCACCACTACCATCATCCTCACCACCTGGTTGAATCTCTTGGCCTGTCCTAGCACTTTGTGGCCCCACCCTGAGTTCAGCTGAGCAAAGGAATCAAAGTGCCATTCACACCTAGGACTTTTGTAGTGCCGTGTTCCAGGGATGCTTTTGTCCAGAAATCAGAGAGGCAGGTCCTGGGTTGTGTGGCTGTATCACAAGGGGGCCACCTCTAGCTTTCCTGCAAGCTCAGCCCTGCTATTTCAGGAAGAAAAAGAAGTTCCTGCCCCCTCCTTAGGCTTGTTGGCACCAGCCCCAACAGGAGACTGTTTTGATCTACCCTTCCAAGTCCCAGATTTCGTGCCCCGCTGAACTAGGTTCCTCGGGGGGAAGAAAGGGCTGCTCAGAGCTGGGACATTCCATGTGTATCTCCATAGGAGGCTAATGTCTGGACCGAGAAAAAATGCTCTGTGCCCTCCTGTGGGCTCAGTCGACACCACCCACAAGGGGAGACTCTTTTGCTGCCCTCCAAAGTTCTAATGGTTCAACCCTGCTGAACTTTCTCCCGCAGAGGATATCACAGGCTGTACCCAACCTGAATCTGCAACATACTCCTCTTGGGGGAACTAGAGTTGAAGACTTTGGCACAGTATAAGTGGTTTGTCTCTGGAATTACAGGCAATTTCCCCTCATTGAGTGCCTGACCACACTGCTCCCAAGTAGGGGAACCACTACCCATATCACCCCAACCCCACTTACCTCTCCCTACCAAGCTTGCAATCTGTGGAGGGTCTGTGGGTTGTGGCCAGCCTGAGGCCACTCTACAGTCTTTCTTTGGAAGGTTCCAGAGGAAGACCTGGTAACCTAAATAGAAGGCACAGTAGCTGACAGGTGGAGGTGGACATCAGGAAGCCACAGACATTTTACAGATTTGCCCCTAACTCTAAGCTGGAAAAAGCTGACACTTGTACACAGGTTGGTTTCTCCCATGAAAACCCAGGCCCAGTAGATGCAGCCAAGAACAGTGTATAGCATGATTATCTCCAAACAGGTAGCTCAAGGCTATTTAAACACAATGTCTGATATCAACATTTACCTGAACTCCACCCAAGCAGATCAACTGACACAACCAATGGTGGGCTTCACAACACACCAAAGCTCAAACCAACTAAACATACAAGCAGCACAGCCAAAGAAAGATTCCAGCAGGCACCAGACCATGCTGGTAAGAATTCTGCCTCATACACAGTGATCGAGGTTTATCCTTATAGTCAGTGAGCCTGAAGGTTTAACTCCACTAACGAAAGGGCCAACAGCATTCAAGACTCAACTACAACAGGAAGGTGCACATAACCCACAAAAAACATTACAGGAGCACCAATTTCAGGTGATCTGGGAGATTATGCCACTAAGCCAAAAAAGATACCTACATCATAAAGCCATCATAACAGGGTTGTGAGTCATAGCACATCTACCTAATACACAGAGACAAAATAGGGAGAAAAAGAAATATACCCCAAATGAAATCCCCAGAAAAAGAATTAAATGAAATGGAGGCAACCAAAACTCTAGATGGAAAGTTTAAAACAAGGTTTATAAGGATGTCCAAGGAACTTAGGGGAAGAATGAAGGATCTCAGTGAGAACTTCAACAAAGAGATAGTAACCATTAAAAAGGACATAGAAACCATAAAAAAGAACCAGTGAGAAATGAAGAATACAATATCTGAAATGAGGAATACACTGGATGAAATCAATGGCAAGTCAGATGAAGCAGAGGATCAAATCAGTGACTTAGAGGACAAGATAACAGTAAGCACCCAAGTAGAACATATAAAGAAAAAAAAGAATTTGTTTTAAATAGGAAAATTTAAGGGGCCTCTGGGACAACATCAAGAGTAAGAATATACATATCATAGGGGTACCAGATGGAGAAAAGAGTGAGCAAGGGATAGGGAACCTATTTCAAAAATTATGGCTGAAAATGCCCCTAACCTGGTTAAGGAAAAAGCACACAAGTTCAGGAAACAAGAAGAGTCCTAGTCAAAATGAACCCAAAGAGGCCCACACCAAGATACATCATAATTAAAGTGGCAAAGGGTAGAAACAAAGAGAGAATCTTAAAGGCAGCAAGAGAAACGTAGTTAGTTACCTACAAGGGAGTTCTCATAGGCTGTCAGCTGATTTCTCAACAGAAGCACCTCAGGCCAGAAGAGACTGGCATGAAATATTCAAAGTGATGAAAAACAAGGACCTTTAACCAAGACTACTCTACCCAGCAAAGTTATCATTTAAAACTGAAGGTGAAATAAAAAACTTCCCAGACAAAAAATAAAGTTAAATGAGTTCATTACCACTAACCAGTATTGCAAAAAATGTTAAAGGGCCTGCTTTAAGAAAAAGAGGAAGAAATACCAAAAGAAAGAAACATAGGCATAAAGAATAAAATGGCAGTAAATAAATACCTATAAATAATAACCTTAAATGTAAACGGATTAAATGCTCCATTCAAAAGACATCGGATAGCTGAATAAGTAAGAAAACATCACCCATATATACACTGTCTATAAGACACCCACTTCAGAACAAAAGAAACAGACTGAAAGTGAAGGGATGGGAAAAAATATCCCATGCAAATAAAAACAAACAAACAAAAAGCTGGGTTAGCAATACTTTTAACAGACAAAAATAGACTTAAAAACAAAGGCCATAACAAGAGACAAAAAAAGGTCAGTACATAATACTAAACAGTTCAATCCAACAAGAGGATATAACCCTTGTAAACATATATGAAACCAACAGAAAAGCACCTAAATATATAAAGAAAATTTTGATGGATATTAAAGGAGAGGTCAACAGTAACACAGTCATAGTAGGGGATTTTAACACCCACTGACATGAATGATAGATCTTCCAGATAAAAAATAACAAGGCAATGGTTACCTCAAATGACACAATGGATCAGATGGATTTAATTAATATTTATAGAACATTTCATCGCCCAGCAGAAGACTATACATCTCACATGCAAATGGAACATTCTCAAAGATAGACCACATGTTAGGACACAAAGTAAGTCTTAATAAATTCAAGAAAATTGAAATCATATAAAGCATCTTCTCTGACCACAATGGTATGAAACTAGAAGTCAACTACAAAAAATACTGACAAACATTCAAATACATGGGGGCTAAATAAAATTTTATTTAAAAAAGTATTTGTTCTCAGTGAGAGAAACCTAAGTAGTCCACCAAAAACTTCTAGAACCAACCAATAAATTCAGTAAAGTAGAAGGATACAAAATTAAAAGTCAGAAATCCAGTACATTATTATACACCAACAACCAACTATCAGAAAGAGAAATTTTTTTAAAAATCCCATTTAACTTTGCATCAAGAAGTACCCAGGAATAAATTTTACCAAGGAAGTAAAAGACCTGTAGTCAGAAAATTGTAGGACATTAAAGAATTAAATTGGAGAAGATGTAAATAAATGGAAGCATATACTTTTGGATAGAAAGAATTAAAATCATGAAAATACTACCCAAACCAGTCTACAGATTCAGTAAAATCTCTATTAAAATACTAATGACATTTTTCACAGAAGTAGAACAAATAATCCTAAAATTTATATAGAAACAAAAAAGACCATGAATAGCCACAGCAATCCTGAGAAAGAAGAACAAAGTTGCAGGTATCATGCTACCTGATATAAAACTATACTACAAGCCTATAGTTATCAAAACAGTATGGTATGGGAATAAAAACAGACACATAGATCAATGAAACAGAATAGAGACAGCAGAAACAAACTTGTTCCTATATGATCAATTAATCTATGACAAAGGAGGCAAGAATACAAAATGAGGTAAAGACCATCTCTTCAATAAATGGTGTTGGGAAAACTGGACAGACACATGCAAAAGAATGAAACTGGATCACTTTCTTACACCATATACAAGAACAAACTCAAAATGTATTAAAGACTTAAATGTAAGACCTGAAACCATAAAACTTCTAGAAGAAACATAGGCAGTAAACTCTTGACATAGCTCTTAGTAATATGTTTTTGGATATGTCTCCTTATGCAAGGGAAACAAAAGGAAAAATAAACAAATGGGATTATGTCAAACTAAAAAGTTTTTGCACATCAGAGGAAACCATCAACAAAATTAAAAGACAACTTACTGAATTGAAGAAGATAATTGCCAATGATAAGGGGTTAATATCCAAAATCTATAAGGAACTCATTCAACTTAGCACCAAGAAGAGAAACGTCTGATTAAAAGTGGGAATTGACTGTGGGAGTGTGAGATGGGATGGGCAGAGGAGGGAAGGGGGGGGCGGAAATTGAGACAACTGTAATGAAATAACAATAAAAAATGATTTAAAAAATTCCAAAAGAAAATTTAAAACAATAGGCAGAGGACCTGAATAGACATTTTTCCAAAGAGGACAAACAGATGGCCAATAACATATGAAAAGATGTTCAGCATCATTAATCATCGGGAAATACAAATTAAAACCACAGTGAGATATCGCCCCACACCTGTCAGAATGGCCACCATCAACAAATCAACAGACAGCAAATGGATAAAAGGGGAAAATCATGCACTGTTGGTGTAATGGCAAATTGGTGTAGTCACAGTAGAAAATAGTACTGAGTTTCAACAAAAAAAATTAAAAATAGAACTATCGTATGACCCAGCAATTCCAATTCTGGGTATTTATACAAAGAAACCCAATACACCAATTCAAAAGGACATATACACTCCTATGTTCATTGAAGCATTATTTTACAATAGCCTAGATATGGAAGCAAACTAAGTGTCCTTCAGCAGATGAATGGATAATAAAGTATATGGTATATTTTTATGGTACAATGGAATATTACTCGGCCATAAAAGAAAAATAAATCTTACCATTTGTGACAAAATGGATGGACCTAGAGGTTATTATGTTAAGCGAAATAAGTCAGATAGAGAAAGATAAATACTATGGAATTTAAAAACAAAATAAATGAACAAATAAGACAGAAACAAACTCTTAGATACAGAGATCAAATTGATGTTCACCAGATGGGAGGTGGAATGGGGGAATGGGTGAAAAATGTTGAAGGGGATTAAGAAGTACAAATTGCTAGTTATAAAAATAGTCATGGGGATATAAAGCACAGCATAGGGAATACAGTCAATAACATTTTCATAACTATGTACAGTATAGGATTGGTACTAGACTTATTGGGGTGATCACTTCATGAAGTATATAAATGTCTAATCACCATGTTGTATACCTGAAACTAATATAATATTGTATGTCATCTGTATTTGAAAAATAAATTTTAAAAAGACAGGGGAAAAAAGATCTGGTAAAGCTGAAGTGTAGTGTTGGTCAGCTATTGGCACAGATACATAAAACTCCAACCAGGCATTCTAGATCTTGATGTTGATCCAGAAAATACTGTTCCTACCATCAGCCTGGCATGGCACGTTGGCATCATATGCTGCCAAAGCAGTGGCCTGGGAACTATATTTGGAAGGCCATATGCATTGCTTCTCTGCCCCACCTTTACATGGAGGAAATTCATTTGGCGATTTTTGGAAAAACTCTTCATGAGGAATGTGAAGTAGGTTTCTAATCTTGCTCTGCTAAGACATAAATTAAGATCTTGTTTGTTCAGAATGACTACTGCCACATTCTGCCAGAAACTCCACTGTGCTCTCTGTGAGTGCAACCTCTATTTATTAGGTTATTTTTTTGGCCAGGAGCTCACACTGTGCTTTGTTCTCATTGCTCTGCCACTCCCAAGGACTGGCTGCCGAGCAAACCAGACAGTGACCCCTGATTCACTCTTCCACCAATTCTATTCATATCTCTTCGTTGTCTTTGGATGGTGTGACCAAGCACCTCAAAGCAGATGCTAAGAGCCTTGTGTACTAATCCAGAATGACAAGCTCCTCCCAGGCCCTGGAGACAGGAAATCCAGCTGCAAGGCCTCTCCTCCTGCCCCACCCAGCAATGGAAGTACAGTTGGGGACATAGAACTCTGAAACACTGGCTCTCCTAGACTGCTTTTAGCATCAGAAGCTGGCCCTATTTTGAGGCAGAGAAGAAAATTGGCTACAAGGGATTTTTGAGGGGAACCAAAAAGTCTCTCAATTCCAAAACATCTCCATTCGCCCACCTACGCTCCAATATGCTTGGAGTCACTCTTTTTGGTTAAGCAGTTATGCTGCCAAAAGTGCCCCAGAGGCAAACTGATACAGGGAAGGGTTCCCCAACTCTAGCCCTATTTCTGCTATATGATCTTGGACACATCCCTTCTCTTTTCTGGTTCTCAGTTTCCTCAGTATACTACATAAGGGCAGGGGGGAATTAGATGAAATCATCTCTTAGGCCCCTTCTGATCATTAACATTCTATATTAGGTTGACCCAAGTTTAAGCTCAAATGTCACTTTGCCCAGGCTACCATTTAATTTGCTAGTATTTGCTGATCTATTAGTTTGAATTGACTAGATATATCCTTAGAAAAAGAAAGCTAGTGACATGGATTTGTCACATAGATGTCTAAAAGACACAGAAACTCTTCATGAACACAAATCCTGGTTGGACAACCAGAGATTAAAGAGGTCTCATCCTCCTTTCTTCTCTAGTTGCCTCATCCCCACCTCATTCCCTTCTACTCCACACCACTGACTATGTGGCTGAAAGAAGGTAACATCCAGGAAGAAGGTAAAAAAACACACTTGGGAATATGGTCAGGACCTTCCAGGTTGAGGAAGTAACACAAAATCCTAGATTGTTTTCTAACATCTCCAGGTTCAGGACCCAGATACAGCAGCCCCAGGGTGCTATAGATTAGAGGAACAGAAAGTGGTCTTCCCCAAAGGGAGGTATGTTCCCACAGGCCTGCACAAGCAACTACTATGGGGTCTCTTTTCTCAGAGAGGAGGGTAAGGTGAGAGCCTGGAATTCCAGACACACTACACACTGGTTTCCTAGGTTTCCTAGGATACCCTAGAGAGGGGTTTTATAATGATAATGGTAGCTAACATGTATTAGCACTTACTATGCACCAGGTAATATTCAAAGTGCTTCATATAAATTGAAACACAATTAATCCTTACAACAATTCTGTAAGGCATGCACTATTATTATCTCAATTTTCTAGATGAGGATACTGAAGCACGGAGAGATTAAATAATTTCTTTAAGATCACACAGCCAGGAAAGTGTAGGTCCAGGATACAAACCGAGGAAGTCTGGCTCCATACCTTATGCCCAACTATAGGAAGGTAAATATTTTCTCCAATGTCACAAATCAGAACTGGAAAAATCTTTAGAGCCATTAAAGGTCATATTTTTATTTGATACATGAGGGAATGTGACTCAGAGAGAATCTTGTTGAGTGTCACACAAGTGACTAAGGGACAGTATAGCAGAGTTAGCCAAGAGCTTTCATCTGCTGACTCTGAACCAGTGCTCTTTCTACTACTGCTTCTGATCATTTGGTGGGCCTCTTACTTGAATTGCCTCCCTGCTTACATTCCTGACTTGGTCAACCCCACACTCTGTCCAGCAAGAGTGGAGGGGCAATCATTTCCATAGTACAATTCATTATCTTCTCTTTACATAATGTAAATCAGACTAGAGATGGCTGCAGTAAGCATTTTCTAAATGATCAGATCCCTAAATCCCAATATCACCTCTGTGGGAGTTACTGATTGAATGCAAAACCAACATTTTCCATCGATAAGGACATAAACACCCAACCATGCCAAGGCCTCAACCTTCTGAGGAGATGAGTGTTCAATGATGTACGAGACCCGCCTCATGCTCAGACAAATTTGTGGATTCAAATTTGAACTTTTTAAGGGTCATTTGGGGAAACCAATACCGAGCCCAGCTGGAAAAATTCTGCCTGATTCATTGAGAAGTGATGAGTAGAGCTTGTGAAAGTGGAAAATGGGATTGGGCAGTGGGCTCTGGATGGAGTGGGGTTAGCCTGGTTTATAATGCCACCAATGTGTGCTGGCCAGTGGCAAGGAGATGGACAGCCCAAGTTCTCCAAAGACCCAGGTTACTTTTCTTTCTGTTGGTATGGAGTTGTTTGTGGCTCACTGCCTTGAGATGTCAGATTTCACAAAGCCATCCTCCCCCTCCACCCTTCCAATGGGTGTGGGAAACAAAAAACTCCAGTATAGATGGGAAGTTTTAAAGGGCTCTTGGGGGGCTAAACTGTTGACCCACATTAGGCACTCTGTCCATTACCCAATTCCTTTATGGGCCTCTGAGTTGGGCACACAACACTGAGCCTAGTGAGGCAGGCAGACCTACCTCCCACTGAGGGTGTGAGGTAGGAGTCCAAGAGCTTTAGAAAGGCGGAAGGGTGGGGAAGGTGGGAAACCTTTTCCGGAAAGGAGAGGAGAGTGATCCCAAAAGTCTGGTTGAAGTCCCAGAATAGTATTAATGCCACCTCCTATCACATTCAGACTTTCCACTACATAGGTTTGGTACAAACACCTTCCCACATTAAAAATGGATAAAATGATTGATTCTGAAACAGTTGTGAGGTGAAATACAAATAATTCCCATTGCATTCACTCACTTATTCATTCATTCATATATTCAGACAGCAGTATTTATGTACCTACTATGTGCAAAGCATCATGGAAAATAGAAATATATAAGCTCATTCTCCAAAAGCTTATACCCACAAGAACACAGTCCCAAACACCACCCAGTTGTACATGGAAAAGACTTTTAAATACTATAGATGAAAGAAACTGTCTCTTGATTAGAAGGACTTTTAGAAAGGACTGTCTAGTTACATTTCCTCATTGTCCAAGTGAAGACAGAAACCCAAAGAGGAAAAGAGTATTGTGAGGGTTACATAACCAGGTGATAATTTGTTAGCTTATGTTGTTCTAAGTAAGGAATAATTAAAAATTTTAATTATTAGCATAAATTTTACTTTTCATCTCTATATTATATAATATCAGTTTTAAATGCAAATATAAGAGCATTTAACTAATAGGCAGAATCACTGAAATTACCCAGTTCATATTTCAAACCATACCCATGCCTATGTATTTCATTCTCACCAGAACAGTGGAAATGTTGCACAAATCTAATTTAATTGGTTTTTATTTCACTTTTTTACATTCACACATTCTACCAACATTCTCTACCTTTGATTTACTAGTGAGCGAGGACTGAGTAAAATGAAAAGGAATTATGAGTTGTTCTATCTTTCTCTTTACTTCTATATATTATCATACTTAGCACTAGTGATTGGTTAATATAGGGAAGTAACATGAGTAAGAAAAATATGATGGGGTTCCTTGTTCATTCACATTTATTAATGCTATTACCCTTTTTTTTTTTTTTTTTACATTCAAAGCAAGCTCTGGTTTGAATGGAAGGCATAGACTCTTTAGGTTGTCAGTGCCCTCACTTACTCAGTCATACATGTAACTTGTTTACCTTGTACTTCATTTGAGTCTTGCTGAATTCCCATGCATTGTAGGCCCACTGGAATTCTGTACTCATGGAGCATTGCAGATACTATATGCAAATGGGGTGCAAGGATCAGCAGACACACATATTATGTGTATCAACTTGGCTCATGTGCATGCTCCATTGTCCCATTGGAGTTCACTTAAAAGACAATTTCAAAGATGAAATTTTTAAGAACTTCAAAAGAGTGACAGTAGAACAATAAAGCAAGTACAGGACCCTTCTGAACATGGGGCCCTGTGTGACTACACAGGTCGTACACTCATGAAGTTGACCCTACATATAGCAAAATGAAAAGAATTTTAAAGTGAACACCCATATATACCCACCACCTAGATTCTACCATTTATATTTTATTTAACTTGCTTTACTATATATCTTTCCATCTGTCCATCCTACAATTCTTACACTAAGCTATCTATGTTTGTTGCATTTCAGTGTAAGTAGCAGACACCAGTACAACTTACTACTAAACACTTCAGCATGCCTGTCATTAACTAATGTTTAATAAATGTTCACAGTTATTCTGAGATAAACTGTACATATATTTAAAAACAGATATTAAAGAAACATTTGCTGAGTTTTGACAAATACATACAAGTGTACTCTAACTTCTATCAAAATATAGGACCTTACCATCAGCCCAGAAATCTCTTTCCAGTCAGACTTGATTGCCATATCACCCTCAGAGGCAACTATGAAATCAAGTAGCAGTTTGACATATGAAGACTACGACAATCAAAGGTAAAGAAGAAAATGGGGATATGAGGTTAGTGGATGGAAAGCTTCTCTGAAATAAACATTTTGTGTAATAATGTTAGGAACTAGCTAGCATTTGTTGAGCACTATCGGCCAGGCACTATGTTAGTTACATAAATTAATTTTTATCATCACAACAACCCTATAAAGTAGGTACTGTTTGTATACCCATTTTACAAATGAGAATACTTAGTCATATATAACAGCCAATAAATGAGCCCCAGGATTTTAATGCAAGTGGTCTGGTTCTAGAACCCGTGCTTACAGGCAACATGCCATGGTAGGAAAATCAAAGGAGAAAAGACAGGATGTCAAGGTGAACCCTGACCACAGAGGACCTTGAATTTCAATGTGAAGAACTGAGACTATCCTTAAAGTCATGGAAAATATTCAGAGATTTTTAAGTGTAGGTTGAGCCTCAATCTAAATTTAACAACTTATAAAAATAAATTTAAAAAAATAAAATAAATTTAACAACTTATACAAAAATCAACTCAAAATGAATCACAGATTTAGATATAAAATATGAAACTACAAAACTTTTAAAAGATAACATAAGAGAAAATATCCTGGACCTAGTGTTTGGTGAAAGATTCTTAAATATGACAGCAAAGCATGAGCCATAAAACTCTGATGAAGTGTATTTCATTAAAAAAAAAAACACTTTTGCTTTGTAAAATATCTTGTTAAGAAAATGAAATGACAAGCCACATACTGAAGATAATATTTGCAAACCACATATCTGACAAAGAATTTATATCTAAAATATAAAGAACTCTCAGAGTCAACAGTCAAAACATACACATACAAATTCAATTACAAAACGGATAAAGAAACAAGTGTTGGTGATGATGTGGAGAAAAATGAACCATCATACACTGTTAGTGGGATTGTAAATTTTTGCAGCCACTGTGTAAAACACTATGGAGGTTCCTCAAAAAATTTCAAATAAACTTACCGTATGTCCCAGAAACCCCTCTTCTGAATATGTACCCCAAAGCTTTGAAAACATTTATCCACTTCTGGGCACTTATTAAAAGAAACCCAAAACACTATTTCAAAAAGATATATGCACCCCTATGCTCAGTGCAGTGTTATTTATAATAGTCAAAATATGGAAGTAGCCTAATTGTCCTTGATAGATGAATAGATAAATAAGTGGTATACATATACAATGAATATTACTCAGCCATAAGAAAACATTAAAATTTTACCCTTTGCAACAACATGGATGGACCAAGAGAATATTATGTTAAGTCAAATAACTCAGTCAAAGAAAGACAAATACCGTATGATTTCATTTATAGGTGGAATCTAAAGAACAAAATAAATGAACAAACAAAACTAACTCATAGATACAGAGAACAAATTGATGGTTGCTATGTGGGAAGGGAGTTGAGGGGCAATGGATAAAAAAGGTGAAAGGGATTAAGAAGCACAAATTGTCAATTATAAGACAGCCATGGGGATATAAAGTACAGTGTAGAGAATATAGCCAATTATATTATAATAATTACATGTGATATCTTATCACTATATTGTATACCTGAAACAAAAATAATATTGTATGTCAACTTTAATTAAAAATAAATTTTAAAAATCGGTAAAGAACAAGAAGAGATACTTGGTCAACATCGGTAGCCATTAGGGAAACGCAAATTAAAACCACAATGAGATATCACTTCATTCGTATCAAAGTGGCTCTAATTAAAAAAAATAGTGACAACACAAAATGTTGTTGAAAATGTGGAGAAACTGGGTTTCCCATACATCACCGTAGATGTGTAAAATGGTATAGCCATTCTGGAAAATAGTTTGGTAGCTTCTTAAAATACTAAACATGCAACTACTATATGACAGCAATTGCACTTCCAGATATTTATTCTGGAGATAAGTAAACTTACATTTACACAAAAACCTATACACAAATGTTCATAGAAGCTTTATTTGTAATAGTTAAACAATAGAATGAACCCAAATATCTTTCAGTAAGTGAATGGGTAAACAAACAATGATATACCCATATCATGGAATACTGTGTAGCAGTAAAAGGGGAAAACTATTAACACATGCAATAACCTGGATGGATCTCAAGGGAACTGTCCTGAGTGAAAAGAAAAGCCAACCTCAAAAGGTTACATACTGTATTACTGCATTTGCATAACATTGTTAAAATGACAAATTATAGTGATGGAGAAGAGATCCATTGTACCAGGTATTAGGGATGGGGGAGAGTATAACTATAAAGTGGAGGCACCAGAAAATTTGTCCTAGTAAAATAATTCTTTATACTAATTTTGGTGGTTGTTAACAAATCTGTACATATAAAATGTCACAGCACTAGTTATGGGCTGAATTGCTTCCCCTTAAATCTCATATATTGAATCTTTAACCCCCAATACCTCCAAATGTGACTGTATTTGGAGATAGGGCCTTTAAAGAGGCAATTATGTTAAAATGAGGCTACTAGGGCACACCCAAATGTAATCTGGTGTTTTTAAAAGAATAGTAGGCTAGGACACACTGAGAGACACAAGCAGCATATGTACACAGAAGGATGACCATGTGAAGAGCCAGCAAGAGGTTATCTGTCTGCAAGCCAAGGAGAGAGGCTTCAAAATTAATTCAAACCTTCCAGCACCTTGCTTTTGTACTTCTAGACTCCAGAGCTGTAAGAAAATACATGCAGCGTTATTTACAGTCACCAGATATGGAAGCAACCCAAGTGACCATCAATCAGTAGATGAGTGGATAAAACAACTATGAGATATTCACACAATATAATACTACTTGGCCATAAAAAACAAGGAAAATTTTACCCTTTGTGACAACATGGATGGACCTGGAGAACATTATGCTAAGTGAAATAGCCAGTCAGAGAAAGACAAATACCATATGATGCCACTCATATGTGGAATCTAATGAACAAACTGAACTAACAAGCAAAACAGAGACAGACTCATCGATGGAGAGCAGGATGAGAACTAGTGGGGGGGGGGATTTAGAGGGTGGAGGGATTGAGCAAAAAGGAAAAAGGACTCATGGACAACAGTGTGGTGATTGCTAGGGAAGGGGGTATAAGGGGACTAAAGGGTAATGGAAAGACACAATAAAGATTAAGTGAAATAAATTAAATTAAATTAAAAGAAAATACATTTTTCTGTTGTTTAAGCCACCCAGTCTGCGGTATTTTGTTATGGCAGCTCTAGCAGACTAATACAGCACTATACGCCAAAAATGAAATTAGTGCATATTAAGAAATGGTAGAATAGAATAAGATTATTTAGTCTGCTCGAGCTGCCATAACAAGATATCACAGATTTGTGAGGTTTAAACAACATAAATTTATTTTCTTACATTTCTGGAGGTTAGTTCAAAATCAAGTTGCCATGGTTGGTTTCTTCTGAAACCTCTCTTCCTAACTTGTATACAGCCACATTCTCTGTGTGTGCTCACATGGCCTTTCCTCTGTGTGCACATGGACAGAAAGAGAGATAGAGATACATGGTTCTTCCTCTTCTTATACGGACACCAGCTCTGTCACATTAGTGCCCTACCCTTATAATGTCATTTAACCTAATTACCCTCCCCAAAAGCCCTATCTCCAAATACAGTCACATTGTGGGTTAGGGTTTTGACAAATAGAATGAGCAGGAGACACAAATCAGTTCATAACAAAGTTACATAGTTTAACTCATGGTATTGTATCAATGTCAATTTCTTGGTTTTTAAAAGGTACCATAGTGATATAAGCTAATGTTATCATTGGGGGAAGCTGGGTGAAGGGTACACAGGAACTCTGTACTATTTTTGTAACTTCTTATGATTCTAAAATTATTTGACACTAAAAAGTTTAAAATAACAACAGAATAAAAGAGAACAGCATTCTAAGAAGGCCTGCAGTGTACAAGAGATCTTGTCTTGACTCTTTGCATACCATAAATGAACCAAAACGGGTTAGATTCTGACTTCACAACCTACTGTCTCTGCACCAATTCCCTAAGTTGGAACCTCCATGTCTATGTCCTTTAAAAGCATGAATTGCAGGGCAGAGCACTGTCCTGGGCATTAAGAGCCCTGGATCTTTGGTAATATTTTTCCCATTAACTCTTGGATAGTTTTTGAAACATTTCTTCTTATATTTTAGTAAAATTGGGATGATCTCTAACTTGTCCTCTCTTACAAAGCTGTACTGGGGATCTAGGGTGGCAACACCCGGTTTCTGCCCCATTGATATCCTCATCTCGCTTTTAGCATTTTCTTCCCCAAGTAGCAAAAATAGAAGACAGGAGGGGGGCAGTAGGTGGGAAATTAGGCAACATGTAGAAAGGAAGAGGGAAAAAAAGCTGCACACCAGATGTTTTTTGAGAAATGAAGAAAGTGTGAGGTGAAGTAAGCGTTTGACAAGAATGTTTAGAAAGAAGATTAATCACCATTTCAGTGTTCCATGTCCAAAGTGATTGTGTCTTTGCTTGTTTGGCTGGGTCTGATTTCAGAATTAGAGAAACCAGCTTTCTCATTAAGGCAAGATGGGACAGAGGGGTGGGTGGAGGGACAGACCAGGGCTCCCCTATGGTTGGCTACTAATAGAGGACAGATGGAAATGACTGGAATGCCCTTAAATAAAGCAGAAAGCAACTGAGAGAAAAACTGTTAAAAGAAAGTACATAAACAGTCTGACCACAAACTACCAGGTTCTGACTTGCTGATAGGAGTGTAAAACTAACTTGTCAGCTTGGTTTTAAGTGCCAAACACTGAGTGCTGAAGTGGCAAGGAAGGCCAGTCAACAGGCACAGTCACTCCCACTGTTCAAAATCTTTCTATGGCTTCGTATAAGCTACCAGGAAAAGTCCAAACTCCTTTGTGTTGAATGTGAGGCTCTCATAAGCTGGTCCAAACCTGCCTTCCAACCTTCTCCTTGATTGTGTCTGAGATCCATGAAATGAGATAAATCTATTGACGGCCCCTTCAAAAACAGCATTGGACTCACTCAGTCATGATACCTAGGTTCAAGACATCACATTCCTATCAACTGGCTACGTAACCTTGAAAAGAAAATCACGTAACCTCTCTGAGCCTTAGTTTCTTACTCTGTCAAATGAGGATAATAATCCCCACCACAGGGATCACTTCGTAGATTTCATAAATGTCTAACCACTATGATATACACCTGAAACTAATACAAACTAATATTAAATGTCAACTATAATTGACAAATAAAAAAATAATCCCCACCATGATGGCATAGTGGGATTTTTGTGAGCAGTGTAACAGAAATAAAAGCACCTAGGAGATCCCAACAGGTTTCAAGCACCAAGTCCCTGTCAACCCTGGCTGTAGTATTTTAATCCTTGGGGGTGATTAGTTTCAAATCACTCCTACTTCGGAAAGAATCCATCTGGAACCAATCACTTTATTATTTCAGCCCCTGTAAATCTTTGCTAAAGATGTTCTGTTAGAACCCCTGTACACTGTTGACGTGAATGTAAACTGGTGCAACTACTATGGAAAAAATTATGAAGGTACCTCAAATTTTTAAAATGCAGCTACTATATAATCCAGCAATCTTACTTTTCGGTATATATTCAAAGGAATTGAAATTGATGTCTCAAAGAGTTATCTTCACTCCCATATGTATTGCAGCATTAGTTGCAATAGCCAAGATATAGAAGCATCCTAATTGTCCATCAACAGACAAATAGATAAAGAAAGTATGATATATAAAAAGGGGAACCTAAAAATCCAGAATTTATTTATAAAATGTTGTGAATATTTTTTCACATGTTTAAACTTCAGTCACCTTCAAAGTACTCTCCATTTGATGCAATACACCTATCAAGGCACTTTTTCCACTGCTCAAAACAGTTTTTGAACTCATCAATTTTGATGCCTTTTAGTGATTCTGCTATTTTTTGTTTCACTTCTTCCATGTGAGCAAAATGTTCTCTTTTGAGGACTTTTTTCATCCAGGGAAACAAACAAACAAAAAAAAGTCACTCAGGGTGAGATAGGGTAAGTAGGGAGGGTGGGGCATCGGGTCATGCCGTTTTTGGTCAAAAACTACTGAACACACAGTGTGGTGTGGGCAGGTGTGCTCATAAATCATCCATCATGAAATGGGCAAACAATTTGAAAGAGCCTTCAGAAAAATTCCCTGAAGCTGAATGTAGTCTCCCACAACAACGCCAGCTGGTACACTGATCCAGATGGGTTCCTAGAACACTCACCTAGTGGGGGAAACCTGTATTACCAGGAGCTTGCCCTCCAGAACATAATTCCTTTTTATGAGCGATCCTCCCTTGTACATACACAAGAATATTATTCAGCCTTAAATAAAAGAAGGAAGTTCTGGCATTTGTAACAAAATGGATAAACGTGGAGGACATTATGCTAAGAAACATAAGCCAGCCAGACACACAAGGACAAATATGACATGATACCACTTATATGAGGAATCTAAAATAGTCAAACTCATAGAAGCAGAGAGTAGAATGGTGCTTGCCAGGGACTGGGGAGAGGGGAAAATGGGGAGATATTAGTCAAAGGGTATGAACTTTCAATTATGCAAATGAGTAAGTCCTAGTGATCCACTGTGCAGCTTAATGCCTGTCATTAACAATACTATAGTCTACACTTAAAATTTTGTTAATAAAGTAAATCTTATGTTATTCATTATTATAACAAAAATAATAATAACAAATAAAGAAGGCAGGAGAAAACTTTTGGAGCTAATAGATAAGTTTATGGCCCAGATTGTTGTGATGGTTTCACAGATGTATGCTTATCTACAAACTCGTCAAGTCGTATGCACTAAATATGTACAGCTTTTTGTATGCCAATCATACCTCAACAGAGTGTTTTCAAATAAAATAAAATATGTAAGAAGATGACCTACAAGAGTGTGTTCACAACTCTCTTGCCTCATTTCCCAGACAAAATTCATCTCTACATTTTGTATGTACTTTACATAAAATTCTATGGCTTCCACTAGCCACACTGTATTTTAATTACCTTGTTATGGTCCTGTCTTTCCCACTAGATTATGGAATATTTAAGGGTTACAATTGTGTCTTATTGAATTTAATATGCCCAACACTGGGTATGCAGTAAGTCTCAACAAGGGTTTACAGAATTGGACCACTGAACTGAATGTCTCTTCAAAAACTTGGGACATTATTAAATGAATGTGTAGTTATAAAATTCATTATAATACCAATTATAATTAATTAAATTAATTTTAACAAAATTGACTTAAGAACAAACTACATACAAGACACTAAGCTAGGCACTATGTATCTATCTGTAAATGATTCAGGGTCTGGCTTGGGCACTTGTTCCCAGTCTTGTCTTCATGGTGGAATAACCTGGGGAAATGTTTTTAAAATACTGATGTCTGGGTCCCCCACCCCAGAGATTATAATGTAATCATCTGAGACACATCCTGGCATTACAGTTTTTAATGTTAAACCTAGGTTAAGAATTGCTCATCTTATGGTGAAAGCAGGCATGAAACAAGTATTTGAAAGTGTAATGAGTGTTTTGAAAGAAAAAGAATACTATAGCAATTCATAACCTAGCCTCAGGAGGGCTGAATTCTTTATCTAGTGAAAATATCGTTCAAGAATGAGGTAGAAATGAAGACATTCTCTGTTGAAGGAAACCCAAGAATTTGTCATCAGCACACCTACTTTAAAAGAATGGTTAAAAGAAGTTCTCTGAACAGAAAGAAAATAATTTTTTAAAAGGACAGAAATCTTAGAGCATCGGGAAGCAAGAAACAACAACCAAGAGGGCAAAAACTCCTCAGGAGTTTTTCAAGTTATGTTTGATGGTTGAAACATAATTACGGCACTATCTGATGTGGTTGTTGATGTATGTAGAGGAAATATTTAAGATAATTACATTATAAGCTAAGTAGGGTTACTCCTAGGCATTTAACCCAGAGAGATGAAAATTTATATCTACATAATTATGTATACATGCTTGTTCTTAGCAGCTTTATTTGCAGTAGTCAAAAAAGTGAAACAGCTCAGATGCCTTACAATGGGTATATAGTTAAACAAACTGGTGCATACATATCATGGAATACTGTTCAGCAATAAAAAAGAACAAACTGTTAATAGATGCAACAACTTGAGTGGATCTCAACGGCATTATGATGAGGGAAAAAAGCCAATCCCAAACTTTATATACTGTATGATTCCATTTATATAAAATTGTTTAAGTTACTAAATTATTGAGATACAGAGAGATCACTACTTTCTAGAAATTAGAGACAGAGAGAAGGGTAGAGGGGGCTGTGGGAAATATTCCACATGAGGAATATTTGTGATCAAATTATTTCGTGTCTTGATTGCAGTTGTGGCTGCACAAATGTACACATGTGATAAAATTACTAGAATTATACACATTGTACTAATGCAAATTTTATGGTTTTGACTTGTACGATAGTTGAGATATAACCATTGGAAAGGCAGCTAACGGGTAAGTGGAAGGTAGAGGGTGGAGGAATTGAGCAAAAAGTAAGAAGGATTCATGGACACGGACAACAGTGTGGTGATTGCTGGGGGGAGAGGGTATAAGGGGACTAAATGGTAATGGAAAGATACATAAACAATGAAACTTCACCACTGGGTGGGGGGGGGAGAAAATTAAGTCAAGAGTAAATGAGACTTCTCTGTACTATCTCTATAACTTCCTGTTTATCTATAATTATTTCAAAATAAATGTGCATACCCAAGTTCACTGCAACACTATTAACAATCTCTAAGACATGGAAACAGTCTAAGTGTCCATTGACAGATGAATGGATAAAGAATACATATATATACACACACACACATACACAAACACTAGAATATTATTCAGCCATAAAAATAAGGAAATCTTGTCATTTAAGCAACATGAATGGACCTTGAGGGAATTATACTAAGTGAAATGTCAGACAAAGAGAAATACCGTATATCTCACTTATATGTGAAAACTAATAACATCATAGTCATAAACACAGAGACAGAATGGCAGTTGCCAGGGGCTATTGGTGGGGAAAATGATGACATGTGAGTCAAAAGGTTAAATGTTCATTTACAATGTGAATAAGTTCCAGGGATCTAATGCACAGTATGGTGACTAAAGTTAACAATGCTGTATTGTAGAGATTCCAGGATGGATGCAGAGTACGTGGAAGCTATCCTCACCTTTTCCCAGCACCATATTAAATTTACAGCTAAATTATAGCTCAGTCAACCTAAATAACCAATTGAAGGCTACCTGAATAGAAGTATTATAACCAAGGACTTACATAAGAAGCAATAGAGAGACTGGTAAGTCTCTATAGAGAGTGCAGAAAGGACTGTACCCCCCACACCCACATGCAGAGGCCAAGAATCCAAAAGGATACCTTGGCTGCAAGAGTACCCCCTGATAAGTGTGGGGTCTAAACCCCATGTGGGAATCCCCAACCCAGAGTACCAGAGATGGGAAGAGGAGCCTATATAGCATCTAGTGGTGAAAGTCAGTGGGGATTCAGTCCATCTGGGAGAGAAGAGGGTCTGCTAGAGACTCAGGAGCCACCTTCCCAGGGTCGAGTACTCCAATTGTTACAGCACCAGCTTGGGGAGTACACTACCCAGTTCTCCAATTACTGGCAACACCACCTTGCTGAGCTTAAAACCTACAGAAAGGTATGCTGGATGCACCCAACAGGGACCTTTGGTGCACTCTTTTTCTGGAGAAACTCTTGGTGGACATTCAGACAGTAATTGAGTTGTGTCGCTTTAGAACAGGGCCATTCTTCCCCACCTTATGAGCATAGCTGGCATTGCCACTCCCAACCTCTGTGACCTGTTGATTCACTTGACCTGTTCTTCTAACTCTCAGAGGCCCTGGACTACAGAGCTCCGTTCCACAAGGGGATAAGAGTGCTGCACAGAGCTGAGACCTTCACAACATGTCACCTTGGGAGGCTCTTCTCTGGGAATCAGATGGGCACTGGGTTCTGTGGCTATGGCTGCAGGGGGGCCATTCTTACCCCCCACAAGCTGAGTTCAGGCCACTCCCCTAACAGGAGACTCTTTTGATCTGTCTTCCAAGTCCTGGTGGCTCTGCCCTGCTGAGCTTGCTCCTGTAGATGGGCCACTGGCTGCACCCAACCTGAATATGTTATGGGCTCCTTCTGGGGAAGCTAGAGTCAGAGATCAGGCAGGGAGCAAATGGTATGGCTCCACAGTAAAGCTACTTTCCTCCTATTGAGTACCTGACCACATTGCCCCCAAGTGGGAGATCTACTAGTCCCATTCTCCCGACCGAGTCACCATGCCCTATCAAGCTTATGCCTTGTGCAAGGGTCTGGAGGTTGCAGCCAGCCTGGGCCCACTGTACATACTTTCTGTATAAAGTTCTTGAGAAAGACCAGGCAACCTCAGGGGTGATGGAGCAGCCTACAGGAAGAGGTGAACCTCAGGGGACCTTAGACCTTTTACTGATCTGCTCCAAGCTAAGAGATGGAGGAAGTTTGTATACAGATTGCCCCCGCCCCCATGCACACCCAAGTGCAGTAGAGACAGTGACAAACAGCAAATTGCATGTTAGCTTTAGAGAGATAGCCTAAGGCCAGACACAGGCAGCTTCTGACATCAACCTGCACTGGAAGCCCACCCAAGGGGACTCACAACCAACAAAACCAGTGGTGGGCTTCAGACAACACCAGAGCTCAACCTAACGAACCACACAAGCAGCACACACAAAGGGAGATCCTGGGAGGCACCAGACCTTGCTGGATACAACTCTACCATGGGGTGCGGGGGTGGGGAGCACCTGCATAACACATTATATACTGTGATCAACGACTATCCTTACAGTCAGTCAGCATGAGTGTGAACCCAACCAACAAATAGACAAACAGCATTCAAGGTTCAGCTACAACAGAAGGGTGCACATAACCCACAAAAAAGACATTGCTGGAATACCTAGCTCAAGTGATCTGGAAGATTGTGCCACTGAGCCCCACAAAACACCCACAACATAAAACTACCATAACAAATAAGGGAGTCATAGCAGATCTACCTAATACACAGAGAAAAATGCAAAAAGGCAGACAAAATGGAGAGACAAAGAAATATTCTGCAAATGAAATAAAAAGAGAAATGCCTAGAAAAAGAATTAAATGAAATGGAAGTAACCAAGACACAAGATGCAGAGTTAAAAAACAATGGTTATGAAGAAACTCAAGGAACTTAGGGGAAGAATGGATGCCCTCATGAGAACTTAAACAAAGAGATAGTAAGCATGAAAAAGAACATAAAAACCATTAAAAAGAATCAGTCACAAAAGAAGACCTCAATATCTGAAATGAAGAATACACTAGGTGGAATCAACAACAGCTTAGATGAAGCAGAGGATCAAACCAGTGATTTGGAGGATGAGATAACAGAAAAACTCAATCAGGGTAGGAAAAAGAAAAAATGAATTAAAAAAAAATGAGGAAAGTCTAAGGACCTCTAGAACAACATGAAGCATCACAACATCTACATAATAGGGATACCAAATAGAGAAGAGAGAGAAAAAGGGATTGGGAACCTATTTGAAGAAATAGTGGCTAAAAACTTCCATAACCTAGTAAAGGAAAAAGACACACAAGTCCCGGAAGCACAGAGGGTCCTGGTCAAGATGAACCCAAAGAGGCCCACTCCAAGACACATCATAATTAAAATGGCAAAGGTTAAAGATAAGAGAGAATCTTAGGAGAAGCACAAGAAGTACAGTTAGTTACCAAAACAGAGCTCACATAAGGCTATCAGCTGATTTCTCAACAGACACGCTTTAGGCCAGGGATGTCCGACCTGCAGCCCACAGGCCACATTCAGCCCAGGATGGCTATGAATGTAGCCCAACACAAAATTGTAAATTTACTTAAAACACTAGGAGATTTTTGTGATTATGTGTTGCAATGTGACATGAAATAAATGTACATACAATGATGTTTTATTACTTAGATATGTACATTTTCTATATTAGTGATCACAAACCTGGAAACTGCCTAACCAAATAAAAGATTATCAAAGGGTTGCTGTACAATTAGGGTTATTGTATGAGGACTTTTTTGCCTCTCTGTGGTGGTGGATATCATGAAAATTATGCACGAACCTTTTTTTTTGCTCGTCAGTTTTCATTAGTGTTTGTGTATTTAATGTGTGGCCCAAGACAACTCTTCTTCTTCCAGTGTGGCCCAGAGATGCCAAAAGTCGGGAAACCCCTGCTTTAGGCCAAAAAGAATTGTCATGAATACTCAAAGTGATGAAAATCAAGGACCTACAACCAAGACTACTCTACCAAACAAGTTTACCAAATTTATCATTTAAATTTGGAGGAGAAATAAAGAGCTACCCAGACAAAAAAAAAAGCTACAAGAGTTCATTAACAGCAAAGCAATATTACAAGAAATGTTCAGTGGTCTTCTTAAGAAAGAAAGAAAAAGACAGAGAGAGGGGAACATAGGTATAAAAAATAAAATGGCAGTAAGTACCTATCAATAATTACTTTAAATGCAGATTAAATGTATCAATAAAAAGACATAGGGTAGCTGCATGTATAAGAAAACAACACCCATATACATAGGCTGTCTACTAGACATCCACCTCAAAACAAAAGATAGACACAAACTGAAAGTAAAGGGATGGAAAAAGATATGCCATGAAAACAGACACACAAAAAAGCTGGAGCAATGATACTATATCAAGCAAAATAGACTTCAAAACAAAGGCCATAATAAGAGACAAAGAAGGATGTTACATAATATTAAAAAGATCAATGCAACAGGGGGATATAAACCTTGTAAACATATGCACCCAACATAGGAGTACCTAAATACATCAAGAAAACCTTGGTGGACATAAAGAGAGAGATTGACAGTAATATAGTCACAGTAAGGGATTTTAACACCTGATTGATATCAATGATTAGATCTTCCAGACAGAAAATCAACAAGGAAACAGAAGCTTAAATGACATACTAAATCAGATGGATTTAATTGATATTTACAGAACATTTCACCACAAAGCAGCAGGATATACATTGTTTTCAAATGCACGTGGAACATTCTGTAGGATAGACCACATGTTTGGACACAGTACAAGTCTTAATAAATTCAAGAAGATTGAAATCATATCAAGCATCTTCACTGATCATAATGGTATGAATGTAGAAATAAATTCCACAAAAATCTGAAACACACAAACACATGGAGGCTAAACACCATATACTAAAAATGGATGGTCAAAAATGAGATAAAGGAAGAAATCACAGTTACCTTGAACAAATGAAAATGAACATATAACAACCCAAAATCTATGGGACATGGCAAAAGCAGTTTTAAGGGGAAAGTCAGAGCAATACAGGCCTACCTCAAAAAGCAAGAGAGAGAGTGGGTGGGCAGCCTTGTGGACTGCCACGTGAACAGTAGCACATCCCCCCACTCCCACCCCAAGATGCTGTTCCAGCCCCCCATAGACACCCCTGCCCATGCTCCCCACACCCTCTGAAGCAGGTCAGTCCAGACCTTGAGTCCTGGATGGCCAGGAATGTCCCAAGGGAATCTGCCTGATAACCCACCTCACCAGGCACTTTGTTGGACCTTGAGCCCCCTGGGTTGCCATTGTTGCCAGGCTTAACACAGTACAGGCCCTGGAGGGCCCACAACAACAACAGGAAGTTGCTGCTGGGCACCCTACTGCAACCAGCTGCATGCTGCCCACTGCTTTTGAACTGCCACTGAATACTGTCCACCTACCAGCATGTGTAAGCCAAGCTGGCCCCACCAGGAGCTGTGGTGTACATCCTCCAGGCAGTGCCACCAGCACTACTAGTTCCTCAAGGACAAGCTCTGTGATGCACATGAGTAGCTGCCTGGAACCTTCAACAGGCTCAGATCCGTGAGCTCATGGGGCTGCTCTGCTACCTGGGCACAGGTGCAGATGTTGCCACTCCCCCAAGAGGATGGCCCCAGCACAGCCACTGCCCAGTCTCCAGAGAACCCTCTGAGCCAGATGCCCTGTCACTGTACGCTGCCTCCAACCCTTACATGGGCCCCTCCTGGATGCTCAGATTCAACTCATCCCCACCCAAGTTCTCAGAGACCCCCAACCCATGCCACCAACTACCCAATAGCACTCCACACCTTAACCCCCAGGTCCAGCTGCCCAGAAGACCATGTGTCCCTCCATGCCCCCGATTCCCTGCTGCCCCTTGACCCCACCTGGGAAGAGCCCAACTCACCTCCTGGTTACACCAAGAACCCAGTTACCCCACACCTCATGCAGACCCTGGGGCACCCAGCAACACCGTGGCCATCCTGGGGCCACTGTGCAACCAACTATGGACCCTGAACCAGCATGTGGAACAGTTGTGCTGCTCCTTCCACCAGCCATGTCACTGGTGTTGGGCTTTATCCTGGGCAGCATCCAAGTTGGGCATCCTGGGAGACTGCACCTGTGAGGCCTAGACTGCACACATCCCTTGGCTCCCTCAGCCTGACCCCATCCTGTTTACCTCTCCTCATACCTAGGTATGTGGAAAGCCTGAATAAACTGATAAGGACTGGTGAAATTGAAGAAGTAATCCAAAAAATTCTGGCACGCAAAAGACCTGGGCCAATGGGCTTCACAGGCAAATTTCACCAAACATTTAGGGAAGAGCTAACATTCTATCCTTGTTAAACTATTCCAAAAAATTCAAGAAAGAAGGCTCCCAAATTCTTTTTATGAGCCAGTATTATCCTAATCCCAAAACCAGATAATGACACAACAAAGAAAGAAAACTACAGACCAATATCGCTGATGGACATAGACGCTAAAATCCTCAACAAAGTACTGGCAAACCAGATCCAGCAATACATTAAAAAGATCATACACCATGATCAAGTGGGATTCCTCACAGGAATGCAAAGATGGTACAATATTTGCAAATCAATAAACGTAATACATCGCATAAACAAAAGGAAAGACAAAAAAATCACATGATCATATCAATAGTTGCGGGAAAAGCATGTGATAAGGTAGAGCACCCACTTATGATAAAAACACTCAGCAAAGTGGGAGTAGAGGGAGCATTCCTCAACATAATAAAATATACGAGAGACCTACAGCCAACTCAGTGGGCAAAAACTAAAAGCTTTCCCACTAAGATTAGGAACAAAATAAGGGTGTCCCCTTTCACCACTTTCATTCAACATACTATTGGAAGTTCTAGACACAGTGATCAGACAAGGAAAAGGAATAAAAGGCATCCAAATGGGAAAGGAGGAAGCAAAACTGTCACTGTTTGCAGGTGACATGATAATATACATAGAAAACTCTATAAACTCCACCAAAAAACTACTCAACTTAATACAAGAATTTGCCAAAATAGTGGGGTATGAAGTCAATATTCAGAAATTGAAGGCATTTTTTACACCAACAATGAAATATCAGAAACAGAAACTAGGGGGGAAATCCCATTTAATATAGCAACAGAAAAATAAAGTACCTAGCAATAAATCTAACCAAAGAGATAAAAGACCTGTACTCAGAAAACTACATAACACTGAGGAAAGAAACTAAGGAAGATACAAATAAATGGAAGCATATACCATGTTCATGGATTGGAAGAATTAACATCATTAGAATGTCCTTACTACCCAAAGCAACTTACAGATTCAACACAATTTCCATCAAAATACCAATGGTGTATTTCACAGAAGTAGAATATTCAAAAAATTTATATAGAACCACAACGACCCCTAATAGCTTCAGTAATCTTGAGATGGAAGAGCAAAGCTGGAGGTATTGTGCTACCTAATATCAATCTATACTACAAGGCCCCAGTAATAAAAATAGCATGGTACTGGCATAAAAACTGACATAGATCAATGGAACAGAAGAAAGAGCCCAAAATTAAACCATGCCTTTATTGTGAAATATTTTACAAAGGAAACAAGAACATACAATGGGGTAAGGACAGTTTATTAAGAAAATGGTTTTTAAAATTGGACAGACACATGAAAAAAAAATGACCTAGACCATCTTCTTACACCATACACAAAAACAAACTCAGAATGGATTAAAGACTTAATCCATAAAAATCTTGTAAGAAAACATAGGCAGGAAAATCTCAGACATTTTCTCATAGCAATGCTTTTTTTAAAATATATATTATCTCCTCAGGCAAGTGAAATGAAAGAAAAATAAACCAATGGGAATACCTCAAACTAAAAAGATTTTGCACAGCAAAGGAAGCCATCAACAAAATAAAAAGACAACCCACTGAATGGGAGAACATATTTGCCAATGATATATCTGATAAGGTGTTAATATGCAAAATTTATATAGAACTCAAACAACTCAACACAAAAAAGAACCCCAAACAATCCCATTTAAAAATGTTCAAAGGACCTGAATAGACACTTCTCCAAAGAGGACATACACATGGCCAAGAGACATATTTGAAGATGCTTAATGTCACTAATCACCAGAGAAATGCAAATTAAAGCCACAATGAGATATCATCTCCCACCTGTCAGAATGGCTGTCACCAATAAATCAACAAACAAGCGCTGGCAAGGCTGTGGAGAAAGGGGAACACTAGTGCACTGTTGGTGGGAATGCAGATCAGTGAAGCCAGAGTGGAAAACAATATGGAATTTCTGAAAAAATTAAAAATGGAACTTCTTATGACCCAGTGACTTCAATTCTGGGAATATATTCAAAGAAACCCAAAACACTCAAAAGAACACAAGCACCCCTATGTTCATTGCAGCATTATTTACAACACCCAAGAATGGAAGCAGCCGAAGTGCCCATCAGTAGATGAGTGGATAAAAACCTGTGGTACATTTACACAATGGAATACTACACAGCCATAGAAAGGAAGGAAATCTTATCTTTTGTGACAGCATGGATGAACCTAGACTGTATTATGCCAAATTAAATAAGCCAGTCAGAGAAAGAAAAATACCATATGATTTCACGTATATGTGAAATCTAATGAACCCAATAAAGGAAATCTAAACATACTCATAGATACAGAGAACAGACTGATAGCTGTCACAGGGCTTGGGGGCTGGGGCTTTGGGTGAAATAGGTGAAGGAATTAAGCAAAAAAATTCATGGACACAGATAACAGTATGGTGATTACCAGAGGGAAGGGGGTTAGGGGCAAATAGAAAAGGGTAGAAGAAGGAAAAATTGTGACAGAAGGAGACCAGACTTTGGATGATGAGCACGCAATGCAATGTGCAGCTGAGATATTGTAGAATTGTATACTTGAAGCCTGTATAATTGTTGACCAATGTAACCAGAACAAATTCAGTAAATAAATAAACAATATTGTACTCTATACTTGAATGTTCCTATGAGAGCAGAGCTTTAATGTTTTCACCATAACAACAATAGCAAAATTGTAATTATGTGAGGCAAAGGATGTGTTCACTCACCTTATTGTGGGAAATATTTTGCAATACACAATACATATGTATCAAATTATCACATTGTGTACCTTAAGCTTATATAATGTTATATGTCTATTATATTTCAATAAAGCTGGGGAGAAAAAATTTTGAATGACTGCAGCCTTAGCCAACATTTTACTACAACTTCATGAGAGACTTTGAGGCAGAATCCCCTGGCTAAGCCACTCCCAAATTTCTAACCCACAAAAACTTAATGAGATAATAAATATTTATTGTTTAAGCCACTAAGATTTGGGGCATATTGCTATGCATCCACAGATAAACAATGCCTATTCAATGTGGTGAAATTTTTTCAAGGATTTTTGTAAAATCATGAAAGAGATTGATCAAGAAAGTAATTTTGGAAGGTCAACCAAGATGGTGCCATAGGAAGCTCCTGAGGTCCCTTCCCCCTACAAATGTACCGAATGTACAACACACAGAGAAATTTCTCCTGAAAAAGCTTCAGAAACAAACCATACAACTCCTGCACACTGAATGAATGAAAAAATACCTACATCAAAATGGGTAGGAAAGGCTGAGTTGTACTCTCACCATAAGCCCTGCTCCCCAGCACAGAGCAATACAGTCAGGAGGGAACCGCCAACTCCCAGCTTCTCAATGAGGAGTGTAGGTTTTTACCTTGTTTCTAGTGAAATATGGGCTACCAGGGGAATGTCAGATGTCAATCTATCTCCCAATTTGACTTTTTGTCAACCATCTTTTATGTGGAGCAATTGATTCTTTTTCCATCTTGTATCTTTTGTCACCCACTTTCTCCTTTGTAAAGGAAACAGGGTCTATGGTGAGAAAATTAACCCTGACAAAGGAAGTGAGACCCAGAGGGTAGGCAAGGAAGTTTTAACTTTGCATAAAATTATAGACAAAAGCATTGGTCTCATGAGAGTCAACTTTGGGCATTAACTTGATGGTCAGATTAAGAGACTAAAGGCACCATGGCAGGCCCACAGGACCTCAAGAGAAAGCAAACATGATTTCTCAAGGCATACCACTGCCTCTCTGACCACCTTAAAATTTTCTTTCCAGCATTATCCCAATGTAAAAATGAATTCCTCTTTCCCCCCAAATAAAGGACCTTATACTACAGACATTTCTACCCTGCTCCCATCATAATATACAAGCCCACATCCTCCCTAGCTGCTAAAATGATTCCCCACTTCCCAGCTAAAGTGAAACATGTCACTGAAGCAGTTGCAGGCTCTACTGTAGGCATCTTTGGGACTTCAGTCCTCACCTCCCCACACCAGAGGAAGCTTTGAAAGGGAGTTGGAGACCTCCCTCTGAGGTGGCCCCACACACCTCAGCTGGTCTGGTCCTGCTTAAATGTTCAGAGGAGGGGTGAAACAGCCAAACAAAGCTAGTAAGTTCTTACCTGTCGCCTTTGCTAATTAGAGACTGCAGCTTCTGGCTTGACATGTGAAAAGGGATTAGAAAGAAATGGGAGTGGGGAAGAAAAGATGAAAGTGAATATGGAGAAAGACAGCTCAACCCATAATGTGGCAAAGGGAAATGCCTGATAACAGGGAAAACAGGGTTTTGTTAGAAGGCTTCCCCACCCCTGCCCTCAGGTTTTCATCATCTTTTTGAGTCATCCTTTACTATGCAGGAAGAGCCACTATAAAACAAAAAGGAGACTCCATGTCTTGCAGTTCCAGACAAACTCCGCCCATATAACTTCAAAGGCTGGGAAATGGCAGGCAACTTTCAGAGAAAGTAAAAACTACACTGGCTCCTTCCCTCCTCATCTATCCGCACACCATTTAAGGTCAACCTCCTTTCTGGGTTCAGCAAATTCATGGCAATTAAGGCTAAGAGCCTGAAGACCTATGAATTTGCAAGTACCTCTGGTTTCAGATCTGTATCTGCTGCCTTATGGGTAAGGTGAACAGACATACAGGTAACGTATAAACCTCTCCCACTCCACCCTCCCCTACACCACAACAACTACGACCCCAGGAAATTTTTCATGGAAGTTGTCATGAGCATTCAGTTAACAACCATCAGAAACTTGGAGGAGTCTTCATGGTTGCCCTGTCTGCCTCAAAAATATCTGTCTCATTGAAGCTAAGAACAATCTAACAATGGACAGGGGGGAGTGGGGAGGGGACAGTGAGGAGAGGGGATTACAGGAACTACTATAAAGGACACATGGACAAAATTAAGGGGGAGGGTGGAGGTGGGGGAGGGAGGGGGGTTGGGCTGAGGTGGGGTGGAGGGATGGGGAGAAAAGGCACACAACTGTAACTGAATAACAATAAAAAATTAAAATTAAAAAAAATATCTGTCTCTTGGCTTACATGGACTGTGTACCAGGTTTTCCACTGTAAAGGTTATATTTTATCATTTGTAATAATGAGCAACCCATATTGAGATTCTTTGGATATATGTAAATACCCTGTTCCCCATCAAACTTTCCCCCTCTACTTTTAGCACCTATTGATGGTTCTTGTGTGGATCAATGATTACTACGATGGTTGCAAAATAGTGATTTTTCTAACTCTGTGAATTCTTCTAAAGCCAATGTCGTATGGCTTCTGATATGATGCTCTGAGAAGGATACAGCATCACTTCCATAATATTTCTGCCCCAATGTATAATATTAAAATAATCATGAGAAAATATTAACAAACTCGAATTGAGGAACATTCTAAAATATAACTGGCTTGAACTCTTCAGAAGTGACAATGTCTTGAAAGAAAAAGAAAGTCTAAGGAACTTTTCCAGGATAAGGGACACTGAAGATGAAATGTGTTATATAATAGTATACATGTATGTCATATAATTTTTATGACCATATATATGTAATAGTAATATATAGTAATAATAATATAGTAATAGTATATAGTATGTATGACCATATATGTATATGTCATATATAATATACATTGCTATATATTAGTATTTATATATATTTATCTTTACACTCATTCTATAGTCATTCTTTTTGTGCAATCTCAAAGGAAGATGTGCTCTTCTTTTTAAAAGTTGAACATTATACTGGGGCTGCACATCACATCTCCTCCCATCTTCTCTACGTTCTTAATCTGTCCATTATCCTACACTTTGTACCTTCTAACATCAAACTTCATTGGCTCCTTCCACACTGAGACTTTACCTATCCCATGAGGTAGTCCACATCCACTCAACTGCCCCTGAACTTTCTTCATTCCCTTCACTTGCAGATTCCTCCAAGCAGTCAAAAATGAGTGCCTATTTCCTCAATTTCCTCACTATAAATTCATTCACCACATAGAATCCCTGTCCCTCATTAGTTACATCCAACTTGCCAGCAATCCTGTCCATTTACTTAATAGAGTAGAGCCAAATAGATACAGAATCCAACGAATCTTCACTACCTCCACTGTCCCTGACTCAAACCACCAACATCCTTCCCTTAATCACTGCCACAGTGTGCTAACTGATCTGCCCGCCTTCACTCTTGTCTCTCTTCAAACCATTCTGCACAGAACCACCAAAGTGATTTTTTAAAATATAGTTCAGTTAGGCCATATCTGTTTAAAACTTTTTAATTGTTTTTTCTTTTTTAAAAAATTTCTTTCCATTTTATTGAATTTATAGGGGTGACACTGGTTAACAAAATGATACAGGTTTCAGGTGCACAGTTCCACAACACATCTTCTCTACACTGTGTTGTGTGTTCCCCACCCCAAGTCTCGTCTCCGTCCATCACCATGTTTCCCCCCCGCACCCTCCTCCACCTCCCCCCACTGCCCGGCAATCAGCACACTGTTGTTTGTGTCCACAAGTTCTAATTTTTTTCATTTTTGCTCAATCCCTCCACACCTCCACCAAGCCACCCCCCCACCACTGACAGTTGTCAGTAGGCTCTCTATCTATGAGTCTGTCACTATTTTGCTTATTAGTACAGTCTGTTCATTAGATTCCATATATAACTCTGATCATATAGTACTCATCTTTCACTGACTGGCTTATTTCACTAAGCTTAATGTTCTCCAGGTCATCCATGCTGTCACAAAGGGTAAAATTTCCTTCTTTTTTACAGTCAAGTAGTACTCCATTGTGTAAATGTATCACAGCTTTTTTATTCATTCTTCTACTAATGGACACTTAGGCTGCTTCCAAATCCTGGCTATTGTAATGATCTCTGCAATGAACATAGGGGTGCATGTACTTTTTCAAATAAATATTTCCAGTTTTCTAGTTTCCTTGGATGTATTCCCTGAAGTGGGATCCTGGATCAAAAAGCAGTTCCATTTTTAATTTTCTGAATAAACTCCATACTGTTTTCCACAGTGGCTATACCAGTCTGCATTTCCACCAACAGTGCACTAGGATTCCCCTTTTTCCAGCACTTGTTGTTTGTTGATTTATTAATGATAACTATTCTGGCAGGTGTGAGATACTATCTCATTGTGGTTTTAATTTGCATTTCTCTGCTGATTAGCAACATTGAGCACCTTTTCCTATGTCTATTGGCCATCTGTATGTCCTCTTTGGAGAAGTGTCTATTAAGATCCTTTGCCTGTTTTTTAATTAGATTGTTTGTGTTTTTGCTGTTGAGTTTTATAGAGTCTTTATAAATTTTGGATATTAACCCCATTTCAGATGTATTGGTAAATATGTTCTCCTATTTAGACAGTTGTGTTTTCATTTTGTTGATGGTTTCCTTTGCAGGGAAAAAAGTTTATTTTTATTTTTCTATATATTTAGTTTTTTAATCCTTGCTTGAGGATACGTTTATTGATTTAAGAGAGAGAGAGAGAAACATTAATGTGAAAAAGAAACATCAATCAGTTGCCTCTTGTATGCACCCCGACCAAGTATCAAACTCACAACCTAGGTATATGCACTGAGCAGGAATTGAACCCACAACCCTTTGGTGTACAGCAGGGATTCCCAACCTCCAGGCCTTAGGACCAGCACCAGTCTATGGCCTGTTAGGAACTGGGCTGCACAGCAGAAGATGAGCTGGCAAGGCAGCAAAGCTTTGCTGGCATTACTGCCTGAGCTCCACCTCCTGTATCCTCCCACTGCCGTCCATGGAAAAACTGTCTTCTGTGAAACTGGTCCCTGGTGCACAAAAGGATGGGGACTGCTGGTATACAGGACAATGCTCCAACCAACTGAGCCACCTTGCCAGGACACAAAAACTTTTTAGTTTGATGCAGTCCCATTTGATTATTTTTCTTTTGTTTCCCTTGCCCAAGGAGATATATCAGAAAAAAATATTGCTATGAGAAATACCTGAGATTTTACTGCCTATGTTCTCTTCCAGGATTTTTAGGGTTTCAAGTCTAATATTTCAATTTTTAATCCATTGTAATTTTATCCCACTGTATGATGTAAGAAGGTGGTTTAGTTTCATTTTTTTTCATGGATCTGTCTGGTATTCTCAACACCATTTATTGAATAGACAATTTTTACCCCATTGTATGTTTTTGCCTCCTTTGTCAAATATTAGTTGACTATAAAGACACGGTTTATTTCTGGGCTCTTTTTTTCCTATTCCATTGATCTGCATGTCTGTTTTTATGTCAGTGCCATGCTGTTTTAGTTACTATGGCTTTGTAGTACAGTTTGATATCGGGTAGCATAATTCCTCTAACTTTGTTCTTCTTCCTCAAGATTACTGAGGTTATTGGGGTCTTTTGTGGTTCCATATAAATTTTTTGAATATTTGTTCTAGTTCTGTGAAATACACCATTGGTATCTTGATAGGAATTGCATTAAATCTATATATTGATTTGGGTAATATGGAAATTTTAAAGAAGTTAATTTTTCTTATCCATGAAGAAGTTATGTGCTTCCACTTATTTATATCTTCTTTAATTTCTTTCTTCAGTGTCTTATAATTTTTCAAGTACAGGACTTTTACATCCTTGGTTAAATTTATTCCTGGGGGTTTCATGCTTTTTGAAGCAATTAAGAATGGGATTGTTTTCTTAGTTTCCCTTTCTGATAGTTCATTATGGTTCTATAAAAATGCAATGTATTTTTGGATATTTCTTTTGTATTTGGCTGATTTACTGAATTCATTTATCAGTTCTAATAGTTTTTTGGTAAAATCTTTTGGGTTCTCTATGTACATTATCATGTCATCTGCAAATTATGACAGTTTTATGTCATCCTTTCCAGTTTGGATGCCTTTTATTTCTTCTTTTTATCTTATTACTGTAGCTAGGACTTCCAGTAGTATACTGAACAAGAGTGGTGAAAGCAGACATCCTTGTCTTGTTCCTGAATTTAAGAGAAACACTTGTAGTTTCTTGTAGTTTTTGCCCATTGAGTATGATGTTGGCTGTGAGTTTGTAATATGGGCCTCTTTATATTGAGGTATGTTCCCTCTATTCCCACTTTACTAAGATTTTTTATCATAAAGGGTTGCTGGATTTTACCAAGTGATTTTTCTGCATTTTTAGATATGATCATGTAGTGTTTATCCTCCTTTTTTGTGTGATGTTTCACATTTATGGATTTGTGGGTATTGTACTAATCTTGTATCCTGGGAATAAATCCCACTTGATCATAGTGTATGGTTGTTTTAATGTATTGCTGAATGTGGTTTATTAATATTCCATAGAGGATTTTAGAATCTGTGTTCTTCAGGGACATTGGCCTATAATTTTCTTTTTCTGTAGTAATCTTAATCTGGTTTTGGAATTAGGATAACACTGTCCTGATAAAATGAGCTTGAAAGCCTTCCTTCCTCTCAAATTTTTTGGAATAGTTTGAGAATGATAGGTGTTAGTTCTTCTTTGAATGTTTGATAAAATCCACCTGCGAAGCCATATGGTCCAGGATTTTGTTTGCTGAGAGTTTTTTTTATTACTGCTTCAATTTCTCTAATAGTAATCTGTCTATTGAAATCCTCTGATTCTTTCTGATTCAGTTTTAGAAGATTGTACAATATGTTTCTAGGAATTTATCCATTTCATCCAGATTGTCCAAGTTTTTGGCATGTAGTGTTTTGTCATATTTTCTTACAATGCTTTGTATTTCTTTGGTTTCAGCTGTTACTTCTCCTCTCTCATTTTTAATTTTATTTATTTGGGTCCTCCCTCTTTTTTTCTTGATGAATCTATTAAAATTTTGTCAATCTTGTATTCCTTTTCCAAGAACCACCTCTTGGTTTCATTGAACTTTTGTATTTTTTTTTATATTCTATTTTGTTTATTTCTGCTCCGATATTTATTACCTCCTTCCTTCTACTCACTCTTGGCTTTGTTTGTTGTTCTTTTTCAAGGTCCTTTAAGTGTAAAGTAAGATTGTTTGCTTGAGTTTCTCCTTGTTTATTGAGATAAACCTGTAATACTATGAATTTCCCTCTTAGGACTGCTTTCCATAGATTTGGGGTTGTTTTGTTCTTATTTTCATTTGTTTCAAGGTATCTTTTGATTTATTCCTTCATCTTGTTGTTAACCCATTCATTGTTCAGTAATATGTTATTTAGCCTCCATGTTTGCCTGTTGTCCAATTTTTTTTCTTGTGATTGATTTCTAGTTTCATTCCATTATGGTCAGAGTAGATGCTTGATGTGATTTAAATCTTCATAAATTTATTGAAAGTTGTTTTGTGGCCTAACATGTGGTCTATCCTAGAAAATGTTCCATGTGCACTTGAAAAGAATGTATATTCTGTTGCTTTGGGGTAAAATGCTGTGAAGTGACCAATTAAATCCATCTAATCTAGCATGTCATTTAAGGCTGCAGTTTCCTTATTGGTTTTCTGTCTAGAAGATATGTCCATTGATGCCAATGAGATGTTTAAATCCCCTACTATGAATGTATTGCTGCCAATCTCTCCTTTTATGTCCATCAAAATTTGCTTTATATATTTATCTGCTTCTATGTTGGATGCATACATGTTTAAAAGGTTATATGTTCTTGTTGGATTGCCATGTAGTGTTCTTCTTTGTCTCTTACTGTAGACTTTGTTTTAAAGTCTATTTTGACAGAATACGTATTGACACCCCAGGTTCTTTTTTCCTTTTCATTTGCATGAACTGTATCTTTTTCCATCCATTTACTTTTAGTTTGTGTGTATCTTTTGTTCTGAGGTAGGTGTCTAGTAGACACCATATATATGGGTCTTGTTTTTTATCCATTCAGCTACACTATGTCTTTTTACTGGAGCATGTAAGAATACGCATTTAAAGTGATTATTGATAAGTACATATTTATTGCCATTTTATTCTTTTAACTATGTTCCCCTGATTTCTCCTTCTCCTTCTCCTGCTCCTGTTTCTCCTCCTCCTCCTCCTCATCATCATCACTTTGAACTCTGTATCTGATTAATTGCTTGCTTCCTTTTCATTCAGCTCTTTTTCTGAAGATTTCTCCTGTTCTTTCATTGAAGTCTTGTTTTTCTCCCCACTTTGGCTGCCTCTTCGCGTTTGTCTCTGTGTATTAGATAGATCTGCTTTGACTCCCAGTCTTCATGGGGTGGCCTTATGTAGTAGGTGTCCTGTGGGATTCAGTGGTACAGTCTTCTTGATCACCTGAGCTGAGTGCTCCAGGAATGTCCCTTGCATGCATTATGTGGGCTCTCCTGTTATAATTGAATCTTGATTGCTCTTAGCCTATTCATGGTGAGATTGACACTCAGGCTGGCTGACTGAGGCTGAACCCCAACCATGGCATGCAAACTGTTGTGCAGGTGCTGACCACAAGAAGGGGAATTTGCTTCAGCAGTGTTGGATGCCTGCTGAGGTTTCACTTTGGATATGTCACTTGTGACGCTTATTGGATTTTGCTCTGATGTTGTCTAAAGCTGGCTACTGGCTTCTTGAGGAGTTTGGTTCTGGCCAATTGAAGATGCTGCTTCTCACTGGCCCTCAACAACCTTTTTGGAGCTTCAAGAAATCCTCAATTTGTGGCTGCCTGTGCTAGGCCTGGGTATGTGCAGGAAGGACCAAGCTGTGCACAAAAGCTGGCCTTTACCAACACCAGGCCATGGGACAGGTCTGCAAAAGTCCCAAGTCACCCCGACAAGGTCCACCTCTGCCTGTTTCTGCCTGTGGGCTGCCTCTAGGCTCACTCACTAAAAGAGCCTCTGGTTGTACTCCACAGCAGGGTGTAAGCTCCACCAGATGAGGTGAGAGGCAGTCCAGAGGATGGGGCTATTGCTTTCCCCTGGGCTGATGCTGCAAGGGAAGCAGTGATTGGTTGCCTCTTGCACACCCTAACTGGGAACCAGCCTTGCAACCCAAGTCACTACCCCCAACCAGGGATTGAACCAGCAACCGCCCCCCCACCACAGTACAATGCCCAGCCAACTGAGCCATGTCAGCCAGAGTTATCTTTTCTTCTCTTATTTAAAAGTAATATATATTACTTTTAAAAGTAATATATGTACGTAATTTTTGTACATAATTTGGAAAACTCAAAAAAGAATAAAGTATAACATTGTAATCTTTTATAATCTTACCACTGGCTGTAAACATGTTGGCATATGTGGTAGTTTTAAAACAAATTCAAAATTTTTTCACATTTGTCCCATCAAGAGGCACCTAGTTTCCCTCCTGTAGAATATAGGCTAGCTTTAGAGACTTGCTTCTGACAGAATTCAGTAGATGTGATGATGCATGACTTCTGACTCTAGGTCATCACATGAATATACTTCCCACCTGGCTTTCTGTTTCTCAGAACACTGGTTCCTGGAACATAGCTGTTGTGACATGAGGAAATTCAGGCCACATGGAGAAGCCACATGTAAGTGTTCCACTCAAAGCCCCAGCTGAGTTCCTGACCAGCAACCAGCATCAACTGCCAGACATATGAATGAGGAAGCCTTCGAGATTTCTCCACCTCTAGCCATTGTCTGACTGCAACTGTATGAGAGACTCTGAGCAAGAACCATGTAACTGAGCCCAGTCAATCCTCAGAGTATTGAGAGATAATAATAAATGATTTTCATTTTACATTGTTTGTTACAGAGATCATTATATTTTTTCAATTTTTATTGTTATTCAATTACAGTTGTATGCCTTTTCTCCCCTTCCCTCCCCCCCACTCCAGCTGAACCCACCTCCCTCCCCCACCCCCACCATCCCCCCCGATTTTGTCCATGTGTCCTTCATAATAGTTCCTGCAATCCTCTCTTCCCACTGTCCCCACCCCACTCCCCCCTGGCCACTGCTAGACTGTTCCTAACCTCAATGTCTCTGGTTGTATTTTGTTTGCTTTTTTCTTTTGTTGATTATATTCCAGTTAAAGGTGAGATCATATTATGCACACAATATCTTGCATATAAGTGTTTGAAAAATATTTAACCAGTCTTAATTATTAGACATTTATATTATTTTCTAATTTTTCACTATTATACATAATGCTGCAGTGAACATTCTTGTATCTATGCCTTTTTAAGAAAGTTTGTCATTTGAATGACAAAAGCAACATAGGCTAACTAAAATAATTCAAATACAATACAAAAAGTAAATTGATATGTTCTTCCACTCCCCCTCCAAAGCCATCCCCTTAATGAAACCACTGATAGGGAACTAGTTTTATAAATTATGTTGTATGTATACCAGGGACTACTTATCCACTCATTAAAAGGAATAAAGCATATTGACTTAGAAGGCTGTCCATGATACACTGGTAAGTAAAAAGTAAGTAGCTATAGTAACCCCATTTTTGTGAAAGAAAATAAACTCACACTATGTGTTTATATGTGTAAGTTTCATATCAGTGGACATTGCTATTGTTGCTATCACAAATAATATTACAGTAAACACCCTTGTCTACTTATGTGTACATAATGGCACTTTTATTTCTAATAGTTAAATTATCATAAGTGAGATTTCCTGGTCAATGGGGCATGTGAATTTTTCAGTTTAATAAATACTATTGAAGGACTTCCCAATAAATATGGGAGGTTAAACACATTTGTCCTAAAATGAAAAGAAAATTAGTTTTTAAGGGGTATAAACCCACAAAGACAAAGAGAAAAGGAATGAAGGAAGCAACAGACAAAATAAGCCAAAATATTTTTTAAAGATTTTATTTATTTATTTTTAGAGAGGGGAAAGGAGGGAGAAAGAGAGTGAGAGAAACATCAAAGTGTGGTTGCCTCTCCCGTGCCCCCTACTGGGACCTGACCCACAACCCAGGCATGTGCCCGGACTGGGAATCGAACAAGCAAACCTTTGGTTCACAGGCTGGCACTCAATCCACTGAACCAAAACAGGACACCAATATATTTTTGAAAGACAAAAAGCAGAGGCAAGTTAGCAGAGCTGAAAGAGCTGAAGAGAAGGTGCCTGCAGGGCACATGAGAAATGAGAACAATTCATGCTATAGAGTGCCTGGGATGATCAGAAATCAGACACACCAGTGAGTGACCAAAGAAGGCAGGGGTATGTCAAGAGGCTGAAAACAGGTTTGGTTGCATGTGTGTGAGAAGTGCAGTTAGACCATGCACAGTTCCGTTTTCTCATCCTGCTAAACCAAGAAAATACCATTTCCCTAATCTGGCAGGAGATGGGAAGTTTATTCAAAGAAAATTGATCCACAGAAACCCCAGACCCAGGTGCCCTGGTAGAGTGAAAGGTAGGTATAGGGTATCATATTGAAAAGAGGGGCTCTAAATGAAATCTAAAATAGTATCTTTTTCCCTGCCCAGCAGACACCTTCGTTCCAAGAACACCAGCAGCCACGTAAATATTTTCCCAGCAAGAAATTGGAGAATTCATCTTTGAAGAAACTGGAACCACTCTCAGAAAAAAAAAAGACCTATAGATAACGTCATTTTGGAGTCCCCAGTGAACTGGCCAGTTCTTAATCATCTTACAGTGCAGATCAGCAGTTGATAAGCCCTTGTTCTATATGAATGCCTCCTCTAAGGAGGGTAAAGAACAAAACAAAGAAGAAAATAGGAGAAAAATTGTTCTTAGTATACTCAGAGATGTAAGGTTGTAACCACAAAATAAAAACAAGATGCTATTAAAAGATCAACATTTAGAAAACCAAAGAGAAGTTGTGTAAATATCCTATATTTTTGTATAACACCTTTATAGTTTAGTGTTTTACATGTATATCTCAAATTCTATGGATTTTTTTCTACATGGGACAAGGTAGGGATCTGAATGTGTTTGTTTACAAATTGACAGCCAGCTGACCCAATGTCATTTATTGAATAATCATACATACATACCTTTCTTCACATTGATTATTTCTGTAGGACAAAATCTTATAAGTAGACCTAATGGCTTAAAGGGCAGGGAAATGGAGACAACTGTATTTGAACAACAATTTTTAAAATGTGAAAAAAAAATTTTAAAATAATAGTATAGGAAACAGAGAAGCCAAAGAACTTATATGTACAACCCATGGACATGAACTAAAGAGGAGAATGTTGGGAGGGGTGAAGGACAGAGGGGGTAAAAGGGGAGAAAAAAATTGGGACAACTGTAATAGCATAATCAATAACATATACTTAAAAAAAGAAAAAGAAAAAACTTAAATGCCATCAATAGGAAATGAGTTAAACAAAATAGTCTACATTCAACTAAATGGAATGCAGATAGTTTTTAAGAGTTTAATATAAATGGCATGGAAAGATGCATTATTAGGTTTTTTAAGCATATTTCAAAATGGGATATTTATTAATTAGGCAGGTATTTATTGAGCATGTACTATGTACCAATTATTGTTCTAGACACTGGGAAGAAAATGAAATTTACTTCTAATAACAAGTATAGTATAATCTCATTTATGTAAAATTTTGAATGTATGTATATGTGTGTTTATATTTGTGTAAAGAGAGAGAGATGTCTGAAAGGAAGCCCACTATAAACCTAGTGGTCATTTTTCTGGGTGCTAAGATTTTAGTTAATTTTCCCTTTATTATTATTTACTTTTCCATAGTGTTTAAACTTGTAACATTAAGCATATGTTTTATAATTAGAAAAAACAACAAAGTTATATCTACTTGTGGGAGAAATACCCCATCACCATCATTCACCCTTCACTCCCAGTTGTTGTCCTTGAAAAATGTCATCTGTAAGAAAGAAAAACTAAGCTACATCAGCCATCAATAGCCTTTCATGAACTTCTTTGTTATCCCTTTGAGGGAGTTGTTGGCCAAGGAAAAATATCCCAAAATGTTAAAGTAGGACACTTGGCGGTGGGGAGACAACCACTGCAATGGATCTGTTGACTACAGTCTTCTGAGGGAAAGTTGGGAAAGGCAACTGCATCTAGGTCTAAGGGAAGGAAAAGTTTCACACAATGCAGAAAGATTGCAGACTTGCCCACCCTTCTTAGCCCCTAAAACCTCACTTTCACAAGATCCTAGGGGGATCTGTAGTCTGTGGGCTGCCCAGAGTCCTGTGACATCCAGAAAAGTCATAGAGAAGAGGAAGATTCTCATGAGTATAAATAATTGTCCTTCTCCTTCTTTTCTCCTCCATACAAATAGACTCATTAGGCTTTTGGCATCCTCCAAAGAGTGAGTGGGAGCCAGCCCTTAGCTGCTGACAATTCCCATTAGCATGCCTTCATTGCCGTTTTTTTTTATTGCATTGGTCAAATTCCTTTCTCCAAGAACATTCCCCAGCTCACCAACTAAATTACGTATTGAAGAAGAGCATCTGGTAGCTCTCACGCTTCTTATTTAGCAGGCTGGGTCCCTGAAAAGGGTAAGGTAGGGTACTCCTTAACTGAGGCTGCACTCCCATTCCCTTTACCAGGATCTATCACAAGTTCTGTAGCCTTTAATTAACAGAGAGAAATTCACTTAGAAGTATAGCATAGCAATTAAGGGTTTAGTTTACAGTCCTGGAAGACTGACAGATATGGATATAATAAACATTAATACCAACCAGGAGGAATTAAATGATATGATAAAGCACAACAAACAGCTAAGAGATTAAAAAGAAAAGTACCATTCAATTTGATTGGGAGATCATGGCCAACTCCACAGAGAAAGTGGCATAGAAGCTAAAACGTGAAGGATGATGTTGATTTCAGCACACAGAAATGATGAGAAGGATTAATCCAAGCTGAGAGAACAGCACGAGCAAGGGCATAAAGGCAGAGAAGTAGATGAAGTGTTGAGCTGAGTGAGTAATCAGCTGTGACTAGAAGAGAGGGCACCATAGCCCTGGCTCACAATGCTCACTAGATGTTGAATGACATGTAGGATTCCTGGAGAAATGTAATAAGAGATGACATCAGAAGGAAAGTGACAGGGGCCAGACTATGAGGGCCCTTGAATTCCAGATTAAGGACTAAATTTAATTATTTAGGAATTATCAAGGGAGAAGAGTGACAGGATCTAGCCTGACTTACAAAGACAACTCCAGCATTTGTAATGAAGGTAGAGTGAAAGCAATGAGACTGGTACAGAAAGAAGACCACTTAAGAAGCTACTTCAATAGACTAGGTGACAGATAACAAAGGCCTGGACTAAGGTGTTGACAATGAGGATAAAAAATGGGGATATAAATGTGAGCGTCTTCAATATATAGATGATGCCCATAACTGTAGGAATGGATGAGCTTACTAACTAGGACGAAATATGGAATGATAGAGGGTAAACAAAAATGAATACCTCAGTTGGTCAGGCCTCGTCCCACAAAGTGAAGGGTCACCAGTTCAATTCCCAGTCAGGGCACATGCCTGAGTTTCAGGTTCGGTCCCCCGTCAGGGCACGTATGAGAGGCAACCGATCGATGTTTCTCTTCCTCTCTTTCTGCCTCCCTTCCCCTTTCTCTACAAAATAAATAAATAAAATCTTTTAAATTTTTTTTGAAAAATGAACCCCTGGAGAAGACCATGTTAATTAGCTTATTGAGGTAATCATTTCACAACATATACATATATCAAATGTCTACATTGTATACCTCAAATATATACAATTTCTATTTATCAATCACACTGGTAATTGATAAATAGAAATAAAGTAATAAAGCTGGGCAGGAAGAGACAGGTAGAGTTCTCAAATGAGACTGAAGAATACCAGAGGAGCAGTAGGAGAACCAATAGAACACAGTGCCCTGAAAATCAAGGATAGAAAGTCTCTCAATATCTCCAGTACCCTGGACCTAGCCCTCCTTGGAGCTGCATACCAAAAAAGCAGGCTGTGATTGTAGCAGCTTTTTCTTAGCAGCCATTCTATAATTTGGGCTCATAGTGACTTTGTTGTCATTTACAACTCCCAAGTCTTAGCTGGAAAAATAATCCAGTTATATCTCCCTGTCCCAGATGTTTGCAGTCACAAAAGCAAGAACTATTTTGTTCCTATTTGTCATCATGTTTGTTTTGACTTGTTATTCCAGCCTGTCCAAGAATTTTTACATTTTAACACTCAACATATTAGCTCTTTCTCCCAGCTTTCTGTCATCTGCAATTTGATCAGCTCATTGTCTATGTCTTCATCCATAGCATTGATTAAAATCTTAACTAGAAAAACATCAAGCCCTGGCTGATGTGGCTCAGTGGATTGAGCACCAGCCTTCAAACCAAAGGATCACTGGTTCGATTCCAGTCAGGACACATGCCTGGGTTGCCCAGGGCACAGGCCAGGACCCCAGTAGGGGGCACATGAGAGGCAACCACACATTGTTGTTTCTCTCCCTCTCTCTCTCCTTCCCTTCCCCTCTCTCTAAAAATAAATAAGTAAAATATTTCCAAAAACCATCAAATTCCAAAAAAAAAAAAAAGGAAAAGGACCAAGTTCAATGTGGCACGAGACACCTCCTTCAGGTGACATAAAATATGATCAACCATTTGGTGGTTCAAATGATGAATCTTGTACTGTTTAGCACCCTGCCCACATTTCTGCATTCTATCCACAAAGATGTCACAGAGAAAACTTACTGAAGTCAATATACACCACTACAAGAGTTTTCTTCATTGAGAAGTCTAGTAACCACACCTAGAGAAGAAACTGACACCTATCAGTACACCTGGAACAAAAATGACACTACAACAAAATTCCAGTTGTCAGTGAAGCCACCTGATGATACAGGCACCAAACACGAGTTTCAATGCCCTTTTCTGTCATATCTGGTCTTCTTGTTGGAATGGGGGCTAAAATATCTGGTCAGACAATATCTTGTAGTTCTGGCTCAAATGAAACTGCCCAGCTACCTCCAAAAGCATAGATTTCCTAAAGAATAATTGCTATATTTCTTTAAATTCTAATGGAAAATTCCAGTATACATGAAAAAAATCTCTAAATTCTACTGCATCAGTTAGGATTGTGTTAAGTAGCATGTAATAGGAACCTAGATCCAGTGACTTAAACCAGAAAGGACTTTATTTTTTCATGAAGCCAGAAATATGATGGTATGCACTCCAGGGCAGATACATCAGTTCCATAACATCTCATGTTACAAGATAGCTGCTAGAACTGTAGATATCACATGTGAATTCCAGGCAGGAAGGAGAAAAGACCAAGTAGAGCAAGACAGTCAGATTTGTCTGGAAAACAATTGCTTTCCAGAAGACCTGTCCTGTAGACTTACACTGACATCTCTTTGGCCAAAACTGTATTACTTGATTACCTTCAGCTGTAAAGATTCTCAAGAAATCAAAAATATTAACTGGGCATATCATAGCCCCAAATAAAGTCAGTATTTTTTAGTACAGAAATAATTAAGGAATTAAGAAATTACCTATTAAGTAGGCAATTAGCAGTGTTTGCCACTTATATAGAGATCAAAAGATTTTAAAAAAGAGGTAGAAACTATAAAATGTATAACAGTCATTTGAGTACATGGCTCATCTTTTTTAGGATGTACTTTCCCTAATGTCAGTGACTGCGTCTGCATCTCTCCATTTCACACAGTGAGTAAAGAACATTTACTCTGCACTCACTCTATATCAGAAACTGTATGGGCACTTTACATATATTTCATCTAAAGTACTCTCAAAAACCCCAGGAAGTAAATAATGTTACTTTTCCTATTTATTTTTTAAACTCCTCTTCTTTTTTTAATCCTCACCTGAGGATATGTTTGTTGACTTGAGAGAGAGAGAGACAGAGACATCGATAGGTTGTCTCCCGCATGCACCCTGACCAGGAATCAAATCTGCAACCTAGGTACGTGCCCTGACCGGAAATCGAACTCACGACCTTTTGGTGTATAGGATGCTCCAACCAACTGAACTACCCACCAGGGCACTATTCCTACTTAATAAATGATGAAACTAAGGCTCAGAGAGTTGGTATGATTTATATAGGTAGAATTTGAACATTGAGATGCTAAAGGCTGTGTTCTTCCACTGTCCTAAAGTACCTGATATAAGCTTGACAATGAATGTTTGTTAAATCAATTAATCACAATGGTCACATCAAACTCTACCACTGTCATCTACTTCAAAGGATCATATGCTTTCAAATTGGGGATACTGTTCGCATGGCCTCTTGTGGCCATCTGTACACTGCTCTCCTGTCTACCTTTCTGCCTCACCAGGGATCTATCCCCAAAATAGTAGAGGCTTTTGCAGCTTAATACAGGCCAACTCCAGGTACCAGACAATTCCTGTAACTGTGGTGCAAGACATTGTTTCAGGGACAGCAGGAAAAAGCCACTGCAGAGTGTACAACCTCTTGGCGTCTCTGGGCCACACTAGAAGAAAAGTTATCTTGGGCCAGACATTAAATACACAAATACTAACGAAAACTGGTGAGCAAAAAAAAGGTTTTAAGTAAATTTACAATTTTGTGTTGGGCTGCATTCATAGCCATCTTGGGCCTCGTGCCACCTGTGGGCCGTGGGTTGGACACCCTTGGAAGCAAAGAAAAGAGAGAACAATCTATTGAGGTATGACCAAGGTTGACCATGATGGCTCCTTGGTGGAGTGTCCCAACCACATCATCCCAGTGCTAAATAAAGGTGGGCAGGGGAGAATTCAGGATTGGTGGTCAGGAGACTTATGTCTTAGCTCAGGTTTTGTCATTAATGCATTGCGTGACCTTGGACAAATCACTGCCGAATTCTCATTGTCAGTGTTTACCATTTGTAGAATAAGGGGCTTAGGATAAATAAGGTTGCTTTGAGTACTGACAGCTGTATATCTATGAGCTAGAATTAAGAGCATGCTGGTCAAAGTCACACGCATGGACAGATGCATGGAAGCACGCACACACACATATGCAGTGCTGAATAAGCTCTATCACTTGTGTAAGCACCAGCCATTTACAGAACATATTTTTATAAGGGCCAAATTTAGTATTTTCTCTCTGCTTGCCAAGGCTAGCCATGTGATCATTTTTCTTGTAATCTACATCCACTCACAAGAAGAATGTTGTTTTTCATGATGTCACCCAAATTATATTCATTAAAGTGAGTGAGACTAGAAGCTGGGTCTGAGGAGTCTGCTTAATTGCATTATTTCAGTATATTAAGTTATCTCGGTGCTCAAGTCTGACTGTGAGGAGAAGAAAATCTTCCAGTGTTTGGGTTTTATCCACCAGCACTGAGGGTGGTCTTAGAGTTTGCTGAGCAATGAGGTAGATTTTTTTAAATGTTCACATTCTTCCTATTAAGCTTTCGAGCCTATTTTATTCCATTGACTTTATTCTTAGCAAAGGCTCCAGCACTCACCTGGGCCTAAGTATTCCTGGGTTAACCCAGGTGGTGTTCCCCAGTCCCTGTTGGTACACTAGCTTTTCTAATAAATTCCTCATCTTGCTCCCCACCCTTCGAAAGTCAAGTGAAGACAGAAAATACTTGAGTGCCATTCATGAAACTTTGTTTCCCACTGGGGAGTTGGCCTCATGGCCCTACACATGGAGAACAGCAGCATGTACGCTGCTGATGGCGATCAGTGGAATTTAAGAAGACTGGTTTCTGGTCCAAATTCTGCCACCATGTATGTGGCCTTGAGAAAGCCATTTCTATTATTTCGGCTTTTGAGATTCTTCTGTAAAATCACAAGGTTGAACTAGGCAATCTGACTATGCAATCTGTAAGAACTCCTTTGGTCCTAATAATCAAATTTGCCCATATAAATACATCCATGTTAGAATACACTCTCCCAGAAGTTGGGGCTAGAAGTCCAATCAACATCATTTTTAGTACCTGAGGGTCACACAACTCCAAGGGGTACCATTCACATTGTGGGGGATACCACTTCCTGAGGCTCTGAGATCATCTGACGTCATGTTTAAAAGACTGTAACAAAGGCATTTTGAGTATGATATCTCAAAATTGTGAGTATGGCATATGTATGTCTTTGGCCAGGCATGATTGTTTAAAGTTTGTTTTCTACTAACCCTTGGCATAGAAATCTCCCACTCCAAATCCTCAGGTTACCTCTTCACTGAGAAATCACCCATCTCTAGATATGTCTTGATAGCCTTCCAAAACAGTGTAGAGCCCATGGGGAGTGGCATCTACGTTCAAAGGAAGCAGAGCTTGCATTATATAAAAGGAACAAAGGGGTTCAATTTGGTTGAAGATAAAACATCAGCAGGTAACGTCTTGGCCTTGATATGATCAGCAGGCTTTTTTCTCCCCAGCTTTAAAACCCACATGCCTAAGGGGGATGGGGGTCACAGAAAGGTGATATTTGGATGTTTTAAGCTAAATGGAAGATTCCACAAATTCACAAATTTCCTTGGGCCAAACCAAGACTGCACCTTCTATACCCAGTCAGGGTATGCATCAGCAGGTCATAAGGTATTTCCCCAGGGGTATCTTTGGCAGAGGTGGGGAGCTTACACATCTCCCAGTGAAATGAACTGAGTGAGCTCTATTGAAATATCAAACATGATTATAAGTAGGAGAGGACTTGTGTGCACATCTGCATCCATTTACAAGAGTCCCCAAAGAACAAGAGCTCTACTACATGCTTTCTACATGCATATGGTCTCCAGCCCTGCCGACCAGACTAACTGGCCTTTCTAAACATATTTTTATACCCTAGAGCATTTTCCCTGACTGGACTCAGTTTCTCAGTATGTAAGTGAGGGAGCTGGAATGCAATCATAGTTTTCAAACTGTTTTGTGGAGCCCTAGGGTTCAGACTCAATGGCATGGGTTGAGCACATGTGCCAAGGGCTACCTTGTGAACGAAAAGGCAAGGAGGCCAAGAGGGAAGACATATAGGTCCAGCTCTGAAACAAACACACATTTGAACAGAGCTCTTCAGCTTCTATCTGTTTTATATATTGGGCTTCCATGAAAGATTCCATTTGGGAAAAAAAGGGCTCCTATGCAAAAAACAGATGGAAAGTTCTTGGCCTGCATGCTTGCTAAATGCCTTACAAATACTAATATCCAATATGTCTATTAGGAAAGAGTGATTAATTGAGAAGGACTATTCTTTTCTTGGGAGATTGGTACTCTGCTGGAAAGAAATGATACCACACATCACAAGAAGTAGCAAACAATCATCTTTCACTGAGTTATGTAGAGAGATCTTTGGTTGAGTGTTGCTTTCCAGTTGGAGCATGAGGTGAAAATCTTCTGTGCTTTAATTACCTTCCTGTGAGTGAGATTCCAAATCAAAGAAAACTGATTTAGCTTGAAAGGAGCAAGGATGTATGAGTGGAAGGGCCCCCCTAGGTTTCAGGTGGAGCTCTGTTCAAGAAAGTTAAATGATGATGAGTGTCACCCTCCTCTGAACTTTGCAGAGCAATTAGTTAATATGCCTACACTTAGCTAGTTTATGATTTTAAGGGAATTTTTAGATATTTGTTTTAAGAGGGAGAAAGTGTACATTTTAGCACCATCTGCTGGTGTTAAGGTGGCTCTGGAAACCAAGTACCGACTACCTACCTTACTTTAAACCTCTACATATTCTAGCACTAATTAGTCAAGGTGACTTGCCTGTCTCAGTCATAAGGTCACTTTGAATGATTCACTAATAAAGAAGAAATTTGTCATAAAAGACAGGTTCCACAGGTAGGAGCCCAGAGCCATTGAATTCCACCAAAAGTTTGGCAGAGAAGGTAACCACCTGCCTAGTAGAATTTGAGAAGTCCCAGAAAGGCATTTCCTATTCCTAATTTCCCCATTGCCAGTCAACCCTGTTATCGTCACAACTGAGTTATTTTAGATCTTAAAGGGTCTTTGGTCTCCTAAAGCTCCATGTGAAAATAAAGCTCCCTCTAGAAAGAGACACATCATTAAGATGTTAGCAGCTAACACTTAATAAGGAATTAATTAGATCCTCATGGAGAGTCACCCTCAGGGGCTATGACTAGGATTTGCTTTGGGTAGTCCCAGTTTTTACCTATTGTCCTGATGTGATTATTTAATAGCACCTGAATTTACTCTCAAATGTGCCCCAGTTTTTTTTCAATTGCATCTCTACTATTTAATGTAAGAAAAACTTAAATATTATAGAAAGGTACAACTTATTTTCTCAACTCTTTTATTTTAAATTTTATTTTTTCCATTACAATTGACAGTCAATATTATATTAGTTTTAGGTGTACAGCATAGTGGTTAGACATTTATATAACTTATGAAGTGGTCCCCCGGTAAGTCTAATCTCACCTGGCACCATACATAGTTATTACAATATTATTGATGATATTCCCCATGCTGTACTTTACATCCCCATGAGAGATAAATCATGTTTAGCCATACATTTGTTTTCACATTGGACATTTGGGTTTACCAAGTCCAACACTGTCAAGGCTGATTAGTTCTTTTCAGGCATTATGCTTATAACTCAGAAGGCTCTTACTAAATGGGCAGTGTTGCCTATGTGTGTGGCTTTATGAGAAAACTTTTAAGCAGGTGGGGATTGGTGGATATGACTTATACATAATACTGTGGTATAATTGTTAAATTCAAAAGTTTAGATATTAATCACTCATTACAAACAGTTTCATAAGTTTAAAGGCCACAGTAAAAATGACATTTAAAATACTACTAGTATCAACTTGATTAGATCTGAACACCTACAAAATTACTGCATTTATTTGTTTAACACAAATGACTCTTTGCTAGACTTTGGTCACTCCTTAGGAAGTTAAGACCTTTCAAGGTAAAAGCAGCAAGATAATTTTAAAATATCACTCAACAGCTTTTACCTTCTTGGTTATTAATGGTGTGGGCTTAAATTAGAGTTTCTCAACCTAGGCAGTATGACATTGTAACATGGGTGGGGAGGTAATCCTATGCATTATAGGATAATTAGCAGTATCCCTGGCCTCTACCCACTAGATTCCAATAGCACCAACTCCCAGGTGTGACAATCAAAAGTGTCTCCAGATATTGTCAAATGGTCCCTAGACTACAATATCAATCCCAGTTGTGTACCACTGGCCTAGACTTTCTGTGCTTAACCCTGGATCCCAGACACTATAACTGCTTCCTCTGAAGGACAAGTAGTATCTAAAACAAAAGTCATTGTTCAACTTTAAGTTTCTAACTAGGCTTTTGAAAGTACATATGGAGACAAAGATATTGAAATTCAGCCTTTTAAAGAGGAAAAAGGAGGTTATTCTCGAAACTGTAATGGCTGAACTTTTAAATTTCAGGAACCAAAGTTGGAGGGCTCTCCATAAATTAATTCATAGAACTAAGAATGTAAGTTATAACATATAAGAACTTCCCACCTCATAGGAAAAAGAGAAGCCTTCTGGGGCTGGAGAAGGAAAAGATAGGGACAGAGGGAAGGAAAAAAAATTGAGACTTGAATTTCTTGGTTTGCTTCACAGGATCAAAACCCACACATGGGCTTGCATGGGGAGAACCCCAGGTAATTTGGGGGGAATAAAAGAACATCTAACACATGAAAATTATAATTAAACTATAGAACAACCATCATTTAGAACCACCTGAAATCAAGTTGAGTGGAAGGACTACAACAACAGAATTAAAGAAGCAGCCACATCAAGATTGGTAGGAGGGGCAGAGACACAGAATCATCTGGCCCCACACCCACATGTAGTGTATAAAAATTGGGAGGAATATCTCAGTTCAGAGGTACCCCCTAAGAGCAATGAGTCCCAGCCCCACACCAGGACCTCCAGCCCAGGACTCCAGTGCCAGGAATACACATCCCAATAACTTCTGGCTGTGAAAACTAGTGAGGATTGTGGCTGAATGAGATGGAGGCTTCTGGAGTCCCAGGCAGTTCCTCTTAAAGGACTTGTGCACAGACTTATTCAGACTCACTCCCTCTGAGTTCCAACATGGCGGGAAGCAGCTTGAAAGGAACCGAAGACTTACGGGGAGGAACTGAATTGTTTGGCATCAAGGCAAGAACTGGAGGGACGGCTTTCTCCCAGACAGAAGTGCTGGCAGAGACCATTGTTTCTTTGCTGAGCCCTCACCCACAGAGACAGCAAGTGGGCACCATATCTGAGATTCCATCAACCTGACTTATTCTGTTTGCCCCACCCTGATGATTCCCTGAGACCCTGCCCCACCCAACTTTCAGGCCCACCCAAGCTGTTTCCAGTGGCTTTTCCATCCAAATGGCTTGTCTTGGCTCATGCTTCATATTTTCCTAAATTCTCTCAAACAAATAGCATCTGGCCTAAATGAGCCCAGTACCTCTTTCTGTGTGGCCCCAGACACAGCACTAGCAGCAGCTGGCCTTACTTCACAGCTTGGCCTCACCTGGATACTTCCAAGCCCAGCACAAGTAGCAGCCATCTGCAGATCACTTTGTAGCTTATGCCAGGTGGCCCCAGACAAAACACAGGCAGTGCCTGACCTTGGCCTACACCTCCTAGGAGGCCTCAGAGCCAGTACACTCAGTGGACAGCTTCAGATCACATCAAAGTACCGCCACCAAACCACCTCCACAAGTAACACACTCAAGGGGCAGACTCAGGGAGCACAAGAGCCCTGCTGAAGTAAGTCCAACTCTGTGGTGTGGGCACCTACACAGCAGATACTCCATGACGATCAGAGGTCTGTGGTCAGAGGTCACAGCCAGTCCTTACAGCTGATCAGCCTGGGTAAATCTCTCCCATTGATGCACCAAGAGCAACCAAGGCTCAACTACAGGAGGTGGGTGTACATAGCCCACACAGTGGGTGCACCTCAAGTACCCAGCTTGGGTGATAGGGGAGGCTGTGCCACTGGACCCTACAGGACACCTACTGCATTAGGCAACACTACCAAGACAGGGAGTCATAGCAGCTCTACCTAATACATAGAAACAGACACACAGAGGCTGCCAACATGAGGAGAAAAAAAAACATCACCCAAAGGAAAAAAAAAACATAACAAAAATCCAGAAAAAAACACTAAACAAAACAGAGACAAGCAATCTACTGGAGGCAGAGTTCAAAACACTGATTATAAGGATGCTCAAGGAACTTAGTGAGAACCTCAACAGCATAAAAAAGAACCAGTCAGAAATGAAGGATACACTAATTGAAATGAAGAATAATTTACAGGAAATCAACAGTAGAGTGGATGAAGCTGAGAATCATATCAGCAACTTGAAATATAAGGAAGTAAAAATCACCCTATCAGACCAGCAAAAAGAAAAAAGAATTCAAAAAAATTAGGATAGTGTAAGGAGCCTCTGAAATAACTTCAAGTGTACAACATTTGCACCATGGGGATCCCAGAAGGAGAAGAGAAAGGGCAAAAAATTAAAAACCTATTTGAAAAAAATGACCAAACTTCCCTAACTTGGTAAAAGAAATAGATATACAAGTCCAGGAAGCACAGAGAGTCCCAAACAAGATGAACTCAAAGAGGCCCACACCACAGCAAGACATATCATAATTAAAATGTCAAAGGTTAAAGACAAAAAGAGAATCTTAAAAGCAGCAAGACAAAAGCAGTTAGTTATCTAGAAGGGAGCTCCTATAAGACTGTCAGCTGATTCCTCAACAGAAACTTTGCAAGCCAGAAGAGAGTAGCAAGAAATATTGAAAGTGATGAAAAGTGAGGACCTACAAACAAGATTACTCTAACCAGCAAAGCTATCATTAAGAATTGAAGGACATATAAAGAGCTTTTCAGACAAAAAAAAACTTAAAGGAATTCATCACCACCCAACTACTATTATATGAAATGTTAAAGTGTATACTTTAAGAAGAAGAAGAATGTCAAAAATATAAACAAAAATGTAAAATGGTAATAATATATACCTATCAACAATTGAATCTAAAAAACAAAATAAATGAATAAGCAAAACAGAAACAGAATCATAGATACAGAGAACATTTTGAAGGTTGCCAGACAGGAGGGAGTTGAGGGGTTGGGTGAAAAAAGATGAAGGGATTAAGTACAAATTTGTAGTTACAGAATAGTCATGAGGAATATAGTCAGTAATAGTCTAATCACTATGTATGGCATCAGATGGAGGCAAGATTCATCAGGATGATCACTGATTAAGTTACATAAAGTCTACTCACTGGGCTGTACACCTGAAAGTAATATAATAATGTGTGTCAACTGTAACTGGAAATTTTTAAAAATGATTCAAAAATAGAACATATAAGGCTTGTGCCTTTTCCCCCCAGCCATAGCCTAGGAAAACTGCAAGCCTTACAGTGAAGCCCCCAATTCCTAGTTCTTTGAACAATATGATGCAAAGGCTATGGAGTAGTCAGAACTAAAAGAGGAGGCAAGGCAGGGGGACCTGAGGGCAGTGCTGCAGGAGCTTACACACTCTTGCGGGATGTAAAGAAAAATGCAGAGGGTTTCTGAGCCCTGATTGGGAGGAAAGGAGCATGGGAATATTAAAAGAAGAATTAATTAGCCAGAAGGTGAGTTACCGAATTACAGGGTTTTCAACAGCAAGTGCACACACAGAGCCCAAAAGACCAGGTGGTTTGATATAATAATAATAATTGTAATTGCTGGAGAGAATCAACATATGGGTCTGAGCTGGGTTCACAGCAAAATTGAGCTCTGTAATAGAAAGGGAAGGTTTATTTTAGCACCTTCTGCTTTGTGACTGTTCAATTTCTATTGCTCCATATTCTTTGAAATTGCAAGAGAGAAAGATGAGTGGCCTTCTAATATGTTCCCATTTAGATTTTAATTACTTGTCCTGCATTTTTTTTGTACAGAGGACAAAACTGCTTCTAGTTCCACGTGAGTCTTCTCTGCTTTCAGTCTATTTCATTTGGATGAAGAAAAACGTGCACCACCTCACAATTTCATGTGTTTACCTATGCTGGATGCTCCAGGATATCTACAGATGAAGCCCCATGATTTTGCTTTTTTTTAATCAGGGGATCTTCTCTCCACCTGTTCCCTCTGGTATCATATTTCCCTGCTCTTTGGAGCACAAGGCTGTGTAAAATTTAATTTCTCTTGGATTACTCAAAGTTATGTCTTAGAGATCCAGGCGGGTATTTTTCTTTTATCAGCCATAGAACTTGACTTTTGCCACAAACTTCTTACAGAAGCAATGCCTTTCTTCTTCCTTAGAACATTCCATTTTATAAATGAACAACTTATACATGCTTAGATATGCACAGAATAGTGCTGACCACATAGTAACTTTGAAACAGCACTTAGGAAGCCTGGACTTGGGCTAAACAACCTTTCTACCTATCAGGCCAAATAAACTTGCACAACTCTGTCATATTAGGCAGGGACTCTGGAGGGAACCAGCTGTACTAGAAGTAAGAGACGAAGAAGAAAAGAGCAAGAGGGGGTTAAGTATGGGGAAAACTCAAACATTGTGTGTTGAAAGTCCCTCAGTACATCATCCCCTAATGGTCTCTTCGAAGTTACCTGAATTCACTTAGCTACATCAGCCTCTGGCTTTGCTTAGACTGTATGCCCTGCCTGGAATGGCTTCCTTCATTTTTTCTAACTAATAAATCCTTCAAGGCCTGGCTGAAGCATTAGTTCTCCTAGGAATCCTGCCTTGCCTCCTTTAGCCTCACAGATCTCTCCCTTTTCTGGACTTGTGAAACATTTACTGTCACTTGGCACTTAGCATACATTGTCCTCTAACATATCCTGTACTTTCATCTTTGTCAGTTATTTAATTTTTCCTGGAAGCTCCTTCATAGAAAGAATAGAGTGCAGTGAGTTTTCATATTCTCCATAGCAGGCCCACAGCAAACAATCTGTAATAAGGACACATTCACTGACTTGTTGAACAAGGGCCTTGGCATAAGAACAGAATGTCTGGTGACCATGCTCCCTTACAAAAATTATGTTTTTATAACCCTGCCAGAGGATTCTGCCCTTAAGAAAGACTTGCTCAGTTTTTAAAGTTCTAAGAGAGGCCTGGCCCTTCAAGCTCTGAGACCTTGTGCATATTATTTAATAACAATAGCTAATACTGATTGAAAATATGTACTAGGTGCTATTATAAGTGCTTTATATGAGTTACATCATTTCATCATCTCAGCCCCAGGATATAGGTTATAATGCTCATTTTATAGATGAGGAAAGTGAAGCACAATGAAGTTAAGTTGTATAAGGTCACACAGTGAGTAAATAGGAGAGTTTTGATTAAAAACCCATGAAGTCTGACTCCAGGGGGTGTTCCTTTAACCACTTTGCTATAGTACTGCCCTTACTTAGAAGCAGAAAAGATAATGTGTACAAATAATTATAATCATAACTTTAAGTGAAATCATCTAAAGGATGAAGGGTTTAAAGAGGTTGACAAAAGAAACAACCTTGTTATGGACACAAAGTGAGTACCATACAGGTAAGTGTATGTATGATGCTGCCATCTCTAAGCAAACCTTGTTGAAATGAAAGTTGGAACTATCTCCAGCTGCCTAGAAGAGTTTTCAAAAAGGAAGTGTCTTTAATGTAGGGAGAGGTAATTTAAATCGAGTGGCTAATGAGCTACACAACAAATTAACAGGAAGATGTTTTCAGGAGAAAAGGCATACAACTGTAAATGAATAACAATAAAATTTTTTTAAAAAACAGGAAAAAAAAAAAAGATGTCTTCAAGAACATTTCCTAGTTTCAAAAGAATGTAATTTTGGGGTTCCCTCAAATTGTTTAATTATTCTTTTCTGTACTTGGACAGATCCTGGCAGCATACTTACAGGCAGGCCAGTTTTAGCCAATGACCCATAATAGGTCACTGAAATTTCGATGGCTATTGTGATTATTGCTGTGTAAGAAACTACCTCAAAACTTAGGAGCAAAAAAAAAAATTCATTATGTTCACGAAGGTTGGGAATCAGGAATTTGGGCTGACTCAGCTGGGTACTTATGCTGCACTCTCTTGAGCCATTTATGTGGCTATAGCTACCTGAAAGCTCAGCTGGGCTGGGATGGTCTAGGATGGCCTCACTCCTGTGTGAGGCAGTTGGTGCTGTTTGTCAGCGGGCCTTCTCAGTGTGGTCTGTCACTCTCAAGATATTCATATGGTGGTAGAAGAGTTTCCAGGAGCAAGCGAAGGAATTCACAAATCACAAGGGCTTTTCACGTTTCTTTTTGTGTCATATCTGCTGATATTCCAATGGCCAAAGCAAGTTACTTGGCCAAGTGTCAATGTGGGCAGGATCCATAAAAGTGTACAGATCTTGGGAGGCATGATTCATTACGGACAATTACTTTAACAATCTACCACAGCTGTTATTCAGAATTTCGTGAGACACATCCAGTGGTAAAATTGTGTGCTTATTTTCCCATCTTGTTTGAGTTCCTTGTGAAAAACTATTCAAATGTCTAGCCAAAAGAAAAAAAAAATGCCTGGCAGAAATCCTAAGTGGGAGAAGGCCCTGACCTGCTCGTGCCACCAAATGCCAACAAAAGGGGAAGGGAATCTTGAATGCATATTGTTTACTAAAAGAAGCCAATCTAGAAAAGCTACATAGTGTATGATTCTAAGTATGTGACATTCTGGAAAAGGCAAAACTGTGGCGACAGTAAAAAGATCAATAATGGTGAAGGGATGAAGAAGTACAATTGGTAGTTACAGAATAGTCATCGGGATGTCTAGCACAGCACAGGGAATATAGTCAGTAATATTATAATAACTCTGTATGGTGCCAGGTGGGTCCTAGACTTACCCGGGTGACCACTTTGTAAGTTATATAAATGTCTAATCACTGGGTTGTACTCCTGAAGCTAATATAAAACTGTGCATCAACTATAATTGAAAAATTAAAAAATTATTTTAAAAAAAGATCACTGGTTGCCAGGGATTAGGGGTGGAGGGAAGAATGAATAGGCAAAGCACAAGGGATGGTTAGGGCAGTGAAACCATTTTGTATCATAGTATAATGTTGGGTATATGTCATTATGCATTTGTCAAAACCCATAGAACTCTATAACACATAGTGTGCACCTTACTACAAATGATGGATTTAAGTTAATAATAATGTACCAACATTGGTTCATCAATAGCAACAAATGTACCACAGGAATGCAATATTATTCAGTCTTTAAAAGGAAGGAAATCCTGCCATTTGCAACAACATGGATGAACCTGAACGAGAATGTGCTAAGTGAAATAAGCCAGACACAGAAAGACAAATATCACATGATTATGCTTACATGTAGACTCTAAAAAAATTTTTTAACTTGGCTTACAGTGACAGAGTAAAATGGTGGTTACAAGAAGATGGGAGTAGCAGAAAAAGGGATATATTGATCAAGGGGTACAAACTTTCAGTTAGAAGATGAATAAATTCTGAAGACCTAATGTACCTCATGGTGACTATAGTCAGTAATACAAATGCTCTTCAACTTACAGTGGGGTCCCATCATAATAAACCCATTGTAAGTTGAAAATATCATATGTCAAAAATGCATTTAATACACCTAACCCAGTGAACACCATAGCTTAGCCCAGCTTACCTTTAACATGCTCAGAACACTTACATTACCCTCCCATTGAGCAAAACCATGTAACATAATGAATGCACTGTAGAATACCAGTTTATCACTATGAGCATGTCACTGACTGGGTGCTGTGGCTCGCTGCCACTTCCCAGAATTATGAGACAGTATAGTGCCACATATTGCTAGCCTGAGAAAAGATCAAAATTCAAAGTATGGTTTCTACTGAATTTGTATCACATTTACACCATTGTAAAATCAAAAGATCATAAGTGCAGACATCATAAGTGAGACTATCTGTGTTGTATTGTACACTTGAAATATGCTAAAAGAATACACCCGAGGTGTTCTAACCAGACACACACAGAAACACAAAAAGTCATAAGTATGGGAGGTGATGAATATGTTAATTAGATAGTGGTAATCATTTTACAGCATATACATACATCGCAACATCCTACTATACACCTCAAATATATACAATTTTTTATTTGTTAAAAATAAATAAAAACAAAAAGGAAGAATAAGAGAAACCGTGGGTGTTATATAGGAACTTTCTGCATTATCTGCTCAATTTTTGGTAAACCTAAAATTCTTTAAAACATAATCTATTGATTTTTAAAAGTTCTAAAGAGAGACAGAGAGAGAATTGTAGTAGACGCATATCAGTGGCTCCCAATGAATGACACCTCTCAGTGTATGCCCTTGTGTAGATCCCTCCCACATTGACTCTAGGCTTGAGCTGTGACTTGTTTTGGTCAATGGTATATTGGCAAGCATTATACAAATAGAGGCTTGTCTTCTTGGAATGCTCCTTCTCGGAGCCCAGATGCCATGGTATAACATGACCTGAGCTAATCCTACTGGAGAGAGAAACAGGCTACTTAGGCCCTGGAAGATAAGACTTCATGCAGAGAGAGAAAACACATGGAGAAGAATGAAGGCACCCTAGCTCCTCCACCAGCCAACCTTAGACACAATAGTGATCCCAACAAATATCACTGGAATAGAAGATTCTCCCAGAAAACCCACACTATCATGAGAAATAATAATTATTGTTGTTCCAAGGCCCTAAGTTTTGGGGTACTGACTGTGGCCAACTCTAATAAATTTGACCTGTGGGTTTTTTTGAATATTTTATTTATTTTTAGAAAACACAGAAGGGAAGGACAAAGAGAGGGAGAGAAACATCAATGTGTGGTTGCCTCTGGCACGCCCCCTACTTGGGACCTGGCCCACAACCAAGGCATGTGCTCTGACTGGGAATGGAACAGGCAACCCTTTGGTTCATAGGCTGGCGCTCAATCCACTGAGCCACACCACCTAGTGCTGAATTGTGTTTTTTATCTTAACCACCAGACCATTCCTTCTGTAGCTTAGGAGAACAGCCCTTCACCCCTATCTGCTGGGAATATTGTATAATCTTCATGCTCTCACCACAGTTCATTGGGTTCCATATTTTCCTTACCCCTTCCAAGTCTAGCTGGATTACAGAGTTAAGTTTATGTTTATGATATAAAAACTAAACAAAAGTAAATAAATAAAATCTTTTAAAAAGCACTTTACAAAATAACAAAGTGGTGGGATGTGAGTACAGTGTACATTTTAGATTTTTTCCTGTGTGAAACCAGCTTGTCTGAACAAGGAAGAAAACAAGTTATCAGTCTCATTCATAAGCAATCGAGATTGGAAGTCCCCTATTGTTAATAATAATTCCTTACATTTACATAAATGATTTGCAGATAGCAAGGTACTTTACTATGAACCCCATAGCCTAAACATGAAATTTTGGAGGCCTGAATAAGAATTTGGGAATGGATGCGGTATAATGCCATAACTTATAACTGAGCAAAAATAATATGAAAATCATATTTTGGAATAATTCTTCCATTATCCACATATAAAATCATTTAGAGCAAAGAATCTTGGAGTCCATAAAACTAGCCAAATTGTAATGCAGGTGGAAAATACCAAGAAAAGTGATAATGAGAGTCTGAGAGATGTGGCTGAGAAATGATCCACAAGATTTATCATCTAATTAGATATGGTGAAGCAGAAAAATAAAAAGAAAATTGGCTTTATATTTGTTTTCTATTGCTGCTACAACATATTACCACAAACTTGGTGGGTTAAAAAAACACAAATGTATTATGCTAAATTCTATAGGTCAAAAGTCTGACATGGGTCTCGAGGGGCTAAAATCAAGGTGCCGGCAGAGCTGTGTTCCTGTCTGGAGGCTCCAGGGGAGAATTCTTCTCCTCACCCTTTCCACCTTCCACAGGCCACCCACATTCCCTGCCTCAGGACCCTCTGCCTCCACCTCCAACCCAGCAGCGTGGCATGTCTTTGAGCCTTTCATTCCCAGTCACATCTGCCTGTGCCTGCCCCTTGGTCTCCCTCTGGTACGTTTAAGTGCCCTGGGATGGCACCAGGCCTGCCCCATAAGGCAGGCGCCTCTCCCCATCTCCAGACGATCTATCCCACCACCTTAACTCCTTTCATTCCTGGAGCCTTACTTCTTCACTGCCCTGAAACTGAACACATTCACAGGTACCGGGGTTATGACGTGGACATCTTTACAGGTTTGGGCACACTATTCTGCCTACCACAAGCTTTAGGGATAGAACTTGGGAGCTCACAAGGATGGTCGTGCCTGCCACTAATAATGATGGAGAAGATGAGAGGAATCCATTTGGATGGAAAGGCAACAAAGGTTTTGCCAAGTGTAGTGAACAAATGGCAATGGTCCCTAGGGCTGTTGGTCTTGAGGACCTGGATCCCAAGGGACAGGTTATGATTAGGGACATCATCTTTGGGAAACTTATACTTGTAGGTAAAGTCTGAAAGCCTTTGGGTCACTGATCCCTTAGTCACTGTAGAAAGAGAATAACAAAAAGGATGGTAAGCTGGAAAAGGAAATGCCCTCGTCACCTTTTATCTAGGTTCAACATGGGGCAAACACTCATTCTGTAAAGAACTGAAAGGAACCAAGGGAAGGCCTAGAGGGGCCTGAAGATGGTGCAACAAAATTCCAAAGGGGGCCATTTAACTGGTCCTCTCAACCACATCTGTGGCCCAGATGTTCCATGTAACCAGAGCACATGCCCACACCAAAAAGCCGACATTATATGCTCCACGAGATCTGTGGCCAATGTAAAAGTGTGGAGGAACCCGTCCACATGGCAAACCAAGTTTGTTATTTGTGTCACATCAAAGCAAGGGCCTCAACGAATTACTGCCCTCTGAGGTCATTTAATTATGATTAAGTGAACTAAGAACCAGTGTAAATGGCATTTTATACTCCAGTGAATTAAGGTATGAGATGTAGCCGAAGTGAATAAGATTTATGGCCCAAACTCATGCAACCTTACAGTAATTTCATGACACTTTTACTATGAGGCAAGCGATGCCAGCTCTTGAAATAATTAAAAGTACATACCAACTCTAAGGCTGGGCTTCAGGCATTTATGGGAAGCCAGGAGACAGAATGAGGAGCAGGTTTCTTTGTGACTAATTTACTCCGGATAGCAGCAGCTGTTTCTTTTACCTGCAGCAAAGTCTTAATTAGGGTGGAAAGACTGACCCCGAACAGCCAGGGTCAGACCACACCACACATCTTCAGGAGTCAGATTCCTCCCTGGATGAATCAGTTCTTCCCCAGATGACAAATGCTTCATAGACAGGTAGCTTTTCAAATCCCCAGGCTTGCATGCCACTGCCCTCTGCAGATCCCTTTGTGCCTTTGAGATTACTTTAGTCTGGGTTACCATCCTTGGAGGCAAGGGTGCCTCCAAGATCCCAAGGGACATGGGTCAGGCAGAATGTGTCCCGTTTACCCTGGCCACTTTGTTCCCCCATTGACCGCTATCCCTGGCCTTCAGTTACTTCTGCTTCTTCAGATTTATGCGCAACTGGCATCTCACCTCCCCCATCCAGTGAGGGGACTCCTGGACAGAACCCAGAGCCAACTATAAGGTAAGACTTCCATTAGCCTCAGCTTCCCATATTTCCAATTTAAGAAACTTCAAGTGTGGGGAAGAATTTTTGCCATCATAGTCAGTTAAGTTCAAATATGGGACAGAATATTCTCCTTGCAGTTCCTGACACTCATACCAGTGCCTGATTATAACAGGCATAAAGAAAACAGGGAGGAGAGAACCAAGATGGCAGCATAGGTAGACACACTGTCTCCTCACACAACCAGAACTGACAGAAAATCGAACCGCAAGGAAGTCCGACACCAAGTAGATAAAAAAGAAACATACATCCAGACCTGTAGGAGGGGTGGAGACGGGCACCGGGCAGAGAGGACTCGCGTTGCCTTGGCGGGACCGAGGCTGGCGGAGTGTGGGACGAACGGGGCAGGCAGTCTGACCACTAGCAGACCCTGCGGCCCCACATCCGCACAGATAAACCAAGAGGTATGGACTCAGAGTGGCGGAGAACGGGGCAGGCAGAGCGGCAGGTAGCACCCCACGGCCCCAGCGCACAAATAAACCAGGACAAACACCAGGGGAGCAAAGCAGACTGCGTAACCCAGGGCTCCAGCCCAGAGAAATAAAGCCTCAAACCTCTGATTGAAAACGCCTGTGGGGGTTGGGGTGGCAGCAGGAGAGACTCCCAGCCTCACAGGAGAGGTCGTTGGAGAGACCCACAGGGGCGTAGAGTGTGAACAAGCCCACCCACTCGGGAACCAGCACCAGAGGGGCCCAATTTGATTGTGGGTAGTGGAGGTAGTGACTGAAATCCGGAGGAGAGTGAGGCGGGCGCCATTGCTCCCTCTCGGCCCCTCCCCCATACAGCATCACAGCACAGTGACCAGCGTTACCCGCCCTGGTGAACACCTAAGGCTCCGCCCCTTAAAGTAACAGACTCTCCAAGACAAAAAAAAAAAAAAAAAAAAAAAAGGGCCCAAATGACAGAACACTTCAAAGCTCCAGAAAAAATACAACTAAGCGAGGAAGAGATAGCCAACCTATCAGATGCACAGTTCAAAACACTGGTTATTAAGACGCTCACAGAATTGGTTGAATCTGTTCGAAAAGTAGATGAAAAAATGAAGCCTATGCTAAGAGAAACAAAGGAAAATATACAGGGAACCAATAGTGATGTGAAGGAAACTGGGACTCAAATCAATGGTGCAGACCAGAAGGAAGAAACAAATATCCAACCAGAAAAGAATGAAGAAACAAGAATTCGGAAAAATGAGGAGAGGCTTAGGAACCTCCAGGACATCTTGAAATGTTCCAACATCCGAATTCTAGGGGTGCCAGAAGGAGAAGAGGAAGAACAAAAAATTGAAAACTTATTTGAACAAATAATGAAGGAGAACTTCCCTCATCTGGCAAAGGAAATAGACTTCCAGGAAGTCCAGGAAGCTCAGAGAATCCCAAAGAAGCTGGACCCAAGGAGGAACACACCAAGGCACATCATAATTCCATTACCCAAGATTAAAAATAAGGAGAGAATCTTAGAAGCAGCAAGAGAAAAGGAGACAGTTACCTACAAAGGGGTTCCCATAATACTGTCAGCTGATTTCTCCAAAGAGACCTTACAGGCAAGAAGGGACTGGCAAGAAGTATTCCAAGTCATGAAAGGCAAGGGCCTACATCCAAGATTACTGTATCCAGCAAAGCTATCATTTAGAATGGAAGGGAAGATAAAGTGCTTCTCAGATAAGGTCAAGTTAAAGAAGTTCATCATCACCAAGCCCTTATTATATGAAATGTTAAAGGGAGTTACCTAAGAAAAAGAAGATCAAAAATAGGAACAGTAAAAAAGACAGCAAACTCACAGTTATTAACGACCACACCTAAAACAAAAACAAGAGCAAACTAGGCAACCAACTAGAACAGGAACAGAACCATAGAGATGGAGATCACATGGAGGGTTGTCAATAGGGGAGTAGGAGGGGGAGAGGGGGGGAAAGGTACAGAGAATAAGTAGCATAGATGATAGGTGGAAAATAGACAGGGGGAGGGTAAGAATAGTGTAGGAAATGTAGAAGCCAAAGAACTTATAAGTATGACCCATGGACATGAACTATAGGGGGGGAATGTGGGAGGGAGGGGGTGGGCAGGATGGAGTGGAGTGAGGGGGGCAGGAAATGGGACAACTGTTATAGCATAATCAATAAATATATGAAAAAAAAAGAAAACAGGGGCATAAGGAGTATGTTGTTAACCTATAATCATTGATGAAAACAATATATGTTGTATTTATCATGTCAGATGCATTGAAGAATTTGGCTATTGCAGTTGTCTTCTAGCTAAACTTCACATCTTTAATCTTGCCCCACTCTAATCCCTCTGTGAACTGAATAATTTTTTTTAAACAAAAAATCAGTTCAAGTCACTTTCTTTCTTAAATCTTTCAATGGATCCCTATTGCCTATTGGGCAAAGTGTATAGTCCTTATCATGGCCAACAGCAGAGCTTCCTGAACAGCGTGCCCTAAATAAATTACAGGTATACCCAGGTATCAATCCCCTTATCCCTGCAGAAAAGACTGGGGTAGCCAAGCACCAGAGACCTCGACTTAGGAAGAGCAGTGTTTTTACTTGTGAAAAAGGCTGAAAACAGGCCTTTCAAAACTGTGGTCCCTCCCTTTCTAATCTTCTCTTCAGCTCCTAAATAGTACACACACATATTCTTTTTCTGGATACACAAATGCCATGTAGATTACATATAATCTATAGATTAAATAGAACATTATACTGCATCAAAATCATCAAAGAAACAAATTAAAATGCAGATTCGCAGATCCCATTACAGAGCTACAGTAAACCTGGGAACCTGCATTTTTAAGCAACCTGTGTAATTCTGATGCAGATGGTCTGCGGACCACACTTGGCAAGTTACAGCCTACTCTAACTATACTGGACTCTACTGTAATTCTTCAAATGCACATGCTCTCTCCCTTGTCTTGCCCACATTTTTCCCTGTGCCCTGGATGCCATATTTATCCTGCAGGGCTGTGCTTAGAACCCTTCTCCTCTGGATGGCTTCCTCTGACTCTCAGCCCATGTCAGGTATCCCTCCTCCTATATTCTCTCTGAAGCTCCATACTTCTCTTGTAGCTCTTAAAAGATTACCTGCCATCAAGGCAGAAATCATGTCAATCTTGTTTACCATTTCATCCCTAACACACTTGATCATACAACATAGTTCACTATAGATATTCAGTAAAACATTCAAATCAATGCCTCATCTTGAATGCAGATCCCAAAGGAAATCTAACTTCAATTGGCCATTTGGGATCTAGGTATGATATAACATCTGTCAGTCTCAAAAGAGAGTAAACTGCCAATCTAGCTTTAGACTTAGAGATCCAGGAACCCTATTCTTCCCCATTCTCTAGTTTGTATGAACATTCCTCATGCTTTGTTTCAAAACCACAAAACTGCTGCTAGTGCTTCCAAAAATTTCATCCTCTGTAAATGGTACCCCTCATCACTTTGAAGGCCCAGAAATACACCAAAAGATGTTCTTTTTACCCCTGACGCAGGTTCCAATTCACCAGCATCTTGGCAATGGTTTTCATTGTCCAGTATCCCTCACACTGTTTTTCATTCTGGATTCCTTTCTGAATTGTTTTCTCCTATCCCAACTGGGGAAGACATTTCACTTCCATCTAAATCAGAGGGTTGTAAGGCATTCCTTAGGCCCTTTCACCTTTCACCCTCTCTGCTAACAAGAGTACCACTTTAAGGGCAACCCAGTTTGCTCAGGACCTTCCCACTTTTAACATTGAAAGTCCCTCATCTCCCCTTCTTCCCCACCTCCCAGGCCCTGACCACCACCTTTGCTCCTGTGAGTTTGGCTTTTTAAGATTCCACATGCCAAGTGATATCTACAGTATTTATCTTTCTGTGTGCAGCTTCTCTTACTTAGCATAAGGACCTCCAGGTTGATCCATGCTGTCACAAATAGAAGGATTTCTTCCTTCCTCATGGCTGAATAATATTCCATCGTATATATATGCCCCATGCTTTCTTTATTCATTCATTCACTGATGGACACTTAGATTGTTGGTCAAAGGGTAAACACATTCAGTTATAAGATAAATAAGTTCTGGGGATCTAATATACATCACTGTGATTATAGTTAAGAATACTGTTTGAATACTTGAAATTTGCTAAGAGAATAGATCTCAACTGTTCTCACCACACACTAAAAAATAAAGGATGACTATGCGAGATGATGGCTGCATTGATCAATTTGATTGTGGTAATGATTATACAACATATATGTATATTAAATCATCATGTTGTACATTTTAAGCAATCACATTGTACAAACTAAAATATACAAAAAGTTTTGGCAATTATAACTCAATAAAACTAGAAAAAAGCTGGAACTTTTAGAAAATAAACAAAAAGACAGTCCCAAGCCCCGTCCCCATCTCAAGAAAGCCCTCACTTCTGGGAAAACCAGAATTGTTGGTTAATCAAAGTTTGCATTTACAACAGTAACTGGTTCCCTTGCCCCTCAGAGAAGTATATGTAGGCTACTCATCCCTGGAGCCAATAGGGATCCTTCAGGTGAAATTTCCCCAAACCACACTGGTATCACGATTTTCACTCCAATTATCTGTGCTTCTCCACCCAGTTTCTGGGATGCACTGCATTTGTATCTAAGTAGTCTGTCTCTCTCACACATACCACCCAAAAGACTCCCCTATCTCTCACAAGTACACAGTTCACACAGTAAGAAACAATGTTTAACTTGCCTGCTCTGCACCTGTTCTCACTGCTTCAGAGGTAGGCTTCACTTCCCGCATGACTTCTGGGTAGGGTGTGTTTTTTTGTGAATTTTAAAATTGAAATAAAATGTTTTATTTTAAAGTGATTTCAGTGGTGTTTTTAGTATATTCACAGTATTGTGCAACTATCACCCCTTCTAATTCTGCAACATGTTCATTACCCCCAACATGAATGTCATATCTGGATGGAAATCTTTAAGGCGCCCCTCCACTATTGAATAAACCTGTTCTTCAAATATGCTAATGATGAGCCCTGGTTGGTGTGGCTCAGTTGGTTGGGAGTAGTCTGGCAAACTGAAAAGTCACCAGTTCAATTCACAGGGGCGCATGCCTAGGTTGCAAACCAGTCCCCAGTCAGGGTATGAGAGAGGCAACTAATTGATGTTTCTCTCCCACATTGATGTTTCTCTCCCTGTCTTTCTCCTTCCCTTCCTCTCTCTAAATGTAAATAAATAAAATCTTTTAAATATATGCTAATGATGATAAAAACAATAGATTCTGCATTTTCGATTGTTTAATAAATGAAAATGAGACATACCCATCCAATATGCCTTGTCCCTTTGCAACCAAAGACATCCCATTTGAGGAGTCACATTCAAGGACAGAGAAACAAAAATAGCAATTCCCTACATTAGATAAGTAATAATAATAGCTGCTTCATTTCTATGCTGCTGTACAACTTAGAAGGGGTTCTCACATACTGTTTCTCATTTCATAATATACACACAACTCTCAGGCTTATGTAAGGTCTCACTGGTGAGGAGCTGAGCCAGAGCAGAAACTCTGGCTTGACTGCTACTCGAGTGCTGTCCCCTGACTCTACACTGCCTCTCTGCCTGGGCTGAATGTTGCATCAAACAGTGTTTACGGAGTCAATCTTCATTTTGATGTAAAGCTGACTGGCCTTTAACAGGACTCTAACTCCTGAATTTAGTTTTATTTGCCTGCTCAAATTCCAACCAGGCAGAGAAGTGACCAAAATGATATCCAAAAGGGAGTTATGAAAGCCCAACTCAATACCTCAGCCCTGAGGACAAGGTGAACATATACCCAGGAGAACGGGTATCATTGGAAGAGCTCCAGCCTCCCCAACCATGTGTTTTTCCTCTTTAGAGGTCACCCAGACTCAAATAGACTTGTTTGTATTTTGCCCATGATCCTGGGATTTCCTGATTCTCTCCTAAAGGTGCTACTTAAGAGAAGCCAAAAGGCCATTTAATGACGTTGACTCCTCATATTTGCACCAGGTATTTTAGCTTATAAGGTCTTTTTCATGTTTATGGTGGTTATTCAACCCTCTCAACAATCCTGGCCTGTGTGGCTATTGGTTGGAGCATTGTCTGGTGAATCAAAAGGTTGTCAGTTCGATTCCCAGTCAGGGCACTAGCCTAGGTTGAAGGTTCACTGTGAGAGGCCATTGATCTCTCTCTCTCTCTCTCTCTCTCTCTCTCTCCCTCCCCCCCCCCACCTTCTCTCCCCACCCCTCTCTCTAAGATCAGTGAGCATGTCCTCTAGGTAAGGAGATAGATAAGATAGGTAGATAGATAGATAGAGATAGATTTTAAAATCCTCTCAACAATCCTGCGAGCTAGATAAGCATCATCCCCATTTAACATAAAAAGCAACAGAGGAGTGACCAGACATGTCTTTCCCCACATACACACTTAATAGGTAGAAGAGCCAAGAGTCAAAGACAATTGCCTTGATGATGCCACATTTTATATGTTATATCCCATCATGTCAAGAATTGACTAGAGTATTAGTCTCCTGGAGCACTTTTATGGGCTGTCCTTAAGTCCCAAAAGTTAATATAATTTTAAGCTCCCAGCTCCTAGTTTCATGGCACTTCATGCCTTGGTATTGCCTACCTAATCCCCACCTCCACCCACCTCCACCCACCCATCCCCAAACTGGATCTTTCCCAGCAAGTTTTTCATAGACATAATGGAAGGATTAAAGTAATAAAATTACTAAATACATTCTAACCAGCACTTTCAGCCTCCCACTCCACCTTGGAGTGTACCTGCCATTCTCTCTGGGGACTTGACAACCATATATACCTTTCTGCCGGTTTAAAAAGAGTAAGGGAGCCTCTCCAAGTTCCAGAGTCCTTACAAGAGCAGGCAGTCAGACTGGAAACCGATAACTGGTTCTGTTGTTTAGTTTATGACCAGAGGCCTGGCTCCAGCTCTGGCTCTTGGCTGGCCTTTGTGAACAGAAAGAAGGAAACTCGTTTTTCATCCTCTGTTTCCAAAGTCCGATCTAACTGTCTGCACGCAAATTCCATGACGGAGTTAGGCGCTTTAGGCGCAGCAGGTGGAAAGTGTTTCATTCCTGATGGGAATTCCTGGGCCCAAATCCCAAGCCCCTCCCTCTCTTCTCACAGCAGCTCACAGGCCCCTGCTCTCTGATGGCCCCATTATCTCCTAAGCAAAGCAAACAATCCCAGCTCAGCCAGACCCCAGCAGCATCTCCCTTAAGTCCCTACTGCTTCCCTGAATTAGAAATCAGGATCTCTAGGAACTGATTGAGCTTAGTTGTGTGGGACAGTGACAAGTGCTCTGAACTACAAATAAGCAGCCCAAAACTCCTAGGCCCACCTCTATCTCCAATCACTTCTTTTGAGGCCTAAGTTTTCTCAGCTACAAAGCAAAGATAATAGTGGCTTCCCAGCCTGCCTCACAGGGTTTTGCCCAGAAAATAAATAGCTCTACTCAAAACTAAATGACAGAAAATATGGTATACATTTGTTCAGCCTACAATCCCTCAGCCCCAGCCCCAGGGCACAGTCAGTCCCTACTTAGAGGGTAGGAGTGTTACTCGAAGGACGATGGAGCAGTTAAAACATGCCTTGCCTTCCCAGGCCCCATTTTCCACTCTTCCCTGATTCTGAAGTTTATTTAAATTGAGGCTGATGGGGGTGACATATGCAGAATTTGTGCATGCTTTTCCAGCAGACATGAGAGAGGTTCGGGCATGAGTCCATATGCGTATGAGCAAACCCTGGAGTAGGGAGACCAGGGATGCCAGGAGGCATAATGGCTAAGGTACCCAAAGTGTGTGAATCATATCCACATGCAAAGCACAGCAGTGCCTACCCCCACTCAGCCCTCTTTTCTACCTGCTCCTAACTCACTCCTCCAAGGTCACCCTTTTGTTAAGGCTTATGCAAGGATAGGATCTGTTCTTCTCATTGTAATCCTGGCTTAGCTCCAGTCTATGAAGACAGCCAAGGAGCCCAGAGTCTGCCCTCCAGGAACTCATTCCTGTAATGGGGAAAAAAGACTCCCACAGACTTGAAGAAGTGACTTGCCATTGAAGACATGTTTAATTTAGGCTACTTGAGGGACATCTAGGTGGAGATTTTACCAGCCAGTTAACTGAATATGTGGATCTGAAGCTCCAGAAAAGGTGAAGTCTGGAGGTAAACATTTGAGTATCAACTTGAAAGAGATCATTTTTAAAGCCATGGCAGTTAACAGGCTCTCTTAGAAATCTGAAAGATACCTTCTAGAGGAAGAATGGAAGAGGGCCAAGGTTGGACTCCTGGGCCCAATTACTTTAAGAAAAATGAGTAAGAAGTAGAATGGCTCAACCAGAGACACTGGGAAGTGGCAGTCAGGAAGTAGAAGGGGAACCAAGAGGAAATCATCATGAAAGGGAGAAAAGTTATCAGAAAGAGGGTGAGCACAGAGAAAAGTAGTCAAGAAAATGAGCACAGAATGAAGGCTATTTGATTTGGTGAACTTTAAAAAAGTGCTTACAATTAAGCCTTGAACTAAAGCCTGAGAGGTAGGGTTGCCAGAGCTGTTACTGCAGTTTGAAAGGTGTGCAAGCCAGTCCATGACGGAGGGAGCAGCCAAATTCTTATATGAATGGCAAGTTCAAGCAGACGCCTTTGAAGGAGAGGGAGAGCTGGACTTTCTGTCCTCATTATCGTTTTATCAAAGTCACCTTACACTCACTCCTTGGTTTCCCTCTTGTCTTCCTCTGATCCTATCCCACTTCCTGCCTTGTCCTGCCCTATTTCTAATAGGCTGCAATTAACTTGACTAAAAAAATTTATAGCCACTACAAATACTTGCCCTCTGGATCCAACTGGGATCTACCTACTGCCCAACATATATTCTAGTCATCTCACATTCACTCCCCAAAGCAATGGTTTCAACTCTTGTCCATTTTTCTTAATGCACTGGCTTCTACCTACTTTTTCTTGGAAGATGATCTCACCTCCTGCTATAAGATAGACTTATCAGGACCAAGCTTCCTCCACTCTACCTCAAATATCTCAAACTCTACACCCTTGCTCTTACTCTCCTCCTTTCTCTTATCTTTGAGGAGAACACTAGTGCCCCAGTCCGTGCCTTTGATTCAGTTCCCTCTAGTCCCCCTCCAGAGCTCTACTCCCTCAGTTTATGTCCTCTAACATTGATTAAGATATATGCATCTTGTCACCCCAACAAGACCCTGAACTCCTTGAGATGGAGACTGTGTTACACTGTTTCATAGTTTGCATGGCAAAGCTTATAAACACCAGTTGACTTGAGAGAGTAACCCTATTGAAAGCATTCAATATACACCACATTTTTTTTCTACACCACATTACCCTTAATTCTGTTTCAAATCACAGTCTAACCTAACTTGAAAATCACAGGTGGGGGAAAAAATGGAATATTTGCCCTGTGTGCCAAATAAGCAGCTTAGGGTAGCAAGGAGGGAGTGGCACAGATCATGACCAAAGGCATCCCTGCCTTCTCCAAAAGGAGCCATGTTGCTGAAGAGACTTACCCAAGAATCCAATCACACTCCCTGTTATTATGAATAACCGATTGGGAAAAGCCCTGACTGAAAGGAATACAACCCACCCCCTGCCCTGGACAGTTTTTTCTTAGTTCCATCACTACTCTTCTTTTTGACCAAGTTGTATGTGGTAGCCAAAATCCTAAGATGGTGCCCCAAGATCCCCAGACCCTGGTATAAATATGTCATTTATTCAATCAAACACTCATTTAGGTTCTATGTGAAGGGATTTTGCAGATGCAATTAAAGTCCTTCATCAATTGACTTTCTTTTAAGGAAATCAGCCTGGGTGGGCCTGACCTAATCAGGTGAGCACTTCAAAATAAGTCAGAGACATTCGAAGCAGCAGAGGTTTAATCATGTTGTTAAATGCCAAGCCAATTGCCAGGGGAATAAAAGGAAACCTTAGTCCTATAACTACAAGAAAATTAATTCTGCCAAAAATCAGTGAGTTTAGAAGAGGACTGCAAAACCTCAGGTGGCATTATAACCTTGTGGACACATTTATTTCAGCCTGGTGAGACCCAGAGCAGAGGACCCAGCTAATCTGTACCTGGACCCTGACCCAGAGAAACTGTGAAATAATAAATCTGTGTTTTAAATCATTGAGTTTGTGGCAATTTGTAACCCAGAAATAGAAAACTAATGTTGTGTGGGAAATTCCTCTTTTCCCTTAGTTTACTGAGGACAAGATTGGAATTTTTTTTTTTCACAAAGAGTTTTTACCAAAAAACCAAGGACAAATGAAACAAACCCAACTCATTTTATGTAACATCTTAGAATACACAAGACAGCCCACACTCACTACCTGGCCCAAAATGCTGAGCATGCCAAGAATGAGAAAGCTTGACCTAGAGCGTAGGAAATTGGCTGAAGATGGGGGAATATGCTTCTTTTTCCTAACAATAGGAAATGAGGTAGAAAATAAGGCAAAAGGGAGGAATGCCAGGGCCCAGGCACCACAGTGTCCAGGTCCTGCCCAATGTGGCCTCAGATAGAATAGGGGAGGTCTTTTGCTTAAAAGCCCTAAAAGCAGTGCTCCAATTCTCTCCTATCCAGGACCTTTCGAAAGGGGACTTGTGAACCATGGTCCCCATTACAGTTCTAGAAGCACCATCCATACTACAATGAGTAACTTACCCTCACAAAGGAGAGAATATTCAGCAGAGAAGGACATAGAGAGAAAAGCAGAAGAATGGAAACAGAGACATGGGCAGCATGCAGAGAGAACAAGCTTTGGAATATGCAAAAGACTTCCCAAAAGAGATCCCACTTAGACACTCACAAAATAAATTACGTAACTGGGAAAAGATCTGAAAGACCGAAATGTCCAAGGTAGGAGGAAGCTGAAGAACATCAGGGTTGAGAGATACCTGGTCTTGCTCACCAATAAGCCAGGTTGGCCTTAATGCGTTGAGCTGCAGAAGTCATTCTGGGGTTTCCCAGAGTGTCCCAATCTCTAGCTGGGGCACAGGAAGATCTGGCCCTCTATCCAGGGTTCCAGTCATTAGGAAAAATACCCTGAGCCATACCCTGGGCAGACCGGCAGTGGAAGGCCTACATAAGATCTTGAAATATGATCCTGGAAAATCAACCAGTGTGATTGATGAAGACAGAAGAAAGAAACTAAATCTGGACTGGAGCAAACCTGAGAAGGAAAATGATAGCAGCCTGCACATATTTGGACTTTGTGAACACAACTAAAGGGAATGGATAGGGGCAAAGGTAGGGAGATCATGGGCAAGAGAGAATGCAGGACACTAAACACTATCTCTACCTGCATTTCAAATGTGTTTGGGTTGACCCTGGAGAAGGTAAAGCCAAGTTCATGCTCATATTTGTACTAGCCCCTACTACACAACTCTCTTTACCCAGAGTTTTATCTGGAATACAGTCAAGGCAATATAGGGCTCTGAGGATAGAGAGTTCACTTACAGGAAAGGTCGTGAGAGGAAGCTTCACAAAGGTTGATTGCTTGACTTGATTTATTGAACAAATCTTTACTAAGAGCCAAAGTGTGCAGGAGACTGTGATAGGAAATGCTGGGAATACTAAGGAAATGATGGACATGGTCCCTGTCTTCCAATACATTGTAACGTCCTTCAGGAAAACATGTCCACACAACCATACTATGTTAGTTATCTTACTGTTTATCAGTAATAAAGGCAAAGGGGTACTACGGTACCCAAACAGTCAGACATTGGATTTCAGAGAGGGCACTGAGATCTAATTTTCAAAAAGACTTCTTGCAGGGGTGGCATTTTGAATAAAAGGTAAGATTAAGTAAGGCTGAAAGAAAAAAGGGTCTGTCCTGTGGAAGAGAACAAAGAGCATAGTTTGGGTATAATAAAATACCTCACTATGGAACATGGGGTGGGAAAACCCTTCCTGATGACCCTCAAATCCTTCTAGATAGGTGAACACAAAATAAGTTACTTACCATTTATGCCTACACATTAAGATCAGCTTTTAAACACTCCTTTACTAAGTTGTATAAAGCCTTCCCTGACTTGGCCCTGGATTTATTTTGACTTCCTTTTCCCAATGGCCCAACTGACTGACTCCTCAAAATAGCTTTCTGATAGGTGGATTATGTTCCATCATCCACCATCTGAAGTTACTAAATGAATAAGTATCTGTCTGGCCGTATTATGTCAGAACGCCTAGAAAGGCCTGAGTTATTTAATTTCAATAAACATAATATAGAGATGCATTCCAGGCCTTTGCCTGGGGTATGTTAACAGATATAACCCCAAAAGGAGTTTTGGCCGCATATGAGAGTGAACTTGGGGCCTGCAGCAGGAAGAGGGAAGCAAACTCCATGCCCCTTCTAAATCTGTCTGGTATTTGCAGTCACCAGGTTGTAGGAGCTACTTTTGACTGTTTTTACTGTAGTACAATGAAAGGATACTAAACTACTTAAAAGGTGGTATTTTGTTCTGGCACCTGAAACACATCTGTTTTTCAATGGAAAACCCTTCCATTATACATTGAGTATAGTCAACACTATAGGACAAGAGTTACTATAATGGAAAAGGAGAATAGACCAATGGTCTCTCCTATTACAGCCTGTGACCTCCCCCTGTAATGAGCTGCTTGTCTCCCTTCCCAGGTATTCCTCTGTACTGCATAGCTATAGGCCCTTTTTTCATTCAGTCATTCATTTAATTATTCACTCAACATTTTTTACCAAGCACCAACTATAAATACTAACCATTGTATCAGGTACTGGGAGTCTAATCAAATGAAATAATCTCAGTCCCTGTTCTCCTGAAGCTTACATTATAGCAGAGAAGACAGACATATAAAAATTACACAAATAAACATACACTTATAACTTGTGCTAAATGCTATGAATGAAAAGACCAAAGTACAGTTGATTCCCATTATTCATAGTAGTTACACCCTGTAAAGTCACCACCAACACTGAATTAGTGAACTATTCCTGGGGAAATACAGGGTTAAGTAATGTGAGCCTGTGATCACAATATTTTTATCAACTGATCAATACATAGTCTTGTTTTATGTGCGTCTCTGTTTGAAGACACTTTAATATATTTTATTGATTCATTAGCATTGAAGTCACAGCCAGTAGCACTATAACTCAAGCCTGAGTAAAGCTAATCTAACATATGCATTTTCTCTGTAAGACACATCACAGTCTTGTGCTTAGAAACACTAGATAGTATGTTAGCTCTACGCATCAGGGCATTTTAAACAGCAAATCACCAACAAAGCAAAAAAATGAAAAAAGAAAAAAAACATGGCACTAAATAGATTACAGGAAGGACTCATTTACAATATGAGAGCTGAAATGGAAAGGCAGAGTCCCTGTTCAGCCTCAACTGGAAACACATGCATTGGACAACTCAAAATTCTCACTGACATGTGCCTGTCCATAAATGATAGCCAAAGCACAATGCATATCTTTAAAATTTTCTATTCAATTTATTTAAACCAAAAAACGTTTGTCTACTTCTCCTACCCTCCACCCCCTGCCTCTTGCAACCACCAATCTCTTCTCTGCATCAATGAGCTTGATATTTTTAGATATAAAAAAAATGAGATTATATAATATTTGTCTTTCTCTGCCTGACTTATTTCACTTAGCATAATGCCTTCAAGATCCATACATATCTATTTACTTTTAGGGCTGAGTGATATTCCATTGCATATATATCTCAGAATTTCTTTATTCATTTAACCATTGATGGAAACTTAGGTGTTTTCCATATCTTGGCTATTGTAAATAATGCTGCAAATAACATGAAGGTGTATGCATATTTTTGAATTAGTGTTTTTATTTGCTTTGGATAAATACCCAGTAGTGAAATTGCTGGACCACATACTAATGCAATTTTTGATTTGGGGGGGAATTTCCATAATGTTTTCCACAGTGATTGTATCAGTGCATGAGGGTTCCCTTTTCTCCACATATGCTCACACATTGTTATATATTTCTTTTGGTAATAGCCATTCTAACAGGTATGAGGTGATATCACATTGTGGTTTTGATTTGCATTTCCCTGATAATTAATGATGTTGAACATCTTTTCATTTACCTGTTGACCATCTCCATGTCTTCTTTGGAAAAATATCTATTCAGATCTTATGCCCATTTCTTAATCAGATTGGGTTGGTTTTTTTTGTTTTATTGTTTGTTTTTTGCTATTGAGTTGCATGAGTTCTTTGCACATTTTGGATATTAGGCACTAATCAGATATATGATTTGCAATTATTTTTTCCTATTTAGTATATTGCCTTTCATTTTGTTGATGGCTGTCTTTTTTTCTTTTTTCTTTCTTTATTTCTTTCTTTCTTTCTTTCTTTCTTTTTTTTTTTTTTTTTTTTGCTGTACAGAAGCTTTTTAGTTTGATGTAGTCCCATTTGTTTATTTTTGCTTTTTTATTGCTTTTGGTGTCAGATTCAAAAAAAGTCATCATCAAGACCTATGTCAAGGAGATTTACACCTATATTTTCTTCTATTGTTTCAGGTTTTGTTTGTCTTTAACCTAATTAGAGTTAAATTTTGTGTATAGTGTAAAATAGCAGTCTACTTTCATTCTTTTGCATGTAGCTGTTCAATTTTTCCAACACAATTTATCGAAGGGAATGTTTCCCCATTGTTTATGATTGGCTCCTGAGTTGTAAATTAATTAGCCATATATGTGTGGATTTATTTCTGGACTATCTATTCCGTTCCATTCACCTATATGTCTGTTTTTATGCCAATACCACACTGTTTTAATTATTATAGCTTTTTCATATAGCTGAAAATCAGGAAGCATGATACTTCCAGCTTTGTTCTTCTCTATCAAGGTTACTTTGGCTATTAGGAACCTTTCATAGTTTGTTACAAATTTTATTTTGTTTTATTTCTGTGAAAAAAAAATTGTGGAATTTTGATAGGGACTGCATTGAATCCGTATCTTGCTTTAGGTAGGATGGACATTTTAACAATATTAATTCTTCCATTTCATGAGCATGAAACAACGTTTCATTTATTTGTATCTTCTTCAATTTCATTCATTAATGTCTTGTAGCTGTCAATACACAGGTCTTGTACTTCCTTGGTTAAATTTGTTTCTAGGTATTTTTAATGTAATAGTAAATGGGAGTGTTATCTAAGTTTATTTTTTGTGATAGCTTGTTATTAATGTAAAGAAATACAACTTGGACCCAAGATAGCCGCAGAGTAAGTGGAAGTTACACTCACCACCTCCCAGGACCAAACTGGAATTACAACAAAAATATGAAACATTCCACTTGAATAGCCAATTGAAAATTAGCAGAACATAAGTCTTATAATCAAGGATTTACAGAAGAAACCATATCAAGACTGTAGGAAGGGCAGAGATGTGCAGAGGGATGGCTCCACTCCCAGGGGCAGTGGCTGAGATTCCAGAGGGATATCTCAGATGCCTAAATTCCACCTCAGGAGTGTAGGGCCTCAACCTCAACCCAGAGCACCAGAGCCAGGAAGAGGAGCCCACATCGTATCTGGCTGTGAAATTCAACAGGGATTCTGTCCGCCAGGGGGAGACAGGAGTCTGCTAGAGACACAGGCACCCCCTTAAAGAGCCAGAATACAAAATCTCATTTGCAGCCACTCAATCTGGGCTCTGGTGGAGAAAGGGCAGAGTGGACTAGAGTCGCACGGGGAAAATCTGGGGTTTGTGTCTCTGCAGAGACAGCTGAAGAGACAGCTGCCAGGATCCTTGTACTGAATCCTTCTACCTCCCACACCACAGACACACAATCTATCTTGGGTGGAGTACTCCCCTCCATGTGACATCACCCTGGGGGAAAGCAATAGCCCCACCCTATGAACTCCCTCTTGCCCCATACTGTGGAGTTTACACCCTGCTGAGGAGTACAGTCAGAGGCACTTTCAGTGACTGAGCTTAACAGGCAGCCAGCAGGTAGAAGCAGATGGAGATGGATCTTAGGGTGCCTTGGGCCTATTGCTGACCTGCCTGCAAGCCCAGTGTTGGTAAAAGCAGGCCTTAGTGCACAGCTTGGTCTTTTCTGTGTGCAGCCAGGCCCAGCACTGGCAGCAAAAACTGTGAATTGCTTATAGCTCCAAACAGGTTACCCAGGGTCAGTCACAGACAGCATCTGACACTGGATTACAAAAGAGTCACTTCAAGAGGCCCAGAACCAACACACTCAGTGGTGAGGTTCACACAACATCAGAGCAGGATCCAATTAGCTTCACAATCAGCATATCCAAAGGAAGATCTAGGCAGGCACCAAACCCTGCTGACGTGAATTCAGTTTTGTGTGTTCAGCACTGGACCAGCAGCTTGCATGCCATTGTCAGGGTTAAGCGTCATAGTCAGCCAGCCAGAGAATTGACTCCACGTGAAATGGGCCAATAGCAATCAAGACTCAATTATAGCAGGAGGGCCCAAATAACCCACACAATGGATATTCATGGAGCACTCAGCTCAGGTGATCAAGGAGACTGCACTATTGGACCCCACAGGACACCTACTACATAAGGTCACCCCACAAGACTGGGAGTCATAGCAGATCTATCTAATACATAGAAATAAACACAAAGAGGCAGCCAAAATGGGGAAACAAAGAAACATGTCACAAGTGAAAAAACAGAAGAAATCTCCAAAAAAGAGCTAAATGAAAAGGAGGCAAGCAATTTATCAGATGTGGAGTTCAAAGTAATTATTATAATGATGCTCAATGGCATGAAAAAGGACATAGAAACCATAAAAAAGAACCAATCAGAAATGAAAAATACAATATCTGAAATGAAGAATACACTGGAAGGATAAACAGTAGGTTGGATGAAGCAGACGATCAAATCAGTGTTTTAGACAACAAGGTAGGAAAAAAAAAACAAACCACCCGATTGGAGCAGCAAAAAGAAAAAAGAATATTTTTAAAATGAGGAGAGTTTAAAAGACTTTTAAGACAACACAAAGTGTAGTGACATCTGTATCATAAGGGTACCAGAAGAAGAGAGAGAGCAGGGGATCAAAAACATATTTGAAGAAATGAATGAAAATGTCATTAACCTAGTGAAGGAAAAAGATACAAGTGCAGAAAATGCATAGAATCCCAAACAAGACAGATCAAAAGAGGCCCACACCAAGACACATCATAGTTAAAATGTCAAAGGTTAAAGACAAGGAGAGAATCTTAAAGGCAGCAAGAGAAAGACAGTTACCTACAAGAGAGCTCCCATAAGATTGTCATCTGATTTCTCAAAAGAAACATTTCTGGCCAGAAGGTATTGGCATGAAATATTCAAAATGATGAAAAGCAAGGACCTTCCACCAATATTACTCTACCCAGCAAAACTATTATTTAGAATCAAAGAACAGATAAAGAGCTTCCCTAGCAAGAAAAAGTTAAAGGACATTGTTACCACCAAACCAGGATTAGAAGAAATGTTAAAGGCCCTGCTTTAAGAAGAAAAACAAGAATAAGGAGGAGAAGGAGAGGGAGGAGGAAGGGTAGAATGAGGAGGAGGAGGGGAGAAACAAAAACGTAGTTAAAATAATAAAATGGCAATGAATACATACCTGTCAATAATCACTTTAAATGTAAATGGCTTAAATGCTCCAATGAATAAGCTGAATGGATAAGAAAACAAGATTCATACATATGCTGTCTACAAGAAACCCACCACAGAATGAAAGAGACACACAGACTAAAAGTAAAGGGATGGAAAAAGATATTTCATGCAAATGAAAAGGAAAAATACTGGGGTAGCAATACTTATATCTGACAAAATAGACTTTAAAACAAAGGCTATTCTAAGAGACAAAAAGGATACTACATAATGATAAAGGGAACAATCCAACAAAAGAATATAACACTTGTAAACATTTTATACACCCAACATAGGAGCACATAAATATGTAAAGCAAATCTGGATGGACACAAAGAGAGAGACTGACAGTAATGCATATTAGGGGATATTTAACACCCCATTGACAACAACGGATAGATCTTCCAAACAGAAGATCAACAAGGAAACAGCTGTTATAAATGACACAGTAGACCACATGGATTTAACTTACATCTTCAGAGCATTTCTCCCCAAAACAGTAGAATATACATTCTTTTCAAGTGCACATGGACATTTTTTAAGATAGACCACATGTTGGGACACGAAACAAGTCTCAACAAATTCAAGAAAATTGAAATTATATCAAGCATCTTCTCTGACAGTAATGCTATGCAACTAGAAATTAATCACAAGAAAAAAAATTGGAAAACACACAAAAACATGGAGGCTAAATAACATTTTATTGAACAATGAATGGGTTAACAATGAGACCAAGGAAGAAATCAAAAATGCCTTGAAATGTATGAAAATGAGAACACAGCAACCCAAAATCTGTGGGACACAGGAAAAGCAGCCCTGAAAGGAAAATTCATAGCATTGCAGGCCTATCTCAAGAAACAAGAAAAATCTCAAGTAAACAATCTAACTTTACACTTAAAGGACCTTTAAAAAAACCAACAAAGCCACAAGTGAGTAACAGAAAAGAAATAATAAAGATCAGAAATAAATAAGAAATAAACTATTTCTAGTTTACTAGAAATAAATAAAATAAAATCTAAAAAAAATACAAAAATTGATGAAACCAAGAGCTTGTTCTTTGAAAAGATAAACAAAGTTGACAAACCTTTACCTAGACTTATCAAGTAAAAAAGAGAAAGGACCCAAATACATAAAATCAGAAATGAAAGAGAAGTAATAACTGACACCACAGAAATACAAAGGATTATAAGAAAGTATTATAAACAAGCATATGGCAACAAATTGGACAATCTGAACAAAATGGATAAATTCCTAGAAACTTACACTCTTCCAAAACTGAATCAGGAAGAATCAGAGAATCTGAATATACTCATTACAACTACTGAAATTGAAGCAGTAATCAAAAAAAATTTTTTAAGAAATTAAAAAAATAAAATTAAATAAGTAAATAAATAAAATAAAATCCCAGCAAACACGAAAGAATTTTACAGGTGAATTTTACCAAACATTCAAAGAAGAACTAACATCTATCCTCTATAATTTTATTAACCAATATCACTGATAAATTAAATTAAAATTATTAAAAAGAAATACAAGTGTTTGTGTATTGATTTTGTATCCTGCTGCTTTAGTGAATTTATTAGATCTAATAGTTTTTTATGAAGTCTATATGACTTTCTATGAATAATATCTTATCTGCAAATAGTGACAATTTTACATCTTACTTTCCAAGTTGAATGGCTTTTATTTCTTTTCCTTCGCTAATTTCTCTGGCTAGAACTTCCAAAACTGTGGTGAATAAAGTGGCAAGAGTACACATCCTTGTCTTGTTACTGATTTTAGAGGAAAAGTTTTTATCTTTCTACCTTTCAGAATGATGTTAGCTGTGGGCTTGTCACATATGGTCTATGTTATGTTGAGGTACAACCATTTTGTTGTCAAATGCTTGTTCTGCGTCTATTCGGATGATTATATAACTTTTACTTTTTATTTTGTTAATGTGGTACATCACATTGACTAATTTGAGGATGTCGAACAATTCTTGCATCACTGTAATAAATCCCACTTGGCTCTGGCTGGTGTGGCTCAGTGGACTGACTGACAGCCTGCGAACCAGAGTCACCAGTTCAATTCTCAGTCAGGGCACATGCCTGGGTTTCGGGCCAGGTCCCCAGTAGGGAGTGCACAAGAGGTAACTACACATTGATGTTTCCCTCTCTCCTTCCCTTCCCCTCTCTCTAAAAATAAATAAATAATATCTTTAAGAAAAATAAAAATAAATCCCATTTGAACATGGTGTATGATCCTTTTACTTACTGTTGAATTTGGTCTGCTAATATTTTAATGAGGATATTTTTAATATTCACTTATTTCTAATATTATCATACAGTAAAATTGACTTCTTGGGTCAGGGTGGTAGCATTTTATTAATTTTAACTTATTTTTTTATGTAGCCACCAGCACAATCAGAATACACAAATATCCTTTCACTTCAAAAATGTTCCTTTTATAATTACACTCACCCCTCACATTTCGCAACTATTGATCTGTTCTCTATCCCTATAGTTTGTCTTTAAGAAACTGTCAAATAAATAGAATCATACCATATTTTGCCATGTATACTGCACACCCACATTTTTGGCCCAAACTTTCAGAAAAAAACTCTTCATTTTAATTTTTAATTCAATTATTTATATATTTATATTTAGAAACAAAGCAGTTATCATATTCCAGGGTATTGTTTTGCATACAGATATCATTATTGCTTTCTAGAGTTATGCTTTTAATGCATAAGCATACATAAAAAATTAAAAACATTTATATGGATACAGAATTAGTACTACCCATGTATAATGCGCATCCTTATTTTCCCCTCAAAAATTTTGGCAAAAAAGTGTCCATTATACACAGCAAAATATGGTATATCCGTTTTCAAGTTGACTTCTTTCACTCAATTGAATACCTCTCCATGTTTGTCTTTTCATTTTTCAGAAAATTTCCATTCTCCCATATGCCTGAATTGAGCAATAACACCTTTTAGACAATCATATAGTTACAATAACCTTCCTAGTTTTAAGAAAGTTGATAAAGTGTCTTGAAGGGGGTCTTTTTGTTTTGTTTTTCAGGAATGAAAAGTGAGATATGTTGTGAGCTTCTGGTAGTCAGGTGTCAATTTTAATGGATCTTGATTCTGTTCCTCCAGTACGTATATGCACGTGCTTTGAATGATGGAATTATGGGAGACACTTCCAAAAAAGAGGTATCCCACCTTCCCTACTGAATTATGTCACTGAAATCTTAATAATATCATCAGTTCCTCTAGCAACAGGTTTTGAGTTCTTCAATTTCTTTCTCCAATTCTGTATATGTTGATTTAGCTTTCTGTATTAGCATCATCTGCTTTTTGGCAAACTTGGTAAGCTCTTCCTGGAGCAATGTTCCAGCCTTCTACTCTTCAGGGAGTCTGCTAGTCAAGGATTATCTCTGCCTTAAATTTTCCAGGTCCAGAGGTGGCTGGTAAAGCCACCCCATCTTAAACAGGATCCTCCATGACCACCCACCCACCACAGTCCTATGGTCTGGCCATTGCAACCATGCTGCCCTGCTACTAACAGTTTTTGCATCTATGTTTACCAGGGATATTGGCCCAAAATTTTATTTTATTTTCTCTTTCCTCTTCTCTCTTCTCTTTTCTCTTTCCCTCTTCTCTCTTCTCTTTTCCCTTTCCTTTCCTTTCCTTCCTTCCCATTGACCTTGCCTGGTTTTGGCATCAGGATAATGCTGGCCTCATAATGTGTGTATGGGAGAGTTTGACAGAATTGACATTAAAATATTCCTTGAATGTTTGGCACAATTCATCAATGAAGCCACCTGGTCCTTGACTTTCATTTGTTGGAATGATTTTGATTACCGATTCAATCTCTATGCTCGTAATTGATGTGTTCAAATTTTCTATTTCATCATGATTCAGTCTTGGAAGATCATATGTTTCTAGGAATTTATTCATTTCCTCTAGTTGGCCAATTTGATGGCATATAATTGTTCGTAGTAGTCTCACACAGTCTTTTGTATTTCTGTAGTATCAATTGTAATATCTCTTTTTTTTTTATTTGAGTATTATTTTTTCTTGGTGAGTCTAGCTAAAGGTTTATCAATTTTGATTATCTTTTCAAAGAACAAGCTCTTACTTTCTTTGACCTCTTTTATTGTCTTTTGTCTCTATTTTATTTATTTCTGCTCTCATCTTTGTTATTTCCTCCCTTCTACTAACTCCCTTCTACTGTTCTTCTTCTAGTTCCTTGAGGGGTAAAGTTAGGTTGAGATTTTTCTTGTTCCTTGAGGTAAGTATTTATTGCTATGAAGTTCCTTCTTAGAACTGCTTTTGATATATCCATAAATTTCGGTATGTTAAATACGCATTCTCCTTTGTGTCAGGTATTTTTTTTCCTTTTTGATTTCACCTTTGACCGTTCAGTTGTTTAGTATCATGTTGTTTTAATCTCCAAATATTTGTGATTTTCCAGTTTTCGTGTAATTGATTTCTAATTTCATATCATTTTGGAGGAAAAGATGCTTGATATGATTTTAATCATCTTAAATTTATTAAAATGTGTTTCATAGCCCAACATATGAACTATCTGCAAAAATGTTCCTTGTGCAATGTATAAGAATATGTATTCTATTGCTTTTGGCTGAAACGTTCTGTAAATATCTGTTAAGCCCATGTGGACTAACATGCCACTTAAAGCTAATATTTCCTTATTGATTTTTTGTCTGGATACTCTATCCATTGATGTAAGTGGGGTATTAAAATTCTCTACTATTGGTATGGCTTATTGTTTGAAACATCATTCCATAAACTGAAAGGAGGCAGGTTTGATTCCCAATGAGGGCACATGCTGAGGTTGCATGTTTGGTGCCCCATCAGGGTGCATATGAGAGGCAATCAATTGATGTTTCTCTCTCACATTAATGTTTCTCCCCCCCCAACTCTCGTCCCCTCTCTCTAAAATCAATAAGCATGTCCTTGGGTAAGGATTTTTTTAAAAACAGTACTCTACTATTATTGTATTATTTTTCATTTCTTCCTCTAGGTCTGTTAATATTTTCTATATATATTAGGTGTTTGTGTTCCTATGTTGGATGCATACATATTTACAAATGTTTAATTGACCCACCCTTTTTATCCTTATGTAATGTCCTTTTTGTCTCTTATTACAATTTTTTAAAAGATTTTATTTATTTATTTTTAGAGAAAAGGGAAGGGAAGGAGAAAGAGAGGGAGAGAAACATCATGTGTGGTTGCCTCTCATGCACCCTCTATTGGGGATCTGGCCCACAACCCAGGCATGTGCCCTGACTGGGAATCGAACCAGTGACCCTTTGGTTCACAGCCTGGCACTTAATCCACTGAGCCACACCAGTCAGTGCTACAGTTTTGTTTTAATGTCTATTTTTCTGATACAACTATAGATACTCCAGGTTTTTTATTTGTTTATTTCTATTTACATATATTTCTATATCTTTTTTCATTCCTCCACTTTGTGTGTGCTATTACACCTAAAGTTTGTATCTTATAGGCAGCATATAGATGAGTCTTTTGTTAAATCCATCCAGCCATTTTATGTCTCTTGATTCAAGAATTTAGCCCCTTTACATTTAAAATAATTATTGATAGGTATTTACTTATTGCCATTTTAATTATTTTTCTAGCTGTTTTTGCAGTTCTTATCTATTTCTTTCTTCTTCCCTTGCTCTCTTCTTTTGTAGTTTGATGACTTACTTTAGTGGTATGCTTAGATTCTTTTTTATCATTTCTGTTTATCATTTGTATATTTACTATAAGTTTTGCTTTGTGGCTGAGGGTCCCAGCACCTAGATTCAGGCTGAGTGGAAGCCAGACCCTCAGATAGCAGCTTTTGAAACTATACAAATGTATATATTCCTGAGAAACCCCACGCATAAGCCCCACTGGCCACCAGAGCCATGAGATGTGGAGGTGTGCCCTGGGTAACAATAGGAAATAGCTGGGCTCCAGATGTGTGTATAAGGTCCTTTATGAGAGATACAGGAAAGCTGAAGCAAAGCAGAGGGAGAGCACCAAGATGGTATCCACAGCTTATGATCCCTGAGAGCAGCTCCATAGGCCACTCAACGTGTGCCAAACATAAAACCTGTTCCTCACTCCAAAGTTCCAGGAGAAACAGAGTGGCTCACTTACAGAAAGACTGTCTGAGCAATGCCCTGGAGTGGTAGCCTGCCAACCATCCCTCTGATTGCCAGAGTCCCATGGGATGCAGCAATGCAAGCTCCTCCAGACACCAGAGTCAGAAAAGCAAGGGGCATCCCCTGGGCATCAGTCACAAAAATTGGGTACCAGACACAAGTAAACTTCCCCTCCAGGAGACACTGGTGCTGTCCTACTCAGCAGAGGGCAAGCACAAAAACAATACTCATCCTCTGTGGTTTCTGGAAAGGATTACAGTCATCCCTTAGATGTATGTTTAATGAGAAGCCCACCCCTCAGGCTGCAGTCATGATCATTATGTAATAGGTCTCCTTCCCAGAAAGACCAGTCTCCTGGTCTGTTGCCTCTCGCTGTGTGCCTGGGGGGTGGTAGCTGTTTAAGAACTCTTTCTCCATTGGTTACAGTCTTGTGGGACCCACAAGCATAAGGTCCACTGGCCACCAGAGCCAGGTGATGTAGAGGTGTCCCTTGGCAGTAGTCACAAAAACCTGGGCAACAGATGTATGTAACGTCTCCATTCCAGGAGATATTGATACTCTGTAGCACAATGAGGACAGAGGTGAAGAAGGCACCTACCAGTCTCTGTCCCTGGAGAGTATTTCACAAGGCTGCTAGATGGGTGTATTAATTTAGGTGCCTGTCTCTCGAAACAAGCAGGTGAATCTCCTCCACTTTTTGTCTGGTCATGATTGGCTGTCTCTGAATGGGGTCTGGGGTGGGTAAGTCTGAGCATACAAACTCTTTAAGAAGTGTTTTTCTTACAATAGCCAAGATATGGAAACAAACTAGGTGTCCACCAATAGATAAGTGGATAAAGATGTGGTACGTATATACAACAGAATATTGCTCAGCAATAAAAAAGAATAAAAGCCTGCCATTTGCAGCAACATGGGTGGACCTAGAGGGTATTATGCTAAGTGAAATAAGTCAGACAGAGAAAGAAAAATGCTACATGACTTCACTTATATGTGGATTTTAAAAATCAAAACACACATAATGGGAGAAAGAAGAGGAACATGTACAAAGGACCCATGGGCAAAGACAATGGGGTGGGGATTGTCTTTGGGAGCGGGGTTGGACAGGGCAGGGGAGAGTAATGGGGAGGAAAGGGATGGGGACAACTGTAACTGAAAACATAAATAAATTTAAAAATAAATAAATACGGGCATTTTCAGAAGATGGCAGCGAGATGGTGGGAGGGGAGTCCACTTCCCCGCAGCACCAGTGAAACACCTAGCTGATCTGAGGAACACAGCGAACAGGCAACAGTACTCCAGCATATATGAAGATCGGACACCAAAGACAGAGGACATTGAAAGATCTGACAGTAAGAAGAGTGCTTAAGGACAATAAGGTCCCCAGGACCAGCACGGGGACCAGGGCAGCTGAAGCCTTGGCCTGGTCGCAGGGTCTGCTGCAGGATTCTTGGGAGAGAGCCAGGCTGAGCTGTGTGAGCAGCCAGGTGCTTGTTTGGACCAGGGGGGCTTGAATAGTAAGAATTTCTTGAAAAGAAAAAGAGAAAATAGAGGCACTCAGCAGCTAGTTAAAGAACTCTCCGCAGCAGCCTTGGCCTCTGGTGCCCCTCCCCCCTCAGCCCCTGGACTGTGAATGTGGGATAAGCAGCCCCAGCCCTCACCTGAAGCCCAGCAGGCGCACACCCAGGTTAGCAGACTGGGGGCCCACACCTGAAACCTCGGGTGGGTGCGCACCCGGATCAGTGGCTGGCTGCCCCTCACACAGGCCCAAAGCCTCGGATTGGCCCCACAACCAAATCAACGGCCTGGCTGACTGTGGGCGAACACACCTAAAAGCACTGGTTCTGAACAACTCCTACCTAGCCCCTGTGCACAGAGCCCTGCAGGGCCTACTGGCTCTCTAGGACTAAGGCAGAACACCCAGCAGAGGGGAGCTGCAGGGCTAGGGGAGACTGCATTCCCCAGAAAGACTCGACCCAGTAGGGGGCTGAACTACCCCATAGCAGCACCTAGAGCCCCTAGCATCTAAGACAGCAAAGAGCAAGAAGGTGGAATGTCAGTTGCCCCTAATTGGTGCAACTCAAGGACAGCACAACTGGTGAACTAAAGGCCTAGTGGGGAGCAGAAGGAGCCTGAGGAACTGGACTGCAGGCTGAACAACAGCGAAGAGTGTGGCTCAGGAAGGGAGAAAAGTGAAACCAATCCTTCCAACCACCCCCTCGAGTTTCACAGACAGGAAGACCAGCAGAACTAACCTGACCAATTTAAAGCCAGCAGAAGACTTTTTTTTTTTCCTCCTTTCCCCCTAAATTCCTTCTTCCTTTCTGTCCTTCTTTCTTTTTTTTTATTCCTTCTTCCTTCCATCCTTTACCTTTTTTATTCCTTCTTAATGCCTTCTTTTATTTTTTTGTTTTAATTTTTGTTAAAATTCCTTCTTATCTTTCCTCCGATCTTTTTTTATCCTTCCTTCCTTCCTTCTTTTCCTTTTCTATTCCCTTTTCCCCTTCTTCCCTTCTCCCTTTTTTTTTCCCCTTCTTTCTCTTTTTCCCACAGGTGAGACAATAAAACCTGGAGCACTGAAAAGATCAGAGTTAGACCGTGTTAGACCCATAAAAGTCCACTCAAGACCAGTGAGTAGAGAAGATTAAGGAGACAGCACCACTGAATCCCACTGGCATTCTACCATAGAAGTTCATACCATAAACCCAGGGAGTCAGAACAGATCAATTTAAGAAGCAGAGGCTAACAAGAAGAGTCTCACAAACAATGGGAAGACAAAGAAACAATCCCCAAATGAAAGGAAAGGAGGAAGCCTCAGAAAGAACGCTAACTGAAAAAGAGGCAACTCAACTATCAGATACTGACTTCAAAGCAATGGTTATCAGGAAGCTCACTGAGCTCACAGAGAACTACCAGAAACTACAGGGAAACTACAATGAATTCACTGCAAACTATATCAACATGAAAAAGGAAATAGAAACTATCAACAAGGGCCAAGAGGAAATGAAGAATACAATTTCTGAACTGAAGAACACAGTAAAAGGAATCAAAAACAGACTTGATGAAGCAGAGGATCGGATCAGCGAGCTGGAGGACAAAGTAGAAAAAAACACCCAGAAAGAGCAAGAAAAGGAAAAGAGGCTCAGAAAGAATGAAGAGGGGTTAAGGGAAATGCAGGACAAAATGAAATGTAACAATATCTGTATAATCGGAATACCAGAAGGAGAAGAAGAAGAGCAAGGAATAGAAAACCTGTTTGAAAAAGTAATGATGGAAAATTTCCCTAAACTGATGAGAGAAAAAGTCAGCCAAATCCAGGAAACTCAGAGAATCCCAAACAAGAGGAACCCAAAGAGGCCCACTGCAAGACACATCATAATTAAAATGGCAAAATTCCAAGATAAAGAGAAGATCTTAAAGGCAGCAAGGGAGAAACAGGAAGTAACATACAAGGGAGCCCCAATAAGGTTAGCAACTGACTTCTCAATGGAAATGCTCCAAGCCAGAAGAGAATGGCAAAAAATATTCCAAGTAATGAGAACCAGAGGCCTGCAACCAAGACTACTTTACCCAGCAAGGCTCTCAATCAAGATAGAAGGCCAAATAAAGAGTTTCCCAGACAAAAGAAGTCTAAAAGAATACACTTCCGCCAAACCAGCTCTGCAAGAGATGCTAAAGGGACTGCTTTAAGGAAAGGAAAGAAAAGAGAAAGAGAGAGGAACACAGGTAGGAAAAACTGGCACTGAATAACTACCTATTGATAATAACCTTAAACGTAAATGGATTAAATGCTCCAATCAAAAGACATACAATAGCTGAATGGATAAGAAAACATGACCCACACATATGCTGCCTACAAGAGACCCATCTCAGGACAAAAACCTACACAGACTAAAAGTGAAGGGCTAGAAACAAATTTTCCAAGCAAACGAACAGGAAAAAAAAAGCAGGGGTATCAATACTCATATCAGACAAAATAGACTTCAAAAGAAGGGCCATAAAGAGAGACCCAGAAGGTCACTTCATAATACTCAAAGGAAGAATTCACCAAGAAGACATAAACATTGTCAATATATATGCACCCAACATAGGAGCACCCAAATACATGAAGAAAATCTTGGAGGACTTCAAGAAAGATATTGAGAGCAACGCAATTATAGTAGGGGACTTTAACACCCCACTGTCAAAAATGGACAGGTCTTCCAAACAAAATATCAACAAGGATATTGTGTCACTTAACAATACCCTAGAGGAAATGGACTTAACTGATATATACAGAGCTTTTCATCCCAAAGAAGCAAAATACACATTCTTTTCAAGTGTACATGGAACTTTTTCAAAGATAGACCACATGATAGGACACAAAGCGAGCCTCAACAAATTCAAGAAAATTGAAATCATATCAAGCATTTTCTCTGACCACAAGGGACTGAAACTAGAAACCAACCCCAAGGGTAAAAACCCAAAACACTCAAAATCATGGAGACTGAATAGCATGCTATTAAACAATGAATGGGTCAAGAATGAGATTAGGGAAGAAATCAAAAACTTTCTGGAAACAAATGAAAATGAACTCACAACAACCCCAAACCTATGGGACCCAGCAAAGGCAGTCCTGAGAGGGAAGTTCATAGCAATACAGGCCTACCTTAAAAAGATAGAAACATTTCAAATAAACAACCTAACCCTACACCTACAAGAACTCGAGGAACAACAACAAAGACAGCCCAGAGCAAGCAGAAGGAAGGAAATAACCAAGATCAGAGCAGAGTTAAAAGACATAGAGACTAAAAGCACAATTCAAAGGATCAATGAATCCAGAAGCTGGTTCTTTGAAAAGATAAACAAAATCCACAAGCCTTTAAGTAGGCTCATCAAGAAAAAAAGAGAGAGGATCCAAATAAACACAATTAGAAATGAAAGAGGAGAGATTACAACTGATACCACAGAAATACAAAGGATTGTAAGAAATTACTACGAAGAACTGTATGCCAAGAAATTTGAAAACCTAGGTGAAATGGACACATTTCTAGAAAAATATAATCTTCCAAAACTGAATGAAGAAGAAGCAGAAAACTTGAACAGACCAATAACAGCAGAGGAAATTGAAGCAGTCATCAAAAAACTCCCAACACACAAAAGCCCTGGACCAGATGGTTTCACAGGAGAATTCTACAAAGCATTTAAGGAAGAGCTAACCCATATCCTTCACAGACTATTCGAAAAAATCCAAACTGATGGAAGACTCCCAAACTCGTTTTATGAAGCCAGCATCATCCTAATCCCAAAACCAGAGAAAGACACAACGAAGAAAGAAAACTTCAGGCCAATATCGCTAATAAACATAGATGCTAAAATTCTCAACAAAATATTGGCAAACCGCATCCAGCAATACATTAAAAAGATCATACACCATGACCAAGTGGGATTCATCCCAGGGATGCAAGGATGGTACAATATTCACAAATCAATAAACATAATACATCACATCAACAACAGCAAAGGCAAAAATCACATGATCATATCAATAGACGCAGAAAAAGCATTTGATAAGATACAGCACCCATTTCTGAATAAAAACACTCAGGAAAGTGGGAATAGAGGGAGCATTCCTCAACATAATAAAGGCCATATATGAGAGACCTACAGCCAACACCATACTCAATGGACAAAAACTTAGAGCTTTCCCACTAAGATCAGGAACAAGATAAGGATGCCCTCTCTCACCACTTCTATTCAACATAGTATTGGAAGTCCTAGCCACAGCAATCAGACAAGAAAAAGAAATAAAGGGCATCCAAATTGGAAAGGAGGAAATGAAACTGTCACTGTTTGCAGATGACATGATAGTGTACATGGAAAATCCTATAGACTCCTCCCAAAAACTACTCGACCTAATAAATGAATTCGGCAAAACAGCTGGATACAAAGTCAATACTCAGAAATCAAAGGCATTCCTGTATACCAACAACGAAACTGCAGAAACAGACACCAGGAAAAAAATCCCATTTGATATAGCAACAAGAAAAATAAAGTACCTAGGAATAAACCTAACCAAGGAGGTAAAAGACCTGTACTTGGAAAACTACACAACATTGAAGAAAGAAATTAAGGAAGACACAAACAAATGGAAGCATGTACCATGCTCATGGGTTGGAAGAATTAACATTATGAAAATGGCCATACTACCCAAAGCAATTTATAGATTCAATGCAATCCCTATTTGAGTACCCATGACATATTTCACAGATATAGAACAAACATTGCAGAAATTCATATGGAACCATAAACGACCTCGAATAGCTGCAGCAATTTTGAGAAAGAAGAACAAAGCAGGAGGGATCACAATACCTGATGTCAAACTGTATTACAAGGCCACGGTAATCAAAACAGCCTGGTACTGGCATCAAAACAGGCACATAGACCAGTGGAACAGAACAGAGAGCCCAGAAATAAACTCAAGTCTTTACGGTCAATTAATATTTGACAAAGGAGGCAGGAGCATAAAATGGAGCAGAAACAGTCTCTTCAACAGATGGTGTTGGGAGATCTGGACAGCTACGTGTAAAAAAATGAAACTCGATCACCAACTTATGCCATACACAAAAATAAACTCAAGATGGATAAAAGACTTAAATTTAAGTCGTAACACCATAAATGTCCTAGAGGAAAACATTGGCAGGAAAATCTCAGACATTCCACGCAGCAACATCCTCACAGACACATCCCCTAAAGCAAGGGACATAAAGGAAAGAATAAACAAATGGGACCTCATCAAAATAAAAAGCTTCTGCATGGCTAAAGAAAACAGCACCAAATTACAAAGAGAACCAACAGTATGGGAAAACATATTTGCCAATGATACCTCAGATGAGGGCCTGATCTCCAAAATATATAAAGAACTCACATGACTGCACTCCAGGAAGACAAACAAGCCAATTAAAAAAATGGGCAAAGGACTTGAACAGACACTTCTCCAAGGAAGACATACAGAGGGCCCAGAGACATATGAAAAGATGCTCAGCATCACTAGTCATCAGAGAGATGCAAATTAAAACCACAATGAGGTACCATCTCACACCAGTCAGAGTGGCCAACATAAACAAATCCACAAACAAATGTTGGAGAGGATGCGGAGAAAAGGGAACCCTAGTGCACTGTTGATGGGAATGCAGACTGGTGAGGCCACTGTCCACTGTGGAAAACAGTATGGAATTTCCTGAGAAAACTAAAAATGGAACTGCCCTTTGACCCAGCAATTCCACTGCTGGGATTATACCCTAAGAACCCTGAAACACCAATCCCAAAGAACCTATGCACCCCAATGTTCATAGCAGCACAATTTACAATAGCCAAGTACTGGAAGCAACCTAAGTGCCCGTCAGCAAACGAGTGGATCCAAAAACTATGGCATACTTACACAATGGAATTCTACGCAGCAGAGAGAAAGAAGGAGCTTATACCCTTTGCAACAGCATGCATGGAACTGGAGAGCATTATGCTAAGTGAAATAAGCCAGACAGTGAGGGACAAATACCATATGATCTCACCTTTAACTGGAACATAATAAATAAAAGAAAAAAGGAAACAAAATATAACCAGAGACATTGAAGAACAATCTAACAATGGGCAGGGGGGAGTGGGCAGGGGACAATGAGGGGAGGGGATTACAGGAACTACTATAAAGGACACATGGACAAAATCAAGGGGGAGGGTGGAGGTGGGGGAGGGAGGGGGGTTTAGCTGGGGTGGGGTGGAAGGATGGGGAGAAAAGGCACACAACTGTAATTGAATAACAATACAAAATTAAAATTAAAAAAAAAGAACAATCTAACAATATCAGGGGGGAGTGGGGAGGGTACAGTGAGGAGAAGGGATTACAAGAACTACTATAAAGGACACATGGACAAAATCAAGGGGGAGGGTGGAGATGGGGGAGGGTGGTGGGTTCAGCTGGGGTGGGGTGGAGGGATGGGGAGAAAAGGCATACAACTGTAATTGAATAACAATAAAAAATTTTTAAATATATTAACAAAAGAATAACAATAAAAATTAAATAAAAATAAAAATAAATAAATAAATAAATAAAACTAAACTAAAACAGGCTAATAGAAAAAAGAACAAACTGATATTTGTTGGGGTGAGGGGATGCGTGGGTGAAAAAGGTGAAGGAGAATATAGTTAATGATAGTTTCATAACTGCATATGGCAATGGTTACTAGACAGTGTGGTGATCAAATCATAAGATATATATATATATATATATATGGAATCACTATGTAGTATACCTGAAAGTATTATAATATTGTATGCCAATTAAACTTTAATATTTTTAAAAGTCCAAGAGAGCCGTGGCTGGGTGGCTCAGTTGGTTTGGGCATTATCCCATACACCAAAATGTTGTGTGTTCAATCCCTGGTCAGGGTACATGCCTGGGTTGTGGGTTTGATCCCCAGTCAGGGCACATATGGAAGGCAACTGATCATTGTTTCTTCTCTCTCTCTCTCTCTCTCTCTCTCCCCCCCTCCCCCCAAATCAATAAGCATCCTCGGATGAGGATTTTTATTTAAAGTCCAAAAGAAAACATATGCCTGTAAAGAATCCAGAAAGAGAAGGCACCTGAGCAAGCTGAATACCTTCCCCAATGACCTTCTCTTCCCTCCTTCTAGCCTCTCTTCTGATGATAATGTTAAGGATAAACAAAGAGCATTGTTTGTTAATTTTTTACTAATTGGCTTGAAATTTTTTTTAAGTTGCATTTCTCAAATGATGCAAGCCTCATTGGTTTTCAAAATTAGATATTTGGGGAGCTCATATCTCAAGTGTCTTAAATTGGGCATGCCTAATGTTGGGTTTGAAGCCCCAGGAAGAAGTTCCAGGTTTTGAGTTCCCTCCCAGTTGTGGGCCATTGTTCTGGGGAAGGATTACAGCAAGAATGAGTCCCAGCCTCTCATACCTGCTTTGATGAGGTTTTCTTCTGGCTTGCCTGATACATGGTCATCACTCAGCCAGGCTTTAGGTTTTTCCAGAGGAAATTGTTCCATTTGCAGCTATAGAATCAGTGTGTCCATGGGAGGAAGTTCAGGATCTTCTTCCCTCACCATGTTGAACCAGAGCCCTGTCACAAATATTGATTTTGAGATTACAAACAAATTTTATCAAGTAAGCAAATTCAAAAATACAGAACGCACAAATAATTAAGATCAATTGTACTATGGAAAAGAATAATGGTGGGGGAGAGGCATCCTGTCCTACCTGAGGAACTGATATTTCACCTGAGCTGGATAAGAGGAAGGGTTGAAAAAGAAAATGCCAGCATAGGATACAGCATGTTCACAGGCTATAGGTCAGAGAGCAATTAGGCTTGATATACAGACAAAAAATATAGCATTGTTTAAATGGTAAACAAGGGAGAGTATTAGATGATAAGGCTGGCAAGAAAGGTAGGGGCCTATAAAAGGCAAATGCACTAGACAATTACAAATATTTTATTCAGGCTATTGCAAGCATGTTCATAAATGAGAAACATCTCCCCCCCAAAAAGGAAGAAAGCTCATGGTTTTTATAAAGCAAGAAAGTCATTTAGGAACAGTGGAAGTATGTCTCAAAAGGATGGAAGATTTCTTATGCATCATTGCTTTCCGGGAGCACAAGGCTCAAATAAAATTCAAAGCCATCAGTTTCCCCTCTTGTTCACAATAAATAAATATTATTCATGGCTGAACAACTCAGAGGCAACCATAAACCTCCTCAGAGGACTGAAGCAGTTTCTGAGAAACAGTCTCTCCGGAACTTTTGTTGGCTGTTCTGAAAAACCATTTAGCCATATTTTGAAAAGTTGTAGCGAAGGTCAATTGTTTTAGGATCCTGAAGATTAAGAATCCAAAAACAGGAGTGTGTAAAATGAAAAAATGAAAGTATTAATATAAAAGTTTGTATCAATGGGGCGGGGATTGAATGTGGAAGGTGGGGGGTGGGCAGGGCAGGAGAGAGTAATGGGGGGGAAATGGGGACAATTGTAATTAAACAACAATAAAAAATAAATAATTTTTTAAAAAAGTAAAAGAGCCAACTGTTTAACCCTGGGGGTAACCAGCCCACTAGATTCTAAGAGGTGGGTGGAAGAAGATCTTGGTTATGTAATACTTGCTGAGTTTCACAGATAGGTGTCAAAATTGGTTTCCCATAGTTGGGGAAGAAGTCATAAATCTCCACTAGACAAGACAGAGTTTCCATACCCATAAATTGCTTTCAGTTTACAAAGAGATCAAAGTAGCTCAAAGACAATGAACAGGAGCAATGTGTATAGTGTCCTACTGAAACACAGAATTTATCTCTACCATATCCCCATTCTGCGTAAAAGATAATCTCAGATTCCTCTTGATCACACAAATAGGCTGGTATCATTAGAATTGATCTAATTATTTACATTTTTGCAGTAAGCCTAATTTTCTATAAGGCCTTCCTACTTTTGCTTTTCTGGGAGTTTTCATAAGGAACTTCAAATTGGCATTTTAAAAGCCCTTGAGGATAGTAAGCCAAATTAAAAACTCACCATCAGATTTCACCTTGCTGCCTATAAATCTGCGCAAATTGTTTGCTTTCCAAGGTCTCTAAAACCAGTGCAGTAGATTCCATGAGGTCGGTGGAGGAAGAGCTCAATTATGCAGCCCCACTTGTTGAGCTTTCAAAACTAGGATGCTACACTTCATCTGCCAGGAAGTGACTCTCCTTACTCACCTGAAAGGCTGGGAACTCTGGAAGGCTGTTAATCCATCCAGTTGCCTGGATGGCACCGGGCAACTTTTCTTAAGCATTGGTTCCCTAAAATCAATCTGAGTTCCTGAAAATCATCTGCTCATATCTGATTAATGAGCATCATTCTCAAATATGACATTCCAGGCAAGTCCTTATGTGCATAGTCCATGTTTCCAAACATGTCCTGTTAATAAGGACAACAAATTCTTATTGAACTTAGGCAAGTAATCATATTTCCATGAAAATTAAAATATTTAATAAAAGTTTTAGAATTCTGGAGAGACTAAACAGGAAGAATAAGATATTATTTACAAAATGTCCTTTCTGTTTACAAAAGCAGAGTCTACTAAATTGTAATAAGTAACAGAACTTAAGACAAAAGAGAAAAGGGTTTCTTATATATCTAGAAAATAGAATGTTAAAACACTAACAACATTACAAACAAAACCCACAATTATCCCTCATTAATTCATTGACCTATGTAATCAGTTCTGTTCCAAGGAGTCTTGAGTTAGTGACCCGTTTCTTGATTAGAGTTCTGGAAATCCAAACTCAGCCTATTGGTATTGTCTCGAAATTATTCAAATGATGACATCAGAACCCTGTACCCATTAGTACCTGGCATAGTCCTTTTTAAAGGAACTTCGAGAGAGTCCTTTGTTCAAGATGAAGCACTCTGGCCTACAGCTGATTACAAATGATTTCAGGGAAGTGGATAAGGAAGATATGGTACATATATACTATGGAACACTACTCAGCCATAAGAAATGATGAAACACTGCCATTTGCAACAACATGGGTGGACTTTGAGATTATACTAAGTGAATTTAGTCAGTCACAAAAAGCTGAGGACCATCTGATTTCACTTACATGTGGGATATAAAACTGGAACTTGTACATACAGACAGCAAAGTGGTGGTTACCAGAGGGAAGGGGGTGGGGGTAGTAAAGGGTAAAAGGGGCCAAATACATGGTAACAGAAGATGATTTGACTTTGGGTGGTGGGCACACAGTGCAATTTGAAGATCATGTGTCATAGAAATGGACACTTGAAATCTATATGATCCATTAACCAGTGTCACCCCAATAAATTTAAGTAAAAAATACATGACAAAAGACTTAAAATAGCTGTGGTTATCTTACTATTGACCATATTCAAAAGTGAAAAATGTGATGAGATTTCATTACAAAAATAAAATAACCATCAAGGAAATGTGGTTGTTTCTGTGGCATGGAAAACAAGATAATAAAGTCAATCCAAACAAAAGTTTTAAACAAAATATCTGTAAACATAGCGATTAGCCTTATTTTTTATTTAATTATTTATTTATCAATTACAGTTTACATTCAATATTATTTTGTGTTAGTTTCAGGTGAGCCCTATTTTTAAGTAAGAGTGAATATTATATCTAATTAATAAAAATGGCCTAACATAATCTTTACAAAGAAAAAATCTTCAGATATAACATAATAATCCTAACATAATATGCCATAATAAGCATATTGTTATAATATACCAAGAATATATCAAGAATATCAAGTAATGAGTCTGCAAGTCTAGAGCAGGTCCTAAACATCTTTATATTAATAAAATTCAATAGGTAAGGGATGTAAATCCCCAATTAACAAATCACTGGCTTAGAAGATGCTAGACTCAAACTAAATAAACTTCTAACCAAGGTAGCATTTAAAAAAAATAACTGAGATTATGACTGATAATACTATACTGTTGATTTCTATTATCAGGCAAAACAACACTAGGACTTTGACAAACAGAAACCCTTCATGGACAGGGAGGGCATTGAAAATTCTGTAGGAACTTCCCATATAGCATACAATTTCTGAAATAATTATATTAATAACATTTTACCTATACCGCTTCAACCTAAGAAAGGCTGAGAATCTCTGATTAACCACTCTTCTCTTGAAACTCATCCATAGTGATATATGAAACAAACTCAATTATCACTAGCAGTTCTATTTTACAAGGTAAAATAACTAATCCTTTTTTCTATGTTTCAGGGGCCCTCTGGAAAATCTGAAAGACAGTTTTAGGTGCAAAACATATCATTTAGGATTAGCTTTGGGGAAGCCAAAATATCAAATTTGTGAGGGTATTTGAACACTGGGTTAAGATAGGCTCATGAGTGCCCTGGGTAGTGTGGCTCAGTTGGTCAGAGTGTTGTCCAGTAGACTAAGAGGTCACAAATTTGATTCCTGGGCAGTGCACATACCCAGATTTCAGGTTGTATCCCCGGTCAGGGCACATATGAGAAAGCAACCAGTCAATGTTTCTCTCTCACAGTGAAGTTTCTCAGTTTCTCTCTCTCTCTCTCTCTCCCTTTCACCCCACTCCCACCCCTCTCTAACGGCAATTGAAAAGTGTCCTTGGGTGAGGATTAAAAAAAGAGAGGATCATGGGTTACTGAAAAACAATACTCAGCTATCTATTTGACCAATTTGACTGTATAAGTTTTAAAAAGTAAAAATAAGAAATAACATGATTGTAAAGAACCATAGCTATTTCCTAAAGAACCATAGCTATTTCCTAAGTAAGAAGACTTTTTTTCTTACATAATCAAGGACATCATAAAGTCAGCATAAACAATAGAAGTTTATTCTAGCAAGACACAGAATCTTTGTCTTCTAGGCAGATTACACAGAAAGTAAGGAATAACCTCTTATAACCTTTTATTAAGAGCAGCCCAATAATCCAATAAAAATTTGACATTTAATCAGAGAGGAAATCCAATTCTAGTTTTCTGTCAAAATAATATTTGATACTAAAGCTCTTTTTGAAAATCTTATAAATAAGCACATCAAGCCTTAGCCAGCTTTAAACACAATAAATTAAATTCCCTTTCCACAAACTTTCTACAACTTTCTATATCCATACACAACCATTACAGTACAACTTTTGAAAGTACTAAAAACAAACACATTTATTAACAGACCCAAGTGTATATACCCTCTATATAGCATTATCAAAATAAGCAAAAGTATATAAACTTAAAATTGTTTAGTGATTAATGTTTCAGTAGTCTATCTTAGAAATGATCTAAGGTATCTAATGAATATCCATTAATCAACTCAATTGTGTATCACTCCAAGGTTTTAAGTTATCTAAATATGTTAGAAATTATCTTCAAGCTGATATGATACAGAACATAACTACTGTTTGTTTTCATTTGTTTAATTTTTAATTACAGTTGACATACAAGATCATATTAATTTCAGGTGTACAACATAGTGATTCAACATTTATATAACTTACTAAGTGATGACCCTGATAACTCTAGTACTCATCTGATACCATACATAGTTGTTATAATATTATTGATTATATTTCCTGTGCTGTATTCTACATCCATGCTGTTTGTACAACTGGCAATTTGTACATCTTAATTTCTTCCCCTTAGTTTCCCACTCATCTGGCAACCATCAGTTTGTTCTCTGTATCTATGAGTTTATTTCTGTTTTGTTTATTCATATATTTTATTTTTTAGATTTTCATACAAGTGAAATCATACAGTATTTGTCTTCTTCTGTCTGACTTATTTCATTTAGCATAATACCCTCTAGGTATTGCAACAACCCATGTTGTTGCAAATGGCAAGATTTCATTCCTTTTTATGGCTGAGTAATACTCCATTGTATATATAGGGAACCTATCCATGTGGAATGGCAAATGTAGCCCAGCCCTATTGGAAAGCCCATAGGCATGTGGCAGCACACAGGACACCAAATCCACAGATCGGCTCTCCTGTGGGAAACCAGACCTGCATTACACCTAGGCTGCTTTGAGGCTTGCTCTTGCTAAAACTCCCTCACCCTGAGTTGAAGCAGCAAATGCTTACTGCATATCTTTAAAGTAACTTCCTGAAGTCTGTGCTAATTCTCCCAAGGACTGAAGTGTAACCAGACCAATTACTCTTATCATTCCCTTGCATTTGTGACATTTTCTCCTTGTTAATCTGTAGGAAATAATCAGTAACATCCTTTCCTTTGCTATCTGTAAAAAGTAATTACCTAAAGCAAACCTAAGCATAATGAATGAGAACCTTCTTTGATATATGCTATTAGAAAGCCAATAAAAGCCTGTCAAGGCAACGGTCTGGTCGGGGTGCTCACCTCTTGAGAGAGTGGCTGTGCCGTCCCTTTTTCTCCACAGGACTTCAGTACCCTGCATGAATTTGTCTCATCTCATCCACAGCACCACAGACACTGCTGGCCAGAGTCCGCATCAGTATAGATATACCATTTCTTTATCCATTGATCTATAAATTGAACTTAGGTTCCTTCCATATATTGGCAACAAACACAGAGATGTATTTTTGAATTAGTGTTTTGGATTTCTTTGGAAAAATACCCAGAAGAGTAATTGCTAAGTCATATAGTAATTCTATTTTTAAGTTTTGAGGAACCTCCATACATTTTTTTTGTAATGGCTACACTAATTTACAATCCCACTAATAGTGCACAAGGGCTCCCTTTTCTCTACATCCTCAACAACACTTATCATTTGTTGCTTTACTGATGGAAGCCATTCTGAAAGGTGTGAGGTGATACTTAATTGTGGTTTTATTTTGCATTTCTCTAATGAAAAGTGACATTGGGCATCTTTTCATATGTCTATTGGCCATCTGTATGTCCTCATTAGAGAAATGTCTATTCAGGTCCTCTGTCCATTTTTTAATTGGATTGTTTGTGTTTTGGTGTTAAGTTGCATGCGTTTCTTATGTAATTTGCATAGTAACCCCTTACTGAATGAATCTTTGGTGAATATATTTTATTCAGTAGCTTGTCTTTTTATTTTGTTGATGGTTTTCTTCACTGTGCAAAAAATGTTTGTTTTGAGATAGCTCCATTTGTTTATTTTTTCTTTCATTTCCTTGACTGAGGAGACACATACCAAAAAAAAAAAAATTACTGAGAGTAATGTCAGAGAATATACTGCCTACATTTTCTTCTAGGAGCTTTATGGTTTTGGGTCTTACATTTAAGTCTTTAAACCACTGAGTTTATGATGTAAGAAAGTGACTCAGTTTAATTCTTTTGCATTTGTCTGCCCAGTTTCCCCAGCACCATTTATTGAAGAGACTGTCTTTACCGCATTGTATATTGCTGCCTCCCTTGCCATAGATTAATTGACCATAAAGGCATGGGTTTATTTCTGGGTTCTCTATTCAGTTCCATTGATCTATATGTCTGTTTTCTGACTCTGTTATGTCTGTTATCAGGTACCTCCAACTTTGTTCTTCTTTGTCAAGATTGTTATGGCTATTTTCAGGTTCTTTTGTGGTTCCACATAGATTTTTGTATCATTGGTTCTAGTTCTGTGAAATATTAGTATTTTAATAGGAATTGCATTAAATATATAGATTGCTTTGGGTAGTATGAATATTTTAATGATGTACTAGTTTGATTTGCTCTAGTCCTGGAAAGAAAAAGCCATTGGTATTTTAATAGGGATTGCACTGAGTCTGTAGATTGCTTTGGGTGGTATGAACATTTTAACAACAAAACACCATTACTATTGAAATAGGGTTTGTCAAAGTAATGATTTGATTTGGCTAAACACAAATTATTTCCTCAGAATCTTAAAATATTTAGTGGAAGTAATAGTAGCTTATTTGATCAGTAAAATTTTAGCCCTGGCCAGCTGGCTCAGTTGGTTGGAGCATGGTCCCATAAACCTAAAAAGGTTGTGGGTTCAATTTCTGGTCAGGGCACATACCTAGGTTGCAGGTTTGATCCTCGGTCAGAGCACGTACAGGAGGAAACCAATCAATGTCTCTCTCTCTTCCCCTCTCTCGAAAATTAATGGACATGTCCTCAGTTAAGGATTTGAAGGTAATAATAATAAAATAATAAGTAAAATTGTATACCTTTAAGAAGAACATACTTAAGTAGAATAAGAACATAATCATAGCCCTGGCTGGTGAGGCTCAATGGATTGAGTATCAGCATGTGAGCCGAAAGGTCGCCGGTTTGATTCCCAGTCAGGGCACATGCCTGGGTTACAGGCCAGGTCCCCAGTAGGGGGCGTGCGAGAGGCAACCACACATTGATGTTTCTCTCCCTCTCTTTCTCCCTCCCTTCCCCTCTCTCTGAAAATGCATAAATAAAATCTGAAAGAAAAATCCTGTAGTATATTCAACACTGATAATAAAAACGGCTATCCTTGTTCTGATTTAAGTCAAAAATATTAAGTGATTCATTTGTTATATTTTATCTCAATTATGTGATCTTGAATTCTTAAAATATTTAATTAGTTTCTGTAAGAACACTTCTGTTTAGCACATTGAAAGTATTAAATACAACATGATTTTCTTAATGTTTGAAAAGTTTAGGAACATTCAATTTATACAAGCACTTATTTATCTGTAAACCAATCAAAATAGATCTTTAAAAGATTTTATAATCTAATTTTATACCATCCAGACATAGAAAAATATAGCAATCACACAGTGAAAGGCAAAGGTCTTTCTGCATTACATATAAACATACAGACAGACAAATAGACAGCTTATAGCTTTAATTGTATAATTTCAGCCGTGGTTTAAGTGTAAACAGAATTATAAAACTCACTATTGTATATCAAAAAGCTGTTCTTTTCCAGATGGCATGGGATTCTTAATTGATTTAAGCTCAAAATAAACAGGAAAAAACACCAACCAGCTCCTGTCACCTTTCACCCAACAGAGATAAGATCTCTACAAACCATTAACGTATTTACAGAGATCACTGAATGGTCAGGCCATGAAAACCAAAACAAGGCACCACCAGGAATCAAGCAAGTACTCCAAAATAGTCCAAATCAAATCCTTACAGTACTAGCAGCGGGCAAGAATCCAGAATGCAGGATCTGGAGCTGGACTCACTGTTGGATGCCTACATCACCACTCAGGAGAGGAACACAAAGGGCTCTGAGTGGTTTTGTTACCTGGTAAATACATATCTGAGGGTGAGATTTAACCAATTCTAGTCATGGCAACAAAACTGTGAAAGAGAAAATGTCAGACCATTAATTAAGGAGTTGATTTTATTTGGGCTATTGCCATAGACAGAATGTTCATGAATGAGGAATATATCAAAAAAGAGGGGGGAATCTTGGAGTGGGTCTTATCTGAGTCATTTAGAAAGGGTGGAGGTTGGTCTTGTCTTATAATTTGTGAGAGCAGAGTGGTCCTTTGGAGTTAGCCACATCTCAGAACACAACAGGATCATTCATACAAGGGTAAGAGGTTTTCCAGAATTACAGGGCTCAAAATAAAGTTCAACACTGTCAGGTTGGCTGACTATGTTTTTTTCTCTTTATCCTAAGAACAATGGGAAGTCATTGAGGGTTTAGGTAGGGCTGTGACAGGGTCACTTGACCTCAGACAGTGTGGTTCTATCTTCCTACTTGCCGAATGTTCCTTCCAGCCATGCTTCCTCCCCAAGTTTTCACAAGATGCTGGATTCTGAGCTTCCTAGTGCTGTGATCCCTCTGCCTCACAGGATGCCCACCAGGCTGTCTCTGTCACTCAGGCTTTCAGACTATTTTCAGGTTTTACTGTTGCAGATGGAGACAGAGTTCAGGCTCTTGATGGTCACAAACAAAGAATTGCATGGACCACACAAACAAAACTAAGCAGAGCAAGTGAGGGAAAGTTTCTGGCATCATGATTGACAAATCCTCTGAGAAACAGGAAAAAGCCTAAAACCAAGAACACCCACCAGAGCCAATGCTGACCATCAAAATATCCAGGGAAATAAGTGGAAAACCTGACAATCAGGACCCACTTAATTAGAAAGACCAAATCCTGAAATGGCCCCATACCTCCTTGTGCGCCAGCTAAAGTGGCCAGGCAAAAAGAAAGGAAAAACCCAATCCAGTTAGAGAGAAGAAAGCACATCATTACAGTATATTAGGGATCATCTCAAAAGTTCCAAATCAATTCTTTCTCTGCTCCTAGTAGGTAATCCCTTACCTATTCCCAGCCCTTGGCCTAAGCATCAAGAAATAAGAGAAAAAGGAACAAAGGGATAGGGACGGTAATCATACAGAAAGTGTCAAGAATTGGATTTTACCAATTAAGAATTATTTGCAGAAATGCAATCATAATGAAAGTTACACTAAAATATTTGACTCAAACACATATCTTACAAATTCCAAAATCAAAATCATCCTGACTCACAAAATCCTCATTTCTTCCAGGAACCAAGGGGATAGTACCTTCAGCCTTGGTTCTCTGGGCTTCGTTATCCCAAGATACGGGAGCGGGCCGTCCCTGGCCAAGGAATGGCTCTCTTCTATTGAATAGTTACAGACTTTATAGGGTTTTTATTTAAGCTTCTACACATGCAGTTCTCCACAATCCTCCGTGATTGCCCACTCGGGGAGGAAACCACAATGCTAATTATTAGCAGGTGTCACAAGGCGATTCTCGGAAATCAGGATGCTGAGTGACGACAGCTGCAGTGTCTCAGGATTTCCTATTCTATCTCCTGCCTCATTAACACTCATCTCATCTCACACACCCTGCAGCAGAATCTCCCCCATAAGGCCTATCCCACCATGATGAGTGTTGAACGTTGAGGGATCACAAACTGGTCTACAAGAGTCAGCTAGATAGTCTAAATAAAAGAAGCGTACCTGGTACAACACAACAAATAAAGAAATGGGGTACTGTGAAAAACTGGAAAGTGCAGATCGTGCCCAAATGTGGCAGTTACTACTCAGTATAACTAATTAATTTCAAGCAGGCAACTTGTCCTGTTATCTGATCCTTTTATTTTCAAGTTTATGAATTTGTAATTGTGAGCAACCAGTTCCAATGTTTTAAAACACTGTTCAAGTCACATAAGTTGCGAATGCTGAATTTGGCCTTCAGATTGCCACTTGGCAACTTCCACTCTCATCCCCAAGGAGATCCTGACCCTCTCAGCTGCTCCCCACCCCACCTCAGCTGCCAACACAGCTCCGAACCTCTGTTCAGATGTCCTTGGCCCAAAAAAGAATTACCCGGCAATCCCATTTGCACTAAAAGCAAATCACCTGTAGGTCACCTGTTGGCCCATGAACATTATTATCCACATTTACATATTAAGCCAGCCCCATTCAGAGAATAGATCCACCTCAGTCTACCACAGCCAGCGGGTGAAATTGCAATACACACAACAGCAGAGGCTTCATCATCATTCCTGGTAGGGGCTGGACTGTAGGACAATCTGGTGGCCACTGATCTCACAAAAGCTGGGAAACAAGACATTTTCCAACTGAAGGTAGGTAAGATTCAGCTCTCTCCCTCTTCACCCTTTCTGCGGAGAAGTAGGCAAGAGGAACAGTAGTAGAAATGGTTGCCCTGACTACTGAGGCTCAGTTGGTTGGGTGTCATCCCACAAAGCTGAAAGAACGTCAGTTCGAGCCCCAGTCAGGGAACATGTCTGGGTTTCAAGTTCAGTCCCCTATCGGCACATACAAGATGTTTCTCTTAAACATCAATGTTTCTCTCCCTCTCTTTCTCCCTACCTCTCTTTCTAAACATAAATAAATGAAATCTTTTTTAAAAACAAATAAATGGCATATGAGCCCTGTGATAACTTACCAACCACAAGACAGCTAACTCTGGCAAAGTATATGCCCTGTAGTTCAAATTCTCCTGGGCCACTTTTCCAAAATTTATCTAAGGTCTGCACATTCTGAATCAAAAACACTGAGACCCGGAGTGGCAACCTATCATGCCCAGGGTATTTCAGACCTCAACACATTTAGAAACAATGTTCCAAGAAGCTTAGTGCTGGCTTTACTTACAGAGAATGCAGCAAGAAAGAACAATTTATTTCATAGCCAACTCTTGCACTAGAGAATCCTTAAAAGGAACAAAGGACAAATTTACCAGAGCAGCATACAGGCCATGCACACTCAACATACACACTCGTGCGCACAGCCCACACAGTAACACCCTTCCCCCAGTCCTGCCCATACCTGCAAACTCAAACTAGCCCCAGCCAGTAAACCCCTCACCTTCCCCTCCTGGTCCTCAACACACACGAAATCCTTGGCATTGATATTTCAGGCACAAAACTTATTTCTGCTTAACATTAATAGCACCAGAGGAACTTTTAACTGGGAATTACACCTCCTTCCACGGGAGTTTAACACTGGACCCCAGGAAAAGCCTCAGGCTATTCTGTGATCCTGTGAAAAGCCTTAGGAGCTGCTTGGGGGGATTAGCAGAAATAATCTTTACAGATTAATGGCTTTTCTGGGCCCCAGGTCTGATCTCCAAGCCTGGAACAGAACTCATCAGGCCTCTTGAGTCAGTGTGACTCAAAACTCAGGGAAAGAGCAGGTAAATTGCTAGAGATTGGTTTTGTGTGCTCTTGGAGGCCTCACAAGAGAGAAGCCCCCACTGTGGCTCTATATGCCTCAGGCATTTCCTACTTGCAAACACACAGTGTGTGCAGCATGGCCAACCCTGTGTAGATGAAAAGTAGGTGGCCCCCTACCAGGGAAGTTTGAGAAATGGCTTAAGAGGCCCCTAACAACAACAAAATCCAGCCCTCCCCTACCAAAGCACCTGGAATCCACCATTACTCTTTACTCCTGAAGCAGGGTGAGGAGTGTAAACTCCCTGTTAAATGTAAATATATTGTCCAATTAACACATTAGCATGGAGTCTTTATCCAGATTCACTGATAAAATAGCCTAGAGAACAGAAAGTAGAATCCTAAAGGGATGGTAAATAGTTTGGGGTGAAGGTTGCAAGGTGGGGTTGGGGGGGGGGATGGGAAAGATGCCCAAAAGACAGTATGATTCTCTTACAGATTACAAAGTGTATGAGCCTCACAATAATGCTGGTAAGTTGTTTATCCAGCCTTCTCTTATAGGTTTAAAAAGGTGAATTGATTTGCCCAAAGTTAACCCACTGCTAAACTCAACAGTCTGTCAGCTCATTACCTGAGTTGAGCTCTATGAGCTTTTTCTGCACATGTGCCCCACTCAGGCAATACGGTTTTGCAGAGAAGGTCAAGACACTGTCCTCACTCTCAATGAGCTCAGTCTACTGTAGATGACAGTCAAGATGTGGTGACAACAGATGCACATACCATAATAAGAGGAATACTAGGCACTGTGAGGACATACCAAAAAGAAGCCATCTGATCCAGACAGAGAAGTGGGGGTGCAGCAGGGTCAAGGAAGGCTGCCTGCAACAACCAAGACTTCAACGCAAGTATTCTCGCTCCAACCCCCTCTTCTCTATACACCCCTAATGATAAGCATCAGGATGCATTGACAATTTGGTTTTCTCAGCCCATGAATAAGGTACAGCATGCTCCAACATGCCATCCCATGGCTCCCAAGTCATAACATCAGGTCCTTCCAGCTGTGACTGTCAGAGCAGCCAGGCTTCCAGGCCCTGCCGTCATCGTCACGGCCGCTATGGGCTTCCCACACCATTGATTGTTCTTTCCCTGTAACTTGTGTGCTAGTGGGGAAGGGGGAGACCTGAGGAGCCTGGGACATGGTTGAAGTTCAGGTTCTGCCTCATTGAAAATCAATCATTTTCTCCTCATTGGGGTGACCTAATTAAAAACAAAGGTATTAAGTGTTTACTATGTGCTAGACACTGTGCTAAGCTTTTTGTAGACATTTTCTCATTTCATCCTCCCACAGCCCTATGCAGTAGGTACTGTTAACACCTCCAGTTTACAGATGAGGAAATGGAGAGTTAGGTCACATGACTTGGCAGAGCCTGGGATTCTCACCCAGGCCTGTGTAGTGTCCACTACACTACTGTCCCTGAATTGCTGTAAACTCCACCATCCCCTGCCTCCCAGCTACTCACTCTATTCACTCAATCATTGGTGTTTATTAAGAACCTACTACATTTTAAGGCACTATACTTGAATGTACTGTAATTGAAATTCTAAGATATGTAAGCCAAGGAATGTACTTTCCAAGATTTCACAGAACATAAACTTGCTGATGTTCAGAATTGAAAAATCATGATGCCCAACACCTTTATCTGAAACAGAAGTGCAGAGAGGACAAGTGAGTCACCCAAAGCCACATGGCTGGTTAATGGCTGTGCCAAAACAAAGATGGGTCAATTTACATTGCTGGTTCTCAAACTTAGTGTGTCAGAAGGATCTTCTCTCAAGTGTAGATTCCAGAACCCCACCCCAGAATACACATTCTGAATCTGTACAGATAGTGCCTGGGAAACTGCATTTAACGAAGGGCCAAATGTGGTCCTCGGAACACACAGAGACTATTTCATGCGTCCTGCTGCACCATCTGTGTCACTGAATGAGCACAATCAAACTCATTTTTACCCTTAGGTGACACAGAAAGAGCTAAACCTAATCAAAAGCAGGAAAGTATTGTGAACACAATCTACTGGGAGAGCTAAGATCAGTGCAAGGGGAACAATATGGGAAGGAATACATACAATGGCAATGAAGAATGAATTAGGAAAATACAAAGACAGTCAAGGCTATAGCAGTCAGAGAAGGAAAAGCCTCCTGTGGACTGAGGTGATCAGGGAGGACTTTCTGGAGGAGGTAGGTTTTGAGTCCAGCACTGCAGGACAAGAAAGACTGGGTGGACAATGGAGACACATTCCACAGAGAGTAAGTATAAAGTGAGGACAATGAAGACTATATTCAGGGGATATAGTGGGGGACCAAACACAGTCAGCCCCTCTTCACATGGGTCAGAGGGATGGGGAGGGACAATAAATGAGCAAATAACCAAATGGAGATTTGAGGTAGCAACAGGTGCTGTAAAGATAATAAACAGAGTGATGTTAGTATAGTAGAGAGTTAGGAGCAGAGAAAGAAAGACAAGCCAGATACAGAATGTCACCAGGGTGGAAAGCCCAGAATGAGTAGCAACAGACAATCACAAGTTGGGACCTTGCCCCCAGGGTGACCTCTTCCCCACCCAGCATATCACTGGTCCTAAACTGGTCAAGCGGTTTAGACCCCCTGACCTTTCATATCACTGGTCATACAGTTCTGACCCTCTCCTGACCTTGCCTCCCCATTTTTTGTCACTAGTCATGTGGTAGACTCCCTTAGATGAGGAACAAGGGGGCCAGAGAATAATTTCACATGACTCCCATACAAGCCCTTGCACGACCACTCCCTTAATCATTAAGCCCTAGAGATAACATCTAGGCCTCAGTTGTGTTTTAGCTCCAGGCCCAGATAAGCAGCAAGACCAGGTGCAGCAACATCATGGCTGACAGGACCAGCTGCAATGGCTAATGACCCCCTGTCCGGGGGCCAACCAATCAGTGGACACCAGGACCCTGATGGGACACACCTAAAAGGCTGATGAATATTCTATGGAGATCCTCCCCCTGAGACCTCCAGATAAAACCCCTCAAGACAAAGGACTCAGCCATCTCTCTCTCTCTCTGTCTCTGTCTCTCTATTTCTTGAGCATTGCCCGCACCTTTGCCCACCCCCTTCCTTCCCCAGCACATACTCTCTCTGGAACATTCCTGAGCCTTTCCCCTTCTCCTTCCCTCAGGCATGTATCTTTGGTTTCTGTCTCCTAAGCTCCAAGGACCCTTGTTTTGTGACTTGTTTCCTGAGTCCACACAGCTCAGCTGGCTCATTTTTCCTACCTCTGTGACTTTCTAAATAAACTTTGTCTTATAATTTGAGTTCTTGGCTCTGAATCCTTTCCCAGCCAAACTCAAGAACCAAGGTTGCTGAACCAAGTTCCAATTCTGCTGGTTAACTTGATTTTTTTTTAATTTTTATTTATTGATTTAAGACAGAGACAGAGAAACATTGACTGGTTGTTCTACCTCTCCACACACTCACTGGTTAACTACTGCAAGTGCCCTCACCTGTAACCCTGGTGTATCAGGACAACACTCTAGTCAACTGAGCTACCTGACCAGGGCCTGCAAGTTAACTTCTGGTACCACCTGGCTGCTAAGAATATGACTGGGGGTTGGAGGAGCTATCTAAATAAGGGAATAAAGGCCTACATCTGAGGAGGTGCCATTTTTGCTACAACCCAAATGAGGGTAGGTATAGGAAAACAGTGGACAATGTGACAGGAAAGGTGGTTGTTGAGACCTTAGCTGGGGACTCTTCATGATTGGGTAAACTTTTGGGTTACTGGGTAAAATCAGGTTGGGACCCTAGCCCACCAGAGTGGGCTACATTGAAGTGTACACTTTGTCCTAACATTCAAATCTTTCAGTAAGCTCAAGCCCTCACACACTCTTTTTCTCCTTTCAAATGCTCAGCAGTTCCTAAGGTGGTTCAGTTTTCTCAACTCTGTTGAGAGAAGCCTTGCAGCGAAGGCCTGACCCACCAAAATCGCCCTATGCCAAGGCGCTCAGCCTAAAATGGCCTAAATGCATGAGTAGGTAGACATCTCTCTCCTTTGGGAGGTCAGTCTATTGCTCTAGAGTGAGGACCTGAGGCCAATGCTGGAAAAATAGCTAATTAAACTTAAGTGAATTTTTCTTTTGCCCTTCCCTTAGCGTTCCCTACAGTCACAGAACTCCTGCAGCAATAGCTACAACCTGTGTCTACACAGAATGTATTTTGCCATGGATAATGCTCACCCACATTTTTGTGTGCATTATACACAGGATTATGCCCATTATCATACCCATGGTGTGTGATCATTATACCCATGTATAATATGCATCCTTATTTTTCCCTCAAAACTGTGGGTGGAAACGTGTGCATTATGCATGGTGAAATACAGTAGTTCATGGAAAAACCACCAGGTTGGTGATTTGTCTGGAGTACCCTAGCATCCCCTTTCTGCGCCTTTCTCTTCCCTTGAAGAAAATCTTTCCCTGACCAGATGTTCAGGACCCTCAAGGTCTCTCTTTTTACCCAATCTCCTTCTCTCAGGAAACAATAGTAAAAGCCCACTAATATTAATATTGAAGTAACTCATGAGATCTAAGGAGTATTTACATTTTAGTAGAGTGGAATTGTAGGTCTTAGCAAACAGATGTGGAAGTTTATTTTTCTTTTAATTGGTATTTTACATGCATCCTTAAAAATGATATTAGACACTTGCCTATCCTGGCAATATGGAGTTAAACTCTGATTCCCTAAGGTACACACTAAAAGAAAGACAATGAGGGGCAGGAAAGAGCCAAGACACAGATTTGTCATAACTGCGGGATGAGTTTATTTGTTTTTAACCGTAATAATGATTAATATATGGCAACACCCTGCGTTGCGGGTATAAAAACACAATCCTTCCCAAAATATGACTCAGCCTCTGTGCTCCCAGATACACTGAAATTCCTTGGAAGGCAGCTGCGGGCCTTCATGGAGGCTCCTATTCTTGCTTCTTTCACAGTTGGACAAAGTAAAACAGACCCACAACCTTGCTCCTAGGTACTCACTCATAAGCTAAGAAGGACTGCGCTCACAAATCCTCACATAGCACAGCCAAGTAGGTCCTGTTCAGACCAACAGTTCTCCCACCCCCAACTACCGCAGGGGAAATGGGCTGCTTCTAGGCCAAACTCCCCACTTAACAGCGATCCAAACACCTCATCCTGGACCTTTGAGTAGAAGGGCCTGGGAAAATTCAGAGGAATAACTGTTGCCTTTATCCACAAAATTCCTACACTTCCAGAACAGTAACTCTGCCCTCTTCTTGCTTGGGGACTCCTTGTGATTGTATCTTTTACCCTAAGAAGTGAAACAATAACTCATTCGCTCTACTCAGACCATACTCATGGGTGTGGCTTTTCAGTTAACTAATTGCTTCTTGGGAGGAGGAGAGGTAGGAAGGAGCAGGGTGGAGTAAAGGCTAGGAAAAGTCCAAGTATCCTAATTAGCATCACTTTTAACTGTGGGCTCCATAGGCTTTCCTTTCCACTTATCATACTTATTAACAGGAAAGCTAAGACCCAAAGAGGGCAGGAACTTGCCCAAGGTCACACCAAAAGTATAGAGTAGAGCTTGGGAACAAGAACAATGTCCTCTGCCTCCAGCCAAGTGCTCCATCCAAAGAAATGTGTGATTTTTTCCCAGTGAGTCAGGGGAAAATGTGGAGAAACAGGGCTATCAGAGGAGAGGGTTGTAGTTCATGTGCTTTCAGTCACCCTCCCAAGATGAAGAGGAATGAGAGACGCAAACAGGGCCTGAATGGAGGAATTAGAAATCCCTGAATTGTAGAGGGGAAAGGCAAAGAGATGACAGTTTCTCCTGTTTTCAAAAACTTCACTGCACTTGCTTCACTATCCTGGAGAGAGGGAAGGAGGGGAGTGAGAAAAGGGAGAAGGGAGAGAAGAGGAAGAAGTGGGTGAGAAAAGAAAGGAAAGAAGTTGGTTAAAAGATCTGGAAGAAAAGAGGGTGGCTGAATGACTGCCATCCCAAGATGCTTTGGGGCCCTGAGTTATAGTACAGGTTGATTCCTTTTCTTCTCTCCCCTCCCCATCCCCCTATTCTGTACTGTCTTGGGTGCACATGTGTGCGCACACACACACTCATTAGTCTCCCCTGGGCCCACCCCTATTTCTTCCCCAGATGTGCTGGCCCAGGCTCTAGAGCCTCAGGCTTCAGCTGCTGTGAAGGAATTGCGCGGCCAGCCCAGCCTACATGCTGCTTGACCTGCATATTTCACAGCCGTGAGTTCCCTCTGCCATTACCCAGGGGGCCTGAGCAAAGAGAATTTAGCCCCACTCTTCAGAACCCAACTGAATAACACCTCACTCATCCAGAGGTTGCTTCTCTGGCAGCCTCCTGTACCTGCAACAGAGTGGCGTAACAAGTTAGAAGTGGGGAAAGGCCTCCCAGAAGTCACAATAGACGTTAGCATGCACACAGTAAAGTTTGCAGGCTGTAGTCATAAAAGAATGTTTCTCGAAGCCAATTCACTTTACTTCAGATTAGTCCTTACAAGTATATTTATTGTTTTTGTGACCACAGCAAGTGAGAGCGAGTAGTCAATTTCGAGGAGGCAGAAATACTGATAATAGCAGAAGTGACAGTTGAATGGAGATGGTGGTGAATCAAAGATATATTTTTTTCCTCTTGATAAGATTGCAGGACCGACTCCTACTGTCAAACATGGAGCGAATTGGTGAGCAATGAGAAACTTGGCAAGTTTTGTTGGCCAAGAATAGTTAGTTTTCCTAGCTATTTGCTTCAGTTGTCTCAGGACCGTCCTTTCAGCCTGACCATTTGCTTGAGGGTGACAAGTTATGATGGTGACAGCTCAGTTAAGTTTTCTCTGTTAAAAATTAAAAAAAAAAAAAGACAAGTCCTTAAGCCCAACTAAGGTAAACCCCAGCTCCGTGTCAGAAATGATGAAGTCCAGAGATGTGGTCGCAGGATACTTGGGACAAGATTCAGAGCATCAGTCTCCCACTAGAGAAGGAGCTACCGCAGGCGAGAGCCTCTTCCCTGGACTGGTCATGCCAAATCATTGTGCTTTCATGACTGAGGGTTTCTGGGGGGAGAGGCATATAATATGGACCAGTGAGGAGGAAGAAGACATTAGTGCCGGGTGAGATTAGAGCTGGGAGTGAGCACCCTGACCACTTAGGCTGGGCCCTGACGGAGGGAGCAGTGGAGCAGAACCATGCACCCTGGCTAAAAGGCATGATCACAAATTAGGTGGATGGTAGCATTGAGTCCATCCACAGCTGAGGCTCAGACACTGGCAGAGGAAGACAGAGCAAAGCATTCAGCCCCCAGGAAAGGAACTTGGCAAGAGTTAGGTATGGAATCAAAGCCTCAGTCAAGTGGACCTTAGTCCAAGAAGAGAGCCCAGGCAGTTGAACTGGGCTACACAGCTGAGGGTAGGAAAAGGCTGGGACCAGAGGGCTTAAAGTACTTGGGTCTTCCTTACAGCTCACTCCAGTCATAAGGGATGGGCTGAGGCAGCTGAAGTGTCCCCATACCCTATTCAGGATGGTCTCAGGGCAGAGAACTAGGAAAGGATGGGGGAGGCAGGGGCTTGTAGTCCCCTTGAACAAAATAACAATTCCATCATCACGTTCATCCTTTGTAGGCCTGGAATTCACCTTGGATTCCTTAGTCAGCTTCTCTGAAGATCCTTACACCTATTTTTCAAAACACTTTCATTGAGATATACTTCACATACCATACAATTCACCCATTTAAAGTGTTTTTAGGGTATGCACAGGGTTGTGCAACAATGACCACATTCATCTATTTTGTCATTAAAATTTTTATTTTTCAGAACATTGTACATTCACATGTAGTTGTAAGAGATAATACAGTGATCTCTTGTATACTTTGTCCAGTTTTCCCCAGCAGTAACATCTTAGAAAACTTTAATACAATATCACAACCAGGTTATCGACATAGATACAATCCACCTATCTTGTTCAGATTTCCCCACTTTTACGTGCACAGTAGCTTTTCACTTAATATCATTGATGGGTTCTGTGACTTTAAGCGAAACAACATTAAACAAAACTAATTTTACCATAGACTAATTGATATAAACATGAGTTAAGGTCCTAAGGCATCGCATTAACATTGCAACACAATGACATTGAATGAAAAGACATTATTTTAGGACCTGCTGCATTTATTTGCATATGAGTGCATTTCATTCCATGCTATTTTATTGCCTGTGTAGGTCTGTGGATCCACCACCACAGTCAAAACGGCTGAATGGTCCCATCTCCCCATGGACCTTTCATGTTGCCCTCCTCCCTCACACCTGCTTCACTCCTCTCTCTTCCCTAAACCCTGGCAACTGCTACTCTCTTCTCCACATTTACTAACTCTTGTCACTTCAAGAATCTTATATAAATGGAATCAATCATTCAGTCTGCAACCTTTGGGGACTGACTTTTTTCACTCAGCTTAATGGCCTTAGGATTCATCCTAGTCCTTTCATATTTCAATAGTTCATTCGTCTTTATCTCACAGCCACTTTGCAGTGAGGGAGATGTGCCAGTGGCTGCAGAACATGCAGGAACAGCCCTGGAGATGGCCTCACAGTGCAGTGAAGGAAGCACGGAAGCAGAGGGCATGGGCCTCAGTAGAGTTCTTCCCCTTGGAGTCTTGAACTGCACTTCGGCACGTGGCTCCCTCTTTTAGTTGAAAAAGTGCACAGCTCTGTTCTTTAGCAATCAGCTGCCAGCAGTTGTCTCCACAAAACATCTGGCATTTGGGGTTTCCACCCAAATCAGACACCACTCTCTAGTGGACAAGCCTCAGAGGTAAGAAATTATTAATACTAGTGCAGCCCAACCATCTAGTGCTTAACATTCCAGAAACTGTCCACATACTGAGCAACCATTGCCTTTGGAGGAAGAAAAACTATGGCAGAAGCCTAGGAGCCTCAGGAAAGCCAAAGGCTATTTTGAATGATTTGTGAGCAGAATTATCTTGAGGAGGATATACTCCAGCATTCTTGGTGGCACTGATGTCACACTGAAAAGCTAAAGGCTTTCTGCTTCTTCAACTTCTATTGATCGCAGGATCATCAGAATGAAGTACCTGTTAGGATGTTTGTAATTCACTTAAAAATATTAAAGCAGCCCTGGCTGGTGTGGCTCAGTGGATTGAGTGCTGGCCTGTGAGGCAGGGGGTCGCTGGTTCAGTTCCCAGTCGGGGCACATGCCTGGGTTGCAGGCCGGGTCCCCAGTGGGGGGTGTATGAGAGGCAGCCACACATTGATGTTTCTCTCCCTCTCTTTCTCCCTCCCTTCCCCACTAAAATAAACAAATAAATAAAATCTTTAAAAAAATATTAAAGCAGACAGTGTCATATTCTGTGTGATTAGTTTCTACACTCTATGTGTAGGCAGCTGCCCTATCAGGACCTGTCGCTCAAAGCCACACTGCAGACATGGCTACCGCAGCCATCAGCTTCAGTGGTCACTACTTCCTATTAACACGAGAGGCTATGCTAGTTAGCAAAATAGCTGTTAGGAGTAAGTATTCATTGGAGAAGACAAGCATTTTAACTTATACAATGGTTATTAAAAAATAGGTTCTTATTGATGAAATTAGTGGTATTCAAACTATGTGGACAGATTAAAATATTTCAGCTTGAACAGGGCATAAAAATCTAGTGGTCTCTACTCTTAAGGATTGTATTCTCAACCTGATTCCTAAAGGGTCCTGAGTCCTGCTGCTATTTCCAGAGAATTCTTGGCCCCCAACCTCAATAAATGGTTACCTATATCTGTGGCTCGAATATTATCACATTTGTCTCAGGTGAACTTTGCCTGGAAAAAGAACCAAAAAGGGCAGAGATCTGAAATATCATTGAGATTCGAGAACAGGTTTTGTGACTGTGTTTGTGCCTGTTTGCTAACAAATGTTTATATGTGTGGCAGATTTGGGTGTGACACTTGCTTTTATTCCAAAGGGGCAGCATGGTTGTGGGGAGGCAGCTAACCCCCTCAACTTCCTCCAAATATTGGTGACTACATGAAACCTAATAGTTGGGGTTGAGTCAGGTGTCAGTTTGTCAAACTCTCGGCTGCCTCTCATCTGCTGAAAAGGTCAACGTGTGGATGAAAGGGAGAGAGTCAGGTGAGGAAGCAGCAGGCATGCACAGAGCAGTCATATCTGCAAGGTCACCTTAATCCACCTTTCAAAAACTTTCCAATCATGAAAATAAAAAAGAATCAAAAGACCAACTAATGTCTAGCCACAGGGTCCCTGGCATGCCTAGATGGAACTGTGTTACTAACTCACTGTGAGACTTTCAGGTACAGAGAGAGAGAGAGAGAGAGAAAGAGAGAGAGAGAGAGAGAGAGAGAGAGAGAGAAGAGAGAGAGAGAGAGAGAGAGAGAGAGAAGAGAGAGAGAGAGAGAGAGAGAGAGAGAGAGAGATACAAATAAAGATATAGATGTAGATATAGATGTAGAGATATAGATATATGTGCATTCCCATATTAGACTCATAATCACCTAAAAGGTAGCTTCAATTATTGTTTCAGTTTACAGCAGCGGAGACAGACTTGCAGAGGATTAAATGCCTTGCCTAAGGTCACATAGCCAAGATAGGGCTAGGAGTCAAACTCAGATCTGTCAGATTCCACATCCAGTAGACTCCACTGCTTATCAAACCTTTACCTTATATTTCACACCTTCTATAAATTCATTCTTGGACTCAGAGAGCACCTGAGACCCACAATTGTATATCTTATTCCAAGGCTGTCTGCCTCTGGATGGCCCAGCCCCAAACCCTTAATGGAGAGCACGTCATCCTGCCCCACGCAAGCAGCCAGCTGTCCCAGTTATAATTTAGGAGGCTGAGCAATTCCTGCTGGGATATTCTCATTCTCTCTCTCTCTCTCTCTCTCTCTCTCTCTCTCTCTCTCTCTCTCTCTCTCTCTCTGCTTTTTTCCAGGTTGGGGTCAGTAGGTTAAGCACCTTCTGCTTTGGAAATCTTCGAGGCACTTGAAAAGACAAAGCTTTTTATATCTGCAGAAGAGGAGACCTCTGTCACACGAACAGAAACCTTGAGTGTTGGTCCCCTCCTTAACCATCTGGACCATGCTTGCCTCCCACACCGCCATAAACCACCCGCTCATCCACACTTGGTTCAGGAGAAAGTCAGAATTATACAAATAGCTTCTTGGTCATTGCTTTGAATTATGCAACCCCTTGGGTAAACTATGACATTACAACATTTATCTTTAAAAACAGTCGTTTTATGGCCGGCCAAGTCATGATACTGTCATCTCATCTCACACCAGGGTGACCTCATCGTCCTCTGTGGGCCTGAGATGCTAATCAAGAAAGGCCTGGCTTTGGGGAGGTCCAGGCAAACAGTCAAGAGCCGGTGAAGTCAATGCCCTGAAAGGACAATTTTGTGCTCCTTTCTTGAGGTGCTGGAGAGGAGGACAGGGAGGAGGGAGGTGAGGGGCAGACGCCTCTGATGCTGCTGCAGAGAGTATGGCTATGTGAGCATGTCTGCATGACACTTACATGACGGGTCCAGGTTCATGCCCCTTCTAAGGCCACTTGACCCATACTGATAGCTCTCCGCCCACCCCACCATCCCCCCCGCCCCCTGCTGTTTCTATGAAACCTGGATTCTGCGATTCATTCTATCCTGAATCAGGGGAAAACAGAATATCTCCATCCATACCTCACCAGCTGAGCCTCAAGTAAGTGGTTTCTGGCCCTGCTGTGATCTCATAATTCCAGTTCCAGTAACTGGGCTCCTGTCCCTTCCCTTACGTATGAGTACGTGCCTTGACCCCAGTTCCTGGGATTGGGCTCCTGTCTTATTCCCTCAATATCTGAGGCTCTAACAGTTCCCTAGGTGTACAAATTCTTCTAGCATCAACGGGAGAGGGGGCTTCCTTTCCAACCCCTGCAATCCCTACCCAACCTGGGTCCTCCCCAGGCAATTGGAATCCCTTGGAATTTTAAAGTTTACATTTCAGTTGGTTCCCTGGTAGGAAAGATTAAGAAATCAGCGCTCAATTATGCTAGATGTGTACGTCCTAGAGGCCTACTGTACAGCATAGTACCTATGGTTAATAATGCTATACCATATACCTAACATTTTGCTAAGAGGATAGAAATTATATTTCATACTACCACCAAAATTAATAGTAATAATAATAAAAATAAAGAGGATGGAAGGAAACTTTTGCAAGTAATGTATATGTTCCTAGCATACATAGTGGTGACAGTGTCATGGGTATGTCTTTATCCCCAAGCATATCAAGTGGTGTATGTTAAGTACATACAGCTTTCCATATGTCCATCATGCCTCAGAGCAGCTTAAAAAAACATCAGTACTCACTCATTTCTGCCTGTTTCCTCTCCTACCACCTCCTTATTTCTGTTAGTCATAGTAGTATTTTTACTTTGACCAGATTTCTTTTTTCTTTTTTTAAAAGATTTTATTTATTTATTTCTAGAGAGAGGGGAAGGGAAGGAGAAAGTGAGGGAGAGAAACATCAATGTGTGGTTGCCTCTCACACGCCCCTTACTGGGGACCTGGCCTGCAACCCAGGCAGGGACCCTGACTGGGAATCGTACCCGTGTACCTCTGGTTCGCAGGCCAGTGCTCAATCCACTGATCCACATCAGCCAGGGCTACTTTGACTGAATTTCTAACCAGACAAAGGTAACATGCCCTTGCCACCTGCAACATCACTTCCTTGACACCAACTCCCTTCCCTACAGCCTTCTCTAAAGCCTCCTGCCAGGTCCCCCGTCAATGCTCACTGCCCAGCTCCCTGGGCCTGACAGCAAACCTACAACATTGTCCTCCCTTGGCTTGTCGATGAAGCCGCCTCTTGCCACCGGCTCTGCTCCCCTGGGCTGTTACTCTCCTTAAGTGCTTCTCTCAAGCAGTCTCGGCATCCCTGGCCACCAGCAGGTACTGGGCGGGTTCCTTGACTCTGGCCCTCATGCTGTGCTCTGAGGTGACACAGACAGCAGGCTGGGCTGCCTGGCACTCTAAGCCACCCTGAACCATTCATGCAGGTGCCCTTGAAATGAACTTTTATCAATAAATTAAAGAAAACAGAGGAAATAACATGTACCCAAAAGACCAGAAATCTAATGGTTTACAGGCTAAAACATCTAATCACAGATTGGATTGGATGACAGTGAAGGAGAACATGTAGCTATCTTTCTATCTTTCACTCCCCCAAATGCTTTTTTAAGGTTGTTTTGTTTTGTTCCATGGATTCCATATCCCCTACAGCAGAGGGGGTCAGCTCCGGTCACAACCTCCTATTTAAAAAAAAGGCAGTATACACATAGTAGTTGATAATTCATGCCCAGGGGCAGAAAGGCTCCATTTCAGCTTTCTCTGCCTCCTGCCACTGAGCAAGTCTCTGGCCTGGGCCCAAGCAGGACACAATCCTGACAGCCCACAGACCTTTACTGATGCCCTCCAACCAGCTGGAATGCCACTGCCCTCCCTTCATATATCTGAGCCCTACTCATTCTGCATACCTCTCTCTTGCTATCCTATCACCTCCTCCAGGAAGCACACCTGTGTTCTGCTTCTCACCCTCCTGCAGCACTTAAAAATCTATGCTACACGATCTAGTGCTTCACTCACCAAAATCTTTTTTTAAAAGATTTTATTTATTTATTTATTTTAGAGGGGAAGGGAGGGAGAAAGTGAGGGAGAGAAACATCAGTGTGTGGTTGCCTCTCGTGCACTCCCTACTGGGGACCTGGCCCACAGCCCAGGCATGTGTCCTGACTGGGAATTGAACCAGTCACCCTTTAATTTGCAGGCTGGTGCTCAATCCACTGAGTCACACCAGCCAGGGCTTTACTCACCAAACTCTTAACCCCTGGTACTCCATGTAAGCCAGTTTAGACGCCACAATACTATCATCAGCCTCCTTCTTGACCTCACCCAGGACAGTTAGCATAGGCCTGAGCCTGACTTGGGGCTCAGCAAAGACACAGTGGAGATGCTTGTTCTAGAGACAAAATCAGGGGCTCCCATTCTTTTCACATAACTGGCTAGAAAATGGAGTGCTCAGATGCAGCTATGAAACAAAAACCCTCCAGCATCCTGGGGAGCAGCTACCAAAGACACCACAACTATCCCCAGGTCATTGAACCACGGAGTGTTAGAGTGGAAAGGAATCTTAATCGTTTGCTCCCAAACTTTTAAACCAGGGTGTGCACACCCCAGGGGGTCCATGGCAGGGTGCCAAGGGGGTCCACCAAGCCACAGGATAAACATGGCATGCTTTCTTAGGGTGTCAGTTTTACTCAAGTATAAGAAATTTAAAACATTTCCATATTAAAACAAATATGACTGTATCATGGAGAAGAATGCAAACTTTGCACACATTTTTAAGATAAAACATGAGCCCTCAAAGACACTTTAGAACATGCAGTAGGCTGCTTTGGGTTACCCCCATCCAACCCTCTCCTCTACCCGTGCTGGGGATTTCATTTTCCCTCTCCTCTATCATTAGGGTTAATTCAGTTAAAAAAATAAATTAAAATTTGAGAAGACTGATCTAGTTCAGCCCTTTCTTTTCACAGAACAACTGAGGCCCCCAGATGAGAAATAACTTGGCCAAAGCCCCAGACAGTGAGTTCAGCAAGAGCTAAGACCACAATCCACCCCCGTCAGATGCACATTTTTGCCTAGTGACTTGCTCAGGTGACTACTGACGGAAAACTAGACTTCCTCATTCACTCTGTGCCACCTCTTGCACCTACCCTTCAGCACTGTTTCTTCTTGGCCAAGGATGATACACCTACCCTTAGGTAGGGAAGCTGTGGCGGCGGCAGCTCAGAGAGCAGACCAGAACCTTCAGTGCTTTGGCTAGCTTCAAATACAGTGAATAAGGCCCCGTTTCCCAGACATCAGAGTGTAAATGATGAGACAGTGTTAGGGAGAGAGAGGCAAAGCAAGGAGGATGTCCCGCTAATCAGAGGCTATGGCCAGGAAGCAAAGAGATGATCCTAAGAGTCTGCTTCTTCCCGTTGTTTCTGTAAGAAAGTAGATGCTCTAAAGCCACCACAGCAAGACTCCAAGGAAACTGGCCCCTCAGAGGAGCCTCCCACCCCACCCTGCCCCCGCAGCAACTCCTTCCTTATCTCCTGAGCTGAATCTGCTCTCAGGCTATGGGACTAAACAAATCATCTCAAATTTCTTAAGAAAGTAGTGACTTTGGATTTAAATGAACTCAGTTGCACAATGGTCATGTATAATCTCCGTGCAAATTAGCAGGTGTTGCCTGTAGATTCACATACTTACATCCACTTATTCACACCTCAAACCCACAACACTTGCTGTTACACAGACATGCAAATTCTTCTGCATGCTGTCACCAATACAAACCTAAGCCCACATTTGTGTTGGGAAACCCAATACGACCATAGTCTCTGCCCACACTTCTCTCCGACACCCAGCCCCGGGCATGCACAGCCACCGTTGATACCCACATTCACAGTCACACACATGGGGTTGAGAAGTGACCCAGGCTGCCAGGGTTAGAGCCACATTCCACGGTGTCCCATTCCCCTCAGAGAACTAACAGATCATTTCACAGAGATGTCATCACCTGCCTACTAATGGCAAGTTACAGCCAGAATAAATGGTCCATTACCCACCCCCATTACAGGTAGGCCCACAGGAGAATGACAGCAGAGACAAAGGAGACTTGTGGTTCAGTGTCACTGGAGGAGACTGACCAGACAGGTAAGATGGGGGCTCGTTCCAGCCAAAGAGATTTCCTTTCCTCTCTGCGCCCTAGAGTTGGGGGTGGGGAGATCAGAAGGTAGTCTTATGTTTGCAGGTTTCTCAAACTCTTAGCTACAAATCAGGTACGGGGGGTGGGGGAAATACTGCTTTTGGACCCGGGTTTTCCTTGTCCAGAAGACAATTGGGTTGTATTATTATACTTTCTCTTTTGAACAAGGACCAAGTACTTTTGGGAGTAGTGTACTGACCAGCGAAATGGTACCAGGAGCCATTTGCCAGGACTGAATTTCAGCCCCACCACACAAGTTGTATGACCTTGAGCAAGGTCCCGAAGCTCTCCAGCCCTCCGCTATGCCATCTGCTAAGAACAGGAATAATCATCTCATCTACCTCATGGTGGTGGGGCGTGATTTCAATGTCCGACACTTCCATACAGCAGTTCCCCTTTCTCCACGGTTTTGTCTTCTGCTTTTTGTTACCTGCGATCGACAGTGGTCTGAAAATATTCAGTGGAAAATTTCTGAAACAAACAATTCGTATATTTGAAATTGCAAACTGTCCTGAGCAGCGTGATGAAATCTCACGCTGTCCCGCTCTGCCCTGCCTGGGATGTGAATCATCCCTTTGTCCAGTGTATGCATTCCCCACCCGGCCATTAGTCACTTAGAAGTCGGCTGGGTTATCAGATTGACTTTTGCAATATTGCAGTGCCTGTGTTCAAGTCACCCTTATTTTACTTACATTATTATTATTGTCCTATTTGCTTATTAGTGCTTGTTGTTAATCTCTCACTGTTCCTAATTTACAAATTAAAATTTATCAAAGGCATGTGCGTATAGGAAAAAAACATAGTGTATGTGGGATTCGGTGCTATCAGTCCTTTCAGGCATCTACGGGGGTTCTTGGAATAGATCCCCCGTGAATGGGGGGGGGGCAAGTGTAGTGTCTGGCACTTAGGGCGCTCAGTAAATGCAATTATACAAATGAGCGATTTCCTGTTTTTCTCTGACCTCCACTCCCTCACTACCTGCTTGCCCACACAGAGGTGACAGGTTAAGTCAGCCGGTTTCTCAGACAGGCCTTCTGAAGCACATAGAGAACAAGCTGACCGAATACCACACAGAAAGAGTGATCGGCTTGGAATTGTTTGCTTTGGGGTGCCTTGCATGGTGTTCTCATCTACTTCGTTTCTCCCTTAGGAAAAAAATGAGCATAGTTTGAGGAAACCTGGGGACAAAATAACTGGGGCCAGACAGGATGTATATAATATTAAGAACAATGACCACTTAATATGTGCCAGGCACAGCTTCAGTACATTCTGTATATTTTTTTCATTTAAACCTATAGCAAGCTTAGGCAGTAATGACTATGATCACTATCATCATCATCATCATCATCATCATCATCATCGTCATCATATGGAAGAGAAAACTGAGGCTAGAATGGCTTCAAGCTGGGACTTGAACTAAGGGAGTCTGACACCACAGACAACCATTAGACTATATCGCTGCTTAGCTTATAAGCAGAAGAAGGAAGGCAGGAACAAAGGACAAAAGAGCAATACAAATTCTTTTCCTTTTTTTAAAAAAAATATTTATTTATTTATTTTTAGAGATAGGGGAAGGGAAGGGGAAAGAGAGGGAGAGAAACATCCATGTGTGGTTGCCTCTAGCGTCTCCCCCCACTGGGGCCCACCCTGCAACCCAGGCCTGTGCCCTGACTGGGAATCAAACCAACAACTGTTTGGTTCACAGACCGGTGCTCAATCCACTGAGCCACACCAGCCAGGGACAACTGTCCTTTTTCTAAAGGCATGTTGGTTTTCCATGTGCTGTTCACAGAAGTTGGTTTCTTTTTCACATCAGGCCTGTGAGGTATTGGGAAAGGAGGACAGAATCTCGGATGCGTTGTGGAATCACTTTTGAACGGTGACTTCATTTTGTCCTCACAATACCTCTGTAAAGGGGTTCAGTTACCCCTTCACTGTACAAATGACATCCTGAATCCAGTGAGGGTTACTTCTTTTTCCTATACCTTTCTCTCATCCCATATATCCAGCGCGACCCTGGTCTGAGATTTTGTCCTGTTGAGGATTTTCTGTAAACCAAAGTATTCTGAAATCTCATGACCCTAAACAAGTGGATCTTTGCATAATCCCAAGGCCTATAAATTGAGAGTAGTTTGCCCCATTGGATCTTACATCAAATTATTCCTCTGCTCCTTACTAACGATATGATTCTGTGCTAATCACTTAATGTCACCTCTACAGGAGGTGGTAATGGCACCTCCTGCTGCACAGGGTTGTGAAAATTACATAACTTCCATGGAAGTGCTCAGTCATTGGGACACTTCACGGAAACGATATTTAAAACAGAATCATCAGCTTAATCTGAAAAGAGCCCCAGAGGAGCAAAGGAACATTTGTACCTCTGACCTTTGATCGTGTAGGCCTCCCAGTCTGCGACTGTGGTTGGTGACTTTGGGAATGTTGGGGGACAAAGAATGCGGAAGGTCCCTGAAGTGACTGTTCAGGAAATCATCGATGCATTATTTATATCATCAGAGACACAGCTAAATTCTTTACATCACATACTTCTCAAAGTAGTTTTATCTACAGTATTTTACTTACCATTCATGAAACACCCTCTCCCCGCCCCCCCCCCCCCCCGCAAGAACTAGTCTTTACCAATTAAAATTGTTCCACTTGCTTTGTTACTATTTTCCCCTTCCTGGAAGTGGCCCACCTGGATTTGCAAAATCCTTCTCATCTTCCCTTCAATACCTCTCCTCTACAAATGCCACCTTGGTCCAGAACATAGCCCTGAACCCTCGGTCAGCCTTCTCTCTGCTTTATGAATCCACACAGCCCTGTACATCTTCTACAGCCCTGTATTCTAGTCACTTATATACTGGTCTTAACCTCTGTCCCTCCTTCCCCGCCTTCTCACTGAATCCACAAAATCTTCCAGGGGAAGAACAGAGAAGGAAGGGATGGTTTCTCAGTTGTTTTATGTCAGCCCCATTCTTAAAGTTTTTATTATGGAAAATTTCATGTGTGTATATTCATACAGAGAGTAGAAGAAATATAAAATGAACACCCATGTACCCATCACCTGGCTTCAACAACGAGGAACACAGGAACAATACTGTTACCTCTTGCCTTCTCACTCTCGGTTATTTTAAAGCAAATCGCAGAGAGACTGATATTTCATCCATAATATTCCCGTATAGATGCCTTCTTTTGCATTTCTGTGTCCCCTGCAGTTTGAAGAGCATTTACATCTGTGCTCCCTACCACTGGGAGCCTATCAAAAGATGATTTCTGAGCATCTACTATGTGCCAGACCTTATGCCTGGCTCTGCAGGCTCTGGCTGAGCTAGGGAGACACACTAGAACCAAGACACGATGTTCCGAACCAAGACACGATGTTCCGAACCAAGACACGATGTTCCGAACCAAGAATTGCCACGGTACGAGAGAGAAAGCACAGGGTGCACGCAGGAGCTCAGCACCAGGACCTCAAATTGTACTAAATGAATTGAGCTGTATCTGTTTTCTCCCCTAATGGAGACCCTGAGTTCGGAGTCGCCGTGAGTCACGGATTCTCCAGCAGGAGGCGCTGCAAAGGCGGGGCGGGGGGATGCTGGCTCTGTTGCTCCTCCTGCCGGAGAGGTAGAAGTCGACCAGAGCCCGCTGTGGGTGCAACCTACAGGCGACAACGCAGTTTAGTAGGCGAGCGGGACGCTGAGAACCAGGGCCTGAGAGGGGTCCCAGGGTTCAGGTGCCGGGCAGGGACGCGGAGGGGGGTGTGGGTCAGGTCGGGCACCTGCTCTCAGTTCTTCTGCACGCTGCCCGTTGCCCGTTGCCCTGAGTGCCGCCAGCTCCTGTCCCAACTGCCGCTCTTCCTGATAGAATATCTCGGAGCAGGGCACGGAACAGAGCGAGGAAACACCTGTTTCCAACAAGAAAAGGGGTGGGGGGAAACCCCTACCAGGCTTCCAATAGCCCCTCATCGAGTCTGCTCTCCAGAGCCTTGTAAAAGCGCGCCCAGAAAGCCAGTAGAGATCATTTTTCAAAAAGATCGCTTTCTATTTCTTACTACCCCCTCCTTCTCCTAAGCTGTAACGTCCCTTAAAAAAAAAATGTCTTCTTTCCTCCGTGGGGTTTCCCGCTCCTCCCAGACCCCTTAAGGCCCCGCCTTGATGCCTGCAGGGACCGCCGCCACCCCCAATCCCAAATTTCGCAACAGCATTCGCTTCCGGATTCTTCACTTCCTCAGCCCCCTGCTGACCTACAGGTGGGGAGTGGGACTGGGGAGGGGGGAACAGAACAAAGAAACCAAGGAGCCCCTGTCCCAGGCCAGGCACCCCTTCTGCAGCCTCCGACCAGCCAGGGAACAAGAGGGGCTCAGGAAAGGGGGAACGCCCCGGTCCCAGCCTCAGGACACTTTCCCAAGGCTAGCAGCCCGAGGACGCGTGGGAGGTGGGGACTGCCCCCGTGCAGCAGACACAACTCCACGCAATAGGCCTGAGTGGCCGTGGGCGCCAGCAGCCTCAACGCACTGGGCTCCGTTATTTCATCAGCAGTTTCAGAAAAACCTGCCAAAAGCAGTTATGCCTCACTGCAATGTGTAGCTTTTTCCTGCCATTTTTTCATAATAAAAGAGGGAGTGAAGCTCGCTCGTTCTCTTCCCCCCTCCACCCCCCTCTCCCAAAAAGAGCCAAATGGATACGAGAAGGGAGGAAAAAAAAAAGAACCCACACACCAATCTCCGAGGGGATGCCAGTGAGGTGTGGCTTGTATTTAAATATCCAATATGTCAATGTAAGGGGAGTGGGTACGTATATAAAGTGCCGTTTGCATCCGATACCTCGACGAAGCCAGCTATGAGAGGCCTGGGGAGATGGATGCGGAGGGAGAGCGGCACTTTGACTGAGAGCAAGGTCAGAAGCGCGCTGCCCCACGCTCCCCGCCGCTGAGAAGTTCCTTGGACGCGAACAGACGTCGACTGCGGCTCTGCAGAGCGCGGAGCAGCGAGCGAGTGAGCGCCGGCGAATCGCCCACGCCCGCTGCGGGGAGAGGCTGTTCGCGCACCTCCTACCCGGCTCGGCCCCACGCACCCCGCCATGGCGGAGGTGGGGGGGGTCTTCGCCTCCTTGGACTGGGATCTGCACGGTTTTTCCTCGTCTCTGGGGAATGTGCCCTTAGCTGACTCCCCGGGTTTCCTGAACGAGCGCCTGGGCCAGATCGAGGGAAAGCTGCAGCGCGGCTCGCCCACAGACTTCGCCCACCTGAAGGGGATCCTGCGGCGCCGCCAGCTGTACTGCCGCACCGGCTTCCACCTGGAGATCTTCCCCAACGGCACGGTGCACGGCACCCGTCACGACCACAGCCGCTTCGGTGAGGACGCGGCCGGGAGGGACGGGAGGCGAGTGGACAGACGGCGCGCTGGGGAGCTGACGGCTCTGAGCTCAGGCTTGGGGCGCCGCGGACCGCCCCCAGCTCAGTGCCGTCGAGGCGGAAGGCCGCCAGGGACTCGGGGCTGGCGGGACGCAACCCTGCGGACTTGAGCCACCAGGCGTCAGGGCGCCTGGCACCCTGACACGATCGGGAGGGGACGGGGATGCGGGTGCCTTGAGGTGCGGCCTCTCCTTTCTCCACTCCACCCTCCTCCGTCTTTCCCCGGTGCGAGGGGATCGTTCTGAGACTTGGACGCTTTGCTTCAGATGGAAGCAGGTGAAGCTGGGAGAGGAGTAGGAGCACCCGCCTAAGAAGTCAGGGACTGCCGCAGCTGCAGCGTGGCGCTGAGCCTCGAGGGAAGGGCTGTTGCGGGCGATGGCCTGGACCAGCAGCTTTCCTGGGCTATGGACGTGGGGGGCGGGCGGCCCACATCCAAGTCACTTTTGGCCCGCACCTGCCGCCTCTGGGTTGTTCTGCCCGGGGTGGGGCCAATCCAAGCAGCAGCAAGGCCTGAGCTGGGTATTGGAGAAGCTAGGAAAGCCTTCCGGTGTGCACTGTGGAAAGGCACAAGCCCTGGGGTAGATTTTGCCCAGAGCTACCTGTGGACTCCTTGCCTCAGGGAGGAAACAGCCGTGGGCCCACTCTCAGCCACAGAAACAGGTGCCTCCTGGGCTCAGGACAGGAAATGTCCAACCTCCATCCAGGATTTTGTCTGTGCCCACCCCCAGCAATTCCGCAGATTGTTCAAAGGGCAAACTGCTTGTCTCACATACACAACACAATTAATACAAACCTAGATCTGAGATAGAGATCATTAGCTTTCTAAGCAAACGTGTTCACTCCTCCATAATTTGGCCATATTTAATGTTCATTTGCTATTCTCTACCAAGCCATTGTTCAGGTGCTGTGACAGCAACCCTTCCTCCGGCCCTCTAGCCCCCAGTGTCCCTACCTCCTCCCAAGGATCCTGTGGCCCAAGGACACCTTCTATCCCTAAACCCATAAGAGGTTTTGCCTACCTCCAGATAGGAGAAGTTCCCTTCTTTTGCCCACCCTCCTTCACTCCCCACAAACCTCCCCATCCTGCTGTTCCCTGCGCCCTGTGAGAGCTGCATCTGGAGCACACAGTAAAGAGGGGGGTGCACAGAGGCCAAGTCTAACAAACAACTTAGGGCCAGGGCTGGTGCTCCTTGCTGGGAGCAAGCAGGAACCCTAATGAGGTCTATGTCATCTTGGAAAAATGCACTCACAGAGCCGGAGTGCAGTAGGTGGTGTGTGGGGTGGGGGTAACGGAGGGGTGCAGGTGTCTGTATAAACTCGCAGCATGTCCTCAAAAGGGCGATAAGGTGGCGTGGAGGGAAAGGCAGTGTTAACTTGGCTCCCTTTCCTTCCATCGCTTATGACCTTGCAGTCCCCTTTTGTTCCTCTTCCCAGGTAATGGGACTCCCACCCTGGCCTCAGAGCCCCCCAGAGTCTCCCAAAAATTGCCGAAAAATATTGGAGGAGCTCATTCCTCATATACAAAAGCGAAATCATGAAATGATGGGCGGGGGCAGCAGAGGTGGAGAAACGAGGAGCTTGGCTCCCAGCAGCTACAAGTGGTTTGTCTGACTCTGTGCCTAAGCTGAGCCCAATAACCTACAAGGTCAACATAAATCAGTAATAGGCTCTTGGGATAAGTGGTCTTTAATTACATCCCTAAGGACACATCTCGATTTCTTTTCATCTCTCGGGCCTGCTAAGGGTGTTAAGTTTAAGGAGAAACCAAAGGAAATAAAACTGGCAGGAAGAAGGGATGTTTTCACTGCTGCTTAACTGACTGCTTCATTTTGGGTTTTGAGTTAAAAAAAAAAAAAAAAACCAACCCTGCCCGAGACCACCTCTGCATCACCTTTTCCCTTTCCTCCTTCCTGGGCTTCCTGGCACTTCCGTAAAGGAGATGATAACTGGTCAAAGCTGTCTCTTTGTAACCTCCCCTGCCAACTTTCAAACACAATTTTTACTCTTTCTCAGCCTAGCTTTTGGCAAAGAAAGAGGTGGCGTTTGCGTTTGCTAACTCCTCCCTCCACATTTGAGTTAATCAGCCAGGGTATTCAATAAATCGAAACTTTAACATTCCATAAGTGCTTTAGCAGTCAACATTCCAGCAGGGTAAAGTAGGCCAGACTTAAGATATAAAATATTATAGATTTCTGCTTGGGGGGAGGAGGTAGTCTCCAAAGGCCATGTAAAGTAAATAGCTATTTGTTGTAATTGGAGAGCAGGGCCCCCAAGGATTACCCTGGAATCCATGTGTTCAGAACGAGTCGGGCTGAGACCAAGAGCAGCCCCGACTCCAAATAATAACCTGTTGGCACAGCCTATCCTCCCCCCTCCCCGCCCCCAAACCCCCATTCTGCAATCAGTAGCCAGGAGTGTTCCAGTCTCCCCCTGGCTGGTGGCATTTACGGGAGGTTCACAGGGACCCTGACATTCTGAGGGGCACCTGTGGACTGGCATGGTAGGGCTTGGGAGCCAGACCGGAGGAGAGGCCTCCCGCCAGGTGGGATGGAGCAAGCTCCTGCAGCTGCTTTGGGTTTTGAGCGATCTGGTTCTTATTTGGCAGGATGCCAGGGCAGCACTGTCTTAGCCATGAAGGTCTGAAAGGATGGCTGAGGGAGCTCAGGCAAGTTATGGAGCCAGATTAAATGACACATTAGCCAGTCTTCTGGCTAGGTTCTGAAGCAGTGGGACCCGGGAATTGTCAAGCAAAGTCCAGAGCTGAGGTGGGCAGGTCAAGATGTGGCAGAGCAGAGCTTTGTGTGGGGGGTGGTGAGAGGACCGAGGACAAACTCTGTCTACTTAATACTTTGCCTCCGCACTTTGCTGTTAACACCCCTCTCCAGCTGTAGCTGGGAAAATGAGAAAATGGCTTGTTTTCTCTCTCCCTTCATGCTGGCTGGGATTCAGGAGAAGGTTTAGGAATATCTGTTCCATCATCATGTGCCACTGGGTTCCCACAGTTTGAATCCAGCTAATAGGAAAGTTGGCAGAGGAAAATGATGCCCAAAGACAGCTGGGCAGGGATGATCCCAGCTGTTGGAGACCCCTGTTACTGGACACAACCCAAGTGACTTCCGGTATGATCTGTCCTTTGGCATCATGTTAACAGAGATTTGGAGAAAAACTGTGGTGACTCAAATGGCCACACCTCTTGGGTTTCATGATTTGTTCTCACACCAGGTCTTGGGTGGTGAGATCACAAGCTGACCTCGGCTGCTTAATGAGCTCAGGGTGGTTAGAGACATGAGGTTCTCAGGGAATGAGGGAAGTACGACTTGAAGCTCAGAAGTAATCTGCCTGAGCGGAGCAAAGGACTGAAGGCCCCAGTGGGTTGGTATCCCTCAAAGCTTAGCGCCCAGAACTGAATCATGACCTGGTTTCTCCTTCCTTGCCACACTGGCTGTTCTTTCAATCTATTCCCTTTTCTGTAGCCTTCTCCAAACCCAGTAGAACTAAAACCAATCCTATCAGTGGGGCCCAACTAAGGCGGAGCAGAGTGGGGCAGTCCCCTCCCTTATGCCAGCTACGAGACCAGGATCAGTACAGCCCAAAATCACATTAGCTTTTTTCCCTTTTTCCTATGTTTTACACTAGCTTTTTAATCATTTTATTTTGACATGACTAGTTTTACATTAGCTCCATAATAACCTCCTGAATCACCACGTTCAGTCCAATCCCCTAAGCTGCTGTTGCGCATGTTTTGCTAAAGCCACATCTCCCCATTGCCAAGATGGGCAGACTGGCATTTGAACAAAATGCATGAAAACAGAAAAGAACAGTACATGTTTTTAAGGAAATGTACACGGTTGCCTGAAATGGGGAGCGCGATGGGGGCAGAGTGTGGACATAAAAAGAAAGAAATGGATAAATGAAAAGCCCCTGCACAGACCAATCAATGATGGTAATAGGCGCAAAACAGAGCAGTGTGATTTGCTCAACTGTCTGCACTTGAGGCTTACCCTCCCCCCACAAAACCCCAGACACAAAACATCTCGGGTAATTGGTCTGGGGACCAAAGTGCAGGACTTTACATTTTATTCTAATTAAAGCTTATTTTGTTTGAGTCAGCCCATTTTTCCATTCTCTTGAAACCTCTTTGGATTTTGTTTGTGTCACCTTCTCAGCCGTATGTCTTCTGGAACGAGGGTAAGCAGTCCCTCTACGTCCTCTTACAAGTCATTTATTAAAATGTTAAACAGGGCGGCACCCAAATGAGAATGTCACACAGTACATCTAAAGGGTTTGGCCCTTTAAATCAGTATCTGCTTAACTGTTACTTGGCACCGAGTATTTTCCCTCCCCCCACTACCGTCTTCTGTCAACCTCTTTTCTCAGAACTCCTTTGTACTGTAACAAGCAGACTGAGAATAAAGTTTGGAGGACTTCAGTGCTGGAGGCCAAAGCCTACATTGTGAGTGTTCTGCACAGTGGCAGCCAAAGAACTTGACGTTCTTCAAATGGGCCATGGAAACATGCGCCCTAGAGCTGCCGCACCAGAACATCCGCCCGCGTCACTGAGGCTCTTCGGACTTCCCACTGGAGTTTTGAACCTGATTTCAACATTAGCCACTTGCACGTTATAGTGATTTTGAGGAAATCAGTCTCTTTCTATGTAGATTACATAGAATATTATTACCCTTAAGAATTGCATTTTTTGGATAAGAAAGACAGCCGGATACGAGCTTACGTCATACCTTTGGTTGCCCCTGGGAGTCGATCGTATCAAGTTTGGGTCTGTACACTGAAAAGCACGGTCAGAGACAGGAACGCCTCAGAGAAAGCTAGTTGCCCATCATATGTGCATCCATATAATAGACGTGGTATCTTAGGAAGAAGTATAAAGTCTTCAGTGTCACCAGCATTTCAGTTTTTGGTCTTTTTTCCCTCTTAGTGGTTTTCCTTTTTCCTCTTACTGCTTCTCAGTAAATGAAGAAGGTCTGAAATCCTCACCTCTAACCTTGTCAGTCAGAGGGACATTCTGAATGTCTTCCCTTTCCCCTTAAAACTGCAACATCTAACATCAGTACCAAGTCTGATACTACCTGCCAACTCTTTGCCATGGATAAACTTGAAACGCTCAAGAGAGAAGGGGAGAATGACATGCTTGTCAGCCCGGGGCTGCAGTGGCTGAGAGCACTTTTCAGAGAAAGCTCTTACCAGGCCAAGTTTTGCGTCCTGCCTATGGTAGGAGAAACAAACTTCATGAGTGGCCTGTGTGGCCTTTGTTAGAGGCAGCTACGGGCAGTTGACAGCCTCATGTGGCTTTAAGGACATGGGAGCTAAGAGGGTGCAAAACAAGTTCAGCCTAGAGGACAGCGAGGTAATGCTGTGTGCTGGAGGGAGGAGGGAAGGGACTTCGGGAAGAGACAGAAACCTGGCTATATTCTCCCATTTACGAAGCTGCCCTCCCATTTCTTGAAATGGTGGTATTTAACAGTCATAGTGGCTTATCATTAGGATCTTTTGTAGCCAAAGCCTTCTCCTGGTTTGATCTCTTCCTCATAATATGCCTAAGGGTGTCGAGCAGAGGCAGAGATGGGTTTTCCCCATTTCGTGTATGGAAAACTGAGGTCCAGAGAGACTCAGTGTCTTCTCTGTGGTTCCATTCTTGCTGCAAAAGATGGTTTAATCAGGTCATTCACGAAAGGCACCCAGGGCTGGCCTCCAGTTGTGGGTAAATGACTGGTAGCTCATATTACATGCACAGCTTCTTCTTAGCTTGATGTTAGTAATGGAAATGGCACTCACTTTTTTGGCTCTAGGCATCCTGGAGTTTATCAGCCTGGCCGTGGGGCTGATCAGCATCCGTGGAGTGGACTCTGGCCTATACTTAGGAATGAATGAGCGAGGAGAGCTCTACGGGTCGGTAAGTTGAAGGTTTTCTTTTCATCAGTGACTATTAGCACCAGCGTTGGGACAATGTAAGGCAAAAGTATAAGACTTTTATCTGGCGCTTGAAGGTACTTTTGTCAATGGTAAAAAGTTAGCGTCTTCTAGTCACGTGTGGCTACCTGGAACTTGTTGCATAACACTTTCACTCATTCAGCCTCCATCAAAACATAAGCTTTAGCGTGGCTGGTGTAGCTCAGTGGATTGAGCACTAGACTGTGAAGCAAGGGGTTGCTGGTTCGATTCCCAGTCAGGACACATGCCTGGGTTGCAGGCCAGGTCCCCAGTGTGGAGTGCACGAGAGGCAACCACACATTGTTGTTTCTCTCCCTCTCTTTCTTTCTCCCTTTCCCCTCTCTAAAAATAAATAAACAAAATCTTTTTTAAAAAATATAAGCTTTACTGCAGCATACTGCTTTCGCCTTTTCCATTCAAGGGCCAGCTGGTATGATGATAATAGTAAGCCATGCTCGTTTGTTAGATGGTAAGGGTTTGGGGCATTCACCTTCCTGAGGAGCACATCTGAATTTTAGTGCGTGCCCACAGGATCAGCAGACTGGCCAGCACAAAAACAGGTGATGGAAGAGCTGGCCTTCAGATTGAGGCTTCTGAGATGAACAACACAGTCCCTGATTTCCAATTGCTTCTGCTGAGTCCCAAAGGCCAAGTGAAACAAACAAATGAAGGGTGAGGGTTCCAGGGTGACAGCCCTCAGTATCCAGCTAGGCTTGGGTTGGCTGCAGTGCATGTTCTCTATTCTGGAAGCTAGCCAGGAGCTGGGGACCAGGCAGTGACTTTGCTGAACTTAACCCCTTCCAGGGATCCCAAATCGTGGCATTGACTTTTGAGTCACATAGCATGCTTTCTGGCTGCCTGCACCCCTTGAAATCAGAGCACATTTTTCCCTGACACCTAAGCGATAGGCCTGTCCCCAGCACTCAGTATCGGCAACCCCAGCAAGTACTATGGCGGCTGGTTCAAGTGTGAGAAGGGACAGAGGCAAGAGACCCAGGAGCTGCTAGCTTGAAGTAGCCAGATTGGAGGAGCTGTGCAAGGAGATCTTTTCTAAGCTTTCCAACTGATAGGCCTGAGACCCTTCATCAGGAGAGATCACAGCTCACCTCCCGTGGGACTTTATATAGATCCAAGGCCTTTGCCTATCAGTTGACATGGTTGACTGGAATCTCTATGGACTTGAACATCCTTAGCCCTAAGCAGGCAGAAAACTCAGGGGTGCCAGTGGGGCTCTGGGCAGCCATAGCAGAAATCTTCAGGCTCAGAAAAATCTGGAGCTCTGTTGTAGAATTGTATCCCTGAAACCTGTATAATTTTCCTAACCAATTCACCCCAATAAATTCAATAAAAAATGTTTAAAAACAAAAAATCTCAGGCTGAAGGGGCCAGGTGAGGCCTTCTCCTCCAGTGCCCTGCCTTCAGGAAAGATCTCACGTAAAACATTTTTGTGTGGCTCATGAAAGAGGCTGCAGGTGATACAGACAGGACTGTTTGGTGCTATTTGGAAAGAAGATACCTCAATAATACCAGGAGACAGGACTGAAATTTTCTAATATCAATGTGCTATTGCTATTTCAGGGTTGTCCACCAGCGTGCTGGGATGGGAGAAATAGTCATATAATGGGCTCTGCTTTGTTTTGTTTCCTCACAGAAGAAACTCACGCGTGAATGTGTTTTCCGGGAACAGTTTGAAGAAAACTGGTACAACACCTATGCCTCCACCTTGTACAAACACTCGGACTCGGAGAGACAGTATTACGTGGCCCTGAATAAAGACGGCTCACCCCGGGAGGGATACAGGACTAAACGACACCAGAAATTCACTCACTTTTTACCCAGGCCAGTAGATCCTTCTAAGTTACCCTCCATGTCCAGAGACCTCTTCCGCTATAGGTAACGGACCCTAGTGTGACCTCTGTAATCCGTGTACTCTGGGGCCACAGTTGTGTCTGCAAGCACTATATTCATAGCTTTTCAGTCCTCTTTCCTATCAATTTAGATAGCAGAGAAGCACTTGCTGTTCAACTCAACCCAGCTGTTCCCTTGTTGTTCAAAGTGTATATCAAGGTTGGGTTATTTTGGGGAGGGATGGGGGGGAGGGGTGGGCTAGAGGGAATCTTGTATATACTCTTTTCTTTACTCATGTTCTTTCCCCTGAGGTGGCAAGAGAAAGAACGGGGGCCCCTGCCAGGGGCCAGGGGTGTCCTGCCCCACAATCTACCCAAATACCTTGACAATAGGTAAATGAAAGACCAAAATATCTGCCACAGATGCTACTACAGAGCTTTGGAAAAGTCTCATGCAGAAAATCCTCAGGGCTACAGCCCTGCTGCAAGCCCTGCCTGCATGGGCTCTGCAGGTTTCTCATCTGTCCTGACATGCGGTTTTCCTGCCATTGGAAGTGGGAGATGGGGTAGGTTGCAAGAAAATGCTATTAAAATGTAAGCATGGATACTGTGCATAAGGACAAACTATTTATGAAATGTATATGCTATTTATTTTATATATTTATTTATTTCAGAATAATTTTATTTTTAATGAGAGATGCTATGACTGGATTTTCATCAGAAAGAATAAGGTCCTACTGAAATGGGATAAATGAGTTATTAAAGGCTTTTATTGGCAATAAAATTGTCTTTATATTGTAACCGCTGTCGAATTGTATTGATTTGTAGTTTTAATAGGATTAGTTGGTTAGCTTCTTTTTCTCCAACTCCTTAGAATCTGATGTTAGCATCACACTACCTAGGCTCTCGATGACCCATCCTTCATGGAATTAGCATGAACTAGGGGACCTATAGGAAGTCCTTGCTGATTCCATGACATTAAACTTAGTGGTGAGCCAACACTTCAGGAAAGCCTGGATCAACAGCTCTTTTGGAAGCTCCCATGTGAACTGAGGACTGGGTGTAGGGAAAGCCTCCTTTGGGATTTGTTTAGGTCCCAAAGTCCAGAGGTCAGAAACCCTAATGGGGGGCTTCTTACTTTATTTATTTTTACAAAAGAAAGTTGATTTACAAAGTTATAGAGGTAGTAGAAGTGAGCCAGCTGGGCTGTATGGGCTCAGGAAACAAGTTACAGAAGCAAAAGAAGGGCCCTTGGAGCTTTGCAAACACAAGAGCAAGGATAGCATGCCTTGGGGAGGAGAAGGGTGGAAGGGGAAGGAAGGGAGCCGGAGTTTGCCTCAGTGCTCCTCCCACGGCTTCTTACTTTAGATATGAAGATGAAGGGATTCAAAATAAAGCCAATCCACAGGGAGACTGGTTTTTTTGAACCAGTCAACTTACCTTGCGGAGGTGTTCTCCCACTCCCTCTCCAACCCCAACCCCCATCCCTTGTGGGTGCTTTTCCTATAGAATTCTTGAAAGCTGTTAACACATTTCCCTAAAGCACCAGTTCTCTTGTATATAATCTCTTGACCAGCAGCATCTGGGAACTTGTTAGAAATGCAAATTATCAGGCCCTACCCTAGAAACTGCCAAATCAAAAACTCAGGACAGAATGGGGGAAGTCCAGCAATTTGTATGTTAACCAGCCTCCCACAGGATTCCTGTGCATGTTAAAGTTTGAAGCCTACCTGCTATAAAGAAATAGCTTTCAAAAACAATTATTTGTGCAGCTGAATTGCTTATAAATAATGCTTTAGGATAATTTCAGTCCATAAAAAAAAGTAGAGTAGCTCTAGGTAAATGCGGAGGGCGGTTTAAAATCCCTGGCATCTTCACTGATATTTACTGAAGCAGGAGCATATGGTTAGTAGCATTTCCAAACTGAATACTGTCGGGAAACAACCAAAGCAATCAAAGTCTCATTGAGCACTCAGGCACCAGGAAGGGCTGGTAGGAAACAGTTTATGCTTTAAAATAGTTCCTCCTGCCGTGGCTGGTGTGGCTTGGTGGTTGAGTGCTGGCCTGTGAACCAAAGGGTCAGCAGTTCAATTCCTAGTCAGGGCACATGCCTGGGTTGTGGGCCAGGTTAGGTCTCTAGTGGGGGTGTGCAAGAGGCAACCACACATTGATGTTTCTCTCCCTCTCTCTCTCTCTCCCTCCCTTCCCCTCTCTAATAATAAATAAAATCTTTAAAAAAAGATAGTTCCTCCTGGTGTTCCTCCAGCACATCATACAGGCATCTGTTATTTTTCCAACTGGTTGAATGGGGGAAGCAAATAGCTTAGGTAGCAGCTCACTTAAAAACCCACACCAAAAAGTCTATAAAAGCTCATCCAAATCTAAATCCCCAACAGGAAAACCACACATGTGAGACTATACATGAGATAGCAAATAAGACTGCGGAATGAAGAAGGCTAACTTGCATGGTGTGTGTGATCATACAGCGCTCACCAATGGAATCACCAAGGCAGCGAGTGCCCGGGGCTAGGGTGGGCAGGGAAAGTTTCCTGGGAGTGGCCATGCCTGCCGTGAAGAACCAACAGGATTTGGAGAGGCAACATGGCTGACGGACATGTATATGTTGGACTACAGGGAAGAGACATCACCCCCAGAGATCTCTGGGAAAAGGATGAAAATCAGCTGTGTCACAGTTTAAATCACATTTTCATGCGTATCACACCTTTATTTGAAAACCAAAACTTTACCTACATTATCTATGCTCAGCTACCTACAAGTGTGATAAACAATCACAACTTTTTTCTTTTTCAATGACAGCTGACATTCAGTATTATTTGATATCATCTTCACGTGTACATCAAAGTGGTTACACATTTACAGAATAATTTATGAAGTGATGTGCCCAATAAGTCTAGTACCCACCTGGCACCATGTATAGTTATTACAGTATTAGTGACTGTATTTCCTATGCTGTGCTTGCAGCCACAACTGCAGGGGGCTTGTGAGATAAATGAGAACTATTTCAACCAACAGGAAGCTGTCACTTCCCTGTGAGTAGGGCCAGTGTTACTCTAGTGAGGCACCTAACATGGGCCGGACACAGCCTGACAGGCCACAAGCACCACGCTATAAGATGGGATTTACAAGGAAAACACTACTGTAATGAAAAAGGGAAAGACTCCCAGTCAGGCCATCCTTTTTTCTCTGCGTGGAAGTAGAGGGAAAAGAATAGAAAAAGGGTGTAGGCTCCAAGGAGGCAGGAGGAGTTCATTAGGAGTGAGGGAGGCACTCTTTGGTATTGAGTTATAGGAATAACAATGAAGGAACATATGACCAGAAAATGCCAATAGGCAGCTGTTTTCATTTTGGAAAAGAGGGGAAAGATAAGTTGTGGGAAAGGAAATGGGAAAGAGATGACCTAATATCCTACCTTAGTCGACAGCTGATTGCTAACCTAGAGGGGATTTTAGAACACAGGTGGCAAACACAACGCCCGAGGGCCGAATCCGGCCCTCCACCTTGTTTCTACCTGGTGGCGCCCAGCTCCTTGCCCCTAGTTAATGAGTAGTTCCATTTATACAGTCCTAAAATTACATTCGGCCCTTTGAAGGCAACTGCGAGGCTGATGTGGCCTCCAGTGAAAGTGAGTCTGATACCCCTGATCTAGAACAATAAGCTCTGGGCCTCTGGTTTTGAATGAAAACATGCAGAGACAATTTTTTACTCATTCTTGCATCCCTTCCAGTGTTTAGAGTGTTCATGGAATGAAATGAACACGTAGGAAATGTTTGTTCAATAAAGGAATGGTTGATTGAAAGAATGAATGAGGAAGTGAATGAATGGAGAAAGACAGAGACACCTTTAGCAAACATGTGCATGATACAAATGCCGGCGAAAGAGAGTAAATGCATCATTTAACTGAATCATCTGAACTGTTATGGTAAGTTCTGAGTATTCTTTTTTAAAATTTTTTAAATTGTCGTTCAGTTACGGTTGTCCCGCCTTTTTCCCCTTTGCTCTCCCCTACCCTGTCCATCCCCCACTCCCACAGTCAATCCCCTCCCATTGTCTGTGCCCATTAGTCCTCTATTCATGTTCCTTAATGACCCTTCCCCTTCTTTCCCCCATTATCCCTCTCCCACCTCCCCTGTGGTCACTGTGAGTTTGTTCTTTATTTCAATGTGTCTGGTTCTATTTTGTCCGTTTGTTTGTTTTGTTGATTATGTTCTGAGAATTCTTACATAGGCAAACCATGACAAACTAGACAAACGAGAGTGTGTCTCGGGAGACATAGTGAGTCCCTGTCACTGGAAGTTTTTAAGCAGAGGCTAGACATCCTCTTGACAAGGATATTGAATCCTTGAGAGGGGACAGGGTGAATACTAGATAAAAATGGCACAATGTGGCATTAGTTTGAGGTTTACTCTGTGGGACCCCCACATTTCTCCTGAGTACCGACAGTGGTTCCAGAAAGCATACGTAAGACCTAAGACTGCTGCCCAACTGCTGTTCTAGGCTACGGAAAACATTGTACACCACAGGTTCCAAACCTGGGGTTCCTGAGATCCACAGACGGCCCCCCTGGGCCTGAACTCCCAAAATAGTATGTATATTTTTATATGTATGTACATCTCACCTTTCACTGGTTCTCAAAATATCCCCTAAAATGTTAGGAACAACTAAGTACCTTACGACTTTCCGTGGCCTCAAAGCATCTGTGGTATAAGAACTGGTGGCCACTGTGATCCTCTGTGAAAAACTTGACGGAGTCTTTAGTTTGGGATTTTTTCCCAAAAGATGTAGATTTTATATGTGAAACCTTTGAGTCCTGTCTTCTAAGACATAGCTTCAAGTGTGGCTACAGGGAAGAGGGAGGAGTTGGGATGGCTTCACCGCTCAGCGGTTCTGAACAAAGCTCGGCCCATGGTCTGCCCCTCCCTGCACAGCGCTCTTCTCACTCGAGCTGCCACAGGCAAATGTCACTCCTATTCAAAACACAACCAGAGACTGAACCCAGCAGGGACAGACACAAGGAGCTTATCAGAGCCATCAAAGTCGACTCCTTCCCGAAAGGAATTTAATCCAAGGCCTGAAATAATAAAAGAACGTGACTTTATCTTGCCTTTCCTGTCACTGCAGTGCTCACCCACTGACTCCCTGGCTGAATAGTCAGAAATCCACCAGTCTCGGGGCTCTACTTGGGCTACAGTTCACACAGGTTTGGTCCAACTTGCCTAGCTATCATCCTCCTGAAAGCGCTGGCCCTGGGGACTGCTTTTCCTTCTCTCTGAAGTAGTGGCAGCTATATTGCCTTTGCCCAGCACTTCCTGAAAAGGGATCTCTTGAGTATGTGAGAAGTTAGAGAGAAAGGGACCACAAAGGAAAAAGCCTCTCTGGAAAAGACATGTTCACTGTCAGGCATCTAACTCCCTTCCTCAGTAAAAGGATCCGAACAGAATTTAGTTGTCTTTCCTAGAGCTCCCTCCATTTCAAAAGAAAATGGAAGGCCTTTCTAATAGGTCTGTCCTACAGCACTGTGGGGGCGATTGCAGAGAGATACCCAGCTGTCTCCTTGACCCTTGACAGTCTCCGCTCCTGCATCCTAGCATAGGCTGTTTTCCCTCTGCACCTCTTTCCAATTCCCGGACAAGGTGTGTAATCAGCCTTCTTCTTTATTGTTGGCAACGGAGCAAAAGACATGCACATAACATGTTCTTCAGGTCCTGGAGTCAAACCAACCTCATTTACATTCAGATTCAGTGCGTTGGGCATCATTCCGCAAAGTGAAAGGTCGCGGGTTCAATTCCCGGTCAGAGCACATGCCTGGATTGCGAGTTTGGTCCCTGGTCTAGGGCAGAGGAAACCGATCAATGTTTCTCTCTCACATTGATGATTCCCTGCCTATCTTCCTCCCCACCCCCTTCCCTCATAGTGGTGAACAAGACAGACGTAGTTCCTCTCCTCATGACATGGTGCAGGCAGACAGACCACCTATTGTAGTAAGAGCTGTAAAGAAAGAGTACAAGGTGCTAGTGCTATGAGAGTGTTTATCAAGGAGACATAACCTATTAAGGGGGTAAGGCTTCCTAAAAAAGTGATGCTTGGGGTGAGCCCTGGAGGGTGAGTAGGCATTAGCTTCATTGGGGGTAGAAATAGCTTTCCAGGCAGAACCAGGAATATATAAAAGTCCAGAGGCAGGAAGGAATAAACTATAGGAAAGTAGTATGGCTGAACTGTAGTAAGCCACAGTGTGTTTACCTATTAGATGGGGATGATCATACTGCCTACCTCAATAGCTGTTGCTGTAAAGATTAAATAAGATAATATATAGAAAGTGTAAAATGCTTAACACAGTACCTGGTGCATAGTAAGCGCTCATTAAATGTTAGCTATTGCGTGGGGTAGAGGGATGGGGAGAAAAGGCATACAACTGTAATTGCATAACAATAAAAAAAAATTAAAAAAAAAATGTTAGCTATTGCTATTACCTTGACTTCACTCTTTATTATTAGTAATATTAATTTGAAGACATAGCTCTGAATGAACATATGCATCATTCCACCCCCCTCCTGTATGTATGATTCTTCTGGGGCTTTACAAAGGACAGGTACCAGAAAGCAAGATGGCACATGGGACAGCCATGCCACACAAATCATATGTTCTTGCTAAGAACATATGAGAGCACCCACTTGGAAACTCCATCTTCTAATGTACCTGGTGTGAAGCAAAGCAATGGAATCTCTCAGCCCTCACCCAACTTCTATTTTAGTTACATTTTAGCAGTGCATGCCAGTCCCAGAATCCTCCCTTGTCCAGGCTCCCATTACCCCATCAAAAACTGACAGTGTTGGCTCCCAGCCAAGATGGCGGCACAGGCAAACATGGCTCATCTCTTTGCACAACCACATCAAAATTACAACTAAATTATAGAACAACCATCACTAAGGAACACCAGAAATCAAGTGGAATAGAAGTCTGACAACTACGAAATCAAATTGAATGGAAGTCTGACAACTACGGAATTGAAGAAACCACATCCAGACTGGTAAGAGGGGCATGGACACAGAATGGGCTGGCCCCATACCCACATGTGGTGGATAAAAATTCGGGAGGGATATCTAGGGAGCGAGGAGTCCAAGACCCACACCGAGCCCCCCAGCCCATGATTCCAGGGCCAGAAAGATAAGTCCCCACTACTTCTGGCTGTGAAAACCAGCGGGGATTGAGTCGGAGGAGGAGGCAGCTGGAGCCCTAAACAATTCCTCTTGGGGAACCCACACACAGACTCACCTAGTCAGACTCACTTCCTCTGAGCTCCAGCACTAGGGTAGCAGCTTGAAGGGCACCAGTGGTGTACAGGGAGAGACTGAAGTGTCTGGCTTCAGGGAAAGCAGAGGCCATTTTCCCTTTGCTGAGACCTCACTGCACAGAGCCAGTAGGCTGCTGCCATATCTGAGACTCCAACAACCTGGCTAACACTGTGTGACCCACCTTGGAGATCCACAGAGACTCTGCCCCACCCAAATTACAGCCCCACCCAAGCTGCTTTCCCACAAGAATGGCTGACCTTCAACTCCTAAATCCTCTCAAGCAAGCAACAGCTGGCCTCGGTGAGCCCCAGGCCCAGCACTAGCAGCAGCCAGCCTAGATTCACAGCTTGGCTTCACCTGGGAATCTCCAAGCCCAGCACAAGTAGCAGCCATCTCAGATTGTTTTACAGCTCAGGCAGGGTGGCACGGGAGAAACACAGGTGGGGGCTGACTTTGGCCTACACCACCCAGGAAGCCCCAGGACCAAAGCACCCAGTGGACAGCTACAGACCACGTGGGGGCACCACCACCCTGCCCCTGCACAGCTGATCCTCCACGGAGGGTGGAGGTTGGTGGTCAGTGGTCACAGTCAGTCCTTGCAGCTAACTGGTCTGGGTAAATCTTTCCAATTAATATGCCAACAGCAACCAAGGCTCAACTACAGGGGGAGGGTGTACTCAGCCCACACAAAGGGCACACCTCAAGTACCCAGGTTGGGTGATAGACAGGCTGTGCCACTGGACCCTACAGGACACCCACTACATTAGGCCACACTAGCAAGATACAGAGTCAAAGCAGCTCTGCCTAATACATAGAAACAAACACAGGGAGGCTGCCAAAATGAGGAGACAAAGAAACATGGCCCAATTGAAAGAACAGATCAAAACTCCAGAAAACTGGAACATAATCAACAAAAGAAAAAAGTAAACAAAATATAACCAGAGACATTGAAATTAAGAACATTGTAACAATAGCCAGAGGGGAGTGGGGAGGGCATAGTGGGGAGAGGGGATTACAGGAGCTACTATAAAGGACACATGGACAAAATCAAGGGGGAGGGTAGAGGTGGGGGAGGGAGGTGGGTTCGGCTGGGGTGGGGTGGGGAGATGGGGAGAAAATGCAGACAATTGTAACTGAATAAAAATAAAAAATAAATGAATAAAATAAAAATTAAAAAATAAACTTCAGAAAAAGAGCTAAACGAAATGGAGATAAGCAATCTGTCAGATGCAGAGTTCAAAACACTGGTTGTAAGGATGCTCAAGGAACTTAGTGAGGACCTCAACAGCATAGAAAGATCTAGTCAGAAACGAAGGATACACTAACTGAAATAAAGAACAATCTACAGGGAAACAATAGTAGAATGGGTGAAGCTGAGAATCAGGTCAATAATTTGGAACCTAAGGAAGCAAAAAACAACCAATCAGAACAAGAAGAAAAGAGAATCCAAAGAAACGAGGATAGTATAAACAGCCTCTGGGACAACTTTAAGAGGTCCAATATTTGCCTCATAGGGGTGCCAGAAGGAGAAGAGAAAGAGCAAGAAATTGGAAATCGATTTGAAAAAATAATGAAAGAAAACTTCCCTGACTGGGTGAAGGAAATAGACATGCAAGTCCAGGAAGCACAGAGAGTTCCAATTATGATGGATGCAAAGAGGCCCACTCCAAGACACATCATAATGAAAATGACAAAAGTTAAAGATAATGAGAGAATCTTAAAAGCAGGAGAAGTTAGTTACTGGAATGTTGCTAGAGGAGAGAGGGGAGAGAGAGAATGGGTGAAGAGGTGAGGGAGTTGAGAAGTACAAATAGGTGGTGACAGAATAGCCCTTGAGATGTAAAGTACAGTGTAGGAAATGGAGCAGCCAAAGAACTTATACACTGGACCCATGGGCATGAACAATGGGGGGGGATTGTCTGAGGGAGTGGGGGGCGCTGAGTGGAGCGGGCAAAGAGGAAAAAAACAGGACAATTTTAATAGCATAATTAATAAAATATAATTAATTTTTTTAAATGCACAATAAAAAAAGAGAATAGACAGTGTCACATGGGTGCCACATATCCAAAACTCTCCATTTTCATTTCTCTTCTGTATAGTTGTGCCCTGTAGGCCTCATCCCAGTCCCCTTTAACATGCCACACACTAGACCCCTAGTAAACCCCTGCTGATGGATACACACGCGCTGTCAGTTTCCGGTTTCCCTGTGTCCCACCAGTTGTAAATACTTTGAGTTCCCAAACCCATCATACCATCTCACCTTACCTATCACTGTGTCCTATAGGTCTCCCCAGGCTTCACTATTAGGCTACTATACTTACACACAATAGGTCTTAAAACTTTCCTCCAGTAGAAATCCAAGGCATCGCCTTCCCAACAGACAATCTGAATGCCATGTATATATCTAGCGCAGAGTAACTTAGAGAGCCCCCGCCCAAAGTCCCATCCAACTCTAAAGTGCCCACTTTCTCTGCTTCTGTTCCTGGATTGTCAACATTCCAGGTAAAGCCATGAAAACTGGGTCATCAAACGGCTGACACCACCTCCAATGGACCAGGCCTTTTCTGCTTGACAGCCCTTTTATTCATTTAGCTTTGATTTGGTCTGGCATTCACCGTAGTTCATCATAAAAGTGCCTAATATCTAAACAACTTTGGATTGGCTCAGTGTTAACCAAACTTCTCTGGTAGGCACCCAGCGTAGTTGTCTGAAAATACAGACTCATCAGCTCTGTTGGGACTTCCTAAGTCAGAATTTCCAACTGAGAGGCGTGGTTACCTATATCGATGGTTCTCAAAATTTTTGACCTGAGGAACTCAAAGAGCTTTGGTTTATGTGAGCTATAGTTATTGGTTTTTACTACATTAGAAATTAAAAATCAGAATTTTTATTATCTAATCATTCACTTAAAATAACAATAAACCCATTAACATGACTATACATCACATTTTTATGAAAAATAACTGTATTGCCAAATAGTGAGTGGTATTCTTTTATATTTTCCAAACCTCTTTGATATCCACCTTAAAAGAAGACAGCTGGATGCTTATTTTGGCTTCTGCATTCAATCTGTTGCTGTATGTTCTCTTGGTTGAGGTGTAGGAAGAAAAACTGGCCACTCCTAGATGTGTGATTAGAAAAGACCTCATGGACCCCACAAGTTTTGAAACCACACTTGGAGAATCACTGATCTATTTCACAAGTCTCCAAGTAATTCTTATCATGGGAATAGGTGGTAAATGCTGCATTAATTGATGTGAGATGTTACAAGTCTCCGTGTTTCCGACTCGCACTCTCAGCCTGTTCTGTATCAGGCACTCTCCGGTCTCTCTCTGTAGATGAAACCTCACTTGCGTTTTACTGAGACACGAGCCATCTAGTAGCAGCTTCCTATCAATCCTTTTTTGGTGCTGTTTATTTTTGCTTTTTTTTTCTTCTAAGGAAAATATTTTTTAATTTTTTTTATTGGTGTACAATATATATAACAAGATTTGCCATTTTAACCATTTTTAAGTGTGTAAAATTCAGGGGCACTATAGTCACAATGTTGTACAACCATTGCCACTATCTACTTCCAAAACTTTGTCATCACCCTAAACAAAAGCTGTGAAGCCATTAAACCATAACTCCCCATTCCCTCCTCTTCCCAGTCTCTAAGTGACCCATGATCTACTTCGTCTCTATGGACTTCCTGTCCTGGACGTTTTATGTAATGGAATCATTCAACGTGTGGTCTTTTGTGATTGGCTTCTTTCCTGTAGCATCAGGTTTTGAAGGTTCACCTACACTGTAGCATATGTAAGTACTGCATTTCTTCTTATGGCCAAATAGTATTCCATTGTACGGATATACCATGTTTGTGTATCCATCCGTTGATGAGCATTTGAGTTGTTTCTAGTTTGGAGGTATTATGAATAATGCTGCTATGAACATTTGCGTACAAGTCTTTGTATGAACACATTTTCATTTCTCTTGGGCATACACCTAGGAGTAGAATGGCTGGGGCGTATAGTACTTCTATGGTCAACCATTTGAGACACTGCCAAACACTTCTTTTTCTTTTTTTCATAAATAGGTAGTATTTTATTATAAATTAATGTTTCTGTTATATTGTCTTCATATTACTGAAGCATTACATTGATTTTAATTTTTAATGTATTGGTTTGAAATTGAGTTTATTGGGGTGACATCGGTTTGCAAAACTGTACAGGTTTCAAGTGTACAACTAAGCAAAACATCATTTGCACACTGCATCGTGTGCCCACCACTGCCTTTTACCCAGCAATCCCACTTCTGGGAATATAGCCTATGAATCCTGAAAACTAATTTGAAAGAATATATGCATCCCTATGTTCACTGCACCATTATTTACAAGAGCCAAGATTTGGAAACAGACCAAACACTGTTTCAAAGAGGCCATACCATTTTACATTCCCATCAACAATATGTGAGGGTTCCAGTTTCTGCACATCCTCACTATCGTTCGTTACTTTCCACTTTTTTTAAATTCTAGCCCTCCTGGTAGGTGTGAAGTGATATCTTGCTGTAGTTTGGTTTCAATTTTCCAGGTGACTAATGGTGTCGAACATCTTTTTCAGTACTTCTTGGCCATTGTATATCGTCCTTGGAGAAATGTCTATCCAGATTCTTTGTTCATTTTCCTTTTTTTAAATTTTATTTTTAGGCAGAGGGGAAGGGAAGGAGAAAGAGACAAACATCAATGTGTGGTTGCCTCTCCCGCACTCCCCACTGGGGACCTGGCCCGCAACCCAGGCATGTGCCCTGACTGGGAATTGGGCCGGTGACCTTTTGGTTTGCAGGCCGGTGCTCAATCCACTGAGCCACACCAGCCAGGGCTCTTCGCTCATTTTCAAAATGGGTTGTGTGTCTTTTTATTATTGAGGTAAAAGATTTCTTTATTATGGACACAATAATGTAGTGTGAGTTAGAGATTCAACTTCATTTTTTGGTATGTGTATGCCCAAATATCTTGGCACTATTTGTTGAAAATTATTCTTCCCCCACTGAATAGTCTTGGCATTCTTGTTGATAATTAATTGACCACCGCTATATGAGTTTACTTCTGCATTCTCAACTCTACTTACTGGTCTATATGTCTATCCTTATGCTACTACCACACAGTCATGATTACTGTAGATTGGTTTGTAGTAAGTTTGGAAATCAGGATGTGAGAATCCTCCAACTGTGTTCTTCTGTTTCAGGACTGTTTTAGCTATTCTGGGTTCCTTGAAATTCCATATGAATTTTAGGACTAGTTTGTCAGTTTATACAAAGAACCAATCTTGGATTTTGATGGAGATTGTATTGAATCTGTAGATCAACTTGTGGAGCATTTGCCATCTTAACTATATTAAGCCTTCCAGTCTCTGAACATGGGATGTCTTTCCATTTATTTAGATCTCCTTTAATTACTTTCAAGCAGACTTTAGACTCATTTTTCCTTTCCTCCTCTTTCAGAGAGTGTTCCTCCTTCTCTGAAAGCTATGTCCTTTCTCTGAACACTTGATCCAAAAGTCTTCGACACAGCCTTATGCTTTCAACATGTTCAAATTTCTCTCTTTCTTGAAGAACTTCCTAAACATACAAGTGAAGGATGAAGCCATTAAGAAAATTATCAAGAATTTTGTAAACTCTTAAATAAAAAAAAAAAAATAGCCCCGCTGGGTTGCTCAATTGGTTAGAGCATCATTCAGTACACCAAATTGTTGTGGGTTTGATTTCCAGGAAGGGCACATACCTAAGGTTGCAGGTTTGATCCTTGGTTGGGGCATGTCCTGGAGGCAACCGATTGATGTTTCTCTCTCACATTGATATTGATGTTTCTTTCTCTCTCAAATCAATAAACATATTCTCTGGTGAGGATTAAATGTATATAAATTAAGAGGTAAAAAACTTGGGGAAACATTTGCTACAAAATTTAAAATGTTATTCTTAACATACTGAATATAGGACCCACACAAATATATAATACCACCAAGCCTCCAATAGAATATGGGCAAAGAATGTAGACAATTCAATTCATAAAAGATGTACAAAAGATAAAAAACATGGGCAACCCACTTCAACCTCAAAATTATTAATGAAGTGCAAAACAATGAAATCTACTTTTCTTCTTAAATTAACAAAGTTTTAAAAATGTAATAATGCTCGAAAAAATGTAGTAATACTCAAGACCAATGATGGTGCAGAGAACTAGGCTGAATCATACTGTTACTGGGAGAATACTGATGATGTAACTCGATAATATAAATTAACCAATATAAAATGTTTGGGCTGCCCTGGCTGGTGTGGCTCAGTGGATTGAGTGCTGGCCTGCAAAGCAAAGGACCATAGGTTCAATTCCCAGTCAGGGCACATGCCTGGGTTGTGGGCTAGGTCCCCAGTAGGGGGTGCATGAGAGGCAACCGCACATTGATGTTTGTGTCTTTCTCCCTCCCTTCCCCTCTGTGTAAAAGAAATAAATAAAATCTTTAAAAAAATAAAATAAAAATGTTTTTGCTTTTTGACCCAGTAAATCCACTTCTAATAACGCAAAGAGTTGTAAACAAAGATGCAACATTATATATAAAATGGAAGGAAGGAAGGAAGGAAGGAAGAAAATTATTCAACAGTAGAAGAGTGGCTATTAATTATGGTACATCACTATAATCAATTATTATGCAGTCCATTTGAAATGAGGTTGTTCAATATTTTAAATGGCATAGAGACATTCTCTCAGAATAATTTAAAAGAAAAAGCTGAACATAGAATTGTATTACATTATGATCTCAAGTATGTAAATATACCATACATATGAAAAAAAAATAGAGGTAAATGAGCCAAAATGTTGAGTGCTTTTTTCTGAGCAGTAGGTTTTTATCTTTAACTTCCATGTTTTTCTGAATTTTTCTACCTTTTGTACAGTGAGCGTGTATAATTATCCATATAGTTGACTGCATTTATGCCATTATAACGTTTAATCAATCCCGTCAATGGGCTTTTAGGTTGTTTCTAGTCTTCTGCTACTACAGCCAACATTCACGTGAATATCCTTGTACATATATTTTTGTGGATACATGTGAGTATATCTGCAGGATGAATTCCTGGGAGTGAAATGTTCTGGGACAAATGGAATGAGCATTTTAAATTTCGATAGACAGTGTCCAGTTATGCTTCATCAAAGCTATGCCAATTTATTGCACCGTCAATAATTTATGAGGATGCCTGTTTTCCCATACCGTTGCCACAAAATTTAAAAAAAATGTTTTTTATCTTTGCTAATGATAAAAATGTATTTATGTTAGCTTCATTTCCATTTTATGACTGAGATTAACCATCTTTCCATTCATTTAAAAGACATTTGCTTTGCTTCAACTTCCTTATTTTAAAAATGGGGAGACTGACACCCAAAGAGGGTAATGTATTTAAGGGTACATACCTAATTAGTGGCAGAATCAAAATTAGCTCTGCCCTGGCCGGTGTGGCTCAGTTGTTTGGAATGTTGTCCCATAAACCAAAAGGCCACTGGTTTCATTCCCGGTTAGGGGATGATGGCTATTTAGGGAGAGAGGACTTTGGCTCCATAGCACGGGTGGGGGAATTCACCTACGGCCAGGAGGGAAACACTGACCCTGAAACACAAGAGAAGGGGAAAAGAAAGGTAAGTTTGGGCAGGGGACTGGGTGGAAAGCAGGTTGAGAGGTTCTGACTGGATGAGGCTCTCATCCTTCTCCATGAATTAGAAGGCGGGGCCGTCTCCTGGGTATAGAGAGGAGGGTAGTAGGCAGCTGATGAGGGACCCTGAGAAGGGTTTTGAGGCAGCCGACTTTAGAGAGCGTGACTTGGCTGTGGCTCCAGTTCACAGAGTTGTGAGATTTTCTTTCAGAAAAAAAAAAAACATTTTTGTAATTAGGATATCATGGGTTCCTGTCAAAAAGTAGCTTCTGTGGAGGAGTAGGAGCAGAAGGCATATTGTTGGGCCTAAGGGGTGAAGAGCCAGGTGCAGGAAAGTGAAGGCAGCAAGTATAGACCGTAGTTTCGGGGTTTAGCAGAAAAGAACAAGGGGAAGATAGGACCATGGCTGGAGGAAGAAGCAGAGAAAGGACAGTTTGCATTTGCTTTTAGGGTAGGAGAGACTTTGGCACCTAAAAAATGTGTTGTGCACATAAGATTTCATTGACATGTGGAATCTAAAACTGAAAGCAACAAATGAACAAACAAGACAGACAAAGACTCACGGACACAGACAACAGTAGGGTGGCTGCCAGAGGAAGGGGGTGGTGGGTAGTGATGGGTAAAGGGTCAAATACAAGGTGACGGAAGGAGATCTGACTTTGGGTGATGGGCACACGATGCAATATACAGATGACGTGTTATAGAATTATACACTTGAAACCTATATAATCTTATTAACCAGTCACCCCAATAAATTTAAGAAACAACATACATAGGTACAGAAATCAGGAAGAGACATGAGAGAGTAAAGAAGGGGAGGGAGAAAGAGATCCAAGGAAAAAGAGAAAGAGGCATCCATATACATTCAGGGAACAGATTTTGATGGTACTGATGTCGCCATGTTCTCTGGTAACATATGACTGGCAAGACATTTACACATAAGTTCACCAAACGTGTGTTACACTTTTTCTGTCACGTACTGAGGATACTAAACTGAGCAGACCAGACAGGGTTCCTGCCCCTCAGGAGCTCACATATCTAGCCGGGGACCAAGACATTAATCGAGTAATCACACAGTTATTTGTATTAGTTTCCTATTGCTGTTGTAACAAATTACCACTAATTAAGTGGCTTACAACACCACCCATTTATTATCTTACTGTTCTATGTGTAGGACAGAAGTCTGACATGGGTCTCGCGGGGCTAAAATCAAGGTGCCGGCAGAGCTGTGTTCCTGTCTGGAGGCTCCAGGGGAGAATTCTTCTCCTCACCCTTTCCACCTTCCACAGGCCACCCACATTCCCTGCCTCAGGACCCTCTGCCTCCACCTCCAACCCAGCAGCGTGGCATGTGCCTGTGCCTGCCCCTTGGTCTCCCTCTGGTACGTTTAAGCGCCCTGGGATGGCACCAGGCCCGCCCCATAAGGCAGGCGCCTCTCCCCGTCTCCAGACGATCTATCCCACCACCTTAACTCCTTTCGTTCCTGCAGCCTTACTTCTTCACTGCCCTGAAACTGAACACATTCACAGGTACTGGGGGGACCAGTACCATCATTACCATCACAGGTAATGATGTTGGGGACCATTATTCTGAGTTCTCTTCTTTGCCACTTCCATGTGTTGTGCTTGCGGTCTCCTCTGACGTGCCCTCTTCCTTAGTCTCTACATGGCCATGTTCTAGCTGTTTTAGGCATTGCCTACATGATACATAGACTTTATCAGGTGGAAAAATGAAAAATAAACTTAGTTCAGAATACTTCTTTTACCTTTAGGATTCTCAATTGGTGCCTAGCTGAACTAGTGAGTAAACCACTACATTTAAAAATGAGTGAGTTCTGCCCTGGCTGGTGTGGCTCAGTGGATTGAGCACCAGCCTGTGAACCAAAGGGTTGCACGTTTGATTCCCAGTCAGGGCACATGCCTGGGTTGCACGGCAGGCCCTCAGTTGGGGGCACAGGAGAGGCAACCACACATGGATGTTTCTCTCCCTCTCTTTCTCCATCCCTTCCCCTTTGTCTATAAATAAATTTTTAAAATATCTTAAAAATGAGTGGGTTTTGATATCTTAAAACATATTTGAAAGTGTTCACACTGAATTTTTCAGACACTTCCATTTAGATCACAGAAGGAAATGAAAGGAGACAGCCAAGTCCTCTCAGCCAGAAGGAAGTGCGTTGAAAACACCAAAGGGGAGGATCCTGTTTCTTTCAGGCCTTGCTTTAAAGTAAAAGCAGACAGGTGAGAGCTGATAAGCAAAAGAACAAAATAACAGGAAGAAAAAGAACAAAAGAACAAGAACAAAAAGAATTAAAGAACAAAATAAATGATTTGCAAAGGGCTTGTATTAAATTGTGGTTCTAGGCACAGTGGCAAACTTGTGGCAAAACATAGAATCAGATACACAATTTTGAATCCTGCCTCTTTCAATGAGTCATGTGACACTGGGCAAATAGTGTAATGATTTTAAACCTATTTCTTCATCCATAAAACAGGAGTTAACAAAAGTGACTATTCGTACTGCCTGACACATAACAGGCACGCAATAAACATTGTGGGCTGAGAGAAGATTCAGAGAGGTGAAGTAACTTGTCCGAGATTATAGATAGGACCAGGCCCCCAAATTCTAGCAAATTAAAATCATTTTGCTGTTTTCTAGTTCTTTGGAAACATATTAACTATTCGTGGTCCTTGTGGCACATCTCTGTGACTCAAGAATACTCTCCCCCTATCCTCCTGACGGAGGTGGCTACACTAATACAACTTGGTTTCCTTGTGAATATAGCAGCATTTCTAACTGGAAACAGAGGATTTTGAAGTACTTGCTACAGCAGTCGGCCTTCTCCGAAGAAAGCTGAATGATTCTAATGTTGGCATTGAAGGACAGTGACATCCAGAAGGTGAAACATTGCTTCTAGATATTGTTGGTCTAAACTGGGCTGTGTGTGGCGAAAGAAGAACCTTCTGAACAAACTAAATACCCCTCTGAAACAAAATCCTGAAGCTAATTCCCCGGATAGCAAATTAAAGTCTTACGGAATGTCAGAGGTCTTCCCATTTTACAGTTGTCCCACAGAAATGTCCTCCCCCTTCATTTTACTTCACACACTCCTGTAATTCCCACAGACAGTTCTCATTTTAAAGCTTAGTTCAGTTCCAATTCTGAAAATTTGCTTAATGTGGTCTGGCGGATTGAAATAATGAATTGGAATTAAGAGTAATAGGAGGAATCTTAATGGAGTGGAATGAGTAACTAGAAGACATGGGTGCTCTTGAGCGTCTCTGGGCTTTTTTTTTTCTTGATTGTAAAGGGCTCGACTACAGCATCTCTAACGTTCTGTGATTCCCCCCGCCCCCCTGCTCCCACCCCCCACCCCGCAACTGAGCTTTTAGAATATAAAACCGGGGGTTAGTTTGGAGAAGGGAAAAAATTAAAAATTGCAGGCAGGCACTTCATTTGAGCTTAGCACATCCGGTAGAGTGTGCAAGATGCGGGAAGAGGGGGCAGGAAAACTTGCTAAAAGAATCAAATGTTTACTTTGCTAAGGCTAGGGTCCAAACAAGCCTGTATCATTAATACCTTTGAAGCCCAACCTCCATGCTATATTGTTGAAAACCTACCAAGAGCTGGGAATGAACTAACAAGACCTCAGATGATTATATTAACCATGATTCCTTTCTCTTAAGTTTGGTTTTGTTTTCATTGAAATGTATTCAGCAGGCTAGACACAGGCTCCTACCTGCTTCGCTACTGGCATGTGGGGACAAGCAGCTACAGACAAAAAATTTAGTATTTCAGTCTTCTATTAGTTTTCATAGTTTTTGTCACAAGATTTGACTCTTTATAAACCCCCAGTTCCAAAAAGTATGCCATATAGTGTTACGTGAGTCAATATAAACAAATGTAAACTCCTGCTCACTATGAACTTCATCCAGACCAGACAATTTAAATAGTGGCCTCAACAATGGAATGGGAAGTTAATCATATACTTAAAAGTTGACTTTACAAAAGGTGATTTATATTTACCTTGATGTTTTGTCATGTATATAACCCAGTCAGGCAACCAAGATATGAGTCAGATCCTTAAATATGTTTTTAACTTTCTGCAGAGCTCCAGAGGCAGTAAGGAACCAGCTCTGGGAGCGCCTCTGGGGAAAGATAAAGGAGGTTAGTTTGTGGAAGTGGTAATTAGAGCCAATTACAAGTTGACTTATCTGCATTGTCATTAAAATGCCTGTCAGACCTCTCATTTTCTAAACACAGGAAAAGAAAGGTATAGCTTAGGGGAGGGAGAGGGTTAGCCAAAGGGAAAGGATTCCTAATTCTGTTCACAAACTTACCATGTAACATTAGACAAACACATTGCCTTTTGGCTTCAAACTGTGCTTTGCTCACAGTTAAGCCTAAGGCTTGGAGCTGAAAGGGACCTCAGGAAATCACCTGGTTCAATGTCTTGCCTTCAAGAAATTAAGGCGTTATTATAGTCCCATTTCCCAAATGAGACATGAAAGACCTAGATAGTTCAAGTAACTAGAACGTCTTGTGCCTCCTAAGTGCAATGGATTTGATTTTGGTCTTTTAGCTTAACTGTCATGAGGAGAATGTAATTATTCACCTCACTTTCCTCACAGATTTTGTATACAGGTTAATACATATAACTGCAAAGCACTTTCAAAATACCAAGGGAAGCTTATAAATATAACATTACTAAACAGAGATACTAGCATTTGGAATAGATGGATCTCGAGGGGAAGTAACAGGAATGGATTTGGCCCTTTGAAGAATTACCTTGAGGAAAGAAATAAGAATTACACTCAACTTAGTTAAAAGGACCAAACTCACGTTGTGCAAATGTGTAAGAGTGGAATTAGCAGTAATGAAAAATTGAGAAAGAACAGGAATGCCATTGATGGATTTATCATTAGGTTTAAGAGAGTAATCAAAAGAGCTGAAATTTTCCTTGTAAAATAAAAAATCCTCAACAAAGTAGGCTCCTTGGGGGAAGGGTAAAAGGAAATAACAGGTTTTTCTTACAAGTTAAGAATCCTATACAACCTCTAATGGTTTGGGGCCTTTTGTCCTTAAAATGATGTGTAGTTTGGTCACTGAATGCCTGGACTGGTTATCTATCTTCCTGTCTCCGATCTTTCTTCACCTTGCATTCTGAACCATTCAAATTACCCCTGCCCAAATCACTGCCTTTACCAGCTACTTTGAACATACCAGGCACCTCACCTCACAAGCCCTCGTTGTCCTCCCTATTGAATTACTCATTCATGATTTCAAGGCCCTCCATCAATCCACTCCAATCTTGTCTAATTCCTGATCCTTCTGAGTTCCTTTTCTTTCAATATACTTTCTCCTTATATATGTGAAATAAACCCCATTCTTGCATGTGGTGTCATCTCTCTTCACTTTTCTTGAAAAATCAACTCGTATTTGATGTGAGGATTATACAGGGAGAGGAGGGGCTGGGGGGGTGAAGTCTTTTTAATAAGTAGAAGACTCTTGGTAGTTATTGGATATGATTAGCTAAAAGAGAATGGAGCCAAGCTTCCTCTCCCTTACAAACCAGGACAGAATGGTCCGGAGCAGAGCGTGGGATAGTGCTGCTGACTAGAGACTGCTCGGAATATGTGCTAGTTCAAAGCATTAAAGAGGGTCTGCAATAGTTTAGGATTCGTCTCACATTTTCATTCAATTAACACTTTAACAACAGACTCAATTCCTATGCTGTCTTCCTGCGTAAAGGTGTGCAGTGCTCACTATCAGGACAGATCCCTAAGGGGGAGGAAGGGCGACTCCCTTAATTAGCTAAATAGGCACCAGTGGTGTCAGGAAGGTTATTGCAAAACAAGGGTGGCAGTATCACGAGACGGTATTTCTATGGCTGTCTACACTCTGGGGAGTAAAACTCTTACATGGAGGCCGGAGGGGCCATTGTGTTATTAGTCCAACACGAGTGATGCGGGCAGAGTCTGGTCACCTGGCAGATACCGAGCTTACGAACAGTATATATTTTGGATTTTTAAATTTTATTCACCTCAGTATAACAGCATATATAAAATGTTGCACAGACAAAAAGTATTTCTGAACCTTGGTCACTCCTTCGGGATTGGCACAGAATACAGAGTTTTGCGGGGGGCAGGGGGGAGTCAACGGTGGACGAATTTTCAATTTCTAAGGGCAGATTTGATTTGGACATAGGCAAAAGTCACTTGAGAAGCATTCTGGTTAAATAAAGCAGATAATAATCTGAACAGAAATTTTAGTGAAATAAGGATATGAAAGGATGACCTATTTTACTGTTAGTTAGTATCTAGAAGCCTCACAGCATGCCACCCTCAAAAGAAACAATGGTTAACTGAGATAATTGTTTTTAAAGTTTTGTTTGAGGCCCAGAATATGTACCCGATTTTATGATACTAAAGGGAGAACAGGCGTAGCTAAGGGACGACTGCAAAACAGTCAGCTTCTCTGGGAGGCCAGGTAATAGGGTTTCCCACCAACCTCCTCCGGCTTCAGGATGGTAAGCGGCTTCTGTACCAAGCGTGGACCGGTAGCCCGGCGGGACTGCGAAGAGCGCTGCAGCTCTTGGGAAGCGGAGGGTGGTGCTGGATTACACACAGACAACCAAAACTAACACAAACACACATAGGTTTCCTGGTATGTAAATTATTTTTGAGGTTAAAGATCTCCTTTTACAGAATTTAGTATATAACAAATTAAAAAACCAAACTTCTTCACCTCCCAACATTAAATAACTAAATGTGCAAAAGAACCACCATTAAATAGGGCATCAAAAGCTATACATTTTCTATGAAACAATATATGCACAGATTTTCAAAGCTGTGAAAATGCAATAAAGAGCACAACACATTTTGGTCACTTTATTAAATGACATTAAATAGTTTAAGTTTCAACTACTAAACAGCACTTTGAATGGTGAAAACACAGATAGTATTATTGTCATACTTGAATGCTTTTCTTTAAAAACACAATTCCAGTCCTTAATATATTACAAAACAGCCTTAAAGGAAGAAGTGACATCTTTTCTACAGTACTTAAGATACTCAATACAGAACTGAAAAGCAGTCTAACAGAAACCAAGGCAAGTCTTCACAGCTGTATGATTTCAGCAGCCAAAGCTGGATGACGGACTGAAACAGTACTATACAACCGGGACAGAACATATACAATATCACAATACTAAGCAAAAACGCTTTACACCCAAAGAAATAAAACAGGTTACAAAATGTGGAGAATTTAGCAGGCAAAAACTGTATTACAAGCAACATTTTAAATCGTCATTTTTTTAAGCCATTGCAACTATTTAAAACATCTAAAACAAATATAAAAATGAGCCTTTTAGTATCTTATTGACGTGATTTTTGTCTTTAAATATTTGTTAAAGCTTGATGTTATACTCAAAGTACATTTTATGTAGCTAAAATGTCAAGTGAGAAGAGTGTATGCAAAGTGGTCCAAGTTTTATTTCAAACTCTCTTATTTCCAAATAATCCTTCTATGTATTATTCTTTAAGTCATAGTTTCATCTATGGTAAAAACAGTTTAGAAGGTTGCTAAAATTTTCATATCTATGTCTTTGAGCAAGTAATTAGACCCTGTCAAAAGTTCCCAGGTCTAATAAATCAGGTTTAAAGTATTCTGGACTTGTAGAAATACCAACTGATAACAGTTGGCCAGAGTGTACTGTCTTCAAATATTTATCACATAAATCTCGTCTTTTTTCATTTCTCCTAAACACACATCTCCCCCCACCCCCACCAATTAAATAGATTATATGGCTGGCATAATATCCAAATATATGGAATTTGTTAGTGATAACTCAGCATGTGGAAGTGGGGGGTGAATCCACCAAAGCTCACAAATTTTGTTATCCCCAACTTAGTGCTCTTAGATGTTTTACCACTAGTTCTTTCAAGTTAAAAATGGAAATCTCTTAATCATCCAAACATCTCAAAACAGTTTTGGCTAATGTTAAACTTACTCTAATCCAGTGATATCTGGAGCAAATCAATCCTCCACCCAGCTTTCTTTTTTTCTGGAATTCCTTAGCTGTTTCCACTACCTGTTACATCATCATCTCAGAAATGTTTTTGCCATGTTGAGTTGACTCCCATAGTCTGACAATGTTTTCCTTTAAGAAACTCAAGCAACCAAGCTGTACATGAATAAACTTTATAGGTGATTTTTACAGGTCTGGATTAAGAAAAAAAACAACATAAGGATTTTCTAGTAAAACTTCTTGAAAGGGTATTAGATGAGGTCATTTGGATCAGAAAATTGCCTCACAGACCTACTTTTTTTTTTTAAATATCAAACTTTGAGACATAATGTAAGAAAACATAGTGGAGTTGGGGGGAAAGAACAAGATGAGAGAAAAGAAGGAGCATCAAAGCCAGTGATTCTTATCTTTAAAAGGAATTAACTCACAATACTGACAATCCTAGGAATTGTTAAAGCACATTCCTCGTGTGAACTTAAAAGTCAGCAATGGTTCTGCCATCTTGATGCTGTTTATAAAATAGGGCGTGAACCTAACAACCACAGCGCCGTCCTTAACCTCCTAAAATGCTAGAACTTGTGTTAGTCTGCATCCCACTGCCAGCAATAGGATGAAGCACTAGCACTGGCACCCAGCAGTTAGAGAGATGTGCTTTATATGAGTGCCAGGAGAGAGGAAATCGTGTGTGGAAGATAATCCACAACCCTGAAATTTTACTAGTGATTATTTCAGCACATAGAACCAAAAATAAAAAATGGCAGAAAGACTAAAGAAGAAAAAGGAATTCTCTTCTTAGGCTGTACTTAAGGCTGTTTATACAATGCCAAGATCACTGCGAGACTCCTCCAAGTTTTAGAGCAGTAGTATTTAAGAATATTGCACGCAATTCTGTGTCAGAGATAACCCTTAGTTTCGAGCTTTCAGTCACAGGCATGATATAGCAGGAGCCCGGTTTCAGACTTCAGTCAAAAGAACATTAAAACCATTTCAATCACTTTAATCAAGAAATGGATTAAGTACAAAAGTATTTTATAACTTGAGGAATCAACTCTAAGAACTCAGCTGTGTTTTTTGATGTAAAGAATGAATATATAAATCTGTATTCTTTCCTAAATTCGTTAATTTTATGACAATTTTATGGTTGCTAAAAGCAGGCATAAAAATTTAGAGAGGAAATCTGTGGAGTTGTTACTATTATGGAACAACTTGTTTTCACTGAAAACAATTTGAAATATCTTCTGTACTCAATGTGTGTAAGAAGATTCTAGGCAACATCACTGACAAATGTCAGGAAGAAATGGTATGCCCTATTTAAAAAAATTTAAAACTAATATGGAAGATTGGCATTTAAGGGGACCAAACTATTTATACAGTTGAGTTCTGTTAAGTCATTGATTCCTAAAAAAATAAAAGATCTTTCTATGATTTTAACAATCCTTTAAGCTTTTAGTGCAAAATCACATTGATTTCCCTGGGGAAGGTCCTGGATTTTTGCTTCTCATTGGGGGCGGTGCTCGCTGTAACGGTGGCGGCTGCATACCACCAGCCACGGACTGATACATTCCTCTCATATCAATCTGCTGGTAGTTAGAAGGATTCATGATTAAATTGGGAGGCTTTGGCATCATGAGGTGACCTAGTGTTGCTTGTTGATAAGTCATTTGTTGCTGTTGCTGTTGATTGTACTGCTGCTGGAGCCTTCGGTTCATAAGTATTCGCTGAACACAGCTGATTAACTAGGGAGAGAAAAGGGAGCTGTTACAAGTGCATGACCTGTCTCAAAGAGGCAAGTATCAAGTTTTTGAGTTAAAATCAATTTGTTAGGGGGGTACCATACCAAAAGGAAAACACATTATTGTTGTCACCATTACTAATTTGATGGCATTCACAGGACCATTACTGTAGAAACCAGTTAGTAACACCATTTAGGGCTAAATTCTCCTAATGACTTGACTATTGTATTGCAAGGAGCATTTAGGTTAGTTGCCATAGTAACCTGCCCTGCACTGTGATTAGTCTCAAGTATTAGTTACAGCACTTTCTGTCAGCTCTGCTTTCTTTGTCATTCTTTTGAATATTTCACATTATGACAGACAAATAAACATTTTTAGTGACAAACACCACAGGGAAAAGGCACTCGCAAGTGGGAATAACTCCTACCTGGAATGTCTGAAATTTCCTAAGATAATCTAAAACCGCAGAGTTCTACAGCGCTTTCTAGGTAAAATTCATGCCACAGAAATTTATTCCCTGATGTCAGGAGTTGAAATTTCCCAGCGCAAGGCAGATGGCCGGCAAACGAGTGCTGGGACAGATGATCAAGGACCCTGGGATATGCTGGCCCTCTTTCTTTCTTTGAACAAAGCAACATTTTACTTGTGTTGTCATCAAATACTGCTGTGCAGTAGGGACTGCATCATGCCATCTAGAGTTCCACCCTCAAATTAAATCCATTAAAAAGTACATTTATTTTCAGGAATTGTTTCAAAATGGTAAATATGGTTAAAAAGAAGGAGTTTCGCAGATATTCCTTTTTAGGAATATAAGTTTTATCTGCATTTAAGTCAGATGTGTATATACACACGCATGTATGTCTAGCTATCAAATTTAATTTTAAAATTCTAATGTAAACAACTTGGGAAAAAAAGGAATTCCTTTTTATATGTCCAGGATGTATAAGAAATAAAATTATATGGGAGACTGCCTATATAAACTTCAAGGGGACCCATTTGGAAAGATATCACTCCTTTGTAATAAAAGATATTACCTTTTCTTGACATTACTAGGGTTTTGGACAAAATTTCTTCGAGAAATAACCAATGACTATCCATCCGTCCATATGAGGGGTGGTTATTGACACAGACATCATACAACCCCCATTATTATAAATTCAAGAAAAGAAAACATAACCTGAGATAGAGAGATAGAAAGAATCCTTACCATCTGCTGTTTTGTCAATACGTCATTGTAGATGGCTTCTCTTCGTTTAACGTCAAGCTCCTGGCTGGCTTGTCTACTCAAAGCTAATGCCTGGACTTGCGCCTCTGAGAGATTCATGTTTTCCTTCCACTAAAAGAAAAAGTTTCCAGTTACTCCTATTGCAGTAGAATTGAGGAAAAAGAAACTACTTGAAGATATTTGGGATTTTTAAAATTTCTGTCTCCCTTTCCCTTTATTCTTTTTAAAAGAAAACAATGGTGTAAACGCAGGGTACTAAGTTTTCCACTGTGTGTACAAGGGTTGGCTATCTTTGGAATAAAACTATTTGTACTTCCTTTGTGCAACTAGTCATTAAAATATGTTTATGTAAACAATCCATACATGTCTATGATTGAGTTCCCATTTCTTAGATTTCAACCATTTCTCTTTTGTGCCAACAATCTGGGTGAAACTGTTGAATTATAGCTTGCCACCATTATACAGTTCACTAGTATTTTACTATTACAAATCAAGTTATAAGAATTATGCTAGCCCCTGCCCCTACAAATAGTGAACCAAACAATAATTAAAACATTAAAAACACCCCTGGCTGGTGTAGCTCAGTAGATTGAGCGCAGGCCTGCAAACCAAAGGGTTGCCAGTTCGATTCCCAGTCAGGGCACATGCCTGGGTTGCAGGCCAGGTCCCCAGTAGGGTACCCTTGAGAGGCAACCACACATTGATGTTTCTCTCCCTCTTTTTCTCCCTCCCTTCTCCTCTCTAAAAATAAATAAATAAAATCTTAAAAAAAAAATTTAAAACAGCTCTGGCTGGTGTGGCTCAGTTGGTTGGAGCATCGTCCCATAACCAAAATGTTGCGGGTTCGATCCCTGGTCTGGGTGTATATGGCAGGCAATCTATTGATGCTTCTCTCTCACATCGATATTTCTCTCTATCCCATCCTCTTTCCCTTTCCCTCCCTCTTAAAAAAAAAAAAAAAGCAATGAAAAAAATGTCCTTGGCTGAGGATAAAAGAAAGAATTAAAACAAATGGTAAGGGGAAGAACACAAATTTCAAGTTGGAGTAAGACAACTGCCAAGTAACTTACTACAGCCGAAATTATATCTTCAAGAGGCTGAATCCTCACTGCTGCCACACTGTTTGTTGCTTCCACAACTTTTTCTCTTCCTTGATTTATGAGGTCCTGGAAGGATGTAAGAAATAAGTTATGTAGGGCATATAAAAGACAGTATAGTTTTAAAATATAGGGGTTCTTCCCCTTGCTACTTTATAGAAGTAATTGAAAAGACGTGCAAACTTCAGCATCAACAAAGTGGAGTAAAAACTCATCAGTGAAGGTCTTGTTAGAAAGATGAAAGTTTGGGTTTCATTGAATCAATAATTTAATAATTTCAATGACTCCATAAGCACATTTTTAAAAGGAGACCACAGATTCAATTAAGTTATTAAATTATTAGAACAATGAAACCTAATCTTTCTCATTTACTTCATAATTGATTCTAGTTTGAAATCAATTATTTCATAATACCGGGCATTAACATATACTTAGTGCTGCATCTACATGGAATTAGAATATAAATCGAGGTGCGCATTTATTCTGCTTTCCAACATTAAGCAAGTAATCTGTTTATTCAAAATATTTTATAACTGGACAAAGTGCTATTTCTCTACCTAGTCAGCTGCCCTACTGTTCCTTAACTAAAATAATTCAAACTACATTAATTGAAGGCTTGATTCCCTTGTGCTTTGAACAAACCACATTTTACTACACTGTGCTAGTTCAAAAAGGTCAACAAATAAAAGAAAAATTTCTTGGTCTATTCATAGGTAATCTTTTGGAGAATGTGATATTCCTGCACAGGGAACCCTCAACAACAGGGCACTTGAAATTGCCTTTAATTCAAGTTAAACTACTTTTGTAGTTCACAACTTACCTCCAGCTGTTGATTACTCATTGCTGACAGGGCTCCCAAATTGAAAGGAATATAAGGAGTTTGAGAGTTGAAAGTGACAGGGGGTAAATTGGTCCCAGTTGGTATGTTGAAACGCATGGTCAGTCCCTAAAAACAAAAAATTATGCACTTTCCACATTGTGATTTAAAACTTGAAATTCTACATCACCTACTGGTTTAGAAAAGAATCCATATTCTCAGATCTAGGAAATTATTAACACTCTTCCACACACAAACAAAACACCCTTTTCACCTGAAACCAAGATCTTATTACACAGAAAGCTTTAACCCCTAAAGGTATACTCTTTTTTGATAATTCCCACGGAATGGGGCAACTCATAATTCTGATGAGACTCCTAACATCACATTAACATTAAAGAAGTTTGGTACAATGAGGGAGGAGTTTAAAAAGGATTCATGTATTAGGATAAGGTTTCCCATGCTCAGGCACATTTTTGCTCAAGTGAGTTGGTGTCTGAAATAGACATGGAACTATTTTAAATGAAGTTTCAGCTGGAGATGGACATTAACGTCCAATAGTGAAATACTTCTCTGTTCTGATACAGAGTCAGTCAAAATTTAGATTTCATGGCACGCATGCTAAAACAGCATTTACTCTTTCCTACCTCCAAACTCTAAGCTCCTGCGTGTCTGTTTCTACAGTGAGGGTGTTGATGGGAGTTAAGTGATGCTAAATATATACCTTTCCACTAATCTCTTGATTCAGCAAGCGCTAAGCAGAAGTGGGGCTGCTACTCTTTACATGGAGAATATTTTCTTCCCTCCTCTTCCCACTCTACCACCAAAGGTAGCCAAAGCCTATAAACAGACTCTCACATCCGGGGACTCTGTTCGGGAAGATTCACCTGTTCTAAATGTGACCCTTTTCTTCCTCATTTGTCTTTCAAATTATTAACATCAAAACCAAACCAAAAAGCATTGCAAATAAACTACCTTCTTCTCTGCTTCATATTCCGCCCAGGCTGCTTTTCTTTCTTCCTCAGTCAACTCTTCTTCTTCTTTGTGGTCCAAAAGAGAATCATGTTCGTGATATCCTACAATGTGTTCTTTATGTATTTGAAGAAGTTCTGCAAGTATGGTGTCCTGTTTAGAGGGGTTGAAATAACACAGAATTATTTCCTCCCTCTGGATCATATTTGGCCTACTGTTAAGACTATAAACTAGAAACTGGCTGTTACACCTATTTCTGACATATGTGATAAATTACCTAGAAAACAGTTGCTAAACATGCAACACCAGCCTCTTATGTAAGAACTGCACGTTTACATAGCATGTTTTATGGATTAACTTTTTTGATGACTACTTTTCAGCTTTCAAAGTATTTTCTCCAACTTCTATTTTTATATGTATTTTTTGCTTTGCTCTGTGTTGATAATAAATGCTAACATAAGTCTTCTTAAATCAGAAACTACATTGGATGCTTATGCTAAAAAATCATGGCTACTCCTGTTTATAAATACTTAACAAGTTTATTTTCACAATCACTTTAGCTATCAACCACTATACTAACAAAAACCAAATTTAAATTAAACAGTTACAAGACAGTTTAACTGAAACATTTAGTGCTTATATTTCAATTGTAGGGAATTCAAATATAAATTACACTGTAAGGACCCATGGCCCAATTTAAAACAATATTGTTTATCAATTTATTATCATAATGTCTTTTTTCAAAGTTACAGTGTCTTAAGTGACTCTTCTAAAGTTAAAAAAAAATAAAAACTCAGAAATTGAGATCATTTATATATTCAGTTAAGAACACCAAATTCCTGCTCTGTGTAATTATGAGAGAGACACACACAAGCCTGGGGAAAGAGGATTAAAGTGAATGACAGACATGTTACTTGCTCATAAAAATCAAAATGTTCACAAGTTTTTTTATTAAGAAATCACAGATGAAAACCTGAATATATAAAAGGCAAATTAATTCACTTCACAAAATGATTTTCCACAGCTTCGAACGCAAGTTCCCTTAGAACATGCTGTCTAAATTAAGTGTGATTTAGTGAAGGAACATAAATAATTACTGGTCAAAAGAACGTACAGGGAGGTATACAGCACATTAAATTTAAATTTAATTTGTATGTAGTAATTCTTTTCTTTTTTGGTTGCCAACTTTTTATTTTGCAAGTTCATATATATATATGTGTGTGTGTGTGTGTGTATATATATATATATATGCATATATAACCACATATATAATCATATATACATATATAAGTGTACAATTATATATGCATATATACACATATAATCATATATACATATATACACACACATAAATAATCATATATATGTGTATATATACATTTAGCATCCATTGTTACCATCACCTTACATTTAAAGGCCAATAATTCCCAGAAAGTGTTTTCTCAGTAATTCTTAATGCCCCCATAAGTTTTAGCATAGACAAAGCCCACACTTATAAAGAACTTTCACTGATATCTTTAACCATACTTAGAGTACAGGGTCTAACACATGGTAGGAACTCAAATGTCTGTTAAATAACTCAAGATGAAAATTTTAAATCATGTACAATAGCAAACGCTGACACTAACTCCACATAATCTGATATTTGAAATCATGTAAACAACTTTTTATCTTGCTACCCCAAAAAACACCCGAAATAAATACTTCATAATGTCATGAAAGAAAATGACTGGTTTTCTTAATGGATACTGCTGTTAATTGAGATTTTATACTTCATTTTGACATGCATGTGTTATTTCTTTTGTTGAAAACAGAAAACATCCCAAGACCGTACAAATGAGAGGATTCAAGAAAGTCTACTGGTGGAACACACAGATGCTAATAGGTTTAGTTCTTCTGAAATGTTAACTAAGCATTTCTCTCCTGTACCAGTGGTCAGTGTAGAAACCTGCCACCAAAGCTGACTTCTCTGGCCCACACTATACAGAGCAGGTTTATGAGCACTAGATAGATCTCCAAAGTTCAGAGTTACCGACCAAGCAGGTTGGAGACAGGCCAGTCTGCATTAAATCCTATTAAAAATAATGCTTCTTTAGACATGTGTCTCCCGTGCGCACTCCCCAAGCCTAACTCCAGAAAGAGGTATATGATAAAACCAGATAACACTGACTAATATTTTTAGCAAGTGATCATGCCAAATACAATTAGAAGATTCAGCTGTTCTACAAAATACCAAACAGATTCAAGGTACAAATGTTCTATGGATATAGTCCCTAATTTTACTTCTGTTTGGCAATGTGATGTTCTTAAATATAGTTAAAAATCACTTCATTTCTCTAAGAAAGCAATCTGAGGGAAAGACCAAGAGAACTGTAGGCTAGGAACTGAATTCATTTTCAGCTATGCTACTGATTCTGTCTGTAACACCAGATAATAACTTAGTCTACCTATGACTGTAAGTTAACCATGAAATACTCTCTGATCACCTGTGAAACAGAATGACTGAGAATAGCAGAAATAACTCATATATACTCTTTTAAAATATATCTAAGAGCCCTGGCCAGGTGGCTCAGTTGGTTGGAGCATCGTCCTGTACACCAAAAGGTCACGGGTTTGATTCCCGGTCAGGGCACATACCTAGGTTGCGGGTCGATCCCTGGTCAGGGCACATACAGGAGACAACCGATCGATGTTTCTTTTTCTCTCCCCCTTCCTCTCTTTCTAAAAATCAATAAATATATCCTCGGGTGAGGATTTAAAAAAAAAGAAAAAGTAAAAAAAAAATATCTGAGATATTAGGGAGCTTTATCAAGTCAGTCATTAGCATTCTATATAATTTTAAAGTCCAAACTTACTATCTTGGAAATGGTAGAAACTGATGTTCAGAAAGGCAAACTAACTTTTTTCTAATCACACAGCTAAGGAGTAGCTAAGACTAAAAGCTAAATTGCTTGACTTCTATTCCGTGATCATTCTATCACACTATAAAGAAGGACTGTTTTCTTGAGGTTGCTTCCATTTCCCGGACCTATTCTCTTGCATAGAAAAGATAATGCCCTGGAGGATTCTGCATGAGGGGGAAACCAAAGTAGGTCTTTCCCCCACCCCCACTTTTTAACACTTTTGTACTTTTTGAATTTTTAAAAAAGAAGCATATGCTAATTTTTAATTAAAGAAAATATAAAAACTGAAATTAACACAATTCTCAGACACAAACTTGTGAACAGCCAGTTCAGGCACAGCCTAAATCTGACCTGAACTATCTTATCGTTTTCATCTTCAGGACACTTTTCATCTGAGGAAATCCCATTTCTAAAACCTTTTAAAATGACTTTTCCCCACCAATTCCAGTTTTAAGATCTATCTTGTCTTAAGGTCAGATTACAGTAGAGATTCAGCTTCTGCCCATGTAATATCTTTCATTTTGACCAAGAGTCAACTAAACCGCCAAAAAGTCAGAAGAAAAGTACATGTGACTTCATTTTAATCACTAAAAAATTTTGGACCCTTTTCCTAAATGTTACCACCCTCCTAACATGAAATCAAAAACCAATTCATATTGCTTCTACTGGCTATGACACACTTCTTCTCAAAGAAATTTAAAAAAAACTTTAATGAAAACAATGCTACTATTCTAGAGATAACTACTGGCAACATCTGTATATTCCTCCACACATTTATACTCACACACACACTTTTACATAAAAATGGGATTGTACTTTACAGTTCTTTTCTGCCTTAATATCTTTCGATTGACATCATTTTACCTCAAATACAACCATCAATTTTAAGAGCTGCAAGGTATTATGTAGATATACTTTATCATCTATTTACTTTTCTCCTAAGAGTTTAAGACATTTAAGTCACTTTTATAAATTACTGAATCTGCAATGAAACCGGTAATGGATAAATTTTAATATCTTTCAACCACTTGTTCGTACAATAATTATGCCGATAAAACTCAAGGACTTGAACAAGTGTGTTTTACCACAATCTTCACTTTAACAAAGACAAGACATTCCACGTAAGGTAACAGACTTTTACAGAAACACAATTCATTTACACAGCTCAGAAGCAGGAGAGCAGAAAGTGTTCTTTCCTCTGGAGTACTGCATGAAGCACAAATAAGAAAGAGAAGATACAGGATTTCTGAAACAAACTCTTTCTACATCTTTTCCCTTTTAAATTAATTGCAGCATACTGTCAATACAAGAAACAGATGATGTGATTAAGAGGGCAAAACCGTATTTGTAACAGGATCCTCCGAATATTTCTTTGGGAAAAACAGCTTTGCAAAGTCTAGAGCAAGTTACAAAAGTTAATAAAGAAAAATTTCATCCCAATATACAACACAATCGGTGGAGAGGTTTTTTTTTGTTTTTTCCCCTTGAAGCATGCATTTATATTAGTTGCTATAGTAACACTATTATTGAAAACAATACTGGAACAGAATCTATAATCACTAGGCCAACAGTCATCAAAATGAGGTTTAAATTACATCCAAATGTGTACCTTTACTTTTCTTTGTCTAAACTTTATTTTTCCCTTAAATAAGTGAGAAGGCTCACAAGCTGGGAAAAGCATGGGCTATATTCTAGCTAACAACGTAAATTAGTTTAAGCTTTAAAAATGACTAGTTCAATTAATAAAACAAAGTTAATGATAAATTAAAAGTTGAAGTTAATTTATTTAGAAGTTTAAAGTATTTGGCAAGCTGACAAAAATTCCCATCTAATTAATTCTGAAATTCAACCTTGAAAATAAAATTTTTAAAAAACAATCAAGGCTTTGCCTGGGGGTGGCGGTGGGGGTTTGCCATGTTTCAAAATATTTTGCTTGCTATCACTTTGAATTTCAGTTTTATAATATCTGGAAATAAAACATCACTAGAATACTTAAGTGCCATAAGACCCACTCAAAAAGCTATGAAGAATTCCTTTTATTACCTAAATAAGTCTAGATTCTTAGTAAAAAAAAAAAAACCAAAACTTAATATTACTGGTGAAAAAAGCTTCTACTTTCAAATTTGAAGCCTGTTTCTTCCCAAACTGCACTGGAAAAAACTGCAACATATTTGATAAGTAACTGCAGAGCTATTGAATGAAGTTCACATAGCAGCTCACATCAGATTTTCAGGTCAAGAGCACATGACCTTTGCCAAAGAGCATTTATAAATATATCCAGATTCCCAAACTGTAGATATGAATAAGATAGTGACAACTATAGAACTTGTCACTTCCAAGGAAAGAAAAGGTAGGAATGACTTTGGTGAAAGGTAAAAGTCAGAGTCTCCTTTGATAAGAATGTTTTGTATTCAATTTAACATTTAAAGAAGTAGATACTATATTTAGCATTTAACCTTTAAAAATTAATTATCCATTATTATAACACATGCCACATACCAGTCATTGTGAAGTGGTGTTGGTCTAGATTTTAAATTACTGTAACTTTGTAGAGGTTACAGCTTTTCAAGCAGAGCTTGAACTGGAATTCAATTCTCAGGCTATACAATATGGAGTTCATGTTATCTCTACATTGCACAAACACTACTATATCCTCTAACTCAACTATAAGTGTGCTATAAACAGGAAATGGAAGATATACAAAATAGGCATGAATGCAGCTATTTGGCAGTCCAAATTACATCTTATAGAAAGAAAACATTAAAAGATAAAGTGGTAAAAAATAACAAATAAGGCCATCTAGTGATCTGTACATTAACCAAATTTCTCTCACAATTTATATTCCCTTAAGGCCAAACTATTAAATTTGATATAAAAAGCATGGTCATGGAAACATCAGTAAATGAAGAGACAAAAGTGAGACATTCTCCTACTTAATTCCCCTAAAAGTATGTCAGCTTCAATTTTCCACCACTCCTACTCCTGGAAATGTTACACAACATATTTGCGTAAGCCACCCTAACCAACTGAGCAACACGCTGTAGGAGGATATTAATATACGGATATTGTGGCCCCCGAGTACCTGTATTATTTCAGGACCACTGATCATTCATACATGTTAGTTATGTCCTTCTGAACTCCCCTAAATAAAACTGGAAAAAGTGGAAGGACATAGAGCCTGGCTTCCCAGGTTTCTCTCTACAACAATTTCATCAAAACACTGCTTAAAATGTAAACACTGATGTAATTTTGCTGAAATCAACTGATTTTGTAAAAAGACCTGTGTCGGCCTTCTGAATTTCAGAGGAAAGTTTAATGGCAGAATTTAGTTTAAATGAAAAAAATATACATCGATAGATACACTTACAACTGTGAAAATTGAGGGGCTTTATGTATAGTAGCTAAGATCACAGGCTCTAGAGTATTGCTATCCAACAGAACTCTGGGTAATGACAGCAGGGTGCTGTGTCTGCACTGGTCAGTATGGTATCTAGTGACTACTGAGCACTTGAAAATGTGATTACCGTGACTGAAGAACTACAATTTCAATTAATTCAAATGTAACTAGCCACGTGTAGCAACTGGCACTTGCATTAGAAAGTGCAGACCTAGAGCCTTACTGGGTTTAAATCCTAGTTCTAACCCTTACTAGCCTATGTCCTTGAGCAAGGCATCTCTCCGACTCTTGGTCTCCTAGCCTGTAAAATGGGCATAATAAGGCATTTTCCATGTGAAAATTAAATTAGATATTCCATGCGTTAACATGCAGTTATGCGATTTAGCTTTAGAAAAATCTATAGAGGGGTGACTTGGATTCAGATCCCAGCTTTAGGAAACTGTGATATGTGAAAGTGTAGAGCTAACTAGGGGTAAAAAGGGTACTGACCAATCTTTTAGACTCTGGCCTATCTTGAAAATGTGATTAACGTGACTGAAGAACTACAATTCTGCCGCATAGACACTAGTGTTGTATGTCTCCCTAATTGCCAAACTTTTTTTAAAAGAAAGTATGATTAATTAAAACTTTTGCACTGCCAAAATCATCAAATCAGAAAAATAGAATGGATGCTCACATACTTATTGCCTAGATTTATTAACTGTTAATACTTTGCTACATCTGCCTCCCTTATTACATTTCACTTGTATATATTTCAGTATAACCTCTGAAATATAAAGACATTTCTTATATAACCAAGATACCATAAAATTAATAACTTCTTAATTCTCTAACAACATCGACTACCACAGCCATATTCAGGTTATACCACTTGTCTGTAAAATGTCTTTGATACGTGCTTTGTTCAAATCAGGATCCACTCAAGGTATACACTGCTCTTGGTTATTGCGTCACTTTGTCAAGGTTCTTTTATTGTTTTAAAGACATTATTTATTTATTTTTAGACAGAGGGAAAGAGAGGGAGAAAAGGAGAGAAACATTGATGTGTGAGAGATACACTGATAGCCTGCCTCTCACACGCCTCCAACTGGAGACCTGGCCCGCAACCCAGGCATGTGCCCCGACTGGGAACTGAACTGGTGACCCTGTGGTTCACAGGCCAGTGCTCAATGCACTGAGCCACACCAGCCAGGACTGCTCTAGACCTTTGGAAAAGGTATTATCAGTAAGAGAAAGTGGCATGTAACACCAGTAGGGTTGTCCCAGTTAGTTGAAAAAGAGAAGAAAGTATTTTGGTGAAGAGAGTGATTAAATTCTGTCAAATGTTACTTGGTTGATGGATAGGGTCAGGTCTAAGAATTGAGCATTTGATTTAGCAGTGCAAAGGTCACTGGTAAACCAGGCACTGTGCTAAGCACTTCATGCATAATATTTAATTTCCACAGTAACCCTGTGAAGTAGATCCTTACTAGGTTCATTTTATAGACTTTGAAAGGAGACCAAGATTCAGAGAGATAATTTGCTGAAGGATATAGGACTAGTAAGTGCTAGAACTAGGATTTAAACCCAGTAAGTCTCTAGGTGTACACTTTCTAACACAAGAGCTAGTAGCTACATATGGCTATTTACATGTACATTTAAATTAATTAAAATTAATTGTAAATCCTCCCTAATGAATCTTGCATTCACATGGAATATCTAAGTTAATTTTCATAATAACTCGATAAAGTACATACTATTGTTAGGCTCATATTACTGATGAGATTTCTAAGACCATGACTCAGCATGGGCTGCTGACTCCCTCGGCCCACAACCAACCTGCAGAAACTACAGAAGGCAAAACATGAATTCTAGAAACTTACAGACACACACACACACATATACACACACACACACACACACACACACCCCATCCCTGGGATGACAACAAACTGGTACCATATGCAATCTGAGGCAGAGTTATTGAAAAAGATGCAGTACCGAAAATTCAAAGTAAGCATGACACGTATACTTAAGGAAACAAAGGGAAGACATTTTTAATATAAAACCAAAAATGATGTAAAAAGAGTCAAAATAAAATATTAGGGATAAAAATAGTCACTGAAGTAAATAACTCAATGTATAGTATAAGTGGTAGAGGTACAGCTAAAGAATACCTTAATGAGCTAGGACATCAGACCAAATGACACTCTTCCAGAAGACTGATAGGAGAGGACAAAGAGCTAAGAAATGCAAAAGAAAAGCTAAAAGATGTGGAAGCTAAAAGCAGAAGGGCAAGCATTTAGTAGTAACAGTCTCAAAAGGCAATAAAAATAAAGAGGATGAGATTTTAGAAGAACGGACATAACTTTTTCAGAATTTTACATCAAAAAACTGAGACACAGAGAAGTCAAATAACTCTAATTGGGTCAAGATTCAAACCCAGACGGCCTTTTGTCCAACGGCTCCTGCTTTTAACCACTATGCTATACTGACTCCAGGCTGTGGATCAGTAAAAGTTCAGCATCAAAGATCATTAAGGAGGACTGGGATCAGCTATACCATCAAAAATTTTGCAGGAACTAAAGGATGAAATCTATACTCTCCAATACTACATACTTTAATAACACTGAAAATGCCTTTCCATGAACCCAGAAAATGGAACCCTAGTGCATTGTTAATGGGAATGTAAACCAGTGCACCCACTATGGAAAAAACAGTATGGGGATTCCTCAAAAAATTAAGGATAGACCCAACCTAATTCTGGGTATTTATCCAAAATCAATGAAAACATTAACTTGAAAAGATATCTGCACCCCCATATTTACTACATTATTTACAATAGCTGAGACATGGAAATAAGCTACGTGTCCACTGATGGATGAATGGATAAAGAAAATTACACACATACACACAGAAATATTATGCAGCCAACAACATGGACAGACCTGGAACATATTATGCTAAATGAAGTAAGTCTGACTGAGAAAGACACCATATCATTTTGCTTACATTTGGAATCTTAAAAAGATGAACTAATAGAGATTAGAGTTGTGGTTATCAGGAGCCGGGAGTATATGTGTGAAATGGAGAAATGTTTGTCAAAGGGTACAAACTTCTAGTTATAAGATGAGTAAGTTCTGGCCCTGGCCGATGAGGCTCAGTTAATTGGAGCATCATCCCGTCAATCAAAAAGTTGCAGGTTTGATTCCTGGTCAGGGCACATGCCTATGTTGTGGGTTCTGTGCCTGGTCGGGACATGTATGAGAAGCAAGCAATTGATGTTTCTCTACTTCTGTCCCTCCGTTCCCCTCTCTCTAAAATCCATGAGTATGTCCTCGTGTGAGAATAATAATAATTAAAAAAAGAAAAAGATGAGTAAGTTCCAGTGATATAACATAGAGACAATACTACTCCGGATGTTAACTAGACTTATTGTGGTGACCACTTTATAATATATACATATGTAGAATGATTATGTTGTACTCACATGTCAATTTTATCTCAACATAAAACCAGTGGAAACAGTTGGAAATAAAAAAGTATGAAGTCATATCAAAGGAGAATGTCTCAATTTACTTCTTCCAGAGGTTTAATTGTATGACGTGTTAACGTCAGCACTAAGATCTAAGGCAGGTGCCACCACTTACCCACGCCATAATTCCACCATCTATAAAATACAAATAAACTGCACTGGCTTTGTAAGGTTGCTATAAACACTAAGATTCAATACAGTGACTGGCATAAAAAGTACTGAGTGGTAGCTACTGTTCATTATTATGCTAAATTCAAAGGTTTAGCTGATAATGATTATAAAGGCAAGTCATGCCACTACATAGCGTGTACCGTCAACAGTGGAGGGTTTTGTTAAAAACAGATTCCTAGGGCCCACACCCAGATCCTGTTCAGTAGATTGTGGATGAGGCCAGGAATCAGCATTTTTACCAAGCTACAGATTAGTTCAAGGACTACACACAAGGAAAAAGTCTACTTCTAAAGGCATGTAAATCATTGGCTTAATGGTCAGCTTTCAATTTTGGGACATAAATTTCACATATCACATTTTTATTGAATACGGTGCCAGGGATACAGTCATGAAGATGCACTGACACACACCCTGCTCTCATACGCTGGTGGGAAGCTCATAATCTGGAGAGAACAAATACATCTTTTCGTTTGTCTAGTAAGCCAAAACATTCCCACCACTTAATTCATTAATTTATTGAGCATTTACTAAAGACAGACCTGGTATTTCAAATTTCAGAATTTCCATGATCTTGAGTAGCAGATATTTCTAGTACTTCAAAAGGAGACACTTCCGGAAATGTTGGTGATGTAGTTAAAAGTTACACTCACCTTCTCCCAGGACCAAAGTGGAATTACAACTAAATTAGAGAGAATAACCAGTTGAAATCTAGCTGAACAGAAGTCTTATAACCAAGGATTTACAGAAGAAGCCACATCGAGACTGGTAGGGAGGACAGAGACATGAAAAAGGCTGCCAAGCTCACACAGGCCACGACTGACATTCCGGAAGGACATCTCAGCTGTGACGGTTCCCCTGAGATGCTGGGATCTCAATGGAAAGCTGAGCTCCGCAGTCCAGAGCACCAGAGTCTGGAAGAGGAGCCCAGATGACTCCTGGCTGTGAAAGAATGGGATTCCGTCTGTTAGGGAGAGATAGAAGTCTGCTAGAGACACGGGTGCATTCCTAAAGGGCCAACACACACAATTTTGTTCCCAGACACTCACTCTGGGCTCCAACAGAGGGAGGGTGGAATGTACTAGAGTTATGTGAGGAGAGTCTGGGGTTTGTGGCTCTGGGGAGAGAGCTGAAGGAACAGCCATCAGGATCCCTGTGCTGAGTCACTGTACCACATCACAGACGCCATCTACCCTGAGTGGAGCACTCCCCTCCAGGTTGTATCAGCTTAGGTAAAAGTGAGACCCCACCCTAAAGATTCCTTCTCAACACACACACACAGTAGAACTTACGCTCTGCTGAGGAATCAGCTTCCTTGCGCAGGGTGTAGAGGTCTCTGCTAACTCAGGGATTCTCAGTGATTGAGTTGTGTGGCTTTGGGCAGGGGCCATTACCCCCAATTTCCTGTGAACCTGATTGGAGCTTCGCCCTCATGGGAGCTCTGCTAGTCCCACCCACCTGACACCTACCTAGTAGCTCCGCCCTGCTGAGGTCCACACAAAATCTGGGAGACTGAGTTGTGTGGCTCTGGGAAGGGGCCACAGCCCCCCACATTCCCAGTCGTCTAACACCTCTCAGTCAAAGGAGATGTACTACCCTATCCTCCCGATTCAGGAAGGCCTGACCCTGCTGAGCTCCATCTCTTCCTGGTGTAATCTGGGACAAACTGAGTTGTATGGCTCTTGGACAAGGATCATTTTTCCCACACATGCCCCACCCCTGGCTTTACACAACTCAATTTGGTCTCTTTGGGCCTGATAAACTCTGTTGGCTGAGCCCTGATGATTCATTGAAACCCCACTCCAAAACAAACATGTGCAAGCAGCCAACAAGTGGCACACAGACTTGGTATACCTGGGGACATTTGCCGAGTGGCCTCAGACCAAGCATTGACACTGAGATTGAATCTGTATCATGCTGCAGAACACCACCCCCTCTGACCTGGTGACTCACAATGTACCTCCTATAACTCCAGTACCACCAGAAGCTCTTTCAGTGACTAAGCACAACAGGCAGAGGCAGGAAGAGACAGTTTGCAAGGTGATTGAGACTTTCACTGACCTGCACCTGAGCCCAGTGCTGGTAAAAGCCAGCCCTAGTGTACAGGTTGGTCCTTCCCACATGCACCCAGACCCAGCAGAGGCAGCCACAAACTGTGGAACACTTGTAGCTCCAAACAGGTTGCCCAGGGCCAGTCACAGGCAGTGTGTGACATTTGTCTGTACCACAGTCCCTCTGAAGAGGCTGCAGAACCAAAACACCCAGTGGCCCATTACAAACAACATCAGAACTGGATCCAGTGAGCTTCACAGGTGGCATCTCCAAAGGGAGATGCCAGCACATACCAGAACCCACTGAGACGAATTCCAGTTTGTGCGGTCAGCACCTCCGCAGCAGCTCCATGCCGTTGTCATGGTTGAGCCTCACAGTCAGCCAGCCTGAGGGCTGATGCCACCCACGAATGGGCCAATAGCAATCAGTACCCAATTACAACAGAAGGGCCCACATAACCCACACAAGGGTCATTCCTAGAGCATCCAGCACAGGAGTTCAAGGAGACTGCACTACTGGGCCCCACAGGACACCTACAAATAAGGCCACTCCACCAAGACTGGGAGTCAAAGCAGATCTATCTAATACATAGAAACAAACACAAAGAGGCAGCCAAAACTGGGATACAAACATGCCGCAAATGAAAAAACAGGAAAATCTTCAGAAAAAGAGCTAAAGGAAATGGAGGCAAGCAATTGATCAGAACCAGAGTTCAAAGTAATGGTTATAAGGATGCTCAATGGCAGGAAAATAAAACACAGCAACCATAAAAAAGGACCATTCAGCAGGCTGGATGAAGCAGAGGATTGAATCAGCAATTTGGAACACAAGGTAGAAAAAAATACCCAATCAGAGCAACAAAAAGAAAAAAGAATTTTAAAAGATGAGGATAATGTAAGGGACTTTTGCGACAACATGAAATGCAACAACATGGGCATCATTGGGGTAGGAGAAGGAGAAGAGAGAGAGCAAGGGATCGAGAAATTTTTGAATAAATAATGACTGAAAATTTCCTTAAACTGGTGAAGGAAAAAGACACACAAGTCCAGAAGGCTCAGAGTCCCAAACAAGATGAATCTAAAAAGGTCCACACCTAGACACATCGCAACTAAAATGACAAAGGTTAAAGACAAACAGAAAATCCTAAACGCCACAAGAGACAGTTAGTTACCTACAAGGGAGCTCCCATAAGTCTGTCAGCTAATTTCTCAACAGAAACATTTCAGGACAGAAGGTATTGGCATAAAATATTCAAAGTGATGAAAGCAGAGACCTACAACCAAGACTAACTACAGAGAAAGGCTATCCTTTAAAATTGCAAAAGAAATAGCTTCCCAGACAACAAAAGAAAAAATAAACAAGTGGGACATCAAACTACAAAGTTTTTGCACAGCAAAGGAAATCATCAACAAAATAAAGACACCTCAATGAATGGGAGAACATACATGCCGAGGATACATCTGATCTGGACTTACTATCCAAAATTTTTATAGAACTTACAAAGCTGAACACCTAAAAAACAAACAAGCCAATTAAAAAATGGGCAAAGGAACAAAATAGACACTTCTCCAAAGAGGACATACAGATGGCAAATAGACATATGAAAAGATGCTCAACATCACTAATATCAGAGAAATGCAAATGAAAGCCACAATGAGATACCATCTCACACCAGTCAGAATGGCCATCATAAACAAATCAACAAACAACAAGTGCTGGCGAGGATGTGGAGAAAAGAGAACCCTAGGGCACAGTTGGTGGGAATGCAGACTGGTTCAGCCACTGCGGAAAACTGTATGGAGTTTCCTCAAAAAATTAAAAATGGAACTGTATTATGACCCAGCAATCCCACTTCTGGGAACATATCCGAAGAAACACGAAATACTAATTTGAGAGAATGTATACATTGCTGCCTTTGCCAGGCAGCTCAGCTGGTTAGAGTCATCCCATCACCAAGGTTTGATATCCAGTCAGGACACATGAAGAAACCAACCAATGAACCAACTAATGATGCAACCAAAATGCATCAAAAGGTGCAACAAATCAATTTCTCTCTCTCTTTCTCTGTCTTCCCCCTCTCTCTGTCCCTCTCTTTCTCCCTCTCTCTTACTGTCTCTCTAAAATAAATTTTAAAAATAAATAAAATATATGCACCCCTATGTTCACTGCAGCATTATTACAACAGCCAAGATTTGGAAGCAGCCCAAGTGCCCATCAGTAGATGAGTGGATAAAGAAGCTGTGGTACATTTACACAATGGAATAGTGCTCAGCTGCAAACAAGAAGGAACTCTTACCCTTTGTGACAGCATGGATGGACCTGGAGAACTTTAACGTAAGTGAAATAAGCCAGTCCGAGAAAGACAAATACCATATGATCTCATTCATATGTGGAATCTAATGAACAAAATAAACTAACAAACAAAATAAAACCAGGCTCATAGAGAACAGACTGACAGCTGTCAGAGGGGAGAGAGTATTGCAGGGCTGGGTGGAAAGATGAAGGGATTAAGCAAAGAAAACCCCCCCGAAAACCTCAGACACAGGCAAACAGTACGGTGATGACCAGAGGGAACGGGTGAGGGAGGTAGGAGACGGTATAGTGGGGATAAACGGTAATGGAAGGAGACTTAAGTTGAGGTAGTGAACACCTAGTACAATATACAGATGATGTGTTGTAGAATTATACACCTGAAACCTATATAATTTTATTAACCAATGTCACCCCAATAAATTCAATAAAAGTTTTAAAAAAGGAAATATTTCCTGAAGTCTACCCCAAATGCTCCCTAATGAAATACTGCATTCCACCCCCAACTCCGCCAGCAAGGAGGCCTCATACATGTTGATGTTTCCATTAGCAGTGATTTGTAAGAACGTGCCAGGGATTGGCAGGCTGATATTTAGGAGCATCACTTGCACCATGGTCTCTTTAACCCAAATGTTTTCCCTATAATACTTGGTGACTTTCGCTCCTTAATACTTTTTCTTAGTTTTGATACAATCAAAATAAGATACAGAGCAGCACTTTAAATAAAGCATGGTCAGTCTATTAACAAGTATTTATTTTGTAGTTTGTGGAGGTACGCTAGAAGCACTCCTTCACTTTTAAACATTTCTACAGACGTATCAACTGGCTATATGGTAGACAATTCTTCTAAAATTGTACATATTATTTAAGGAAAAAAAAATCCCTAAAGGCTAGAAAGGGTTATATTTGATAGTCAAATGCATGCTAACATCATTCAAAGTGATTTATCTATATCTACTAATTAAATATTATATTTCTTTTTGATTATAATTGATCTCTAAAAGAATTTAAGCTTCAAATACCTCCCTCTTCTGTAACCTAGAGATTATTGCCTCTGGCCCCTAGAGGATTTTTAGTCTTCTATTGATCAGTGATGCTAAACTTAATCTTGTCCTAAGGATCAGGACCCCATATATCACTCTTGTGAAATTTAAGTCTATACTGGTTTCAGAGAAATAAACTGAGTATAATGGCAATGTTAATAATAACCACAGAAGGAAAATAACAGCTAACATATGAACGCTTACTATCTGCCAGGCACTGTACTTGACATGCATCATCTCCTCTGTGAGGTAGGTCCCACTCTCATCTTACTGAGGGAAGTGAGGCTTGGAAAGATTACATGGCTTGCCTAAGATTACACCCTAAAATAGGGTGGCTGGTAGGTTACTTGGGAAAGGAGCAGGGCTTAAACCATTTGCTCTTTTTACTTGGCATCAACCACTCCAGCAAACACTGAATGGGAGACTTTTTGTTACTTACACAGAAATGGTAGAATTAAAACAATTTCTCTAGAATTTACTATGATTTCTGGTGATCTATTCCCATTCATATAATCGTTTTTATGCCAGCAAATACAAACATAGAAATTTGTTTTAAGACGCAGAGAAGTAGGAGACAATGACATAAACCTCATGCATACTTCAATTATGAGCATTGCTCCTCAGAGGTACATGTCAACATCAACAAAAATTGGGTTCATATGCCACCATGTGGTTACTGTGCTGTAGGCTACTAATACTTGTCCTACAATTAAATTGGTCCTTTTGAACCTCTTTTCCTCCAAAGTAAATGTATGCAAGTTCTTGAAATAGCTTGACTAGCTATTTTATACTTCACATCAAATTATCTTAATGGAGTATATTTCTCTCTAATGTTAAACCTTGCATTACCATCTGCTGGCTAATAAAACTGAACAATAACATCTCTGTTGAGTAAATTATGCTTTGGGGTATTAAAACTTGAATAAATGACTAAAGACAAAGGGAGACAATTGTGCAGACACAACATCAGGGGACAGGAAGCAAACCTAAAACCTCACTTTGGGTACTTTAGTTTAAATCCCCATTTGTTCTCCCTGTAATTACCAACACAGAGTCCACGTTTAAAAAGACACACGTAGTACAGTGCTACAAAAAGGAAGCACAGAAAATATTTCTTTGTCATTTTACTGACTTTTGTTTTCTTACTAAAGGGTACAGAGCTTAGGCAATACACCCACTTAATCACATTATGAAGTATAACCTTGACCAAGATTTTCATCTCTGGTATCGGTGTAAGTCATAAGTTTATTACTAGAAAAGGTACTTTCCCTAACATAATTTACATAAACATTAACAGAGGTTCGGTTAGGTATTACCTTAATATTTGAAAAATAGTTAAGAATCACTCAACAAATCTATATCATTATAAACTTGTGTCAAAACTATTCCCAAGTTTAGATCATGTTGAAGTTTCAAAACAGCTGAGGAACATTATTACCCTAAACAGCTAAATACATGCATAGACTCTTCGTAGACATGATCTGAGAGACCTTAAAACCAATACTAAGAAATAGGATCACAAGGCTAGAAGACCATTACATTTCTTTCTGATACCTGTAATTGAATGTACTGGGGTGACATTCGTTAATGACATTACATGGTTTCAGCTGTACAATTCCGTAAAACACCCTCTGTACACTGTACTGTGTGTTCCCCACCCCACTCATGTCTCCTTTCATCACCATTTACCCCTCTTCACCTCCCTGCCTCCTTTTCCTCTGGTAATCACCATACTATTGCATCTGTTTTATTTTTTGTTTAATTCCTTCACATTTTTCACCTAGCACCACAAGCCCCCTCTCTTCTGAGAGCTGCCAGCCTGTTCTCTATCTATGCATCTGTTTCTATTTTGTTCATCAAATTTCACATGTAAGTGAAATCATACTTGTCTTTCTCTGACTGGCTTATTTCACTTAGCATAATGCTCCCCAGGTCCAACCATGCTCTTGCAAAAGGTTAAGACATCCTCTGTTTTTATGGCGAAGTAGTATTCCATTGTGTAAATGTACCATGGCTTTCTTATCCATGCATGTACTGATGGACACTTGGGCTGCTTCCAAATGTTGGCTATTGTAAATAACACTGCTGTGAACATACAGGTGCATATATTCTTTTGAATTAGCGTTTTGGGTTTCTTTGTGTATATTGCCAGCAGTGGAATTGCTGGGCCATCAGGCAATTCCATTTTTAATTTTTTGAGGTAACTCCATACTGCTTTCCACAGTGGCTGCACCGGTCTATCTTCCCACCAACAGTGCACTAAGGTTCCCTTTTTTCCACATCCTCTTCAGCACTTGCTGTTTGTTGATTTATTGATGGTAGTCATTCTGACTGGTGTAAGGTGATATCTCATTGTGGTTTTCATTTGTATCCCTCTGATGATTAGTGACACTGGGCATCTTTTCATATGTCTATTGGCCATCTGTATGTCCTCTTTGAAAAAGTGTCTATTCAGTAATTGGATTGTTTCTACTTTTTGGTGTTTAGTAATATAAGTTTTTTAATAAATTTTGGATATTAACCCCTTATCAGATCTATCACTGGTGAATATATTTTCCCATTCAGTGGGATGACTTTCCATTTTGACAATGACTTCCTTTGCTATGCAAAAACTTTTTAGCTCGATGTAGTCCCATTTGGTTATTTTTTCCTCTGTTTTCCTTGCCTGCATAGTTATATCAGAAAAAGTATTGCTACAGGACATGTCCGAGGTTTTGTCGCGTATGTTTTCTTCTGGGATTTTTATGTTTCAAGTCTAACATTTAAATCTTTAATCCACTTTGAGTTTATTCTTGTGTGTGGTGTAACAAGATGGTCTAGTTTCGGTTTTTTGCATCCATCTGTCCCAATATTCCCAACACCACTTATTGGACAGACTATCTTTACCCATTGTATATTTTTGCCTCCTTTGTCAAATATTAAATAACTATAGAGGTGTGGGCTCTCTATTCTATTCCAATGATATATATGTCTGTTTTTATACTACTATCATGCGGTTTTTTATTACTATGGTTTTGTAGTATAGTTTGATATCAGGAAGCGTGATTCATCCAACTTTTTTCTTTCTCAAGACTGCAGTGGCTATTTGGGATCTTTTGTGGTTCCATATAAAATTTTAGAATATTTGTCCTTGTGCCATGAAATACGTCATTAGTAACTTCATAGGAATTGGTAACTTTATAGATTGCTTTGTGTAGTATGGACATTTAAATGATGTTAATTCTTCCTATCCATGAACACAAATACATGCTTCCACTTATTTGTATCTTCTTCACTGTCTTGTAATTTTCCATGTACAGGTCTTTTACATCCTTGGTTAAATTTATTCCTATGAATTTTTTTGAAGCAATTGTGAATAGGGTGGTTTTCTTAGTTTTCCTTTCTCACAGCTGATTAGTGGTGTATAAAAATGCAACTGATTTCTGGACATTTATTTTGTATCCTGCTACTTTGCCAGATTCATTTATTAGGTTTAGTATTTGTTTATGTGGAATCTTTAGGGTTCTCTATATACCATATCATGTCCTCTGCAAGTAATGACAGTTTTACTTTTTCCTTTCCATTTTGGATGCCTTTTATTTCATCTTCTTGTCTGATTGCTGTGGCTAGAGTTACAGTACTATGTTGAATAAGAGTGGCGAAAGCGGACATCCCTGAAAGGACCATTATATTTCCAAAAAGGAAAAGCCGCAACACCAACAACAGTAAAAAAACCCAATGACAGGATTTAAGATAATATCATTCATGGCTGGAGCAGTAAATAGAGCCAAGATAGCTGGCTCAGTATATAGAACTGAGGACATGAATTAAAGCTCCAGTTTTCTAGCTTTCACACAACTGCTGTGGCAGACAAATCACTCTTCATTTCCATTTTACTGCTTGCAAATGTAAGTTTAATTCTAACACCACTTTTCAATGATATATGGATCATTAAGAAACAATATAAAGTCCAGTTAAATATCATTGTAAAGGTGACTAGAATTTCAAGAAAGGTCATATAAAAGTGCTAGCACTGTGTAATTCATTATGCATGAAAGAAAAGTAGCAAAGAACATCATTCTTGCCTTTAAAGAGCTGCAAAACTGAAAAGACAAGAAACAGGTGGTTAATAAATTGAGCCTGACATTAAATTTAATTAGAATGTGCAGAACTAGAAGAAAGTGAACAAGAGGAGAAATACAGGAAGAGGAATTATACAACAATGACTTAAACAGGAAGTGATAAGGCAGAAAGATATAATAATTGCATAGCAAGTACATTGAAAATAAACACTTTCAGAACTATCAAAGGAGAAAGAATAATTAAGAAAAAAGGCATGCAATTTAATCATTATTTAGATAATAGCAATTTGAGGGGGAAATGAAAATGTATCATTTTTAGCAGTCTTTCATCTTTAAAAATTATGTATAAAAAGGAAGTTGTTTGCAACTGTACCATAATAATAGGAACCAACTTTGAAATGTCTTTAATAAGAGCAAGCTCAAATACCAAGAAATCCCTCACTATGAATGTAAAAACACCTACTTTGTACCCATTTTCAGAGAGGACCAATTTTCAAATTCTTGTTAAAGGAAATAAAAACCAAATAGTAGTGGGCCCAGTTACATATTATTCTAAACATAAGCCCAGGGAACAAAGTTAATGTTAAAGTCACTACACTGGGCCTGGAACTTCTCTATCCCCACTGCTACCACCTTACTTCAGGACTGCGTGACCTCTCTCAGGTGGATAATTGTAATAGCCTCCTAACAAGGATCTTAATATCCATCTTCTTTTCTGCAATCCATTCTGCACACTAATACTGAAAGTGACTTTTCTAAAATGAAAATTTAATGTTGGTCTTGAGCTTCAAATCATTAAATAGATCCTACAGCCTGTATGACACAATGTCCAAACTCTTTAACATCCATGGTCAGCCTTTGTTTTCACCTCCTCCCTCCCACACCCACTGCTACTCTACCGCTACTTCTTTACACTGCGTTATTTATTTTTAACTACTTGAGACTCCCAAAACTTGCCATGCTGTGTTATATCATGTGTTATTTCCTCTGCTTCTGCACTTGAAGGGCCTTCACTGTTTGCCTCATAGCAATGTAAACAACCACCGGCTTCTATTTTCAGCATCAGTTCAAACCCTCCTAATGTCAATTCCCCATCCTGAACTTTTCTAGGAAAGAGCCAAAACGGCTCTCCAAAAGCTGACCCCACCAAACCCATCTAATTTCAACTCTTCATCTGTCTAATTTATTTATCCTACTTTCTCACCTCATTTTTTCCTAATACAATTAAATCCTAACCATCCTTCATGGGCCAGTTTGTCTGACTTTTGTTATCAAAACAGAATGCCCATCCTCCCCCTTTTAACCATACATAGTAGAACCTCCTTGTCTACAGGGAAGATGTTTCAAGAACCCCGTGGATGGCTGAAACTGTGGATAGTATCAAACCCAATCTACACTGTGTTTTTCCTATACATGCATACCTATGATAAAGTGTAATTTATAAACTAGGCACAGTAAGAGATTAACAAGAAAACTAATAATGTAATAGAAAAATTATAATAATTCATTATAATAAAACTTATGTGAATATGGTTGATCTGTCAAAATGTCATTTTTTAAAGATTTTATTTATTTATTTTAGACAGAAGGGAAGGGAGGGAGAGAGGGACAGAAACATCAATGTGTAGGTGCCTCTCACATGCCCCCCACTGCGGACCTGGCCCGCAACCCAAGTATGTGCCCTGACTGGGAATCTCACTGGTGACCCTTTGGTTTGCAGGCTGGCACTCAATCCACTGAGCCACACCAGCCAGGGCTCTGTCAAAATATCTTACTGTACTGTACTTACCCTCCTTCTTGTGTGGACGTGAGATGATAAAGTGCCTACGTGATAAAGTGAAGTGAGGTGAATGGCATTGTGACATAGTACTAGGCTACTATTGACCTTCTGACAGTACGTCAGAAGAAGTATCATCTGCTTTGGGTGACCCGGATCATGGAGCCATGAAGATGTTGATGTCTGAGGAAATTTAATATTTTCAGACTGCAGCTGACCGTGGGTAACGGAAGTTGCAGAAAGCAAAACTGTGAATAAGGGGCGCTATTATACTACGGCAAAAACATTCAGTGCCTTAATTGTTTGATTTTTAATATTTTACTTTTCTCTCCACAAGTGGACTATCACCTTCTTTAGGTAAATCTGCTATGTACCTGACAGGCTGTAGTTACTGTGACAGTGATATACTACATGTTTTTAAAACATTAAAAAAAAAGCAGTACCAGCCCTCTTTAAATGAAATCTTACGGCCTTTGCTGGTGTGGCTCAGTGGATTGAGTGCCAGCCTGCAAACCAAAGGGTCACCGGTTCAATTCCCAGTCAGGGCACATGCCTGGGTTACAGGACAGGTCCCCAGTGCTGGGTGCATGAGAGGAAGCCACACACTGATGTTTCTCTCCCTCTCTCCCTCCCTTCCCCTCTCTAAAAGTAAATAAATAAAATCTTTAAAAAAAGGAAGTCTTACATTGCAGCCCAGTATATAAAAGAGATAAAAGGAATGAGACTGAAATGGATGCAGGGCTTGCATTGCTGCCTGTCTGGCCTCTCCCTGTTTACTTAGCCACAGGGCAGCCCTGGAACACCTCTGTAGATCTCCTGGGGAATCCTTGGAATACAATTTGAAAACTATTGGGTTAAGTTCTAGCTCTAACACTTATTGGCCGCATACCCTTGGGTAATCACAACCTGTCTAAGCTTCAGTTTCTTCAGATAATAAATATGTATGAGAAAGACCTTTGTAAACTTTATAGCTGTCTATAAATTTGAGGAATTTACAGCTTTACAAGCCATGAGCTAAACTGGTTATATTATACAATCTTAACAGTTATATCACACAATGGTATTGTCTGTGAAATCATTCTATATTTTAAAATCCAGCTTTATTTAAAATAAAATAAAGCATTCTAAATGCCACTCAATTCTAGGAATCCCAGGTCCTCTGCCTTGTTTCTTATTCTTGGAATTAATTTACTAATCTCCATTTGGAGGGCAATAAAATATAATGATTAAGAGTACATGGTTTCGATTTAGGCAGACTTGGTTTGAAGGCCAGCTTCGCCTCTAATTAAGTGTATATATAAACTTAGGTAAGTTACATAACCTCTCCAAGTCTTAATTTCCTCACCTCAGAAATGAAAACAGCACTATCAGTTTTGCAGTTGCTGCTGGATTATGGAAGATAATCTGAACAAAAGAGTAAGAAACCCAGTAAGAAATCTATAAATTAACTATTGTTTTCCTTTTGGGAAGAGCTGTAGGAGAGCTGAAACACTTTGTGCTAATGCAGCATTTCATAATCATTTTCCTTTTTGTTCTTGAGCAAAGACTTATAGCACCAAAATCAGAACACAGTAAACTCTATAAATAAAAAAGCATGACATCTATGACGACTCAGAGTGCCGTTATAAAGCACATGGTTTCTTTCCAGATATCCTATAATGATTAAACAGCATTTCTTTCCTGCTGATTTTTTAAATCTTCTTCAAAGCACAGACAATGAATGTCTTATTCTTGTTAGTGTACCCTCACAGAACACCTCAAGTTGGCAAATAACCAATAAGTGTTTATCAAACCAAACAGATTCCACACAATCAGAATTTACCACATAAACAAATAACTTTAAATCAATTACTCCTTTTCAAATTGTAATGTTTGCCTATCACAAATTACTAATCATGGATTGTTTCTCATAGAAGTTAAAGTTTAAGGCTAAGTGAAATTTAGGGAAGGTGCTATTTAGATATATGATCATTTTCAAGTTGAAAAGGGATTTCACTATCCTTAAAATTATAAACATAAATATATCTGCAAGTCTGTAAAAGAATAGTTTTTGCCAAACACAATTAAGTAACTGAAAGGAAAGGTGTTGGAGATACAAGAGCTAAACAAAACAAGGCAGATGAACACTATGCAGTTTTTTAAAATAAGGTAGAGGTATACATATTAATATGGAAAGATGTTCAAGTAAAACCTAAGTGAAAAGAGCAAGTTGCATAATGATATGTATGGTATGATTCCATTTGCGCTTATGTGTTATTTTAAGGTACATAAATAAATTCGCTTACAGAAAATTTTCTGAAGATTATTCAAGAATCCTACTCACATTCTGTAATAGTATAATTAAGAAAGAAAGCCAAATCATTATCAACTTCATATTTCACATCATGGAAACTGGAAATGATTCTTTTTTTAAAAAGGACTTTAAATGTAATATAAAAATGGGAGATTTAAATCCCCAGGTGCTTAAGTCACATGGACAACAGTGTGGTGATTGCTGGGGGCAGGGGGATATAAGAGGACTAAATGGTAATGGGAAAGTATTAAATCCAAAAAAAATTAAATAAATTTTTTAAAAAAGGGATTTGATAGAGGTCGTCACAAAACCTTTTTCCTAAATGCTCTAATAGTGAACTTTAAATGAAAGAAAACTTCAATGATAAAAGCAAACTGTTTGCTTACATAGACAAATGATTTTTAAAACTTCTAAACACGTTCATGTTACTTTAATTGACATGTACATTAAAATTAGAGAAATCAGTGATTTATTTTAGCATTAGCAATTATTCCCACAAACTTTTATTTTAATTAAATGTGTCCAACCATATGAAGAGCTTAATATACTTGAGTTTTCTCACACCATAACCTGGGAGCTGCTTTCCCAATTCTCTTAGCAAATATGTAGAACATTAAGTGCTTGAATTTGAAACCAAGACAACAGGAAAAGCACCTTCCTAAAATGGCTTTTTAGATAACTAGAATAGGTTTAAATACACAAATTCCTTATTTAGCTCAGAGAACATATGGTTTTCTGTTATGTTCAAAGACTCAAAGTTTATATTAATAATAAAAAATGTTTTCTTATCCAAGGACAATGGACCAGAAGACACGTAGATACTAGTCCTGACTCTGTCCCTTATTAGCTAAAAACTGTAGGCAAGTTACTGAATGTCTCTGACCCCAAGTTTCCCTACTCGCAGAATGAGAGGACTTGACCAAATTACCTGTAAGATCCCTTTTCAAGTCTTATTTGCTTTATGACAGTGAAAAACATCAAATAGGAGACACTTTTATTTGCTGATTCTTAATTGCTATATGACAGCAAAGAATGTTAAGGAAGAGACAGCTAAATTTCACATATAATTTTAAAATTATGTACGCCCTCTACTGGAGGTTATTAAAAGAGAACCATACTACAAGGGTAGGCAAAAATAGGTTTACAGTTGTGAGTACACAAAGTACAGTTTATTTTTGTGTTATTGTTTATTAAATTATATTTTTTCTATACGAACAACTGTAACCCTACTTTTGCCCACCCCCATACTTCCTTTAAGGTTTCTACCCGGAAACCTTTTCTGTAGGGCTGACGTTTTGTTTGGCATAAGATATGTATTTCAGGTTACACTAAGTTTTCGTGCTGTTCTGTGGAGAACTAACCAAGCACCACTTCATTTAAACGTAATTTTATGCTCTTTGAAAAATCTGGAAATACAGCCTTAGATGACTGTTATAGCAGTAGTAAAATTTCCTTAGTCCATATGGATTTTTTTGAGCTAATAATCTAAAGATCTTTACCTTTGGCAGCATGGGAGTATCCCTTTTCTTCTTTTTTTCTGAATTAGGGTCATCTAGTAAGTCTGGCTCAAAGGTATAAAGTTCAGTAAGCTCGTTCATGGTAAAATGGCGCTCGACCTGCTGCTGATCCACAACTCTAAAGGACAGTGACTGCTTAGTTACTTGCCGATCATAAATCTTATCTTCCATGGTTCCCTTTGTAAAAAGAAGTAAATGTAAAACTTGTAAACATAAAACTTAATCAATTAGAAATATAGTTACTGGTTAATATGAAATGGCAAAACTTCAGAGTAATACCTCTCATAAAGTAAATTTTATTAGCCATGCTACTTAATTTATGAGATTTCATTTGTTCAGTGTAGTTCACCTTGACAAAAATCATCCTCTATTATCTTACTAATATGATTCATGTGCTGCTTTATATATTTCTGAACTTGGCAGAAGTAGAAGAGCAGGCAGATACGAAGGTAAACAGAAATAAGGGAGTACATAAAATAAGATTTTAGGGGATTATTGAGTAAGAATGTAAGAGAGCAGCTTAATTACTTTTCAATGGACTAAAATAAGCTCCCAGCAATCACTATAAACTGCCTTTACATCAAGTCTTTCTATAATTTCAGGAAAATTAATATGGCTAAAATGTCCTATCTATTACATATTTAGCGTTCTAAATTAGAACATAAAGGAGTTCTTCATTTAAATAGTAGGAAGGATTTTCCCGTGTAGTTTACCAACTACATCATGTACTAAAGATCAAATGAGCAAAGATCTACCAATAAAAAGCAGCCTCTGGTTGACAAACCCAGAGTTGGAAGCAGGGGTAAAGGGTAGCATCTGCTCCCAAAGCAGATGCACCAGTTAAAAGTACGAAGTGATTCTATAAACCTGCATTACCCTGAACTGCATGCATCTCTTTGATTTACTACTATTCCTCAATTTCAGTACCTGCCTGTTTTTTAAATACCTGAGTTCATATTTAAAGGTAATTACTTTAATATTCTTACCTAGAAAGTATTATGTATTATTTGTTATTAGAAGTTAAATTTTTCTTACTTATTTTCTTATATACCCACATTCTTCAAATTCAGAGACTCTGGGGGCCACTGAAAACAACCATTTGACCTTTATGTCTATAAGCAAATTAGATTTAGTTACTGGCTTTTCTGTGTACACTAAGTTAAAGAACTATAAATGTTTTAACTTTCCTGACCCAGCAAGAAAATGCTAAATCTGTTTACCCATCAAATCCACCTCAGTCAGAGAAAGTTGGCATTACAGATATGGATGAGCCACAAAACAGAAAACCATGACAGGCCCAAACTGACTACTCTGCTTCATGAATAGGAAAGATGTTTTCAACTTTGTTTGCCTCTCTAAAGCATCTATGTTCTGCACTCTACAAATATGACCAGTTTCACCCAATATTTCAATATGAAAAAAGAATAAGAATATAAATTATAAACATACCTGAGCTAAGAACCTATATACATACACAGGTTTAGTTTGTCCAAAGCGATAAACTCTGAATATACTCTGGATGTCATATGATGGATTCCAAGAAGCATCAAATATAATCACTCGATTAGCAGCTACCAGGTTAATGCCAAGAGATCCTGCTTTGGTGGAAATGATAAACAATCGTCCTCTGAAAATGAAAATATAAAAGCTTTTAGTAATGAGTGTTTCAAATATATTTTAATTACAATAGAACTTTTTAATCCTAAGGCAGTTTCTTAAACAATCAGGAGTTCAGAGAATTCATTTCTCACTTACTGAAGAAAACAAGACATATCTAAAGAGTCAGGTTGATGATTTACATGCCCAGGAATCTTACTGCTGGAAAATGAAATAGCCTGAATTAGGAATAAAGATAAACATGGAAATCACATGTTTATAATATATTCAAGGTAGTTACATATTTCTGAGTAAATCTAGGAAATTTGTGTATACCTCAACAGTCTGTATTGTGTTCAATACTATGATGAGTACTAAGGGCATCAGAATGAAGGACAGTGCTCCAGGAGCTGAGTGTAGTAGGGGTGACTGGTATGCAATTACAATACAGTGTAATGAATGTAAGGAGAGAAGTTGGATAGATTCAAGGTAAAACAGGATCGAGAAGAGAGAGAGCTCCAGGAAGAATGTGTTCAAGGGGGGGGAAAAAAAAAAAAAACTGGTTGATTACCTGCTGTGTCAGAACACAAGAATTTATGTTTCTGTAGAAGAATTTGGGAATGAGTGATAGGTTCACAGAAAACTAAGCAAATGGTAAAAACTATTACTTCAACAAAAGCAGATATACAAGAAAGTAAAAGTAATCACAGTACTTCAAATGGCTTCAGTGTGAATATTTACAGTCACAGTAACATAAATACTCTGATTTTGGCAAATATTATGAGAAAATATATTGAAAAAATGAATAAGGAAAGGTGAATGTGTACATGTGTATAAATTCCCACCTCAGCTGGTAGAAAAGAAGTATGTAAGTAAATACCAGAACTGCCAAGAGTTGATATTGGCTACCTGCAAGAGTAGGAAAGGGTTGCTCAAGGAACTATGAGCATTTCCTCAAATTTCTTGGTAAATATCAGGCTTGGTAGCTGCCTAACATTCCATTGAATGACTATATAATTTGTTCACAAAGTTGGCAACTTAGAGCAAGAAAACCCCTGGAACATAAGCTCTCAACAACCTCCGTAAGTGCCTTTATACACAAAGCCTTAAGAGAACATAAGGTTGAAAACAAAAATATATATAACACGGAGGACTAAATTATACTCTGGTTCTTCAACTATTTACATTAAAATTTAAAAAATCTACAATATTCTATGAAAAAAAAACAGGCTATAGAACCCTACTAAGTATAACTGGAACTCCATTAAAAAACAAACAAACAAGCAAACATACATACATACATACATACATACAATGTTAATAGTGGTGATCCCTGGTCACTATGATCACTATAATTATTTTCTTCTTTGTACTTCTCTAATAATACATACTCATTACAGAGAACAAATTGTGCTTTCTTTAACTGGTGGACATATGTAAGGATTTATAGGCAAATGCTGCCCTCAAATTCCACTTATTTACATCTATTACACACCAGCAAACGAATCAAACATATAGAACAGTATACACTACATAGGTTAAAAAGACACACACAGAGAACCAAGATGGCGGCGTAGGTAGACACACTGCGCCTCCTTGCACAACCAGAACTGACAGAGAATCGAACAGCAAGGGGGACCAACACCAAGAAAATACAAAATAAACATTCATCCAGACTGGTAGGAGGGGCGGAGACGGGCACCGGGGTGGAGAGGACTCGCGTGGCTGTGGCGGGACTGAGACTGGCGGAGTGTGGGACAGATGGCGCAGGCAGTCCGAGCACTAGCAGACCCTGCGGCCCCACATCTGCGCAGATAAACCGAGAGGGCCGGACTCAGAGTGGCGGAGAGTGGGGCAGGCAGAGCAGCGGGTAGCACCCCGCGGCACCAAATTCGCCCACAGATAAACCTGATGAACGGCGGGCAGCAAAGCAGACCGTGCAACCCAGGGCTCCAGCTCCGGGAAATAAAGCCTCAAACCTCTGATTGAAAGCGCCCCTGGGGGTTGGGGCAGCAGCAGGAGAGACTCCAAGCATCACAGAAGAGGTTGTTGGAGAGACCCACAGGGGCCTAGAGTGTGCACAGGCCCACCCACTCGGGAACCAGCACCAGAGTGGCCCAGTTTGATTGTGGGTAGCGGAGTGAAGGATTGAAATCCGGAGAGTGAGGCGGGCGCCATTGCTCCCACTCGGCCCCTCCCCCACATACAGCGTCACAGCTCAGCGACCAGCGTTACCCCGCCCTGGTGAACACCTAAGGCTCCGCCCCTTAAAGTAACAGACGCGCCAAGACAAAAAAAAAAAAAAAAAATGGCCCAAATGACAGAACACTTCAAAGCTCCAGAAAAAATACAACTAAGCGAGGAAGAGATAGCCAACCTATCGGATGCACAGTTCAAAGCACTGGTTATCAATATGCTCACAGACTTGGTTGAATCTATTCGAAAAACAGATGAAAAAATGAAGCCTATGCTAAGAGAAACAAAGGAAAATGTACAGGGAACCAATAGTGATGCGAAGGAAACTGGGACTCAAATCAATGGTGTGGACCAGAAGGAAGAAACAAACATCCAAACAGAAAAGAATGAAGAAACAAGAACTTGGAAAAATGAGGAGAGGCTTAGGAACCTCCCGGATGCCTTGAAACGTTCCCACATCCGAATTATAGGGGTGCCAGAAGGAGAAGAGGAAGAACAAAAAATTGAAAACTTATTTGAACAAATAATGAAGGAGAACTTCCCTAATCTGGCAAAGGAAATAGACTTCCGGGAAGTCCAGGAAGCTCAGAGAGTCCCAAAGAAGCTGGACCCAAGGAGAAACACACCAAGGCACATCATAATTACATTACCCAAGATTAAACGCAAGGACCTACATCCAAGATTACTGTATCCAGCAAACCTATCACTTAGAATGGAAGGGAAGATAAAGTGCTTCTCAGATAAGGTCAAGTTAAAGAAGCTCATCATCACCAAGCCCTTATTATATGAAATGTTAAAGGGAGTTACCTAAGAAAAAGAAGATCAAAAATTGGAACAGTAAAAATGACAGCAAACTCACAGTTATTAACGGCCACACATAAAACAAAAACGAGAGCAAACTAGGCAAACAACTAGAACATGAGGGTGGTCATTAAGGGAGTGGGAGGGGGAGAGAGGGGGAAAGGTACAGAGAATAAGTAGCATAGATGATAGGTGGAAAATAGACAGGGGGAGGGTAAAAATAGTGTAGGAAATGTAGAAGCCAAAGAACTTATAAGTATGACCTATGGACATGAACTATAGTGGGGGAATGTGGGAGTGAGGGGGGTGGGCAGGATGGAGTGGAGTGGGGGGGGAAATGGGACAACTGTAATAGCATAATCAATAAATATATTAAAACAAAAAAAAAAAAAAGACACACACACACACACAGAGGAAACTTTGTAGAGAACTTCAAAACTCTTTGGTATCCATCTACTGATGTAGAGTTGAATGGGTTTAATAAGAATGTTTATCAAACCATTATGCATCCCAATACCAAGCCAGATTAGGAATATAAAAGATGAAAAAATACCTGGTCACTGCACTAAAGGAGACCACTGACTATAAGACAACAGACACATAAACAATTGCAATGCGGTCTAATTTGCAATAGCTGTTTTTTATAAGGTATACATGTAGTCAATGACATATTTAGGTTTTAAAAGCATACACATGGGAAGCAAAATTGTTTAAGTTTGTCCTCAAAAGGAAAAAAAGACAAAGAAACAGAGACAAGTGACTGAACTATTATTAAGAATTGTTTTCTAACTATGTGACCTTTCATATTATTCAGGGTGGAATATATAAGTCTATACTGAGGTAAATTAACCAGGATATTTTTAGATTTCTAAAATAATAAACATCATTATTAAAGGATATACTAAAAACAAAATAAAACATGAACCATTATTTGTACAGTGCTGCTTTATAGGTCTGTTGGCAAAAACATATGTTTCCTTAGGTATATACCTAAAGGTAGAATTGCTGGGTCATACCGTATGTATATGGTACTGTTAAAGCTGAACAAATAATTCTCCAAAGTGGTTATTCCAATTTACATTCCCACCAGCAGTGTATGAGAGTTCCAGTTGTTTCAGATCCCTGACAACTCATGGTATTGCCTTTCTGTATTATAACCTTTACAAATAGTTTAAGGGTCACATGAATGTTTCAAGAGTCGTACAGAGTTCCTGCGTACCATTCACACAGCTTTCCCAATGGCAATAACTTACATAACAGCAGCACATTGTCAAAGCCAGGAAACTGACATTGGTATAATACTATAAACTCAGGCACAGAGCTGATTTAAAGTTTACCAGTTTTTATATGTACTTGTTTGTTTGATGTATAGTTCTATGAAATTTTATCATGTATGTAGAATCATGTAACCATGACCACCAGCAGGATAAAGAATCATTCCATCACCACACACACAGACACACACACAGACACACAGACAGACACACACACCTACTTTATGTTACCCCCTTAGTATTTACAACCTACTCTTAATCCTAATCACCTGGCAACCACTAATCTGTTCCCTATCACTATAATTTTGTCACATCAAGAAGGCCATATAAATGGAATCATACCATATGTAACCTCTGAACACTGGCATCTTTCACTTAGCATAAAGCCCATTAGAGCCATGCCAGGTGTTGATTGGGTCAATATAAATAGCTCATTCCTTTTTATTGCTGAGCAGTATTCCATTATATGGCTATACCACCATTTGTTTATCCATTCGCATGTTAAAGGTTATCTGGCTTGTTCCCAGTTTCGGTGATTACAAATAAAGATGCTAAGAACATCTATGAAAGGCTTTCTATGTGAAAACACATTTTCAATTCTCTGACATAAATGTTAAAGAGTGTGACTGCAGGGTTGCAAGGTAAGCATATGTTTAACTGTTTAGTTTCCTTTAAAGAAAGTACCAAATTGTTTTTCAGGACTAGTGGTTGTGCCATTTTATATTCTCACCAGCACTGAAGGAGATACCAAGTTTCTCTGCATCCTTGCCAACATTTGGTATTTGTCACTATTTTTTATTTCAAATATTCTGATGGATATAAAATGGTATCTCCTTGTGGATAATTTCTATTTTCCCATTGCCTAATGATGTGGAACATCTTTTCATGTGGTTATCGATTTGCCACACACAGATCCTCTTCAGTGAAGTATCAGTTTTAAGTCCTTGGCCTTCTCAAACTGAACGATGATGTTTTCTAACTGTTACATTTAGAAAATTCTTTGTATGAGTCTTGTGTTAGATATGCAATTTATAAATATTTTCTGCAAGTTTGTGACTTTTCCCCCTGTTCTTACAGTGTCTGTCACAGACCAAAGTTTATAATGTTGATTGTCCAGTTATTGATTTATTCTTTCATGAATTACATGTCTTTGGTATCATAACTAAGAACATTTTGCCTAACATTACTTCCTGGGGATTTTCTTCTATGTTTTCTTAACAAGTATAATGATTTACATTTATGATCCATTTTCACTTGATTTTAAAATAGGGTGAGGCTTAGGGTTAAGGTTCATTTTCAGCCTATGAATAACCAATTGTTTCACTACCATTTTTTATTTTATCTTTCAATTATACTTGACATTCAATATTATTTCATATTAGTTTCAGCTGTACAGCATAGCGGTCAGACAATTATGTCATTACAAAATGACCCTCCCACTAATCCCAGTACCCACCTGACACCATCCACAGTTATTACAAGATTATTGGCCATATTCCCTATGCTGTACTTTACATTCCCGTAACTATTTTTTAACTACCAATTTGTTATTTTTTTAATCCTCACTCAAGAATATGTTTATTGATTTTAAAAGAAAGGAAGGGGGGGGATAGAGAGAGAGAGAGCGCGCGACAGCGACATAGATGTGAGACAGAACCATCAATCGTTCTCCAGGAATCATCAACCTCGGTATCCGCCCTCACAGGTATAAAACTCACACCCTTTTGGTGTAGGAGACAACGGTCCAAGCAACTGAGCCACCAGGCCAGGGCATTTCTTAATCCCTTCACCTGTTTCACCTAGCTCCCCAAATGCTCCTCCATCGAGATATTCTCTGTATCTATGAGTCCGTTTGTTTCTTTTGTTCTTTAGATTACAAGTATTTTTCATTGAATTTATTGGATTTATATGGGTTAACAAATCATACAGGTTTCAGGTTCACAGTTCTACAACACATCATCTGTACACTGTACTGTGTTCACCAGCCCAAGTCACATCTCCGTCCATCACCAGCTTTCCCGCTTTTGCCTCCTCCATCTCCCTTCACATCCCCCCCGCAATCATCCCAGTGTTGTCCATGTCCATGAGTTCTTTTTTCTTTTTTGTTCAATCCATTCACCCCTCCATCTCCACAGCTGTCCACCTGCTTAATCTATGAGTCTGTATCTACTTTCCTTATTAGTTCATTTTGTCCATCAGACTCTACATATAAGTGAAACCATATGGTATTTGTCTCCCTCTTCGCATAATACCCTCTATGGCTTTCCATCTTGTAGCAAATAGTAAAATTTCATTGCATTTTTATGGCCAAGTAGTATGCCACTGTATATTAGTACCACAGCTTTTTTATCCACTCGTCTAATGGTGGACACTTGGGCTGCTTCCATATTTTGGATATTGTAAATAATGCTGCAATGAACATAGTGATGCATGTATGTTTACAGATTACTGTTTTACATTTATTTCTTCAGGTATATACCCAAAAGTGGAACAGCTAGATCATAAGGTACCTTTATTTTTAATTTTTCCAGGAACAGCCACATTGCTTTCCACAGTTGCTACACCAGTCTCACCAGTCTGCATTCCCACCAATAGTGCATGAGGGTTCCACTTTCTCCACATCCTCACCAGCACTTGCTGATTTATTCATGGTGGCCATTCTGACAGGTGTGAGATGGCATCTCATTATGGTTTCAACTGGCATTTCTCTGATGATTAGTGACCTTGAGCATCTTTTATATGTCTGTGGGCCCTCTGTGTGTCCTCTTTGGAGCGATGTCTATTTCAGGTCCTCTGCCCATTTTTTAATTGACCTGCTTGGTTTTTTCAGGTGTCAAGTTGAATGACCTCCTTATAAATTTTGGATATTAACCCCTCATTGGGTATATCATTGCTGAATATATTCTCCCATTCTGTAGGCTTTTTGTTTTCTTGATGGTTTCCTTGGCTGTGCAAAAACCTTTTAATTTGATGTAGCCCCATTTGTTTTCTTTTGTTTCCCTTACTCGAGAAAACATCAGAAAAAAAATACTGATAAGAGATTTTACTGGCTATGTTTTCATCTAGGAGTTTTATGGTTTTGAGTCTTACATTTAAGTCTTTAATCCATTTTGAGTTTATTCTTTTATACAGTATAAGAAGGTGGTCTAGTTTCATATTTTAATGTATCTGCTCTCACCTCCCTTGTCATATATTAATCGATCACATAGGCATGGGTTTAATTTGGGGCTGTCTATTCTGTTCCATTGATCTATGTGGGTTTTTATGCTAGTACCATGTTGTTTTTATTACTATAGCCTTATAGTATAGTTTGATATCAGACAATGTAATTTCTCTAACTTTGTTCTTTCTAAAGATTGCTGTGGCTACTCATGGTTTTTTGTGGCTCCAAGTAAATTTTAAAATTATTTGCTCTACTTCTGTGAAAAATGCCATTGCTGATTTTTACAGGGATTTTGTTTAAACTATAGACAGTTTTGTGTAATATGGACATTAAAAAAAAGAATTTATTTATTTTTAGGGAGAGGGGGAGGGAGGGGGAGAGAGGGAGAGAAACACTGATGTGAGAAAGAAACACTGATCAGCTGCCCGCTGTATACTCCCTGACCAGGGACTGAACCCACCACCCAGGCACGTGCCCTGACCAGGAATTGAACCAGTGACCTTTTGCTTTACAAGACAATGCCCAACCCACTGAGCCACACCTGCAAGGGCAACAGTATGGACACTTTAACATGCTTCCATTTATTTTTATTTTCTTTGATTTCTTACTTTATTGTGTTACAATTTTCCAAGTACTGCCCTTTCACCTTATTGGTTAAATATATTCCTCGGTATTTTATTTAATTTTTTGCTGTAATTGTAAATGATATTGATTTCTTAATTTTTTGTTCTTGTAGTTCATTATTGATATAAAAATGCAATGGATATCTGAATATTAATTTTTGTATCCTGCTATTTTACTAAATTCATGTATCAGTTCTAATAGGTTTTTTTGTGGGATCTTTAGGGTTCTCTATATACAGTATCATGTCATCTACAAATAATGAGTTTTACTTTTCTCTTTCCAATTTGGATGTCATTTATTTCTTCTTCTTGTCTGACTATGCTGGCTAGGACTTCCAATACATCGCTAAGTAAAAGTAGTGAAAGTGGACAACCCAATCTTGTTCCTGACCTTAAGGAAAATGCTTTTAGCTTTTCCCCATTTAGAATGATGTTAGTTGTGGGTATGTCATCTGTGGCCTTTATTATGTTGAAATATGTTCCCACTTTGCTGAGAGTTCTTATCAGAAATAACTGATGGAATTTTTCATCTATTGATATGATCATATGATTCCTACTGTGTACATGTACATCCTCTTTATCCAATCAATTATCGAAGGATACATCAGCTGTTCCCAAGTCTTGGCCACTGTGAATAATGCTGCAAGGAAGATAGAGGGGTCCATATATCTTCGCAAATAAATGTGTTCAAATTTGGGGGGTAGATAACAAAGAAGAGGGATTGCTAGTTTATATGGTAACTCTATTTTTAATTTTTTGAGAAAAAGTTAGAATATATTTGAAATATATATAACATTGTGTAAAACTGAGGTGTACCATGTATCAATTTGGCACATTTATGTGTTGTAATAGGACTGACACTGAAACAGCAATTAGCACCTTGATCACATTCCATAATTATCATTTTTTAGTGGTTAGAATAATTAAGTTCTAGTCTCTGAGCATGTTTGATTATTGTAATTAAATACTGTTTGTTACCTATATTCACTAACTGGTTCATACGCTATGGAAAACAACATAGAGATTTCTCAAAAAATTAAAATTAGATCTACTATGTAATCCAGCAATTCCACTTCTGGGTATATACACCAAAGAAATAGAAAATGGGTGTCAGTGAGATATATGCACTCCCATGTCTACTGCAACATTATTCACAATAGCTGTAACAGGGAAATACTCCAAGTGCCCATCAATATATGAATGGAAAGAGAAGATATGGTGTGTACACACACAATATCTATATTAACCTGAGAAAGAAGGACATCCTGCCATTTGAACCTTGAGTATATTATGCTCAGATAATAAGTCACTTATATGTGGAATCTAAAAAAGTTAAACTCTTAAAAACGGCAGGTTTTCCGTAAGAACTCATGGAGGCCAGAAGAAAGTGGCACAATATTTTTCAAGTGCTAGAAAAAGAGCTGCCACACCAAAATTCTACCTCCAGCTAAAACACTCTTCAGAATTGTCAGGGAATTCTCAGATGAAGATATTTAGAGACTTTGTTGCCAGTAGATCTGCCCTGAAAAAATGACTAAAGACATCCTCAGAAAAGAAAGGAAATGATAAAAGGAATGCCGAAAGATTAGGAAGGAAGAAACAACAATGAAAAGAATAAAATATATGAATGAATAAAATATTTTCTTTAAGTTTTCAAAATTGTTTGGTTAAGAAAAATTATTATACTGTCTGATGTGTTAATATATTTATGAAGATAAAATACTAGATAGTTATAATTGAGGGAGACAAAGGGAATAAAGGAACAAAGTTTCTCTCAAATCCATAAACATATCCTCAGGTGAGGATTAAAAAACACCGCATCACTTACAAATACTTAAAAAATGAAATACCTAGGTATAAATCTAACAAAACATATACAGGGCTGAAAAACTACAAAACATTGACCAAAGAAATCAAAGATCTACATAGAGAGATACTGTGTTCACGGAAGACTCATTATAGTGAAGATACCAATTCTTCCCTAATTGGTAACAAGTTTAATACACTGTTGTTGAAATCCTTGCAAGATTTTTGAAGATATAGGTAAGAGTATTCCAAAATTTATATATAAGGGCAAAGATTAAAATGAGACTAGCTAAAACAATTTGGGAAAGTTAGAATAAAGTAGGGGATATCACTCGACCTAATATTAAGACTTACTACATAGCTACAATAATCAAGACTGTGGTACTGGCAGAGGTACAGTCGTGGGGACCAATGGAACAGAATAGCAAGTATAGTCAATTGATTGGAGACAGCTTTTTCAACAAATGGTTGTTAGATCAATTGGACATCAACAGTCAAAAGAAAAAAAAAAGACAAGAAAAATGTACTCCAGCTAAATCTCACATCTTATACAAAAATTAATTCAAAATGCACCTCACAATTAAATATAAAATGTAAAACTATAGCTTTCGCTGGTGTGGCTCAGTGAGTTGGGCACAGGACTGTGAAGGAAAAGGTTACCGGTTCAGTTCCAGGTGAGGGCACATGCCTGGGCTATGGGCCAGGTCCCCACGTGGGGGCATGTGAAAGGCAGCTGATTGATGTTTCTCTTACACATCGATGTTACATTACTCTTTCTCCCTCCCTTCTCCTCTCTCTAAAACTAAATAAATAAAATCTTTAAAAAATGTAAAACTATAAAATGTTTAGAAGAAAATGTTTAGGACCTAGGGCTTTAGTCAGAGTTCTTAGACTTGACATCAAAAACATGCTAAAAAAACAAAAACAAAAACATGGAGAAACTAGACTTCATCAAAATTAAAAATGTTTGCTATGTGAAAGATCTTTGGAGGGAATGAGAAGATGAACCAAAAAAACTCCAGAATTATTTTCTGGAGGGTGGTCCCCTTGTGGTACAGACTTCCCCCACTAGGTAGTACTCTAGATATCCATCTGTATCAGTGTATCAGCTGGCGTTGTATGTATTCAGCTTCAGGAAATTGTTTTTGAAGACCTTTTCAACGTGTTTGCCCATTTTGTGACAGGTGACTTGACTTACGAGTGTTGAGTTTTCAGCAGTTTTTGACCAAAAATGCCATGACCCCCAGCCTCACCCTCCCTATTCACCGGATCTCACCCAGAGAAACCTTTTTGTTTTATTTGGAGAATTATCACCTGGTGGGGGGGAGAGAGAATGGGGAAAAGGCACAGGGATTTAGAAGTGTAACTGGTAGGTACAGAATAGATAGACAGGGGAATGTTAGGAAAAGTACAGGCAATGGAGAAGCCAAAGAACGTTTATGCACAACCCATGGACATGGACTAAGGGAGGGTACTGCTGGAGAGAATGGGGATACCGGGTGAAGGGGGCCAAAGGGGGAAAATTGGATTCAGTTTTTCACAACTATAATAGCATAATCAATAAAATATATTTTAAAAATATAAATAAATAAATAATATAAAGAATTTTCAAAACTCAACAATAAAAAATCAGGCAATCTGCCCTGGCTGGGTGGTTCAGTTGGTTGGAACATAGTCCTGTACACTAAAAGGATGTGGGTTTGATTCCTGGTCAGGGAACATACCTAGGTTGCGGGTTCAATGCCCGGGGGCGTGTATGGGAGACAACCAATAGATGTTTCTCTCTCTGTCCCTTCCTCTCTCTCTAAAATCAATAAACATCTTAGGGTGAGGATTAAAAAAAAAAAAGCAAGCAATCCAATTGGAAAATGGACAAAGGGCATGAAGAAACATTTCACCAAACAGGATAATACACATGTGGCAAATACATGCATGAGAAGATAGTTCAATATAACCAGCCATCAGGGAAATGCAAATTATGACAACAAGATACCACTCACTGCATACCTATCAGAACATCTAAAATGAAAGTAAGTGATAACATGAAATGCTGGTGAGGATGCAGAGAAACTTGATCTCTCACACTTTCCCAGTGGGAATATAAAATGGTACAACCACTCTGAAATCTGTTTGGCAGTTTCTTTAAAAAACTAAATAGTCACTTACCACACAACCTAGCAACCGCACTCCTGGGCATTTATCCTAGAGAAATGAAACCTTAGGTCCACACAGAATCTGTACATAATGTTCATAGCAGATTTATTCATACTAGCCAAATCTGTAAACAACTAAAATGCCCTGTAATAGATGTACAATTTGTATTAAACAAACTGGTACATCCCTACCATGGAATACGACTCTGTAATAAAAAGAAACGGATTATTGATATACGCAACTTGAATGGAACTAAAGGGCATTATGCTGAGTGAAAAATGCCAATCTCCAAAAGTCACATATAGGATGATATAATTTATATAACAGTCTCAATTTGACAAAATTATAAAGATGGTGAACAAATTAGTTATTGCCAAGAGTTTGGGATAATGGCCGGGTTGGTGGTAAGAATGGGTGTGACTATAAGAGCACAATCTCTGTGGTGATGGAATATTTCTGCACCTTGACTGCAGTGGTGGTTATAGGAATCTCTGCATATGTGATAAGTATGTATATATACTGATATATTCAAGTACGTAAGACACAACTCTCAGGGGAAATTAGGTGATGGGTTCACAAGCCCTTTCTATACTGTCTTTGTAAGTTCTAGTGAATCTATAATTATTTCTAAATAAACAGTTAAAAAAACCCTATACAATATCAGTATCAGTATCAATGTTCAGTATCAAGTTAAACAAGGACCATTAGACTGTTGAAAACTATCTCCTGGTCAGACACAACATTAGAAATAGTCATTATCTCTAAGTTTATCTTAATGTGTTTTTCCAACTGCTTTGCCATAAACAAATATGTTTATATTATATTTTCTGAAAATTACTGAGTTGTGAGAAAATAGAACATAGACAGCAGTCCTAATCTATAACATTTGTGAATATAATCCAGTCAGGCGTAGATACTCAAGAGTAAGAGTACTCTGAGTGGTTACTCTTCAGTATCTACATCTGAAGACATGATATGTATGTATATAAACTGAATTTGAATCAGAAACACTTTTTGACTTATGTTTCTGAGGAGTGGGGGTGAATTTGCTAGTAAGTAACCCAAGCTGACAGCTCAGCATCCACATTTCAATGTTGTTCCTTACTGCTAATAAAATATGAAATGTTATGACATAAATCATATGCTATTGTGGTATTTACATATTTGGGAAACTAACAAAGTCAATGGTTTAGTTTAAGTTTGACAAATTAAATGAAGGTTTACTCAGTGAATAAAATTACTCCTTCAAACAAACAATAATTTTTAAAAACACGGTAACAGAATATAACAGTGTACCTATTCTTTTTTTTAGAGAGAGAGAAGGGAAGGGCTGGAGAGAAACATCGATGTGAGAGAGAAACATAACATCTATGGGTTGCCTCTAGTACACACCCGACTGGAGACCAAACCTGGAACCCAGGCATGTGCCCTGACCAGAAATCAAACTGGTAACCTTTTGCTTTGTGGGACAACACCCAACCAACTGAGTAACACAAGCCAGGGCTGTACTATTCTTTAAACAGTCATTTAAACATATACTTTTATAACTTTACAGTAAATGAATGGATCAAAAAAACATGGAACATTTACACAATGGAATACTACGCAGCAGAACAAAAGGAGCTCCTATCCTTTACGACAGCATGGATGGAACTGGAGAGCATTTTGCTAAGTGAAATAAGCCAGGCAGTGAAAGACAAATACCATATGATCCTTATGATTTTCTTAATAACATTTTCTTTTCTCTAGCTTACTTTATTATAAGAATACAGTATACAGTATATGTTACATACAAAAACATGTGTTAATTGACTTTTTGGGCTATCGCTAAGGCTTCCAGTCAACAGTAGGCTATTAGCAGTTAATTTGGGGGGAATTCAAAAATTATAGGTGGATTTTTCAACTGTTGGTGCCCCTAACTACCACACTGCTGAAGTCAACTATATATGACTCAAATTTCTACAATAAATATAAGAAATCAGCTATAGTTTGTTAACATCAAAACCCTGTAACAGATTTGTCACCAAAGATAATAAAAAATGGCAAATAAGCACATGAAAAGATACCCTGAATCAATTATCATCAGTAAAATACAAATTAAAATCACATGAGATACCATTACATACCCATTTGAATGGACAAAATAATTTTTAGAAAACACAGTAATACCAAGTGCTAACCAAGGATGAAGAGCAACTGGAACACACTGACATTGCTGGTGAAAATGAACAATTGTACAAGCACTTTAAAAACTGCCAGTTTCTTACCGAGCTAAACATAAACTTACCATACAACCCAGGAATTGCACTCCTGGATTTTTATTTCACTTAGGTAAATATCTATGGATCACACAAAAATTTATACATGAACGCTCAGAACAACTTTAATTCCAAAACCTAGAAAGAACTTAAATGTCTACCAAGTACAAATAAATTATAATACATCTATAGAATGGAATATTACTCGATGATAAGAAGGAACAAACTACTGACATATATAACAATATGGATGAATCTCAAATGTATTTTGCGTTGTGAACGCAGTGAGACTCAAAAGGCTACAAACTGCATGATTCCATGAGTGAATTTTCTTGAGGGGTGATGAAATCATTTTATATTTTGAGTGTATCTTACAATTGTCAAAAAGTATGTAAGTATACACTAAAAAGAGTGATGATTACTGTATGTAGATTTAAAATTATTTTTAATAACTGTACCCAAACAGAAAAGGTTTCCTACCTGACATTAGTTTCATCATTAAATTCTTCAGCCCATTTTTTCCTTGATTGTGCAGTAGTAGAACCATCTAAACGGTAATAGTCAATGTTTCTGAGCCACTTCCCTTCACCTGAAAATTTAATAAGAAAAAGAGATTTGATACATCCTTTTCTTCCTTGCGTACCATTTAAAAGCTTGTTATATATATTCTATTTGCATAGCAAAACAATTTTTTAATCAAGTGGTAATTCATGGTATTACAAATAAATTCACCACACATTTCCTTCTAATAGACATTGAAAAACAAAGATACTTTAAAAACTATGATCATTTATACATGTGAATTTAAGATTTCCTTGATTAGAATTCTTTAAAACTGTCAAAATATGTTCAGTTGCATTACGTCCATAAAGCTTGGTTTTAATTAAATCTGAAAACATCCACGTTTCCACTCTTCTTACTAACAAATTGATACTGATCGGATATAAAACAGAGACATATAATACAATTATTCACTCACTGAAAAAATATTTACTGAATGTCTGTTATGTGCCAAAACTATTCTATAGCCTAGCAACAAATGTCAGCATATGTTCTTATTTTATGTCAATTGTGTGTGTGTGTGTGTGTGTGTGTAAGTAAAGGAACAAATTTTGTTAAGTTAAACACTGTTCAGACACATTGCCTTTTGTACAGTAAGGTAAAATTTTACCCGATGCTTACATTGATACAAAATTACCAAGGGTTTAAATGCTTATGACATAATCTCATACATAATTTTATTCCGATTCTTTAACTTTCAACATAATACTATTTAACATCCTAGAAAAATTCTTACCACACCCTAGAGTCTTAACATAAAAAATGATGGCAAAACTGAGATTTATGTATTTCAGCAAACTCTTTTTACTTAAAGAATTAGGTCATTAGTTTAAAATGTGCTTTTTGACATGTTTATTACATACCTACATCTTCACCTATATCGACATCCTAGAATTTCCTTGCTAAAAATTCAGTAATGGCTAAGAAAGGCAATTTCTTTATTTAAGTTTATTTCTTTCAACTGGATTAAAAGGCATACACAGCTAAGAAAAAAAGAATTTGACACAGATGGTTAGATAACAAGATAAGGGATTGAAGTCACATTTGCATTAACTGTTCACTTAGCAGGATAATTATTAAAGTAAATATGCTGATCATAACTGAAAAGAGTATACAAATACTTTAATAAGCATTTCAAGATATTTTTCCATGATAACACAAATAAACATTCTGTACTACTACTACTGTGAATCCAATATACAAAAACTATGATACAGTGGTATAGATTAGTGATGAAAAATAAACACATTAAAGTCAGACTCCCAGAGTTTAATCCCAATTTCATCATTTACTGGCATTTTCTCTTAAGGAAAAGTAATTGAAGTCCTTGTATCTCACTGTTTTTATCTTTAAAAATGGGGGATAACCAAAGCACCTATTGCATAGGGTTGTTATTTATTAAATGAATCTAAGAAAAAAGACCACTTAGAAAGTGCCTTTCACACGGTAACTAAACTTATGCAGTACTTAGTATTATCACTCACGATTCCAGAGCAAACCATATCTGGCTGTATTATGGCACATGTATGTGTCTGACCCTTCTCTCTAACGTGATCTCCTATAATACCTCTCGAACCTTACTTCAGCACAGCACTAGCAGTCATCGTGATAGTAGTAATAGTAGCAGTAGCAGCAGCAGAAGTAGTACTAGGTACTCAAAAGATAAACTGAATTAATTAGTGGTTAAAGCAAATATAAAACAATTTATATGATTAGATATGAACTAGCAAGCATATGGAAAAATATTCAACCTTATCAGTGGTCAGAAAAATATAAATTAAACAAAAAGAACCATTCTTACCCATAAAAGATGAAGAAAATATAATTATAGTACTACAGGTATATAGTAATAAAATGGGCATTTCCCACTGTGGGCATTTTTACAGTGGTAGAGTCAATTGATATAACTTTTTTTTGTGACACAGTCTTTAAGATAATGAAACACTGTCAGAACACAAAATCTAACTAACAAAACTAATGCATAGTGATAATAGAAAAACATATTTACAGTTCTGGTCAAGATGGTAGAGTAGGAAAAATGCTGTGCTTGCCCCCTTCCACAACCACATCAATATTACAACTAAATTACAGAACAGCCACGTTGAAAACCACCTCCAGACTCACTGAACAGAACTCCTGTAACTAAGGATATAAAGAAGGAGCCATGTCCAGACTGTAAGAGGGGCAGGGAGGCAAAACTGGCTGGAAATACTGACTGTGGAGGTAATCCATGAGAAGCAAAAAGTGCCTGCCCCACACTAGGCACCAAAGCCCAGAGCACCAGTGCCAGGAAGAAGAGTCTCCACAATATCTGCTTGTAAAAACCAGAGTGAATTCCATCTAAATGAGACAGATAGCTGCTGTATACCCACGTGTCCTCTTGAAGCACCACACAGAGAGCCACACTTGCCCTAAGCTCCAGGGAAGGGACAGCAGGTAGAAAAGCACCACAGACATTCAAGAAGGAACTCAATTTTCTGGCTTCAGTGATGACTGCAGTGGCAACTTGCCCTGGAGAGAAGTGTGGGCAGGCACCATTATTCCTTTGCTGAGCCTTCCCCCCTCACACCCTGCAGGTGCGGGCAAGTGCCAAATCTGACATTAGCCTAACACCAAATCTGAGTCTCCATTAACTTAACTAAGTCACCACACCCCAAGATTCCCTGAAACCAGGTCACACCCAAATAGCACACCTTCCGGAACCTCTTTCAGCAGGTGTTCACACAAGCAGCCCGCCTCCAGCTATGCTACAGACTTTCATAAAATCTATTAAAACTCCGTAAGTTTGCAACAAAACCTCTTCCAGGAGTATCCAACACAGCACAGGCAGCCAACAACCGCAGATCATTTTGTAGCTTCTACCAGGTGGCCCCAGGCCAGGCACAGGCAGCAGATAAACTTGGCTTGCATCCAGGGCCCAACCCAACAGGCGCCAAAACCAACACACTAGATGGCTGACTTTAGACAACACCAGAGCACCACACAATTAGCTGCATAAATGACACCCAAATGGTGGACTCAGCAAGCACCACAGCACAGATAAAGTGACTCACCCTCCCTGCAGTGAGCCCCGATACAACAGCTTGTTCACTGTAGTCACAGATGCTTTTCACAGTCAGTCAGCATGAGGAACAAGCCCAGCTACAAGACGTGCCAACAGCAATAAAGGCTCAGTAACAATGGAAAGGCACACACAATCCACACAAGGAATATCCTTGGAGCATCCAGCTCAGGTGGCCAGGGAGACAGCAACACTGGGCCTCATAAAACACCTACTACATAAGGCCACCACGTGAAGCCTTGGAGATGTACCAGATCTACCTAACATGTAGAAAGAATTACAGGAAGTCAGGCAAAATGATGAGACAAAAAAGGTGTCCCAAATGAAAAAAAAAGACAAGAGGACAGAAACAAAAAGGAGGCAAGCAATCTACCAGATACAGAGTTCAAAACACTGCTTTATACCAATGCTCAATGTACTTAGCAAACAAACAGACAAACTCAATGAGAATGTACACAAAGAGACTGAAACCATAAAAAATAAAGTCAGAAATGAAGAATATATTACATGGAATCAACAGCAGATCAGATGAAGGAGAGAACTGAACCAGCAATGTGGAAACAAGATAGCAGAAAGCACCCTATTGGAAACGGTAAAAACAAAAAATATTTTAAATGAGGAGGTTTAAGGGACCAATGGGACAACATCAAGTGTAACAACATTCACATCAACAGGGGGGTCAGAAGAAAAAAAGAGAGAGAGCAAGAAAATGAAAACCTATTTGAAAGAATAATTACTGAAAATTTCCCTGACCTGGGGAATGAAATACATATGTAAGTCCAAGAAACACAGGGAGAACCAAACAAGATAAATCTGAAGAAGCCACATAACGATTAGAATGCTAAAGGTTGAGGACAAAGAGAGAATCATAAAGCAGCGTGAGAAAAGCAAGTAATAACCTACAAGGGAGCTTCCATAAAACTGTCAGCTTATTTCTCAAAACTTTGCAGAGGTCAGAAGGGACTGGCAAGAAATATTCAAAGTGATGAAAACCAGGAGCCTACAGCCCTGATTGTTCTACCCAGCAAAGCTATCATTTAGAATCAAAGGGCAGATAAAGAGCTGCCCAGACAAGAAAAGGCTAAAGGAGTTTATCAACCCCAAACCAGTATTATATGAAATGTTAAAGGGTCTTCTTTAAGAAGAAAAAGATAAAAATATGAACAGTAAAATGGCAATAAATATGTATCTATCAACAAAAGAATCCAATAAAACAAAATAAATGAACAAGAACAGTAGGAACAGAATCAGAGACATAGACAACATTTTGACGGTTGCCATATGGGAGGAGATTTGAGGGAATGGATGAAAAAGGTGAAGGGATTAAGAAGTACAAATTTGTTACAGAATAGTCATGGATTGTAAAATACAGCATAAGGACTATAGTCAATAATAGTTTAATAACTATGTATGGTGTCAGATGTGAGATTTATCAGGATGATCACTTACTTATTAAGTTATGTAATGTCTAATCACTGGGGTGTACACCTGAAACTAATATAATAATGTATGTCAACTATAATTGAAAATAAAAAATACTTCAAAACATTAAAGGAGAAATAAAAAGGTTCCCAAACAAGAAAAAACTAAAGTTCATTAGAACCGAACCAGTATTAAATTTTATAGGAATGTCTTTAAGAAGAAAGAAAAAATGGGAACACAATTATAAAGAATAAAATGGCAATAAATATATACCTATCAATAATCACTTTAAATGTAAATGACAAAGGCTTCAATCAAAAGACAAACACAAAAATAAATAATTTTAAAAGTCCAGCAACCATTTATGATAAAAATACTCTCAGCACAGGAGGAAAAAAGAGAACATACCTCAACATAATAAAGGTCATATATGAAAACAGATAACATCATACTCAACAGGCAAAAATTAAAAGCATTTCCCTTAATATCACCAGAAACAAGACATGGACGTCTGCTTTCACCAGTCTTCTTTAACATAGTGCTGAAAGTCCTAGCCATAGCAATCAGATAAGAAAAAAATAAAATGCATCCAATTTGGATAGGAAGAAGTAAAACTCATTATTTGTAGATGACATGACATTTTATATAGAGAACCCTAATAATTCCTCTAAAGCACTATTAAACCTGACAAATTAATTCACTAAAATAGCAGGATACAAAAGTAATATTCGGAAATCCATTGCACTTTATATACCAATAATGACTATGAGAAGGAGATATTAAGATAACAATCCCACCCTGGTCAGGAGCTCAGGTGGATAGAGCATCATCCCAATACATCAAGGTTGCAGATTCAATCCCTGGTCAGGGCACATACAAGAAGCAACCAATGACTGCATAAATAAGTAGAACAACAAATTAGTGTCTCTCTCTTTTTCAAACTGCCCTTTCTCTGTCTCTCACTAAAAACAATCAGTATAAAATTTTTAAAAGACAATAATCCTTTTTACATTTGAATCAAAAATTAAGTAACTAAGAATAAATTTAATCATAGAGGTAAAAAGACCTGTACTTGCAAATGTAAGGCATTGAATCATATATACAATGCTCATGAATAGGAAGAATTGACATTGTTAAAATGTCCATATTACCCTAAGCAATGTACACATTCTGTGCAATTCCTCTCAAAATACCAATGAGGTTTTTCATAGGATTAGAACAAATAATCCTAAAATTTATATGGCACCACAAAAGATCACAAATAGTCAAAGCAACCTTGAGAAAGAACAACGTTGGAGGTATTATGCTACCTGATATCAAAGTGTACTACAAGGCTACAGTACTCCACACCACAGTACTGGCAAAAAAACAGGAACGTAGATAGATGAAATAGATAGAGAGCCAAGAAATAAACCCATGTCTATATGGTCAATTAAAATATGATGAAGGAGGCAAGAATATAAATGGGGTAAAGACAGTCTCTTCAACAAATGTTGCTGGGAGAACTGAACAGATACATAGAAAAAAATGAAACTAGACCGTTTTTTTAAACCATATACAAGAATTAATTCAGAATGGATTAAGAAGTTAAATGTAAATAGTGAAAACTAGATCATTCTTTGGAGAAAATATAGGGGTTAATCTTCATGAACCTGCATTTCACGATAGTTTGTTAGATATGATACTAAAAGCACAAGTAACAAGAAAGAGATAAATTGGACTTCATCAAAACGAAAAACTTCTGTGCTTCAAAGGACACTATCAAGAAAGTGAAAATACAACACACAGAACAGATATTTACAAATCATGTATCTGACAAGAGACTGGTATGCAGAAAATAATAAAAACCTGTAATCAATAAAAAAGACAAATAACCCCATTCAAAAACTGGCAAAGGACCTGAATAAACATCTTTTCCAAAGAAGATATACAAATGGCAAACAATTACGTTAAATGATGATAAGCATTATTAGTCATTAGGGAAATACAAATGAAAATCACAATGAAATACCAACAGGATCACTATAATAAAAAAAGGGGGGAGGAAGCAAGAGTTGGCGAAGATGTGGAGAAATCCGAACCCCTGTACACTGCTTGAGGGAATGTAAAATAGTGTAGTAAGTGTGGAAAACAGTTGGTGGTTCCTCAATAAGTTAAACACAGAATTATCATATGATCCAGTGATTCCAATCCTAAGTATATATCCAAAAGAATTGAAAACAGATGTTTAAATACATAAAAACTTGTATGCGAATGTTCATAGCAGCACTATTCACAATAGCCGAATGGTGAGAACAAACTAAACCTCTTTGAATGAATGGATGGATAATCAGATGTGGGTTTTTATCTATACTATGAAATTTTATTAGAAAATAAAAAGGAATTAAGTACTGACATATGCTATAACATGAATGAACCTTGAAAACATGCTATGTGAAAGTAGCCAGTCATAGAAGACAATGTATTATATGAATCCATTCATATGAAAAGGTCCAAAACCAGTCAATTGAAGGAAACAGAAAGTAGATTAGTGACTGCCTAGGTATGGAAGCAGTGGAAGGGGAGGTAGAATGGTCACAACTTAAAGGTGCAGGGTTTCTTTGGTGGTGATTAAAATTTTTAAAAATTGACTGTGGCGATAGTTGCACAACTCTATAAATATACTAAAAACCATTGTATTGTACATTTTAAATGGTTCAATTGCACTTTATGTGAATTACATTTTAATAAAGCTGTTTTAAAAACATTTAAATTTATGCTAAAACTGTAACAAGACCATAATTATATCAATAAGGACAAAAATAAAGTGGAGAAAAACATGAATATATTAGGGTTGTGAGTCTGAGTAGTATTTTTTCTTTTACTGTTAAAATGTTTATACGAGATGTATAAATGAATGTCTTAAAACCTACAATATAGAAATGTTTGTAACTCACCTTTATAAATAAGAGGTTTATCTTTATCTTCTGTCTTCTCCCTACTAGCCAATTCAAGAAAATCTTCAATCAAGTCCAGAGATATGAGAGACTGGCTGAAAACAAGTCTAAAAAAACAGATGAGTATTCTCAGATTAGAAGATTTATAAAGTAAAGATATCACTTCTTCCTAAACTGATACACGAATTTGACATAATATTAATCAAAACCCCAGAAGGGTTTTTTTTGGCAGAAATTAACAAGCTGATTCTAAAGTTTGTATGGGAATGCCAAGCATATAGAGTAACCACAACAAATTTGAAAGAAAAACTTGGAGACCTAACTCTACAGGATTTCAACACATCCAAAGCCGGAGTAATGAAAACAGTGTAGTACTGATACAGAGACAAGCACAATTCAATGGAACAAAACACAGACTCCCCATGTAGAGAGCCACACAGAACAGTTCATTGGTTTTTAGACAAAGAGGTAAGGGCAATTTCATGATTTTAGCAAAATTGAACATCCATATTCAAATAAATGAACTTTGGCCTAAACCTCATACTTATTATAAAAATGAACTAAAATCGAACATACTTCTAAATGTAAAATATAAAACTACAGAATGTTTAGAAACAAACAGAAAAGAATCTTAACTGGAGGTTAGACAATTCTTAGATATGACACCGAAACTATAATCTATGAAGTAAAAGTTGATAAACTGGACTTCACCAAAATCAGGGACTTTTACTCTGCAAAACACACAGCTTAGAAAACATGAGAAAAAGTCTTCTCACTAAAAGTATCTGAGTAATTTTAGATTGTACACATTCTAAATACTTTGCCATTCTATTTCAAATGTGTCTGCAGATTCTCCATTCTCTATCTCCAGTAGTTCTCTAAGTCCTTTTTAGCCATGAACACTATTTGTAAACATAATGTCTTATGCACGGTTAAAATAAAAAATAATATTAAAGCAAGGTGTTTCAGGCTTTGAGGGAGGAGAAAAGGTGTTAACGGCTCCTCAGCGTCTGCTCTAGGTCATCAACTTACAAAGCTCCGACAATCAGTTTGCAAACTGATGCTCTGCTCTACCCAGTTGGTGAGAAGTGGACATAATTACATACCTGGAAGTGAAAAAAAGTTCTAGAAAGAATGTAAGAGAATTCATTCTCTCCCTTATATATGCAAACAAAGTAGGTCAGTATGCAAGGACATAGGCACCTGTAGCAAGCATTTTTTTTTTTTTGCTTTGGTTTTGAAAGTTGTAATGTAGGACAGAGAGGTGTTTATGACTCCAAAAGATCTTTCCCTCTTACTAGTAGATGTCTTCAGCTTTAGTAGAACTAAAAAGAACAACTTGAACTGTGAAACAGCTGTTAGGAGGTAACAACATATGCACTGACTACTGCATGGCTTCCCAAACTCTGCGCTGTGGCAGTCTAGTGTCTACCAGTTGGTACTCCCAAAGTACCGAGAGGTAAATGAATGTACTCCTGGTGCTCAGTGTTAATGATCAGGGGCTATGCCTTGATCCTTCAGTAGACTGGTAGTCAAAGTCTACTGAATTGAGTCGATTCTCTCTGAACTACAAATTAAGTTTTTAACACTTCATGTAACTGGGAGACTTAAGTTCTTAGAAATGCTAATTATTTAATGGGAATTACTCTGGAATTTGGGCTACTAGTTGGGAAAACAATTGACTTGAGTCAGTATTAAGGTTGGTTCTGAGAACCACTGAGCTCAGGTAAGTCTCACTATGAAAAAGGTAGTGTTATTAGGACTAAGTGACTATAAGCTAATGGTTGTTTATGTTAACCTTTTATAGTTGCAGACAACATGAAGAACTACTGTGCTGATTAGTAATAATTTTTATACTTATGTAAACTATTTTGGCTTTATCTATTTAATAAATGACCCGTGTGAAAATATAAAGATAATACTTAACAAATTCATACATATCAAAAATCTGGGGATAAAGATTAAATCAGAATTTAATATTTAAATGAAAGAAAAATTAATCAGAAGGGCTGAGCTGCAATCAGTGGTATACTAGAGTTGACTATTAAGTAGCTTGAAACAAGAAAAGTGGATTGTTAATACCTTTCTTTACCTGTGACATCATGTGGGTAGGTTGAATTGGCCATGGTGGGAGCATTTATACCATGGAAATCAGTAAATGTTACAAATTAGGCTTTCCTTTCTCGTGTCTCTGCTTTCTCCAATATATATCAATTTACTCATTCATTCATTTGGAGAGCCAGCTATTAAACATTTATCAACACACCATTGGCTAAAATCACTAAACTTTATTTATTTCTCACCCTGTGGAAATACCAAGTTTTTTACAGGGTGGGGCAAAGGTTTATAGTTGTGAGTATGCTAAACACAGACTTTATTCTTCTATTTTTATTTATTAATTATTGTATTGTTTTCTTTTTTTAAAGATTGTATTTATTTATTTTTAGAGAGGGGAAGGGAGGGAGAAAAACAGGGAGAGAAACATCAATGTGTGGTTACCTCAACCAAGCTCCCTAACTGGGGACCTGGCCCCCAACCCAGGCATGTGCCCTGACTGGGAATCAAACCAGCAACCCTTTGGTTCACAGCCCGTGCTCAATCCACTGAGCTACACCAGCCAGCACCTGATTTTCTTATTAGACCAGGTAAAAGAACCTACAAGGGTAGAGTAAAATTTCTTCCTTCCCCAAAGTTGGAAAACCTCTCTATAGGATTCCCTGAAGGGATGTAGAGAGTCCAGCATTACTAAAAGCTTTGTGTTAATAAAAACTCAGCTGAAGTGTTTTGTTTACCGCAACCACATTTTGAGATGGGCACTAAAATCTAAAGTAGATTCAAGACCATGTGGTCAGGACTGAAATCATGGCATATAAAAATCAATGAACTGAGAGGAGAAGCTAAAAATGAGAAGAGTGATAAACCTACTCTTGAAAGATAAGACAACTGAAATAGTAGTAGTGATGTCTACAACCTACTTTAAAAGGCATCAGGAAAATAAGATCGATGGATGCATAAACAGGTATGAAATAAAGAAAATACAGTCAATATAGAATATAGTACTGATTCTAGGTGACAGGTATATAGGTATTCACTATAACATTCTTTCCGCTTTTCATTATGTTTGAAAATTTTCATAATGAAATGTTAGATAAGGAATAGTGGTAATCACAATTCTGGAAATGCCTAGTTTCATAGTCTTAACACTAATAACATCCATCAGCTAGGTTTTTAACTAAAAATGATCATTAATAACAGTGTAAAGAAAGCAGGAGATATATTCTATTTTACACCAGAATGGAAACAGCTATAGGAATAGTGTACAAAGTAAAGGATACATTTTCTAATAATTTGAAGTATTCAACTATAGGTAGCCTCATGAGATGGCAACTATTGTATCATAGGAAAGGTAGGAGAATGTCTATGATAAATATGGTAGAGAGAGTCTTGCATTGGTTAGGAAATTAAAAGACCACAAAATCTCTTCTCTTAAAATTCTTGGGTAAAATTCTTGTACCCAAGTAAAAAATAATTTTAAACTATAGAAGTTGAGACAGTAGAAAAAAGCATGAGCATGTCTACAGCAATAATCTCTCCTTACCTTTCAGAAACTCAGAACTCAAATATCTACTTTCTACTTGACATCTCTCCTGGATATCTAACAGGAGAGTCAAATACAGCATATCCAGAGCATGACTGGATATGCTATCCACCCAGTATGCTCAGTATGTTAAAGCTTAGTATGCTTTACTTCTCTAGTGAACTTAATTCTTCCCTAATATTGTCCATGTTAGTAAATAACACTATCATCCACCAGCCACTTAGGCTAGAAGCCTGGGACTCATCTTTGACTAATGCCAAAGATGACTGATTTTTTAGCCTTACGATAAATTGTTATTAAAAGCATACAGATACATTTTAAAACTATGTTGTGATAAGATGTTGGGACATTATAACAGCCTAAACAATAGGCCTGGCTCAACATTATAAAGGTATATTGTTAAACACTAATTTGAAGTATGAGACTGGGGGCTGGGGAATGCAGCGAAGGAAATGGGGGCACCAATGCTGGAAGTAAAACAAACAGGAACATAAAGCAAAGGAGAGATGATAAAGAGAATACCCAGACAGGTGAAATAAAATAAAGTCTGAGAGATGTCCACTAGATTTGGAGATTACAAGGTAATTAAGGGACCTGAGGTGGGAAAAACCTCAGTAAAGTAAAAGAGTAAAAACTGGGCTACATGGATTGAAAAATGAGTTTGAAGATGGTAAAACATAGATAACAACTACAGGCTTGGCTCAAGGAAATAAATCCAGGGTGTAATAGCCAGCAGGAAAAAAAAAAAAACAACAGCACTAAAGAAATAACCAGAATATGCACTTAGAACTAATGGCTAAGAAGGAAGATAGCTGTCTATCAATACACGAACCAAAGTAATGACATCTTCAGAAAGAAAGAAAACAAAACATATTTTTTCAAATAAATTGTTTAAATAATAGAAAGGTTATCAAAAAGTTCATTTGTATAATAAAATAGGAAAGAACTTACACTTTATCCCCAATTTCCTCTGCCATTCGAAGAATTTCAAAGAGAAGTACCATTTTGCCAGAATGCTCTAAAATCTCAGCATCAGCATCTGTAACAAAATCTTTGTACCAGTCTGGAGCTGGGCTGCTTGGATTAGAAGAGGAAGTAGCTTTACCTAAATAAAATAAATGAAACATAAATAAGTAGGTAAATAAGGAAAGAAACTAAAAGACCCCAAGAGAGGGATTAAGAAAGAGACCAAGAGAGACAAGTATAGTATAGACCAACCTTAGGAGAGAGTGAGAAAGAGACTAGATAGGGATTTGGCAGAGAGAGCGAGAGAGAAAGCTAGCTCTATATTGGCAGAGCAAGGCTTGAGGTAGGGGGCTGAGAAAGGCAGAGATTCTAAGAGGCAGAGCCCCCAGGCCCTGAGACATAATAACCCCCAAAACACATCGCAAAAGACAGGTACCAGGACAGAAAAAGACCCAAAGAGAGACAGAGAAAAATGAAAGAAAGGAAGAGAGAGAGGGGAGGCTGGCTGACGCAGGCCTCAAGAGAGAAAAGATCTCAGGGGCACAGGCAGGAAACAAATACTGATCCCAGAATCACTGTAATATATTAAATGTTTTTGTTATTTTCACCACAAACTGACTATAAAAGGTGTAAGAAGAAAATGACACAAAATAATGTTATAGATCTAAACATAAACAGCCAATTCAAAATGAGAAATGTATAGGTTTAGCAATTAAAAAATAGTTTACATATCCAGAAATATATATAGAATATAATGAACAGCCGTGTTTCCACATCCCACTTTTACCAAATTTTAAGACTTGTTAACTCTGCTTCTGATGCACTTGAAGCCTAATATGTGACCTCACCCAATGACTTTTGTCTTCCTCTCCGTTCTTTTGGAGAGGTAACTAAAACCTTAAATTATATATTTATTATTTCTGTGTATATTTTTATATTTTCACTGTATGTGTATCTCTAAGCTGTACATTATCTTTTGTTTTTAAATTATAGCAGGTCCTCAAATAATGTCCTTTTGTTCAAAGCTGTTTTGGTATAACATTAATATGATGCCACAGGAACTTAATGCTTGTTTACACCAATAAGCCTATGGCAAAACTGGTTTCATTATACGTGGTTATGCTTAAAGTTCCAAAACCACTGACAGCATTAAGTGAGGACTTCCTATATTATACCATACAATTTTAGCATTCTGCAACTCATTAACTCAATAAGCTTTTCATTTTTGAAGTAAGACTTATTCAATCATTCTGTCATGTCGGCACTCCACTACACCATCATTTGTTAGTTCTCCTGTTCCTAGACATTTAGGTTATTTCTAATTTTTGGCTACTGGAAATAATTGCAATGAACATTAAATGCTGTTACATTTTTCTAGAATGTTTTCTGCTTCATCTAAGTTTTAAGTTGCCCAGCATAAAGTTATTCTTATAATTTTGAAAGTATCACTTTAAAAATATTTATTTCATACTCTTTATAAAATAATTCTGTTATCTATGGTTCTTGAAAATTGAACCTTGCTGTTTATGTGTTAACTTTCTTCAGGGTGACTGCTAACTTATTTTGTTGCTACCTTTGGCTAAGGTTAATTGTTTCCTCGAACATACATTGTCTGGCACAAATAATGCTCCTTTTTATCACAAAATCATAAGCATGTCATTCTGTAACATAACAATATCACACTCAAGCACACCATATGACATTTTAGGTGAAGTGTTCAAATTAAACTATAAACTATTATACCCATATTATTACCCTACCAGTCACACTCAGGCAGGCCTTGCTTCTGTCAGACCCTGCCTTGTATTTTTTTATTGTCATTTCACTTTCAGTGTAGTTGTACTACTGGAGAATCCTATGTAGCTCAGGTTGAGGTCATTCATCTCCATAGTGATTCTGCATCTGTTTCTGCCAGGCACTCCAGGGGATTACCAATCCAGAATTACTTTTGAGGTCAGTATTTTAGTCTGACATTTTCAGACTATGTGAGTAATATAAATTCAAACCATAAACTATGTGAGGGCCAGCCCATGATTATGAATCCAAGGAAACTATTTTTCCCAAGCCAGAGCCCAGGGCTAAAGAACAAGCTGTCTTCTTATCTTTTCCCTGAACTGAAGGGCAATTTTTTTCTATCCTCTTTCCATGAAATATGTACCCTTTCAAGAGATTCAGCTTTAATCTGGGTTCTAAGAACTCTCTACCTTTTAAGTGGTTCAAGGCCTAGTATCCTATCCCTGGTAGGTAACAATGAAATCTCTAGTCTCATATCCCTATTGTACACCTTCTTTTTTTTTTTTTTTTTTTAATTTATTTATTGTTATTTAATTACAGTTGTATGCCTTTTCCCCCATCCCTTCACCCCACCCCAGGTGAACCCACTTCCCTCCCCCCTCTCCACCCTCCCCCTTGGATTTGTTCATGTGTCCTTCTTGAGCTTACTATTTATCAGCTCCCTCTTTGTATCTGGGTTCTAGTGATTTTCATCTCATTTAGAAAGGTGATTAAGCATTTATACTGAAACCACAGTGAACTATTGCCTAACCGTTTCACACATTTGCAAGATTCCTTACCTACCGTTGAATGTATTTTATTTTCTTCTCCTCTCTACCCAGTGAAGTTCTGTTTATGCTTTACTATCCTTCAACACAGTAAACTAAAATTTCATCTTAGAAAAGCCTCCCTTTAAGGTTGGCCCTTGGCTGTTGTGTGGGAACCTGAATGGTAAACAGTTCCCTGTACTGATATAAAACTTTCCGTGATAAGAGAGGCTCGCTGTACCTAGATAGTTTGTACAAACAATATGGCTTATTCTGAACACCTGTTTTCTTTCAGGCACAATACAGAGGAAACCTAAAGTAGATTAGAATTACCAAGGAAAAAGACTAAACCATTAAAAATAGTTTCATTACATGAAATTAATAACAATGATACTTGATTCCCTGAAATTCTTCCGGTTATTTATGTATTATTAAGAGAAATGACCATTGTGGCTTGTAGATTGAATGTATGTTGATCTGAATCCCACCAAGGCTGGTCAAGAATTAAGTCAGCTAATACATGAAGTACAATATAGAGTTTACATGTAAATAAAAATTACTTTTTCCTTTCCTCTGGTACCACCAGAGAGCACAAACACTTGCTTAAAATAAACAGCCATCAGGTATTTATTTTCATGTGTACCTGATTATCCTACATGCTTTCCAATTTAGGAAAGATATTCCTTTCAATCAAGTATAATTTTTTAAAGATTTTATTTACTTTTAGAGAGGGGAAGGGAGTGAGAAAGAGAGGAAGAGAAACATCATGTGGGGTTGCCGCTCAGGCACCCCCTACTGGGGACCTGGCCCACAACCCAGGCACATGCCCCGACTGGGAATCTCACTAGTGACCCTTGGGTTGGCAGGCCAGCGCTCAATCCACTGAGCCACACCAGCCAGGGCGAGAGAGTATAATTAATAATTGAAAATGCGCTGACATGATAATTATATTCCTAAACAATGTTCCATGAGAAAGGCAACATTCATTAGACTTACTTTCTTCTGTCTTTAAAGAAACTGAGGGATTGTTTCCTGTTTCATCCACATTTCCTTCACCACCTCCTCGAGATCTTGAATTCCAGACTTTAATAACTTCAACATCATTGTCACTACCACTTCCACTTGAGCTACTATCTTTTTTTCCTTTTTTACCCTTTGTTTTCTTCTTTCTAAAATAAAGAACAAATTCAAAGTATTAGAAAAGTATTGTAAAGATACACGTGCCAATCTTCAGGACAATCAGCAAGTAGGGAGTTTTAATGTGTCAACACAGGGCACAGAAACATTCAATTTACTTCGTATAATCATCGGAGCTCAAAGTCATGGATGTTTCATCGGAATCTGAAGCTATAAATTCATCCATACTGTCTTCGTCAAAATATCCCTAGAGAAAAAAATGATGGATGTTTTAATAGTTTATTTCAACTTACATTGGAAATTATAATGATACTTGTTTACTTCTTAAAAGTAAATTAATTGCCATGAGACACGGTAGAACTGAGGAAGAAGTCTCATTAGAAAACTAAATGCGACATGACAGATATGACTACTACTGTATTTTCCCATGTATAATGCAAACCCACATTTTTGGCCCAAACTTTCAGGGGAAAAAATCTTCCATTTTTATTTTTAATTCAATTATTTATTTATTTATTTATATTTAGATGGTTTTTGTATTGTAAAGGGCATTATTCTGCATACAGATATCATTATTATTTTCTGGAGTTACACTTTTAACATAAGCATAAATTTAAAAATTAACATTTATGTAGATACTGAATTAGTACTAGCCATGTATAATGCACATCCTTGTTTTGCCCTCCAAAATTTGGGCAAAAAAACCTGTGTATTATACATGGCAAAATACAGTAAATGTAATGTGAGGTCTTAGATTGATCATAAAAAAGAAAAATTACACAACTTAAGAAAATCCAATTACAGTTTATTGTTTAGATACCAGTATTCATACAATGTTCATTTCTTACTTTTCATCATTTTACTATGGTTATGAAAAATGTTAAGATTAACATTTAGCACTCATTCCATAATCATAAAGCATTCAAACATATAGAAATTAACTGGACATAGAATAGACTGAATTACTATACCACAAAGCAAAAGAAAACTCAAATATACATTAAGTCTACATATATCAACTTTTTTCCTAAAGTTATTCTGCTTCCAACAGAGACCTTTTACTTGATTTACCTTATTTTCTTTGCTAATGTAGTCCAGCTGCAAACACCAAGGATGAGTCCAGATCCTACTCAACATCTGAAAGTCTTGGAAAAGTTTTGCACCTGCCTTTCCTCTTCCACCTTCGCTGCTATTACCTACACCTGATCAAACAGACAACAGTTAATGTTAAGACATCGGAATTCTCTATTTCAACCAAGGTGTTTCTAAAAATAGGGGTTTTAACTTGATCTATGCCACAAACTCCTTTGGCAATGATACATCACACAAACAAAATAAAGGACAAATATCCTATGATTAACTCAGTAGATGTAAAAAAAAAAAAAAGCATGTGATATGATACAACATCCATTTATGATTAAAACACTCAATAAAATGGGTATAAAAAGAAAGTACCTCAATGAAAACATGCTCAGCATCACTAGCCATCAGACAGATGCAAATTAAAACCACAATGAGGTACCATCTCACACCAGTCAGAGTGGCCAACATAAACAAATCCACAAACAAATGTTGGAGAGGATGTGGAGAAAAGGGAACCCTAGTGCACTGTTGGTGGGAATGCAGACTGGTGAGGCCACTGTGGAAAACAATATGGAATTTCCTCAGAAAACTAAAAATGGAACTGCCCTTTGACCCAGCAATTCCGCTGCAGGGATTATACCCTAAGAACCCTGAAACACCAATCCAAAAGAACCTGTGCACCCCAATGTTCATAGCAGCACAATTTACAATAGCCAAGTACTGGAAGCAACCTAAGTGCCTATCAGCAAACGAGTGGATCCAAAAACTATGGTACATTTACACAATGGAATTCTACGCAGCAGAGAGAAAGAAGGAGCTTATACCCTTTGCAACAGCATGGATGGAACTGGAGAGCATTATGTTAAGTGAAATAAGCCAGACGGTAAGGGACAAATACCATATGATCTCACCTTTAACTGGAACATAATAGAAAAAAAAAAAGGAAACAAAATATAACCAGAGACATTGAAGTTAAGAACAATCTAACAATGGACAGGGGGGAGTGGGGAGGGGACAGTGAGGAGAGGGAATTACAGGAACTACTATAAAGGACACATGGACCAAATCAAGGGGGAGGGTGGAAGTGGGAGAGGGAGGGGGGTTCAGCTGGGGTGGAGTGGAGGGATGGGGAGAAAAGGCACACAACTGTAATTGAATAACAATACAAAATTAAAATTAAAAAAAAAAAAAAAAGAAAGTACCTCAACAAAGTAAAGGACATATATGACAATCTCTCAGCTAATATCATACTCAATATTCCACTGTGTATATGTTTGTGTGTACACATGTATCACATTTTGTTCATCTACACATCCACTGATGGACAGTTGGGTTGCTTTGACCTTCTTTTTGGCTATTATGAATAATGCTGCGATGTAAACATGAGTGTGCAAGTATCTGTTTGAATTCCTGCTTTCAATTATTTTGGGTATCTACCCAGACATGGAATTTGCTGGATCATATGGTGAATTCATCCTCAACTCAGAGAAACTGCCACACTGCTTCATCCACAGCAGCTTCACACTTTACATTCCCACAGAGCAATGCACCAGGGTTCTAATTTTTCCACGTCCATGCCAATACTTCTTGCTTTTCTTTTTTTTTTAAAAAAAATTTATGTTGTTGTTCCATTACAGTTGTCCCCCATTGCTCTCCCCTGCCCTGGTTACCTTTCCCTCCCACATTCAATCCTCCCCACCATTTTCCTTGTATGTGGGTCCTTTATACATGTTCCTTCTTTTTCTTTTTCTTATTCTTTTATAGTAGTTATCCTATCAGTGTGATATGTATCTCATGGTCTTGAATTGTATTTCCCTAATAACTAGTGATGATGTAGATCATCTTTTCACATGCTTATTGGCCATTCATATATCTTCTTTAGAAAAATATGTATTGAAGTCCTTTGCCTATTTTTTAATTGGGTTGTGTGGGATTTCTGTTGTTGAGCTGCAGGAGTTATTTACATATCCTGGATATTAACCCCTTATCAGATACATGATTTGCAAGTATTTTCTCCCATTCTGTGGATTGTGATTTCATGTGCTCCATTTCTGCATACCTTAAAATAGTACATAGATTTTCATTTCCTTGAAATTCATTAAAAGTCAGTCCCTTATGATATTAATTCTGCAAATATTACAAATTATCACTACTAAAATTAACATCCAACTTTTGCCAGTACTAAAAAGCAAAATTTAAGTGAACTTCTTAAAACTAAGTAGAGTCTGAAAAGAGTCAACTATAGAAACAAAAGAATTTTTAGAATATATAACATAAAAATACCAAACATTTTAAATTCAAGTGAAACAGGTGGAGGATATTTCGGGAGAAATACTATAATGGTTTGTATTGAGAATATAACTTATTTGGCCCTTCATGAAAGTTTTCCCAAAGGGGCTATTAACTCAGGTTATTATACCTGAAGGAAATAAAATGTCATATTTAGTCTGGGGGAAGCCCCGAGACCTGTTCATAACTGAAAGATTTATGGCACCAAATTGTAACTTAACAATCATATCTTTCAGAGATTTAAAGCTTTGCCAATTAGTACTTTAGATATTGATTCCCATCAATTAAAATCACAAAGAATTGGGCCACCTTAATTCTTAAATATTGGATTGATTTCAAAGGAATACATTTTAACATCTATATATGAACTATTAACATTTTACTATTGGTTATTAAAGAACATTGATTCTCTAATATTTGAAAACAAGGTACCTACACTTCCCCTGAAAAAAATTTTAAATGGAAAATGTATTAATTAAATGATCAAATTTAGCACCCTTTATTATTCAGAAATTAATGAAAGGGAGGTCTGAACATCCCTCTTTCTTAAACTACAAAGTAACTGTCTCATTAGGATGTCTATAATTGGTTACTTAATTATGTGTATAATTATTGTCATTCAAAACAGGATGGTATAATAAATCTTATGGTTTCTGAGTGACATACAAATGAAAACACATTCTTTATTAGAAGTTATATTCTTCTAAAAGTCAACAAGAAAGTTCTATTTTTGTAATACAGCAAAAACGCAGTTCTATAAAATACTAACATTCAAATCCTATTTTTCCCAAAGCAAAACAATTGTCCTCTATAAAATGTACTACTGTTACAAACAGCATCACTTTAACTATTATTATAAAATAAAGTACCATTTTAATATGTGTGTACACTTCTACCTTCCATTATTTTTTGATCAATTATTGTATCCACAATGGCTAAAGGGAACCTTGTAGACTTTATTCTCTAACGTGACACATCACTTGGGGAAAGGTATCAGAATCAAGTGACCAACAGGAAATCCCACTCCAAGACAGAGACTACGTTTTGTTCTGTGAACAGTGACAACCTTGAGCACACAGCCAAAGACATGCACAGACACACATACACAAGTTTATTGATGATAAAACAATACCTATTCATTGTATTTTTTAAAGCCCATAGAAAATAATAAGGAATAAACTGAAAGTTCATCATAATGAAACCACCCAGAAAACAATCTCTATTAACATTTTGGTGTATTTTAGGCATTTATATATATTTTTATTATAACATCAGGAGCATCATATACAATCTGCCTTGTATTCTGCTTTTCCCTCTAACATTGCTTATTTTGATAACTGAGAAATGATTTCATGGATTTGATTTACATGCCTTTCATTATTAATGTGGTCGGTTTTTTAATACAATGAAATTTTATGTATCTTTTATCAATTTATTTATATTTCTAATTTTCTTGAAATAAAATCTTGATAGAAATGAAGTCTTTATTCACATATATGGTTTTTCACCAGTTTATTCCTTAATTTTATTTTGACAATATTCGTGTTTCTTAATTAGAAATATTTTGTGCTTTTACAAAATAAGCATACCCATTTTATTCAAATGCAAAATTGATGAACAACTAACATGGTAAAATTGCCAAGGTAGCATTCCACAGAAAAAGAACATATTAGAGAAGATAAAAACAATAAACTATGTGTATTTGTTACCTGTTAAGTGATCTAGGTAGTACTGATAGAGCTTGCACTGAATAGGAGTCATTCTCACAGCTAAGACATATTCATGTTTTGGAGGCAAGAACTTTGTTAATGCTGTATAATCTTTCCTCTGTAATTAACAAGAGAGAGAATGCAAATTAGTTCACCTAAACGTGACAGGAATCAACTGCTCTAAGAATTATCATTGCCTGCAACTAAAAGATAGACATAAACAAGTTGCCCAACATACAAGAAAACATCTTCTTAAACACATTTACCCTCTTTAGTCACACAATGATCCCGTGTGACTGCAGTTAATATATTTCATGACTACATAATATGATACACTGGTAAAAAGATACTGCCACACAGGTTTTAAATGGAAGTGGTCATATTACTAAGTGACTAATTTAGGTTTTCAAATGGTCTCCTCTATATATAATTAAAAGGAAAAGACAAAAGGTGGGTAGTGGATGTACTAGGCACTGCTAGCAAAAAGACTTGCTTTAATCATACAGTGAAACTGATGAATCGAAGTCAGATGCACTGAGTTGTCCTATGTGTAAGATGTGCCAATGTGCCAGAGGATAACACAGAACTCTAGGGGGAATCTTTGCCCAACTGAGAAACCAAGCCACGTATAAGCACTCTTGAAACCATAATTATAGGAATAGGAAAGAACACTAATGTGCAAGACACAAATGACTACCTAAAACAGAAAAAACGCTGCCTAGGTAGTAGCAGCAAAACAGAAACCAAGTACTTGCTAGTACCTGTGGCCAACCTGAACAAACAGGATGACTGCGCCTTATATGACAGTAATATATTCAGGTAGAAGGACAGCCTGTCTCATTTGCTTTATGTTGTTGGCTACCATTAGTATCTCGTGTTGGAAGTAAAAGTGCAGATCTTGAGACCAATTAACTACTGGCTCACTCTCAACATACTTATCTACTCATTAATAAAGGTTCACTGAAAATGGGTATATAAACAACACTACCAGACCATTCAGGTTTTTGTTTGTACTTGACAAAATAAGACTGTTTCTACAGGATTACGTTAACAATGCCACCTCTTATAGGTCATAATTGCCTTTCCTACAACCATTTTGAGCACAGGAATTTCTTAATCATAATAGTGGTGTTCCTTTTACACATTCCCTATCTTAAGGCTGAGTAATCTAAACACTTACATATTAAAATATGAAGCCACACACTTGGCAAATGAATTATGTTCTAAACTTCTCAATGGAATTAAAAAAAAAAATCAATGTTTCCTTAGCTTTTAAAGACAATGCATAATGATTTAACTGTGAAACTACATACTGAAAAAGGGGGAAGAAAACACAAGTAAAGTGTAAATTCAGAAAACATTTTGGGATTGCAATGTAATGAAGTAACAATATTTTAATACTATGAAATCTATTTGTACCTGAACACATCCAGCTAACATCTCATAGAGAATGTGAGCACGTTTTTTCATTACTCTGACATCTACCATGGTAGAATCTGCACACTGACCATTTTGGATTGGATTTATAAATCGATTCCTGAACTCCTTAATGGATCCAAGCAAATTTTCCTTGATAAAGTTAACCATGCAATGATCTAAGAGAGAAGATATTAGTTCATTAAAAACAACAATAGCAAAAAGGATTCAGAAAAATTCTCTGATAAGATGCTCATGTCAAAAAAAATGAAATGCATGCCATGGAAAAGCATTAGAATTAATTAAAAAAAAAAAGAACACCAAAACAAGTGTAGATTAAACATTGGTTACAAGTCTGATCTAGAACTGGATTACATAAACGGGATGAGAAATTCAAATTAAAACTAATAAATTCTAGACATAAATGTTTTGAAAAACACCTAAGAACATTTTATTCTAACTCAGTATTCTTTATAATTGATATGAAGTATAAAACAAGTATTTTATAATTCTAACCATGATTTTTATGGTCTGGAAAAGCATTTTGTGGGGAAAAAAACCAGATACTGAAATAAAACAATAAAATCATGGAATAAGCTACTACCGTATTTTTCAGACTATAAGACAAACCGGACCATAACACGCACCTAGGCTTTAGAGGAGGAAAATAGGGAAAATACCACCCTCCTCCCCATCCCCCCCAAGCCAGGTAAGCTACATTAGGACTATAAGACGCACACCCAAACCCCCTAAATTTGGGGGGTGCATCTTATAGTCCGAAAAATACAGTATATCAAATTACACATTACTGATTTGGTTCCAAAAGTCCTTAACAGAATTATCAGTTACCCTATACAAACAGGACCACAATGAGAAATAGCATTTCTATAAGTGCGGTAACAGAAAAGAAGGAAACCAGAACAGATAAAAATAAATATATAGGCTAAAGTGAAATAATAAGCAGTATTACAAATAATAAAAAAGTTAAATTACTATAAATATATTAAATGAAGGGAAACATAAAAATAACAAAAAGCTACTATAACAGATTATAATAGGAAATTTTGATTTGTTAATTGCTGAATAACTCATGTTCTCTGTTCAGTGTCACTACACACAAATTAAAATGAGGAACAATGACAAGTCAATTTCCCTGGGTTCACATGATCTGTCCTCCGCCTCCACAAACTCTATCCTGACGCGGATTCTACACAGTTCTCCCGCCCACGTCCACCTTCCTGAAATGTTCACACCTGGCATTTCTTTTCAATTTCCTACCAGTATCTGCCCCTAAACTAGATATATTTTGTTACAGTATCTCCTGAATACTCATAAATGCATTTGTGCTTTAAAGCAATCATGAAGACTTCAGATGCTTTATTATATACATCAAACTGTATGTATTTGAACACAATGACACACCTCTTAACTACAGTTTATCATTCATATTTATAAGGAATTCCACTTGAAATGTAAGGTATTCTTTCACAGCAGGGTAAGATGGGTTTATACAGATCATGGTCAGAGACTATACTAAATAGAAGAAAGGCATATGGCAAAGTGGCAAAGCTAACATGGTAGTCTACAGCATAACAGCACACTTTAACTCACACTCAATCAGATTATTTTGAAGTGGTGTTCCTGTTAAAATAATCCTCCTCCTTGAGCGTATAGAATTCATAGCTTTTGAGACAGCAGATGCTTCATTTTTTAGAATATGGCCTTCATCACAAACAACAAAGTCAGGGCCTATAAAATGCAGAGAAAAACAACTTTTACTTAATATATAACAAATGTGAAAATGTAATCAATTCAAGTAAATAAAATTAATCCTTTTACAGTGCTGCTTGTGTAGGAAGATAAACAACATTCTTATAGGAATAGTGATATTTTAACCCTGGTCAGAGTATCTCAGTTAGTTGGGCGTCATCCCACAAAGCTAAAGGTCTATGGTTCAATTCTCTGTCACGGCACATGCCTGGATTGTTGGTTCAGTCCCTGGTAGGGAGTATATGAGGAGCAACAGATCAATGTTTCCCTCTTACATTGATGTTTCTCTCCTTCTCCATCCCTTCCCCTCTCTCTTTTGGGTGTATATTCAAAGGAAATCATTATCTCTTTGTGCTCCCATGATCCTTACAGCATTACTTACAATAGCCAAGGCATGGAAACAACCTTAGTGCCTACTGATGAATGAAAGAAGAAAGAAAATGTGGTGTATATATACAATGAAATATTATTCAGCCATAAAAAAGAAAAGATCCTACTATTTGGGAAAACATGGGTATACCCTGAGGGCATTATGCCAAGTGAAACAGTGATACAAAGAAAGACAAAACCATAATTGAACTCAGTTATGTGAAATCTAAAAAAACAAAACCAAACCCATAGATACAGAGAAAGGACTGGTGTTTGCCAGAGATGGGGGCAGGAAGGGGGGATTATGGGTACAAGTAGTCAAAAGGTACAATTTTCCCCCTAATAAACAATCAATCCTGGGGATGGGCTATACAGCGCTGTAACTAGTGAACAATGCTGTATTATATATTTGAAAGTTACTGAGAGTAGATCTTTTTTAAAACTGAATCTCTGTGTTTTCCATTATCAATCAGTCCCCTTATACCCTCCACAAGAGTAAATCTTAAAACGGCTCATCGTGAGAGAAAAATGTCTGTGTGTGGTGATGGATGTTAATTAGACCTACTATGGTGATCATTTTGCAATATATACAAATATCAAATCATTATGTTGCATATCTGAAACTGCTACAATGTTTTATATCAATTATATCTATGTAAAAATAATAAAATGCATGCTTGCATAAGCACAAAAAATTACACAAGGACATACATGAAACAACAGTGGAACAGGAAGGAAGGGAACTTTTACTTTTCAATATATACCTTTTCCTTCTAGTTGTATTTTGCTTAAGAACGTACACTGTTTTTTTATAATTTAACTTGAAAAGCACTATTTGTTAACATGATAATGGAAGGAGAGGCTATTTGAGGGAGAAGAAGTCGGAAAAAAGAATAAAGGTAAATACACTCATTAATAAACTTGAGTCAATAAAAAGTGAAATATTATTCATATTTTGTTTAAATAGGATTGTATATAACATTTCCAAACATTAAAATGTTGTACATATTTAATGTTTAAAATAAATACTTTTATTTTGGAAATAAAAATATATTTATTTGGAAATGGAAATATATTTTCTGGATAAACTCATTCAAATGATATATACATGAAGTGGCAGGGTTTGAAAATAGCTGCACTTGGAAACCGTTTCAGAGAACGCACAGGGAAAATGCAGCCATGAGGCTCTAGGGAGCAGAAGCAAAGGGATTTAGAAAAGAGGCTTGGAGAAAAGATCTCCTGTTTCAAAATTCAAGCCTCACTGAAACGGTTCAATGCACTGTGGAAATTTGTTATTATTTTATATAATAACATAATCAGGTCTATCTCGTTGTTTAATTCAAACAGTAACTTGAATTAATACTGTGTGTTTGTGTGCATGTAAAAATATAAAGTGCTGGTTGATGCTACAATGTGGATAAACCTTGAAAACATCACACTAAGTGAAAGAAGCCAGATATTGTAAGACTACAGCTTTACAAAATGTCCAGAAACATTTTTGTGAAATGTCCAGAAAAGGCGAATCCATTGAGACAAAAAGGAGATTGCTGGTCTCCAGGGCATGGGTAGAAGGCACATTTGGGACTGAGTGCTACATGTTATGTGGCTTGTTTTTGAAGTGATGAAAATGTGGAATTCAATGACTAGTTGTAATGGCTGCACACCACTGCGAATATACAAAATGGCACTGAATTGTACACTTTTATATGCTTTCAAAGAATAAAGACAAGTGAAAACAGTGTTCTATAGTAGAGAAACCTGGCCAATACTACCTTAAACAAGTGATGAAAGTTCACATCATCACGATGTCATGCAGATTCAATGTACTCCTGATATCATGTGACAAGAAGGGTATTTCACCTCTGGTGTGTGTGTGTGTGTGTGTGTGTGTGTGTGTGTGTGTGTGTGTGTGTGTGTGTGTTTAATTTTAAAAACCTATAACCCTAGTCTAATCACAAAAAAACAAGTATAGGCTAGTAAACCTTCTACAGGATACTTGAACAGTACTCCTCAAGACAGACGAGTATAATGAAAAATAAAGAAAAGTTTGACCAACTATCACAGACCAGAGGAGACTGTGGAGACATGACAATTAAATGCAATGTAATCCAATCCTGAACAGAATGTGGACATAAATAGAAAAACTGATGAAATCCAAAATATAGTTTGGGGTTTAGTTAACATGTCAACAATGTATCAATTTATTAATTTTGACAAAATTACCGTAGATATTGGTGGGGGATGTAGGTACAGGGTATACAGAAGCTTTCTTTACTATCACTTCAACTCTTCTGTAAGCAAAAAGTTATTCCAAAATAAAGTTCTTTTGAATGGCACTAAATACTTTACATGAAATAACAATATTACCCTTCATGTTAGGAGCTTTAATTCATTTATTTCTTCATGAACAAGTCAACACATTAAGCTTTTCAAACAACTGTTTTGAACCATTCCAAGGAAACCTTGTGAAGAACATGCTACAACACTATTCACCAGCTTACATTCCTGTGACAATGGAACTGCCACATGACTTAGAGACAACTATTTTAATCATGAGAAAAAGCTAAACGTATTATTAGGCCTTGGTGCTGCAATGATAAAGTTACTTTGGTACACCTTAGTTCCATCATCATCTAAAAAAGAGGCAAAAGGGTAGAAACTTTCAGTTATAAGATGAGTAAGAGTAAGATGAATAAGGTCTGAGGATCTAAATGTGTAACATGGTGACTGTATTATGGAACTGAAATTTGCTCAGAGTAGAACGTAAACGTTCTTACAGAAACAGGTAAATATGTGAGGTGGTAAAAACAGGTAAATATGTGTAGCTCAAAGGGGGAATCCCTTCATAATGTTTATCAAACCATCAAATTGTGCACTTTAAGAATCTTACAATTTAATGTGTCAATTACACCTCAATAAAGCTGAAATATATAAACAAATAAATAAAAAGAGGCAAACCCATGGATTCTAAGGAATACTACTATTTTTTAGAGTGAAAAGTTAGACTTTCTCAACAAATATCTAAAGCCTCAACAGTGTATTAAGCAATTAGATATGACGAGATGAAGACTAAAAGGAAAAATTATAGATACAAATTAATGTTTAAAATTAATTAGTTTTGTGGACAGTACAACTTGCTGCTTTTCTAAGTAGCAAAAACAAGTCAAATATTTGGATCTTGCATCATAAGGGTCAACAGTATTGCAATTATTAACTTTGCATATTGATGACCCTTTAAAAGAGAAAAATATGCAGCAATTCTTCTAATGACATAAAGTTGGCAAAGAAACTTAAGAACTGTTTTCACAGTATGAAGTCACTCTTGCTATCATCTGATATTCAGACAGTTGAAAACGTCTGCAATTGTGACACAGGGGCATGACTCCGAAAACCTCAAACACTTCCAGACTCAGAAAGTGCATTCTGAACAGCTGGCAACATTAATGGTGATTATGTGTTCAGGAAATTATATCAAGAAACACAAAGACGACAAACAAAAAGCCCTGGCTGGGTGGCTCAGTTGGTTGGAGCATCGTCCCGACAAACAGAAAGTTGCAGGCTAGATCGCTGGTCAGGGCATGTATGGGAGGCAAGCTCAGATGTTTCTCTCCCACATTGATTTCTCTCTTTCTCTCTCCCTAAAAATCAATGAATATATCCTTGAGGGAGGATTAAAAAAAAAAGGAAAAAACCTGAAGGATAAGAATACATGAAACAAAACCAACTATTAGTGGTTGCTCAATTAGTATGTTAAATAAAACATGAAGCACATTTTTTCTTCAACTTGTTTCCATCTCTCAGTGCCTGTTAATATCTTACCTGGATCAACCAAAGCTTTGTTGAATATTTCTTTAAGTTTCCTACTCTTGACATTCCTTCCTTGAGCAAGATTTCTGTACATCTCATAGCCTATGATCATAACACCACCATCTTCCTGCCACCTCTGAAGCATGTAGCTTCTCTCCTGAGGACGTTTCACAGTTGCCAATTCAGAGACCTTTTGTGGGAAAATAAAGAGTTTTAAAGGTAGATATCAATAATGTACAAATACTAAATACCCCATTGAAACATGCATCACTAATAATGAAAAATCTTTTTACCATACTAATTTCATGCAGTTATTTTAGTAATAAAAACATTAAGATATAATACCTCAAGCTTCTCATCATCTTTTAATCCTTCTTGCCACTTCTCAAATTCATTCATCCAATTCAAAGCAGTATTAAGAGGACAAACCACTAAAGCTGTACTGAAATCCAACTTCTCACACAAAAGAACTGTGTGAAGAAAACTCACCACCTGCAAGAAAACAAATTAAGATACTGCCTTCATTTCAATATCCACAAAAAGTTCATAAATCAACAATTCAATAGTTTTCTTTTTTTGCTTTAAACAATAAATGCTCACAATTTCCAGGCGAAGTACATGGGAAGAGATATCGTATGTAAAAATAGGGGGTTGGATTACATGATATTTAAGACCCAACTCTAAAATCCACGATTCTTTGATCAATAATAATAATATGAATATAAGAAGTAAGCACACCAAAAAAGCTACTAAGTTCCCGGTCTCCACAGAACATTCCTATAACCTTTCAGAAAATACCACTGCCTGTTTAAGAGCGAATTGTGTTATAGAGTACTTTTTCCACTTTAAACAGTTCTGAATCTATAATAATTATCTTATGGTTTAAGATCACAACATATTTTCACTAATTTCACATGTCTGCTACAATTTCTGCCATTCAGAAATGTAGTATGTTAATACTGAAAAATATTTTATGTTCTCATTAATACAAGAGGACAGACTGTCAAAAACTTGTAAAGGAAGTCCACTGCTCCCTCAGAAGCTTTGCAGTTTTTACTGGCCTGTAACCCCGTTCCTTCACTTCATTAGGATCTCTGCTCAAATATCACCTCCTAAAAGAAACTTTCCCCCTCTATTTTTCCTTAATATTTACTATCTGAAAATACATATTCTTATTTTATTTTATTAAAATCTCTCACCACCATCAGAAAGAATATAAGTTTCTTGGGGAAGGGACCTTGTTATTCTTGTTCATTGCTTAATCTCCAGCCTCTACTAACTACGCAGGAATATAACAGAATCCCATACTCTTGAATTAGTAAATGCACAAGAACAGAATACCTTCATGTTCTTACCTGTAAAGTCTTACCAAGGCCCATGCAGTGGGCAAGAATGCATCCTGAGCCTGGAGATTTCTTTGTTTTTTTTACAGACTCACAGCAGCAATCCCACATAAACTGAACACCTAAAAATAACAGCTTCATTAAGTCCAATTTAAAGACCCAAGTTAAAAATCCTCCTTCATAAACAGATCAAAAACATTACTAAAACATCTAAGAAGTAGAACTCTGAAAAACAAATAAAGAATCTCTTCAATGTAAATGAGGATAACCCTCTTAACTAGAAAAAAGCCAGTGAATACAAATACTCAACAAGGTGACTTTCCTTTATTCACCTGATCTAGAAAACCGCAGCGGACCTTCTCCATTCCCTGTGATGGCCCAAAGAGACATACGAGTAATCTAACCTAGAAACTTTATCCAAAGAAGAAACAGATTTCTATCAAATATACTTTCAGCTTTATTGAGTCAATCAGGAAACAGGAAAGAATTTATCATTTCTTCCTTTATTCACTAGTACAGACTGAACAAGAAAGGGGACTGGGTCAGAAAGAGAAATACCATATGATCTCACTCACATGTGGACTCTAATGAACAGAATAAACTGAGGAACAAAACAAAACCAGAGGAATGGGCACAAGGAATACACAGATAGATCTCAGAGGGGACAGGGGGTGAGGGGACTGGAAGAGATTAGGTAAAGAACATATATGCACGGATGCATGGTCCATGGACACAGACAACAATGTGGGGAAGGCTCGGGGTGGGGGGAGTTGAGGTTTGGTGGAGGGGAGAAAAGTGGGGGGAAATGGGGGACATCTATAATAGTATCAACAATCAAAAAAAGAAAAAGAAAAATACACCCAGGGTGGAAATGGTGAAGAGGGCGGTATGTCATTTAGCTATCACAGAAGTTTGTTGATAGCCGATAGGAATGAATCTTGGAGTCTGAAGACTGAAGGAAAGTACTGGACAGCAGAAAAAGTACGAGGGGGAGAGGGGAGGGAGAGAGAGAGAGAGAGAGAGAAACATATGTGAGAGAAAGAGGCATCAATCAGCTGCCTCTCGTAAACGCCCTGATGGGGGATGGAATCCTCAACCTAGAGGGGGTTCATAATACTTCTAATCTGCATTCTTAAACCACCAAGATCAATAGGAAACACCCAAACATGAGAAAGTATGCTAAGGAGAAAGGTTGGTGACAAGGTAAAAAGGAGTTTGATTTTGCACTAACATAGTCTTATACTGACACAGCCAAGATGACGATTTCACCAGGCAGATACTCTTGAAAGCTACAAAGATTTGAAGAAAAACAAAGGAAACATAAATTCTGAAACAATGATGGAATTCTCTGACAGGAAACAAGGGGCATTAATACGGAGGGAGAATTCCTGACCACTGAAAGCATGGTTTCTATTTTACCTCAAGACTCCAACCCTCCTTGCAGTCATTTCTTTACTTGGACTCCTGATCCTGAGAAATCTGTTTTTAAGCCTTTTATATTTGTGCCAAATATTTCACAACTAGTAGACACCAATTCACCAATATTTGAACTTGAAGATCCCGTTAAAAAGGAGCCACACTGTAAGATTAAGCCTGACAGAAGAAACCCACTCTACCAAGATCATCAATAGGCACTGGAAGCAACAGATAACAAAGAGGAAAAACCCAAAACAATGTTAGACAACATAAAGAAACTGGAGAAAGAACTATTCAAAGATAAGGAATCAATTCTTCAAAACAAGCATCTTCATGTGGGTAAAATTATTAATCTTTTTCCTCGGTGTGCAAAAGATGAAATTCGGATTTAGAACTCAAATACTAGTTCTTAGTGGTCATATAAATGGTCAGCAATCTTCCTCAAAGTCGGAATCAATCACCTTGGTAACTGACAGAAACCTAGTGTAAGCATATATGATTAATCTTTAATAGCATTCAAGTGATAGCTTGACTATTAAAATGCATAAAATTGCTAAAATACTGAGAAAGAAAATAACACTAAAATTAGGCACAGATATCATCAGCTAGCCAGTTGTTAGATCACACTAACAAAGCTGAGGAAAGGGATAATTTGGTATCAGTCTAATACCAATATAGGAATATCATTAAGAAATGTACCTTAAAACGTTGGAATCAGATTGCCTGAAGAAGGCTTTTAGCTAACCGGAACTCTCCCTACCTCGCAGCTGACTTTAGCCAGCCACTGCAGATCGGGTGAAATCCAATAGCCACATATACCCATTTGTAAGTGGTACTTATTTCCCCTTTTCTAATACGCATCACCACTGCAATCACTCAAGTTTTCTTCGTCCCTATTTGCTTATATGCTCCTTAAGGACATGGATCATGTTTGTTTTGCTCACCAATGTACCTCCAGTGCTTAGCAGAATGTGAGACACACAGCAAACACCAAACACTGGTAAAACTGAATTTGAAATGCTTTAATCGTCTAACACGTTCTTACCATCTACTTGATGGGGTTTCAATTTGATAACCATATTTCTATGAACCTGCACCAACGGTTCTTTGGTTTCTTCATCTTCATCTAAAACCAACTTGGTTGTTATTGGACACTTGGTGGGTGAAGCATCTTCAATTTCTATCACCTACAAGAAAGGGAGTTATAGTTAAACTCATAGAAATCCCGCAAAGAAGGGTGGAGTATTACTCTCACTAAAAGACATTTTTCAAAGTGAAAACATACCTACTTTGAAACTATGCATCCAATATTTTGGTTCAGTAAGACCAGGATAGACCACTGGTTTACATGTTTTAAGATGTTAAAAACCCTGGGGTAGGATGGAGGGATGGGGAGAAAAGGCATACAACTGTAATTGAATAGCAATAAAATTTTTTTTAAAAAATTAAAAAAAAAGATGTTAAAAACCTCCACAAGACTTTGAATCGCTGTGGAAACGTCAGTACTTTAGCGCATCAATTTGCACCGGGGGTATTGCAATACACGTTACAGGTAGAGCTTTGAGAAAAGAACTGCTCGAAACTAATTTATGGTGCCACCATTAAAATTTCAATAGACATGTGGCTCCCAAACAAGAATGATTCTATTCTAAAGGACATTTGAAAATGTACAAGGACACTTTTGTTGTCACAATGACTGGTCAGGATTGGTATTTAATGTAGGTGGAGGGGAAGGTAAATATAAATGTTCTGCAACGTGAATGGCAGTTCCAAACAAAAACTGTCTGCCCAAGATGCCAAAAGACTCTCAATGGAAATATGCTGGGAAATGAAAAATAAATAGAAACACTGGTTTGAGAGCCATACACTTGAAAGTATGACAAGAACCTATAATACCCTCTAATTTCAAATGGGTAACAATGAGATCAAATTATTTAAAAGAAAATGTAAATACACACAAATACACATGAATATCTGTACATACATTTTTTGCTGTCTTCTTCTAACATGCAGCAAATACATAGTATACTCAAGAATTCCCATTTTCCAAATGGTAGATACAAGTATCCCCATTTTACAGATTAAAAAAAACTGAGGAACAAACAAGTTAAATAACTGATACAAGGTCATACAACTATTAACTATAACAACACTAAGATTTATACCCAGAAGGTTGGACTCTAGAGTCCAACCTCTTAACCACTACGCAATACTACTTTAATGAAGGAAATGCTGCCCTGGCTGGTGTGGCTAAGTGGACTGACTGCTGGCCTGAAAACCAAAGGGCCACTGGTTCAATTCCTAGTCAGGGCACATGCCTGGGTTGTAGGCCAGGTCCCCAGTAGGGAGTGTGTGAGAGGCAACACATTGATGTTTCTCTCCCTCCCTTCCTCTCTCTCTAAAAATAAATAAATAAAATCGTTAAAAAAAAATCATAACCCACAGATTTGTAATAGATCACCTGACTAGATACTGCACTTACATAAATCTATGAATGATCTACAAATCCAGATTAATACTAGGAGAGAGTGTAGGAGAGTATAAATAGCAGACCATTTAGATCCAAAATCTATATGAATGAATTACTTATACTCTCTTAGCTTCAGTTTTTCTCCATGTGTAAAATGGGAAAGATTATAAACAGCCCTCACGAGTTGTTGTGGAAATTAAATAAGACAATGTATGCAAAGTATCTGACAGAGACTAAGCACTCATTAAATTTTCATTGTGCCCTAGCTTAGGTGTACCCCAGCTTCATATCACTGCGGCAAAGCTGTTAGTCAAAATGGAAAATGCCCCGAATGTCTTGTCTTGTTTTCAAGGTGTGGTAGGCAGAATCCTAAACCAACCCCCAATGTTACCACCCACTGGTGTAAACACCCTATATAATCCTATCTTTCTGGGTATGGCTGAAGTCTGTAAATATGATGGGATATCATTCCCATAATTGGGTTTCTAATTAATTAGGTTTGCTGTAATTCAAAGGGATTCTCCTGGGTGGGCCAAGTTGTTTGAAAAGACTGATGTGTAAGAGACACTCTCTTCCTGGTCTCAAAGATGATCAAACCATACTCTGCCAACAAGTGAGATGGGAAAAAACCCAGAAAGTCTTAGATGAAAACTGCAGGTCTGGCTAACACCTTAATTTCAGCTGGGTGAAACAGGGCAATGACCCAGTAGAACCATGCTCCATAAGCCATTCTCAAATTCCTGACTTACACAAATGTGAAGTAATGATTTTGTCATAAGAAGCAAAGTTTGTGGTAATTTCTTAATGCAACACTAAAAAACTAATACACAAGGCTTTAACTAAGACTTTGGAAGCCTATGTTTATTAGTGATTTAGATGATATAAATGCCATCTTCAGGATTAGAGATTAGTGAAATCTTCCTCCCAACTGTAGGAGATAATTTATAAAGAAATTTACCACTTATTATTACTACGTAGATGGGTTTATGTACTCAAACTATAAAGACATTTTATATCACTAATAAAAATAGATGGCAATGAAATAGGAGAACTTAGGAAAATGATAAACTAAGCTATAGTAAAGAATTAGTAATGACATGAAATGTACCCCGCATCTAAATTGATAACAGAAAAAAAATGAAAACAAAACCATTTAACAAACACATTAAAAAAGTTGAACCCAATTTCTGCTGATGTAGATAAAGAACCATGATGTACGGTGTGTTATGAAATCATACATTGAGTATTAGGGACCAAATTTACCCTCCTGCTGTAATCAATTAGAAAAGTAGACAAAATATATGAAACAAATATTTTCAGACACTGGAAAGCAAGCACCAAAAGGATACCAATTCCTGAGAGAATCAAAACCAACAAGGAGGGATGGATTTGGGTCGCTTCCCAAAGGGACAACTATAAACCCACAGGTTCCAGGTGTAAGACATTATAGTTGGAGACATAAAATTGACCACCTGAGGCCCAAAGAAAAGGCTGAGATGAGACTTTTGGAATTTAGAACATTCAAAATCAGCAACACCTACTGAGTTATGCTGGAAAGATAGAAAACGAATTCATAACTACATAGAAAAAAGCCCAAAACATTATTAATTCTAAGAAATGCAAACAAAAAGTACATACAAAAGAATGCTATCATTATACGCAATGTGGATGTACACATACATAGGTGTGTGTATGAGATACACATGCAATATGCACTATGTAGTCATCCTGTGAATATTTACATAGTTATAGTCATGTGAACCCTGACTAACGATTTAACCAGAACTGTGATATAATCATATAGAGAGAATGGGAAAAGGAAACTCTATCTTTGGTGTGTTGTAAATGAGAGCTAATTCCACAACTTCCTAATAAAGCAATGAGAAATAAAGAAATAGCATAAGCATATTAAACAGCAGCACAGAGGTAAAAGCAAAGAACTGAGGGTTATTTCCTCTGAGTAGAATCCAGGCACAACACAAGACTGTTATTTTTCTCAGTGTAGCCTTACTGTAATGTATGAGTTGAACAAAGCAGGGTGGAAAAAAGTAGGTTTATAGTTGTGACTACATGAAACACACTGTTTATTCTTATATTGTTATTTATTAATTATTAATTATCTGTTTGTATTATAACTGCAAACCTACTTTTGCCCATCCCTGCATATTCAATTGAATAAACATAAATATTTAATTAGAAAGTAAACATGATAAACCAGTTAAAAGTACACGGAATATGATGCTACATATTTAAATTGCCTGAAATAAAACGGAGAGGAAAATATACCAAATGCCACACACAGTGGCGGTGATTATGTGAGACACAAGAATAATACATATACGGATAGGAATCAGAATAACAAAGTTATAATAATGTAGGGTTTTAATGTCTATTCCTAAATTGTTTAAATTTTTAAAACAAAATTAACATCAAAAAAGACACTAGATTTAAAGTACCTCTTAACTGAAATGCAAGAGGAAGTATGTATTACCACCCATGAGTATTTTTGCTAATAAAAAATGAATGTAAATCTGATCAGGCCTCTATATACAACTAACACTTGATAGGACATACAGGAGTCAATGACGATACAACACAGGGAAGCAACCAGCAAAACTCAGAATACAGGGAACTCCATACAAATAATCTGCCTTCTTAAACAAATGTACTACAAGGAAAACTTGTAGGTTAAAATAGACGTGAGACAATGCATCCAAATGTAACATAACACGCACTGAGACCTTCTTAGGATTCTGGTTCATACCACGTATTTTTTAGAAACCAGCAGCTTTTGGGGATAATGAAGGAATTTTACATAACTAGATATTTGGTACTATGGAATTAATAGTTTAGTGCAATAATGATACTGTAGTAATGTTTAAAACATTTTTACCATTACACAATATATTCCTAATTATATACAGACAGAATATGATTTCTGAGACTTCTAACAAAACAATCTGAGGTGAGAGAATAGATGAAACAAGCCTGGCCATCTGTTGGTAACTGTTGAGGCTGGGTAATGGGTACAAAGATATTTATAAAATTATTCCCTCCATCTGTACATGTGCTTGAAATTTTTTAGAGTAAAAAGTTTATTTAAACATTTTTCTATTTCATATACAACATAATCACTATGGTCATCATTCAAGAATCTCAACTCTTTCTGGGTACCTAATTATACTAATAAAGCCTAATGAAGATTTTTAAGTTGGCTAAAACACTGCTAATAGAAAAAAAACAACTGCCATTAAAAATCTGTGGATGACTAAAACAGTCTATTCTTGTAATACTGAAATATATCTATGAATCTATGAAAGTCACATGTTCAAAAGAAATCATAAATAAAAACTGGTTTACCTCTCTCAACTTCTCTCGCTCGCGCTCCCTCTCAGCAATACGTTTTCGCCTCTCTTCCTCTTCCTTAAGAGCATTTTGTGTTTCGGTTCTTAGTTTATCATCTTTAAGAATCTTTCGAATTTTCTTTCTGCCTTTTCCAGGAGACTTGGAATCATCATTTTCATCTTCTTCTTCTTCCTCTTCCTCTTCATCGTCTTCTTTTTCTCCTTCTTCAGAATTACTCTATGGAAATTAAATGATCAAAGGTAAATACAACAAAATTGCCTAATTTATCCAATTCATATTAACATAAATGATAAACCAAGAAAAGGTGGAACAAAACAGACTGAATAGCTTCAGAATTATACTTTGCAATAAAGAACAGTATTAAGCCCTCGCTGTTGTGGCTCAGTTGGTTGGAGTGTTGTCCTCTGAACCGCAAAGACAGTGGGCTCGATTTCCAGTCAGGTAGTAGGCCCATGTTGCAGGTTCAGTCCCCAGTCATGATGCATGCAAGAGACAACTGATCGATGTTTCTTTCTTACATCAATGTTTCTCTCCCTCTCAATTTCCCTCCATTCTCCTCTCTCTAAAATCAATGAGCATTTTCTCTGATGAGGGGTTTTTTTTTAAAGCAGACTAATAAAACACAAATAACCCCAAAAGAGGGGGCAAGGGACAGGCATAGACTCTTCTCTAAGGAAGATCTAGAAATGTTCAGTAAGCACATGAATAGATACTCAACATTACTTATTATTAGGAAAATTTAAATCAAAACCACAAATGAAATACTATTATGATGCCTATTTTTTAAAATACAGAAAATAACAAGCGCTGATGAGGATGTAGAGAAATCTGAAGCCTCATGCATTAGGAAAACAGTGTGACAGTTCCTCAAAAAGTTAAATATGTAATTGCTGCATTATCTGGCCATTCCACTTCTCAGATTATAGTCAAAAGAATTAAAACCATGAGCCCTGGCTGGTGTGGCTCAGTGGATTGAGCACCAACCTGTGAACCAAAGGGCTGCTGGTTCAATTCCCACTCAGGGCACATGCCTGGGTTGTGGCCAGGTCCCCAGTAGGGGGCACGCAGGAAGCAACCACACATTGATTTCTCTCCCTCTCTTTCTTCCTCCCTTCCCCTCCCTCTAAAAATAAAAAAATAAAATCTTTTAAAAGAGAATCAAAAGCATGGACTCAAACACAAATCTGTACATCCACATTAATAACAGCATTATTCAAAACAGCCAGACATGGACACAACCCAAATGCCCATCAAACACAAAGTGTCATATACATACAATGGAATATTTTATAGTCTTAAAAAGAAAGGAAATTATGATACATTCTACAACATGGATGAACCTTGAAACCATGTCAATGACCATAAACCAGACACCAAAGGACAAATATTATATGACTACACTTATATGAGCTACTTAAAAATAGGTAAATTCATATACAGAAAATAGAACAGAGGTTATGATGGAGGTAGTCAGGAATGGGGAGTTATTATTTAATAGGTACAGATGTGCAATTCTGAATGTAATTAAGGCCACTGAATTGCACACTTAAAAATGTTTAAAGGGTTTGTTTAAAAAAATGAATCACACCAAAAGCGAATAGTGCTGACATAATAAACATATTACAGAGAACTTGTACTTTAACTAATTCTGTTTATATACCAGAAACTCGAATTGGCTAACTTCATTGCTGGAAGAAATTCACTCCTTGTTGGGTAATTATTCAGGATAAAATATTTTGTGTCTTTAAAAAGTAAAACAATTCACATCAATTCTATACCCTTCGGAATGTGAAATAATAAATTATAATCACATAAAATTTCAATTAGATTTAGTTAAGAAACAAAAAATGTATGTCAAAATTAATCTGCATATTTATGCATTCCATAAGTCAATCCTTCTACAAAAGTATAAAAAGGAGGAAATAAACCAATGGAATTTGACAAACAAATGGAATGCAGAAGAGGTAATGACACTTACATGGTCTACTGCATCAATTACAATTGAAGCATAGGGTAAATGTCATTATTACCTTGTTTTCACTGGATGAATCTTCCTGAACCTTAATGCGTCGCCTTTTCTTTTTCTGTTTATAACTCCGCTGATTTTCTTCCAATTCTGCTTTCTTTGCAGACCTAAGGAACATTTAAAATACTAAATAAAATACTTCACAATGAGTTTCTTTAAATGAATTATCTATTAGTTTAGAACTGCTTACCTTTGCTGACCATAACTACATGCAAAAGAATGAGGGTGGATTCCTATCTTGTATCATATACAAAAATTATCTCAAAGCAGATCAAAGTCCTCATAATATGTATGTCATAGCTAACAAACTGTTCATTTGTGTTATTCTTCAAGACTAAGGAAATAGCTACTTGCACTTTCTGCAGGAGGGAAATTAGCTTCTATAAGACAGTTTAAGAATATGTGTAGCAAAAAATAGGTATAAGAAGTCTTAAAACTGTACAACTCTAACCCAACAATGTCACTTTTAGAAATACACTCCAAGGAAATAATCAGACATCTATGTGGAATAGATGTTGTAAAACTTTTATTGTTTACAACTTGGTGAATACTGTAAAAACCACTGTATTCTATACTTTAAAATGGTAAATTTTGTGTTTTATGAATTCTCAGTTTTTCAAAATTATCATTTTATCCTATTATATTTCCTTAAAGTACAGTAAGATGCTATATTCCAGGCACAACCTGCTAAATATTAATATGAAAAAATCTCAAATGTTTTGGGTTTTAATTTTCCTTTTTTAAGTGTATTTTATTATTTATGCTAAGATTTCCTTCTTTTCAGGGCTGTGTATGATTCCATTGTGTAAATGTACCACAGCTTTTTTCTCCACTCATCTACTGATGGGCACTTTGGCTGTTTCCAGATCTTGGCTATTTTAAATAAAGCTGCTATAAACATAGGGGTGCATATATTTTTTTTGTATTGGTGTTTTGGGTTTCTTAGGATATATTCAAGAAGTGGAATCACTGGGTCAAAAAAGAGTTCCATATTTAATTTTTTAAACATTTTTTTATTGTTGTTCAATTACAGTTGTCTGCATTTTCTCCCCACCCCTGCACCCCACCCCAGCCAGACTTGAGGATAGTCCATACTGTTTTCCAGTGGCTGTACCAGTCTACCTTTCCACCAACACTGCACTAGGGTTCCCTTTTCAAAATTTATGAGTAGACACCTCTGTAGACATACACATACACAAATACAGATTGCCCATTTAATAAATTAAAGAAGGGTCATAATTCCAAAAGAAATTTAAAAATTCTTAGACTGGTTAGCATTATTCTAAAACACTATGCTACGAAGCAAAATTTTAAATAACTATAATCTAGATCAGTGGTTTTATATATCAGGAGAACAAACACATCTTAATTGTTGTAAAACTAGTAGTACTAGTAAGACCAGTAAATAACATTTATGGAGCACTTACTATTTTTCAAGTAAACACTATTATAAGCCCTTTCAGTAAACCACCTCACTTAATGCCCACAATAATCAGTAAGGTAAGTACTATATATTATAATCCCCCGTTTTACAGATGAGGAAACTAAAGCACATGGTATTCCTACAAATAGAAAATAGTAATACCACAAGTTGGATTGAGGTAGTTTGTCTAGGTCTCTTATCTACTACACTGTAACTTTCCCCTGCAACAACCTCGGCTCATATGGGAGGCAGCCAATCCATGTTTCTCCCTCACAACAATGTTTCTCTCTTTCTCTCTCTCTCTCCCACATATACACACACATCCCCACCCTTCTCTTCCCTCTAAAATCAATAAACATATCCTCAGGTGAGGATTAAGAAAAGTGTTTCTTGCATACTGAAAGTTCACCTCATTTAGAACACATAATTCAATTATACATATGTTTATATGTACTCTTTTTAAACTAGTAATTTTAACAATTAGGTTCAAATCAAAATATTAAGTACTTATTAGTAACAGCAACCTTTCTACAAGTAATTTAAACATGGTTATTCAGATTAATTCTTACAATTTTTGAATAAAACAATATAATACTTACCTTGTTCTGGGTCTTTGTTCATCTTCAGATTCACTAACTTCTTCACTAACTCCTGATTCCAGAAAATCTGAATCTTCAGATTCTTCACTGCTCACTTGAAGAAGAAAACACATAAAGTTGTTAAATACTTTCCAGTACAAATATAATTCACTTAGTCTGTCGAGAACTTACTTTCATTAAAACTTAGGTCACTGTGACAATGTCTACAGTATATTCATTAATTGATTACACCATACAGATTAGAGCAATTATGGTTCAAATGGTATTTATGATAATAATTCAGAAGTTCCAACTATGATTATAAAATTATGGTTCTACATTGAAATAAGTATTAACTGTATATGATTTTTAAAAATAAGAATTTACCTGTCAATGAAATATTGATATATCCATAGTTATCAAAGGTAAACGAAGTAAAATAAAATAACTCTAGTTATTCAAAACAAGCAAAGTAGGCTGCCATGATGGAGTAAGGGTGATTGTAGACTTTCTGTCATTTATGTGAACTAAAAACTATGGACAGAATACATAAAGAAATGACCTAAGACCTCTAAAAAGAAAACAATAGCAGACAGATTAGTGACTGAAATAAAAACCTGAATAATAATAATGCCTGTAGAATTGGGGGTTTGGGACATGGCTGTTGCGTATAATTTTTTCCCTCCTTTCTTTCCTGCTTTTGAGAGAAGAAGGCAGGCTAAATTTCAAAACTACACAGAGAACCTCATTTAGGGGAGAACTCTGGGAGAACCCCATTTCTAGCCACAGCACTGGGAAATAGAAGCTGGGCCTCACATATTGCAAGAATATAAGGGAAATCCCTGATTTTTTTCTCTCCAAAGTTTTATTTTTCTTCACCAAAATTGCACTATGACACAGGCATCTAAAATCCCAGGAGAAAACCATTTTTCTGGCTAGAGGAAGCCAAGCAGGAAAACTGTAAGATGAGTATGGGATATCATCATATGATGCCAGAAAGCACAGCAGTGCTCAGAACGTGACGGGGGCACATTCAAAGGACACATGATCCAATTGGAAGGAGCTCCCCATGAGCCAAACCTGAAAATCTGAGCAACAAAATGAACCACTGGATTATAACTCACAGAGTAAAATAAGTATCTGTAAGTCCATATTACTATAAGTAATAGGATATAAAAATAGAGGAAAATAGATAGCTTTTCCTTAAAATTATTAAATGTAGAAGAAATGAGAGAAATAGAAAATCACCACTAGACAAACATCACAGTAATAACTGCTCCAGGCAGGAAGGATGTTAAAATTAATGGGCTTAATATGAGAAACAGAAGATTTGCATATTTTCAAAGTATTTCCCTATAAGATATTCATTAAATATCAATAGAAAAATATTTTTTACAGTGGAAAAACCCAGCAGACACCAATTTAACCAAGTAATTAAGTTTAACATTACCAGTACTAAGACACATTGTCATCATATAGACGGTATGATACAATGAGAAGGATTCTGTATCACTTTTGTGGTATTCATGCCAAAATGCATAATAAACTCAATCTAATCATGGGAAGATATTAAACAAAAGACACAGAGGGACTGTCTAGAATATAACTGATCAATATTCTTGAAAAGTATAAAGGTCATGAAAGAAAAGACAAAAGAACTGTCACAGTTTGGAGTCAACATTACAACTGAATGCAATGAGGAATCATAGATTGGATTTTGAAGCACAAAATGACATTAGCGGGCAAAGATCTATATATTTCACATCAGAGGTCAGAAAACATTTTATGTAGAAAGTATGATAGTAAATATTTTCAATTTTGTAGGTTGTATGGTCTCTTGCAACTACTCAATTCTGCCTTTTTAAATGCATGAAAGCAGTGAGTGATTAAGTATGACTGTGTGGCAATACAACTTTATTCATAACAACAGGCAGATGGTCACATTTAGCCTACTGGTGTAATTTGACAACACTTGGTTTAGTTCATAGCAATGTGTCGATCACTGTTCATTTCTTGTCTTTGATTATTGTACTATGTAATACATATAAGATGTTAGAGAAGCTCACTCAAATGTATGTGGGAACTCTGTACCATTTCTGCAACATTTCTGTAAATCTAGAAGTATCTCAAAATAAAAATTTTTGAAAATATTTACCATGGCCTGAAATCAAAATGAAATTTCTGTTCTATCTAAAAAAATGAGCAAACATAAATATTATAAAGAATTGCTATGGGAGCAGAGGGAAATAGTTATTCATGTGATGAAACAGTTCTGAAGACAGATAATGTTAACGGCTGCACGACAATGTGAATATACTTAATGCCACTGAACTGTATATCTAAAAGGATTAGAATGGTTAAAATTTTGTTATGAATATTTTACTACAATAAAAAACAAACCAAAAACAATAAAAAAGACCTACGAAGCAACTGGAGATTTGGGGAGAACATGTGTCCACATGCATGCAACGACAATTTTGTGATTAAGTATAATTTTAAACCTACTATCAAGTTCTCACCAAACATTATTTTGAAACTTTCAAATCTACCAAGAATTTGACAGAACTGCTGAATGAACACCTGTATCCCTTCTCCTAAATCTACTTATTGTTAAGAATTTACATTTCCTTTATCTCTCTCTGTACATTGTCCTACATGACTAAATACCACTTGAGAAAAGTAACATTAATTCAATATCATCTAATATAAAGGCAATGATTACATTTTTTAAATTATCACAGAAATAGCTTACAGAACTTTTTCAATTTTAGGTGAAAATTAAATTTCACCTAAAATTGTACTTGATTTAATAAGTAAGCTATTGTCTTTTAAATTCTCCCTATCACCCAACTCAAGCTTCCAGACAATATAGAGACACGGGAGTACGCAAAACTTGGAAAATCATTCAATTTCAAGTACAGTTATCAATCACTACAATCATAATCCATATTGAAAACATAAATGATGGGATTTTAATCCTCCCCTCTTACACAAAAAAACAAACAAAAGGCATTGGCTAATAAGTTACCCACAGAAGACAGTGAAAACATAGGTCACAGAAAAGCTGGGTTTTAATACAGTATTTCAAGTGTAACTGTGCCTACTAAATGACTCTATCCTAAGCTGAACCTCCAAGGCAAAATCAATTAATTCTACTTTTATTTAAGATGCAAAGTAATTTATGTTGTTATGTAACTTGCTGCAAAGAAATTTATGAGATAAGGACTCACAAAATGATGTACTATTATTTATTTATTAACATGAAAATGTTCACGACATATCAATTATCTGTGTATGTTGAGGGGGCACTTCATCCTTTGCTTCTGTAATGGGTAACTATCGCTCAAAGACCTTTAAATGTTCAGCATTCCAAGATTTTTTGCTTAGCCCTCCATTTGCACAACATTATAGAGCTCCACTACGCAATCTTAACTATTTTTGTGGTTTTCAAAATATACCACAACAACCCCAAAGACCTGATGGCCATCCTAGACTTTTATTTTTAATATCAGCTAACAGGCGTAACAATTCAACCTCCTATGTAAGTCAAGTCAACCCTCCTCTTCTGCACCAGCCGCACTTGGCATCAACTGCAGCAACATACTGCTAACAGACTCAAAGCCTTCAGACTCATGGAACACCAGGCAACTAATCTGATCTTCTTACATCCTTCAGTGGGTTGTGCTGAGGTTGTGATTCTTGGGTAATGAATGTCCTCTGTGCCTTTATCTAGGTGCCAAATGTGTTCAAGTTGTCAACTTATGAAATGTGCAGTTTTCTGTATACAATATTTTGCCTTATATAATGAGCACTTTTTGTCCAAATTTCTGAGGGAAAAATAATGATGCACATTATACATGGATAGCACTAATTACTATAGAAACATGTCTATAGAAATGTTAATTCTTTTACTTATGCTTATGCATTAAAAGTGTAACTCTAGAAAGCAATAACAATATCCGTATGCAAAATAATACCCTGGAATATGATAATTGGTTTTGTTTCTAAATATAAATAAATAAATAATTGAATTAATAAATTGAAATGAAAGATTTTTTTTCCTGAAAGTTTGGGCCAAAAACGTGAGTGTACATTATACACAGGAGCGCATTATACATGGCAAAATGCAGTATACAGTATGCCTCAAATAAAAAATTTCAAGTGGTAGCACTCCTCTTTATACTAAAAGTAACTAAATTGTACACTGTAGCACTGTAAAGAGGTAAATTGTACTGTTTATGAATTATATCTCAACAAAGCTACGATATAAAAAATGACATACTTATTTAAATTAAAAAACATTTTTTAAGTCCTTTCAATGGCTCTCCAGCCTGTACACAGCATATTGTACTTCTCAGTCACTTCCAAAAATGCTTTCCTATTCCTAGTGGCAAAGAGTTCACCTGGCCTAAAGGACTTGGGTAGTAGTCTTCACAATGTGCCCCTAAGAAGCAAAAAACTTTCTTTTGAACTTTTTGTTAGCCAAAATTCTTAGGGAAATTTAACAGTTAATTGCTCAATATGCATGCGATTATTTAACCTAAGAATGTTGTCCCCCAACTCTCAAGTAAAAAAAAAAACAAACCAAAGGAGGTGTCCCATGCTTTATTGTACAGCCTCATGTACCTATGGGTCCACTGCCAAACACTCTAGTACGAGAAACACAGGCTTACAAGGTCTCCAGGATCTGGTCTGTGGTATTGGCCCAGCCTTATTTTCTATTCTTCCTTTCCCTACTCCCTCTTATTGCCCAGCCCTACCATATTAACTGCATCCCCTCCACCATTTACCAAACACTTTGCACAAGCTTTTTTAACATTTTTTTTCCTGCTTACATTAGAAATCTTCACAACACATCTACCTGCTCCCCATTTATAACTTGGTATCTTAGGCAAACCTCCTCATCTTTATGAAGTCTTCTCTGGGGATAACCACCACCCCCCAAGAAGCTAAAGAAATCCTCCTTTGTGCCACACTATACAATACTTCTGTTGTACAACATATCTTTCTTGGTGCTGTAATTTCTTGTAATATTAATGTCAATAATTCTTACTAAGCCAATAACTGCCAAACCTGGCTACTTATCAGAACCATATGAGAGATGCTTTTAAAACATGTTAAGCCCTCAATGCAGAAGGATTCAGATTTTTAAGTAATAAAAATTTAATGTGACTACATATAAGTTTTGCATATAAGCTTGCATATAAAGTTACCCAAACTAACTGCATCTTCTACCTTTTCTTAGGAAAGCATTATTTCTTCCTGCAGTTATAGGCATTCCTATATTTTCCGCATAGCCTTTAAATATATTTTATTTGTTGGCATATTTATTTATCATTTTAAAGTAAATGTATGGCTATTAAGGGTTAAAAATATTATATGTATCATCTCTCAAGTTTCTAGGTTCTCTTCCCAGTCTACACACTTTATTTCACTCTCATGTAAGAGGACAGTTATTGCCAGTATGCTGATACTCATTTAATATAGGTGGTCAATTGTTGGAGAGGATATACTTAAATTGCGTTACTGTAATTACTTTATAAAACCAGTAAGTTCCTTACATTCAAAATTAAAATATCTTACCCTTCCTTCTAATTCTGCCTTTGACTTCTTTATGCTCTTTAGGCTTCATCTTTTTTTCTTCTCCAGATTCTCCATCACTCACAGTCAGTTTGTGCCTCAAAAGCCTATGTCTGTATCTTGGCTTCTTAGATTCTTCAGAATCTGAATCTGATTCAGAATTGACTTCATTTTTCACTTCTAAATGAAGAAAATAAATCAGTAAAGCCTTCAGACTTTTCTCCTTTAAAACATTTTATGAAACTATTGTTTGTTGACAATTATCATGATTTATGGAAAAAATTAGAGTTGTATACGTACCTGGGTATCATTGGTGAAATCAGACAATTTCATACATCAGACCTGATCTATTACTATTATTAAATATTGATTCAATATCATCAATACATATTATAGATTTTTTAAAAGAAATCTTTTAAATTTTATTTATTGATTTTAGAGAGAGGAAGTGGGGAATAAGAAAGAGAGAAGGAGGGAAGGAGGAAGAGAGAGAGAGAGAACGAGAGAGAAAGAGAGAAACACCAATTTGTTGTTCCACTTATTGATGCATTCACTGGTTGCATCTTGTAAGTGCGCTGACTGGGGAGCAAATCTGCAACTGAGCTACCCTGCCAGGGCTCATACTTTAGATTTTTAAAAGGTAAAAATACCTTGCTTTAAAATTCATAGGCTTATTGGCAGTAAATGACAAAACATGCACAATTATTATCACATACTCATAAAAAGTAAAGGTAGTCAAGTTTTAAACATTTTAATAAACTTCAAATGCATGTATTAAGAAATGCTATGGCCAGATAGTCTTCAAAGACTGAACTGGTCAAACAATCAAATTATGGCATCCTATACTTTTCTTTGGGGTGCTCACCCTCATCTCCTGGATTTGCTTCATGATGTTTTCCAGTTCTTTTTTTCCCTTCTTCTGGTTCATCATCTGAAGATCCATCCTCCTCAGTAGAAAGATTGGCTTTAATTTCTTCCAAAAGCATCTTCTTGGCAATTCTTGAGAGTAAAAAGACAATAAATTATATTTGGAGATGAACTGTGATGAATTAAAATAAAAACAAAACATTCTGTTTAAAAATAGACAAATTGTATATTATAAATAAAAGATTACCAAAACCATGTTTTAACCTAAGCTAATAACGAAAACTTTTGAAAATGCTCTTAGCACTGAAATTTTCACAATTCGAAGTAATTCTGCAATGTGCTGAAAATTCTGAGGAACATCTTCACTAACTGTTTTGACCAATTCCAACTTCATAATTGTTAACCTTCCAGCCTATACTTGCTCTGGTGCCATTAGCCAACAACTACAGTATCAGACAGGCCCACAATAGTAAATTTACTTATTCACACAAATGGCATTCCAAGACAAAACTCTGGGAGAAGATTTATGCCACAGCAAAACATATTCTTGAAAATCAATGTGTAATAAACTACTTCATTATGAAACTGCCTCAAACTGAGGGATAGTATTTTTGGCCCTTAAATTTCAATTTATTTCATAAATTCTATTAACCAAATGAAAGCACACACTAAACATTAAGTATTGAAGCAATCAGAAAGCCCTAATAATATACAAGCCAGGGCAGAGAAGGAATATGAGTGCTATTAATTACACACACGGTAAAAGAATGCAAATTATAATAAATGAGTTTTCACTTTCAAAAAAAAAAAAAAAAAAAAAACACCAGAAAGGGCAACAGCAGTACCCATATTCAAATTTCTTAAGATGCTCCTCAAAGAACAATTTGCTAATTAAAACTTAACTGCCAAAAGTATAACAAAGTAATTCTTTAATGCCATCTTATGTTAAAAAAAATTCCTAATAAATGTCCATGTTTGCACTAAAGGAACACATATTTAATATCAAAGCAATCACGCAACTTTTGTGCAAGACCAGGTGTGTTGAACCTAGATGTCCTTTTGATGTAAATTCATAAATTATAATAACAAAGGAACAACTTACACAGAAAGGTTCAAGAGGAAGATGGCATGATTCTCAGTTTCCATAAACTGAATTTTATTGGATAAATATCTACACTGTAGTCTGACCAACTCTCTAACTCAAAAACTTGCGGCTGAAATTATGGAACTTTTGTTACTTTTGGATTTGAAACTACTCTATATTTTTAACATGCATTCACACGTCAGTCAAGAACTAATTTAATAGTAGGAGATGTTAATGCATGTTAATGTCTTCTTAGTTTTGTATAGAAAGTAGAATGTACATTGCTATTAACATTCAAAGATATATAGCAAAGGTACCTAAACAGAGAGAAGCAAAATAGATAATCACTTCTTCAAATGCTTATTATGTGTCTTTTGGTAAGCCCCTTTCTTTTTTTCTAAACTATTTATTTATTTTTAGAGAGAGGGGGAGAAAGAAAGAGAGGGAGAAAAACATCAATGTATGGTTGCCTCTAGCACACCCCCAAGTGGGGACCTGGCCTGCAACCCAGGCATGTGCCCTGACTGGGAATCGAACTGGCAATGCTTTGGTTCACAGGCCTGCACTCAATCCACTGAGTTACACCAGCCAGGGCCTGGTAGCCCCTTTCTTAACAGAGGAATCAGAAATATTAACACAACATAGAGTTACCATGTGCTAAAAGGAACCATAGATGAGTTTACATTTCTGAAATTTTCAGCCATGATTTACACTTTAATAAAGAGGAGAGCAGATCATTCTAGTTTAAATCATACTAGACTTGAGGTATAAAATTGTTGCTTTTAAACTTTAAAATCCAGGGTTTTCTGACTTGAATTGCACAAAATAAACTTTTAAAATGGAGGCTGATATAAGATCGCCAACTTTTCATTTTGCCAAAAGAAAATTTAAATCCAAATATCATTCACTTCCATCATTTTATAAAATAAAGAATTATTTCAACACACCCTATACAAATTAGGAAATAGTTTCAGAATAAAGGGGGGTTCTTTAAATTTAATGAAAACATGTTTCTGAAAATACTCTCTAAAATCATCTTTAATACACATCACATTGTCATTTCCCACAGATAAGAAAAATCTTTCTCCAGTCAATTTGGGTAAAACCACGGTTTTGGGATAAACAGAAATGTGCGAGCATGCACGTGTGCAGTTTAAAGCATCAGGTAATAAAATACAAATTACTAAAGCACAGTTCACTTGAAGTTACAAGATATTATATCATTATTTCAGTGGTACAATAATAGCCAACAAAAATACAATTAAGTAAGTGACTCTACAGGTTAGTTCAATCACCTGACTTCAGTTTGTATTTAAAAGTTCAAAAAGTTTCCAATGCCCTATTACCTATAAAGACTTGGTTGCTAATTATAAGAAACCATATAATTTTTCTCCTTTCAAACTCTACAGACTCGTAAGAATACATCTACTAAATAGGTCAAAATATGTAAACTTAACTGAACCATACTCATATTCTTGACTGTCATCCACTAAGAAATATGACATACATGAGATAATAAGATACAATTCTATGCCAACTAATAAATCATGGAGATTGAAATGAGATCCACACATGGAAGAATTATACAATTTATCAAAAACCTTGAGTAAGATCATAATACATAGAACAATCAAAGCCACTTTAGAAACAGAAACAAAATCACACATTCAGAGAATGGTCATTTTTCTCCAAATTGAAAGGTATACATAGAGTAATGGAGACTCCCTAAAATTTACCGTTATTTTGCCGTGTATGGTATGCACTTTTTGCCCATATTTTTGAGGGAACAATAAGGATGTGCATCATACAAGAGTAGTACTAATTCCATATCTATATAAATGTTCTTAATTCTTTTATTTTATGCTTTAAAAGTGTAACTCTAGAAAGCAACAATGATATACGTATGCAAAATAATACCCTGGAATACGATAATCGGTTTTGTCTCTAAATATAAATAAATAAATAATTCAATTAAAAAAATAAAATGACAGATTTTTTTCCTGAAAGTTTGGGCCAAAAACATGGGTATTATACACAGCAAAATACAGGTACCCCGTTAAGATGTTTTAGATTTGCCCTCTAACACCTTTTGACCAAAGGGGAAACCTCATGTACAGCGATGTGTATTAAGCAGTAAAAAGGATCATACAGCTAAATCAGCTCACAAAAATTGCGACTGATGGCTGAATTCCACTATGTCAAAGACCCAGTGTATCATAAACCTAGAGTATCACATAATCTACACCTCAAAATTAGAACTTAAGTAGAAGGACCTAAGGGCTGATGCTGACCTTCACCCTCAGTAGTCAGCAACCATGTTGGGGTGAGACGTGTCCCATCTACAAAGACTTCTGTGAGATGCTTTAAGGGAAACTCCACTACCTTAACTCTTGAGTCACAGGCCACAGACTTCAAGGACATCATCACTTGAGAACCAGCTGAGGCTGGCAAACCATCATTTTGGAGGCCTCGGCTGGACCCGTGCTGGTATGCATGTGATGGATGTATAGTCATGATCCCTAGTTGATTCTGTTTGCTCTGAAGTTTCCTTTCTTGAGGCTTCCAGGACGTTTCTGAGAAATATCATCCAGGCAACAAAGTACTGCCCCGGAAATCTCAATGCTCAATATTACGTCTTGGGGCAGGTGTAGTATCCAAAGCAGTCATGACTCTATCAGAAGCACTAGAGGCACAGGCTGTGCACTCTTGGGGTGGAAAACCTGGGCAGAGCTGGAAGTAATGGAGCCACTCCTCCATTTTCCTGAAAGGGAGGTAAGGGAGAGGGGGAGAAAGCAAAACAATACGGGAGGGAGGGTAAAAACCCACAAACAAATGATGATGGGAACTGGTGCACGAGAGAATAAATAGAATTCCAAAACCAACAAGCTAAGTCTTCTCAATCACATAGTGAATATCAAGATAATGCCTTATTATACCTTACACCTTCACCTACTAAAGGGAAGCAAAAGTAAAATAAGGAATGGGCCCAACAATGCAAACACAGACAAGAAATGAGAAAAAAAGAGAGAGGGAAAGCCAAGAAAGCCTTTAGTAATTCTGATCCTGTCTAAAACGAAATGAGTGATGTCTGTTGTTTAAGCACTCAAACAGGAAAAGAAAGTCAACAGTCTCTTGCTGGTAGGTAGATCAGTAATTTAAAATGTTGAATTTCTTAAAAAGGAATGATCAGGACAAGAATCACTTGCACCAGGGAGCTTTAGAGAAATAGCCATTAGAAAAGCATGTTAGACCTAGAAGAAGAAACCTTAGAATCCAATTCTGTCATTTTACAGATGAAGAAACAGGCTAAGTGAGGGGAAATGATTTGGCCAAAGAAACAAAGCTAGTTAGTGGAAAAGCCAGAGTAGCACCTAAGATCCTGAGTCCTAATCTGCCACTAATTTTACTATGCCAATGCTATGTTCTCTACTTATTCACTACTTCTGTCCAAATGAGTGCTTGGGGAAATACACTATAGGCACATTCTTAAAGACACCTATATTTCACTGATTTGCAATATATGTACTTACAAATGAACTAATTCAAACTTTAATTTTGAAAGATTTTTAAAAAGGTGTTCTAAACATCATTACTTCAATATGGTCCATCTCTAAAATGAGCTGACAGGACATTTAACACATGTCCTACAATCTACTGTTTTACCTTTTAACAGGGTCTGAAAACAGGTTTAAAGAAACTGCTAAAGAAAAACACATTTTTAGAAGGCCAATATACTGTGAATCAATCCAAACATATTTTAGAAAATTTTAAAAAATTATTTTTACATTTTGTGCACAATTTAACAGAATAATTAGTTAAGACAGAATTCTGAATACGATTATAGGTTTAAATACATGCCCTTTAGAGTTACAAAACAACTATCTATGCAGTGCTAAAACATAACATTTAAAAGGCTGATATGGAAAACAAGTTAAATGACTACAGCCAAATAATGTTAAGATATTTTTTTGTGAGAACAGGGTGGTGGTGAACACATATTCACCTAGTAGAGCTTGAGGCTTTGTTTTAACAAATGTTATCAGATATAAAAATAAAAAAATTCTCACTATTACTATGGAGTTCCTCCTTGTCAAAATATGTATTAGTGTTTTTTAACTCTTTTTTAAAAGATTTTATTTGTTTCTGTTTACAAAGAAGGGAAGGGAAATAGAAAGGGAGAGAAACATCAATAGGTTGCCTCTTGCATGCACCCTGACTAGGGACCAGGTCCACACCCCAGGCATGTGCCCTGAAAAGGAATCAAACCTGCAACCCTTTCACTTTGTGGAACAACAGCCAACCAACTGAACCATACAAGTCAGAGCATATTTTTTTAACTTTTCATTTCAAAATCAGTATGTTGATATATGAACATTCCTATAAAAAATACGGCCCTGGCTGGTGTGGCTCAGTGGATTGAGTGATGGCCTGTGAACCAGAGAGTCACCAGTTCAATCCCCAGTCAGGGCACCTGCTTGGGTTGCCGGCCAGGTGCCCAGTGTGGGGATGCCTGAAAGGCAGCCACATATTGATGTTTCTCTCCCTGCCTCTCTCTATATAAATAAATAAATAAAATCTTTAAGGCATAATAATCTGTACCTCAACATGGTAGAATCTGTGAGATAATAATGAACTCACTAAATAATTTAAAGGCTACACAACAATTTGAAACTTCTGTATTCATATGTCCTACAATGTTTGCAGTTGAGGAAAAACAGCACTGTTTTCTTTATAGCGAGGATACCAGGAAAATTAATATCAAAGGACATTTTCAAAAATGCATACAAATGTAAAAATAAAAACTGTATGATAATAAAAACATACATTTTATTACCAATTTATATTAAATTATAAAATGTGAATTCCTTGATTTTATTAAAAAATCTAAACCAGTTTTAGATGAAATTTTAACAAGAAATAATTTATTAAACATTGATATATACTTAGGAAATTTGACCATATTAAAGAACTAGTTTAATTTTTTAAGTATATTTTATTGATTATGCTATTAGTTTCCCCAATTTTTCCCCTTTATTCCCCTCTGCCCTGCACCCTCCCTCCCTCCAGCATGCCCCCCCCCGCCTTAGTTCACGTCCATGGGTCACACATATAAGTCCTTTGGCTTTTCCATTTCCTATACTATTCTTAACCTCCCTGAACTAGTTTAATTTTTATACTTAAAAAGTAAAAAGATTTACTTGTGTTGATTTTATTTTTAAATTTCAAAGTTAAAGACAAGGAGGCATATATAAATTGAGAAAAATGAATTATTTTTGCTAACAGTCGAAATTCCAAAGTCTTGGTTGGGGATATTTCATTTTCTGAAAATCTGAATATCACCAAAGAATAGAAACATGAAAGGAAGGCTGGTTATGATGTTTAAATATTAAGCAGAGAATCACCACTACTGACCAGATTCCATTCTTTGTGGAGAATTCTAGCATAAACAAAGCTGGTAGCAACTCCAAACAGTTTAGATATCTACAAACAGATCTTATCTACTGGCTAGATACCTGTTATTCAGGGTCCGGCAGAAATAATGCCCCTTTATATTACAAAATCTTTTATTACAAAATGATAAGCATATAATTCTGTAACATAACAATATCACACTCAAGTATGCCATATGACATTTTGAGTGAAATGTCCAAATTAAAACTATAAATTATTACACCCATATTATTTCCCTACCAACTACACTCAAGCAGGCCTTACTACTTCTGCCAGACCCTGTACTTAAATGACTTAAAATACTTACCTGTGCTATAAAGACAGACTAAATTGAGAAAGAATTACCTTAAAATTGCTATTTAAAATCCTTACTTAAATATAAAAACAAATTACTTAATTTAAAATGCTACCTTTGTGTGTGGGGGAAGTAATGGGGGGGGAATGTAGACAACTGTACTTGAACAACAATAAAGTTAAAAAATAAATTAAAAAAATTAAAATAAACTAAAATGCTACCTTTGTCTTTTTAAAAATAGATTTTACTTATTTATTTTTAGAGAGATTGAAAGGGAAGGAGAAAGAAAGGGAGAGAAAAACATCAATGTGTGGTTGCCTCTCACATGTCACCTACTGGGGACCTGGCCCACAACCCAGGCATGTGCCCTGACTGAGAATCGAACTGATGAGATGACCCTTTGGTTAGCAGGGCCGCACTCAATCCAGTGAGCCACACCAGCCAGGGCTACCTCTGTCTTTTATACACATAAAAAAACCAAAGCAATTTTGCTAACCAAACAGGACAACCATAAAAAAATTACTTTAACAGAAAAAAATTATTCCACATTTAACAACTTAGTACAGAAAATAGATAAACACAGATATAGAAGATAAACATTTGGACAAGGAAAGTTTAAAATGGAAATCAAGTGTAAGTCATATGTTGAAGGGACTTGAGACACTTGTGCCATTAATCGTTGTTGAAATCAGGTACAGTCATTAAATATTTTCATTAATGAACAACATCCAAGAATCATTAATCAGTTCCCAAAATATGCTAAATTAAAAGCACAGAGTCTTCATCATCAGAATACATACACCAAGCTAGTAGGGAAAAAACAAAGATTAGCATATTTTCCAATTTTAAAAGGAAAGTAGTCCTACTATAATTAAGTAAAACTTCTATTAACAAAGGGCAATTTCTTTAAGCAATCTCCACACCAAATTTTACTTCTACGAAAAAAATTATCTAGTCCCACTGACAGCGAAATTGTAAGAAAAACTATGGAGTATTACTAGACCCAATTAAGCACCTTTCAACTATACAGTAAATATATGTGCATGTGTGGCAGGGAGGGGTATCCATATAAAAATCTCAGCTTTTAATCAAAATTGACATAAAAAGAGAGAGAATGCTTATTTAGAAAAAAAAATCTAGCAATGTGTTTTTCCTCTTAAAAGCTCAGTTTTAAATATTTCTGTACCCTGCACAATATACAAATAAAGAATATTACAAGAACAACTACTTTTTCAGAAAGAATGGACTGTTAAGTGATTGTTGTAGTATGCAACCTCTAAAGACAAATCTTGGTTTAATGATCCTCAACACTAATGCTGTTAAACTTGAACACAATACCATCTTATCAGTAAAGTTCATTGACAGTGACAGAATTAAAATATATAACATTATTAGAAATTTTGGTCAAAATATGGCCATTTATATTTAAAACAATAAGAAATCATAATGCATTTTCAATGCCAGCCTAACTGTAACTGCAACCATAGTAAAAAAATTTTGTGAATAAATATCTTTTCAATGAAAGAACTAATTTAAAACACAATTAACAGGTAATCAAAATGCAATATTAAAATAATGGCACATTCAAATAACTGTAAGATTATGTATATAATTTAAACAGCTTGACAAACTGTTTGGTATTAATTATTCCCCCTTTCAAAAAGTACATAAAGACTAAGCTATAAAATATGAAGTGAGTTCTCAGTAATGGAAAATTCAAAAGATAAAGTCAGTCTACTATTTATATTTTTTAAAAGCCTCAACCAAAAAAGTAATGAAAGTTAAACTGTCAATCTATATTTTGTCATTGTTTGTTAGAAAATGCAATTGCACAGAAATTTACAAGTTACACCACTCTATCTCATAATAACATACATTTACTATTAAATATGAATGATGCTACATAATAGTATGCTAAAATAACAGTAACTTATTTATTCACACCTACTAAAATATTCAGGACATGGCTAAGTCTTTTTTAATGATCTCAGAAGATATCACAGATTTAAAATAGTAAAAATAACAACAGTGAAATCTGTTTTAAAACTTACACAGAAATATATAAGTATATAGATCATATAAAAGTATATGTTAAATATAATAAATGTTTTGGGAATTATAAAGTATTTACTTCCTCAATTTCAGAAATATCAAAATTTCTTTGGCTAAAAGGCCACTTAAATATCTCAATTCTTTCTTTCAAGTCCCATGAAAAGATACATTATATTTAAAATCAAATGATTGAACAAGAAAAAAGTTTTACAGAAATTTATTGCACCCAATTAGTTAAGCATTTGCATTAATACACTATTTACCACTCCATAACATCAACACTGAAAATGTATTACAATACTGCTAAAGCAAATCATATGAAGTTTACACACACTTTATATACAATTACACAACTGTGTACAAAGTTACACACAAGTACATCTTAGCTACCATAATACATCCTTACTCAAAAATGTAAGATTGGTAAAAATAATTCTAAGACTTAATCATGATTTGCAAATTTCTATAAGCTACTTAATGCATATTCAAATATGCTCAAATACATCGTCTATACTAAAATAGTTCAAGAAGGTATTTGTATCTCCATCATTAGATGACCCATGGGTCATAGATACCTCTTTAGTATACTGGATATGAAACAAGTTATTAATTGTGTGTGTGTGTGTGTGATTTTCAACCTTGTTTATCTCATGGCACACACAAACTAATTACTAAAATTCTGCGGCACACTAAAAAATATATTTTTTCTGACCTGACAAAAAAATAGGTATAATTTTGACTCATTCACAATAGATGGCTATTGTAGTGGCTGTTGTCATCTTTTAATTTGACAATCTAAGGGAAAATAGGTCAGTGCCCCTGACTAAATAGTCAGGTCTTGTATGTTTTAAAAATTCTTGTGGTGCACCAATTGAAAATTGCAGATATATATTATAAAAGCACACTAATCTGAGTGTAAAGAAAAACATGCTCAAGATAAAATTAAATTCTTCTGAAAAGTACTCAAGAGAGTTGTATTTTTTAATCACAAACAAGGTAGAATTATGGATACCTTCCAATAAAATACCGTATTTATCAGACTATATGATGCACAGACCATTAAGACACACCCAGGTTTTAGAGGAGGAAAATAGGAAAAAAAAATTTCAAGCAAAAAATGTGGTCCTGCTCCTGCCTCCTGTGACCCTGCTTCACCACGGCCGCCCCTCCCTCCACCCCCAGCAAGTTAAGCAAGCTACATTTGGACTATAAGATGCACCCCCATTTTCCTCCCAAATTTGGGGGGGAAGTGAATCTTATAGTCTGAAAAATATGGTACTTTCCAGTTAGAGAGACATAATAAATTAACTTAAAAGATGGAAATGATGTTTAATTTTGATAAGCTCTAACACAAATATAAAATTATCATACCTTAATGACACTCTCATTTGGTGGCTAAATATGAAATTAAAGTTCATCATTAACAGTTAAATTAGCATATAGCATGTTTTAAACATTATTAGCATTTCAATAACATTTGAGGGCTCATATGTTACAAGGAAACAAATAGCATAAATAAATGAAGAGGAATTAAAACATTTTAAAAGAGAATTAATTTTGAAATGCTTTCATAATCTCTCGGTGATCATATAGTATAAAATCCTTGATGAATAAAATGTATGTCCTTACCATTCCATTCTAACCCTAACCCTACCCCATCCCATAAAATAACTGAATATATATTTTTAATCAAAAAATAAGTAGGCAAGCAACATCTGTTTTTGTATCCATGATTAAGTTCTACTCAAAAGTGCAAAATAAAACTGTTCATTCACCTTAATAAAAATGTTCTCCTATCAATTAGGAGAATGTTGATCTATGTAACAGGAAAACCTATCAGCATTAGCAAGACAAAAAACAGAGCAATAATAACAGCTTTCTCCACAGCATTTACTAGCTCAAAGTTAATTCCTTACAAAATGGTGACACAAAAATGACATGTATATTTTCGTGCTTTCTTAATATTAAAGCTTAGTATTCAGAATAAATGAATGGTTAATTAGTGCTCTTCAGTAAAACTCATCAAGTCTATTGCAGATTTTTGGAGCTAGAATTAATCAGAGAAAACTTCATCCAGCACTTTCATTTTAAGGAACAAAAAATTCTGGCAGAGTAGTTAAGTCACTTGCCCAAGATTACAGAGACAGTTATTAGAAAAGTTACCATGAGAAGTCAGATATTCCTATACCCACTGCTCCAAAATGCCCCCCACCACACCACACTTGGTTGAAAATTATGAGTGTGGGGAACACTATAGTACAGGGAAAGATTTGAAATGACATCTTAAAAATTATGGTTATATTCTGTAATATCGTTTATTCTCTTTTGCCTTGCGTGCTTTTCTTCTTCCAGCCATCCCTTACTTAAATATATCTGTACAGGCTACACTGTTTATCTTCAAGTATTGGTTAAGTCTCACTAAAGTTAACAGTATCATACTTCTATTTTATTTTAAAAAATAATTAAAAATCTTATCAGACTGGACACTTTGTAAATTGATTCTAATAGTGATATCTTAAATATCTGAGCAATCTCCATTTTTTCACTTTGAACAGGTTTTAATAAATGGGACCACCATAGTGAATGACAACTAAAAACAATAATCAAATATCAAGGAAAAAGATGCCTGTTATCACCAACATACGATTTACTTTCATCAAGAAATTAATCTGTCAAAATTAAGATATTCTCAAAAATTAGCACAGTTTACATGAAAACATAAAATTGACAGTACTGTATTTATAACACACCCTATGCTAGGTGTGTTAATATAGTTACTGTCTCTTAAGGTTTCTGAGTTTTAGCCCACTTTCTGGCCTTTCTTTCAAACTTGCAGGAAGACTGTGAGCGAGTCTTTCTAAAGCAGCCACTCTCGGTTTTGACAACCAGCTTGCGCTTCTGTTGGTGTTTACGCCCACGCCTAGGGTGTGTTATAACCTTTTTAAAGTCCTTACAGATGGAACCATACCTATTCTCAGGATCATTGTCATCGTCATCATCATCCACTGTGACAGGCACTGATTTAGATAAGGCTTCATCTCCTTGAAGGGAAAAAGGATACTTAAAATTAGTTCTAAATTAACTACACAAGTAAAACCATGTAAAATAAAACTGAAAGCCTAAAACTTTAATAACAAGTAGCAGGTTCTAAACTGTACTCTGGGATCCAAAACATGATTAAAAATAGTTTATAAGAAAAGCACACGGGGAATTTAAGAAGTGCCAGTAGTAAAATGATAAAATACGTTAGGTCTTATATTTCAAAGTTCCTTCTCAAAGCACAAGAATTCTAAAGCTCATCCTTCAGGTAACAACTCTTTGTCGTTCACCATCACTTTAGCATAAGTTTCTTGATGAAATAAGCTTTGTAGTGATCTTTAAATTTAAAGTTAACATATATAATTTTTCCTGTATCAATAAAGAACAGAAAAATTATTATCAATATTTTGGTAGTACTAAGTAATTTCAAAATATACTTGATTTGTATAGTATTAATGAGTAGAATCACACCCACATTCAACTACAGTAAAACTTATTTTCTTATAGAAAGCTACTTTTTCTATCCTTTGATTAACACTCCAAAGACACTAAGATTTGGCATTTCATTATATGTAAATTTGCCTCAAAAACAAACTTAAATATTGAACTCTTACTAATACTAAATATGCTGAAGCAGGATGAAGTATGCTGATGTTTATTATTTACTTTGGAATGCATCCAAAATTTCAAGAGCATGAATTAAAAAAAGCCAATCTTGAATGGTTACATACTTCATGATTCCATTTCAAAATAGCAAAGCACAGATAAAAATCAGATTAACACTTGCTATGGGTTAAGAATGGAGGTAAGCAAGGAAGCTGTGCATTACGTGTAGCACCAGGGAAACTTGTGGTAATGGAATAGTTTAGTATCTTGGTTTTGGTGATTTACTAAGCTACAAATGGTACAATTTCATAGAACTATACTTACGAATACACACATACACACACGAATAAGTGCATGTAAAACTGGTGAATCTGAATAAATCTTCCATTTCCTGGTTTTGACAGAGCACTATAGTTGCCCAAGATGTTACAATTAAGGGAAACTGAATGTAGGGTATCCAAGATCACCCTGTACAATTTTTTTTGTAGCTAAATCCTGTGAATTTATAATTATTTCAAAAAAGTTAAAAAAGCAAAAAGTTTTGGTTGCATTGATGAATAAAGGACATATAGGTATCTTAAAAATACATATGCAAATATGCTACAATGTTAATGAAAGAAACTTTTCTGCATATTGAAGTTTTCCATAATATTTGAAGAAAATGTTGGACAGAAAACTCCATAAAGAATACATAAGCTACATGTTCAGAATATAAATACACTAAATATATAAAGGCAAAAATAAATCTCACAATAACCTAGCAAACTCATAATACCTCATTCAAATAGACCAATCTTCAAATATAATATTGCCACCAATATTACTGATTCTTTAGTGTATCTTTCAAAATTTGACCCATCCTTTAAAATTGTGTTCAAATGCTGTTATTTTAAGTCTTTCTTCAATAGTTACATTAAGAGGCTCACTTGCTATTTGTCACAAAGCCCCATTTTACTTTTATCTTTCTCTTGGTATTCTTTAAAAAAAGATTTATCTGTGTCTATCTTACTCATCAGACTGCAATCTCCTAGGTCTGTGTTCTTTAACTTATTGAGAGAGACACATTGATTTGTTGTTCCACTTGTTTATATATTTATTGGTTGATTCTTATATGTGCCCTGACGGGAAAATGAACCCACAATCTTGGCATATTGGGGATGAGGCTCTAACCAACTGAGTTACCTGGCCAGGGCCTTAGGATTGTGTTCTTAATCTTGGTTGCTTATGCCATTCGCAAACACAATTTCTTTTGCTTTTAATAATGAATCTTTATTTCTGTAAAAATAATCTGAGTTTCAAAAAGTCAGTACAAATATGCTTGGAGAAAACACATGATATTCAGGTACTCAGTATGAACTATATGGAATATCTATATACATTCTTGCCTTCACAACTGGAAACAATAATGAATAACACTGATTTACAGCAAATTAAATTGTATGAACTACAGTTCAGTTTATAAAGGAATAATTCTACTCCCTCTACAAGCCCCAATTTCTCAGAAAATATTCTATCATGTAATAGGACACCCAATTATTGCTGAATAAATTGGAATCCTCTAAGTTCATGAAAGCAGGGAAGACTTTTTAAGAGCTCATGAAGATTGTCACCTAAATTGGACATATTAGGGGAATACATTTAGCTTGCTTATATATACATGCAAGCAAATTCTTTTTAAAAATTACATTTATATTTAGAGAGAGGGGAAGGGAGAAAGAGGGAGAGAAACATCAATGTGTGGTTGCCTCTCGAGTACCCGCTACTGGGGACTTGGCCCACAACCCAGGCAGGTGCCCTAAATGGAAATGGAACCTGTGACCCTTTGGTTGGCAGGCCAGCCCTCAATCCACTGAGCCACACCAGCCAGGGCAATGCAAACAAATTCTTAAGGAATGTCACTTGCATCATTGGCTAACACCAAAACTTATCTTGAAAAACAGTACTTTTTACATAATGTTTATTTTCAATGCCCTTCGTGTTCTTTTCTGCCTAAGTATTTCTATTGACACAGTCCAATTCTGAGATGTGTTGACTCCCTAGCAAATTTATCTTTTTTTTTCCATCTAACATAATGAGTCCCAAGAAATACACAGGGTAAACAAAATCTGAACAACAAGGTTTGTTCTACGGAACAGTAGTTGAGACACTGGCATCTGCTGACATGCTGAATTCTCAAGGCTTCTCTAAATATATACATGAGAAAGGATTCACCTGCCCATGATGCACACTGGTTTTTCTGAATGAAGTAACATGAATCAAAATAAAGCACCGTGATCTAGACTAGTGCTGGGTTAAGAAAGTACTGGGAAATGCACCCTCTGAGTATTTGCCATATGTCACCATCTCTTCTTAAGATCTGATGAACACATTGTTACATACTACACTAGGTATTAACAGTTCCAAACATGTGTCATATCAAATTAGACTTCAGGAAATTAAAATTAGTATTTCAAATCAAACATGTTGATTTCACTAGGGAAGCTGTTTAATCATGGAGATCAGTTTTCCAAAGTTTAAGATTAGCTCAATAGCCTACAATTTCCTAAAGAGAATACTCCATGTGACTAATTATAATTTATTATTCTTATACTCCTTAATAAGAGTTTGCTCAACTAACCTGATAACAGAAACACTGATTTGATATCAAAGTAACTGTAAGATTGTTTTTTTAATTTTTACTGTATTGGGGCAACATATGTTAATAAAATTACACAGGTTTCAGGTGTACAATTCTACAACACAACATCTGCATATTGTATTGTGTTCACCACCCCAAGTCATCTCCTTCCATCACCATTTATCCCCCTTTACCCTCTTCTACCTCAACCCAACCCCTTTCCCAGTGGCAACTGCCACACTGTTGTCTGTGTCTGTGAGGTTTTTTTCCTTAATCCCTTCACCATTTATACCCAGATATCCAAGACCCCTTCCATCTAACAGTTATCAGTCTGTTTTGAGTACTTATGAATCTGTTCCTATTTTGTTAGTTTATTTTATTCACTAGATTCCACATGTAAGTGAAATCATATGGTATTTGTCTTTCTCTGACTGGCATATTTCAGAGTATAATAATCTCCAATTCCACCCATGCTGTTGCAAAAGGTAAGAGTTCCTTCTTTATTATGGCTCAGTAGTATTCCATTGTGTAAATGAACAACAGATTTTTTTATTCACTCATCTACTGATGGGCACTTAAGCTGCTTCCAAATCTTGGCTCCTGTATATAATGCTGCATTACGAGATTGTGTTTTGAATGCAAGTCCACAATCTCTTACACACAATTCTGGGATCCAAAAAGCTCTCAAAACTTAAAAAGTTATGTAAGGTGGTGCGAAAGCTCATCTGGCAGCAAAACTAATCTGAACCGTTTATTCTTCTAAGTGTGAATGTTCTCTTATGTTTCGTTGCAGAAATACTAGTGTGTTTGATAATATGTTGCCTTGGGCCCTATTGGAGGCATTATATAATATATGGTAACTACTCTATATTATCTTTCAGAGAACCAAAGAGTTAAAAATTCTGAAACACATTAGGCTAAAGAATTTCAAAAAGTGTGGACCTACAGTAACCACACAGGCCGAGTTCCATCTAGGCATGTGATATAACAGAGTATTAAACTGAATACACCATGCATATCATACTTGGTTTTCAAATCAACTCATTAGATCACCACTCCATAAAAGAATTTAAAATTTTATTATAAGACAAGATTCAAGTTAATTTCACTAAAATTCAACTGGAAAAAATGAAAAGTCCTAGCATTAAAAAATCAAAGAAAAATTGTAAATATTTGGCTTGTCCTGGGAACAATGTCCATTATAAGTAAAAATCTACTTCATAAAAATGTTAAAAATTTCAAGTTTCCCTGCTTAACTGACAGGTTTTACTGACTTAAAAAAATAGGACAATGTGTGACAAGATTACATTCATTATACAACTGATTTGAAAAAAGAACTGCTATAATGATTAAAGTTATTTTTATAAGTATTGAGGTGGGCAGTGCAGTATCACTGACCAGTGGACCCAAACCCTAAGTGTCCTAGTGCTCTACCTCATCAGGGTAGGGGGTAACCCATCTAACTCTTTGCATTTCTTTCTTCCTTTATTTCATCTTTAATACTAAAGACAGAAATATCTGTCAATGTCATTAGAAAAAACTTGATGAGAAGATCTGCAAGGAGTTTCAATGAAATTAATTTTTTCAGAGGATTGAATAGGATACAAAGTTACTCTGGCCAACTAAAAAAGGCATATACATGATGAATCAGTTAAAACTTTCATACACCATGTTTCACTAGTACGAAACACTTATCTTCATCACATTAACAGACACCTCCTGAACTACTGGCACCAGTCTGATTTTCCTTCATAAAGTACTACTGTTCATTACTTCAAAAAACATTCTGAAACATTAAATTAAAAATTGTGTTATTTAACTAAGAAATTTGGTATACCTAATACATAATAACACCAATGTTTCAAATAATTTCCAATGGTGACATTAAAATAAATGGAGAAAGGTTTCTAGTAAATCTGTAAAGAATTTTTAAATGGTCTTTTCCCAAACGGTAACCCTGCATTTGACTGGCTTCAAGGGAAAAATAAATAATGTAGCTATTCAAGAAAGGATAAGTACAAATTACACACTTTTAAATTTATTTTTTGCATACCTGAAGATTGACAAAATCCAGTATGTGAAGAAAGCACTAAATTTTCGGTCACAGGTTTAATTTTCTGCTCATCACTGCTGCCCTCGCCTACAGAATTCTGATCATCTCCTATATCAGAAGAAGATGAGGAAGTAATTTCGGCTTGCTTCCTTTTAGTGCTTGTTCTGAGGGAGTTTCTCATTTTCTCCTTGACATTGCCTGACTTCTTTTTAGGTGAACTTCTTTGTTTCTTCAGCTTTTTATTATCTTCAGAACTTTCCTCAGCATCTGAAGATGAACCACTTTGTACTTCCTTGGTATTTCTGTTTGAATTTAAATTTCGTCTTTCCCTCAATTCTATTCTTCTCAGTTTCTTATCAGAAGAAGGACAACCATCTTCTTTTACAGAATATTTCTCAGTATCAGATGATGAAAAATCCTGTCTCTTCCTTGAACTCCTTTCAGGCAAGCTGCACCTTTTCTTCTCTCTTCCAGATGCTGCATTCTTACTCCTTTTTTCTTCTGAAGAAGCACAACCATCTCGTTTCCCTTGTAACTTCTCAACACTATCAGATAATTCCTCCTTCTTTTTAGAAGTTTTGTCTTTTATTTTCTTACTTCTCTTCTCCCCATTGGTTGTGGCATTCTTATTTTGTTTTATGTCTTCAGGAAAATGACAAACTTCTCCCTCGGGTAATTTCTCATTGCTATCAGATGATGATTCATATAGTTGTTCCCTCTTAAGTACTTTTTTCTTCATTGGTGTGGTTTTCTTTTCTTTTTCTTCAGTTCCCCTTTTGCTCTGCTTTTTATCATCTTCAGAGGAGTCATCGCTGTGCTCTTTCTTTGAGAACTTCTCGGCAATATCAGATACGCTACCCTGCACTTTCTTACAGGCTTTGGTTTTCAGATGCCTACTCTTTGCTTTTATTTCAGCAACCTTACTGTCTTCTGGAGAACTACAACTCTCCTCTTTGCCAGAAGAAGGCTTATCAGGAGCATCAGAGAAAACACCTGGCTGCTGCTTCTTAGAGAGTCTCTCTCTTAACTCTAAGATGGTCTTGTCATTATCAACTGTGCCATCTGGTGAAGAAAAACTGTCTCTCTCTGGTTTCCTTTCAGCCTCACCAGATAATCTTCTTTGTGCAGCCTTCAAACTTCGCTGCCCTAGAATATCCATTCTTTTTCTGCTGTGTTTTTCATCTTCGGAAGAATCATAATCTTTCTTATTTGGAACTCTTTTTTTGGATGTTCTAGCAGCCCCAATTTTACTCATGCTCTTTATCTCTTTTTCTAAATCTGAATCATAATTGGAAGATTCAGACTGGTTTTCTCGTTTCTTCTTAGCAAGTATACACCTTTTAGCTGATTTGCCTTTTTTAATATCAAAATCTGAGCCAGAAGTAGAACTTTTTCGTTTTCTTTTTCCTTTATCATCCTTCCCTGTTTGAGTCTTTAAATCATACAAAGTCTTCTCGTGGTTTATGAGAGTTTCATTAATGTCAGTATCTGAGGAAGAAATGTGATTCATTCTGGATACCTGTTTAAGGACTGCTATCACATCGTCAGAATCTGAATTTTGATCCACAATCTCTGGCTGCTTAGATTTAGACAATTTATTAGTTTTAGGATTATCTATAATACTGTCAGAAGAATTCTGCTTATCTTTTTTTCTCATTGGACCTGACAGTTTTTGTTTATCCTTAAGTGTTTCATTACCTTCTTCATCTGAATTAGATGTTGCAGGATTGGTTTCTGTCTGCCGCCTCAAGGGTGTAGTCTTTACACGTGGGGATCTTCGAAGATCAGATTCTTCTGAAGGTAATAAAACTTCACATTCAAGCAGAAGTGCATTATCATTTTTTTCCTGTCCAAGTTCACAGTTCTCTGGCTTGGGGCTCAGACCAGAACTTTTACAGCCATCTTTATCTTGTAGAACTTCCTGGGAATCAGCACCTTTAATTGGGGAATTAGAAAGGGAGACAGGGGTAAGTTTAACATATAATTCTTTTGTTACTTTAGCTGTAGTTTTTGATTTAATACCTCCTTTGTTGTCTTTTGAAGTAGCATTTAATTTTAAAGATGCACTCTCCAGTTCTTGCTCAGTGAAACTGTTGCCATCTCCCTGATGATCAGCTGAACTCTGAACTTCCATAGCAGTCTCAAGATTCTCAAAAATATCTTCTGGGACTGAGGAGGGAACAGACACAATATCCATGTCTAAGTCTTCAGAAGTGTTAGCAGGTTCATACTGAGGTTCTTCTTTTTTGTCAGATTTGTCATGCTCACCGCTGGCACTTTTCTTTGCTTTTTGTTCCTCTGCTGGAATACTTTGATCCATGTGCTCGCTATCTACCTGCTTTCTTGACAGTTTAACTTCTGATTTTGAAACATCCTTCCTTTCCAAAGCACAGAATTTTTCTCCTTTTCGTGCTTTAGTTTCAGACTTAGCATCTACGACTTTATGTTCTTTGGTATTTTTCTCTTTATTTACAGCATCAAAACCTCGAATCTCTGAATTCAAATCTTCCTCTAATGCAAGATGAGCTTTCCTGATATCAGCCAACACAGATTTAAAAGCCTTAAGCTGACGTAACTTTGTAGCAGCATCAGTATCTGAATTATCTGTTGCCTGCTTCAAAAACTTAACATAACTAGAGTTCATGTTGGCTGTGGTCTCAATCAGTTTTTTTGTCTTCTTAATCATCTCTTTGGGCACAATTAGTGCTGAATAAGAGTAGGTTATAGAACCAGAATACGAATCATCTAATTTCTTCTCCTCTCCATTACAACTTGAACTATTTTTCTTTGGAGAAAATCTGGGTGTATGGTCATATACTTTATTGTTTTTTTCATTGTCAACTTTTATCTTCTTCTTATTTTGTTGCAATAACTGTTCTAAATTTTCAAATACGCTGTTACATGCAGTAACCAAGTCCAACAAAGGCTCCGGGTGACAAATGTAGCAATACCATTGGTTGTTTTCATCCATTATGGTAGACAGCTCTTTTCGGCCAAGGTTGCGCAGAATGCATTTCTTACAGAAGGCATTATGGCAAAAATCACAACAAATCAAGTTTCCACCTTCTGCACACCATCTGAAATTATTTAAAAATTAAAATATTATTCCCAAATGAAACTCGTTTTAAGTCTTTTTCATTATTAAAACAATTTAAATTTCCCTGCAAACAATTTTAATAGTAAAGCAATTTAGGTCACCTGCTTATTCTTTGTTAGAAACTTAAAACAGACATACACCTAAGGCTTTGTGGAAAAGAACAATCTACCATGAAAAAACATCAATGATAATACAACAAAAAATAGATCTAATAACAGATTATATAAGAATCCCCCCTTCCAAAACAGTAAACAACACTGAGTTTTAGTTAATCATGACGCAGTACCTACCTACATTGTTCATCCATTCCATCTGAGTCACGGCTAATATCATCACTCATGTAATATTTAAAGCAATTCTATTAAAAGAAAAGGGGAAGAGAAAATTTTATTTCAAACTGGTAATATCCATAAAGCACAAAAACTTTACCTTTTAAGTCATTAATAAGTGAAGGGAACATGTATGTATGATTGTGTGTGTGTATTTTAGACAAGCAAAGTAAAACACTTACTATGAACTACTCAATACTGGTACTGTCCAGATATAGGAATAGCTGAAGAAACTAATTCCTTGAAATAGATTTTAGTATCATCAAGCCAACTATTCTGTATATAAAAAATTATAAAAGATTTTGGTAAAGCAAATTTCTAATTAATGAATTTAGTCAAATTTAGTCAAATTTCACATGACTAAAGCTCTACATAAAAATGCCTTAGATGTTGAGAGACAGTTTGGTTGTTTCCATGTCTTAGTCACTGTGAATAATGTTGCAGTGAACATAGGGGTGCACGTACCTTTGCAAATTAATGTTTTCAAATTTTCCAGATACATGCCCAGAAGAGGGATTCCTGGGTCATACAGTAACTCTATTCTTAATTTTTTGAGGAATCTCCATACTGTTTTCCATAGTGGCTGTACCAGTTTGTATTCCCACCAGCAGGGAATGAGGGTTCCTTCTTCTCCACAACCTCTGCAACACTTGTGATTAATTATCTTATTGAGAATAGCCATTCTAACAGGTGTGAGGTGGTATCTCACTGTAGCTTTGATATGCAATTCTGATTTGCAATTTTCAGTTGTAGTTTTAATAGATTGGATAAAGAAGATGAGGTACATATGTACAATGGAATACTACTCAGCCATAAGATGAAATACTGACATTTGCGACAACACGGATGCATCTGGAAAATATCATGCTAAGTGAATTAAGTCAGATGGAAAGTCAAGAACCATATGATTTCACTCGAGTGGGATATAAAATTGAAAGCAGCAAATGAACAAACAAGAAAACAAACAAAAACTCATAAACACAGACAATGTATGGTGGTTACCAGAGGGAAGGTAAGTGGAGACAGTAAAGGATAAAGGTGGTCAAACACACGGTAAAGGAAGATTTGATTTTGGGTGGTGGGCATACAATGCAGTATACAGATGATATACACAGAACTGCACGCTTGAAACCTATATGATTTTATTAACCAATGTAACCCCAATAAAGTTAATTAAAAAAATAAAAATAAAATCAATCAGGAAAAAATGTATCACATATTGTTGCTACATAGTAAATTCAATAGTCAACATATAGTAATGACTACTATGTGTACAACTTAGCAACATTATCCTACATTAACATACATTATCTTTAAGTCTCAAAATACCTATCATGCAAGGTCAAAGGTATTATACCCTATGTAAGAGTAAAAGCTAAGGTTCATTAATATGTGGATAAATTTGCTGAAGTCATACCACTAGTAAGAGGCAAAGACAGTATTCTAATCCAAGTATGACTGACACAAAATTCCTTTAATGGGGACTGGATAAAGGGAAGGCTCCATACACATTCATGAAAACTATTACTGAAATGGACTAGGCTCAACAGACTGTCCCTTGGGAGAATAATCAATCACATATATGAGAGAGACTTGGAGTGCACATTGCATATTGCAGCGATATGAAATTTACCTGTCAAAATTTAAAACTTGAGGCAACAACATGTACCCAACAGAGGGTACATGCTGTACTGAATTCAAGGAAAGGAGGAACACAATTCTGAAGGAGAAAAATTTAGTACATTTAAGTAGGTCTATATCTATCAAAAATGCATAAAAGAAACAATCTAGAACTAGAACTCTGAGGAAAGTGTAGTCAGACCCTGCATTTCAAGGAGACATCTTATTGCAAAACAAATTAACACAGGAATAATCTTACCAGTAATATGAGTTGCAGAAACTATAACTTTGATATGATAAATATTTAAAATAAGCTCCAAAGTATTACTAATAAAATTATAAACTGTTAACACACACCAAACCCTTTTAATTATACTATCTCCAAATTATGTCAAAACCCTGCTCCACAAACAGTTTAGATTTGGGTAATCAGGATACAGGAGAGGGAAGGTTATATATAAACCAATATCCTTGAAAACATACATGCAAAAATCCTCAACCAAGTAATAGCCAACTGGGAAGAGCAATACATTAAAAAGATTATACACCATGATCAAGTAGGATTTATTCCAGAGATGCAAGGGTGGTACAATACCCATGAATCAATAAACATAAAACACCACATAAACAAAAATGAAGGATAAAAATCACATGATCACATCAACAGATGCAGAAAAAGCATTTCATAAAATGCTTTCATGATAAAAACTCTGAGCAAAGTGGGAATACGGTGAACACACCTCAATATAATAAAGGGCAAATATATGACAAACCCATAACCAACATCATTCCCAAAGGGTAAAAAATAAAAGCATTTCCCTTAAGATCAGGAACAAGATAGGGTGTCTGATTCCACCACTCTTATTCAACATAGTACTGGAAGTCCTAGCCACAGTGTTCAGACAAGAAAAAGAAATACAAGACATTGAAATCAGAAAGGAGGAAGTAAAATTGTCATTGTTGGTAGATGACATGATACTATATACAGGGTCTGGCACAAATAATGCTCCTTTTTTATTACAAAATTATAAGCATGTAATTCTGTAAGATAACAATATCACAGTCAAGCACATGTGACATTTTAGGTGAAATGTTCGAACTAAAACTATAAATTATTACACCCATATTATTAGTCCAGTAACCACACTCAAGCAGGCATTAGTTCTATCGGACCCAAAACCCTAAAGTCTCCACCAAAAAAATACTAGAACTGATTAATGAATTCAGTAAAGTAGCAGGATACAAAATAGTCAGAAATTGGTAACATTTTCATATACCAATAATGAACTATCAGAGAGGGAAACGAAGAAAACAATCCCATTTACAATCACATAAAAAATTAAGTTACATAGAAATAAATTTAACCAAGGATGTAAAAGATAAATACTTGGAGAATTATAAGACACTGAAGAAAGTAACTGAAAAAGATACAAGTAAGTGGAAGCATATACCATGATCATGGACAGGAATAACATCATTAAAATATCCATAGTACCCAAAAGCAATCTATAGATTCAACGCAATTGCTATGAAAATACCAATGACGGATTTTACAGAACTAGAACAGATGCTGCAAAAAAAAAAAAATCTTTAAGATTTTATTTATTTATTCTCAGAGAGAGGAAGGGAGGGAGAAAGAGAAGGAAAGAAACATCAATGTGTGGTTACTTTCATGTGCCCCTTACTGGGGATCTGGCCTGCAACCCAGGCATGTGCCCTGACTGGGAATCAAACCAGTAAACCTTTGCATTGCAGTCTAGCACTCAATCCACTGAGCCACACCAGCTAGGGCAGATATTGCAAAAATTTATATGGAACTACAAAAGACCTCGAATAGCCACAAGAATCTTCAGAAAGAAGAACAAATGGAGATCCTTCAAAAAAATTAAAAATAGAACAACCTTTTAACTCAGTAATTCCACTTCTGGGAATATATGCAAAGAAACATGAAACACTGACTCAAAACAATATTTGCACCCCATGTTGATTGCAGTGCTATGTACAATAGCCAAGATTTAGATGCAACCCAAGTGCCCATCAGTAGATGAGGGGATAAAAAAGCTGTGGTACATTTACACAATGGAATAATACTTGGCAATAAAAATGAAGGAAATCTTATTTTTTAGGAAAGCATGGATGGACCTATAGTGTATTATGCCAAACAAAATACAACAGACAGAGAAAGACAAGTACCATTGTCATCTCACATATGTAGAATTTAATGAAAAAAAAAAAAAAACCCAGAAACAGACTCACAGATATAACAAACAGACTGATGGCTGTCAGAGGGAAGGTGGTTGGGGGGGCTAGGTGAAAAGATGAAGGGATTAAGCAAAAAGAAAGAAAGAAGAACACTCAGACAGACAACAGTATGGTAATTATCAGAAGGAAAGGGAGTGGAAGCAGGTAGATGAGTGTAAAGGGCATATAAGTGATGACAGAACAGGGCTAAACTTTGGGTGGTGAACACAATACAATTTACACATGTGTTATAGAATTGTACACTTGAAACTTGTATAATTTTATTAACCAATGTAACCCCAATAAATTCAATTAAGGAAGAATATGTTCATAATTTAATAAGAAAAATTAGTCAAAATATAAAATTGTACAGTCAGCTGACCTCAAATTATATAAAAATGTGTATTTAAAGAAAATTAAATGGAAAGAAAACAATATTTTTGCATGAAAAGTGGAGGGAAGGTTACAAAATGCACATGTGTGCATAAATGCACTCTTCAGTTTCAAACACACTATGCTCTCCCTTACCGACCAGCCTTTGACACCATGTTGCTTATGCCTAGAATATGCTGAACCAATTCCACTTCATCAGGCTAATTCCTATTTATATTTCAGATACCATTTTAATTTTTAGAGAGAGAGCAAGAGAGAGAGAAAAGTGAACAAGAACAGTATGTTGTTACACTTAGCTATGCACTCACTGGTTGCTTGTTTTTAGATTTTATTTATTTATTTATTTTTAGAGAGAGAAGATGGGAGGGAGAAAGGGAGAGAAACATCAAGAAACATCAATGAGCAATTGCCTCTCGTGCACTCCCTACTGGGTAACTGGACCACAACCCAGGTTTGAATCCTTCACTGGGAATCAATCTTGCCACCCTTTGGTTTGCAGGCCGGCACTCAATCCACTAAACCACACCAGCCAGGGCTGGTTGCTTCTTATATGTGCCTTGACCAAGGATAAAACCTGCTACCTTGGTGTATCAGTAGGATGCTCTAACCAATTGAACTACCCAGCCCAGCCAGGTACCTTTTTTCTCTTTTTCATCGTCATCTGAGGATATGCTTATTGATTTTCAAGAGAGGGGAAGGGACGGAGAGAAACATCAATGTGAGAGAGAAACATCCATCAGTTGCCTCTCACACACGCCCCAACCTGGGACCAAACCTGGGACCTAGGCACAAGCCCTGACTAGGAATGGAACCTGCAACCTTCCAGTTTACAAGACAACACTCCAACCATCTGAGCCATCCTGCCATGACCAGACGCTATTTGATATCATCTTCATTATAAAGCCCCCTAGCCAACTCTAAAATACCAAGGATTCTTGTGTGTACCCATAGTACACAGCATCTCCCCTATCATGGCACTAATCGGGCTTATCTCTGTCTTCCCCACTTCAGTATTAGCCCTCCAAGAGCAGAGACCACTTCCATCTTCATCATTATGCAGCAAAGTTCTAACACTGTGCACCAAAGTATGATACATTATAAGCATTCAATTACTTGTGGAATGAATTATCAGATCATTACATACCTTACAAATAAGTACTTGCAGTGAAGGGTGTCTATAAATGGAATCTTTCTGAAAATGATTGACCTGTTGTCCACAAGCTGTGCAGCTCACAATCCCGTGAAGCCCATCTTCTAGGAGAAAGGAGTAACCGTTATTAACACATATGCACACACACAGAAAGATATTTATTTTAGTCATAATTATGCATCTTTCACATTGGAAATTAAATACCTAATAATCCTTGGGAAAATGACATTTGGACACAAGTAAAAAGGTTAATAATTTTATGAACTTAATAAAAACACAACAACCTTGGAAAATCCCAGAGCTGAAAACCCTAACTTGTTTCCCTTTACAAATGCAAACCCTATTTCTCACAACAACTTGATATAACAAGAAGAGACTCCATAAAAATTCTAAAACTAGGGGTCAAGAGCTTTTTCATTTTGCTATTAATTTGCAAATAAATTCAGTATCACATCTTAAATTATCAAGAAGCAGGTGACACATATGGAACAGATTCTTTTTCAACCCTATACTTAAGTTAGGTATGCTATAAAGTTTTTATCCTCAAAATGGAATTGCCTGTACAGATCCTTTCAATACAGTATGTATGTGAAAACCTAATAACATTATATTACCAATCTGTTCCTAAGACTTACTGGAATACTATACACAATCCCCATTAAGCTGCCATCTGTCTATGTCTATTCCACTGTCTACTCCATACAGGCACTATTTCCAAATAAAACTTGTAGGTACTTCTAATCTTGGCAGCAAAGCATCAGAATGGTTGAGGGAGGGTGGGGAGGAAGGCACAGCGGCATTTGGCATTGTCCGCAGAAAAACAGACTGAAGATAACCTAAGCAACAGAGAATAAGAGGAAATCTCTCCTGCCTGTCTCACTCTTATTCTGCTTAGGGAAGTGAGCTGAACATTAGAATCATGTGGTGAATCTTTTTAAAAACAGAGATACTTATCCCCACCCCTAAAGCACTAAATAAAAATCCCATAACATTTCCTTAAGTTTTATGGCTGACTCTGATGTGCAATCAAAACCTTGATCCAAATAAGAAGGCAGATTATGATTCAAAAGATTATGATTCAAAATGCGTGCATTCACAAATAAAAGGGAAGCAACTAAAAAATTAGAAGCTGTCTCTACTCCTAAATAAAGGGCAAAGCAACATACACATTTTTCACCTTTTAATTTCCTATTTTGTTTACTCATTTTTAAGGCCCAAAGCACTATGGACCCAAACATTATCACAAATATTTTTATTTGAGACGTTAAAAATATTTATCCAAGGTATAAGGGCACCATCATACTTTCCAAAACTACAGAGAATTTGAAGACTTACTATAAGTTGCTAATATTGTATTTTAAATCATATTATCCTGCATTAGTGCTTGATCTTAAGTATTCATATATTCTGTATTTGTTTTAACAGAAACAAATAGTGTGCTTTTTCATTTAAAATAACAATCGCATTCAGATGAATAAGATAAATAAAAGCTAGACTTTGCAAGTTCTTTCCATGCTAGATAATATTTATTAAGCATCTTCTACGTGCTTTTTGCACTTATATCACTCAAGAATTAAACAAAACTAGGTGATACCTTGAAAACTTTCTCCCAGTGTGCACAAGGAATCGTACAGAGGGCAGTCACTGTAGCACTAATTAGGAAATTAGAAAAATTTGAAAACAAAAAAACTGAAAATAACTTCACAGTTGGGAAATGGATAGTGGTTTACTCATACAACAGAATTCCACAAAGCAGTGAAAACTCAAGTAACTCTATGTACATTTTCCAATATGGATATGTTTCAAAAACAATGTGGCGTGACAAATGTTGCAAAAAGATACATACAGGAAACTATTTTGTATACATTTAAATAAAAAAGTAAATGTTTTATGAATAAAGGTATGTATAGAAAAATATAAAAACGTGCACGGAAATGACACACACACGTACACAAACTCCATGATGACCATTACTGGAGGAACAGTAGGAAAGGGAAACTGATGAGAGTAGGACTGAACCAACATTTTATTTGATATTTGGAGCGTATATTGTAAAACACTGAAATGTTCCTTTGCCTTATGTACTTGTTTCTACTGTATGTTTTAAATTTTGATTTCTAATTATAAAATGTCTTAATGATAATACAGTATGTAAATGAAAGTGGCATTTATATTTCTGAGCTCAGTATATTGTAATAGTTTTAAAAAGAAAACAAAATGATTCTGCCATATGGAAAAATCAGGTGTAAAATATGTTTTCTAACAATTAAAGTGGGAAAAGGATGTCAAAACAATGGCTCCTAAAATGGTCAATATAGCAATATCTTTGTGTTTAATTTTGTTTCAAATCAATAAGAATATTTTATATATAAAGTTCACCTTCTTCAGTTTCCTAAACTTGGCTTCAATTTCAGAAGTAACTTTCCTTAGATGTCTGAATATTAACTAGCAATTCAGTACCTCAGATCACTAGTTTATTCATACAAGTGTATATAAGTACACAGTTAAATTTCCTATGTGATTTCTGATAGCTTAAAGATATAGCAAATCATTAAGACAAAAATTACCATGAAAGATTTAAGTGACTACCTGGGTATAAACATAGGTTTAGGTATTTCCTTAAGTACAATATACATATTGTTACACAGAACACTCAATAAAATGTTCCAGAAACCTATCAGCTCAGAGCAAATACCAGCAGCATAGCACAGTGGCACTAGGAACGCCCTCCCCAACAACTCTGGTTCTTTTTGTATTCTCTTTTCAGCCCATATCGACATTTCAAACACTGCGTGCTCCAGAGTCCCTCCCCAGAAGACACCATTTAGATATTAATTTTAACACAATACAGTATACTTAATTATCTGTCTTCTCTAGAGGACCCACAATCAGAAGAAAAGAAGCTCTTGCTACTGTCGTTACTTATCACCTTTTACTTACTGATTCTCTTGATTTAAGAACACTACTTAGCTTTGGTGACCTTTGTTGCTGCAATGGCAATTATCCTACTATGAACTAGATTAATAAATCTTCTTTATGCTTGAAAGGGGTAGGAAACCCCATTGTAGACAAAAGACTGAACAACATTTCCTTGGTTTTCTCCAACAACTAAAATATTATTTAACCCGAAAACTGACATGTATTTTGTAAATACAGATATATTTCACTGGCTCCATCAAGGTAATTATATAGCCCTGTCCAGGTGACTCAGTTACTTCAGGTGGTTGGAGCATCATCCCAAAAGGTTGAGAGAGTGATTCCTGGCCAGGGCACATACCTAGGTTGCAGGTTCAATCCCCAGTTGGGGCATGTACAAGAGGCAACCAATCGATGTTTCTCTCTCACATCGATGTGTGTGTATGTGTGTGTGTGTGTGTGTGTGTCTCTCTCTCTCTCTCTCCCCCTCCTTCCCTCTCTAAAATCAATATATCCTCAAGGGAGGATTTTTTAAACAGATAGTCATATAGCACTCAAATAAAAATCTACAGAAAATTTCATCAGTATATAACTACGCTACAATTTCACAATGAACATGATAAATATTAAATAGAAACAGTTCCATTATACTTCTACTCAGAAATTTAGTGTCGTGTTCTACCTTTTATTGATTCATTCCTTTTAATCATGGATTCTGACTCTGTTAATATGCCAAAAAATACATATAGGCACTACTTAAAGCTCACAAACAAATGGGATACATACTCCATTGCCATAAATTTCTAAATGAATCCCCCTTATACTAGCTTTCTACAGGTGATAAGTCAATATAATAGTGTATGTAAGTGAGAGTAGACAGACAAAGGGAGAGACAGCTCAGACAGATGGAAGGAAGATTACTAGCTCTAGCTCCCTTTTCTTTCCTACTCACTTCTGCACTGCTATCTTTAGATCACTAGATCTCCAGCTTTAATGTACATAAGAAGAAACTGGGGCATGTCTTTGACATCATCCCCAGAAATTCTAATTTGTTTGGAATGGAGTCAAGGGACTTGAAATTTTAAAAAGCACCCCAGGTAACACTAATGCAGATGTTCATCACTCTGTGAAACAACATTTTAGATATGTATAAGTTATCTGAAGGCCACAGGCAAGATTTTGTCCAAATCTAAAATTCTTTCGGGGTGAGGGAACACATAGTATTCTGGCATATAGGCAATACAGAACTAACATGTGCAAGAAGGAAATGCTAAGCTTCTTGAAATAATTTAATAGCCACTGAAGGCAAAGGTGTTTTGATAAATGGTGTTAACCTTTTCTGCTTCACAGCTCAGAGAGAAAATTATTTTTAAGAAGTGCTTTTAATAAACAATGGGCAGAAAAGTGGAGGTATTTTTAGTAAGCACATCAGATTTTCCAATATGGTTATAAACAGCAATTTAAACTCATGTTTTCATTTTCACTTGTATTTACCTCCGCGTTTTTTGAGATTTTCAGTTTTCATTTTACTTCTGCTTCTAAATTCAGGCCCTTTAAAATCATCTTTGTCTTCATTCAGCACTGGCTCAGGTTGTACAATCACTGTACCTAGAATGATTTCATTTAAAAAACCATTACACATATTAAATGTGCAAGTGAAGTACAAGACTTCAGATAAAGCCAACATTGCTGGTACATAGTTTTGTTTCTTTCAAGCTTTCAATACTTGTGTGAGGACCTCTCAAGAGAAAATAAAACAGGGAACTAGTAAAAGGGCCAGGTGTCAACAATCAGATTACTTTTTTGGAATATAGCTCATAAAAATGGGAGAGGGAGGTATTATGAAATAATTATAACATAAATGTGTGAATAAAGCAGAAAGCCTCAGCCTAGTTCTGAATTTTTATAGTGCCTATCGCAAAAGCTATTTTGAATATGAACATCCATGCTAAGTTCCATAAAGAGTTTATAAAATAAAATGACCAGAAGGGAACATTTTAAAAAGACATCCTATTCTTCTCATAATCCAAATCATAAACTCAGAAAAAGATTTTTTTGAGGTCTTCTCTATTTTTTCTTTTTTATATTTTTCAATCACAGCCGACATTCTATATTGTATTACTTTCAGGTGTACAACACAGTGGTTAAACATTTATAACTAACAAAGTGAGAAAAGATTTTTAAGAATTGTTTTAAATTGCTTTGGAGGAGAATAATAGGGGACAATATGAGAAGTTAATTCTGGTATTATTGCTGTACCTATTCTGAGGCATTTCCCAACTACTACGTCGAAGTTTCAGAACCCTGCAAAGTCATTAAAGAGTTTCATTACAGAAGGTTGCTTTAAGATACTTAAGCTCAAGTGCTCGAACAATGAACTGTAGAATAGCATCAACTGTTAGTCCCTATGGAAATATTTTAGAAAGAATGTACTTTCTTAGTTATAGAACATGTGAACTGAAGACAGAGGTTGTTAATTTAGGTTTTCATTATAATCTCTCAAGAATAAATAAAGCAGGGGAATAGAAAAAGGGTCCAGGTCTCACATTTATCTGCATTGCTGGGCTTAGTAATTGGACATTACCAACGACATTTAACAAAGTAAAACCTGGTCATTGGGGGCTGTTCCCCTGAACTATGTGCCTATGTTATTCCGGCAGCAATCTTGCTAAATGAATTTATGAGTGTCTGAGAAAAGGGGGAAAGAGGGAACAGAGGATTGAGATTTCACAAACTGGTGAATTTACATAATCTCCACAAAAAAACTTAATCCACAACAACTATTTCAAGTATATACTCTCAGAGAAGCCCCAGCATTTGAAAAAGGCTGAAGATTTATAACTAACAAAAAATAATGGAATTCTGAGGATTCTCCTCTAAATGGAAGCAAAGCAGCAGAGTGGAAAGAGCTTTGGATTAAGGCAGACATGGGTTCAAACCTTAACTTCTCAAGTTAAAGCTGAAAAACTTCCTTGAGCTCTGAATTTGTTCCTTTATCTCTACAAGTAGAAACTAACTACCAAAAACACTGTTTTAAAGATTAAATGAGTTAATTTTGTAACAGTCTAGTATCTATACATACTCAATATAGAATTATTAACAATAATTATACTCCCTCAAGTTTCCCGTATTGAATGAGTTTATTTCTGGTTTGATGGGAGAGCATTATGCTTCAGTTCAGGTTAGTAACATCCCATACTAACTTTCTTCCACAACATCAGTAAAAAAAAAGATTTGAATTCCTAGTTCTTAGCTCACCCAGTGGCCATAATAAGGACTCCCAGTGACAACCACTGACAATGTAGTAATCCAAAATGAGTCACTGCCTATAGGACTCCAGCTTTGTTTTTTCTCCCCTTGGCCACCAAAACCATTACATAATATTGTCATAAATGATTTACAAAACCAAGTAAATGACAGGCCCATCAATTTTCCTTCTATCTCTCTTCTTTCTCTCATTTACTTCTTCGTCCTCACTTCATTTTTCATCTACTATATCTTCTAATTTGTCCAAGTCAATGAATGTCTTGTCCTCCTACTCACCAATTTTTAAAATTTCTGCAATCAAGAAACGTGTCATAAAAACATAGGTATAGATAGAGAACAAAATTTAGTAAACACAGCTGTCAAAATAATTTGAAAAATCTGCTAAGAGCCTTAAACTATTTAATAAAGAAAAAAAGTCCAAACTTTTGACTCGAAACACCTTGAAATTACCAAGACCCTTGCCGTTCTCTCATCAGGTAATCAATCATTCTGCTCTCAGACTTGGACTTTGAAAAGTCCAAGATTTTCATTTGGCTTTTTTGTCCAAAACTAATTAATGATGTTTTATGGCTAGAACTGCAACAGTTGAGAAGTATATGACAAAGCTTTTTAAAGGGACAATTGCAAGAAATATAGCTAAATCTCTCTTCAACAGTTAACTTTGGCTTTGAGTCTTAGGGAATTTAAGAATACAGTAAGACTAAACTCGACTTCCAATGTTTTTGTTAAAAAGTCTTCAGAATATTTATTATGTTTCTCTATAAAGCAAGGACATTAAAATTTACTGAACCAAAACTTAATATATGAAACTTTTAAACCAACTTCCACAATCAAGTATAATGAAAACTAAAATCCCTTTTCTAGAACCCAATAGAAAGAGAAAACAAATTTTGTTCTTTTCAAAGCTGACTGAATGTTCTAAATTTTTAACCTCAATAAAACACATTATCATTAACATACTAATAGTTTTCCAGACCATCACTATTAAAGTGTCAGACTGGTCCTTTACACAGTTAACAGTAATCAAGTTCCAATTTTATAATAATGATATTTAAAAATACATTTTAACTTTAACTTCATGTGAAAAATTAATACACATTACCTTTTGGCAAGCTTTGCATAGTAATATCATTTTCTGAATTGTCATTAGAAGCATCTTCATTTACAGTCTCATCCAAAGGTTTTTCATCATCGGATTCTACATACTTTGTTACAATTGAAGGTTTCCTATGAAAGAATTACGTCCATAGAATTATGGACACTTCTAACAACTGGAACAACACCCAAAGAATATAAATAACATGTTTACTTAGATTGAGCAATGGCTCTTAAGCAGGCATACATATCAAAATCACCTAGGAAAAGCATACATCTCTATTCGAATTACTGAAGATTACAATTCAGAAGGTAGGACCAGGACATGTGTATTCAAAAAAAGCTACCAAGGAATCATGAAGGGAACTCCTGGTTAAGAATCACTACTTTCGAGAGAAAAAGTTAATAATAAGCAAGTCATGTTTATTAAGAGACATCCCCACTGGTTAGAAACAACAAAAGTCCAAAAGAATAAATTGCAAACTTCTAATAAAAACTATACTACACGGTATATTATGCACTACAGTATGCTTGGAAGTAGTTTCACTCATTATATAAAATTCGCTGACAATTTTACACAGAAAAGTACTTGTACCACTCTTCATCTCCTTGTAACCTCCTCATAACTATAATGGTTACCCCTCCCCATCCTAGACAATTTCACAGAACCCTAAAAAACCCCATACTGCCTCATGAGGCATTCAAAATTTCATTTCACATTTTTCAAAGCACATATATGATATAAAAGAAGTGATCTAGATATTGCAAGATCACTAGTATATAATAAATTCTCCCCAGAAAATTCAATTACAATTCAATGTCAAAATGAATTCATAATTGTTGAAGCCAAGTAATAAATAGAAGATTCATTGTACTATACTGCCCATTTTATTTATGTTTTTCAAAAAGTTTACTTAGAACAAAAGCGCATGAATTAAGTTTAGTGAAAAGTTTATTATTCTTAGAAAAAAAATAAAACAACCTGAAAAAAAAAAAAAAAACCTTTTCCCCTTAAATATCAACCAACCTCTTTGATCGTGATGATCCTGACGATTTGGATTTTTCTGAAGAGCTAGTTCCCTATACGTTGAGAAATAAACACAGAGGTGAGTAAAACTTCCAAAGAAACATCCCTACAATAAACTAGTTCCCTATGTCAAGACCTCTGATATACTGATATAATAATAGAGTATTATATATATGCCTAAAATACTTTTCTAAAAGGCACCTAAAAATTAATTCTCATTTATTCTCAGGTTTCCTGGATTTAAGGTAATTTTTTGAGTTTTCATTAAATTGCTACTGTTCAATTTTGGGGGGTGGGAGAGGATACATTTCAGTATCATGATCTTGGCCCAAGTCAACAAAGACAAAACAAAGATGTAGGAGTAAACAGATCCCAACAGAAGTAGAGAGTTTTAAGGATCTAAAAGTGTGTCATTTTCTCTGCCCTAATTATGGCACAGACTACCTTGTACAATTTGCTTGGAGATGCTAAATTGACCCTCATTTTGCCAGTATACTACATATATTTTATTGGATTAAATATTTCACATTATGTGGAAAGAACCTCAAAACATAGTGTAGGCCTGGGTATCACATGAAGGAATATCCAGTTTTGACAGATCTCAGAGCCATGGAGTCTTCTTGCCCATAACAACTACCTTGAGCATCACTGTACCAATATAGTAATGTTCCATCATCTATCTGTTGGTAAGCCCCCAGTTGTCTAACTGTTGGGATACTGCAGAAGCGAACCACAACAATAACAAACTCACTCAACATCTTCTAAAAATGGACAAATACCCAAAATGAAATATCATAATGATACTTGGATATAACAGTAAATTTAAACACATGCATGCATTAAATATGATGACATGTACACTAATTGTTATTAGCAATTCTTTTAAATGTTTCAAATTATTCTTACCTCTTCCTTGCTGTTTTCCATCATGTCAGAGTTATTTCCAGAACCACTGATTTTATCTTAAAAGAAAAATAAAAGCATTATTTGTCTCTTCAATATATTATCAAACAGAACACCAAAACTTACAACTCTATAAACCCATTTTTTCAATCTGTGAAGCATGACAGTATTCATAATAAAATACTCACATTGAAATTTTCCAGAATAGTTTTCTGACTAAAATCACTGTCTTTAGACACACTAACTAACCCCCTCTTAAAAAGGATTAAATTTTGAAAAAGAGTAGTCTGGTATCAAAACATTTCCTACTATAATTGTCTAAGGTTTATTCTCTTTAAAAATGTTTATGCTTCATCTTCTACTAAAAATAAAACCATACTATTAATAAATTGTATTTCCCTCCACCAAAAGATACTGGAAAAATGACAACGAACTAAATCTAAAGAAAGCAGAGTTTTTTAGGCATCACCTCTTCAGCACGCCGCCTCCTGCTCCTCCCTGTACTGCCCTGAGTCACTAACTGTGCAGCTCTAGCTACCTGGCTCTCTGTGCTGGTCATTGATATTTGGAGTTCTTACAACATGGCACACTGACAACAAAGAACAGTCTGAACTTGATCAAGATTTGGATGATGTCAAAGAAGTAGAAGAAGAAGAAAGTGGTGAAGAAACACAAATAAAAGTATGTCAGCTGACTGTTCCAATGATGCAAATTTCTCAGAATCTTGCAGTCCTCCAAGAAACACTAGATGTTCTGATAGAAACACCAACAGGACACATGGAAAATTTGCCTAAAGTAGTTAAAAGACAAGTGAATGCTCTCAAAAACTTTTAAGTTAAATGTACACAGATAGAAGCCAAGTTCTATGAGGAAGAAGTTCATGATCTTGAAAGAAAGTATGCTGTTCTCTATCTTTATTTGATGATAAGCAATTCAAGATCATTAATATAATTTATGAACCTAGAGAAGAAGAATGTGAATGGAAACCAGATGAGGAAGATGAAATTTCAGAGAGGCTGAAAGAAAAGGCCAAGACTGAAGATGAGAAAAAAATTTAAAAAAAAAACAAGACCCCAAGGGAATTCTTAAATTTTGGTTGACTATTTTTAAGAATTTTGATCTGCTCAGTGATATGGTTCAAGAACATGATGAGCCTATTCTGAAGCACTTAAAAGATATTAAAGTGAAGTTCTCAGATGCTGGCCAACCTATGAGTTTTGTTTTAGAATTTCACTTTGAACTCAATGAATATTTCCCAAATGAAGTGTTGATAAACACATGTAAGATGAGGTCAGAAGCAGATGATTCTGATCCCTTTTCTTTTAAGGGACAAGAATTTATGGGTTGTACAGAGTGCCAGATATATTAGAGAAAAGGGAAGAATGTCACTTTGAAAACCACTAAACAGAAGCAGAAACACAAGAGACATGGGACAGTTCACACTGTAACAAAACAGTTTCAATGATTCTTCATTTATTTGCCCCTCCTGAAGTTCCTGAGAGGGGGGATCTGGGTGATGATGCTGAAGCTATCCTTGCTGCAGGCTTTGAAATGGTTACTTTTTATGCTAGCATATAATCCTGAGATCACTGTTGCACTTTACTGGAGAAGCTATTGAAGATGATGATGACTATGATGAAGAAAGAGAAGAAGATGAGGAGGAAAATGAGCTAGACTATGACTCAAAGAAGGATCAAAACCCAGCAGAGTGCAAGCAGCAGTGAAGCAGGATGTATCCGGCCTCGGAGGATAAACTGCACTGTTCTACCTGCTGCTTCCCTGGAAAGATGTATTTTTATCATCTGACAAGTTCATTTCAAGTTTTCTTGGTTGCTTATTTGCTTGCTTGTTTTTGCAGCCTAAATAAAAATGTCAAATATTTTTTAAAAAGCAAGCACAAAGAAGAAAATGAAGATTAGAGAGGAAATTAGTAAAAGAGGAAATGTGAAAATGATAGAGACATATCAGTGAAACCAAAAGTTAGTGTCATCCTTGGCATCTACGGGGGATTGGTTTGAAAACTTCCTGCTGATAACCAACATCCTCAGAGGCTCAAGTCCCTTATATAAAATGGCATACTATTTGCATATAACATGTAACAAATTTTTGCTATGTATAATGCACTCCCATTTATAATGTGCACCCAACATTTTTGTGCACATTAAACATGGGATTATTATGCCATTAAACCCATGGTGTGTAATCATTATACCCATGAGTAATGCACATCCTTATTTTTCCCCTCAAAAATTTGGGCAACTCAGTGGACTGAGCACGGGCTGCAGACCAAGGAGTCGCTGGCTCGATTCCCAGTCAGGGCACATGCCTGGGTTGTGGCCGGGTTCCCAGTGGGAGCCATGTGAGAGGCAACCACGCATTGATATTTCTCTCCTCTTTCTCCCTCCCTTTCCCTCTCTCTAAAAATAAAATAAATAAAATCTTTAAAAATAAATTTTTTAAAAATTGGGGCAAAAAAGTGCACATTATACATGGCAAGAAACAATACATACATCCTCCCATACACTTTAAATCATCTCTAGATTACTTGTAATACCTCCTACAATGTAAATGCTACATAAATAGTTGTTATACTGAATTGTTTAGGGAATAATAGCAGGGAAACAACCTGTACATATTCAGTACAGATGGAACCATCACAGGCCTAACTACATAGTACACATCACCAACAATATAAAATCCTTTTCCCAAAATTTGTCCATTCATGTTTGGTTGAATCCATAGAAGCGCAACCCACAGATACGGAAAGCCAACTGCAGTTCTTTGAAAGGTGAAAAAAACTGACAAAGCTGCCACAACTGGTGTAGCTCAGTGGATTGAGCACGGGCCTGTAAACCAAAGAGCCACCAGTTCAATTCCCAGCCAGGGCACTTGCCTGGGTTGCAAGCCAGATCCCCAGTGGGAGCCACATGAGAGGCAACCACACATTGATATTTCTCTCCCTCTTTATCCTTCCCTTCCCCTCTCTATAAAAATAAATAAAATATTTAAAAATATATTGACAAAGCCTAGACTAGATTAACCAAGAAAAAGAGACAAGACCCAAATTGCTAGAATCAGAAATTAAACAGGGGATGTCACTCTAACGATTATAAAAAATATCATGAACACTTGTACATCAAAAAATTAGATAACCTAAATGAAATGGACAAATTCTTAAACACACACAAACTACTGAAACTGACTCAAGAATAGACAATGTACCCTTGCCAGTGTGGCTCAGTTGGTTGGAGCATCGCCCCATTCACCAAAAGGTTAGGGGTTCAAATCCTGGTCAGAGCACACACCTATGTTGAGGGTTCCACCCCTAGTTGGGGCCCATAGATGTTTCTCTCTCTCTCTCTCTCTCTCTAAAAATCAATAAACATATTTTTTAAAAAGAACAGACAATGCAAATAGATCTAGAACTGAAGAGACTGAATTAGAAATTTTTTAAAAACCAACCCACAAAGAAAAGCAAAGGTCCAGATGGCTTAGCCACTGAATTATACCAAAACACTAAAAAAAAAACCCAAAAACCAAAACAAAACAAAAACAGAATTAATACCAATTCTTCACTACTTCTTCCAAATAAAAGGGGGGAACATTCCCCAACTCATTTTATGAGACCACTATCATACCAAAACCACAAAAAGAAATCTACAGACCAGTATCACTTATAAATTTGCAGACCAATGTCACTTAGGAATATAGATGCAAAAGTCCAATAATATAGTAGCAAACTTCAAGAGAATAAAAAACAAATCTTTCTTCCACAGACTGGGGGAAAATATTTGCAAAAGACGTTATATAATAAGACTATTATCTAAAATATACAAAGAACTCTTAATACTGGACAATAAAATAAACAACATAATTTAAAGTAGGCAAAAGATCTTAAGACATCTTACCAAAAAAGATATAGAAATGGTAAATAAGCATATAAAAAGATCCTCCACATCATATGTCACTAGGGAATTGGAAATTAAAACAAGATACCACTACACACCTAGTAGAATGTGCAAAATCTAGAGCACTGACAACACCAAATCTGGGAAGGGTGTGGGGCAACAGGAACTCTCATTCATTGCTGGTAGGAGTGCAAAATGGTCCTGCTACTTCGGAAGACAGTTTGGCAGTTTCCTACATTTTAACCACACTCTTACTGTAAGATCCAGCAATCACAGTCCTTGATATTTACCCAATTAAGTTAAAAACTATGTCCATGGACACAGACAACAATGTGGTTAAGGCCAGGGGGCAGGGCCTGGGTGCATGGGGGTAAACGAGGGGAAAATAGGGGACATCTGTAATAGTTTCAACAATAAAAATTAACTATGTCAACTCCAAGACATGCACACAGATTCTTATGAACATCTTTATTTATATAAACATCTTTATAAGTAGCTTTATTCATAATTGTCAAAATGTGGACGCAACCATGATATCCTTTAGAAGGTGAATGGATAAACAAACTGTGGTACATCCAGACAATAAAATATTATTTACAACAAAAAATAAACGAGATATCAAGCCATGAAAAGGAGGAATTTTGAATTCATTATTACTAACTGAAAGAAACTAACCTTAAAAGGCTATATATACTGTATGATTCCAACTATATGACATTCTGGAAAAGGCAAAATTATGGAAACAATAAAAAGATCAGGGTTTGCCAGGGGTTGGGGGAGAAGGATAGAGAGACAAGCAGAGGATTTTTAAGTGCAGTGAAACTAACCTGTAATGATACTACAATGGTAGATACATGTCATTATACATTTGTGAAAATTCCTAAAATAGACAACACCAAGAAGGAAATCTAATGTAAACAATGGGTTTTGGGTGATAATGACATGTCAATGTAGGTTCATCTATTGTAACAACTGTATGGCTGTGATGCAGAATGATGACAATTAGGGAGGCTGTGCACGTCTAGAAGGAATATCCAGGGAATCTCTGCACTTTCCACTCAATTTTTCTGAGAAGCTAAAACTGCTCTGAAATATAAAATCTATTTTAAAAAACTCTAAACAAAAGGGAACTTCCTCAACTATTTACAAAACATCCACAGGTATCATACTTAGTGGTGAAAGACTGAATGTTTTCTTTTCCTCTCTAAGATCAAGAACACAAAAAAATCTACTCTTGTAACTTCTATTCAAGATTGTAATGGATATTCTAACCAGAGCATGTAGGCAATAGAAAGAAATAAAAGGCCTCAAGATTGAAAAGGAGGAAGTAAAACAACAATTGACCTTTGAACAGTAAGGGTTTGAACTACAGAGATCCACTTATATGTGGATTTTTTTTTCAATAAACATACAGTCGGTCCTCCATATTCATCGGTTTCCACATCCATGGAGTCAACCAACTCAACCAACACCAGAAGAAAGACAGTATTTTTGATCCCAGATATGGAGAGACTTGAACATATGCATATTTTAGTATCTACAGGGAGTCCTGTAACCAATCCCACTGTAAATACTGAGGGACAACTGTAGTTAAGTTTTTGGAGAGTCAAAAGTTATATGTGGATTTATTTACAATGGGGGGTGGGTCAGAGCCCCTAACCCTGGTGTTGTTCAAGAGTCACCTGCATCTCTTTTTGAAGATGACATTATCATGTATATAGAAAATTCTAAGGAATCCACTAAAAAATATTAGAACTAATAATCAAGTTCAAAAATGTTAAAGGATACAAGAATGAGATACAAAAATCAATTCTATTTCTACACACTTGCAAAGAATGATCTGAAAGTATAATTAACTATTTATAATAGCATCAAAAATAAAATATTTAGAAACAAATTTAATAGAAGTACAAAATTTACTCTCTGAAAACTTTAAAACACCACTAAAAGAAAGTAAAGACCTAAATCAATAGTAAAATACCACTTCGTTCATGAATTGGAAGACTTAAAGTTGTTAAGATAGCAACACTCCCCAAATTAATCTACAGACACAATAACATCCCTGCCAGAATCTCAGCTTACTTCTTTGTAGAAATTGACAAACTCATTCTACATTCCACATAGAAGTAAAAGGGACCCAGAATAGCTGAAACAACCTCCAAAAAAAAAAAAAAAGGAAGACTCATACTTCCTGATTTCAAAATTTACTATAAAACAGTGCAGTGCTAGCAAAAGAATTATGGATCAGTCAAAAGAATTGAGGTGTGTTCGCAGCCACTGCTGCTCTCTACCAACACCAGAGCCTCCAGCTCGCGGAGCTCCAGCTCCAGCCCAGTTCCAAAGCCCAAAGAAGAAGGGGAGTAAGTAAACAGATCTCTATACCATGGCTCTTACAAAGCAGAATGGCCACAAATCGACCGGTGGTAAAGCACCCAGCAAGCAACTGGCTACCAAAGCTGCTCTCGCAAGAGTGCACCCTCTATGGAGGGGTGAAGAAACCTCATCGGTACAGGCCTGGTACTGTGACACTTCATGAAATTAGATATTATCAGAAGTCCACTGAACTTCTGATTTGCAAACTTCCCTTCCAGTGTCTGGTGTGTGAAATTGCTCAGGACATCAAAACACATCTGCACTTCCAGAGTGCAGCTATTAGTGGTTTGCAGCAGGCAAGTAAAGCCTATCTGCTTGGCCTTTTTGAAGATACCAACCTGTGTGTTATCTGTGCCAAATGTGTAACAATTATGCCAAGAGACATCCAGGTAGAATACCACATATGTGGAGAACGTGCTTAAGAATCCACTATGATGGGCAACATTTCATTCTTTAAGAAAATTCTCTTCTTGCCCTGCCTGGTGTGGTTCAGTGGATCGAGTGCTGGCCTGTAAACCAAAGGGTTCCAGTTTGATTTCCAGTCAGGGTACCTGCCTGGGCTGTGGGCCAGGTCCACAGTAGAGGGCGCTCAAGAGGCAACCACACATTAACATTTCTCTCCTCTTTCTCTCTCCCTCCCCTCCTCTAAAAAAATAAATAAGTAAAATCTTTTTAAAAATTCTCTTCTTCCTATTATTGGTGGGTCTTCACGTTAGATATATTTTTTCCATGGGGTCAAAAGGTACCTAAGTATATGACTGCAAGTGAAAAACAGAACAGATATCAGGTATTGGCAGTTTCTCCATTTTCACTTGTGTGTGTATTTTTTTTATGTAAATGTGGGGACATAAAGCAATACTGCAAGTCAAGGTATTTCAGTGAACAAATTTCAGCTGTTCAACTTTATAACAATAATATAAATACACCTATTAAATTTTTCTGGACAATGCCAGCATTTGGATTTTTAAAAAACAAGTAAATTCCTTATTGATGGCAACTAAATGGTGTTTGTAGCATTTTTATCATACAGTAGATTCCATCCATTCCACTATACTTTTCTAACTGACTTGCCCTATATGCAAGTACATGGTTGTAACGTAGTCTGTCTTCTATGTTGTTCCTGTAAGTTTGCTATTAAAATACTATTTTATAGTTTTGCTATAAAAAAAAAAAGAAGTCAAAGTCCAGAATTAAATCCATATCTCTATGGTCAACTGACTTTCAACAAGGATGCCAAAAGCACTGAATATGGAAAGAATAGTCCTTTTCAACAAATGGTGTTGTCACAACTGTGAACCCACATGCAAGAAAATGAATTTGAAGGCCTGCATCAAGCCACATACAAAAATTAACTCCAAATGCATCAAAGACCAAAGAGCTAAAACTAAAACTCTTGGAAGAAAATATGGAGGTAAATCTTCACTACCACGGATTTAGTGATGGACTCTTAGAGGTGTGACACCAAAAAGCATGATCAACAAAAGAAAAATGAGATAAACTGTACTTCATCGAAATTAAAATATTTTGTGCTTCAAAGGACACCATCAAGAAAAGTAAAGACCAACAAAATGAGGGAAAATATTTTCAAATCATGTATCTGACCGAAATGCCCACTTACAGATAAGTGACTAAGTATAGTGTACACATAACAAGGGAGTCTTACTGAGCCTTAAACAGGAAGGAAATTTCAATAAATGCTGTAAGAATGATGAACCTCGAAGGCATTATGCTAAGTGAACTAAACTAGAGACAAAAGGGCAAATATTGTATAATCCCATTGCATGAGTTTCCTAAAGTAATCAAATTCATAAAGACGATATAGAATGCCAGGGGCTGGGGGGCAGGGGATTGGGAAGTTAGTGTTTAATGGGAACAGAGTTTGAGCTGGAGATGAAAATTTTTTATAAATTTTATAAATAGAGGACAAATTAGTGATTGCCAGGTGTTAGGCAGAATTACGTTTGGAGATAGGGAGATAAACATGGTCATAAAAGGGCAAGATGACTAATCCGTATCTTGACTGTGGTGAGAGATACATGAATCAACCAAGGTAATAAAACTGTACAGAGCTTAATAAACATACACAAGTACAAGTAAAACTGAGGAAACCTCAATCAGATTGATTAACTATCAATAAACTGGTTATGGTAAAATGTCACCATTGTGGGAAACTGGGCAAAGTGTACAAGAGCTCTGTATTAGTTGTTACAACTGCAAGCTAACTTACAAGTATCTCAATAAAAATGTCAATTAAAAAAAATCTCAAACTAGGAATAGAGAACTTCCTCAATTTGATGAAGAGGACTTACACAACACAGATACAGAAACCATCGTACTTAATGGTGAAAGACTGAATGCATTCCCACTAAGATCAAAATGACCAAGAGGATGTCTGCTATCACCATTCTTCTAGAGCATAATAATGGAAAATTCAGAAAGTCCTGCCCAGCATAATGAGACAAAAAAAAGAAATTAAATGGCACACAGATGGAAAGGATGAAATAAAACTGATCCTATTTACAGATGACAAAATTAAGTACAAAATCCAAATAAATCAGCAAAGGGAAATAAAAGCTTCCTAGAGCAAGTTCACAGGATACAAGGTCATCTAAAAAAGAAAGAAAACTGGATTCCTATATACCTGCAATGAACACATGGAATCTGAAAGGGTTTTTTGCATTTTTAATTAAATTTTATTCAGGTGACACTGATTAATAAGAGTATATAGGTTTCAAGTGTATAATTCTATGATATACCATTTTTATATTGCATTGTGTGCCCACCACCCAAATCAAATCATCTTCCATCACCATATATTTCGTCCCTTTACCTTTTACAGCTCCCTAACCCCCTTTTCCTTCTGGTGACCACCATACTATTCTCTGTATGTTGTCTCTTTCTATGAGGGTGTTTTTGTTTGTCTTGTTGCTTTGTTGCTTTCAGTTTTACAACCCACCTTTGAGTGAAATCATAATTCTTGACTTTTTCCATTTGAAAATTTTTAAACAAGACAATTTAAAATAGTACCCAAAAACTGAGGCACCTAGGTAAATATCTAACAAAATACGTTGAAGATTAGTATGTGAATAACTACAAAACACTGGGCACACTCAAGAGTTTCCATTGACTTCTTTTTTCCTGAATATGGGTTAAATATTATATTTCAATTACAGTTTACATAATCAAGAAACCTAACATCAGCAATGAGGAGAAAGATTACATCATGTGCCTTGTGAAATGATGTACTGACAAGAACATAATACCACTTAAGTAGTAATCCTGCCAAAAATAAATAACCCTAATCTATTGTAATTACAACTAATCAGAAAAATCCACATTGAGGAGACAATCACCAAATGTCATGGTTCCGACAGAGAAATTGTTTTGGATTTTTTTTAAGTCATTTCTCCATCTGAACTTTTTTTTTAAAGGTTTTACTTATTTACTTTTACAACCCTTCCCAAGGGTGGTCAAGGAACATGTATAAAGGACACAAGGACAAAGTCAAAGGGGGGTAGGATCGAGGGTGGGAGGAGGGATGGCTGGGGTGGGGGGAGCGGTGGAGGGAAAATGAAGGCAACTGTACTTTAACAACAATTTAAATATTTATTTTTAGAGAGAGGAGAAGGGAGGGAGAAAGAGAGGGAGAGAAACATCAATTGGTTGGCTCTCGCACACCCCCAACTGGGCACCTGGCCCACAATCCAGACATGTGCCCTGACTGGGAATCGAACCAGCGACCTTTTGGTTTGCAGGCCAGTGCTCAATCCACTGAGACACAGCAGTCAGGGCTCTTTCAGATTTTTAAAGACTAATAAGGCAAGACAACTATATGCAATGTGTAAACTTCAACTGAATACTGGACTTGGGTTGAGAGGGCTTACCTGTAAAACACTGTAGGGACAATTTGTGAATTAAAAATAAAAACAAGGGCTATATAACAGTACATACTTAGTTTTACACCTATTTACCCTTACCATTGTTACTCATTACTTCCTGAATTGTGATATTGACATTTCAAAATATTTTCCTTCTGATTTGAAATAACCCTTTAGTATTTTCTCTTGATAATTCTGCTGACATCTAGTTCTTGCTTTTTATCTTTATTCCACCTTCATTTTTGAAAGACATTTTCACTGAACAGAGTTCTATGTTGGCAATTAATTTATTTTGTATTTTTATTCATTAATTTTAGAAAGGGGGGAAGAGTGGAGAGAAAATACCAATGAATGCATAAATAAGTGAAAAAACAAATCGATGTCTGTCTCTCTGTCTTTCTCTCCATTCCCCTCTCTCTCTCTAAAATTAGTAAATAAAAAATAAAAAAGAAATTCTTAAAAAAATAAAAAATAAATGGAATATAGGCTAGAAGATATCACACATTCTTTTTCAGTTTACCTGTGCTTTGGTTCATCATAAGTCTTGGAGGAGAGCTTGTTTCTTCAGATTCTTCTGATGAATGTGCCAGAAAGTCATGAAGCTTCTGCACCAATGTATTCAACTTGCTTTCACTGTCAAAACAAAATTTGAAGAATTTCCTTAGCCTACCACACATTTAATTAAATGTAAAGTTCTAACAAACGGAAACTATATCCATACCATAAGTGGTTTGAAAATATGCATATTAAAACTAAAACTTAAAGGAAATGAATTTTCTTATTTCTCTGAGGATATGAAAATATGAGCCCAAGACGGTGTAGCTCAATGGACTGAGCACCAACCTGCAGACCAAAGGGTCGCCGGTTTGATTCCCAGTCTGCACATGCCTGGTTTGCGGGCCAGGTCCCCAGTTGGGGGCGTGTAAGAGGCAACTGTGTTTCTCTCACACAGCAATGTTTCTCTCCCTCTCTTTCTCCTTCCTTTCCCATCTCTCTAAAAATAAATAAAATGTATTTTTTAAAAATATGAGTAACACAACCTACCTGTACAGTTACCTAGGATCAAAATATTGTTGATGTAAAATTCTGATATTATGAAATTTTGCTTTGCATCATTTAAAATAATAACTCAGTAATTTATCAAATATCTTTACTGAGCACTTGCTCTCTGGAAGGCTTCAGTAGTTTTTGTTTGTTTGTTTACTACTCTATCTACTGCTGGAACAGATTAATTTTTCTAAAGATTTTATTTACGGGTTTGGCTGGGGTGGGGTGGAGGGATGGGGAGAAAAGGCATACAACTGTAATTGAGTAACAATAAAAAATTTTAAAAAATAAATAAAATAAAATAAAATAAAAAATAAAGATTTTATTATTTACCTAACTCTACAGAGGGAAGGGAGGGGAAAGAAAGGGAGAGAAACATCAATGTGTGGTTGCCTCTCATGTGCCCCCTACTGGGGACCTGGCCTGCAACCCAGGCATGTGTCCTGACTGGGAATCGAACTGGCAACCCTTTGGTTCACAGACTGGCACTCAATCCACTGAGCCACGCCAGCCAGGGCTCCGACCTCCTATTTCTAGTAAGCCTTCCTAAACTTAAAAGCAAGAGGGTAAAATAGCTAAAACTGACTTTATCCAAATTGAAAACTTTTGTCCACCAACACATGTCATTAAGAAAATGAAAAGACAACCCATACTACTGGAGAAATCTTGTATCTGCAAAGGAATTAATAGCCTTTTTAAATAACATATATCCTTTTAAATCTTTAATAATACAAAGAATTCTTACCATTAAATAACGAAAATACAACCAATTTAAAAATTGGCAAAGGACTTAGGTGTACATTTCCCCAAAGACATACAAATGGACAGTAAGCATATGATAAATGCTCAACAATATTATTCATTAGGAAAATACCTATAAAAACCAAGAGGTACTATTTTACACTCATTAGAATGGATATGATAATAACTTTAAAAATGAAACATAGCCCTGACCGGTGTGGCTCAGTTGGTTGGGCAACATCCTGCAAGAGTGAATGACTGCCAGTTAGATGCCCAGTAGGGCACATGCCTGGGTTGCCGTTTCAGCCCCTGGACAGGGCACTCTTCTCTCCCTGTCTTTCTTCCCTCCCTTCCCCCCCTCTAAAAATAAATATAAAAAATCTTTTTAAAAAATGGAAATGAACAATAAAGGTTGGCAAGGATATAGAAATAGCTAAACCCACATACATTGTTGGTAGGAATGTAAAATGGTAAAGTCACTATGAAAAACAGTTTAGTAGGAACTCAAAAAGTTAAACATAAAGTTAGCAAATGACCCAGCAATTTCACTCCTCGCTATATACCCAAGCAAATGAAAACATATGCCCCCCACACAAAAAACTGCACACAGCAGTAATTATTCATAATAGCAAAAAAGTAGAGAGTACTCAAACTGTTGAATAAATAATAGGATATTATACCCCAATAAAAAGGAATGAAATACTACAAATCCACGACAAAACATGGATGACCCTTGGACCATCATATTAAAGAGGGCAAACCCAAAATGCTACATACTGAGTGATTCCGTTGACATAATGAAATGTCCAGAATAGGCAAATCGGCAGAGACAGAAAGTGTATCAGTGGTTGACAGGGGATGGAGAAAGGGGAATTAGGAGGTATGGGCTATCTTTTGGGGGCATTAAAAGTGTTCTAGAAATTAAAAAGTGGTAACAGCTGTATAATATTGTGAATTTACAAAAAAACCCACTGAATTGTATACTAAAATGGTTTAAATGGTGAATTTTATCTCAATAAAAAAGGCAAAAAAAGAAATTCCAAAATATACATATCTATTTACATAAAAATGTATGCAGCACATTCAAAAATAACCAAAATTTAAAAGGTAAAATAACTTGAAAATAGAAATAAACATACTTTCTAAAAAATGCTAATTCCTAGTAGATAAATTAATAAAAACAGAAACAAGATTGTTTTAACGGGGAATACAACTGGGTGTAACAAAAAAATTAAGAGAAAAAGCACTGCAACCTCACTAATAATCAACAGAATGCACATTAAAACACCGTGAATCGTGTTTCGATTCACATGAATCGGCACCAGGTGCCGCCCCCAGTCCAGCAGGACACTGGGCCCCACGGCCAGTGGCCCCTGAGATAACAGCCACACTGCAACTAGAGATCCTGGGTATGATTTTGGCTGTTTTACAAAATTTTGAAACTAATTTGCCTCTAAAATAAAGGCTCAAAGGGTCCGCAGAATTTCTACCTTTTGCTAAAATCTTCCTTTGGAAAAGGGGTTAGGATGTACAAGGGGAAAAAAATCAAGTCACTGGGGTGCCCTTAATCTTAAATTAGAAAATAGAAACCAGAGGAAAATATACAACATGTCAACCCACATCAGAATGATGTCATCCTACCTCTTGTCCTATCAATAAATAACGCCAAGAGCAAAAAGGTGTTCATTAGAAAGGAGTACAACAAACCAACAAAATGATGACTGTCCGACTCATTCCTCAAACTCACAGGAATCCAACTACAAAGCCTGCTTAGCTATCACATGAATTCACGTTGTAGCTTTGCCAAGGTCAGGACAATGGATAAATCAGCGGCAGCCCACTACTAGTACCCACCACACACAAAAATAAAAACAATAGAGTTAGTACAACTCTCTTCTGTGAAGAATACCACTTTTATGCATAAAAGTGCTGTTATATTATAAACTATAGAAGTGCATATATTACAAATTATGAGACCAGGTGCAAGTCCAATGGTAAAAAAAAATTTGATACTTAAAAAATTTTGCCCATTCATTTGAAAAATCAAATGAGGATGAGGATGAATGTGATTTTTGGAAATACCCCAAATGTCATGTAAAGTAAAAATATGATGAATAATGAAAGAGTAAGTCTATCAACTTGGGTAAATCAGTTTTTGCCAAAATCCAAAATATTCCTGAAAATGTATTTTCTTGTATGACTTCTAAATTGGTTACAAGAAGAGTTCTCAAAATGTCCTCAGGAATGACATCATTGCTTATCAGTATGGCCACTTAGGGTGACTCCTTAGAAGGGAAATGTTCATTTTGTATATAAAAGCTCTGATTTCAGTTAAAAACCTGCCTCATTTCCAGACTCAAGCATTAAAGGTGGTCCTCAGAATTAAGTGTTATTAAAAATGGTATTTTTAAACACACCAAACCAACTGTATAAAAAGGCAGCACTTATTGTTTTGTAAATTGAAGAACCTTTTTACTAAGGCCAAGCTGCACACATTAACTTACCAGTTTCACAATTGTGAACTATCAGGAGCTATATTTTTAATGAAGACATGGTTGTCACTCTTCCTCCCTCTATCAAAACATTAAGCTGACTCCACCACTACTATATACCACTTAACTCTAGGTTCTAGGTAAGTCCTTATAATGATCCTTGAGAAGTGGTTAAAAATCTCCACTGAAGAAAAATGTGAACAGGCCCAGGCCTGTAGCTCAGTAGGTTTAAGTGTAGTCCCAATACACCAAGGTTGCTGGTTCAATCTCTGGTCAGGGTACAAATAAGAATCAATCAATCAAATAAGTGGAACAACAAATCAATGTCTCTCTCTCCCCCTCTCTTTTTCTAAAGTCAATTAATTAAAAAAAATTTTTTTAAAGAACATGGTCAGCATTCATGCTCGTGGCCACACAATTTCCCTGGCCTATGTGGCTCAGCTGGTTGGAGCATCCTCCCGTGGAACAAAAGGTCATGGGTTCAATTCCCAGTCAGGGAATATACCCCAGGCTGCAGGTTTAATCCCCATTCAGGACATGTATGGGAAGGCAGCCAATTGATGTTTCTCTCTCATACAGATGTTTCTCGCACCCTCTCCCTCTCTCCCCCTTCCTCTTTGTCTAAAAGCAATGAAAAAATGTCCTTGGGTAAGGATTTTTAAAAAACATGATTTTGATGCAGATGACCTGCATCAAAGACCTGATCTACCTATCTGGCTAGTGGAGCTCCCAAAAATCTAAATCCCTAATGTAAGCAAACAAACCATATCATAAAAGACTGGATTTTAGACAAGTCGAGTCCTAATGTCAATGTTCTTAACTATGGGCCATGTTCTTTCTCTAGAATGCTTTACTTCTTTATATATTTTTTTCCATGAGGAATTGTGGAGTTCCAAAAATATTTTCATATTACAACTTTTTTGTAGTTATTTTAGAGAATTATATGCATTGAGGAACTAGCCTTTTTTTTAATTAAACTTTTCATTTTGAGATAATTGTAGATTCACAGGCAGTTGCATAAATATCCTGTGTATCTGTTACTCCATTTTTCATAATGTTAACATCTTAAAAAACTGTTTTTGATTGTCACTCATCCATCCATCTGCTGCTATAGATGGACTGGTACCTTTATGACATAGCAATGAACCACATAAAGTCTGTGAAATTTGGCTATATGATCTTGGTATATTGACCAAAATGTTTTTTATAGAAACATCAATGCTAGTTAACTTAAAATTTTTGTCCACTTCATGAGTGTTTAAAATACATATTATAATTCAAATTGGAAGAGTATAGTATCTCTGTTTACAGATGATATTTTAAAAACAGAAAACCTTAGAGATCACAAAAAGTTCTTAGTTAAATAAATGAATTTAGTAAAGTTGGTGGTGTCAACACTATTCGATGGGGAAAGACGAGTCTTTTCCAACAAATGAAGCAAGAAAAATTAAACATAAAACATGCAAAAAAAATGAAGTCGGGCCCTTGTCTAACACCACATACAAAAATTAATTAACTCAAAATGTTATCAAAGGCCTAAGTATAGAGGCTAAAACTATTAAACTTGTAGAAGAAAACAGGGAGAAATCTTAATGACATTGGAGTTGGTGATGATTTCTTGACTTAAAGCAAAGTTGAAAGAATTTTACATTTACTCACCACCTAGATTCTGCAATATGTTCCGATGATGGAAAAGTATATAGCAGTAAATGAATGAACATGAATCAATATAGATTTAAAAATAGTTCAAAAGGGACTTTAGCTTTATCTACAATATTCCAGTAACTTATATTTTAAATGTGAGAATATTTTTAATTGGTATAATAAAAAAATAATAAAGCACCTTGGCTTGCAGAGATGCCAGAGAAGTCCTTGCATCCTGAGTAGAACTGATTTGCACCTCTGGGCTCGGGAAACAGACGCAGGGGAAAAAAGGGGTGAGGCAAAGCACACCACCCAGGACCAAGTTCCCTGCTTCCCGCACCCACCATCACCACCACTCATCAGATGGTAGAAAGATGACTTTGATGAATATATGATGAAGTAAGTGTCAGAGTAGCACTGTAAAAAATGGACACAATGGCCAAGTCAAATTGTGTCATCACTTCTGACAGCAAAACTCTCACCATAGAACCAGAGAGCATTTTGAAAACAGTTCTCTTGTAAATTGGGAGAGAAGTTTAAGAAACTACACTTGATGTCAGAAAAACTCATACTATCTTCAACTTTACAAATGGTGCATTGTTCAAAATCAGAAACTGGATGAGAAGGAAACTGTAAGTAGAAGATAGGAAATAATGGAGTGTGTTATGAACAATGTCATCTTATTAGGATCTATGCAAAGGTATAAAAAAATTCAACCCTCACTTTACAGAAGAATTAGCTGTTAAAAATAAGCAAGCTGAGTTTGATAAGCAAATCTTCATACTGCTTCCTTTTTTCATTACTGTGTATTCAATTTTGCCCATCACAAACATTTTACACGCAACTATTTCCAACTGTTGGCTTAATTAGGATCATCCCTTTAGTTAGTACACATAAATGTGTTTGTGCTAACAAAAAATAAATAAGACAATGGAAAACATACTACTTTGCTATGGCTTCCTTACAGAACCTTTTGAAAAAAGCATGACCATTTTCATTTAAAAAAGTAAATAAAAATACACGAAGAAAAGAATATTAGGACTTCCAGCCAAGATGGAGGAGTAGGTAGATACACTTTGCCCTCACACAACCAAACGAAGAACAACAAATTTAAAAACAAAAAGTAACCAAAACTGCCAGAAAATTGAACTATATGTAAGTCTGACAACCAAGGAATTTAAGAAAAAACATGGATTCAGACTGCACCACAACGCAGTGATGTGGGTTGCCCCACCCTGGCAAATACCTAAGGCCCCACCCCTAACAATGTAACAGGTGCTCCGAGACAAAGAAATATGGACCAAATGAGAGAACAGATCAAAACTCCAAAGGTAGAACTAAGTGATAAAGAGATAGCCAACCTATCAGATGCAGAGTTCAAAACACTGATAATCAGGATGTTCACAGAAATGGTTGAGTATGGTCACAAAATGGAGGAAAAAGTAAAGGCTATGAAAAGTGAAATAGAGGAAAACGTACAGGGAACCAACAGTGAAGGAAAGAAAATTGGGACTCAAATCAACAGGTTGGACCAGAAGGAAGAAATAAGCATTCAACCAGAACAGAATAAAGAAACAAGGATTTTAAAAAATGAGGAAAGACTCAGAAACCTCCAGGACAACTTTAAACATTCCAACATCCAAATCATAGGAATGCCAGAAGGAGAAGAGGAAGAGCAAGAAACACTCACAGAGGGCTGCTGGTAATACAAGCAGCATTTAGTAAACAACTTAGCAATAAGCTTTACATCAATCTTATCTTAATTCTGCCTTTTATTTATACAAAGAAAATTCTAATAACTTCAATTACAAAAGATTAAGCTATGATTTATTTATAACAAAAAACTATAAATTAAAATGTATAATAATGGCTAAGTAAACAGGTATGCATAAAAGTCCTATGATAACATACTAGCCATTAACAAAAAATCAAAAAAGCATAATATTCTCTAGTTCCATCCATGCTATAGGAAAAGGTTGGAGTTTCTTCCTTCATTCTGTGGAGTACTATTCCACTGTGTAAATGTACCATACTTTTTTTAATCCACTCATTTACTGATGGGCACTTAGGCTGTTTCCAGCACTTGGCTATTGTGAATAGCACCGCTATGAACATCAGGGTGCATAAGTCCTTTCGAATTGGTGACTCGGGGTTTTAGTTGGTGAAAGAGAAATATCATATGATCTCACCTAAAAAAGAATCTAATGAACAAAAGAAACGAGTGAACAAAACAGAACCACAGGCATGGAAACATGGAACAGACTGACAGTGACCAGAGGGGAAGGGGGTGGGGGATAATGGTAGAATGAAGGGGAAGGGACTAGTCAAAGAACATGTATGAATGACCCACAGACATGGACAACAGGATGGGAATGGACTGTGGGAGCAGGGGGTGGGATGGGCAGAGGAGGGTAAGGAAGGAAAATTGACACAACTGTAATAGAGTAACAAAAAATGATTTTAAAAAATCCACAAAGTGCAATTACAGTATGAAAAATAGTTCATGCTACAATGCTAATCAAAAATACCAGGCTATAAACTGTTCATGAAGAATGATTACAACTATGTTTAAAAATACATTGAAAGGTCCTGACTGGTGTGGCTCAGTGGACCAAGCGCTGGCCTGCAGTGGAGGGGGAGGGCGCATGGGAGGCAACCACACATTGATGTTTCTCTCCCTCTCCCCCATCCTTTCCATCTAAAAATAAATAAATAAAATCTTGAAAACAGTTCATAGGAAATTTTTTAAAACACATTAAAATATAATAAAATATACTAAAAATGTTAATGGTGTTATCTAGATGATAAGATTACAGGTCATATTTTTCTAGCTTTTTATGATATAATAAATTCATTGTTTTAATGCTGTAATATTTTTCTTTTTTAATTCATGTAATTTCCTTTTATATCTCATAAATGAAGATTAGACATGAATGACTCAACCTAAGCTAAAAGTTGAAAATAGTTTCCTAAGGTTTTTCAGGCAATCCACTTCCAATGAAGAAATTACTCATACGTGCATGTATTTCTAGAGTTTTAAAATTATTGTATGTGTTCATAATACATTATAAAATATATAGCTCATTTATTTGTTAGTATCCATTGCTTTACTCACAAATTAAACAGTAATTCACAATTGAGTTTTCACTAATCCAAAATTCTTTCCACACTTTATTTACCACAAGTTTACTACTCACTAAAGTGTTAAAAATCTCCTAATTTATGTTTTTATTCAGGTAAAATTATAAGAAATCCTTTCAAAACATGCCAGGTAGTAACTATGTAAGCATATAAAATAAAGTCTAATTGTCCATAACATTTTTATGCCTTGATTTTATTTCCAAATGTGATACAGGCCTGTACAGGTTTCTACTATGCAACTGAGTATCAACCACTGGAAGAACAGCTGTTAGGATAAACCACAGATTTTTTCTTAGTGGGTACACAAGTTGTGGGTTTCCTTACCAAATTTTAGCATGTGCATTTTATACATACTGGCCTGATTTTAAGCCTCATGAGTATACCTGAAACTAATATAATATTGAATTCTAGCTGTAACTGAAAAAATTTTTAATTAAAACAAAACAAAAATAAACCTCATGAGAACTTTATTACAGTAAATTAACTCTCAGAAAGGCATTGACACTTGCAATTGCTAAGTGGAAAATCAAGAATTCTGTCTCTAACCAAAGCCTACCCTATAGTATCACTTAGGGAAACTCAAGGCACAGTTGGCTAATTATAATATAGTGAATAACAAAGTAGTAGTTACCTTGATATATAATTCTCAAATTCCGAATGTTTGAAAGAACTAAGGATAAACTAATATGTCCACAAAATTACTTTCAGTCTCTATAGCATACTTTTCCAAAGTTTTTATCTTTGTTCATTGCTATCTTTGTTATTGTTTTATATATACTCATCTTTTAAATAAAACAGTCTATGAACACATGAAATTACCTGAGATCTCTAGTTTTACTGCTCATGCTTAAGCCACTGTGCTTACCACACTATCCTTATTTGAATGTAGCAGGATAACAATGAGGAAAACAAGTCATTTTAAAGTCAATTCCTAAAATTTCCAACTGAAATTAGAACCTGATCCTCACAAAGATCAAGATCTGAAAAGCGTTCCTTACGCAAGCACTTCAAACAAAGAAAAGCCACAGACAGCTATGGCATTTCAGATGGGTCCATTTCTAAAACAAACAAACAAAAACTAACCAGTCAGGTATGACATGTTAGGAGCTTAGAAGTCCTCACTCCTATGCTAAAAAGAAAAAAGATGAAACTGAAAATAAGCAACTTACCATAAAATGCATTTGAGAACTCAGGTGGGGAATATGCAGTAAATATTTGAAAAGTTTAGATTTATTGTTTTAGTTAGAGGCAAGTCTAACTAAATTCAATATATATTCTTTTCACTCTAACACAAAAAGTTAAGTATAAGTATTACTGCCTTTATTTTGTAAAAAAGCATGTGAAATTCTTTCAGAAAAGAAACCTTTAAAAGGTTTTATCACGATGAAGTGTATTTTAGCTCAAAGGGAATGTATTTATATTTAGTAAGTTAAAAGACAAACTACCCTCAGATGAAGCAGAAATGCAATTTTACTTTGCTCACTGTTAGAAAACCTGTTTTCCTCTAGAATTTGATTCAGAGTCAATCTCTGTAACTATACATTGTAATGCAAAGAGTACTTACCTAGTTTAAATAAAAGCCTCATTCCTCTTTCGGTAAAGAGGAAAGTGGCTAGCCCTGGGTGGTGTGGCTCAGTGGACTGAGTGCCAGCCTGCGAACCAAAGGGTCGCCAGTTTGATTCCCAGTCAGGGAACATGCCTGGGTTGTGGGCCAGGTCCCCAGTAGGGGGTGCACAAGAGGCAACCACACATTGATGTTTCTCTCCCTCTCTCTCTCCCTCCCTTCTCCTCTGTTTAAAAATAAATAAAATAAAATCTTCAAAAAAAAGAGGAAAGTGGATAAAAACAAAATCTAGGTTTCCCGAGAGAAGACAGTCATGTGTCACTATACTATAGCGAAATATTCAATATATAATCCATATAAGGGAACTAGTAATAAGAGATATTTCACATAATTTTATTTTGTACCAAGTCTTCAAATATACTTCAAGCACATCTCAATTAATACTAGCTGCATTTCAAGTAATCATTAGCCACAGATCATTAGTGGCTATTGTATTGGACGGGACAGATCTAAAGCTTACTCAAAATTCCAGAAACACTGAACAAAAATTTCTGGCCTGGCCAGGTGGCTCAATTGGATGGAGCATCACTAGTGCACCAGAGGCTGCAGGTCTGACCCTCAGTCAGGGCACATATATAGGTTGTAGGTTCAATCCCAGGTTGGGGCACACATGGGAGGCAACCAATCAATGTTTCTCACATTTGTCTCTCCCCTCCCTCCCCCCTCCTCTCTCTCTCAAGATAATCAATAAACATATCCTTAGGTGAGGAGTAAAAAGATAATAAATTCTATATGGTGTACATAAACTTATAAAACTGAAAAAAATTCTAAATAATGTTTATGATTTCTTAAATTTTGTTTTATTTATTGATATGAGAGAGAGAGAGAGAGAATGAGAATCAAAGGGGAAGGGACTAGACAAAGGACATATAGGAATGACCCAGGGACATGGACAACAGTGTGAGAATTGACTGTGGAAGGGGGGCTAGGATGAGCAGAGGAGAGCAAAGGTGAAAAAGGTGGGACAACTGTAATATAGTAACAATGAGCAAATAATTAAAATAAATTTGTTGTTCCACTTATTTATGCATTCATTGGTTGTTTCTTGTATGTGCCTTAACCAGGGATCCAATCCGTGACCTTGGTGTATCAGGACAACGCTCTAACCAAATGAGCTACCCAGCCTGGGAGGTAAATAATGTTTATGTTTAAGAATACATTTCTACATATCTGTCCATGTGTATGTGTATTTGTCTGTATGCAGAAAATATTTTAAAATCCATGAGACCTCACCTCTATCTGTGATGTTTTATTTCTTTAAAAGATATTTGAAGCAAATATGACATAAGATTTCATAAAACTAGGTGGTAGGTGCAGAGGTGTATATTTTTGTCTGAAATATTTCCAAATTAAATAATAAATACAGGGGGGTTGGGAAGGTAGGAGAGGGTAAATGGGGGATAAATGGTGATGGAAGAAGACTCAACTTGGGGTAGTAAACACACAATATAATATACAGATGATGTGTTATATAATTGTACACTTGAAACTTATATAATTTTATTAACAAATGTCACCCCCAATGAATTTAATAAAAAGTAACAATAAATTCAGAGTATACATGTTCTAGAACTCTCACACCTTATTTGTTTACATTAAATCTGAAATATGCTAATAAAGTATTTAGAATAAAAACTTCATACTTCCTTCAGTCCTTCATATCAAAAGCTTGATAATAAAGGTAAAGAAAAACTTCAAAAAATGTAAGTAAGATTAAGAATTGATAAATCAGCCTCACCCTATCTACTCAACAAACATTTACGATATGGCTATTACGAGCATTCAAGAAGCTCATCATGTATACAGTAAACAGATTTTTCTGTCACAAGTTATGAAGTCATGTGGAGATCAAAGTATATTTAGGCACTGCACAGAATACCAAGATCAAAGAAAGAGGTGAACACTAAAACAATGACTTTTGGCTCTCAGAGTCATTGTTAAATGGAAAATTTTGAAACAGATTCCAAAAATAGCATACTCGATTAGTGTACCACCCTGGAACACACAATGACTTTCTAGACTATATATTTTTAAAGACCAGTGAAAACACACCTGCAAAACCCTATTATTCACTCTACTTAGTATTGGCTAAATACGAACTTCTTTTTAAGACAGATTCGCAGTATATAAAAGCAAAGTTCAAAGTAAGAAGCAATGGAACCATAGAGACTATATGAGTTGTCACAACTCTGAACTTCAGATATAAACAGTTGTTCACAACAACAAAGTTTACACACACACAATCTGATAACTGAAGAGGCAACTTTAAAAACTGAACTTCAATTACATTAATGTCTGCAATTTACTTTGAAATGAGTAAGAAAATAGGATGAATTGCTGCACTGCTGGACAACTGGATAGATGGATACATATGAGATAAAACAAGCATAGTAAAATGTTAAAGGTATTCAATAGAATCTAGGTGGTGAGTAAATGTAAAATTCAAGTTTGCTTTAAGTTTGAAAATGTTCAGAATAAAATGTTAAAAGTGTATACTTCAATAACGTGTGTGTAATAGCTTCTGAACCACAAAATATTATAGAACCCACACACTGAAAACATTGTCACTTAAAAGAAATCAAGAAGGCAACCTGTTCTTTGTACTGGTACCAAATGAAAAAAATGTTATATTTCTGCAAACAGATAATTTTAAGGAAACACCCCTTAGTGTTCTAAGTTTATTTTAAAAGTTCTAAATAATACCATGTCTGGAAGTATTTATTGAATTTATCCGGGTGACATTGGTGAACACAATTATACAGGTGTCACGTGTACAATTTCACAACATATCATCTGCACATGTACTGTGTGTTCACCACCCAAGTCAAGTCTCTGTCCATCACCATTTGACCCCTCTTCACCCTCCTCCACTTCCCCCCACCCCGCACCTGACACCCCTGGCAATCACCACACTGTCCTCCAACTCCACACGTTTTCTCTTTTTTTCTCCTTCTTTGATCAACCCCGCCATTTCCCCCCACCCATTTCTCCCTTAACTGACAAATGTCTGCCTACTTTATCTATGAGTCTGTCTCTATTTTGCTTATTAGTTGAATTTGTTCATTAGATTCCACGAGTGAGATCATATTGAAGTTGTCTTTCTCTGACTGATTTGTTTTTTTTTAATTGTTCTTCAGTTACAGTTGTCCCCATTCTCCCCCATTACTCTCCCCCGCCCTGTCCATCCCTGCTCCCAAAGACAATCCCCCTCCCCCACTATTGTCCTTCTCCATGGGTCCCTTAAACACATAATGGAAAAGTCAAGCAAGGAATATTTTTCACAGCAGAAAAGTGAATAAAAATAACTCTAATTAAGACCAGAATTGGTTTACTCCTCTCATGTTTTCCCTCCCACTCCAGATACCCTCCTGCTATAGTAGGCATCAAGACTACTCTTCCTAGTAAATGGAATCTATTCTGACCTCTAATAGTCATACTGTTAAAGTGGATATTAAATTTTAAACAGGGTCAAAATTATGGACTATGTAAATCCAACGTAGAAACTGCACATTGCTTAAAGGGAGTTACCTAAGAAAAAGAAGATCAAAAATAGGAACAGTAAAAATGACAGGAAACTCACAGTTATTAACGACCACACATAAAACAAAAACGAGAGCAAACTAGGCAAACAACTAGAACATGAGGGTTGTCAATAAGGGAGTGGGAGGAGGAGAGGGGGGTAAAGGTACAGAGAATAAGTAGATAGATGATAGGTGGAAAATAGACAGGGGGAGGGTAATAGTGTAGGAAATGTAGAAGAACTTATAAGTATGACCCATGGACATGAACTATGGGGGGGAAATGTGGGAGGGAGGGGGGTGGGCAGGATGGAGTGGAGTGGGGGGGGAATGGGACAACTGTAATAGCATAATCAATAAATATATTAAAAAAAAAGAAACTGCACATTGCAACAAAGAACACATACAAAGTACTTTGCGATTAGAAAAAGGAACTTTTTTGATCAAAAACAACTATCTCACTAATTGCACACTCTTGGAAAGCTCCCTTAGGCTCTTTGAGCTATAATGTAGTGATTTCACTAAATAATTACCTCATCTAAACAGTAAGGAAACAACTCTGAAGCATATAAACAAAAATGTAAGTATCAAGAAGATTCTAAATAATCCATTGTCACAACAATAAGAATTGTGGCTAATTCACTTCCTTGAGAGTGTGGCAATGACAGAAAAATGTAAAAATCAGTGTAAGATGCCTTAGCTGGGTGGCTTGCTTGGTTGCAGCATCATCCTGGTACACCATAACGCTGTGAGATAGATCCCCCATCAGGGCTCATACCCAGGTTTCAGGTTTGATCCCTTGTGGGAGTATATACCAGAGCGACCTATCAATGTTTCTGTTTTTGCTTCTCTCCCTTTCTCTCTCTCTATGACCCCACCACCTACCTTTCTAAAATCAATAAATATATCCTCAGGTAAGGATTAAAAAAAATTTTTTAATTACTAAGACATAACAAATGTACTCAATTTTCTCGAACAACAGTTCTGACACACTACATACAAAAAATTTTTACTTTATTACTGAGTTATTATGAAATACATAAAAACCCCTAATAGACTGTTAAAAACATAGTACTATATCAAGAATCCTAAACTGGGAGGAGTCAAATAATTTTGGTTCTAGTCCTAATTGCACTTTAGAGCTCCTAACTTTTTAAATTATATTTTCTTTATTATACTATTACAGTTGTCCCAATGTTTCCCATTTGTCCCCCCTGTACCCAGACCCCAACCTGTTCCCTCAGGCAATCCCCACATGGTTGTCCATGTCCATGGTTCACACATATGTGCTACTCTATTTCCTATGCTGTAGTTTACATCCCCACGACTATTCTGTAACTACCAATTTGTACTTAATCCCTTCACCTTTTTCACCCATACCAGCGAACCCACTCCCACCTGGCAAACATCAAAACATTCTCTGTATCCATGCTTCTGTTCCTGTTCTGGTTGTTTGCTTAGTTTGATTTTTAGATTCAATTGTTGATAGTTCTGAATTTATTGCCATTTTAATGTTCATGGTTTTGGTCTTTTTCTTAAGTAAGTCCCTTTATCATTGGCTTGGTGATGAGGAAATCATTTAACTTGACCTTGTCAGGGTAGCACTTTATCTGTCCTTCCATTTTAAATGACAGCTTTGCTGGATAAAGTGATCTTGGATGTAGGACCTTGCTGTTCATCACTTTGAATACTTCTTGCCAGTCTCTTCTAGCCTGCAAAGTTTCTTTTGAGAAATCAGCTAACAATCTTATGGTAGCTCCCTTGTAGGTAACTAACTGATTTTCTCTTGCTGTTTTTAGAATTTTCTCCTTGTCTTTAAACTTTGGGATTTTAATTATGATGTGTCTTAGTGTAGACCTCTTTGGGTTCATCTCATTTAGGGCTCTTTGTACCTCCTGGACTTGAATGTCGACTTCATTTGCCAAGTTAGGGAAGTTTTTCTATCATTATTTTTTCAACTAGGTTTCCAATTTCTTGCTCTTTCTCTTCTCCTTCTGGCACCCCTATGATGCAAATGTTGAAACGCTAGAAGTTGTCCCAGAGGCTCCTTACACTATCCACATTTTTTTGGATTCTTTTTTCTTCTCACTGTTCTGATTGGTTGTTTTTACATCCTTATGTTCCACTGATTTCTCAGCTTCCTCCATTCTACTGCTGATTCCCTGTAAATTGTTCTTTATTCTAATTGGTATATCCTTCATTTGACTGGTTCATTTTTATGGATTCCATGCCCTTTTTTATGCTGCTCAGGTCCCCATTAAGTTTACTGAGCATCCTTATAAACAGTGTTTTGATCTCTGTCTCTAGTAGCTTGCTTGTATCCATTTTGTTTAGCTCTTTTTCTGGACTTTTGGTCTGTTCTTTCATTAGGGCCATGTTTCTTTGTCTCCTCATTTTGGTGGCCTCTCTGTGCTTCTTTCTATGTATTAGGTAGAGCTGCTATGATCCCCTGTCTCAGTAGCTTGGCCTAATATAGTAGGTGTGCCCTGTAGGGCCCAGTAGAACAGCCTCCCCTATCACCCAACCTGGGTAGTCGAGGTGTGCCCTCTGTGTGGGCTGTGTACACCCTCCTGTTGTCGTGCCTTGGTTGCTACTGACAAATCCAAGGTCAGCCACTGCCTGTGTTCTGTCCAGGATAACACAACATTAGCTACAAAGCAATCTGCGAATGGCTAATACTTGTGCTGGGCTTGGAGGAACCAGGGGAGCCCAAGTTTTGAACCAAGGCCAGCTGCTGCTAGTGCCATGCCTGGGACAACTTAGAGAGGTAGTGGGCTAGCTGAAACTAGATACTCTTTGTTTGAGATTATTTAGGAAAGTCTGTGGCATGTGCCAAGACAAGCCACTCATATGGAAAAACCACTGGAAACAGCTTGGTTGGGCTAAAAGTTGGGAGGGGCAGGGCCTCAGGGATCACCAGGGTGGGGCAAACAGTGTGAACCAGATATGGAATTTCAGATATGACACCCTCTTGCTGGGTCTGTGACTCTGTGGGAAAAGGACCCTCTGCCAGTGCTTCCTGTCTAGGAGAAAGCTGCCCCTCAGCTCTCACCCTTGTGCCAGACACTTCAGTTCCTCCCTGTATATCTCTGATTCCTTTCAATCTGTTGCCCCATGCTGGAACTCAGAGGGAGGGAGTGTGAGTAAGTCTGTGTGTGGGCCCTTTAAGAGGAACTGCCTGGGACTCCAGCAGTTTCTGTCTTCCACAGCCTCAGTCACCACTGGTTTTTACTGCCAAGAGTTATTGGGACTTACTTATCTTCCTGGCACTGGAACCCTGGACTATGGGGCCTAGTGTGGGGCTGTGACCCTTCGCTCCTGAGATATTCCTCCCAATTTTCTCTACCACATGTCGGTGTGACACCAGCCTATTCTACATCTCCACCCCTCCTACCAGCCTAGAGGTGGTTTCTTCTTTAATTCTGTAGTTGTAGGACTTCCATTAGCTCAATTTCTGATAGTCACACATCTCCAATCTTAAGCGAACTTCAACTTCAGTTTTCTCACTATAAAATGAGAGAACTTTACTAGGTGACAGTTATAGATACCTTCCAGCCATTAAATTTGCCTTCGCAAAGAGATCATCAATCCAACCTGATTTTAAGAGTACCTCAGGTGCATGTCCACTCCTGGAAATAATACCCAATTAGCAGTTCCCTTTTTCTCTGCAATGTATTAATCCCAACAACATTCCTACATTTTAATCCACCCCATCGTTGGACTAAAGGAAATGTCTAGCTCCTTTAAGGAGACCCACCCCAAACTGTATTTCTGAAATGCTACCGCCTTCTTCTTTTTATCTAAGTAAGTCACAGGATTGTTATATAACCTACCAGGTCATAGGGATAGAATTTTAGAGCTAAAAGCACTTTAAAATGAGGGAGTAGACTAGATAAAAAGGAAAAATGAGGCCTATGGCCTGTTAGAAGACCCAGAACTAAAAGTTACAGAAGCATGGTCCTAGTCCAGTGTTTTTTCAGTATTTCATTCTATTAATAACACTATGTCCCATGACCCCAAAATACCTTTTTTTTTTTTATCCTCACCCAAGTACATGCTTATTGATTTTAAAGGGGGGGAAGGGAGGGAAAGAGGAGGGGAGAGAAACACCAATGGGAAAGAGAAACATTGGTCAGTTGCCTCTTGTAAGTGCCCCAACCAGGACCAACCCCAAAACTCAGGCATGTGCTCTGGCTTGGAATCAAACCCATGACCTTTTGGTTTACGGAACAACACTCCAACCAACTGAGCCACACTGGCCAGGTCTTGACTTATTTTATATTACCCAAAGTTTCAAAGTTTTTTCATTCCCTCTCAAACTATTTAAGTGTAAGTGGAAATTAAGCAAGTAGTCATCAATGAATGGAAAATACATCATATAGTAAATCTACTTTGCCCATCATTGTTAACTTCATCTTTGTTAACTTATCATACTGTCAAAAGCAGGACACTCAACAATCCTCACAGAGATCTGGCCTGAGAGTAAGGACAAACTTCTTCCCCCTGTCATGCTTCTTAATTTTTAGAAAAGTGCATGCAACAAATAACCAAAATGTATTACCTCTCATTACACAAATAATTGTTGGTTGTATCAGTAACTTTAAAAAAGCAAACTTATGAATAAAGGAAATGTTCTGAACTCCTCACTCTTGAAATTGGATCACAACTAGGCCACACTACTCAAAACTAAGGAAACATGAACCACACCCATGTTTCCTTAGAAGAATATTAAATATAAATATTATCCAAATACAGGAAAAATTGTTCTTAGGCAGTTTTCTTGAAAATCAAAAATACAATTAGTAAGAGATAGTAATTAAAATAAATGTAGCTATAGATATGGCCCTAGCCATTTCGTAAAAGGCAATATACTATTCATACCATTTAATAACACTGAAAGCCATGAAAATCTTAATTCTGAAAGCCTAGCTACATAAAAACTTTCAGAGTGTGGTTTTAGAGAAATGGCAAATTTAAATACAATACCAGCAATAAAACAAAACTTAGAAAAATCTACTCACATTATTAAAGCTAAAGAATATAAAGAGTATATTCTTAGACATGTCTATGAACATGTTAAAAGAAAATTTATGGTCCTTTTAATTCTGATTAAAAAAAAAAACTACTTCTGTTTTTCATTGAATGTATTGATCCATCCTCCACCTCCACCCATTATAATCTTTCTTTTTTATATATATATAAAATTTATTTTTTCTTTTTAATTAATTAATTTATTTTTATTCAGTTACAGTGGTCTGCATTTTCTCCCCTTCCCCAGGACCATTTCACACCTGTCAGAAGGGCTATCCTGAATAAACCAACAGACAAGTGTTGGTAAGGATGTAGAGAAAAGGGAATCTTCATGCACTGTTGGTGGGAATGAAAAATGGTGCAGCCACTGTGGAAAACAATGTGGAGATTCCTCAAAAATTAAAAATGGATTAAAAATGGAATTGTCTTATAACCCAGCAATTTCACTTCTGGGTATACATCTGAAGAAACCAAAAACACTACATGAAAAGAATATATGCATCCCTATGTTCACTGCAACATTATTTACAATAGCCAAGATATGGAAGCAACCAAAGTGACCATCAGTAGATGAGTGGATAAAAAAAGGTGTGGTACATTATACGGAAGGGAATACTTGGCCATTAAAAAAAAGAATAAAGTCTTACCTGTTGCAACAACATGGACAGACCTAGAGGGTGTTATGCTAAGTGAAAGAAGTCAAATAGAGAAAGACAAATACTGTATGATTTCACTTATATGTGGAATATAAAGAACAAAAATAAACAAACAAAACAGAAACAGACTCATAGATACGGAGAACAGACTGATGGTTGCCAGAGGGGAGGGAGATAGGGTGAAGAAGTTGAAGGGACTGAGCAGTACAAATTTGTAGTTACAGAATAATCACAGGGGTGTAAATTACAGCTTAAGGAATGTAATCAATAATATTGTAATAACTACGTATGGGGCCAAGTGGGTACCTGAAATACCAGGGGACCACTTTGTACAGTATATGATTGTCCATTAGATTCTACATGACTGAAATCATGTAGTATTTGTCTTTGTCTGACTGACTTATTTCACTTAGCATAACATTTTCTAGGTCCATCCATGCTGTTGCAAAAGGTAAGATTTCTTTTTAAAGCTGCGTAGGATTCCATTGTGTAAATGTACCAAAGCTTTTTCATCCACTTGTCTACTTATGGACCCTTGGCCTGCTTCCAAATCTTGGCTAATGAACAAACCGACATAGACGAAGCAAAACAGAGACAGACTCAAAGACAGAGAGCAAGGTGACAGCTGTGGGGGGTGGGGGAAAAATGATCGAGCAAAAAAGAAAAAAAAATCATGGACATGGACAACAGTGTGGTGAATGTGGGGAGGAGAAGGGTGGGTAGAGGTAGAAGAGGGTATAAGGGAATAAAGTAATGGAAAAAATACAATTAAAAACAAACTATTAAAAAAAAAAGTATATGATTGTCTAACCACTATGCTGTACACCTGAAACTAATACACAGAAAACTGAATATACACTTTAATTGGAAAAAAAAAGAGAAAAAATGTTTAAAAGGTAAATTTTATGCTATGTATATTTTACCACGATCAAAACGATTAAAAAATAACTGAAAAGTATATTTTAAATGAAAAACAATTTCCCAAATTTAATCAAAACCTTTATACCTATGTGAACATGATATACATGCATGTTGAGGGAGTTCAAGGAACAATGGGGCCCTGGACGGTGTGGCTCAGAGGACTGAGTGCTCTGAGTGCTCTCAGAGGCCCGTGAATCAAAGGGTCATATGTTCGATTCCCAGTCAGGGCACATGCCTGGGTTGCAGGCCAGGTTCCTGGTGGGTAGCTCACAAGAGGCAACCACACACTGATGTTTCTCTCTCTCTACTTCTCCCTCCCTTTCCCTTTCTCTAAAAATAAATAAATAAAATCTTTTTAAAAAATCTACCACGTCTGTCTTTTGGAGAATATGAGCCACCAACTATATAACACAATTTTTTGCTGTTCTTCCACATTTCTTGGTTCATATCTCTGTAACTGTACTTAACCCCATCACAGTGTATTTCAGCCATTTACTCCTCCATTTAGCCCAGTATTAAATATATGTGAATCCCTATCATCTAGATTAGTGGTTCTCACATACGAGAATTGTGTCACCCCCACTCCCCCAACACCTACAGGGACCATTGACAATATATTTAAACATCTTTGGTTGCTACAGACAGGGGAAGAGTGTTACTGGTTCCTATCTACTGGGTAGAAGCCAGGGATACAATGCACACACAGATAGCCTCCCACAACAGTTATTTGGACCAAAAGTCTATATAATGCAAAGTTAAGAAACTTTGATCTAAAACAATGCTTAGCTCACATTAGGCCTTAAAGGGTTTATCAAAATAGAATAAAACATTTATTGAAGAATTTAGAAAAATAAAGGGATATATAATATGGAACAGTACTGCCTCAAGAACAGCCAAGACAGTACATACAAAGAACAATGTGGGCATTCACACCCTAGCAGGTATCAAGACTACAAAATAAACTATAGTTATTATGAAAATGTGGCACTGGCAGAGGGGTCAAAACAAACACACCAGGAACGACACCATGTACAATAGTAGAGCAGGTACCCTGAAACTGTGTCCCTCCATTAAGGCAACAATTATGCTTATAAAAATGATCAGAATCATTTTTTGAACTTTTCAACTTTTCATCATTTTTTCATTTTCAACTTTTTGAAACTATCGAATCTAATCAAAACTTGCAAGGATCAGGGGAACACTTGAGAGGATAAGCTGCTGAACTTCATTACGAGCGCACTGTGATTTTTTTTTTTTTCTCCTCACCCAATAATTATTTCCTGATTTTAGAGAGGGGCGGGGGAGACGCAGAGAGGAAGAGAGAAGAAAGGGGGGAAAGAGAGAGGAAGGTGGGGGAGAGGTATAAACATCGACATGAGAGAGAAACATTGATAAGTTGCCTCCTGTACAAGCACCAACCGGGGATCAAACCCTCAACCTTTTGTGCATAGGATGTTGCGCCAAGCCTCTGAGCCACCAGGTCAAGGCAACTGTGATGTTTTAACTTATATACCTACCATGCCCCACTCCCCAGCGTAGGTGGCAGCCACGAAGACAGTGGCCCACATTCCTGATGCAACTTGCAGATGCCAAAGGAAGTAATGTGGACCTTAGTCTTAAAGAATTGTGGTTGTGTGTTTTCACCCGTTCAGTCATTATCTGTTGAATTGTGCCAGGGGTTTGCCTTTCTTTCACCCACCTCAGAACTTTCAGATGAGTGGTGTTTATCCAAAATATTTTAAGGCAAATATACTATCCATAGCCACCTGGGATGAGGAATAACAAATGGATCAGGCACTAGACAGACATAAAAGCACTGGAAGAAGCTGGAGAAAGAAACACATGAGGAAATAAAGGCTCTAAAATGCTCCTGCATAAATCACAGAATTTGGAAGGCCCCTCATATGCCCAGAGCTGGACACACAGTCAAAAGAGACATGAGAAAGCCATAAGCTTTCACCTCTTGCTGACCTTTAGCCTCCATGCAAAGAAGTAAGGGCTAGGGAAAAGTTGTAAATGAACAGGCTAAGCACTGATATGCATCCCATAAGTGATCCAGTCTGCAAAAATAAGAGTTGTTTTATGTTTTCTCCTAGGCATTTAAGGAAAGTTCTGTCAAACCACTAAATGACCAATAGGCTACCAGAACAAACACTTCAGTTTCTGTACATGACAAATACAGTCTTTATGAAAATAGCGTAGGAAGCTCATTAAGCAAAAACTACAACCCAAATCAAGCAGCAACAACAAACCCTGGGGAGGAGGAAGACATTTTTCCACGGTTACAACATTAAATACAGACATGCCTTACTTAACAATGGGGATATGTTCTGAGAAATGCATTCTTAGGCAATTTTGTCATTGGGGCATACCTAAGATGGTAGAATCTGCTATACACTTAGGCTATATGGGATAGCCTATTGCTCCTAGGCTACAAACCTGTATAGCATGTTTCTGTGCTGAATACTATAGGTTATGGTAACATAATGGTAAGTATTTGTGTATCTGAAGACATCTAAACATAGAAAAGGTACAGTAAAAATACAGTATAAAAGATACAAAATGGTATACCTGTTTAGGGCACTTGCCATGAATGGGGCTTACAGTAGGCTACAATGTATGGGGCTGCAATGGGGCTGGAAGTAGCTCTGGCTGAGTCAGTGAGCGAGTGGTGAATGCGGGTGAAGGCCTAGGGCATAATGTCTACTGGAACTGCTGTAGACATTATAAACACTCTCAGGCCACATGAAAGTAATTTTAATACTTTTTTTCAACAAGTTAACCTTAGCTTACCGTATCTTTTTTCCTTTATGAACTTTTTAAATTTCAACTTTTTGACTCTTTTGTAGTAACTCAGCTTAAAACACAAACATACTATACAGCTGTACAAAAGTATTGTTTTTGTTTATAACCTTTTCCATAAGCTTTTTTCTTTTCTTTTCTTTTTTTTACTTTTTAAACTTTTTTTAAAAAAACTGAGATATAATCACACAAATTACCCTAGGCCTACACAAGATCAGGATCAGCAGTATAACCACAATTTGACCCACTGGAATGTCTTCAAAGAGAATAACATAGCTCGGGGCCAAGGCCTGTATCTCCTGTGATAACAATGCCTCCTCCTGGATTATCTCTGAAGGACCTGCCTGAGGCTCTTCCTGCGGTGGTGAGTAGTCACACCCCAGTCATTAAACTTTTTAGTAAAAGGCTTATCTTTACCCCGATCCATATGGCTCAAAGCCAAAGGTCCCTGGTTCAATTTCCCGTTAGGCCACATGCCTGAGTTGCAGGTTCATTCCCCAGTCTGGGAATGTAAGATTCCTGGTCTCTATTCTCTCAAATTCTTCCAAAAAGAACTGAAAACAAGGGAACATTTCCTAACTCATTTTAGGAGGCTAGCATTACCCTGATACCACAGTCAAAGACACATCACAAATAAGAAAACTAAAGACCAATATTCCTTATGAATTATCGATGCAAAACTCCTAAACAAAATACCAGCAAACAAAATTCAAAGACACACTTAAAAATTTTTAAGTCATGACCAAGGGGGATTTACCCTAGGAATGCAAAGAGTGACACAAAAATAAATCAATGTAATATAACACATAAATAGAACAAAGGGGGAAAATTATATAATCATCTAAATTGGCACAGAAAAAGCGTTTGACAAAATTCAACACCCTTTCACAATAAAAGCACTCAGAGAACTAGTAAGAGAAAAAAAACTTCCTCAGTTTAATAAAAGGCATTTATGAAAAACCCTCAGCTATTATCATACTTAACAGTGAACAAGACTAGAATGCCCATTTTTGCCACTTCTATTCAACAGCTATTAGAAAAGAATAAAGTCATAGAAATAGGGAAATATATCATAGATGACATTTTACATATAGAAAATGCTAAAGAATCCACACACACACAAAAAATGATTACAGCTCATAAATGAATTTAGCAACATTGCAGGATATAAGATCATCACACAAAAATCAGTCATATTCCGATACATTAACAATGAACATTCCAAAAAAAGAAATTGAGAAAACACTTTCATTTAAAATAGCATCTAAAAGAATGAAATTGTAGGAATGATTAATTAAATAAGTTCAAAATTTGTACAATGAAAACTACAGAACATTGCTTAAAAAAATTAAACAAGAGTGAAATAAATGGAATGATATCCCAAGTTCATGGACTGAAAGATTTAATAGTTAAGACAGCAATACTCCCCCAAGTAACCTACATATTCAATGTAATCCCTATAAAATTTGCAACAGCCTTACTGCAAAAATGAAAAAGTCAATCCTAAAATTCATATGGAAATTCAAGGAACACCAAATAGACAAACAGTTCTTTAAAAAGAACAAAGTTGGAATACTCTCATTTCCCAATTTCAAAATCTGCTTCAAAGCTAAAGTAATCAAAGCAGTGCGATACTGGCATAAGGATAGACATATAGACCAATAGAACAGAACAGAAAGCCCAGGAATAAGCCCTTACATCTATGATCAACCAATAATAGAAGACAATGATACTAACACCACTAAAAAGGTGCTAGGAAAGCAGGAAATCCACATGCAAATAATGAAGTTGGACCCCTATATGACACCATATATGAAAATTAATTCAAAATGGATCAAAGACCTCAATATAAGTACAAAAATTATAAAATTCTTAAAAGAAAATACAGAGGAAAAACTTCATGACTTTAGATTTGGAAATTTCTTGCTTGGCATCAAACCCACATACAACAAAGAAAAAAAATAGGTAACTTGGACTTCATCAAAATTGAAAATTTCTGTGTATCAAATACTACCAAGAGAGTGAAAAGACAATCAACAAGCTAAGAAAAATATTCACAAATCATATACCTGATAAGGGATTAATAGCCAGAATTTATAAATGACTCCTACAAATAAACAAAAGAAAAATAATTTAAAACTGTGCAAAGAACTTCAAAAGACATTTGCAACCCAAAGACAGACAAATGGCCAACAAGTACATGAAAACATGCTCCACATCACTAGTCATTAGGGAAGTGCAAGTTAAAACCACAATGAGAACACTTTATACCCATCTGGATGATCATTATGAAAAAAGACTATAAAAAGCGATGTTGGCAAGACTGTGGAGAAATTGGAACTTCATACAATGCAAGTGGGAATGTTTAAAACAGTGCAGCTATTGCTCTTTCTGGGTGGCTCAGTTGCTTGGAATGTCACTCTGTGCACCAAAAAGTTGTGGGTTTGATTCCCTGTGACGGCACATACCTAGGTTGTAGGTTCAATCCCTGGTTGGGGCACATACGGGAGGCAACCCATTGATGTCTGTCTTTCTCTCTCTCCCCTCCCCTTCTCCCTCTCTCTCCATCAGTCTCTCTCTCTCCTCCCCTCTCTAAAATTAGTAAAATATAATCTCAGGTGACAATTAAAAAAAAAAGTGCAGCTGCTGTGAAAAACAGTTTGGTGCCCTGGCCAGTGTGGCTCCGTGGTTGGAGCATCATCCTGTAACTGAAGGGTTGCTGGTTGAATTCTCAGACAGGGCATATACCCGCGTTGTGGGTTCATTCCCCAGTTTGGGTACATATGATCCCTGGTCTGGGTTTATACAAACCCCAGTCTAGGTGTGCACAGGAGGCAACGGAATCTGTTTCTCTCTCCCACTGATGTTTCTCTCTCTAAAAGTAATGGAAAAAATGTCTTCAGGTGAGGATTAAAAAAAACAGTTTGGTGGTTCCTCAAGAGAGTAAAGATATAAAGATAGATTTCTACTTCTAGGTATACAATAATTTTCCCTTATCTGAGGGGGATATGGTCCAAGACCACCAGTAGATGCTTGAAACCTAGGCTACTACTGAAACTTGTATATACTATGTCTTATCCTAAATATAGTATTATGAAGTTTAATTTATAAATTATGCACAGTAAGAGATTAATAACAATAAAAACACAGAATAATTATAACAATATACTGTAGGGTCCCCAATTGGGGGCGTGCAAGAGACAACCAACTGGTGTATAACAACATAGTGTAATACAAGTTTTATGAATGTGATATTATTAATTAAAATAAGGTTACTTGAACATAAGCATTGGTGGTCAAACTGATAACCCCGATGGCTACTAAGTTAAGTGAATAACAGGCTAGACAAAGGTATAATTCGTGTAGGGTCAGGACAAAGATAGATTTCATCACACTACTTAGAACATAACAGCATGCAATTTAAAGCTTATGAATTGGTTTATTTCTAGAATTTTTCATTTAATATTTTTGGATCATGGTTGATCACGGGTAACTAAAACCACAGAAAGCAAAACCACGTATAAGGGGGAACTACTACACAGCTAAAAGAACTGAAAGCAGGGACCTGAACAGATATTTATATACCAATGTTTATAGCACCATGATTCACAATAGCCAAAAGATTAAAAAAACCCAATGTCCATCAATAGATGAATGGATAAAGTAAACATGGTATATACAATGAAGGAATATTCTTCATCCTTAAAAAGGGATGAAATTCTGACACATGCTACAAAATGCATGAACCTTGAAGACATTATGCTAAGTGAAATAAGCCAAACACAATAGGACAAATATTGTACAATTTCACTTATATAGAGATATCTATAATAGTCAAATTCACAAAGACAGAAAGTAGCATGGTGGTTAATAGGGGTTTGGGGGAGACAGGAATGGAGATTATGGGTACAGTGCATTTTCAGTTTGGGATGATAAAAAGTTTTGGAGACAGAGGTAATAATTGTATAACAATGAGAATTACTTAATGCCACTGAATAGAACACTTAAAAATAGCTAAAATAATACATTTTAGTTGTGTAAATTTTATCACAATTAAGTAATAAAGTGAAAGCCAAATCACTGAGGTTTTCTTGCAAATCCTACAAAATCTAAGACCCTGTTATCGCTATGGCCTTCCTCCTCTTAAGATAGAACCTTGTGAAATTGCAACATTCCATCTTAGGACACTTGCCCTAATCACTAATAATATTGAATACTTAAAATGCACATGACATTATCTTATTTAATATAGACTGATCCAGTTACTTCTATACTTTTAATACCCATTTTCAGTGGAGATAATCAGAGACACTGAATAAATGTCCAAAGTAAGTATGGAACTGAGTTAAGATTTTAACCCAGGTCTTTGTTATCATTCAACTACACTGCCTTTTATGAGAAGTTGGATTCCCCAAAATGCATAGACATTTGTAAATATGTAAAAGAGTCCTCAAAACATCCATTTTAATAAACAGTAAATTTTATTTGCTATTAGAAATTATTACTCATTACTCATCTCCTATCCCTGTATCACATTTTATAAGGTTTTAGAATCTAATACTGAAAATGAAAATGTCTTGGTTGAAATTATGTTTTTTATGTGGAATACTGCTTGGCCTTCTTAAACAGGTTCTAAATCTGTTTTTCAATCTGCCATTGCCACACTTAAAATATTCAAAAGCTTCCCAATGTTTATAAATAAGGAGAAGGTACAAACTTTTAAGCGTAGCATTCAAAGCTCTGCAAGATAATTTACACATGACTTTCTAATACTACCTTGTGATAACTAAGCTCAAAGGTTTTCTTCCCCTCCCTCTTCTTCCATTAAGTTTTCTTTTACTTCTCTTATATATAATAAGCAATACATTCTGCTTCTAGTTCCTTGTTGAAAACTCAAAGTACTCTCTATACTGAAGTGTAAGCTCCTCAAAAGAGGAAATTGGTTTGGGTTCATCCAGTTTTTTTCCACGTGGGAAATAGCAAACTGCCTTGTACAGAGAAAAATAAATGTTTATTAAAATGAAGATAATGCCTGCTCAGGAATTCCTTAAAAGAGTGGTGATTTGTTACGCATATTTAGAAAAACCTGAAGTCATTTAGTACCTCTAAGTATTTTCCCCTCTATCTCTAAAGTGATATATTCAATAAGCTGTGTTGGAGGCACTATATTCAGTCTTTGAAAGAAATATATTATTACATATACTTAACAAGTAACAGGTCCAATTACTTTAATATGAAACAGTCACTCTCAGTTCCTTTATTTTTAGTAGATACTCAGCATACACAAGATTCATAAATAGAATGTTTTGGTTTTGAATTTTGGGGGTAGCTGAGAAAAGTAGAATAGGGAAAGGCAAGAAAAATGAGATGTGGGAAAGTTCTTCCCAACTCTATAAAAATTAAGCAAGCTAGGTCCCCCGTAAGAGGCAACCTATCAATGTTTCTCTTTCTCGCTCCCTTCCCCCTCTCTAAAAATAAATAAATAAAATCTTTTTTAAAACAAGAAATCAACATAGTCAGAAAAACCCTAGAAATAAATAAAACTGTAAAAATTAACCACTCCTAACTTCAATTCTCTAAATTAAATGACAGAGAATGAACCAGTAATCTTGCATTAAAAGCAAAAACATTTTAAAATATAGTGAAAGCAAAGATAACATGCGCATCCTGATAAAATGCACTGAGAAAGACACATCACTTCATAGTATTCCTAGAAAAATACATAAATCACAAGGAAACATCATACAAACCCAAATTAACTGGCCCAAGTTCTTCAAAAACTGGAAGGAAATAAAATAGCGAGGTGAACTGTTCCAGCTTAAAGAAAATTAAAGAGACATGACAATGAAGTGTAATGTGTGTTCCAGAATTGAATCCTGCTCCAGAAAAGTAATGTCTTTCTTGCACTTGTAAACATTATGAAGCAACTCACAAAATGTGAAGGAGATCTGGAGATTAGAGATAGTACTGCACTGATGCTAACTTCTAATTTTGCTAACTATACTAAGGTTTCATAAGAGAATATTCCTATTTGGGGAAAGTATTTGGGAGTAAAGGAGCATCATGTGTGCAATTTATTGTCAAATGATTCAGAAAAATAGTAATAGAGAGAGAATGATAAAAGTAAATGTGGTAAAAGATTACCATTTGCTGAATCTGGGTGAAAGACATGAGAATCTTTGTACTATTTTCACAAGTTTTCTGTAAGTCTGAAATTATATTTAACTTTTTCATTTTTAAATATAGTAAAAAGGAGATGATTATTCTTTATTGCCTTGAAAGTAGATCAGATTCATGTCCTGAGGTTACAGTTATTTTAAAAAATTAAAACAATTTAATAAAATATTACATGAGATGAATGAGGAGACATTGACTGGGAAGTTATTTTAAGTAAATCCCTTTGATATGTGGATATATATTTTTAAAATATCATCTATAAAAACACCAAAACATCTTTTTGTAGGGGAGACCACTGTGTTACTAGTCAAAATGTCTATTAATACAGATTTTTAAAAGCATAGTGTAAGCTTCATGGGGACAGGGCCTTACTTTGTCTTGTTCACATAAGCAATACTTAGAACAGTTCCTGGCACATGGTAACAGTAGTCAGTAATAACCAACATTTGAGTAATCATTATGTCCCAAACACTAATCTAAGTGCTTGGTGTCCATTAACTCATTTAATTCTTATACAGCCCAAGAAACAGGTGGTGAATGAATTACTACTTTTTGCAGGATGACAATTACAGTCAGTTCTGCAATCACGTAACAGGAGTTCCTAAAAACTCACCGGGTTACGCACAATTGCGCAATGAACACCATAGGAAAAATGGGTTAGAAGCACAACACTCAAAAAAACATCATCAGTGACACTTTTTTAAAAAAGACAAAAACCTAATAAAAATGGTAGCATAACCCTGACTGGTGTGCCTCAGTGGGTTGGGCGAAGTCCTACAAACCAAAAGGTCACTGGTTGGATTTCTGGTCAGAGCACATGCCTGGGTTGGGAGCCAGGTACCCTGGGGCAGCATGCGAGAGGCAATCTATCAGTGTTCCTCTCCTTCTCCCTCCCTTCCCCTCTCTAAAAACTAAATAAATAATATATTTTTCAAAATAAAATAAAAACAGTGCATAATTTTACAGTTTACACATATCAAGTGCTTAAGAAATACACAAATCCAATGATGAATATGGCACTTTATCCCGAAAAAGACCTTCAGTTCGCTCATGGAAGAGGCCATCTGAAGGGTTCAGCTCATGAATTATTGTCAAGCGATGGAAGGAGGGTTATCTGAAATCTGATGGAAAACTGTAACAGATGTGGATGAGTGCAGTTCAAAACATTAGGGGTGAACTGAGGTAGCTGGCAGATGTCTGAGGTGTGTGCATGCATATGTGAGTATTTTAATGCAGCTCAGTTCAGCTTCAGGCAGTTTCCTACCAACTCTTTATATAAAGGGCCAGATAGTAAATATTTTAGGCTTTGTGGGCCATTAGGTCTCTTTTGCAACTATTCAACTCTGAGATAGCAGCACAAAAGCAGCCACTGGCAATGTAAACAAATGGGTTTGGGTGTGTTCCAATGGAACTTTATTTACAAATAGTTTGCTGACCCCCAACCTTGCAGACAAAATACTGCATAAACAAATGAAAACTGTCTTATGCACAAACTGTTCCCTTACTGGAACAAATTCACATTTCAAAACAAGCATTATATCAGAATTAAGTTTAAAATGCTATCAAATACACCAAAAAGTTGCTAACATAATTCAAATAAGCAAAATAACAAGTCCAGTATTACTTGAAAATAAATTATTTTTTATTTTAGATTCCATACATCAAACACCACCCAAAAGTCAATGGACCACTTCTGATGACCAAAATAAAGAAAACTAAAGATACATTTTAAACAAGTGCAGTCATTCAAGATCTGTGCATTAAATTCTACACAATCTTTTTAAAAAGTAGGGAAAACTTTTGGTGTTTCTTAACTGAAATCATTGGGCTCACTCACAAGGGCACACATGGCTTTTACAAAATCATCAAGCCACAAACGTTAACCCAGAAACTGAACTATAATATAAGATGAGTAAGTTCTGGATATCTAATGTACACATGGTGATTACAGTTAACAATCTCTTAATACATAACTTAATACCACAACAGCCAAAAAAAAAAAAAAAAAAAGGTAATTACATGTTAACTAACTTTATTGTGGTCACTGTTTTTAAATATTTTAAAATATTTTAAATATATCAAATCATCACATTGTACACCTTAAACTTACGCAATGTTAGATGTCAATTGTAGCTCAATAAAGCTGGAAAAAACATACTAAGTCCCAATGGTTACACAATATTTGTCCAGGAGTTGAGTTAAAAATTCGAGGTTAACCTTTTTCAGAAGAGAAAACACAAACATATACAACATTCCTTTACTGAAGCTGTTATACTTCACATATAGAATCCTCCCCCAGTCCGGTCTCCTTCATGAAAGCTACCCACTCTCCAAGGGCCGGATTCAAATGCTATCTCTCTATAAAACCTTCCCTGGACCCCTTCAGAAATGTGTTCCTACTCTGAACTCTCACAGCAACTTAGTTTTTACCTAATGCAGCATTTACCACTTTATACACTCCTGTAAAATTATTTATGTGAACAGCTTTATTTCCTGTGCTATGTGGAAAATAAGACTAATCTTTAGCCATACTAATCCCTCTGCCTGGACTGTCCTTTTTCAGAGCCAACCCTTAACTGCTAACTCATCTTCAAGACCCAACACAGATACCATCGCCTCTGCAAAACTTTTCCTAGATAGCTCCCAAATTAGGCTTTCCTTCACTTCTGATCCCTAGCACAACCAATGTACCTCCATTTTAGCACTGCTTTGTAACTGCTCATTCCCTTGCTAACTCCCTTGCTAGATGAACAATGCCTTAAGGAGGCATAAATTTTGTGAAGAGAGAAACCTTTCAGCCATCTCTCCCTTTGGTGATGTTTAATGTAACAAACACTAGACTTAAAAGCCTCTCAACCTGAAAGCAGGCAAGGTGGCAATATTAAAAAGCAACCACTATCCCAGGGAGGTAAACTACTTGTGTCACCAGGCTGGGGCTGAGCTGCTGTTAGATTTAAAAAAAAAAAAAAAAAAAAAAACAAAACACCTAAGTGAATCTTCCACTTCAGTGAAGTGCCTTTAAACGCAAATACTTAATTCTCTTTACACTGGCTTTTCCTTTTCTTTCTCTTACAAGCCCCCTGAGGTGGGGAAATGTCCTTTGGGATCCCAGAGTTACAGTTATAGCTTAAAATAAGTTTCCCCCCTCAAGAAATTAGCCGATTTATTTATTAGGTGCCTCCACCATAAAAAAGGAAGGGGAGACAGGAACGGGGCCTGGTGCTGCATAGGAGTGTTATCAGGGACAGCAGTGGGTGTGCCCACAGGAGGCTGCGCTCTGGATTGTAACATATTAGACTGCGGCTGAGCACGTGGAAGTCCAGGTGAGAATAAAGACAAACAAGCTTTGCAGTTTCATTGTGTTTCAAAATCAGTTAAGCCATAAAAACAAGGTTAGGACAGGGACCTAGGGGCTGTGGTGACAGTATCATAGAAGAAACCCCATCCAGGATGGGAGCATTGCACTGAGCCAGTTGGTGGAGGGAGGGACGTTGAGTCTAGAGGATGGCAGGGGACTCACAGAAGGCTCTGCCTTTTCAGCCTTTTGCATACCCACCTACCTGGCCCCTAGTTGATACTCAGGTATATAATCAACTAATAGAGCACCCCCCTGCCCTGGCTGGTGTGGCTCAGTTGGTTGACCAGTCAATCGGTAACTGAAGGGTTGTGGGTTCAATTCCCGGTCAGGGCAAATCCCCAGGTTGCAGGTGATCCCCAGTCTGAAGCCCATAGGATCCCCCTTCAGGTGGGTACAATCCCCTATCCAGGAGGGGAAGGGAGGCAACCCATCCCTGTTTCTCACATTGATGGTTCTCTCTGTCTCCCTTCCTCTCTCTCTAAAAGCAATGAAAATATGTCCTTCGGTGAGGATGGAAAAAAAAAAAAGCAATCCCCCCCCCCAAATATGGAGCGTAGTACATACAGACATGAACACCACTGCAATATAATAATTTTTAAACAAATATTGTATGGAACGTTTAACATGAAAGCTAAACTTTACATAGTAAGAATAGCTACTTCAAGCCAAAACTGAGAGACAAAGTCTAAGAGAAAGTATCTGAAAATAGTGGCTACAGAGCAAAATTCACAGAACCCTTTTCCAGGGCAAAAAACACAGTTGGCTTCAATTAATATAGGTCTTTTTGGCCTGGCTGATGAGGCTCAGTGGACTGAGTTCCAACTGAAAGGTCACAGCACATGCCTGGGTTGTGGGCAGGAACCTCAGTTGGGGGTATGACACAACCGATCAATGCTTCTCTCTCACAGTGATGTTTCTCTCCCTCTCTTTCTCCCTCCCTTCCTCTTTCTCTAAGAATAATTTTTTTTAAAAAACTGGTCTTTTCAAAAGTCTCATCTGAAATCCTAAAAAGGTACAAATACAACTGAATACAGTAATCTTCCAAATAGAACATGTCCTCAGCCACAATAATTAACAAACTTCCCACCAAAAAGTTTTCTTTTCTAGTGTTTTTTGTACAAGTATGTGTAAATGATATTATCACAGATTATATTAGCAACAAAACACCTGTACCTGAACCATATAAGTTTTTAGGCAAAAAAAGATGTTCATACAATGAATAAAGAAACTTCTTATCACTATCCTTCTATCTCACAAGGCAAATAAAACTTTAAATGATATTCACATAAGCAGGATTATTTTTAAATAACTCTGTATAACATATAGTACAAATTCATTCCACAAATGACAAAGAAGAGCCGTAGAAAGGATAAGTGATTTGTCCAAGGTCATACAATCAGTTGAGCAACTGACTTATAACTACAAAACCCTGATTTGGCTCACAGTTCAGTGTTCATTCCTTAATACGAGCAGTTCTGAAACTTTTAGTACTAGGACTTCGTTGCTTTTTTAATTGTTGTTCAAGTACAGTTGTCTCTATTTTCCCCCCACCTCCCACCCTCAATCCTACCCCCCCCCTTGGCTTTGTCCACAGGTGCTTTTATACATGTTCCTTGATGACCTTCCCCTTCTTTCTCCCCTTATCCCCTCGCTCTCCCCTCTGGTTCCTGTCAGTTTGTTCTTTATTTCCATGTCTCTGGTTCTATTTGCTCGCTTGTTTGTTCTGTTGATTAGGTTCCACTTATAGGTGAGATCATAGGATATTTGTCTTTCACCGCCTGGATTATTTCACTTAGCATATAAAGCTCTCCAGTTCCATCCATGCTATCGCAAAGGGTAAAGGTCCTTCTTTCTTTGTGCTGTGTAGTATCCCATTGTGTAAATGTACCTAGGACTTCTTTAAGCTCTTAAAACATTTAAACATTAACAAAGACCCCCAAAAGCTTTAGTTTACTGTCTTTTAAGAACTGCTGCTATAACCATGTTACCTGCTCCAGAACAACTGCAGATTTTATCAATATCTATTAAACTTACTCCCATTTTACAGATGGAATTTAAAAATCTTACATCTCAGCCATCAAGGCAATCATAACATAAGCATTAGCGTACAGGTACACAGAGATCCCACTTAGACACTCCTTTTACTGCCCTGCTACACTCAACACTCCTACAGGAAGATCTATATACGTCATTTTCCAGTAGCTTAAACCATCTGAACAGCTTCTGCCAAAGTCCAAGAGAATATTCAAGGTCTGGGGAAAAGGACTTCATGTAAACCCAAGAACTACCTGTACCCATGAATTTATTCAGACTCCAAAAGTTGAAAAAGGCACATAAATATTAAATACATAACTTCCCTAGAGAAAAATATTTCACACATCCATATCTATATAGAAATTCCTTTAACTACTGCATTTTCCTCATCTCGAGAAATACAATATATAACTGAAAGCTCATGACCAACTACACCAAGGGTTGGCAATAATAACTGGCCTGATCAAAATTAAAGTCAGAAATGTCTTTCTTTTCACCTCACTTACAATAACATAATCGAACAGCTGGTATTTAAATGTTTTCAAAACCCTTTATAAAATTTGCATCTACTCCCCTTCCACAGACCTGGCTTAATGCTTTTCACATAGTGGGAATACAAGTATTACACAGATAACATTTTTCAAAAGTTAGGTTAGTATACCAATGTTAAGAACTATTAAACATAACAGCTAGCGACTTTCGAAAGACATTTTCCCAACATCTCTCAATTTAGACTTCTGCCTTTTATAATTTAAGTCCAGTAACAAGCTATACTTCTGTCAGCTTTTCAAATAATCTGTTTGCCATAAGGATTCCAATGACAAGTCCCACCAAATCTCTAAGATCTTTATATGAAAATAAAGTTTATCTGTCAGTCAGAAGCTAACCTTTCATAATGGCAAAAATTTGAAAAAACAAGCCAATCATATTTCTAACAAAACAAATAACAAAAGCCTTTAAAAATAGTAAGAAAACCTTTAAAGACTGAGCCACTGGTTTTTCAATGTATAATTTAGCCAGGTCATCAGTTTATTTTCTTCCCTCTTGTCTTTTGGGTATTTTTTTCACCACAGTATCCTAGAAAATTTTTTATGAACACAAGTAAAAATCAGAACTAATCAAGTGCTTAGCAGAAGATCTGACAAAGAAGAAATTCTGGAACGACTGTATAACAAAATTAATGATAACGCACAGAATTGTTCATATTATCTGTCTTACATTAGAAGACAATCAAGAGTGATTTGGTATTGTAGGTTCAACTCCCTCAAGCATTACCCGTCTGATCATCTATGATTATGGCTTGAAATGAATGACACTTCAGCCTGAGACAGTTCTTTTGAATACCCACTTGCAGCTCTTTCACTGTAAATATACAGGGAGCATCATGCTTTTTTAAATTAGTTCTCTACATTTATTTACGCGGTTCATTATAAAGGGCTTTTCACATAGCTTAAAGACTGCTGGAGTTTATGTTTCAGTTATCTCACTGTCTCATCTGGACGCTAGAGGCAAAATACTATAAACACCTAGCAACTCAAAGCTACAACAAATGACCACAGCAGTGGCTAATGTGAACTTCTTCCGTCATAATACTTGGGCTAAATTAAAGTGGTCATAATCACATTATATCTGGCAACTCAAGGAGGCATTAATTCCTTGTGGTTAAGAACATAAGCTCTGGCCCTGGCTGGTGTGGCTCAGTGGATTGAGTGCCGACCTGCAAACCAAAGGGTCGCTGGTTTGATTCCCAGTCAGGGCACATGCCTGGGTTGTGGGCCAGGTCCCCAGTGGGGGTCACGTGAGAGGCAACCACACATTGATGTTTCTCTTCCTCTCTTCCCCTCTCTCTAAAAATAAATAAATAAAATCTTTTAAAAAAGAACATAAGCTCTGGAGTCAAGACTGGGTTCAATTCCAGCTGCACCAATTACAAGCTGTATAAGTCTGGTCAAGTTCTTCGATCTCAAAGAACTTATGCCTCAGTTTCCACCTCATCAACAAGCACTCAATTTTAGTTAGAATTCTTATTCTTACCACCAGGATCTACACAAATTCAAGACCCATAAGGAAAATTTAACCCTGGCATAAAATAAATAATTCTATTCAGAAAGTCTATACACAGTTAGTTTGTTCACCCTAGAGAAAGGGAGAAATCCAAATTCAGAAAACCTATAGTTTTAAATGCAGATTGTGTGAGATGCAGTAAAGTCTAGAGGTCATATTTAACTGTAAGTATACCCTCTATGTAGCTGAACATGAGCACCTGATAATAACCAGCCAACAAGTTGTACTGGGACCTCTATGTGCTCAATACCCCAAATATAAAGGTTTACTATACTTGAGTCAATAAATTCAGAAACCAAGGCCACAATCTTTACACAAGCAGGGATCTATAATGTAAGAACTAAAGTGTATTTTTTTTCTCAAGGGAGGGAAAACATCTATCTATTGCTTGTCAGTGCAGAAAAATAGACACAGTAAGTATCACAGGTTCATTCTGAAATTCTACATCCTAGCTAAAGAGCCCTATACACCTATACCATCCTAATAGTGACTCAAAGACACACATTTTGGCAACTACGAATGCAATTCTGATTCATGCTCCCTGTTATTTTATTTATTTTGCTACTAGGTGCCAAGAATACATCTCAGAGTAGAAAAATTACTTAATTCACAAGGAGTGAAAAGCCAAATGTCAAATTGTGTGAAAAGCAAGCCAGTCACCTGTGTAAAAGTGGTATACAGTTCAAATTAACCCATATTTTAGACACTATCAAGAGATATATCAAACACAAGACAAAAAAAAAAAACCCAGCCTCAACCTACTAAACGTGCTTCATTGGTAACAGGCATCCTACGAGGGACAGCTTCCCTTGCAATAAATCTTACTTCCCATCAATCTATGGTTACCTGCTCCCCTTCCCCCATGAATAAATAAATAAACAAAAATAGGGTCTAACGACTTTTGATCGAAACATGCTCAGAAAGTGGCGAAACATTCGAGATCTGCCCTACCACCCGTTAAAGCTAGACTTCACCAATAAGTAGTAAGCTGGGGCCACCTGGAAGCAAAACCCCACCTTAGTATCCCCCTGCCAAGAGGTAAATCCAAGGATACCCTTCACGATCGGGAGGAGAGAAGGGATGCAAATACCTGACAAGACCCATCCATTCACTCCCCCCAAAAAGGGCTCGTCCCCAGGAGCTGCAGAAAAAAAAAAAACGATTCAGCAACGCCGGGGTAGTTCCCGTCTCCAGCGGTCTGGATGCCACTAAGTCTTCCCAGGATCTCACATTATCCCGCCCGCCCTCCCCTCCCCCTCCTCCCACTCCCCCCGCTCCGAGCCGCTTCTTACCCACGCAGTTTCTAGGCCCAAAGATTAGAAAGAATGACGAGGACAGCGAAAACCGTTTCCGACTTTGGGGGTCTCAATGCCACGTGCATTAAAGAATAGACGGAGGAATCTAAGTCAGGTTCACCGGTTAGGGGAGGTAAAACGGGGCGCCCCACCAGCCAGGCCGCGCCCCCCCACCGCTGCCTCCACCGACGCCACCCCCACCCCCACCCCCACCCGGGGATGGAACCTACTGCCAAACCCCTAGACGCTTCTCACCTACAGAGAAAACGACGCCTCTTTTCCGCCAAGCAACGGACAGGCTTGGGCCACCAAGCCAAAGCTTTGCCAAACACCCAACTCGGAAGGCGCGTTAGGCCAAAGACGCTAAGACCCACGAGACCGGGTTGTGCTTTACCTCATGGGCTCAGCAGTCATGTTTTCGCTTCAAAGCCTTGTGGGCTTCAGAGAGCGCAGGGCGCCGCTCCGCGCTCCCTGGCGTCCGGTTATGACACAAATGCACTCGGCTGTTGGTCGTCACTATGGCTGGTGCTGAATCCTCCCTACAGCTCAAAGGCCGCTACCGCTGCCACCGCTGCAGGAGCCGCGGAAACAAAGCGACGCCGCCGCCGCCGCCATTTTGTTGGGCCGAGGCTCAGGCAGGAGAATTGGCGCGTCCTCCCTCTTCCTCTTTCCATCATCCATTGGCTACCTCCTCCACACCGCGAATTCTTATTGGCTACGGAAATTCACATTCTTTGGGGGCCTGTTGCTAAGGCGGTCTAAGTCATTTGATCCTCTCCACCTTTTCTTAGGGGTTCCAATTTAGTCCCATTGACCTGAAAGTGCTACTGACTATTGTGACTTCATTCGGACAATGCGTTTTGATACATCCTCCTTCCTTCACATATTGGCAAAACAATGACACCAACTTACATTCATGGGGAGTTTCTACACGCCTAGCACTATACTAAATCTTTATCCAGATGACTTCATGCAATCCTTATACCCTTTGGGGCAGACACACGCTAGTTACCGACATGTTTTCCAGATGAGGAAACCAAGACACCAAATCCCACAATAGTTAGACTCCGACCAGACACTTCACTCGTCATCATTAATCTATGCGTTGACCCTAAATATTTTCTAATATTCCAGGTTATCATCAAGTGCATTGCTTTTCTTGGATGTTTTATGTATAATATTCAGCACACCAGCTTTCCTAGATGTTTTATATACAATATTCCACCTGCCGTATATATATACACATATACGTGGATAGATACGTCATCAGACCAACTTGAGATCTGCATACAACTCTTGCAATATTGGATACATTGTAAACTCTAAACTGCTGCTTGGAACACGTGTATGCAGGCACACGCCCACACACAGACCGTTTCCCCAGTCTGATGTGATGCTTAGCTCACAAACCAACCAACCTAGGTCTGTTTCCTCATTACAGAGGTACGGCTGGATGATTTCTGCTTTCGTGTTCTATAATTTAATTATCTATTGGTAATCTCTACAAGTCACAAATCAGCTTCCTAAAATTGAATTGTTTCAAAAATTTTCCGAGTGTATTCTGCAGATACGTTTTAGTTCATTCCATTAGCTTTTCTTGAAATGTGCAAGAACGCCTGTTGTATTTAGGCGACAGGGTTGCTGCTTTCTACTGGAATACAAAGTGATGAGCCTTTTTGGAATGGAATACTTTGAAAACCCAATAGATTCAGACAATCTTTTAATCAAGAGAAGCCTGTACACATTTCAAGTCATCTTTCAAATATTTGGGTACCATTGCCATCTGTAGAAACCAGCCTTCCATATCTAGAATACTGCTTCTCTTCTTATCTTCCTTCCGCACATTAAATATCATTTAAATATACAATTTACATAATTTTTATTTTATTCCCTGGTAAATGCAATTTAACTAATAGGAATGTCTCCAACAGATACACTCTACATGTGAAAAATGAGATGTCTGCAAGACTATTCACTGCAGCGTTATTTGTCACATCAAAGTGACATAGATGTTCCTCAGTGGGGCACTGGTTATATAAATTAGTCAATCCATGTAACGATGGAAAATTGTAACAGTGGGAAATTGTAACCCACCCCACAATTCTTTTGCCATTATTTCTGTAAGTGCTGACTCTGACTAATACATAACTTGTAGATGAACAGCATGGTTGTATAAGAATCCTAGGAACTAACTTCAAAAGATACATTCTCCGACCTTCAGGCATCTGAGCTCCAGGAGATTTGCTGACCTTGGACCACGGAGACAGGATGATGTAAAGTCCAGATGATGTGAATCCAGGACGGCCTAAACCTATAATATTCCTAGAAGAAAACATAGCATAAAAGAAAACCTTCAGGACATCAGACTTGGCAATTTTTTTTCACGTGACAACAAAAGCACAGGCAACAAAAGTAAACTAGAGAAATGGGGTAGCTAAGGGGTATATGGGAATGCTGAGTACTCTCAGCTCAATTTTTCTGTGAACCTAAAATGACTAAAAAAATCCATTAAAATGAATATAATTGAAATCGTAAAGCAGCAATTCCTTTTTTCTCTTAAGTCTGTCTAGTTTTTTGACATAAAAAAAATTAAAACCACCTGCCCACTTAAATTATGAAAATTATAGAGAAGAACAGAATCTTTCAAAGTAAGTCAGTTCTACTTCTGGGACTATATCTGAAGAAACCCAAATCACTAATTTGAAGAACATAAACACCCCTATGTTCGCTGTAGCATTACTTACAATAGCCAAGGGCTGGAAACAGCCTAAATGCCCATCAATAAATGAGTGGATCAAAAAACTGTGGTACATTTACACAATGAAATACTACACAGCAGAAAGAAAGGAGCTCTTACCCTTTACAACAGCATGGATGGACCTGGAGAACATTATGCTAAGTGAAATAAGCCAGACAGTGAAGGACAAATACCATATGATTTCACTCATATGTGGAATCTAATAAACAAAATAAACTGACAAGCAAAATAGAGACAGACTCATAGATAGAGAGCAAGCTGATGGCTATGGAGGGGTTAGGGGGTAGAGGGATCAAAAAGAAGGTAAAAAGACTTGTGGACATGGACAACAGTGTGGACATTATAGAGAGAAGCAGGATATAAGGGTAATAAATGGTAATGGAAAAAATACAATTAAAAAAATGAAGTCCATAGTCAACTTAGTCAAATTCTTTTTAAAAAAGGTAAATCAAGTACAAACTTCTAGTTATAAAATAAATATGTCATGAGGATGTAATGTACAGCTTAGCAATTATAATTGATAATACTGTTTTGCATATTTGAAAGTTGTTAAGACAATAAATTTTACAAGTTCTCATCGCAAGAAAAAATGTCACTATGAATGGTGATAGATGTTAACTAGACTTACTGTGATCATTTCGCAACATATACAAAAATTGAGTTATGTTGTACATCTGAAACTAATGTTATGTATGAATTATCTCTCAATAAAAATGGTTTTTGATTTACTAATAGTATCATTATGTTGCCCACCTGAAACTAATATAATGTTTATTAATCATACTTCAAAAAAGAAGTAAACCACCAAAGGAGCATATTCTTATAGTTCCAAACCAATACCTTCTAATAAACCACTGGGAGTTCAATAAATTATGCAATATTTTTATCAGTCCAACCCTAAGTCAATTTAATAAGGTTTTTAACTGCACTTTTTAATTCTTTTGATATTTCCAAAAGAGTTACTAATAGGAAAATAAGAAAACAATCTGGTGTATTTGAAAATGAACCAAACAGAGCCCTGGCCGGCTGGCTCAGCTGGTTAGAACATCATCCTGACACCCCAAGTTTGTGGGTTCCATTCCTGACAAGAATTGGCCAAGGAATGCATAAATAAGTGGAACAGCAAATCAACGTTTCTTTCCTCTTCTCTCTCCCCTCTCCTCTCTCCTCCACTCTTCTCCCCTTCTCATTCCTCCTCTCACCTCCTCTTCTTTCTTCTCTTATCTTCTCTTTTCTCTCTCTAAAATCAAATAAATAAATAAATATATTTTTAAATGAACAAAATAGAGATCCTAATTATAAATAGAGTGAAGTAAAAACCTCAATAGGCTGACCGAAGAAAAAAAAACAGCAAGAGATACTGAATTTTAAGCAGATAACTAAGTCAAAACAACCCAAATTGTCTAGTTTGCAGGCACATCAAGAAAATTCTATGTTTTTTATCCTCACCTAAGGACATTTTTTCATTGCTTTTAGAGAGAGAGGAAGGAAGAGTAAGAGAGAAAGGTCAACCAATTGCCTCCTGCACAAGCCCGGACTGGGAATAGAACACGAAACCCAGGCATGTGCTCTGACAGGAATGGAACCCACAGCCATTTGGTGCACAGGACAATGTTCCAACCAACTGCGTCACACCAGTCAGGGCAATTTTGTTGATCTTTTAAAAAAAAACATTTGGTTTTGTTGATTTTCTCTATTGTTTTTCTATTCTCTATTTTGCATATCTCCACTCTAATGTTTAGTATTTCCTTCTCTCTCCCATCTTTCTCTAGCATTTCTTGTTGGGCAGATCTACTAGAACTAACTCTCTCAGCTTTTGTTTATCTGGGACTATCTTAATTTTTCCTCCATTTTGTTTTTGCTGCAAAATGTTTTATCGTTTCCATTTGGTCCAATGGAAGGGAGACAGTTTCCAGGGTGGTTAAAAAGGTGTCTAGTTTCAGGGAGAGGCTCGGGCAGACAAAGGCAGACACAGGGAAATGCAGAGGGGCCCCTCAAAGGCCTCTGGGCTCCAAAGGCTTTCTAGCCGTGCTTGAGGGTGAGCCTTTGGAAGAGATATTCGTCCACGCCCGCCTGGGAGCTGACCAGCCTGGGAGCTGGCCAGCCTGTGGAGGTGAGTCAGGTAGTCGTACATTTTCTTGATAAGTTTCACTTCCTCATCCAGGAAGTCACAGAGCTGAGGGTCTGTGGGGGTAGAACCCGGAGCTTGCAGATCCAAAAGGGCTTGAGGTCAGGTTCTTCCCCAAGGTCCAGGCGGCTTCTTTGGCGTCCTGAGTTTTACCGCACTCATCTTGACGCGGCTTTGCCGCATCCTGGAGAAGAATGTGGCCACCGTGCTGGTTTTGCAGCTTAAATGACGTTCATAGCCCTCATGCTTCTCCTCGGCCAATTCAGTTGTCGCAAGAAGTAGCCCACGACCTGCAGAACCACATTTCAGGTCGAAATAGAAGCCCAGAGAGAGGTAGGTGTGTGGCCAGCCCTCAGGAACAGGGTGGCCAGGCGGTGGACAGCAGCTTGTACCTGCATGGAATAACTCTGACGAATTTGGGAGCTCGTCGTTGTTCGGGAATGAGAAGTTAAGGTAAAAAGAAAATGGTGTCAGCTGGTCTCGGAGGCTGAGAATGGCTGAGGTGGTTTAGAAGGTGGTGACTAGAAAAGAAGTTGGAGGGTAGTTGGACAGAAAGTGCATCCCTAGGTCTGCTCCATCCAAAACCCTGTTGCAGCAAGAGACAGATCCTAGGACCGCCAAGGACGCTGTAATTATTCATTTGTTTTTTTAAACGTTTGTTTATTGGTAAGAGAGACAGAGACATTGATTTGTTGTTCAGCTTATTTATGCATTCATTGTTGATCCCTCTCTGTGCCCTGACCAGGGATCAAACCCCACATCCTGGTGTATCAGGATGATTCTTTAAGCAACTGAGCTACCTGTACTGGCCAGGGCTTTCCTTCATTTTTAAAGGATCATTATGCCAGATATAGAATTCTTTTTACTTATTTTTATTTTATTTTATTTTTGTCCACCACCATTTATCCCCCCTATACCCTCTTCCACCTCCACGCACGCCCATCCCCACAGTCACCATACTGAAATTATCAGAACTCTCATTGTGAAATAACTCCCGAGTTCTTTGTCTTTTTTCTTTTTTGCTCAATCCCTTCATCCCCACCCCACCCCACCTAGAATCCTTGATTAAATTCTTTTCTTCCAGAACGTTAACTATGTCATCCACTGCTTTCTGACTTCTTTGGTTTCTAATGAGAAACTGGCTGTTAATCTTACAGAGAATTTTTCAAGTGACAAATCACTTCTCTCCTGGTATGTTCGGAATTCCCTTTCTGGCTGGCTGTTGTGCTAGGGAACTCTGTGTTTATTTTACTTGGAGATTGGTAAGCTTCTTAAATGTGTAGATACATGGCTTCCATCAAATTTGGGATGTTTCTAGCCATACTTTTTCTGTATTTTCTCTCCTGCGAGGATTCTCATCATGTGTTTGTTGGTGTACTTGATGGTATCTCACACCTCTCTTCTGTTCTCTTAATTTTATTCATTCTTTTTTTCATGATGCTTCTCCAACTGGATAATTGTAACTGACTTCTCTTCATGTCCACTATTTTGTTCTGTCGGCTCAAATATAATTTTGAAGCTCTCTAGTCATTTTTTAATAGTGTATCTTTCAGCTTAAGAACTTCTATTTGATTCTTTTTTTTCTGATATCTCTTAATTTTCCCCTCTCAAAAAAGTGCTCTATTTTTTCCAGCTGAGATGTAATTGATATATAAAATTATGTAAGCTTAAGGTGTACCATGTGATTTGATACACGTATATGTTGTGATATGTTAACCTTATAAGGTTACCAGTAGTGAACACATCCTTTACCTCACATATTACCATGTTGCTGTTGTTGGATGTTATAGTCTATCAATAGTCTCTGTTTGGTGAGGCATTGTTCCCTTTAGTTCCTTGAACATGGTTTCCTTTAGCTTTTTAAACATTTTTTATATAGCTGATTTAGTTTTCATCGGTCCAATGTCTGGGCTTCCTGAGCTATAGTTTCTTTTAATTTCTCTTTTTCTTCTGTGAATGGGCCATACTTTTTATTACTTTATGTGCCTCATAAATTTTTTGTTGACAATTGAACATTTTGAAAATTATAATATGGTAACTCTAGAAATCAGAGTCTTTTTTTAAAACTTTTTCTATTGTTGTTCAAGTACAGCTGTCTCCATTTTCCCCCCACAAGTCCCCCCCACTTCCCATCCCTGATCTCACCCCTCCTTGGTTTTGTCCATGTGTCCTTTATAGATGTTCCTAAAAACCCTTCCCCCTTTCCCCTACTTATCCCCTCCCACGTCCCCTCTGGTTATTGTCTGTTTGTTCCCAATTGCAACGTCTTTGATTCTATTTTGCTCGCTTGTTTGTTTTGTTGATTAGGTTCCACTTATAAGTGAGATCATATGGTATTTGTCTTTTACCAACTGCCTGGCTTATTTCACTTAGCATAATGCTCTCCAGTTCCATCCATGCTGTTGCAAAGGGTAGGAGTTCCTTCTCTTTCTGCTGCGTAGTATTCCATAGTATAAATGTACCATAGTTTTTTGATGCACTCATTTACTGATGGGCACTTAGGTTGCTTCCAGCACTTAGCTATTGTAAATTTTGCTGCTATGAACATTGGGGTGCATAAGTTCTTGTGAATTGGTGTTTCAGGATTCTTAGGGTATATATGCCCAGCAGTGGAATCGCCGGGTCAAAAGGCAGTTCCATTTTTAGTTTCCTAAGGAAATTGCATACTGGAAATCAGAGTCTCTTTTCCCATGTTTTGTTGTTGTTGGATGCTGTAGTTTTTGCTTAGTAAACTTTCTAAACTATATTCATAAAGACTGTATTCTTTGTCACGTGTGGACATTGAAGTCTGTTTCACTACCTTAATGGTCATCTAATGGTTTGAGAGTGATTTCCTTAGACACCTAAATGCAAAACAACAAAATACTCTCCCAATATTTGTAAACTGGTCCTGTGTTGGTACAGCCCTTCAACACTTAGCCAGTCTGTTCACAACCCCGCTTTACCCTTCACTTTCTGCTCCCACTGAACATAAATATCAGCCAGGGGTGAAAGGTTAGAAAACTGAAGTGTTTTCTGAGCATGCATCCTGTTCTATGTATATAAAGCCTTGGTTTTCCGAAGCCAAGTCTTTTCTCAGCTTTTCCTTCCAGACTTTTGGCACATCTATTTGCCACAACTGCAATGTTTTGCCCCAGGGAGCAGTGGGTAGCTCATTTGTTGTTCAGTATTTTTGAGAACATCCCATACACAGCTGCTTTTTCTGACCTGAGAGATTTCTGAGTTAGGTAAAATTAAGGCAAGCCCCTTTTATCATTCCTTCAGGGAACCCACAGATGGGGTCAAACATGGGGAAATACAATTTGTTGGGAACAAGGCCTGTTCCACTCTTTCTGGGACCAGCTACTCACACTGGGAACACTGACTGCTGGCCTTAAAATTCTGCCACACGCCCTGTCTGGGTAGCTCAGTTTATTCCATCATCATCTGGACATGCCAGGTCTGCAGGTTCAATCCTTGGTCAGGGTGCATGCAAGAGTCAACTGGTGAGTGCATGGAAGAATAGAACAACAAATTGCTGTTTCTCTCTTCTCTCTCTCACCCCCCCCTCTCTCTTCCTTTCTCTCTTTCTCTCAAATAATATTTAAAAAACACTCTGCCACACCAAAGTGGGAGGCGGGGCAAAGCTAAAACAGCAGAAAACTCTCCTACCATGCTTATGGTTCCCTTTTCTTGATTCATTTGGTTGCTTCAAACTTTTGACTATTTTCCAGAGTTACAACAAAGCTGACTCTGAAGCTTCTCGCTCGTTTTCACAGTGTTTCTGTGGAGGAATGGGCCTGCCAGGCTGTCTACTCTGTTATTTTCTGTCTTGCCTGTTTTGGGCTCTTCACATTTCTATATAAATTTTATTTTTTAAAAGATTTTATTTATTTATTTTTAGAGAGAGGGGAAGGGAGATGGAAAGAGAGAAAGAGAAACATGATGTGAGAGAGAAACATCGACTGGTTGCCTTCCTTATGTGCCCCAGCTGGGGATCAAACCACAACCCAAGCATATGCCCTGACTGGGAATTGAACTGGCGACATTTTGCTTTGCAGGAGGATGCCCAATGTCAGGGCTCTATATAAATTTTAAAATCAGCATTTCAATCTTTGCGCACACACATAAATCTGCTGGAATTTTTATTGGATTTGACATAGAAATTGAGAGTTTTACAATATTGTGTGTTTTTAAAGATTTTATTTATTTATTTTTAGACAGAGGGAAAGGGAGAGAAGGAAACATTAATGTGTTGCTGCTTCTTGCGCGCCCCCTAGTGGGGGGCCTGGCCCACAACCCAGGCATGTACCCTGACTGGGAATCTAACCTGTGACCCTTTGGTTTGCAAGTTGGCATTCAATCCAGTGAGCCACACCACCCAGGGCTACAATATTGAGTTTTAAAGTCTATGAACAGGGTGTATCCTTAATTTGGGATATACCTTTTGTAGGTTTCAGTATATGTCTCGAGCATCTTTTGTTTTATTTATTCCTAATACTATCTTTATTTGAATGAAAATTTGACTGTCCTGGCTGGTGGGGCTCAGTGGATTGAGCACCGGCCTGTGAACCAAAGGGTCACTGGTTCGATTCCCAGTCAGGACACGTGCCTGGGCTGCGGGCTAGGTCCCCAGTAGGGGCGCGGGAGAGGCACACATTGATATTTCTCTCCCTCATTCTCCCTCCCTCCCTTTCTCTTTAAAAATAAATAAATAAAATCTTTTAAAAAATTTTGGCAGAACTAGCTAACTGGTTACTATCAGGAGAATCCATCTTCCTTTCTCCTGATAAGCTGTTGGGACTTCAATCTAATATGTATAATACTGCAGCAAAATGGGAATGATGGTATTTTAGTATTTATTTTGTATACAACCAAATCATTGGTATTTTATAAATGCATGAGAAAAAAATTGTCATAGTTATCTACCGTGTCTTCAGATGTTTTTACACCTGAAAAGGAGTCAGGACCTAGGATTAAGGATTCTTTGTAATTCTGGCTTGAGTCTTTCCAAACAGTGATTACTGAAGCTAATCAGGATTGTGAGAACAAACTTGACATTCAAAGGGAAAAAAGGAAGGGAAGAGGAGAAACAGTAATCACTGAGGAAGAGTAGTAGTTAGGTTTTCAGGGGTCCTGGAATTGGTCCCAGAAACCTGATTCCTCTCTTTTCCTTTTCTCTTCAAATTTTTCTACTATCCTCTCTTTCTGTTTCCCTAAGGTTTCTCCACCTGAATTCTAAGGAGATTCTTATAGGAGACCTTTGGGATTAGATGGAGTCCCAAACTGATTCTAAGGAAAATACAAATGACTGATAGGTATAAGAAAATATGTTCAGAGCCACTAATAATTTGTGAATTGGTAATCAAAATGAGATACCGTTGAAGAATTTTAAAACAAAAAGAGAGAAAACAGTGGTGAGAATGTTTTTTTAAAGATTTTTTTATTCATTTATTTTTATTATTATTATTTTTAAAGATTTTATTTATTTTTTAGAGAAAGAGGGAGAAAGGGGAAGGAAAAGAGAAAGAGAGGGAAAGAAACATCGGTATGTGAGATAGATACATGGACCAGTTATCTCTCACACGTCCCCAACCAGGGACCTGGCCCACAACCCAGGTATGTGCCCTGACTGGGAATTGAACCAGCAATTTGGTTCACAGGCCAGCGCTCAATTCATTGCGCCACTGAGCCACACCAGCCAGGGGCCAGGGCATATTATTTATTCATTTTTAGAGAAGAGGGGAAGGGAGGGAGAAAGAGAGGAAGGGAAACATTAATGTGTGGTTGCCTCTCGCTCACCCACTACTGGGGACCTGGCCTGCAACCCAGGCATGTGTCCTGACTGGGAATCGAACCAGTGACCCTTTGGTTCGCAGGCAGGCACTCAGTCCACTGAGCTACACCAACCAGGACAAGAATGTTTTTAAAGTAGTGCATTTTTGTTCATTTAGAAATTTGTAAGTACCATGTAACTCTTTGAGTATGAGTCAGGATGTAAATGACTATGACTTCAGATTTTTTTTCAGTCATGAAATGATATTATACTGATAATATTTTGGCATTTCAGTACTTAAAAAAACCTAAGTTGTGAACTAACCATCCTTTAAAATTTCAATTCCTGTCACAAAAGCCTCTCTCTTTCCCTTCCACCCCAATCCAAAAAAAGCAATCAAACCCTTCTCTGTGCTCACAATGTATCGTTTTCCCACTAGTGCGAAGAATTGCATTTGCTTCCACATTTGTTCCCGGCACAACACAGTAAGCCATTTGAGAGTAGAGACTTTTTTCTTCATTTAGTCAGTGAAGTTTTACTGAGCATGTACTATGCAGGCTTTTTAGAAAATGACCACACAGAAATGGGTAAGACATACCCTTGTCTCTTAGGAGCTTATAGTTTAGGGAAGGAAAGTCCAGGGCAATTAGAATAACAGAGTCAGCATGCACCAAAGACTGGAAGGCTATAGAGCCCAAAATGGGGGTCAGGAAAGTTTCCCAGAAATGAGAAGACAGGGAGAATACATTTCATTTATTTTATTTGAATATCATAAAGAGAACTTAAGACCCAAAGTTCTCTAGCTACAACTGTTTGCCACCAGACAAAATGGACAATTTCTAAGTCTGGATATTGTGTGGAGCCAACACATGTTAATGAGGTTTCGTTCCAGCTGAAAATCATTATTTACAAAACACTCATTGGGACACACTGATCATCACTGACTCTGCACGCAGGGCTTATCTGAATGTCCTTCAGTTGTCACCCAAAAGAGCCTGAAGACCATGCTTCAATATTTCCACCACTGAGCCACATTCTATCCAGCTGTACTCACATTTTCAGAAAAATGATCAAACACGAAGTGACAGTGAGGATATGCCAATATAAGGTTGGAGCTGAGGCATTAGCATTTGCTTTAATTTTGAGTTGTAGTAAAATATACATGAAATTTATCTACTTCACAATTTTGAAATGTACATTTCAGTAGCGTTAAGGTCATTCACAGTGTTGTGGAACAAACCTCCAAAATTCTTGTCATCTTGCAAAACTTAAACTCTATATCCATTAAATAATAACTCTCTATTACCCCTTCCCCCGGCCCCTGGCAGCCACCATTCTACGACACTTTCTGACTGTGTGTGTTGCAACCGATCAAGGCCAAGCAGATCAACTCTTGCCTCCGGGAGATGGAAGAAAATGCCCGGAGCCATAGGGATGCTTGACATGCCTTTATTCACGGGTGGGCGAGCCATGCATGCCACAAGCTGCATGCCTGACTAGTGGGAAGCCCCTACCTGTTTAAGTACTAGAGGGGAACAAAGCTGGAAAACTGCAAAAACCTTACAAAACATAACATAGTTCTGTGCATGCGAGCCCACTTCATGCTTTGGGAACAGTGTATCAGACCCAGTCTCAGGGCTATGAGAACACTGGTTATCAGGCCCCTCCAAGGCTATGGGAACATTGCTTCCCTTGGTTACCCAGACACTTGGGTGAGGAAGCCAGGCTGCCTCCACTTACCCTACACTATGCATTTGACTACTGTAGGTACCTCACATAAGTGGCATCATACAGTACTTCTTGTTGTGACTGCCTTATTTCACTTAGCATAGTGCCCGGACAAGGTTTATCTGTGTTGTGTGTCAGAATTTCCTTCCTTTTTAAGGCTGAATAACATTCTATTGCATGTATATACCTTTAGTTTTTCTATTCACCCATCCATGAGCACTTGGTTGGTTTCACTTTTTGGTGATTGGGAATAATGGTGGTGTAAATGTAGGTGTTGGTTTCACTTTTTGGCGATTGGGAATAATGGTGTTGTAAATGTAGGTGTATAAATATCTCATTGAGATTCTAATTTTAATCCCTTTGGATATGTATCCAGAAGTGGGATCGCTGGATCATACGGTACTTCTATTTTTAATTCTTTGAAGAAGCTCCATACTGTTTTCCATAGAGGCTGCACCGTTTTAGATTCCCCACACCCAACGGCGCAGAAGGGTTCCAATTTTTCTGTATTCTTGCCAACATTTATTTCATGTGTTGTTGTTTTTTTTATAGTAGCCATCCTAAATAGGCGTGAAGCAGCATCTCATTGTTTTTTTTTTAAAGATTTTATTTATTTTTAAGACAGAGGGGAAGGGAGAGAGGGAGAGAAACACGTGTGTGGTTGCCTCTCACATGCCCCCCCCCCCCTGCTGGGGACCTGGCCTGCAAACCAGGCATGTGCCCTGACTAGGAATTGATCCAGCGATCCTTTGGTTTGCAGGCCAGCTCTCAATCCACTGAGCCACACAGGTCAGGGCCATCTCATTGTTTTGATTTGCATTTCTGTTTTATGATTGACAGTCAGTGGTATTTTGTCCCCTAATTACACCCAGGAAAAGTTGAGGACACAGTGAAACAGATGTAAAAGACAAAATTCTGAAGAGTAATCTCTAGGCTATTGTTTCTGCCTCCCTTTTGAATAACACTCCTCCCTTCTTCCAACGTGTCAGCCCCTGCGGTTAATGCAGGTAATGCATCTCTCATTAGGACCTTTCTCCCAGCAATCTAAAGGTCAGGAAGAAACCAAGGTCAATTACCTATGGTTTTCTTGTCTCCGGGGAGTAATAATTTACATCTCCAAAAGAAACCCAATCCAAAAGGAATTTGCAGTAAATGGGAAACCTGTAGGCATTTCCTTGGAATAACTTTCAGGAAATTGTTTCACCTCTCCAGGGCAGGTTTTCTTTAGCATTCAAAATGTAGGGGCTGATTAAAGGGTATTAAGGTCTTTGTGGTTTTAACTTTTCATCATATTAGCATACCTATTACAGGTGTTGATCTCATCCTTGGTTACAATTGGGCAAAACCCATTTAAATCAAGATGTGATATTAACATATTGGTTTCAAGTGTATCCTTTCTAAAATATATTTCAATACATATTATTAAACACTTTGCAGCTTAATGGTCTCCACAAGCATTTCACAATTTTCTCATAAATCTGATTACGAAAACATCCTACATTTCAACTGATTTAATTCAACACCAAACCTGAAAATCAGATATCTATTCAAAACTTAAAAGACACCTTTACTATTTTGCATCACAAAACAGTAGTGCCAGAAGGCACATAAATCACTGAGGTGATTTATGATTTAGTCCACTGCACTCACATAAGAATAAAGAAGTAGTTCCAGAGATGTTCAAGCGATTTGGCTATGGTCACATATCCACACAAAGAGTAAGGACTAAAAGCTATTTAAAAGCCAGCCCTCTGTACTGGCTGGTGTGGCTCAGTGGGTTGCACGCCAGTCTATAAACCTGAGGGTTACTAGTTGGATTCCCGCCCAAACACGTGCCTGGGCTGCAGGCCAGGTTCCTATTTGGGGGCATGCGAGAGGCAACCACACATTGATGTTTCTCTCCCTCTCTCTGAAAATAAATGAATAAAATATTTTTTAAAAATCTTAAAAAAAAAGCCAGATCTCTTTACTTGCTGTCCAGTCTAATTTGATAATCCATCTGGCTGTTTCAAATAAATTATTTAGTATCAAAAGGGAATTACCTAGTCATGGTGTTCACTAGGACAAAAGCTAGTTCAACCTATTTATCTACTCGGCTGTTTTGACTAATCTAATGGGTGGCTATATTCACGAAGGATAACGTACGGAATCCTGGGTAATGTATCTCACCTTAGAAATTTTTAAAGAAACTGGCCTATCAAATTCACTCTCATTAGGACAATAAGAAATTTCATTGTAATTTTAAAATGGAATATCCTAATATTACAATACTAGTATAGTGTTTGAAGTTCACCCCTCTTTAGATGTTAATCAAAACACCAAGAATTTAGATTGTAAAAGTTTATTGATATGGTCAAAAAGCAAACAGGCAGACATTTGGTTATTTTTGCCACTACAAGTGTCATTTTTAATAGTATTTTAACAATGCATAACAAATAATATTTAAACCATTACTAGAAAAGTAAAGAGTCTACTTAAGGCACTTCAGATGAAAGCGAATTCCAACATTTCCACAAAAGCAACACTATTCTAAGTGTAGTAAATATCTGCTTTGTACAGATTTTAGCCACAATGCAACTTTTCTCCTTACATAAAAAGAATGTGCTCTTAAGGGAGATAAAACAAATGCGAAGAACGGTCATTCTTTCAATGCTCATGGCAAATTATCTGGAGCTAACACCGGTTACATGGCAGTAGTGTTTCCCTGGCCAGTCTGCACAAATCAGGGCATCTTCATACAAGTCTCGTAAGAATCACAGCATGTTTATTTGGCCTGAGACAAGTACAAGAACAGAGGGGGAGTCCAGAATCACACAATTTACAGGGGAGTAATTAACAAAAAGTGGCTCCACTAAAGGGTAAGAGTTAAGACTATATCCCTCCACCCACCAAATGTACTAAGAAAAACACATCAAAAAAACTCATATAAAACATTTCTTCTTAGATACTTATATCCATCTCTTTCTGCAAACCTCTATTATATAGGACTTTTAGATCACATGGGAGATTTATTAGATAGTAAATGGTAGCAGGCAGTCACAGTATTATCTTCATTCAATACTTCTACGATTTCTCTGTTTCACAATCATAATTCTCTTATTTCCGGAAGAGTGGCATTTCAGTGTACTCTTCATAACTATGGAGAGGTTAGACCTAGACCTAATGATAACCATCAGGTTTTTATTCTTCACAGAAATTTGGTTAGCACATAAGGTTATTCCCACTGACAAAAAAAAAAAAAAAAGACAATTCAAACTAAATCTCTTTAAATGCTTACTTTGTTTTACCACTTAAAGTGGAGAATAAAAGCTAAAATAATAGCAAACAAAGAACAGCTTTCAAGAAGCACTGACTTGCTATTTACAGGCAACACTTCAGTATTTCATGACTGTCTTTTCCTAATCTAGGGGAGTCCTTTTCCCAAACAGAAAGATTACTGAAATATGTTGTAACTGTAATACGAAAACCAAATTACCTAGATAAGCCTATTTTTTTTCGTTTAGGTACAAATGAAATAAGTGACGATGTTTAGCACTAAGCTACATTTTTATTATAGTGTCCTGCCTTAAATAAAACTAGGGAGACAGAATGAACCGGAAATCTTTCCAAATACAAGGTAGTTACTTCCATACTCATGCAGAAATCATAATTCTGTATTTAGAGATATTTTTGTAACATCTACAGCTACCAAGAGGCATAGATAGCCGGAACTGTATTTCAGTGGGAAAGATGGAGAAGGACTGGCTAGTCTTTTTTTCCCTAAAGGCTAGACATGTACTCGGAAGAACAGTGTTCTATTTTCAGAAGACCACACAGCATATATGATTTCTCTTCCCAAAAGGAAAAATGTGCAAAAGTATACACATCGATGCAAAAATGGAAAAGCTAAGAATGGATTCCTAATGTAGTACTTATATGCAATAGGTATAGGTATGTATATGCAGGAACACCTGGTTAGGACTCCCCCCACCTTTGGATAAGATAAAATCATATGGCCAAAAGTTAAGTAACATGGTTTTCAACCTTGTTCTAATTAAAATGGAGCCATAGTTTTAAAATTGTTATAATATTCTTAATACTATTAAATGAAATGTTCCATAAAGTTTAGTGGGAAGGGAAAGTAAAGAAAAGACTGTATCCAAATACTTCATGATTTTGACAAGAAACTGCTGTTAAGGCACTACACATCTTCTTTGGTTAAATGATTAACTATTTAAATCACTTGAAAAAAAAGAGGTAATACAAAATACACAAATTCGTTCTTCTTTTCGCACACACACCTTTCTTCATTTTATCAATTTCCATTACTCCAGTGTCTTCATAGCTCTGGGATCCTTTTTAGCTCATCAGAAAGCTGAAAGAAAAATATATACCAAACTATTAGTCTCTGGAAAAAGGTAGGCTTTACTTCTAATAAATATCTTGACTTGTAATAGAGCAAAGAGTGTTTGAGTGCAGGTATTGGGTTGGCCAAAAAGGTCGTTTGGATTTTTTCTGTAAGATGGCTCTTGTAGCGCTTAGTTGTCTTTAATGTCATTAGAAACAATGTTGTTATACTGTATTGTGACAGCTGTCATATCAGTGTGTATTTTAAAAAGACTTATCGAAATTGGTGAATTTTTGTGTAGCCATTTTAATATTGAAAATGGAAGAAAATACACATTTTCGGTGTATTATGCTTTATTATTTCAAGAAAGATAAAAACACAACTGAAATGCAAAACAAGATTTGGGCAGTGTAGGGAGAAGATGCTGTGACTGATCAAACATGTCTGGAGGGGGGGGCAGCCATGCTGGTTTTGGTAAAAAACTGCTGAACAGTCAGCGTGGTATGGGCACGTGTGCTCGTAAATCACCCATCCTGAAATGGGCAAATGCACTAAGTCTTAAGAAAAATTCACCAAAGCCTAATGCAGCCCCTCACAACAACGCCAGTTGGTCACAGATGCAGATAGGTTACTAGAACAGTCACTTAGCAGGGGAAGCCTGTACTACAAGGGGCCCGTCCTCCAGAAGGTAATTCCAGGTTTTCTTTTGGGTCTCTCCTCCTATGTAGGGACATTTCTCTTGGCTATGAACAGAGTAAAATCAAGAATTTGCAACCAGGTGAGTAATTTCCTCCCTGAGGTTTAGATATTTCTATGAACATTTCAAGATGTTCTTAAACATCCTTTTGCATGCTCTCTACAAACTGGATTTCAATCAAATGTTCTGTTTATGGCATCTAAAGTGCCCTGAAAAGCAGAGGTGAGAAGTCTTCAAAAACATTAAAAAAATAATTTTCTCCTCAAGAGGTAGTATAGCATGTAGACAAGGAACTGTGCTGACTAGATATGGTATAAGGTGTTCTCTACATTGTTTTATACATTTCTAGCTCTAATGAGGTGATGTTAGAATAACCCTGGAAAGATGTTCCTGAGAAATCGCATACTATTATCCATTATGATATCCACTATATCATAAATAAATTTTTATATGTAACATACTTAAATTAAAGACTCTCTTTGTTTTAGAAGCTAGAATAGTCTGGAGGTAAGAAAATATTATAAAGCAACATCAACTCTAATCTTTGTAAGTATAGGTAATTGCTATATAACTGAACAATAATCATACCTATATGGATATCCATGATATTTAGATCTGAAAACAGAGAGCAACCAACTGAAGAATAATACAACAAGTCCAATGCCAGCCACGCACATTACTGCAGAAAAACAAAAACAGAGTAAAATTAGCATGTTAAGTGTGATGAAGAACCAGGGCATAAATTTTAGTCTACAGTTCAAAGAGTGAAACAGAAGGGCTACAACTTACTGGTAAACTGCAACTTTCCAACACTTTACATGCCCATTCTTTTATCTTCAGGATTCTGCCTTCCCCTTTAATATGTGCTATTACAGTATAATAGAGTAGCTTCCTTTACATAGCTGTGCGATTTAATTATATGAATTAATGAATTCTTTTAAAGCCATGACAGTCAGGAATCTAGTGTTAAAACATTTCGCTACTGACAAGAAAAACACTTATTAACTCCTTTTAAATTCCTAAAAGTGGCCTTACTGCATTACTGATAAATACCGACTTAAGGACACCTGATGACATGTGACAGTCTCCCTTGAAAGTACTTTATCCACACACAGGTAGCTACACTGCCTGTGTGAGGTACTCATTCAACATGGACACCTCATTTTATTTTATTTTTTAAATGCTTGAAATTGTTCAATATGTTTGCTTAGGTCACGAATGGAAGACAGCAAGCAGAGGGTTGCTATTTTTTAATAAGCATTGATTGCAGCATGCATTAATTTTTTTAAAGATTTTATTTATTTTTATTTTTTGAGGAGGTAAGGAGAGAGAAACACCCATGTGTGGTTGCCTCTTGTGCACCCCCTATGGGGACCTGGCCTGCAACCTAGGCATGTGCCCTAGACTGGGAATCAAACCAGCGACTGGTTCGCGGGCAGGCACTCAATCCACTGAGTCACACCAGCCAGGGCTGGACACATCATTTTAAATGATGGGGAAAAACCCTGATTCCTTGCCCTAAATTCATAGTTCTCTCCATTAATCTCATATGCCCTGGTTTAGCATAGCAGTTAATGATCCTAACTCTAGATACTGGCCCCATAATGCCCAAGTATGATTCCCATACATTGAGACTCTAAGGCCCCAGACTAAGACTGGCTAAGGAGCATAAAGGCAGGGATGTGGGAAGGCATGCGTGCTACAGCAATGGATGCTCTAGGGAAATACACTTATGGGCCAATACTAAAAACCAATTTTAGTTCTCTTATATTGAAGGAGGAGTTTTTTGCTTTTATTATTTTGTTTTCAATTTTTAAATTATTTTATTGTTGTTCAATCACAGTTTTCTGCATTTTCTCCCCACAATTTTTCGCTTTTAAATTTTCAAATACCATGATCAGTGGCTAAAATATGAAAGTCAAAAATCTTTTCCTGAGTACTGTTGCATGCTCATTGTAGAAAAGTATTTTTTCCCCTAATCAAAATGCACACATATATACACATACAGTATCATTGTGTATATGTTTGTATTCTACTTTTTTCATATATCAGTTCAGGGTACACAGTAAGTGCTATAGAAGTTTTTAATATTATTTGTGATAATTTCATTAGGTTAGAATCTTAGAAATAGATCAAAGAGTGATTATTTTAATGTCTCCAAAATGTGTGACAGCTTAAATTCATGCCAACAGTGTAGCATCCAGATGGCTTTTTTCCTAGTAATGAATACTGAAACAGGCAATTTTTTAAAAGTCACGCAATTAAAGGATGCATATTAACTGAATAAAAAATTGATACATTAGGTATGTTTTTCCAATGTGTAAAGTTTCATTTTAATGTAGCAAAATAAGCATCTTCCAAATTTCAAACCCAATGTCATCATCATTTTTTATTTTTTAAGTTTAAAAAATGATTTTATTTATTCATTTTTAGAGAGAGGGAAAAGGAGACGGAGAGAGAAACATCCATTTGTTGTTTCTTGTGCGCCCCCTACTGGGGACCTGGCCCATAATCCAGGCATGTGCTCTGACTAGGAATCCAGCTGGTGACCTTTGGGTTCTCAGACTGGAGCTCAACCCACTGAGCCACACCAGCCAGGGCATTTTAGTAAATAGACTTTATTTACCTAGGTTAATTTTGATGAAATTTTAACTTTTTAACCATAAAAGGAAAAACTCTTAGATTGACTTCATGTAAGTAAAATTAAAATTACATTGTTGGCATTTTTTTGCAACAAATAACCAACGTGTGGATATTCTGATATATAAAAAATCCATGCAAACCAACAGGAAAAGGACAAAGACACTAATAGGTAAGTGGCAAAAGATAAAAAGACACTTTATAGATGGAAAAGCACAACAGCTAATAAACATTTTGGAAAATATTTAACCTCACAAGCTCACTAATAACCAAAGTACAAAATAAAATAACATTTCCCCCTTATCTGATCAGACAAGAAACACACCTGTACACACACTTTGTTAACAAGGTTATCTGATGCTGATAAGATTACAGTGAAAGCATTCATACATACCACTAGTAGGAATCTAATGGTCACATTTAGGGAAAGATTTGACATCATCAGTTTAAAACATCAAGAAAACTGAAAATACACGCAGGACCACGGTCATTCGACTACTGGGAATCTACTTTAAGGTATTAATATGAAATGAGGATAAAGCTTAATATACCATGATAGTCACTAAAGAAGACTTTATCATAAAGAAAGAAAAAAACTAAATGCCTAACAAAATCAGAGCAGTTAAGTAAAGTACAGGATAAAGTATAAACTTAAAATTATGTAAGGAAAATATTACTGAATTATTTAACTCCATTTAAAAAGGGGGAGTACAAGATTCAAAATTTTAGACTGGAGCTTTAAAGATGTTTTTACAAATGGAACTGTTATTACATTAGTTTTTTTAATGGTGAAATAATGGATAACTCTCCCCCCAAGTGTTTCATAATCCTATTTCTCTCCACATTTTATATAATTAGGATATATTACTTTTAAAATAGTAAAGAAGTAGAATAACTTACTTATAAACAAGAGGGGAAGTAATTAAGGGGTCATCATTTTTTCTTTATTAAAGGCAGAATTGGCATATGATATGACTTACTCTTTCGCTTTCCAATATCCATGTCAGATGTAGCAGCTTCACACAAAAGCACCATCCCTAAGGTAACCCCGCCATCTTAAAAAACTGTTTAAGGAAAAACTCACAGACACAAAAGACATCCCACTTCTCTATTCCTAGTCCTAGTCTTTCACAAAGAAAATGAAACTAGATATATAAATCCACAACATTTAATTACTGCAAATAAGTAACCTTGGGTCTAAACAGCATAATCATTTACTATGAAGATATAACAAAAATATTAAGGTTGAAAAATTGCTTATTTGTAAAAGTCAAAATTGCTATTTTAAACAAATGTACCGGTGTAACTTACAGATGAACTATGAGTTTTCCTGCGATAGGACTTTGATGTAACATTGCCGGATAGTCTTACAACTTCTGCTTCAACCTCATACGTATTTTAAAATATTAAAGACATTTTGAATAACATTTCAACCACTGTCCAAAAAAGGACATACTTAAAATATACACCATTTAGATAGAATAGCAACTAATTTTTATTTGAAAAATAACTTCCCAAAGATTCTCCAGAATTTCAACAATTAGCCTTTAAAGTACCAATTACTTTATCTAATTTTGTCCTATTCTAATTAAAAAAGAAAACGCCACATGGCATGACCTCACTTTTATGAAGCTTATTATAGAAGCTACATAAATACAAAATAGATCTATCAAGCAAATAGGCAACACATACCATGGCTGAATGCTAAAATAAACAAAATCTATTTAAAACAAATAGAATGTGTTCTCACAGAAAAGAGATTCACCCTGCAGTTTGGTTAATACAAACAGCAGGTAAAAGTGCCCAAATTAATTATGCATACACGCATGCACACTGTATGCTCTGCATGTGGGTGTTATTAAGCAGAAAGGGAAACAAAGGTGTTCAGATAAGGCCTAAATGAGTAAGTGGCTCTATAATTTGTCTATTCATCCCTTCATTACCATCTTGCACTTTCTCTCCCACAGCCTCTTCTTAGGAATGATGCCCATGCATCATAATTTTAGTTGCTTGGCCACAACGTCTTCTCCAGAAATTATTTTTTCTTCCTGAGTTACTTAAATCCAGGTACATGTAAAGATCGATCATTTCTTTAGGCTTTGTCTACAGAGTACTCTGATTAAAGGTTGACACTTTTATATTTGGAATGGTTTATTTCTGTTTCATGGTCTATATGCTTTTTGTTTGAGTGAGTTTTTCATCTCGCAATATACCACCAGGGTTTCTGTGTGCTGTTCTCAGTTACCAAGAGCTATGATGCACTTCTTTGTATATGGTTTCCTTTCATTTACTGATTCTTTAAACTTTTACTAACACTGCTTAGTACATGGCAGTCACTGCCCACTATATGCTGGAGTTACAAAGCTGGATGAAATATAGACCCTTCCTTGGACAAGTTTACACTTTAGTAGGGAGAGACAATGAAATAAATAATAAATAATCATGATTAAATGTTACCCTGGGATAACTGAATAGGAAATAGAGGAGGTGGCATTCCAGAACTAGGCTACTAAAAGAGCTAGTAGAATCAAAGTACCTTAATACATGATGAAGGAAAAGATATTTACATAAAATGAAACCTAATTACAAAATTCTGGGAAAATGTTTAAATAACCCTGATTACTATTGGCCAAGGTAGATTTTAAAAATGACCTACAATTTTTGGCCTATTGAATTAGCAGTGAACAAAAAAAGAGGACACAGAACAACGGGGACGATGTGCCAGGGACGTCAGTGCACACATACACTTCCGGCAGCAACCCCCACCTTTTTGTAGCAAAACCCTTTTGGGAAACAATTTGGACAAAACATCAAGAGCAAAAGACAGATTCATACACTTACTGCTGGAAATTTGGAGGTATGCCAAATTATTTTTATATCTAAGAAAACATTCTTTGCAATGTTCAATAATAGAATAACTGAATTATGATATATCCATTATATAAACATTAAGAATGACTTTCTTTTCCTTGCCTTAATTACTTTCTTATTTCTCTGTAATTCTCATGCACTTTTGTAACTATGAAGGTCATACAATGATATAGAAAATGTTATTACATTAAGAAACTGAACTACAGGCAAAGTATGTCTTTACCAAAAAAAGGGAACTCCTCCCCTGCCTACCCCCAAATATACATATAAACAAAGAATGCAGGGATATATGCAAAAAATGAACATAGAATTTAATACTAGTGTTTTAGATTACAGGTAAACAATTTCTATATTGCTACTTTATTTTATTTTTTCAAGTATAACGATTATGATTAACATCATTATCAGACAGGTAAAGACAATTTTAAAAAGTCGTTTCTGAGTTCAACATCAATCTGTAGTTACACAGACCTTGTTGATTTCTTAGGGTAGCTTCTACTTTATTTTTTAGATTTAAATATATTTAATGCATGATTCCATTTATATAAAGTTTGAAAGTTGCTCAAACTAATGTGGGGGGGTGCTCTGAGATGTGAGTAAAGTTTTATTTCTTCATCTGGGTGCTGGTTACACAGTTGCGGTCATTTCATGAAAATTCATCAAACTGTACACTTAGGAATTGTAAACTTTTCTGCTGGAATACTATACTTCAAATTAAAAAGTTTAAAATATAATTTTAAAACATGCTCAGTAGATCAGGCGACTCATACAATTTGCTGTATTAATCATGCAGTAAATTGTAAAATATTAAAAATGATCAGTATGTGGATATTTTCTAAAATCATTGCTACTAGTAGCCTTATTATATCAATTACTACTCATAATGTATATGAGTAGTCTCATATATTATATTAAGTCATTATATTAATGTTCTTATCAACATTAAAATTTTTTTAGAGATTTTATTTATTTTTAGAGAGGGGATGGGAGAGAGGGAGAGAAAATCAGTATGGTTGCCTCTTGTTTGCCCCCTACTGGGGACCTGGCCCACAAGAGAGGCATGTGCTTCTACACTGGGAATCCAATCAGCAACCCTTAGGTTCTCAGACTTGTACTCAATCCACTGAGCAATGCCAGCCAGGCAAAAATTAAAAAATTCTTAATTGCCCTGGCTGGTGTGGGTCAGTGGATTGAGCGTGGGCCTGCAAACCAAAGGGTCACCAGTTCAATTCCCAGTCAGGGCACATGCCTGGGTTGTGGGCCAGGTACCCAGTAGTGGGTGCGTGAGAAGCAACCACACATTGATGTTTCTCTCCCTCTCTTTCTCCTTCCCCTCTCTCTAAAAATAAATAAATAAAATCTTTAAAAAAAAATTCTTAATCAAACTTTGAGATTTGAGTCTTTAGGCTTTGTGTCCAGTAAAAAAAAAAAGCATGTGTTTTATGTCTTCTACCAAGTTCCCTACATCTAACAAAATTAAACAGCTTTATTAATTGTCTCACCATTATACCTAGCACACAGTATAGAAGGTGCTGTCTTGTAATCTGCACACATCGTTTGTCCCAGTACTACAAGCTCCTTAGAAAAATGCATTCACAGCATTTGGAAAAATAATTGCTCGGAAAACATTACCTTCCCAACCACTACCAATAAAGCAAAAACAAAATAGAGAAAAAAAAATCACCATGAAAAAAATTCCCATCCTATTTGTATCCTATTAACCAAATGTGTATCCTATTAACCAAATTTATAAGAAACTCTGTATTCCAATAGGCTTACAATCCTGTTTCAAATGTACATGAGAACTTAAGATGTTTAACCTTTAGGTAAAAGGAAAAAGTAAGAAACTTCTAATTTCTTAAACTTATATAATTATATTAAAAAATTCAGGACAAAGCTAAAAACCAAGAGACTGAAAATCAAATAACAGGTTACAATTTTAACTGCCCTTTTGCTCCATTGTTCAATTTCAAAGTACAATTAATTGAGATCATTTCCAGATACTGTAAAATTACCCAGGTACAATAATTGGTTAATCTATCAAATCATAAACAAACATTTTCAACTTAAATTTTGGAGAAATTTGAAATAAGTCAGACCTAAAAACACAGCTGCCATTTGATCTCCCTTACTGTGGAATTTAAATAGATATATATTAGAAATTTATAAATATGTATTTATATATTTTATAATTGTATACGATACAAATATATTTATATTATATATTCATAAATATATTTGTATATTTAATTTATATTTCTATATTGGGGGTATATATATATATATAAAAGCTTTCAGATAGAGAATAGATTGGCACTTGCCCAAGGTAAGTGGTGGGAAGTGGGAGAAATAGGTGAACTGTTTTTTTGTTTTTTAGTTTAAATAAATTGAATACAAATAAATAAATTTTATAATTTGGAAAAAAAGGTTAATATTTTTCTTTCAATCTTCTTTCTCATCATAGGGACTAGTTATTTATTATTAATCTTTTCAGCTCACCATTCCGTGGCTGAATAGATTAAATCCCCTGACTCCAGGCTGAATATTTTTCAAGATTTCATTTATTTACCTTTAGAGAGAGGAGAAGGGAGGAAGAAAGATAGGGGGAGAAACACTGATAGGCTGCCCCTTGAAAGCCCTCAACTGGGGACCTGGCCTGCAACCCAGGTATGTGCTTTGACCAGGAATCTAACTGATGACCTTTTGGTTTGTGGCATGACACCCAACCTACTGAGCCACACCAGTCAGGGCCAGGCTGAATTTTAAGCAGTAAATTTATTTTCCATATTACATATGAATATTATTTAAGAAAATATCATTTTTCCAAATGTTGCCCTTCAATTACAACCAAAAGCTTAATTTTTTTCAGAATATTTCCCTTAAACTATCTCTATTAAATCACTGACATAGTAAAATAAGGAAAGATATACAGGCGTGGGCATGAGTAGGTTTATAGTTGTTCATATTAAATAATATAATAAATAAGTAATACAAGTGGTTTCGTATACTTACAACTGTAAACCTACTTTTGTCCATGCTTCAGCACAAATATTTACTAAGGGTAGAGTTTCCAGGGGGTTTGATATTTTCTTTTTAAAGTTGAGTCTTGTTTAAGGTTTTATTTATTTTTAGAGAGAGGGGAAGGCAAGGAGAAAGAGAGGGATAGAAACATCAATATGTGGCTGCCCCTCACATGCCCCCCCACCATTGGGGACCTGGCCTGCAACCCAGGCATGTCCCCTGACTGGGAATCAAACGGGCGACCCTCTGATTCACAGGCCCGCGCTCAATCCACTGAGCCACACCAGCCAGGGCTGATTTTTTTCTTTATACTTAACAGTTTTCTTCCTGTTCTTTAAAATCGTAGACTGATTCAAATTAAACATTCCATTCTTGCCTGGAGGATCCCAGTCACTTAATTTACAAGTACAATTTCTAAGAGTTGCCACAATTTACAAGCAAAGTACACAGCTTCAAATAAGGAGCTTCTGAAGACAAAAATCCCACATTTCTCTAAACTTTGTAGTTTCCAGGAAACAGAACCCTGTCCACTTCACAGTCCAGGACTGATGCTGACCCCTTTACACTTAGTCTGGTTCTGGTTTTGCTTTGAGCATATCATAAGATTGCTTCATTTACATTTTACCTAAGCCCTACTCCTTCTTCAAATCTTAGAACTCTGTCTCTCTTTAGGTAAGATGTCCCTTGGTTCCCCCCATATGCAATCTGCCTTGTAGCAAGATCCAAAGAACCTGGCTTTGTCAGACTCCGGTTTGTCCCCGATGGTCTTTAGTTGATTAGGCTAGGACTTATGACATAGTAATATAATTCCAAAGATATTATTACTTGCATTAATAAGACAGTAGCCACAACCAAATTCTGTGGAGAGAATACTTCAGTGTGAGAAAAAAACGCAAATTAAAACACAGCCCAAGGACTTATAAAGAGGATACTAAACAGAAGAACAATATGTGTTTCAGCTACAAACTGGGCTTGGCTGCTCCCATGGATATAATTCTGGAGGGGAAAAAGACAAAATTAAATCTTTAAATATACAATGAATTTTGGTATCCTAATCCTAAAATGGGCTATTTTCAAACTATACGAACTGATTGATTCACCTTATAAATGTAGCCATTCATAAACGGTTCTGTGGCATTCATCAGTAAATAAATTTGGCTAAAATAAAAACTATTTCTGTTATTTATGTTTTCTTTTCATTGTACTTATACTATGTTTTCAACAACAGAATATTATATGAGAAAACTAGTATTTCAGTGTGTAAGACTGGGAGGTACATAATGTAGCTCCATGAAGATAGGATCGTGTTTTTCTTGTTTATCACTATATCTAATAATACCTAGCACAGTGCCTAGAAGCAACAGACGCTCAAGGACTTGATCAAACGTTATATTTAGCTGAAGGCTGACTTTCATTCTTAGCTAGGTTATTCAAAAGGATTCATCAAATGGGATAAGAAACTCCCCACTTTTAAGAGTACTGCATCTTCTTTTTGGCAACTGAAGCTCATTAACAAAAAGAATGAAAATCCAAAGCTAAAATCTAGTTCCCTCACTGCTGGTCTCTCAGGCTCATAAGCATTAAGGTTAACTGTGGTATCCAATGGAAAGAAATCCTGGCTTCTCTTACCACATGTCCCGTGTGGGGATTCTTATGGGCATACGGTGGCCCTCTTATATGATTCCACATCTGGCCAGATGTCATAGCAAGCACAAAACACTACGGAACAAAAAATAATGAAATACTCATATAACATAGTACAGCCGTTCCCACCTGGAATAAACCGACAGGTGTATGAAAAGTGCATCTACTCAAGTAATACATGAAGAACATTGTTTTCCAGATAAATAATTTCTTAATTAAGGGCTTGTCTTTCACCACAAGGATCACAAGACCAAATACTTACTTTGAAAGAAAAACACCATTTTAAAATTATCAATAAGCTGATACAGTTTTAAAATTGAATATTCAAAAGCCTTTTAGAAGATTATTTCCAAAAGAACTGCAGATTTTCTAGAGGTGACAGTCTATCACTAAGGCTGAAAAAACTGGGGGTGCAATCAGTTCTCCCAAGCTTTGGCCATCCTAATGAGATAATGGAGGAAACAAACCGATCTTAAGGTATAAAATAATAATAATAATATATGAAATCCTTGCCACAGGTAAGAAATAAACAAAATGCTACCTAACAATGCAATACTAGTTTTATTCATACAATTTTCTTCTAAAATTCACTCACCAGAGCTGCAAAAGCCCATCCGGTTTTATTAAAGAGAAATTCCATATTGCTTCTTCGAAGATACACAAGTCCACCAATAACAGCTAAAAGCAATCCCAACATAAGGGGACCAGCATAATTTGGGGGTCTTATTACTCTAATCTAATGGGAAAGAGAGAAAAACATGTTAAAGTATGAAACTGATTATACAGGTCAAAGTAATTTGAAATGAAAGCAATCGAAATCACTGTGGTTGCTCTTAGGAAAGATTACATCTCTTTATTCTCATCTTAATCAAGAATCTACAGTGTATCTTGAAATGGGATGGGATGGGTACAAAATTCTGTTTAACCACAACATAACATCTTTTAGATTACAGTATTTGCCAAGTACAACTAGATAATCCATGGACTTAATAAGGTCAAAAGAGTGGTTTCCATGCTGAATTCAGTGATAGAGGGTGTTTTGTAATTTCACGCTTTCATCAGGATGATTCCGTGAAATGCTACTCATGTGTGAAATGCTACTTCTGTGAAATAGACTGCCCAACGATTACCACCTCGGTGATGTGTGGACAAGACCAATCGGGACCTCTCCAGTAAGATTCCAAGTGGATAACGGCAAAGTAACTTTCTACAGAGTAGGGAAACTTACGGTGACATCAGTTCTGTCAGCAATCCAGCGGGCAATCTGCTCAGCTGAAAAACCACGCACCTGCAACTCATACGTATCTCCCCTTTTGGGTTTCCCTTTCGCCGGAAAGTTGATGAAAGTTGGCGCTGAATTCATGTTCAGCTGAATAAAAAGAAGTCCATGAAATATAAGTTTTTGAGGGGAAAAAAATCTTAATGGCAAATATTATCTTGAAAATTAGGCATTTTATAAAAATGAGGAAGCCCAGGGTTAGGTAGGTTGAGTGATTTGCTTTAGGAAAGTGGTAAATGATGGAGCCAGGATTCAAGTCCAAGGCTGCCCGTGACCTTAATTAGCACACTTTACTGGCCAAATATAAAGCCCTAGCTAAGAAACCCATATTTTACTCTTTTAGAATGGAAAACCTCCCATACTGCCAACATTTAAAAAAAAGAATTTTATTTATTTATTTACTTAACAGATTTTATTTATTTCTAAGAAAAGGGAAGGGAGGGAGAAAGAGGGGGAAAGAAACATCGATGAGCAAGAGATACACGGATTGGTTGCCTTTCCCACACCCCCCCAACTGGGGACTCAGCCCGCAACCAAGGCATATGCCCCGACTGGGAGTCAAACAGGTGACCTTTCCATTCTCAGGCCGGCAACTCAATCTGCCGTGCCACACCGGCCAGGGCCTTTTTTTTATTTTTTTTATTTTTAATAGTTCATGACACATTGAAAACAAAGCTCTAGCCTTGGCTGGTGTGTCTCAGTGGATTGCGTTGTAGCCTTCGAACCAAAAGGTTGCTGGTTCGATTCCCTGTTAGGTAACTGACTGATGTTTCTCTCACACACAGATACTTCTCTCCCTATCTCCCTCCCTTTCCCTTCCTCTATAAATAAAGAAATAAATCTTTTTTAAAAATCTGCAGTTATGTGTTTGGTGTACAGAGTGCATGAAGTGAGGAGGACTAAAGAATTTTGACTTTAGTCTATATGCCGCTATTTCCAAGAGTGCGTTCCATAAAGTCTAGTCAAAATACTCCATTGAAAGGTCCACTAACTTGGGAAATTCTGCACATTACAGTCCACCACTGGAATGAAAGTTAGAACAAATTTCAGCACGTTACAGTCTATGAGGAGTCCTGTGTTGGGAGACAACTCTCCATGAGTTTCTGCTTGTCTTGAGAGCAGAGGCACTGCCTGCCTTCATTCTGGATGATCTTCTCAAGGACATTTGGGTAGCCTTAGAAGATAGAGTCTCTCTCCAAAGCAAACAGCATGCATGCTTATTTATTACTGCCATAGCTTTTAAAAATATATATATATATATTTATTTATTTTAAAGACAGGGGGCAGGAGGAGAGATAAGGAGAGAAACATCAATTGTCTGCCTTTCATACGTGCCAGCCTGGGGACCAAACCTGCAACCCAGGCATGTGCCCTGATAGGGAATCGAACAGGTGACCTTTTGGTCTGTGGGAAGACGCCTAACCAACTGAGTCACACCAGTCAGGGGCATAGAAGATTTGATTTTCCAAATATTGGAGTTTCGTTCCCATAATGCAACCCACTGGCCCTCTTTGCACTGTACTATGGGAAGTAGGGGCTGAGGAATTGGTACAAGAAAGTACTGACACTTTGGCTACTGTTGTTGATGTGAGTTATAAAGTCCTTTAACTCTGGCCCAGGAGTGTTATGTCTTCTGCCAGTATTTATGAAACTGTGGCAGGCTAACCTGTTAGCTTGCAAGTAGAGTAAAACTTTAGACCGTGCACAGTTCTTAATATTCTGAAGTAGAAAATAACATTAAATTAAAAAAAAAACTAGTGTTTATGAAATTAAATTTCCCCCCAAGAATTCTTAATACCCTCTATAAAAAAACTCTGGGAACTGCCCTGGCTGGTGTACCTCAGTGGATTGAGTGCTGGCCTGTGAACCAGAATGTCACTGGTTCAATTCCTGGTCAAGACACATGCCTGGGTTGCAGACCAATTGATGTATCTCTCACACACTGATGTTTCTCTACCTCTCTTTCTACCTCCTTTCCCCTCTCTCTATAAATCAATCAATCAATCAATCAATCTTTAAAAAAAATTCTGAGAACTGTTTTAGCAGGCAATATGGAGAAAGTACTATATATGGATGGTAAGTGAAGGAGTTAAAAGGCTACTGCATTAGTTCGAATGAGAGAAGATAAGGGTCTTGGAATGTGAAGGGTACATGGTATAGGGGTGTCCAACCTTTTGCTGTCTCTGGGCCACACTGGAAGAAGAGAAGTCTTGGGCCACACACTAAATACATTGCAACATGGAATAAAAAAAATCTCATGATGTTTTAAGTAAATTTACGATTTCGTGTTGGGCCACATTCACAGCCATCCTGAGCCATACGCAGCCCGCGGGCTACAGGTTGGACACCCCTGCAAGATGAAGATAACAAAGAACTACCACGAATGATATAGAACACAAGAGGACAGCTTTGGGTGGAAGTGGGACAGCAAACAGTTTCATCCGAGACATAATGAATTTTTGGATTTGTAAGTCATTCACGTAAAGCTCTACAATAAAAAGTTAAACCCAAATCTTTTCTTTCATACTTTATACAATTATTATTGAATAAAAATGTCCAAATATATGAATTAGACATATTTATAAAAAGAAAAAATTGACCCTATGTCTTTGAAGGTACTGATTGAATCTGCCTCTTTATATGCAAACAGGAAAGGACTACTACAGAGGCTAAAGTTAAAAATACATTTGAAACTTATGGTTTCTGGTTGTGCTTGTAAAGAGCTTGAAAGTCACTACTCCACTGTAACAACAGGTTAAAAAAAAAAAAAAAAAGCTGAAGAAACTAAAAAATCAACTGTTCTTGGATCCCTAAGAGGAGGAGAACATCAGGCAAAACAAGAGAGACGAACAGGCAAAAACAGGAAGTCAGTACTTATACCAAGAGAGCTATGAGTAGAAACTGCCTGAGGAACCATCGCCAGCGTAGAAAAACCCGGCCTGTAAATGATGAATTGCTGAAGGCTCAGAGCGCACCACTCAAGAGTTAAAAGCTCCAGGGGCACAGGATCATGTGGGGGGCGGGGAGCTACAATACTGTGAGATTTACCTCAGAAATTCCACTAGGTTCCCACAGTAGAGAAAAATGCTCTCATGCTTCTGGCAGGGGGAGGGGAAACATGATTTTGAAATAAAATACTCCAGAGCACTCTGTTTTTCTTAACAAGGCCTGTCCTCGGTGGAAACTAGTTAGCCAGAACCTAACCTGCTGCGGTATTATCAGAGCCTAAGTGACCTGGAAGAAGGGAAACACCCAACTCCAGTTCACTCCACCTGCCCTGACCCTTAAGAGGGGAGAGAGGGGAGAAAAACAACTGAGAAACTCTGGAGAAGTTCACAGTTCAGACGCACAGGCTCGCTAAAACACAGAGATCTAATCACAGGACCACAGAACATGCCCTTCCCATCTCACCACCACATCACAAAAGCCAATTCACAGCAGTTCCTTTTACCCAGTAATCATATCTATCTATGAAGAAAACAGTTACAAGGCATATCAAAAGTAAAAAGAAAATAATTTGAAAACAAAGAGCAAGTATGAGAACTACACAAGGCAGGAGTGTTGGAATTATCAGACTGGGATTTTTTAAAAATGTTTTATTGATTATGCTATTACAGTTGTCCCATTCTATTCCCCTCTGCCCTGTACACCCCCTCCCACCTGCATTCCCCCCCTACAGTTCATGTCCATGGGTCACACATATAAGTTCTTTGGCTTCTACATTTCCTACACTATTCTTACCCTCCCCCTGTCTATCTTCTACCTACCATCTATGCTCCTTATTCTCTGTACCTTTCCCCCTTCTCTCCTCCTCCCACTCCGCCACTGATAACCCTCCATGTGATCTCCATTTCTGTGATTCTGTTCCTGTTCTAGTTGTTTGCTTAGTTTGCTTTTGTTTCTGCTTTAGGTTCGGTTGTTAATAACTGTGAGTTTGTCATTTTACTGTTCATATTTTTCATCATCTTTTTCTTAGATAAATCCCTTTAACATTTCACAGAATAAGGGCTTGGTGATGATGAACTTCTTGAACTTGACCTTATCTGGGAAGCACTTTTACCTGCCCTTCCATTCTGAATGATAGCTTTGCTGGATACAGTAATCTTGGATGTAGGTCCTTCTGCTTAATCTTGGGGAATGTAATGATGATGTGCCTTGGTGTGTTCCTCTTTGGGTCCAACTTCTTTGGGACTCTCTGAGCTTCCTGGACTTCCTAGAAGTCTATTTCCTTTGCCAGATTGGGGAAGTTCTCCATTATTTGTTCAAAGAAGTTTTCAATTTCTTGCTCTTCGTCTTCTCCTCTGGCACCACTATGATTTGGATGTTGGAATGTTTAAAGATGTTCTGGAGGTTTCTAAGCCTCTCCTCATTTTTCTGAGTTCTTGTTTCTTCATTCTGTTCTGGTTAAATGTTTCTTTCTTCCTTCTGGTCCACACCATTGGTTTCAGTCCTGGTTTCCTTCCCGTCACTGTTGGTTCCCTGTACATTTTCTTTAATTCACTTAGCATAGCCTTCACTTTTTCCTCTATTTTGTGACCAAATTCAACCAATTCTGTGAGCATCCTGATTACCAGTGTTTTGAACTGTGCATCTGATAGGTTGGCTATCTCTTCATTGCTTAGTTGTATTTTTTCTGGAGCTTTGATCTGTTCTTTTGTTTGGGCCATTTTTTTGTCTGGGCGCACCGGTCTGGATGAATGTTTGTTCTTTAACTCCTTGGCTGTTGGACTTCCATAGAGTTCAATTTACTGTCAGTTCTGGTTGTTTTTTGTTTTTGAATTTGTTGTTGCCCTTCTTCTGGTTGTACAAGAAGGCACAGTGTGTCTACCTACACCTCCATCTTGGCCGAAAGTGCAGATTGGGAATTTTTAAAAAGCTATGATTACTATGCTAATGGATCTAATAGATAAAATAGACTACATGCAAAAACAGATGGGCAGTGTAAGCAGAGAGATGGAAATCCTAAGAACTGGAATGTCAGATGAAAAACAGTGTAACAGAAATGAATAATGCCTTTGATGGGCTTATTAGTACACTGGACAAGGCTGAGGAAAGAATCTCTGAGGTGGAGAATATATCAATAGAATCTTCAAGAACCAAAGAGAAAACAAACACTAAAAAATAGAACAGACTATCCAAGGACCGTGAGCCAACTACAAAAGGTGTATACGCATAACATACACATAATGGAAATACCAGAGAGAAAAGAGCAGGAGCGATATTTAAAACAGTAATAGCCCTTGCTGGTGTGAATCAGTGGATTGTGTGCCAACCTGCAAACCAAAGGGTCGCTGGTTCGATTCCTAGTCAGGGCACATGCCTGGGTTGTGGGTCAGGAACCCAGTAGGGGGTATGTGAGAGGCAACCACACATTGATGTTTCTCTCCCTCTCTTTCTCCCTTCCTTCCCCTCTAAAAAATAAATCAATAAAATCTTTTAAAAAATAATAGTAAAATAGTCATGACTGAGAATTTCCCTCAAACTGAAGTCATATTTCAAATCACAGACCTAGGAAGCTCTGAGATCATCAAGCAGGATAAATGTCAATTGAACTATATGCAGGCATATAATTTTTAAGCTGCAGGAAATCAAAAATAAGGGGAAAAACTCTAAAAGAAGCCAGAGAAATAAAACATCTTACCAATACAAGAAGGGAGATCTAAGAATTATATCCAGTTTCTCTTCAGAAACCACGCAAGCCAGAAGAGAGTGGAGTGAAAGTTAAAGTGTGGAGAGAAAAAAAATCCCCACAAACTTAGAATACTGTACCCTGTGAAATTATTTTTCAAAAATGAAAGAGAAATAAAGACTTTCTCAAACAAAAACTGAGAGAACTTCTCACAAGATATATTAAAAGAAGTTCTATAGAGAAGGAAAGTGTCTAGACAAAGAACATGTATGAGTGACCCATGGACATGAACAACAGGGTGGGGACTGACTGGGGGTGGGGGGGACAGGGCAGAGGAGAGCAAAGGGGGAAATTGGAACAACTGTAATTGAACAATAAAAACACTTTTATTTTTCTTATTCCTAATTAATCAAATAGATAATTTGTTCAAAATAACACGAACGATGTTTTCAGTGGTGTGTGTGCATGTATGCTTATATATAAGTGAAATTAATGACAGGAAATATACAAGGTATAAGTGCGGAGAATTAGGATTATTTTGTTATTATAAGGTTCTCAACACTTCCCATGAAGTGGTATAGTGTAATTTGAAGTGCACTTGGATTAGTTGTAATTGTATACTGCAAACTCTAGGGCAACCTCTAAAAAAGCAAAAAAAAAAAAAGTATAACCAATATGCAAACAAAGGAGAGAGAATGGAATCATACAAAAACACTCCATTAAAATCACAAAGGGCAGAAAAATATTGTAGGAACAAAAAACAAGGGCAACAAATAGAAAATAGTAATGAATATGGCAGATATTAATCCAACTATACCAATAATCACCTTGAATATCAAAGGTTTGAGTGCACCAACTGAAAAACAAATTGTCAGCATGATTCATAAAATAAGACCCAAGTATCTGTTGCCTACAAGAAACCCACTTTATTTATTTATTTAAAGATTTTACTTATTTATTTTCAGAGAGGAGGAAGGAGAAAGAGAGGGAAACATCGATGTGCCAGAGAAGCATTGATTGGTTGCCTCTTGCATGCACCCCGACTGGGGACTGAACCCACAACCTAGGAAAGTACCCTGACTGGGAATCAAACTGGTGACCCTTCACTTTGTGGGAGGATGTCCAACCCACTGAGCTACACCAATCAGGGCAGAAACTCACTTTAAATATAAAGACACCTAGCTTTGTGCAGTGGCAGTATTGTAGGCAATGAGGTTTACCTGAGGCACAATCATTGCTAACTGTTTAAAAATGAATAAACATAAAGACATTTATAGATTAAAAGTAAATGAATGGAGGAAAATATACCATGCTAACAGTAATCAAAAGAAAGCAGGAATAGCTATATTCACTTCAGAAAAAGACTTTAAAACAAGGAAAGGTATCAGAGATAAAAAGAGCATTACATGATGATACAGGTTTATTTTCCAAGAAGACATACCGATCCTTAATGTGTATGCGCCTAACAAGAGTGTCAAAGTATATAAGGCAAAAACTAATAGAACTGCAAGGAGAAACAGATAAATCTATTATCATAATGAAGATTTCACCACCCCCTACAACACCCAATGGACAGATCCAGCAGGCAAAGAAACCCGTAAAGACAGAGTTCATTGCTGATGGGAATGCAAAATGATACAGTCACACTGGAATATAGTTTGGCAGTTCCTTACAAGACTAAACATACTCTTACCATATGATCCACAATCATGCTCCTTGGTATTTACTCAAAGTAGTTAAAAACTTTTGTCTGTACAAAAACCTGACCAGAGATGTTTACAGCAATTTATTCGTAACTGCCAGAATTAGAAGCAACCACAATGTCCCTCAGTATATGAATTGATAAACAAACTCTGGAACATCCGGACAATGGAATGTTATTTGGCAATAAAAAGGAATGAGCTATCCAGCCATAAGAAGACATGGAGGGCCCTGGTTGGTATAGCTCAGTGGATTGAGCACGTGCCTACAAACCAAAGAATCACTGGTTTGATTCCCATTCAGGGCACATGCATGGGTTGCGGGCCAAGTCCCCAGTGAGGTATGCGCGAGAGGCAACCACACATTGATGTTTCTCTCCCTCTCTTTCTCCTTCCCTTCCTCTCTCTCTAAAAAATAAAAATAAATAAAAAATAAAAAGAAGACATGGAGGAACTTTAGTACATATAAGTGAAGGAAGGCAATCTAAAAATTCTACATACTGTATGATTCTAACTATACTGCATTCAGGAAAAGGCTAAACTAAGGAGACAGTAAAAATATCAATGGTTACCAAAAGTTAGGGGGGGAGGGATGAAGTGGCAGGATATGGATGATACCATATTAATGGACAACTGTCTTTATACATTTGTCCATATCAGTAGAATGTACAAGACCAAGAGTGAACCATAATGTAAACTGTGCATTTTTGGATATTATGATGTGTCAATGTATGTTCATCAACTGTAAAAATGTACCACTTTGGTGGGGGATGTTAAATGTGGGGGAAGCTATCCATGTGTGGGAGCAGGGCGTATATGGGAAATCGCTGTATCTACCCCTCAATTCTGCTGTGAACCATAAGCTGTTCTTTAAAAATGGTCTTAAGTTTTGAAAAAATCCAGATTAGAGAGGTCATGATTGATAAGAGCCTGTACATATGGGATTTAGGGCACAGGAAAAGGGTCAAACTTTGAACGAGAAGGAGCTTTTCCACTAAAACAAGAAGGATGGGAGTAAAGACAAGTACCTAGCTCTACTAATAACTTCAATATTACACTGGTGGCGTAATGATGGATTAGTGGTGTGATTTAAAAAGTTACTTGACCCCTGGATGGTGTGGCTCAGTGGACTGAGTGCCGGCCTGTGAACCAAGAGGCTGTACTTCTATTCTCAGGGCACATGCCTGGATACAGGGCCTATACAGGCCGGTAGGGGGTGTGCAAGAGGCAACCAATCAATGTGTCTCTCCTTTTCTCCCTTCCCTTGTCTCTGAAAATAAATAAATCAAATGTTTTTTAAAAAGTTACTTGAGGAGTATTTGAGATCTTGCTCCCTGGCATATGTTGTCAGTCTGACTCAAACTTTTTCTTCAAAGTTAATTGAAAAATTGTCCACTAAAAATGGTTAAAATGGTAATTTTTATTATGTATATTTACAATTATATATATGCACACACATCTATATAATTGACTTGATTACTGCCCAGTTTCTATATTCTAATAGGTTAAGCATTGACCATTACATTTCATGTGAGCTCAAGTTTAACTTTTACTTCACTAAGTGCCCTAGGGCAGGGATGTCAAACTCACTTTCACCGGGGCTGCATCAGCCTCGAGGTTGCCTTCAAAGGGCCAAATAAATGTAACTACTCCTTATCAGTTAAGCAAGAGCTCGGCATTGCCGCTGGGTAGAAACAAGGTGCTGGGCAGATAAAATCAGGTGGAGGGCTGGATTCAGCCCGTGGGCCTCGTGTTTGCTACCTGTGGTCTAGATCTTACATAAGACAAGTCCTATTTAACTTCTTGTGGCCGTTGAAAAAGATATATATTTTATCCATGGTTTGCCTATTTCTACTTAATAGAATAAACCAAAGATCTTACCATCTGAAATACATCAGAGCCTTCATCAAAATCCACCATAGCAAAAAATATCCTGTTGGTAAATGCACTGGAGTATCGCCAGGAATTTGCCAGGATCTGGAATTCTTCATCAGCTTGCCTGGATGCCATCAGATTTGTGAAGATAAAATAGAAAACATTTTTAAAAGCTAGTTCATCAGCAGTAAAACAGACCCAAGGATGGAATAGCAGTTTTTCCAATGGGGGTGGGAGAGTGGACAAGCAAGTCAGGCTCTGCTGACAGCGTTAGGACAAATTTTGGCAAACTCTGCCATTATTTCGGCATAAGGAAAGCCATACCCAAGTGTTGAGACTTTCAATAGAAAGTAGTAATTACCTGTCTATACCTCATATTTTGTGCCTATTTCTTACCTTGAAGCCCTTCAGCAGTCACTGGAAAATGCAGCTAATTGTCTCTACAACAATTTTTAATACCCTAAATTACTTCTTTTTTAAAAAGATTTTATTTATTTTTAGACAGAGGGGAAGGGAGGAAGAGGGAGGGAGAGAAACATCAACGTGTGGTTGCCTCTCACACACCCCCTACTGGGGACCTGGCCTGCAACCCAGGTATGTGCCCTGTTTGGGAATCGACCCGGTGACCCTTTGGTTTGTAGGTTGGCTCTCAATCCACTGAGCCACACCAGCTAGGGCAGCCTAAATTACTTCTAAGAGTTCAAAGACAAGGTTGAAGTGTTTTCCCAGAGAAAGTAACTATACAGATGATAAACTCCTCAGAACCTGTTGCTTTTCTGTTACCTTCAGAACACCGTCTCCGAGCTCTTTCACTGGTTATTCAATGTCCTTTATCATTTAGTTCCAAATAACGCACGTAGCTTTTATTTGTTTTTTAAAGATTTTATTTATTTTTAGAAAGAGGGCAAGGGGGGAGAAAGAGAGGGAGATAAACATTGATGTGCCAGAGAAACATCGATCCATTGCCTCTAGCACACTGCCAACTGGTTACCAAGCTGGTGACCTTTTGGTTTGCAGGACAATGCTCAACCCCCTGAGCTACAGCAGTCAGGGCTGCATCTAGCTTTTAAGTAGCTTTTCTACTAATCAATCTCAAACAGAATATTTTTTTAAAGATTTCATTTATTTACTTTTAGAGAAGGGAAGGGAAGGAGAAAGAGAGGGTGAGAAACATGTGTGAGATTGATGGGCTGCCTCTCACACGCCCCCACCTGGGGACTTGGCCTGAAACCCAGGCATGTGCCCTGACAGGGAATTGAACCCGTGACCTTCCAGTTCGCAGACCAGTGCTCAATCCACCGAGTCACACCAGCCAGGGCTCAAAGAGAATATCTTAATTGCAGCTTTTTATTTATTCCTACCTGTGTACCCCTGTACACGTCATTGCTTCTAACCAGAATATCTTACTTCTACCTAAATCTGATTCATCTGTCTAGTCCTAGTACATGTACTATCTTCTCCTTAGGCCAACCCTAACACTTCTGTTACATGTCCTTCCTGAAATTTTACAGTAATTACTATGTACACAAGTCACAAGGTATTAAATCATAGATTGTCTTATATTGCCAGTAAAATTTCCATGTGTGGAACTCATTTCCCTAGCCAGATGATGAGGGTACGTCATTTTTCTTATACTTCTCATCCCGATAACACCAAATATATAGTATCACACATACTGCTGTTGCTTAATTTTATTTTTTGTGAGTTTAGAAAAATGTGAGCTAATTTTAATTTGGTCTTGTAGAAAGTAAGAGACAAATAAAAACTTAGGTTAGTAAGAATTCCATTAATTTGCATTTAATACAGTATCATGGCGTTTGTGTTTATTTCCTGACATTTTTGTACATTGTTGACTGCCAGTGAGTGAACTGACTGAATTATAAGTAATTCTAGATTTTAAGTTTATTCATAGTTAACACCCACATTTCCTTTTCCTTCTTCTACTTATTTTCAATTTATATTCAGCACATAGCCCATAAAAGAAGCAAGCACTCCGGCATCAAATACCTTGACTATCTCCTACCTCCAAGGAGAAAATCCTTTAAGAATTAGCAAGGCTTGGGGTAGCATAACACAGGACTGTGAAAGGAGGCTGTCTATTTCTTCACATGGGCCCAGGCTGCCAGAATTTGGAAAGCCTCCAAGGTTTTAGTGAATTAGTTCGCCACAAGGCAGCTTTGTCATTTCATTTAAAATAAATTCCCAGATCACACATAGTGATCTAAAAATATAAGTAAAAAAACCAAACCCCAAAACACCGAAAGGCAAAAGGCATTTTATTTTTTAGTATCCACTATTTTTAATTATCCATAGCATTTATTTAAATACAAACCAATCTTCCTTCCTAAGATCATTCAGGAACAGTGAAATAAAATCAATAAACCATTATTTGATGGAAGTTTAAGAGAAATTAATCTCTATTTTCAAGGTTAACCATCACTACCAAATAATGTAGAGAAAAAAGAAACATCTCGCTCTGACCAAGTGGCTCAGTTGGTTGGAGCATCATGCCATACACCAAAAGGTTGCGGGTTCGATCCCCAGTTAGGGAGCATAGAGGGAACTAATTTTGCACATCGATGTTTCCCTGTCTCTTTTTCTCCCCCTACCCCTTCCTCTCTGTCTAAAAATCAATAAACACATCCTTGGTTGAGGATAAAAAAAAGAAACATCTCTAAATCATACATCTTGGTTTTCTAAAAACGTTCTCTTATAATTCCAAACTTGGTTGTAGCAACCATTATTGCATTAATAAATTATCTCTAGCATTGGGTAAACTAGTTAAAATTTAGAACTTGTTTCTCCCCAAACTAAGAGTATATTTGTTTTACTATCTTCTGTGGTTGTTGCGATAAGACAAGAGTATGAAGTTGAAAACATTTACAAATAATGAAACAGTTGAAAACACTTACAAATAATACAACATCAATGCTACTGGCATATATTTATAAGTTCATAACAATTTAGAAGATAATTCTTAGATTTATTCCTATGATTGCTACAATACTTTACCCTTCCTCTTTGTTCCTCCCACTAACATGGACAATCAAGAAATGACTGAAAAAGCAGTAGTACTAAGGAAGGTATACACATTAATCATGTACCCACTGAACTAATTTAGTTCTTCTGGGATTGCAAAATGGTTAAAATCTCACGAGTTATTTAATTTGAAAACGTAGTTGAAGGTTCATACTTGCACACGACACACTGTCTGTGAAGTTGGAGAGCAGTGAACATGACAATAACGGAGTAGTTTCTTGGTGGGGCTTTAACAAGGCGACGGAACTTGTCTCCATTCATTCTTATCACAGGTCTTTTATTGGTCCATTCCATCAGCTGACTAACCTTTTCAGAAAGCACCATCTAAAAAAAAAACAAACAAAAAACACAAAGGGAGAGTGCTGTTACTACTCTCAACTTGTCATTTAAGGATCCTTTATATCTAGGCAACTTTACACCAAGAATAACAAACAGAAGTACATAGAAAATGTGAGAGACCTAAATATAAATTTTAGGAGTTGGGCCTGATGATAACTATTCTTAAAATTATACTATTTCATGATGAAATTTTAATCAAATACTATACTTTTGATGTGAATTGCTTATTATTTACTAATGAACAAATAGTATCAAATCATAAACCCTTTCACATTTGCCAAAGATTCCAAAGAATGTGTGGTTAAACCAAATGGCTGATTTAAAAAAAAATTCTTTTAAAGATTTCATTTGTTCATTTTTAGAGAGAGGAGAAGAGAGGGAGAAAGAGAGGGAGAGAAATACCAATGTGCGGTTGCCTCTTACACACCCCATCCTGGGGAGCTGGCCCGCAACCCAGGTGTGCGCCCTGACTGGGAATTGAACTGGTGACCCTTTGGTTCACAGTTCTCACTCAATCCACTGAGCTACACCAGCCAGGGCCCAACTGGCTGGTTTTATGTAATACTTTGCTTCTCAAAACACACACATATACCTACAGAGAAACTAGAATAGTTGAAACAATCTTGAAAACAAAGAATAAAGTGGGAGGAATCACTCTACCAGATTTTAAGGTTTATTACATAGATAGTTACAGTAAGCAATGCAGGGTGGAAGTGATGAAGGGATAGGCACATAGGTCAACGGAACAGAACCAAGAACCCAGAAATAGACCTATACAAGTATAGGTCTATTCTTCAGAAAGGTGCAAAAGCAACTAAGTAGAGAGACAGCCTTTTCTACAAATGGTACTGGAGTAACTGGATGGACATCCATAGCCAAAAATATGAACCTTGAAGTAAACTTCATACCTTATACAAAAATTAACTCAAAATGGATCGCATACTTAAATGTAAAAACGAAAACTAAAAAAAATTTTAGGAGAAAATGCTCAGGATCAAGGGCTAGGCAAAGTTCTTAGATCTGACACCAGAAGCACAATTCATAAAAGGAAAAAATTAATAAACTAGACATCATCAAAATTAAAAACTTTTGCTCTGTGAAAGACCTGTGAAGAGGATGAGAAGCCAAACATAATTTGCCTACTTTACTCACCATAGTTTGCAGATTCTAATTGGGGCTATTTTAGACAGAAAGTATAAAGCAGCAACAAGTAATGAAATAGTTTTTTTATATAGTCTATTCAATCACAGAGGTACATGATCATTCCAACAAAACAAGTGTATGTACTTTGAACTAGTTATAAATATGTGGAGTCTTCTTAAATAAAAGCCCTGAATAAACTTTTAATTAGGTCTATGTAAAACGTTCATAATATTCCTGCTCCTGTTTATTAATAGACTGGAAAGACCTGATTTCTGGCTATTCAATCTCAAAAGAATTTATCTAGTAGAAGAAATTAGTTCAGTGTAATTACAAATTCTCTTAAAGCTTTTATGAGATTATTACCGCAAAAGACTCCTTAATACAGGGGCCATGAGGTTAATTTCTGAGTTTATTTTCTTTGAAATGAATTGAAGATAGATCACAATGAAAGATAAACTAGTTTTAAACTTTTACAATAAAATTATACAAACATAGCCTGGAACATAATAATCAGAAGTTACAGTCCTTATTCACAATGATCTAATATTTTAATATATCTTAAAGTATGCCTCTCTTGAATTGATTTTTTTTTTTTTAGAAAATAGCAGCTACTAAAGTAGCTTAACATTGTTCAATGGTTCTGTGACATTACGTAAAACGAAGTATAATAAACCCAATTTTAACATAGGCTAATTGATATAAACAAGAGTTAAGTTCCTGTTATAAGGAAACAACAAAAGGACATTATCCAGGAACCTGCTGTATTTGCAACGCTTAGTATGTATGTATCAGGCAACAACTTCTCTCATTAAAGAGAGTACAGAATTTAATTCAAACTTCAAAACAACACTATGAGGCACTCTATTTTTATGCTCATTTATCTGTTGAACAACCAGAATCACAGAGGTTAAGTGACTTGGTGAAAATGCCCCAAGTTAGTAAGACAGAGCTAGGACTCAAGCTGCCTGTGATCATTCTACACCAGGGTTTCTCAACGGCACTACTGACATCTTGGGCCAGATCCTTACTTGTTGGGGGGGCCTGCGCTGCACATCGCGGGATGTTGAGCAGCATCCCTAACCTCCACTCAATGGATGCCAGTAGCACCCCTACCTCCAGCTACAACCACGAAAAATGTCTCCAGACATTGCCACATAACCCTTGGGGAACAAAATTCCCCCCCTCCCTCATTGAGAACAGTTCTAAAACACAAAGAATTTTCACAGTAAGACTCACCATATTTTCCCATGTATAATGCGCACCCACGTTTGGTGCACATTATACACAGGATTATTATAGTTGTTATTATACCCATATGTAATGTGCACCCTCGTTTTTCCCTCAAAAATTTAGGCAAAAAAGTGTACATTATACATGGCAAAATATGGTATCTAGGTTTGGGGTTCAATCCCTGGTCTGAGGAATGTTTCTTTATCCCTCTCTATCCATCTCCTTTCTTCCCTCTCTCTCTAATATCAATAAACATAAAAAAAATGGACAATTTTCCCAAAGACCATGCTTTTTCATTTTTATCATGTTGCCTCCCAAAAACACCACCAGATGCAAGGATAAGCAATCTGCCTTCTACTACAGGGAGAAAATAATTCACCACAAAAATAAAACAAGTCACTGCAAAACAAACCTTCGTGCCTGGTAGAGAGCATAGGATTTGGAGTCAGACCAGGGATGGAATCCCAGCTCAGCCTCTAGAGCTGTGCTTCTTTGGGCAAAGCCCCAAGGTCTCTCTTGTTCCATCGTCTTTCAAAAGGGGTTAATACTTACTCTGCAGGGTTACTGTGAGGATTACAGATAATGCATGTTAACCATAGTGCCTGACATAGAGAAGGCATTGAATAAATATTAGAGAATAAGTAAACATTCCAGTGAAAACTCTGTTACAGGTGTAAATACTCAGAGAAGTAGGGTACCATTCCATTTAACAACAGACACCCATGAGGAACTTGAGTGATTTTTAATTATATTCATTTAGGAGACGTGTCTTTTAAAAAAGAATACTTATAAGGTCAAATATTACCCTCTGTGTAAAGCCAAACCTACTATGGTAGACAGACCTGGGATTTTGTTAAATTAAAATTTTAAAATATTGACAAAGACAACCCAAAGTGTTCTGCGACAGAACATGTATATGTTTTTTAAGTTTTAATTTATTTTTAGCAAGAGGGGAAGGGAGGGAGAAAGAGAAGGAGACAAATATCAATGTGTGGTTGCCTCTTGCGCCCCCCTACTGGGGACCTGGCCTGCAACCCAGGCATGTGCCCTGACTGGGAATTGAACTGACAACCTTTTGGTTTGCAGGCTGGCACCCAGTCCACTGAGCCACACCAGCCAAGGCAGAACACATACATTTTTAAACTCTACAGTTTTGAATACCACAGTAATCTTTTTTTTTAAAACCTAAAACATACTCAGTTAGAGTGTATAGGGGTAAAGCCTAAAGCACCTTTACCAGCCTATATTTATCTCATTTACTGACGAGAAAATCCAATTTTAGGTTGTGAAACCTGCAAGTGAAAAACAGAATCATGACTCTATATGCACTCAGTTAATTAATTAATTATTAGGTCTTTACTGAGGTCCTTTTTGACAGACACTGCTGTTGCTAGGGAAAGAAAAATTAACTCATAAGTGTCTGTATTTAAGATGCTCACAGTCTAATGGGAAAGACTGGTACATGAAAAATGATAATAAAATGTGCTGAACTGATCTCAGTTCACCTGGAGAAACCAGGAAAAGCTTAGTTAAGAAGAGAATAATGTTTGAGTTAAGACTTGAAGAGCAGGAAGCCTCAGGTGAATGAGAGGCTGGAGTTGAGAGAGGAGAGAGATACCCCAGCAAAAGTCAAGCAAGTAGATACAAGAGAATACAGAAGATCAAGTAAGGCAGGTAATTCAGTATGACTAGTATAAGGAGGATTTGGGACTAAGACAAGACTGGAAGGAGTAGACCAGGGATAGGCTACAGAAGCCCATTTATACTTTGCAAAATAGGTGAAAAGGTTTTCAGAATTTCATTTTCATCTCTGGCAACACTATGAAGGATGGATTCAAGGATGACCAGTCAAAATTTTTGAGAGTGATAAGGGTGCAAACAGTGGGCATGAGGGAGTTAGAATCTGGTAACTTTCTAAAAATTTTTGAGATAAGATGCACAGAGCAAAATCCACCATGTTAACTATTTTAAAGTATATAACCCATTGCTGATTCATTTTTAAAATAATTTATCTCCTGCTAGGCCCCTCTGCTTCTAGTTCAGTGAGAGATTAACCGAATACATATAGTCCTGGCTGGTGTGGCTCAATGGATTGAGCGCCTCCCTGCAAACGAGAGGTCATGGTTCTATTCCCAGTCAGGGCACATGCCTGGGTTACGGGCCAGGTCTCTGCAAGAGGCAGCCCGATAGGTGTTTCTCTCACACATCGATGTTTCTCCCATTCTCTGTCTCCCCACTTCCCCTCTCTTGAATAAATATAACTTAACTAGTAGAAATACAAGTATTTAAAAATCTTCACTTTTTTATTTAAAAAGAATAAATGGTCACTGTAGAAATTCAGACAATACCAGTACGTAAGGTAAAAAGTTAAAGTGTTTCCCTATTTTTTAAAAATATATATTTTATTTATTTTTAGGGAGTGGGGAAGGGAGGGAGAGAGGGAGAGAAACATCAATGTGTGGTTGCCTCTCGCGCCCTCTACTGGGGACCTGGCCTGCAACCCAGGCATGTGGCGTGAGGGGGAATCAAACCAGTGATTCTTTGGTTAGCAGGCCCGCGCTCAATCCACTGAGCCAAACCAACCAGGGCTGTCACAACTGTTTCAACACAGTGTTGAAATTCCTGTTTGTATTGTTTAATTGTGAGTAAAGAATACTGTTATCCCCTCCACTTGCTGAAGCCAGTAAATTCCACAAGGAGGGATCTTAGTTTTGCTCATTTATGAATACTAAGATCCTAGGACAGTGCCTGGCATGCTTGGTATTTGGTAAATGGCTGTAAATGGTTTAATAGCTCCCACGTCCGTAAGTTACTTTGAATCAATTGTTTGGACAATGTAATAAACCTGGCATAGTTTCGCAATTCAGTTTAATTCTTCTATTTCTGAAATGCAAAAGCTATATAATCTGTTCTTACGTGTCTAAAACGGAGTGACATCTACTGACAGCAGAACACTCAGATTTCTACCCGCTGGACCTGAAGTCTAACTTCCCCCACCACCTGATGGGGCCCATACACACGCACAGGCCTAGAGAAATCAGGTTATCACATACCCCACCCCACTGTCAGACTCTACATCCCCCAGAGACAAGGAGTTAGTTTCTTATCTAGCAAATCCTACAGCTCCAAAAACAGCGAAACTGGAGCCACCAAAACACAGAACCGACGGGGAAAGGGGGTCGGGCAAGAGAGAACAGACCCTCTCAAGCCCCACTTATTGGGAAAAGCCCGTGTTGCGGGAAACAGCGTCCTTACCTCCTTCTTTCTTTGGGCAGAGGCTGAGGGAACCTCATAAACCAGCAGCAGCGCCAACGCAATGGTTGCAGAGACACACCAAGGCCATGGATGCGCTGCCATGTTTGCTCCTCTCCCTCCTAAAAGCGAAACTTTCCTCAGGCTGAGTCTGCGGGTTGGACGAGAGAACAAGCCACCCAACCCCTTGGCCCTCCTCATTGGTCCAGCTCGGCCCTACTGGGCGACCTTTCACATTACGTCACGGCGCTCTACTGTGAGACGCCCGCTAAAAGACAGCTCGCTTCTAATTGGTCTCCGTTAACCAATAGAAAAAGGATAATCTGGAGGTTTTTCATTGGTCCGCTAAGGATAATGGCTCGCCCCTTCCTTTTACGTAAAGAGGTCGCGCTTTGCGGCTCTCCAATCGGGCGTGCGCACTCGTGAAGTTTTGCGACTTTTCCAAGTCCAAGCTGGTCTAAGGTTGATAGAATTTTTTTCACGGAGACTCGTTTAGAAGTCTTTGAAATCCACCTCTTTCGTGTAATATCCTAGAAAGATTGGACTTAGCCATGTGATTGATAGCATCTTTCTTAGTCCCTCACTTTGCCGTCAAATTCTTTCAAATAAAAATAATTTTAAAAAGCAGGAAAGCAAAAACATACTTAGTATCACTGAGGGCGATTTTTAAAAGTAAGTGGACAAGCCCTCCCTGGTGTGGCTCAGTTGGTTGGGTATCGGCCACCAAACAGAAAAGGTCGCTGATTGGATTCCCAATCAAGGCACAAGTCTGGGTTGAGGGTTCCTTCCCTGTTGGGGGCTTGCGAGAGGCACTCGGTTGATGTTTCTCTTGCACACGGATGTTTCTCTCCCTCTTCTTCCTTCCCCTGTCTGTAAAAAAATAAATGAAATCTTAAAAAGTGTAAGAATTGTATTCCGAACACCCAGCAAGATTCTACGATCAACAACTTGTTAAATTGGCTTCACATATTTATCCACATATTACGAATTTTTTATTATTCTTGCAACCTTTCTCTAAATTTGAAATTGTTTCAAAAGTGAAAGTTAAACGACTTAGTATGTAGTAATAGGAGACAAAAAAAATCAAAGAAGTGAAGGAAGTTTGGTTGGAACACAATTGCCAGTGCGGAGCGGGGCACAAACTCAGGCCTCCGGAACAATACGTATCTCGAAGCAGTGTCTCAGCTTTCCTCTAATTGGACCTAATCCTAGATTCAAGGTTGGAGGAGAGGTATCTCCATCTTCAGTAAATATCATCGTATGTCATTTATAAAGCCAGAAACTACGTTTCCCAAAAGGCATTTGTCTTCCGTGTTTTAAAGAGGTTACAATTTCTACAGGTTTTCACAGATCGCGCGAGAGTTCATTAAATCTCATTGAAACACCCTGCCGGAAGCCATTTTGTTTTTCAGGGTTCTTTGCAAGGTTTCTTTGCAAGGGTAATTGACGCGAAGTTCCAGCAAACCGGCAGCTACAGTTGCTGCAGTTCATTCTTCAGCTTCACGATGTTTCCGATGGCCAAAAACGCGCTAAGTCGTCTCCCAGGTGAGAAAAATTGTAAACAAATCATTTCCAACGACCTTTTTATCCCTTTGTCCTTGTAGTCTTTCCTTCCCTTTACGTTCACCTGCATCCCGACCTTCTATTCTAAATGCGTGGCCTCTCACCCTAATTGGAAAGATGTCCTTAGCATTATTAGCTTAATCACCCAGTGTTATTGTTGCAGTTCACAGCTCTTTCTGTTACCGGAATCATACCTTAGCCCTTTTTTATTGTTCAGTAGTAACCTACGATTTCAAGGAAGAATACGCTTGATGGACACCCCTTTGTTCCATCAAGTAATTTCGTTAATTCTTAGCTTTGTGGGTACATTTACCCCCAAATAGAATTCCTGTAACCATAATGGAAGGAAGCTGTAAATCTAGCTCTTCATGTGGTTTTATCACAGGGAGACAATCTTAAGTGGTAGTCCAGCAGCTTTTTGTTATTTTTGGGTTATTTGTCATTGAAAAGTTAGGAAGGTGCAGGATAATTTTGACACAAGGGTTATGTATTTGCGATGCACTAGATTGGAGAGAGGAGTCATTTCCATGATTTATTTGCACTGAAGGCGACCTTGAGTAAAGTGAGTAGTTTTTTTTAAACAATGAAAGTGACATTAAGCAATTATTTAGCTATTTTAGCCACCTTTTTATTTTCAGTTTACAGAGCAGTTGGAGGTATAACTAGATGTATAACTAGCTTGTGTTCTGAACACTCAAGCAGCTTTGACAATAACCAAAAAAATAGTTGTCCAGCTGGGTTTTTTTGTTGTTGTTGTTGTTATCCAAAATCCTCATCTGTTACCTGTTTCACTTTGGGCAAACCTCTCTGAACCGCATTTTCCTCCTTTGTAAAATACGGGGTTATTAAACAAAACTTATCCTGTCGAGTTCTTGAGGGTTATGAGATTACTAATAGGTGGTAACTAAACCATTTCTTGTCACAGAGAAGTCTAAAGAAATCCACTTGGGCGACCTGCACATTCAGGTCATGAGGTGCTGCAGAATTGTTTGGTAATCTTAATTTTTTTTTTTTTTCCCCTTTGAGCAGGTAGGGCCTTGTTATAAGTCAGGAAAGGGTTTCTTTTTGGTTTATGTTTTTTTCTCCAGTGTGGAATTCACAAACTCACTTTTTAACTGCTCTAGAGCAGAATATATTGTGTAATGCTTGTAAAATTGCTCATCCACGTGTGATTAACAGTTAAAAAATTGTAAGGCAGGTAAGAAACCATTAATAAGTAACTATCCTGAAATAACACCTTGTACCATGTAGAAGTAATTATATTCTTAAGCTAGTGAATGGTCAAGATTGAAGATTTTATTTATTTTTAGAGGGAGAGGGGAAGGCAGGGAGAAAGAGAGGGAGAGAAACATCAATGTGTGGTTGCCTCTTGTGCACCCCCTACTGGGGACCTGGCCTGCAAGCCAGGCATGTGACTGGGAATCCAACCGGTGACCATTTGGTTCGCAGGCCGGCGCTCAATCCACTGAGCAACACCAGCCAGGGCTGTTTCTTTAATATGCTTTCCATTAGTACATAAGTACCTTTGGGGGCTCTTAAACAATAAGAACTTGCCACTTAGATTGGAGGGGAATTTAAAAACAGCTGGGAATATGTATTTTCCAGTCTTGGCTCTTTCCCAAGCCCTCCTAAGCGCCTCCAGAGGCAGTGATAGTAAAAGCAAAGTTTTAATGTGGTCCTTCTGCATAAAAACCTTTACCTTAACCAAAACAGTGGCCTTCCATGATCCTTTCAGTTTTACCCCCCATTGCTTGTCTATACAAACGAGGGAATTAGTGTTCTAGTATACTGGGTTTTTCTGTCTGCCTCTTCAGATTCCCCCTTCCCACATCTATATAACAAAATCCTGCCCGGTATTCAAAGCGCTTTGTTAACATTCTACTTCCTTGTATTACAGTGATTTGTGTTTACATGCCTAACATCCTCCTCTAGACCAGAAGTTACCTGAGCTCAGGGTCTATGTCTTCCACATTTTAATATACACCATTTCCTTTAGTATAGTGATGTATTTGTTAGTAATTTTTTTAAAATCAAGATTACTCTAGTTCTTGGAGGGTTTTTTTTTTTTTTCAATTTTAAGGTCATGAACATTTAGTGTGGTTTAATTTGACGTCCATGTTGAGCCTTTTTTTAATGTTGAGCACTGCTGAATAAACTTTAGTGAAATTTTAAGTCATAAATATTCAAATTAATGAATAGGAGCCAAGTTCCAGAGGTGATAAAAATACCAGTTTGTAGTGAATATCACTGACATAACCTGTTCTTTGTTTTCCCCCCAATACTTCATTATGAAAACTTTCAGACACAGAAAAGTTGGAACAGTTGTATGATGAACATCTACATATCCACCATATAGAATCTATAATTAACATTTTGGCATATTTGTTTTGTCACATGTCTTTCTATCTGTCCATCTTATTTTGATGTCTTTCAAAGTATGGTACTTTTAGCTACAATATGTTTTAACATTTTATTGAACTGCTTAATACTGCAAAGTTAACTTCCTTGGCTTTCTTGTTTACCAATGTCAACTTTACATGTTCTCTTTTTCCTAATAATTCATAGATATGCTTCTGTATGGTTTTTTTTTTTTAAGTTCGAAACATTCAGCAAATAACAGCAAGGCAAATCAACCAGAAACGGACACCGGATTTCCATGACAAATATGGTAACGCTGTGTTAGCTGGTGGAGCCACTTTCTGTATTGCTACATGGGTATATGTAAGTACTATTGATTGATAATTTCTGGGTTAGATGTTTTTCATTCCCATTTAGCTTATGTATTCAAAACGTTTTCACGCAGTAGTACACATTTCTGGTTTAGGGGGACTGGAGAGATTTTCTCATGTAATCACCACCCAGTGCAGGAATTTCTTTCTCAGCATTTATCATTCATCCATCATCTGTTCTTAACGCTTTCAGTAAGAAGTTATTTACTGGATCCTAAGGCAGCCAGCCCTTCCCATGATGTGTAGCTATTTTAAAAGGATCGTACATTGAGTTAAAATCCGCTTCCTTCATATTTTACCGCTCATTCCATTGTAACAGATTCTGATCTCATATCCATGTATCAACCATTAGATGTTAGAAGCATTGCTATCATGTGTCTTGGATCTTTCAGATTAACAATCTTTTTTTTTTTTTTTTTTAAAGAGAGGGAGAGAGACATCAATCAGTTGCCTCTCACATGCCCCCAACCAGGGACCTGGCCCGCAACCTAGGCATGTGCCCCAACAGGGAATCAGACCTGTGATTCCTTGGTTTGCAAGCTGGCACTCAATCCACTGAGCCATGCCAGCCAGGAAAACAATCTTTTTTGTTTTGTTTTGTTACATGGTTTCCAGGGTTTTCACCATCATGGGTCACTTCCCTTCACTTAATTAGTTTTTCTTCTAAAACTCTGCCCTTTGAACTGAATACAACATTTCTGATGGGTGAGATATAAAATGACTTGCTTTCAATATTTTAGGTTTTTTCCCACACTGTAGTTACTAGTCACTGTGTTTGCTGGTTAAAAGGAGGAATCTTGCCCTGGCTGGGAGGCTCCATTGTTTGGAGTGTTGTCCTGTACACCAGAAGGTTGTGGGTTCGATTCCAGGTCAGAGCACATACCTAGGTTGCGGGTTTGGCGCCTGCAGGAGGCGATTGATGTTTTTCTCTCTTCCCTTCCTTTCTCTAAAATCAACATGTCCTCGCATGAGAATTTTAAAAAAAGTAGGAGTCTTGAAGTTATGATAAATATATGTTGATTTTAAAAGATAGGAGTCTAATAAACAAAGAGTCTTTTAATAGGCCTTTTCATTCTCATTTTGATCGTCCTGAGACCAGATATACTATTAAAATAAGTGTGTACTTAATTAGAAGAGTAAACATGTTGAACAAGTGTGTGTTGGGGCACGTTCGGAGGTGAAGTGCTCCTCTGTGAAGGGATATTACAAAAGTGCTCCTTGGCAGTGTTTAGGTAGTTGTGCATGAGTGAATCAACATTTTGAGGAGGTAGTATAAAATGTGAAATACAAACTTGGTAAATTAAAGTTAAAAATTCATTTCCTTGGTCATACTAGCCACATTTTAATAACCTGTGTGGCTCTGGTTACAGTATTGGCCAGTGCCCATCACAGATTTCCTTCATCTCAGGAACTTCTGTTGAACAGCATGGCTCTAGAGAATTAGGACAGCAATTAGATTTGCCTACAGAGGGCGCCGTATGTTCACGCGTTTGTTTTTCACCTATAGAGCAGAAGAATGACTTTGTCACTTTTAAGTAGTCTCCAAGGAAGAATGGCTTCTGGTTTAAACATGTATAACTGACAGCATTTTAATTCTTACAGACAGCAACACAAATTGGAATAGAATGGAACCTGTCCCCTGTTGGCAGAGTCACCCCAAAGGAATGGAGAGATTAGTAATCATCGCAGCTGGTATAATTGTCTCAAAATGAACTCACAGTGGATGCCAAGTGAAAGCACTGTGTACCCATTAAAATATGGCATGATTGATTAAATAAAGTGCATTTGAAACCTTCGTTGTAGGTTTGTTTATTTCTTTTGTGAATGAAACCAAGCTTAATGACTTTTCATTTATTTAACCTTTGTGTTAATAAAATCAAAATGTTATACAACTTCTTAAATAGAATTTCTATATGAGAGTGTGTGAAAGTAAAATATGGTTATCACCTGGAGGTCGACTTTATAGTAGACTGAAATTATAGTTCATGAATAAGTGATCACAGCATTATTTTAGGTCATCTTTGAGCTAAAAATTTGATACCCGGATCTTGGTTATGCCTATTACTTTCTACCTCTCACTTATTTTTATATTTGAAATTGGCATTATTAGTCTTTTTCACTTCTGCCAAGAGAACTTATGGTGCCACTCAGCTCAAGGTAAGAGCGTTCCTATCAAATGTACTAGGATGTCTCAAGACATTAGCTTCTTGATTCCCTTGGCACATTTATTTTAGTTAAGACTTTTAGGTTTTTCAGTATACTTATCTGAGATGTTTATGGTGTTATTAGAGGATCTGTTGAATACAGTTGTTCACATAACCTACTATCACTGAGCTCTGCACTGTTGATTTATTTTTTACTGAATTTATTGGAGTGACATTGGTTAATAAAGTTATGTAGGTTTTAGAAGTACAATTCTATAATATACCCGTAGTACACTGTTGGTGGGAACGCAGCTTGGTGCAACCACTGTGGGAAAAAGTGTGGAGGTTCCTTAAAAAATTAAAAATGGAAGTGCCTTATGACCCAGTAATTCCACTTCTGGGAGTATATCCAAAGAAACCCAAAACACTAATTTGAAAGAATATATGCACCCTATGTTCATTGCAACGTTATTTTGAGTCACCGAGATAGGGAAGCAACCCAAGTGCCATCAACAGAGGAGTGGATAAGAATGGAATACTACTTGGCTGTAAAAGAAGAATGAAGTCTTACCTTTTGCAATAGTGTGGCTTTTCTGGCTCCTTTGCTCTACATCTGAAGCTCTTGTGGAAAAATACTGAATGTTAACTGAAAAGTAAAGAAATATAAAAGATCTGTGTCTGTAGAATTTAGGCATGTGATTAAAAGCATGGCCAATATCAAAATGTTACTGAAGGACTACCAAGTGTTTTAAATTAGGGTGAATGTCATGAGTCCTATTATTAATTTCACCCTAAAATTATTTTATTTTAGTGGATGTGTTTTAAATTCATTAAACTTAGAACCAGGTACCATGGTAGTTACAAAGGCATAAATGTTGAGTTCTCGCCCTCGTGACTTACTGGAGATGTTGATACCACTTTGTAAGCATTTTGGGGGTACCTGCAAACTTCAACCACACAAAAACTTGATTTCTTCTTGAAACATTCCCTTCTATTTGAAATCTCAATTAAAATAATAACACAATCAGCCCTTCCTGATGTGGCTCTGGATTGGGTGCCGGCCTGTGAAGCAGGGGGTCACTGGTTTGGTTCCCAGTCAGGGCACATGCCTGGGTTGCAGGCCAGGTCCCTGGTCGGGGAGGGGTGCGTGAGGGGCCATCTCACATTTGGTGTTTCCATCTATTTCTCCCTTCTTTCCCCTCTAAAAATAAATTTAAAAATAATACAATCATAACATTGTAATAAGCTTGTGCATTGACAAGGAATATTAGGGTTGATCCTTGTAGAGACAGGAGGTGTTTTAGAATGAATGGGTTGATGACTAAGGATGTACATGCCTTGGGTCTTGCAGTTTATAATGATAAACTTCACAGAACTAGAGAGCTAGTAGATTGATATTCTGATAGAATTTTTCCAGAAGATAAACCTGGATTTCTGCCTTTAAGCATTTTTTTGGAAGCTCAGTGCAGTGTTAATTTTGTAGTTAAAAAGTAACTTGCTTATAATTGGAAATCCACTTAAGAGCTATTTCAATTTCTCGTGATGTGTTTTTAATGTTTTAAAATTGCAGGTAAATTTGTATCTTCATAGTTAAGGCTGTGCACACTGACAACTAGAAGTTCTTGTCTGGGAAGATAAGGAGTTTTGAAGGTAATTTATGTGTATCGGTGTTGAGGGGGAAGGAATAATTCCTTCTGAAATAATTGTAGGCCTATAATTTCCATCTGTGGGCAGTTTAGGTGTCTGTCAAAGCTTAATAGGAATCTGACAACAGGTAGGATGAAAATTATTTCAAAGTTACATATGCTTATTGTGTGTTAGACACTTGTAAGCCTTTTTACACATATTAATTTATTTAATCTTTTTAGTTTCTGTACTATTTTGAGTTCCACAACATTATTAGACACGATAGTCTTTTTATGAGAACTGGGTTCAAGTGGTTGCTGTTGAAAATATAGTCATGTGATTAGTTTTCCCCCTGCATCTTATGACATATTTAATGAGACAAAACATGTAGACTATATGTCTATTTGAAGTTAGTGAGATGGACCCTCACCTGTTACTCTTAACTTTCATGGTTTTAAAAATGGTAGGATTTTGCTGCTTTTTGAAAAGTCAAATTGGAAAACAAAAGTAATACATTTTTCTTACTTGATTTCTGTAGCACTTATTGCAGTGTTGTTACATTTTTTGCATCTCATTTCTCTCTAAAACTCATGGTGATATATACTGTAATATTTTTACATCCTTGGAATCCTAGGTTTTTAAGTGCCGAATAAATGAAAGAATAAATGTGGAAGTGATTTAGAGCTTGGAGTGGTGGTGTGAAGGTACTGTGCGGTGAGATTCCTGCACTTCAAAGATTAGAAATTTAGATGCATGAACTAAATATATATAAAATTTATGAATTAAGAATTTTTGGAACTCATTTTTCAGTGGAGAGATGAGAGCAAGTTTATAGTTCCAACATTCACATCTGGCGTTAGGCTGTACGGTCGACAGCAGCACGTTAATTTCATGCTCGGTAAGGCTGTTAACTACTGGGAAGATGACTGATTTACAATTGTATAGTACTTCCTGGCTGAGGTTAGGAAACTACAAATGACAGAAGTTTGAGTGGGTTTTTAAGAAAATGTTCTGTTTTGTTTGGGTTGGGTGAAGGGGAAAGCAGGCACCCTGCGGCGCCAAAATGACTTCCTACCGAGCCTGTGTGTCGCCAGGGGGCAGTAGAGGACCGGAAAGCACGTCTACCCGTCGCGTTCCCTTTCACGTGACGCGTCGGTCTCCCCGCCTCATCCGCCTCGCTTCCGGCCCGGGCATCACCCGGAAGTGGGGGGAGGGTGAGAAGGAGGGGTGAAGACTGCCGGCGGGCAGTTGAGGGTGGAGGAAGAGCAGCAGCGGAGGGAGGAGTTGCCGCCGCCGCCGCCGTCGCCGAGACGACTACCGCGGCCACAGCCGCCGGCGCTGCTCTGATTTCTCCCGATGTGTGAGATTTGGAGCCTCCGCGTGTGAATTTGTCGCTGTCACGGGCTGCGTAGCTCCGGAGGTTTAACCGTAGGACAAAAACCAGGTTAGTCCTTTATCGGCTTCCAGTCTTCCCCTTCTACTGGAGGAGTGTACTGTACTGTCAGTCTCTACTACTGAGTGGGGCAAGAAGGTCATTTTAATCTGGGGCAGTCTCCAAACTCTCAGTTCTTTACAACTCCGGTGTTTATCACACATGTTTTACCTCCTCTTACACGGGAATACAGATGGGAAATTAGGTCCTGACCTGTGTTAATTTCTTGTACCCTTCTGGGGTACTTTCCTGATTATCCGTGGCCTATCTTAATACCTAATTAACTGAAGGTACAAAAAGGGCTGTGCCCGGTATCGGAAGTTACATAGACTGATCATCATTTATGAACTAATATATAAAAATATCTTGCTGCTTGTGTCGCTCTGCGAGGATAAGCTAAACTGAGAAAACGCTCTTGTTTCCCTCCATTCCATTTTGTTCATTCTGCCCCCTTCCGGTAAAGTTACTTGCCATCCTTGTCGCACCCTGTGGCATCTTTACCTTTGTCATGTTTTCTTGTAGGCGGTGAGGTTATCTCAATCAACAACTCTTATTGTTTCCCAAGTCAGTAGTTTTCAGCATCTCGTCTTTGTTTAAGTTACAGCCTCTTCATCTGCAGTGGCTTTGTATTGAGAGTGTGTGCACAACATTTAATTAGGTGGTACTGATGTCTGAGGGGAGGTGGGGGACACACACAAAAAATACGACAGAGACCCTGGCCTCAGAAGAGTTTGCACTGAATAGTTGAATTTAGTTGTGAAGATCATGGGTTAGAGTAGCCCCGCTAATTGAATAATTAGGCTACCTATCTCACACTTTTTAAAGGATATTTTGCACTGAGATTTTGTTTTTTATCTTTCAAACTTTCTTATATGTACAGTCATGACATGAGAGGGCTTTTTAAAATACTGGAGGGTCTCACAATGTAGTAGGAAAGACTGATACACCCTTTTAATCTCCACGTATATTAGCAACAGAAAGGTATTATGAGAGTAGAGGGAAAGGAGCATTTGAACTAGGCCTTGATAAATGCATAGCATTTACCTTTGTAGGGGAGGGCAGGACAGGTAGAAAAAATAATGTGAGCAAAGACTTGGGGGGGCCAAAAACATGCAGGACATCCAGCAACGCAACTCTACTTCAACATCCCTATTTCTAACATAGCCACATCTTCCTAGATTTCACTGGTTAAGAGAAAAAAAAATACAGAATACAAAACTCGTAACCAGAAGCTTATGTACATCCAGTCAAGATGGTGGACTAGAATGGAGTAGAATTGAAAAACAAAAACAAATCGAAATCACCCATAATTCCTTCACCTCACAATATATCCACTCTTTTGTTTTAAGGGTTATTTTTTGTTGTTGTTGTTGTTCTTGTGTATTGGTGAGATTTTGTAATCTTGTTAACATTAAACATTTAATCCATAGAAAAGCTTATATAGAGAAAAAATACATGATGACAAAGACAGTGTTAATGTCTGATATTTATTTCTAATGTAAACTCAAGTCTAAAAGAGGAAAAAGTGAAGCTAGCTATACTTACTTCAATTCTGATTGAATGTTGTGTCAAAATATAATTGGGAATCATTTTTTTATGGTTTTTTATTTAATCTTTATTGTATATTTTCCATTACCATTTAGTCCCCTTATACCCCTCTCCCTCCATGGAGTCATTTTTTTAAATTGTTGGGAATGAATAACAACTTTGTCCGAGGTCAGAAGCTGTTCCAGGTTTCCCCCAAGGAATTTGTGCATTTCCTTTTCTAAACTGATTTCTCTACTAGTCTTTTTAACTTCATAGAAACTATTCTTTTCCAATCAAGTCTTTCCCCCCCCTTTTTATTGTATTTTTCCCATTACCATTTATCTCCCTTATAACCTCTTCCACCCCCCCTCCCTCCAATCATAGATTTGTGGCTTCTAGGTAGTGTTAGCTTAAACAGTAATCCCGAGGATAGGTTAAAATCTCTGGTCCGTAATGCATGTACTTCTTTTAAAAGTACATGCAAGAAGCAGTGAAATTTGTTTGACAATGACAACAAGAGAGCAAGGAAAAATAACCCTGACTTAACATACTACAACCTTTACTTCTCTAAGGGCTCTGAGGCAATACATTCCTTTTTTATAAGTCCTTGTTATAAATGAACATATACACATATTTGACAAACTTTAATCACTACTTTTGACATCTCAATGAGTGAAAATAATCTTTATTTGTCACTTGGTAAATTTTGAGAAGAGGTTTGTCTGAGAAGATACAGGTACTAACATAGGTGAAGAATAACATTTGGGAGTTTTGTCTCAAACCTTACTCATCTTTGTTAAAGGGCAGTAGAGCATTTAAAGGTTTCACAGTTTTGTTTTACTCGGTGATCACTCTTAGGACATAAATCAAGATGGGGGCAGGGAGGAGGGAAGCAGGCGACAGTCAGGCCTATTCATTTCAGTTTACCATCCCAGCAGTCACGTTTTTCACTTACAAATTTGACTTCAGGTTGCTTTAATGTGATATAACTCACTGAGTTGCTGAGATAATATGGCAGGAAATACATCACAATACCTTTGGAATGTGTTTCATTAAAGTGAAAGCGTAGATTGTTTCTGGTTTCATACTTATGTTCTCAGTTTCTTCAGCATTGTTAGAAAATTTAAGTGATTTCCTTATCCTGTGGGCTCAAATGTGTGGGATATTGATTGGTAGGTTACAGCAGTTTTCACAGATACTTCTTTCCTTGAAGGAAACAGAAAAATATCCCCATTTTGTACTAATTAGGTGCACTTTGTCCCATGTTTTCCATCCACATTTAGAATTATACAGCTGTGTGGTTCAAGGATTTTTTAACCTGTTTTTTACTTTAGAATTCCCTAGTGTAGAATTTCCCTTTCCCAAACCTATAATCAGAAGTGCATTTTAACAATTAACTGATCGGAGTAAATGGGTTAGTTCACATCTTAGGGAAATTGTTTTAGTTTGCCCCTTTACCTTAGTTGATTTTGTTTGTAAAAATTAAAGCATTTTGTTTTAGGCAGAATCAACCAATGAATGCATAACTAAGTGGAACAACAAGTTGACGTTTCTCTTTCTCTCTCTCTCTCTCAAATCAATTTAAAAAAGAGTTGATTTTTTCAGCTACCGAAAGCTAAACATAGAGCTTGGTTATTAAAGAGTTACAAGTGTAATCTCCTTTGTTGACCCTTGCACTTAGACAACAGTAGGGAAAAAAGAAGGTATTTCATTGTTTTTGGCCATGCTAAAATTTTTTGCGCTAAGAATTCTAATTGAATTATTAATGATTAATTTAATAAAATACATTATTTATAAATATATTGATTACATTAAAACTAATATTAATTTCCTCGTATGCAACTGGTTTCATTTTGGTCAATAAAGGCTTTCCCTTATTTTACTGTACCATTTTACTGTTAATTCTAAATATCACTTTTGAGTTTGGATTTATAGCCACAATATCTTACTATTAATTTCTAATCGCAACTGTAGGTTCATTTTTATGTATTAGCTATCAGATTGCTGTCGCGGGTCTTCAAGCATTGTCCATCTAAAGCAGTGTTTTTTCTTGCTTTTTCCGTGATCAGAGGATAAACCTTCGTAGTCTTCAGATAGTTTTAAAGCCTTAAATTCATGTATGATGATGGAAAAATTTGTTTAGTACAGTGTATTATCTGACCTCGAGTGTCAGGTTATGATTACGATTGTTCACTGTGTTATTACAAAAGTACCCACAGATTCCTCTTTCTTATTAACTTCAGAGCAAATGGTAAGTTATGGAATCCCGAGTTTTTTACTGTTTCTGTTGTTGTTGCAGATAAGTGAAGACCAGAGCCCTTTGTCTGTCTGTTGTGGAAAAATAAATCTGGTACTTTGTCTGTTATTTGTACTTTGGTGAGAGCTGACATATTCTTTCATAGGGCAAAAGTTTTATTCCTAGACCTAGCAAGTGGCTAAACTGAGACTAGCTAGTCAGTCTGGCTTGAGAACCTACGCTCTATCTAACAAAAAAACGAAGTGAATTTTTTTTTTCTTAAAAAAAAATTTTTATTGTTGTTCAATTACAGTTGTCCCTATTTTTCCCCTATTACTCTCCCCTGCTCTACCCACCCCCTTTCCACATTCAATCCTGCCCCCCCATTGTCTTTGTCCACGGGTCCTTTATACAGGTTCCTTGACTTGACCCTTCCCCTTCTTTCCTTCCCCCTCTCCCTCCCCTTTGGTCACTGTCAGTTTGTTCTTTATTTCCATGTGAACTGCATTTTTTAAAAGAACATAGACATTCAAGCAGAATTCGGGTTAATGAATTAAGTGTCTTGTTTGTCCTAACGAGAGAAATGCCCGGTTACCTTCTTTGAAAGTATGAACAAATTGATTTGATGATGAAAAGTTAAAGTATTGGTAGCTCAAAATTCCCTTGGTAGTTTCAAAGTAAATTCAAAAGTAAGGAGCCAAAGTTTTGTTTTCTAATGTTTAAAATGGTATTAGTCTTATTTTATTTGTATTCCCAGAGTGTTCCAGGAAGAGAAAAGAAATGGCTTATGTTTGTTTTTTAAATTTTTATTCATTTACTTTTAGAGAGAGGGGAGGGGAGTGAGAAAGAGAGGGAGAAAAACATCTATGTGTGAGAGATCCATCAGTTGGTTGCTTCTCACACTGATGCCCCCAACTGGGGACCTGGCCTGCAACGCAGGCAATGTGCCCTGACTGGGAATCGAACCAGCAACCTTTCAGTTTGCAGGCCGGCGCTCAATTCACTAAACCACACCAGCCAGGGCTGTTTTATCATCTTTAAAGTGAGCACATCTTTGAACTTGGTTAGACTTTGGTGTTTATAATAATATGTTTAGAATTTAAACTGTACTAAGAGATTATGCAATAAAAGTTGGTGACCATAAATTGGAACATTGCTGGTTACAGTTTCCGGACTACTGGATATTATTTCCCTGATAACTTCAAGGCATCTTAATTTCACCACTGTATTGTGATGTGCTAATTTAGAGGTACCACAACATAGAATTAAGGACGGGGTCTGTGGCACCAGATTGCCTGGGTGGGAATCACACCCAGCTCCTCTGCTTACTGCTTGTATGACCCCAGACAGATTTCTTATCTTGTTTGCCTCAGTTCCTCCAAATTTCTGAAATGGGGTCAATAACAATACCTGCCTCTTAGTATCGCCAGTCAGTTAATACAGGTAAAGCCCTAAAAGCAGTGCCTGGTGGGTAGTAAACACACAAAGTATACTTACTATTACTCTTTAAATCCATTTTTTATTGTAAATGTAGTTTTTAGCAACCTGCATAACAAAATTTTAAATTACAGTTTTGCTGTACCATTAATAAGTAGACTATAGGAGCAATATACTAATCAATCAGTACCTGCAAGCAGTATTTATTGGGTTGACCAAAAAGTTCGTGTGGGTTTTTTTTTTCCCCATAAGATGGCTCTAGTGGCACTTAGTTGTCTTTAACTTCATTGGAAACAATTTTGTTAGATTGCATTGTGACAGCTGTCATATCAATGTGCATTTATTTTAAAAAGATTTTTATTTATTTATTTTTTAGAGGGGAAGGGAGGGAGAAAGAGAAGGAGAAAAACATCAATGTGTGGTTGCCTTTCACACGTCCCCTACTGGGGACCTGGCCCACAACCCAGGCATGTACCCTGACTGGGAATCGAACTGGTGACCCTTTGGTTTGCAGGCTGACACTCAATCCACTAAGCCATACCAGCCACAGCTCAATGTGCATTAAAAAACAAACAATCTAAATTGGTGGATTTTTGTGTAGCTGTTTTAATATTGAAGATGAAAGAAAATAAACAACATATTTGGCATATTATGCTTCGTTATTTCAAGAAAGATAAAAACACAATTGAAACACAAAAAAAGATTTGTACAGTGTATGGAGAAGGTGCTGTGACAGATCAAATGTGTCCAAAGTGGTTTGTGAAGTTTTGAGCTGGAGATTTCTCACTGGACGATGCTCCATGGTCAGGGAACCAGTTGAAGTTGATATGGATCAAATCGAGACATTAGTTGAGAACGAGCAACGTTATACCATATGGGAGATAACCGACATACTCAAAATATCCAAACCAATAAATGAAAAATTTATTGGTGAAAATGAAAAATATGTCTTTTATTTCATGGAAAAAAGCCATATGGACTTTTTGGCCAACCCAATAATTTCTGCATCGCACCAAAGAAAATGGAAAACTCAGACTGGGAGGATACAGTAACCTACAAGACACCCACAGTATGCTGACATGCCATCTCAAAACTCACTGTGACAGCTAGCAGGTCACATCACCCTGATGTATTCATTCTGTTTCTCTACCAGTCTGCTTGTAGAATTAGTGAGAGACAGACTCTGGGCTATTGAGATTTTGTAGATTATTTTTCTAATTGCCAAATGCTCAGCCATACTTCTACTGAATGACTTCCGATATGTAAAATGTAGGCAGTGGAAAAGGCTTTATTCATGTCTAACCAACTCTGCAAAATAACTAAATTTTACAAAGTTGAGTGCAAATTGAAGTTGTATATTGAATTACATCAGCACTCCAATTAATAAATGTTTATTATGTTCTTGTGCACATAGTGCTTACATACACAAAGAAGCATAAAGCATTTGCTCTAATGTCTAGCCAGAGAAAGAAGTCTAATACCAAACAATTACAGAGGAATTAGGTACTAAACTATGATGCTTATTCCGAGGGTATTCAGCATTCAAAAAGAAGGTGGGTATGAGTATTTGATACGCTTTTCATGGAGGGGGTGGGACTTGGGTTCATTTATTCATTCAACAATTATTTGAGTAACTACCATGTGCAGTATGCTGGGGATGTTGTAGTGAACACAGAAGATATGGTCCTGCTTTGTGGAGTTTCCAGACAAGTAATGGGATAGGATTTAAATATGTGGAAGGAACATTCTAGGTGGGGAGAACCATCTCAACAAAATCATAGAAAGAAATGGCAAGCATGGGCAGTGGCAGGGAGGGCACTTGCCTGATTGTAGTAGAGGTTTATGTTGGAGAAGAGTATTGAAAATAATAGATGTGGACCATTTTTGGAATGATTTAAACAGCTATTTAAGTCTGTGCAAAGTAGGGTAGAGCAGTTTTGTGGGAACCAGCCCTTAACTCGTGAGATCTGACACTATCTCCAGGTAGACAGTGTCAGAGTTCATTGAATTGTGGGGCACTCAGCTGGTGTCACACAGAATTGATGCTTGGTGGGGAAAATCCACACACACGTGGTGTCAGAAGTGTTGTGAGTGTGGTAGTAGTATGAGAGTAAAGGAGAAACACGGGAGGGAAGGCTGGGCTTTTCCAGTACAGCCCATCGTGTTTTGAATGCTTTCAGCAGCTGTTGAATCTGTGCTAAATTCCTTGGATACCCTGTTTTGGGGAGAGTTAGGAGCATGGTTTTCGGAGTCATACTGACTCAGTTTCATACCATCTCTACTCTAATGTGTTTCCTGAGTTGAGAAGTTTGTATTCAGTTTTCCTAGTGACACAACTATAAAGGCAATAAAATGATATATACACAGAGCAGCTGGGGTCAGTAACCCAAGCAGCACTAGGTAACAGTGGAGAGCAACGTAGCATGACGTGCCAGTGGGAAGTGCGAGAAGTTGGGAGAAGTAGAAGGTTAGGGCAGGAAAGGAAATGCATTCTTTGATGCTTGGGGGCATGTCATCAGAAATGTCTTCGAGCAAAACAGACTACATTGGCCTAACTTTTGGTTTTGGTTGTAAGGAAGAGAAACGTAACTGCAGTTATTTGGGCCATTTGAGGACTCCCAGTGGTCATCGCTCTAGGTTCTGTTCTACATTTGAAGCATCAGGTCAGGTTTAGATTGTATTCTATAGTTGAAGCATCTGGCTGGACCATTTGTATTCTGGTTTTGTGTGGTACCTCAATACAAGTTGGTCAGAAGTCTTATAGTTAGTTTTGTTTGTAAGCTGTATTAGTATTCTTTCAACTTGGCTTAAGGCATGAGTGGTTTGCCAAATGACTGCCTGTTATGACCTGCGTTATTCTCTCGTTACCCTTGGATTTGATGTTGGTATGATCATATTCTAAGAAGGTTTAACAGCAATATCCTGTCACTTTTTAGAATTTTTTTCACACCAGACAAGTAGAAATGATCACGCAAGACCATCTTCGTCTCCTCCCAATCCTTTGAATATATTTACTTACTTATTTTTAGACAGAGGGGAAGGGAAGGAGAAAGAGAGGGAGAGAAACATCAATGTGTGGTTGCCTCTCGCACACCCCACACTGGGGACCTGGCCTGCAGCCTAGGCATGTGCCCTGACTGGGAATCAAACCAGCAATCCTTTGATTCTCAGGCTAGCTCTCAATTCACTGGGCCACACCAGCCAGGGCCCAATCCTTTATTATGGTGATGTCCAACGTTATTATATGGGGAGCTTCTTTTAATGTGAGTCTTGATTGAGATCAGGACAGGTACAAGCATCGCAGTCCTAGAGAAGTTGACGCTGGCTCTGCTGGTTCCCTTTCCCCTCTGGGAATGTTAGCTGAGACTTGTGGCAGAAAGGGTGGGTGCCAGAGAGGACAAGCCATTATTGGGAACCGGCTTGGCGCTCCATGAGGTGAGATTTCAACCTACCAGTAGATCCTGATTTGCAGGTTGGAGACTCCCACTGTGTCTTCATCCAGGGCTCTTACACAACTCCAGGGGGCAGCAGTCACATTATGAGTCCATAAAAATTATGACACGGAGTTATGCAATATGGCAGTCCGGAAACCTACTGACACCACTTCTATTTTTAACCCCAATTATCCCTTAGTACCTGCTACATATAGCAGTATGGTACTCCCAAGTTCATCACTTGCATCTCACTTTCCACCTTAAGGCTCTCCTGTACTCAGACAGAAGAAATTTAGATCTTTGAAGATTTTAAGGAGTTGCATCAATTTTCTTACTGTATTTAAGTGTAGTCATCCGTAAAATTATGATGAAACCTGCTCTAACTCACAGGTTGTGATGGGTATCAAACAAACTAATGCATGTGAAAGTACTCTTAAATTACAGAGTGCTATATAAATGTAAGATAATATTCTTTCTTTCTTTTTTTTATTTTTATTGTTATTCAAGTACAGTTGTATGCCTTTTCTCCCCATCCCTCCACCCCACCCCAACTGAACCCACCTCCCTCCCCCACCTCCACCCTCCCCTTGGTTTTGTCCATGTGTCCTCCATAGTAGTTCCTGTAATCCCCTCTTCCCACTGCCCCCCCCGCCCCCCGGCTATTGTTAGATTGTTCTCAACTTCAATGTCTCTGGTTATATTTTGTTTGCTTTTTTCTTCTATTGATTATGTTCCAGTTAAAGGTGAAATCATATGGTATTTGTCCCTCACCGCCTGGCTTATTTCACTTAGCATAATGCTCTCCAGTTTCATTCATGCTGTTGTAAAGGGTATAAGCTCCTTCTTTCTCTCTGCTGCGTAGAAATCCATTGTGTAAATATACCATAGTTTTTGGATCCACTCGTTTGCTGATGGGCACTTAGGTTGCTTCCAGTACTTGGCTATTGTAAATTGTGCTGCTATGAACATTGGGGTGCACACGTTCTTTTGGATTGGTGTTTCAGTGTTCTTAGGGTATAATCCCAGCAGCGGAATTGCTGGGTCAAAGGGCAGTTCCATTTTTAGTTTTCTCAGGAAATTCCATACCGTTTTCCACAGTGGCCTCACCAGTCTGCATTCCCACCAACAGTGCACTAGGGTTCCATTTTCTCTGCATCCTCTCCAACATTTGTTTGTGGATTTGTTTATGTTGGCCACTCTGACTGGTGTGAGGTGGTACCTCATTGTGGTTTTAATTTGCATCTCTCTGATGGCTAGTGATGCTGAGCATCTTTTCATATGTCTCTGGGCCCTCTGTATGTCTTCCTTGGAGAAGTGTCTGTTCAAGTCCTTTGCCCATTTTTTTTTAATTGGGTTGTTTGTCTTCCTGGAGTGGAGTCGTGTGAGTTCTTTATATATTTTGGAGATCAGGCCCTTGTCTGAGGTATCATTAGCAAATATGTTTTCCCATACTGTTGGTTCTCTTTGTAATTTGGTGCTGTTTTCTTTAGCCATGCAGAAGCTTTTTATTTTGATGAGGTCCCATTTGTTTATTCTTTCCTTTATGTCCCTTGCTTTAGGGGACGTGTCTGTGAGGGTGTTGCTGCGTGGAATGTCTGAGATTTTCCTGCCAATGTTTTCCTCAAGGACTTTTATGGTGTTACGACTTATATTTAAGTCTTTTATCCATCTTGAGTTTATTTTCGTGTATGGCGTAAGTTGGTGATCGAGTTTCATTTTTTGCACGTAGCTGTCCAGATCTCCCAACACCATCTGTTGAAGAGGTTGTTTTTCCTCCATTTTATGCTCCTGCCTCCTTTGTCAAATATTAATTGTCCGTATAGACTTGAGTTTATTTCTGGTCTCTCTGTTCTGTTCCATTGGTCTATGTGCCTGTTTTTATGCCAGTACCAGGCTGTTTTGATTACAGTGGCCTTGTAATACAGTTTGATATCAGGTATTGTGATCCCTCCTGCTTTGTTCTTCTTTCTCAAAATTGCTGCAGCTATTCGGGGTCGTTTATGGTTCCATATAAATTTCTGAAATGTTTGTTCTATATCTGTAAAATATGTCATGGGTACTCTAATAGGGATTGCATTGAATCTATAAATTGCTTTGGGTAGTATGGCCGTTTTGATGATGTTAATTCTTCCAATCCATGAGCATGGTACATGCTTCCATTTGTTTGTATCTTCCTTAATTTCTTTCTTCAGTGTTGTGTAGTTTTCTGAGTACAGGTCTTTTACCTCCTTGGTTAGGTTGATTCCTAGGTACTTTATTTTTCTTGTTGCTATATCAAATGGCATTTTTTGCCTGATTTCTGTTTCTGCAGATTCGTTGTTGGTGTACAGGAATGCCTTTGATTTCTGAGTATTGACTTTGTATCCAGCTGTTTTGCCAAATTCATTTATTAGGTTGAGTAGTTTTTTGGTGGAGTCTATAGGATTTTCCATGTACACTATCATGTCATCTGCAAACAGTGACAGTTTCATTTCCTCCTTTCCAATTTGGATGCCTTTTATTTCTTTTTCTTGTCTGATTGCTGTGGCTAGGACTTCCAATACTATGTTGAATGGGAGTGGTGAGAGAGGGCATCCTTGTCTTGTTCCTGATCTTAGCGGGAAAGCTCTAAGTTTTTGTCCATTGAGTGTGATGTTGGCTGTAGGTCTCTCATATATGGCCTTTATTATGTTGAGGAATGCTCCCTCCATTCCCACTTTGCTGAGTGTTTTTATCAGAAATGGGTGCTGTATCTTATCAAATGCTTTTTCTGCATCTATTGATACGATCATGTGATTTTTGTCTTTGCAGTTATTGATGTGATGTATAATATTCTTTCTTGATGTGTCGTGTTGTAATGGAAGGAGTACTGAATTTGAATCAGGAGTCACGCCAGTTCTGCTATTAACAAACTAACTTTGGACAAATTACCTTGTGTTTCTGGGCCTTTGTTTCTTTATATATAAAAGGAAATTTAAAATGCCACTCCAGTGTACCCAGAAACTGGGGAGTTATTTTTTTTCTCACCTCACATTGTCAATCACAAATCTGTTGAGTTCTTGATATATCTCAAATTTCTCCTCTCCTTTCTATCTCCAGACCCTAATTGTTCCCCTTCTTGGCAATGGTTTTTGTTTTCATTGTGGTAAAATGTATATAATATAATATTTACCAGTTTAACCATTTTAAGTGTACAATTCAGTGCCATTAAGTCCATTCACAATGTTGTGTAACTCTTACCACTATTTTTTTATCCTCATCCAAGGACATTTTTTCATTGTCCTTAGAGAGAGAGGAAGGAAGAAAGGGAAACATCAGTGCAAGAGAGAAACATTGATTGGTTGCCTCCCGCACACACCTGAACCAGGGATCGCGTGCGCCTGGACCAGGGGACCGAACTGCAACCCAAGCTTTGTACCCTGACTGGGAATCGAACCATAACCATTCAGTTGCAGAATGATGCTCCAACCAACTGAGCCACACTGGCCAGGGCCTGATTACTACTATTCTTTTCCAGAAGTTTTTCACCATCCCAAGCAGAAACTCTGTACCCACTAAACAATAGCTTCTCATTCCCCCTCCTCCCACCCCTGGTGACATCTGTTCTGCTTTCTTGTTTAATTTTTTCCGTATTGTAAATTCACTCTTTATTGGTAAATTTAAAATATATGAGTGGAAATTAAAGCACAGAAGAGAAAAATAAGCAGACCAATGATCAGTTATCTAAATCAACCAAGATTTCTAAACAGAGACCTAAAAATAAACATATACCAATGTAAATTTTCTTACTTTGATATTGTACTATAAGGTATTCAAAATGTAACATTTGGGGAAATTGGGTAAAGGATACACAGGATCTGTTTAATATCTTTGCAAATTCCTGTTAATCTATAATAATTTTAAAAATTCCAAAAGTGAATAAAATAAACAGAGATGTCATCATAGCCAGAAAAAGTTAACAGCAACTCAGTATTAAGTTTTGAATATATTCTCAATGAAGATGATAAGTGGGAGAGTTTCAAAGAAAATTTGATGCCCTGGCTGGTGTGTGTCAGTGGATTGGTTGCTGGCCTGTGAAGGAAAGGGTTGCCCATTCAATTCCCAGTCAGGGCTCATACCTGGATTGCAGGCCAGGTCCCCTGTTGGGGGTGTATGAGGGTTAACCACACATTGATGTTTCTCTCCCTGTCTTTCTTCTTCCCTTCCTCTCTCTCTCCAAAATAAATAAACTCTTTACAAAATTTTGCAACAAAAGAAAGAGTTGCATTATTTTAAAAATATAAAAAATTAGCCCTGGCTAGTGTGGCTCAGTAGATTGAGCACTGACCTGCAAAACCAAAAGGTCACTGGTTCAATTCCCAGTCAGGGCACATGCCTGGGTTACAGACCAGGTCCCTGTTTGGGGGTATGTGAGAGCCAACTGATGGATGTTCCTTCCCTTCCCCTCTCTCTCAAAATAAATAAAAATCTTCAACCAGAGACATTGAAATTAAGAACATTGTAACAATAGCCAGAGGGGAGTGGGGAGGGGATAGTGGGGAGAGGGGTTTATAGGAACTACTATAAAGGACACAAGGACAAAATCAAGGGGGAGGGAGGTGGGACTGGCTGGGGTGGGGTGAAAATGCAGACAATTGTAACTGAATAAAAATAAATTAATTAATTAAAAAAAAAGAAAAGAAAAAAATCTTCAAAAAATTTAAAAAGCAGCCTGGGTTGTGGAGGGGAGTGGAGCTTTATCTAGTCCTGTGGCTGGCAGTGTGTTTACTAGAGATAGCCCTCTTTGAAGTGGATTTCTCAGCAATCAAAGCTTAAGCCAATCATTTGCATTACAAAAAGGAAAAACCAAATGTCAGGGTTTTACTACATCCTGCTTCTAAGTCTGGTCTTCATGCAGATATCTTTGGAGGCCTCAACTTATCTCACATTTGCAGGTGACATCCAAGCAGAACTCTGGAGAGTCAGAGAGACAGTCTGGAGCTACGTGCACACAAAGCACGACATAGCCCTTTGGATACGATACTCCTGAGTCAGAAGATGTGGAGACCTAGCTACTCCACTAATATTTCCATCGCAAACAAGTGACTGGTATCTTTGATTGATTTCCCACCTTCATTTTCTTTCTTTTTTTAAAAAAAGATTTTATTTATTTACTTTTAGATAGAGGGGAAGGGAGGGAGGAAGAGAAGGAGAGAAACAGCAATGTGCGAGAGATGCATCAATCAGGAACCTGGCCCACAACCCGGGCATGTGCCCTGACTGGGAGTCAAAGCTGCGACCTTTCTGTTCACAGACCCCGCTCAGTCCACTGAGCCACACCAGCCAGGACCCTCCTTTCATTTCTTTTTTAAAAAAATATATTTATTGATTATGCTATTACAGTTGTCCCATTAACCCCCTACTCCACTCCATCCTGCCCACCCCCTCCCTCCCACATTCCCCCCCTATAGTTCATGTCCATGGGTCATACTTATAAGTTCTTTGGCTTCTACATTTCCTACACTATTCTTACCCTCCCCCTGTCTATTTTCCACCTATCATCTATGCTACTTATTCTCTGTACCTTTCCCCCCCTCTCCCCTATTGACAACCCTCCATGTGATCTCCATCTCTATGGTTCTGTTCCTGTTCTAGTTGTTTGCCTAGTTTGCTCTTCTTTTTGTTTTAGGTGTGGTCGTTAATAACTGTGAGTTTGCTGTCATTTTTACTGTTCCTATTTTTGATCTTCTTTTTCTTAGGTAAGTCCCTTTAACATTTCATATAATAAGGGCTTGGTGATGATGAACTTCTTTAACTTGACCTTATCTGAGAAGCACTTTATCTTCCCTTCCATTCTAAATGATAGCTTTGCTGGATACAGTAATCTTGGATGTAGGTCCTTGCGTTTAATCTTGGGTAATGTAATGATGATGTGCCTTGGTGTGTTCCTCCTTGGGTCCAGCTTCTTTGGGACTCTCTGAGCTTCCTGGACTTCCTGGAAGTCTATTTCCTTTGCCGGATTAGGGAAGTTCTCCTTCATTATTTGTTCAAATAAGTTTTCAATTTTTTGTTCTTCCTCTTCTCCTTCTGGCACCCCTATAATTCGGATGTTGGAACATTTCAAGACGTCCTGGAGGTTCCTAAGCCTTTTCTCATTTTTCCGAATTCTTGTTTCTTCATTCTTTTCTGGTTGGATGTTTCTTTCTTCCTTCTGGTCCACACCATTGATTTGAGTCCCAGTTTCCTTCGCATCACTATTGGTTCCCTGTACATTTTCCTTTGTTTCTCTTAGCATAGGCTTCATTTTTTCATCTGTTTTTCGAACAGATTCAACCAAGTCTGTGAGCATATTGATAACCAGTGCTTTGAACTGTGCATCCGATAGGTTGGCTATCTCTTCGTCGCTTAGTTGTATTTTTTCTGGAGCTTTGAAGTGTTCTGTCATTTGGGCCTTTTTTTTTTTTTTTGTCTTGGCGCTTCTGTTACTTTAAGGGGCGGAGCCTTAGGTGTTCACCGGGGCGGGGTAATGCTGGTCGCTGCGCTGTGACGCTGTTGTGGGAGAGGGGCTGAGAGGGAGCAATGGCGCCCGTTTCACTCTCCTCCGGATCTCAATCTTTCACTCCGATACCCACAATCAAACTGGGCCCCTCTGGTGCTGGTTCCCGAGTGGATGGGCCTGTGCACACTCTAGGCCCTTGTGGGTCTCTCCAACGACCTCTCCTGTGAGGCTGGGAGTCTCTCCTGCTGCTGCCCCAACTTCCACGGGCGTTTTCAATCAGAGGTTTGAGGCTTTATTTCCCCGCGCTGGAACCCTGGGTTGCGCCGTCTGCTTTGCTCCCCTCCCTTCATCCCGGTTTATCTATGCGCGAGTGTGGGGCCTCGGGGTGCTACCCACTGCTCTGCCTGCCCCGTTCCCGCCACTATGAGTCCGGCCCTCTCGGTTTATCTGTGCATGAATGTGGGGCCGCAGGGTCTGCTAGGGGTCAGACTGCCTGTGCCGTTTGTCCCACACTCCGCCAGACTTGGTCCCGCCACAGCCACGCGAGTCCTCTCCACCCCGGTGCCCGTCTCCGCCCCTCCTACCGGTCTGGATGAATGTTTATTTTTTATTTCCTTGGTGTCGGACCCCCTTGCCGTTCGATTCTCTGTCAGTTCTGGTTGTGCAAGGAGGCGCAGTGTGTCTACCTACGCTGCCATCTTGGTTCTCCACCTTTCATTTCTTATCACAGCCACTTGCTGAATTTTCCTGTAGGTACCAGTCGCCACCATTATATTAGGTGCTAGAGGTGTCCTTAGTGACAAAGGCCACCACTTTGCATCTCTATTTTGCTATTCTGCTTTCTGTCTCTATGAATTTACCTCTTCTATGTACCTCTTATAACTGGAATCATGCATAATTTTCCTTTTTATCTGGCTTAGTTTAGTTAGCATAACGTCACTAGGATTCATCCATGATGAAGTGTACGTGAGTTTCATTCCCTTTTATGGCTGAATAATAATATTCCATTATTGGACGACAGACTTTTAGCTGATCTTCCTGAGTCTAGTCTTGTCCCTTTCAAATTTATCCTTCATGGTGTAACTTTACCTACCTTTTCAACCTCCTTGTCTTTTGCACTCATGTTATATTCGCAGTCATAGTAAAAGCATTCCTTCAAATGTGCCACACACTGTGACACCTATAATTTGCTCATGGCCCTTTTGTTTGGAATTTCTTTCTGTTCTTCTGCAGAACTCCTGCTAAACCTTCAAGACCCAGTTTACCTAACAATACTAGTTTGGTTAAATTATGGTGCAGTCATATATGATGGACTTCTATTTTGCCTTTTTAAGTTTTGGCATAGACTGAGGACTGGACTTACTGGGTTCGAATTTCAGTTTTGTTACCGCCTAGCTGTGTGGCCTTGGGAAAGTCACTTACCCTATGTGTGTCTCAATTTCATCATTTGTAAAATGGACATAGTATTGCTATCTATCTATCTCATCGGTTGTGAAGGTTAAAATAGTAAAAAGCATTAGGTGTTATTATATATTACTATTTACTGAAATAGAAAATATTCATTATAGCATTGAATAAAAAGTGTGTTATAAAACAGTGGTATATCATTTTATTAAAAATCTGTATGTGTGTATATATATATATATATATAAAATATCCTCCTAACCTTATAAACTCACATGCATGCACAGACACACATGTACACTCCTACCTCAAAATGTTAATATTAGTTATCTCTCGTTGGTAGACTGATTTGTTGTTTCTTTTTGTATTTGCCTATCTATATTTTTTGTCTCTCTCCAATCGAATTTTTTCTTATATTTAAAAGGGGAAAAAGACAAAGCATCCCTTCTACAAAGTTTTTGCTCAACTCCCTTTATTTTTTTAGGTCACCATACTAACCATGCGTCCCTGAGCCCCTTAAAAGCAGAGCCTATGTCATATTCACTCACCTTGGTGGGCCTGGCACAGAACCTAAGAGACACTAGGCTCTCAGCAATATTAGTAAGGCAAAGACGAGATGGAATTATGTGCCAGGCACTTTACGTATTTTATCTGATATATTCCTCTCAATAGTCCCTGGGTAAGAGTTATCTGGTGAGAGATGAGGAAACTGAGCATTAGAGAGATCAAACAATCTGCTGATGGTCACACAACTACAAAGTGGCAGCATTTGGCTTCAAGTCTAAGTTTGTCTGATGCCAAAAATGTTCTCTTTAATGTGTATCGAATTAATGAATTGCCTAATGAATATACCTGCTATCTTCAATGAAATAATTTATGAAAGGTCCCTTTGTAAACAGAAGTATGCTCTATGAATGCAAAAATATGGTATTGTTATTCCTTTCCTGCCTCATTCCCACCCACACCCTTGATCCTGACTAGGCAAACCGGCTTTCCTGCTCCCATGCACAGTATTTCCTCTCTCTATTCAGATGGCATGTTCGTTCTCCATATGTTTCCTTTAGTATATTTTATTGATTATGCTATTACAGTTGTCCTATTTTTTCTCTCCTTTGTCCCCCTCCGCCCAGCACCCCCATTCCCTCAGGCATTCCACTACCCCTTAGTTCATGTTCGTGGGTCATAAGTATACGTTCTTTGGCTTCTTCATTTCCTATACTATTCTTAACCTCCTACTATTTTGTACCTACCATTTATGCTTCTTATTCCCTGTACCTTTTCCCCTATTCTCCCCTCTCCTCCCCCTCCCCATCCCAGCTGTTAACCCTCCATGTGATTGCCATTTCTATGATTCTGTTCCTGTTCTAGTTGTTTGCTTAGGCTTTTTTTTTTAGGTTCAGCTGGGTTTTTTAAAAAGTATATTTTATTGATTATGCTATTACAGTTGCCCAAGTTTTTTTCTCCCTTTTATCCCCGATCGCCGTGCACCCCTCCACCCTCCAGCATTTCCCCCAACCCCCTTAGTTCATGTCCGTGGGTTGTACATTTAAGTTCTTTGGCTTCTCTGTTTCCTATACTGTTCTTAACCTCCTCCCCCCTATTTTATGCCTGCCAATTATGCTTCTTATTCCCTGTCCCTTTCCTCCCTATTCTTCTCCTCCCCACTGATAACCCTCCATGTGATCTCCATTTCTGTGATTATGTTCCTGCTCTACTTGTTTCCTTAGTTTTTGTTTTTGTGTTTTAGTTTCAGTTGTTGATAGTTATGAGTTTGTTGTTATTTTACTGTTCGTACTTTTTGATCTATTTCTCAGATAAGTCCCTTTAACATTTCATACAATAAAGGCTTGGTAATGATGAACTCCTTGAACTTGACCTGATCTGAGAAGCACTTTATCTGCCCTTCCATTCTAAACTATAGCTTTGCTGGATAGAGTCACCTTGGATGTAGGTCCTTGTCTTTCACAACTTGGAATACTTCTTGCCGGTAAGGTTTCTTTTGAGTAATCAGCTGATAGTCTTATGGGAACTCCTTTGTAGGTAACTGTCTCCTTTTCTCTTGCTGCTTTTAAGATTTTCTCTTTAATCTTGGGTAACTGAATGATGATGTGCCTTGGTGTGTTCCTCCTTGGGTCCAACTTGTTTGGGACTCTGGACTTCCTGGGAGTCTGTTTCCTTCGCCATATTGGGGACGTTCTCCTTCATTATTTGTTCAAATAATTTCCAACTTCTTGCTTTTCCTCTTCTCCTGCTGGCACCCCTACGATACGGATGTTGGAGTTCTTAAAATTGTCCCAGAAGTTCCTAAGTCTCTTCTCAGTTTTTTGAATTCTTGTTTCTTCATTCTGTTCTGGTTGAATATTTGTTCCATTTGTTCCAAATAATTGATTTGAGTGCCGGTTTCCTTCTCTTCACTGTTGGTTCCCTGTATATTTTGCTTTATTTCATTTTGTGTAGCCTTCATTTCTTCCTTCATTTTGCTATGGAGCTCTATGAGCATACTGATTATCATTGTTTTAAACTCTCCACCAGAGAGGTTATCTATCTCCTCATCACTTAGCTATTTTTCTGGAGTTTTAATCTGTTCTTTCATTTGGGCCATATTTCTTTGTCTCAGCGCACTGGTTATATTGTAAAGGGTGGAGCAACCCACTTTGCTGCTTGTGGTGCTGTGTGTCGGGGAGGGGTCAGAGAGAGAACAGTACCACTTGCTCGGTTCTTGCCCTGCTTTCAGTCACTTCCCTCGCTTCAAGTGAATGGCACCCTTCCAGGTGCTGACCTGGTGCTCATTCCCCGGTGGGTGGGCTTGTGTGTGTTCTAGGACCCCGTGGACTCATTAAGTGGATTCTCCTGAGAGACTGTTTCTTCCACTGCCCCAACCCCCACAGGTATTTCCAGCCAGAGGTTTTGAGGCTTTATTTCCCTGAGCTGGAACCCTGGGTTGGGCAGTCTGTTTTGCTCCCCAGTTGTTCCTCCTGATTTTTATCTGCACATGAATGGTTGACTACCTGGTCCTCTAGCCACTGCTTCTCCTGGCTGGTCTGCCAGTTACCCCCTCACTGTGTGTCCTCTCCACCCCAGCTGCTCGTATCCGCTCCTCCTCCCAGTCTGGATGAATGTTTCTTTAACTCCTTGGTTGTGAGACTTACGTACAGTTCGATTTTCTGGCAGTTCTGGTTGTATTTTGTTTTTAAATTTGTTGTCCTTCTTTTGGTTGTGAGAGGAGGTGAAGCGTGTCTACTTAACACCTCCATCTTGGCCGGTCCATACTTATTTTTAATTGTGTTTTTTTTAATATTGCCCAGGTTCTACCCACTCTTTAGGAACTTGGTTCATAATTATTAAGCTTTTCAGATTAATTCAGCCATTTCCATCAGACTCACTACTGTGTGTACATGTTGAAGAGACTGATTTGCAAAGATCTGGCCAGATACAATTTGTTTCATGAGAAAAGTATGGGAGTATCATCTTTGAACATAGATGTTTACACTTTTCCTAATTCAGTCTCTAATTACTTTTCTCTGGGCTTTGTCCAGCTTTAATTTCCTATATTCGTAGGAGGTGTTATCAGCATTAGCTTTTAGCTGGAACATATTAATTAGTTAAGTTCAGTCTATCTTATTTGTGTTGTATGCATGTTTGTGCACATGAACCCTTCAAAAATAGAGACAGAAGGCAGATAAGGGAAGAGAAGAGGCACTTTAACAATTTATTTCAAAAACCCAATAGAATATACTAAACCAAAATTTAGAAATTAGTTACAGCTTGACTCCTCACAGGTTTTTCAGAGTTAAAAAGGTGAATCCCCTTTAAAGCAAACTAACTGAAGGAAAGCATTCACTTTGAAAATTACATGTCTAAGATGGGGGAAAAAATAGATTCCATGTAGATAAAGCACACTTTTTACTCTACGAGAACTACTTTCTAAAGATTTCTGTGTATTTTAGAGTCTTAGTTTTGTGAGATGACAAAATTCATCCTAGTGTTTTCTAAGAAAGCACAGAATCATAGAACTCAGGAATGAATTCTGAAAAAAAAAATTTCCCTTAAATCATAATGATTTTGCACGTTATTACGGTTTGTCAAAGATTTTATTGATTTATTTTAGAGAGAGGGGAAGCGAAGGAGAAAGGGAGGGAGAAACATCAATGTGTGCTTGCCTCTCATATGCCCTGCACTCGGGACCTGGCCTACAATTCAGGCATGTGCCCTGACTGGGAATCGAACCGGCGACCCTTTGGTTCACAGGCCAGCATGCAGTCCATTAAGCCATACCAACCAGGCAGAATTTTCACTTTAAATTCCCAAAATAGTAAATGTTGCTGATAGATTATTGTTCAACAAATGTTTAATGAATTTCAATTAATATTTTTCCCAGAAATTAGGTGGATTTTATAGAGCCATCAGTATTAGGGCTTTTGCTTGCTTGTGATAACTTGAAACTTGCCAGTTAAGAACTCTTGCCCTGGCTGGGTAGCTCACTTGGTTAGAGCATTGTCCTGATACACCATGGTTGCGGGTTTGATCCCGGTCAGGGCACATACAAGAAGCAACCACTGAATGGATAAATAACTGGAACAATAAATTGATGTTTCTCTCTCCCTCTTTCTCTCTCTCCCCTGCCCCCAGATTAATTTTTTTAAAAAGAAAAGTGTATTTAAAAAAACTCTTCAAGGTCTGGAATGATGTAGGCCTTCTCTGAATTCATTTTCATTCATATTAAATTACCTGGTTAAACAGTTGTCCTTAACAATTTTTAATTGCTAGTTCCTTTTTAAAAACTGAGCTCCCACACATTTCCAGTGGATAACTTTTCATTCTTATCTGTTCTGATAGTGATTCAACTTTGAATGGAAGAGAATGTTATCAGATTTTAACCTTTATTAACCAAAGTCCATAAAATAGGATATTAAAGGAATTGAGGGGTTGGGTGTGGGTGGGGGTATAGATATGACCAGTGTTTATGGGATGTTTGCTCACTTCATGCTCAAAATTGCTCTTTGGACCTTGGTTTGCTAAAAAGAAAAAATTTATTAAAAATATGGACATTAGGAAAAGTCAAAATATTCTGGAAAATATATATGTGTATTAATTTTTAGGTGTCAGTCATACCACATAACTATTTCAACTTTCAACTATAAAAATTAAGAGAAAATAGTTTGTATACCAATATACTAATTGCTTCTTTTTAAGTACTGGCAAAACTGACTTTATTCTTACTTGATGGGGGAGATACCTTTCCATGATCAGCAAGATGGGTTACCCAAATAAACCACATATACTGAGTATTACCATTTCCTCCAACACAAGTCAAATGCTAGTGTGTATTTGGTTGCTGGTATAAATCTACCTGATTCCTTTCAGTTTAGCTGATTAAATAGTTTCAACGAAGCCAAAGTTACAGACTTTATCTCTGTGGGAGGCGCTTGTCCTCTGGAGTCACTACTTGTGCTTCCACCTCTGATGCACGAATTTCTGAAGGCAGTTCGTTAATGAAGAGGGAGACTTGTCCAGAGAAAAGGTAGCTCAGCAAACCATCATCAGTACCCATGCTTTTGTCCCCCTGAGAGGGGGGTCTGTAATATCCAGGCTTTCAAATATGTCATACGTATTTTTACTTTATCACTTATCAGTGGAGGCTGCACTTAGAACCTTATTCTTTTGGCCATCTGGAATATTCTGCTCACAAAGTATCTTTGTGATTTCAACTATAGAAACCGTTTCGCCTTTATCTCCAGATGCTTTTGTCCCAAAACTTTATGATTTCAGAGAACCAAGGAAAGCCTATATGTTAGGAGAAAGAAATAAGGCTTTTTTTTTCATCTCCATAAAGTGATCGTAACAGATATGTCTAGCATTACACATCTACAGTTTTGCACTTGAAACTAAACAACTTTGGAGGGGTGAATAGGCTCTTCTAGATCAAGTAGAGAGGTTTTAGGTGAGCCCCTGGGAATCCCATGAAATTGGGCCTTCGGTGCAGCTTTTTCTGATCTATGGTATCTTTTAGTGACCTTCACTGAGGAAGGAGGTATTTTGCAAAACTGAATTTTCCAGGTAACTGAAGTCTACCTTTTTAAGTTGTAGTCCTTCAGAGATCTTCTTTTCAATTTAATTTTTATTGTATTATTATTATTATTTTGTCATTCAGAGATCTTACAGGTGACCTGGACCAGTCTCCTATCTAAATACATGAATCCTTCAAAAGTATCCTGGAAATACATTTACATTTTCTAAAATAAAAATACCTTTTTTCTTACTAGAAAATTAGTAAAACAAAATCCAGGTAATATATTCTTTCCTTAACAGGCTTTGTTTTATCTTTATAATATTTATCACTACTTGATTTTATAATTTCCTGTTTTTTCTAAAGATTTTATTTATCTAGTTTTAGAGAAAGGGAGGGAGAGAAACATCAATGTGTGGTTGCCTCTCACATGCTCTCAACCTGGCCCACAACCCAGGCACATGCCCCGACCGGGAAACGAACCAGCATCCCTTTGGTTTGTAGGCCTGTGCTCAGTCCACTGAGCCATACCAGCCAGGACACGACTGTGTTTTTAAAATAATGATAATTTATTTGATCAAATCCATATTGATATTTAGATTGGCTCCAGCTTTTCTAAACAATGTTGTTATAAGCACTCTTAGTAGAGTTGCTTATACTCTTTTCTTTGGATATATTATTTGAAGTAGAATTACTGGGTTAAAGGGCATGGATATTCCATATTAATGATTTTTATAAAGTACCTTATAAAATGCATCAAGTATTTCATTCACTTCTTTATCACTTTTCTAAGCAGAATACCAATGCCTGATTTAATTACAACTTTTTAATTAAACAATTTTTCAATTACATTCAATATAATTTTGTTAGTTTCATTCAATATTATTTTCTATTGGATTCCAAGATGGCTGCAGAGTAGGTAGCTACGCTCACCTCCTCTTGGTGCCAAGCCTGATTTACAGCTAAATTATAGCACAATCAATCTGAATAACCAAATGAAAGCTTGCTGAACTGAAGTATTATAACCAAGGATTTATAGAAGAAACCACATAGAGACTGGTAAGAAGGGCGGAGATGCAGAAAGTGCTAGCTCCTGCACCTACACGTGGCAGCTGAGAAGCTGGAGGGATATCTCGGCTGCAGAACTCCCTTCCCCAGGAGCATGTGGTCTCCACCCCAGGCAGGGATCCCCAACCCAGAGCAACAGAGATGGGAAGAGGAGCCCATGTAGCATGCTGTGGTGAAAGTCAGTGGGGACTCAGTCTGCCTGGGAGAAAAGAGTCTGCTAGCGACCCAGACGCCACCTTCCCAGGGTCGTGCACCCTTACAGTTACAGCACCAGCCTGGGGAGTGTGCTGTGCCGTCTTCTAACTACTGGTGACACCACCCTGCCAAGTTTGAGTCCTGCAGAGAGAGCTGCTTGGCTGCTCCCAGCAGGGACCTTACGGGTCCTCTTTTTTCTGGAGTAGCTCTTGGCAAAGACTCAGACAATGACTGAACTGTGTAGCTTTGGAATGGGGACCATTATTCCCCACCTCAAGATTTTTTTTTATTTTGTTAAAATTAATTTATTTTTGATGGTTAACATTATTACAGATGTCCCCCATTCCTCCCTTTTCTCCCCTCCACCCAGCTCCCCCCAGCCTTCACCACATTGTCTGTGGCCATGGTGTATGCACATATGCATGATGTTCTGTGGCTAATCTCTTCCAGTTTCCCGCTCAACACTCCCCTCTGAGGCCTGTCAGTCAGCTCCATGTATCCATGCCTCTGGTTTTATTTTGTCAGTTTATTTTATTCATTAGATTCCACATTTGAGTGAGCTCATTCCTATTTGTCTTTCTCTGACTGGCTTGTTTCACTTAGCATAATATTCTCCAGGTCCATCCATGCTGTCTTAAAAGATAAGATTTCCTTCATTTTTACGGCCAAGTATTATGCCATTGTGTAAATGTACCACAGCTGTTTTATCCCCTCATCTACTGATGGGCACTTGGGCTGCTTCCAAATCTTGGCTATCGTACATAGCACTGCAGTCGACATGGGGTGCATATATTCTATTGAGTCAGTGTTTCAGGTTTCTTTGGATATAACCCCTAAAGCAGGATTGCTGGGCCAAAAGGTACTTCCATTTTTAATTTCTTGAGGAAACTCCATACTGTTTGGCACACTGTGCTTTCCCACCATCAGTGCATGAGGGTTCCCTTTTCTCCATATCCAACTGAGCCACATCAGTCAGGGCTCAATCCTACTTTATTATTTAACTGTGTATAAAACTTGTCTTATCACAAGTTTTAGTCAAGGCTGAAAATGTAAATTACTAGGGCCCTTTTAAAACAAAATGGAATCAGTTTTTTTCCTCTTTGTTCTATGGTTTACTGCAGCGTCTTCCCTCACAGAATATGGAACCATGCTAAAAACTTTCCTAACCATTCAGTGGTGGCTCATTGAAGAAGGAAACCATAAAAACTGTGTATGTGGCTTGTTCATTTTTTTAAAACCTAGAACATTTTTATTCATTTTCTAATACTTATATGTAGGGCCAAAGCTCGCTCTTTGTATATGGGTCCTCTGGGATTCTTCCTTTTCTTTCTTACACATTCCACATCCATATTGCTTTATTCCAGATTTCCAGCTTCTAGTTTAGTTTCTTGTAAGTAAAGAATAGAATTCTTTTAGATTTTTATGATTTCCCCTAATCTCTTTAAGTTGTTTTATGTATAGCTATTTCATTAGTTTATTGCTCACCTTTAGTGAGTGTTTCTAAAAGGATTTACCTTTGTTTTCATAGAAAGAATAGCTCTCTTTTATACTCAGATTTCACCAGTTTACATAATATTTAATTGAATCACATGATTATAAGTTCAGTGGCCATAAACAGGCTTGGGAGCAAACACAGCTGAGCTAAGTATGCCAACATACTCCTGGTGAGACGAGTGCATGTAAGCATATTGTGGGCATCGAATATTACAGTGGTAGAAGAGAGACCATCAGTTAATCCATTGGAGGTTGGTTAAGAGAACTTTTTGCAGAGTGCAAATTTGCTTTTTCTTACTTAATATAATGCCCTGAACATTTTTCCTGTTTGTAAATAGAGATCTAGATTATGGTTTTTAACAAATTTTATTTTTAGACAGAGGGGAAGGGAGGGAGAAAGAGAGAAACATCAGTTGGCTGCCTCTTGCACGCGCTCAGATCAGCTACCAAACCGAACCCACAACCTGGGCATGCACCCCGACTGCGAATCTAACTGGCGACCTTTTGCCTTTGTGGTATGACGGCCAACCAATTGAGCCACGCTGGTCAGGGCTACATCATTGTTTTTAATGGCCACGTGGTATTATTCATGTATTAGTCCAAGTTCTTGCTTGCAAACAATATAAAACAGTTCTGACTCATTTAAGCAGACAAGGAATTTGTTGGTAGGTTATTAGGATTGCTTACAGAGTCAACAGGGAAGATGGTCACCCCGGCTTGGAAAATGGGCAGGAACCCAGCGAGGCTAAAACAGGGCAAGGTTGCCCCGTAGGAACAGTCTGGAGGACCTCTCCAGAGGCACTGGCTTGCTCAGTACTTTTGCCATCACCGCTGCTGGCTTCTTCACTCTGCTGCTGCAACTGCTGCGAATGCTCTGTGTCTGTCACTGTGTATTTGTGTAACTTCCTCAGGATTCAAAACCCTGGGCCGAAGCATCTGCCCAGCCAGGTCTAGAATCACTTAGCAGCATCTCAGCTTCAAGGATGAAGGGTAAGAAAATACCTCACTGCCACTTTGTGTTCAGTAGTGGGGGCAGTGATGCCCTAGTACAGAAATGGAGGTGGTTTCCTATTTTTGTTCTGTTTGAAGCTATATGGTAATAGTCACATTTTACTAACCTGGTAGGGAGGAATTATTTTATTTTTGTTGTTTTCATTTATAATTTTAAACAAAAATGTTCATGTGTTTATTGATATTTCGAATTTCTTACTTTGTCAGTTGCCTGACTACAAATTACTGTTTGGGTTTCTTAAGATATAATTTACATATCCTAGAAGTTACATCAGTGTTTTTTTAAAGTATATTCACATACACTATCTAATTCCAGAACATTTCATCACTCCCTAAAGAAACTCCATTTGTAGATGTTTTTGTAGTTTGTTCACATGGTGTATTTTGCCACATGAAATTTTAAAATTTTACATAATTAAATTTTAACATCTATTCCTTTATGTTTTCTGCTTTGGGTTTATGCTAGAAGGACCTTCCCCAGCCCAAGTTTTGTTGTTGCTGTTGTTAATTAATATTCACTTTTACATCTTTGTAGCATTTTCTATTGTCTTTTTACATTTCACTCTTTAACTCAGTTGGAATTAATTTTGGTGTATGATGTGATTTAAAAGTTTTTTTTTTAATTTTTAACATTTTTTATTGTTGTTCCAGTACAGTGTTCTGTCTTTCCCCCCCACCCCCCCCCATAAAAGTGCTCACCTCAAATGGTTAGCACGTTGGGAGCTGCTCCACAGGTGTGCTGTATCACAATTAACCTGTTTGCACTGAATAAAGTTTCCTTTTTCATCGAAACAAAATGGTTAGCACGTTATGCTAACACCACTTACTGGTTTCTCCATTGATTGGAAATGGTGCCCTTATTGTATACTAAATTCTTCTTTAAAATTTATTTTTATTCATTTTTATTGAATTTATTGGGGTGACATTGCTTAATAAAATTATTAGGTTTCAGGTGTATAATTCTATGATACATCATCTGTGTATTGTATTATATGTTCACCACCCCAAATCAAGTCTCCTTCCATCACCATTTATCCTCCCTTTACCCTCTTCCACCCTCACCCTGCTTTCCCTCCAGTAATCACCGTACTATTGTCTGTGTGTACTAAATTCTCATGTATACACACACGTCTGTTTCTTGGACTTCCTACTCTTGCAAGGATCTGTCTATTCTGACATCTGTATAAGACTTTTTAATAATTAATACTAGGCAGCAGAGAGAAAGAAGGAGCTTATTCCCTTTGCGACAGCATGGATGTAACTGGAGAGCATTATGCTAAGCGAAATAAACCAGGCGGTGAGGGACAAATACCATATGATCTCACCTTTAACTGGAACATAATCAACAAAAGAAAAAAGCAAACAAAATATAACCAGAGACATTTAAGTTAAGAACAATCTAACAATAGCCGGAGGGGATGGGGGAAGGGATAGTGGGGAGAAGGGTTTTCAGGAACTACTATAAAGGACACATGGACTAAACCAAGGGGGAGGGTGGAGGCAGGGGAGGGAGGTGGGTTTGGCTGGGGTGAGGTGGAGGGGTGGGGTAGAGGGGTGGGGAGAAAATGCAGACAACTGTAACTGAACAACAATAAAATAATTTAAAATTAAAAAATAATACTAGGGTAATTCATATTATTTGTTAGTAATTTTTAAAATAAAATTAATGACATACTTGAAAAGTTTGCTTAAACTGAGTTGTCATTTTCAGCCTTGCCAAACTTTTATCGTTTATTTTACAGTTTACTTGTCCTTAATCAGTTACAGCAAATGTAAAATAAGTGCTTTCTCAACTTCATAAAAAGGTTAAATACTGACAGTTTTGGGTTTTAGTTTTCATAGGTTTTTAAAGTTTTATCAGTGGCTTGGGGTACTGTTTTGTCTTAGAGCTAAAATTATAAGATGGATTTTTCCTTACGAAGAAAGCCATAGCATTACAAGTAGTCCACGACTTACCTACAGATTATATCTGACACGCTTGAATTTGGTGGTGGTTTTCATGGGGAAAAGCGTTCCAACTACCAGTCTTCTTAGAACCTAAGGTAGACAACTGCACCAAGACCATTTTTGACCCATACTATGGTTGAAAAGGAGCTGCCACATTTTCATGTCAAATAATTGAATCCTACTTCCCAGAAATTAGAAGGGCCTTGTCTGGGGCAAGACAAGTTTTCCTCTATTAAAAAAAAATAATAATAAAATAAAGCATGTTTTTCCCTCCAGTCTATTATTGACATGGCAGCAGATACTCAGCCCCTGGTGGGAAAGAGACTAGTAGCTGGAGGGCTGTTTCTCAGTTTTGAGGAACTTGTCCCCGCCAGTGTTTATTGCAGGGGACCATTATTTTTCGAGCATTTTTTTCCCCTACTCTCCTCCTTCCTTTGGCTGGTTTTATTTTATGCCTTTTGCAAACACTACCCTATTAAGTTAATCCCCTGGAGGCTATTGTTAGCTTGGACTCCAGCCTGAATTGGCTGTATGAGCGTGGGTAAGTCTGAGTGTTAAGCTTCCTTAACTTTAAAAGGAGGTTCCTACCCTCTTTACATGGCAGGGTTGTCGTGAAATTCACGTATATGAAAGTTTTGTCAACTCTGTGATGCTATAGAAATATGAAATATCTGTATTATCACAAGGACTTTTTTAAAATTAATTAATTTATTTTTATTCAGTTACAATTGTCTGCATTTTCTCCCCTTCCCTCCACCCCACCCCAGCCAGTCCCACCTCCCTCCCCCACCTCTACCCTCCCCCTTGATTTTGTCCTTGTGTCCTTTATAGTAGCTCCTATAGAAAGGCAGTGATCACCAACAGCCAAAAAAAAAAAAAAAAAAGGCCAGCAAAGCACATTGCCTTTTCTTAATTTTTAATGTTCTGTTGTTTTTTGACCTCACTAACGTGTCTTTATTGGCTCCTAATCTTTTGGAAATGATCAAATGAAAAGAACAATTATGTTTTAAAACATACACTTGTCCACTCCAGCTGTTTCATCTGGAAGCTTAGTCCTGTGTTTATATAATGGCAGTTGTCTGATGAAAGAGATTAGGTGCTCAGTATTTTGGAAACAGGTTACTAAGATCAATTTTCATTTCAAAGGCTTACACAATTTAAATGAATTAGATGAATTATATAAAGTAATAGATAAGCTAATGCTTTCCCCTTTGATTTTCCATTTAGAGGTGGTCATGATTTTAAATAAAAGCAAACAGGTAGAAAAAGTTAAATTGATTTGGAAATATTATGTAGCTACCCTGAATGCAGAACTACAGAACTACGTCAGTGGTGTTTGCATAACTTGAACTCATCAATTTGTTTAACAAACGGGTACTTTTAAAGCCCTGGTAAAATAGGCTGGATGATTTTGACTGCTTATATGTTGGAATTTATTATTGGTCTCACTTACTGAATTATTTCAATTTTGATAACCTTTCTCTTAATTTCTGCACATTCCCTATATTGTTCTTCTTTATTCTGCCCTAAAATGGGCTAATTTTTAAAAATCTCTTTCCTCCAGCTTTTTTGAGGTGTAACTGACAAATAAAAATTGTATATATTTAAGGCATACAACGTGATGTTTTGATACACATATACATTGTGAAATGATTACTACAATTAAGCTATTTAACATATCCATCACCCCAGATAGTTTCCAATTTTTGTTAAAAACTCTTGAGCTCACTTGCCAAATTTCAAGTATTTAACACATTACTATTCACTACAGTCACCCTGCTGTATGTACGTTAGACCTACAGAGTTTATTCATCCTGCAGAACTGAGACTTTGAACCCTTGGATCAACATCTCTCCACTTCCCCCACCTCCCAGCCCCTGTAACCACCATTCCAGTTTCCGCTTCTAAGAGCTGGACATAACCTAAGACACGTTAACCATTAATTACTATTAGGAACACTGTTGTAATGAGCATTGTAGTTCATATCTCCTTGTGCACATGTGTGAGACTTTCTGCAGGGTAATAAATATGCCTAGGAGTGAATATACTGTATTCTGGTGTGTGCCTGTCTTCAACTCTACCAGGTATTGCCAAGTAGGTTCCAGAGCGGTTGTACTAATTTATACTCTTTTTTTTATTGTTGTTCAGGTACAGTTGTCACTATTTCTCCCACCCTCAAGCCTACCCCCTGTGGCTTTGTCCCTGTGTGCTTTATACATGTTCCTTGACAACCCTTCCCTCCCACCCTGTTATTCCCCTCCCCCTACATCTCTGGGTACTCTCAGTTTGTTCTTTATTTCCATGTTTTTGATTCTGTTTTGCTTGTTTGTTTATTTTATTGATTAGGTTCCAGCACAATTTATAATATCCAAGTGCTGGAAGCAGCCTAAGTGCCCATCAGTAAATGAGTGCATCCAAAAAGGTACATTTCCACAATGGAATACTGCGCAACAGTAAGAAAGAAGGAAATCTTACTCTTCGTGCCAGCATGGATGGAACGGGAGAGCATTATGCTGAGTGAGATAAGCCACGCAGTGAGAGACAAATACCATATGGTCTCACCTATAAGTGGATCCTAATCAACAGAACAAATAAGCGAGTAAAATACAACTAACTTATACTCTGACCAGCTGAATTAAAGGATCCTGTTCCTCCACATCCTCAGTAACACTTGTTATTGTCAGATTTAGAACTTTTTGTCCACCTTATGGGTATGAATCATATTCATTGTGGTTTTAATTTGCATTTTCTTGATTACTATAGTGATAAAAACTGTACCAGGTAGAACCGTATCCAAAAAGAATTTTAAGTTTTACTGTAAAATTTATTGCAAATTCAGAAACCTTTCCTAAATTATGGGAACTATTTTTAGGGGGATTGTATGAGTAATGTTTGAACTTTTGTGATCAGCTTTATGAAATGGTTTGGAGCAGTCAGACTTCATGCATCTGATGTTTGTACACAACTTCAGCTGTTTCTGTTTTGAGACCGGAGATGATGATCTAGTCATAATACTGTTCCTTCTTTGGGGAATGTTATTACCAATGGTGATTACCATCTGTATTTAGGGAGCGACTCAAAAACACTTTAATATCTAGACGTTATTTCCCACAATGTTGTTGGATGCTCTTGTTCTCAGAGTCGCCTCGTTACTAATAGCTGCTTGCCAGGTGTGTTTAATATTGTGACCTCTCAGAAGCCTGCATTTTTTCCCCACCATGAAATTGTTGATGCTCTTACTCTGTTTTCTGAGTCATTTTGCTAAATGCAGTGGGAGGTTACAAAATGTTCCTGACTTTGTACCTGTCTTTGAGACATTAAAAATTCAAAAGATGGACAATAACTATATTACAAAGTCAGTTGGCGTTTATATATTTTCAGTTTATATATTGTCTCTCACGCGCCCCCAACTGGGGACCTGGCCCGCAACCCAGGCATGTGCCCGTTGACTGGGACTCAACCAGTGACTCTTCAGTTGGAAGGCTGGTGCTCAATCCATTGAGCCACACCAGCCAGGGCTATTTGTTTAATTTTCTTTGTTCCCTTTTTCACTCTTCTGTTTTGGAAGCTATATATGGTTTTCTAGTCCCTTACCAATTATCCTTAAGTTTTTAACATGTATTTTTAAGAAAGTCTAGGTTTTATGTGTTTCTCTCTATATATTCTGAATAAAACCAAGGGCCTTAGAATGCCTTAATTACAAACTCCCATCCATATTATTGTTTTCTAGTATTTCAGGTCCACTGTTCGTTTATGTGTGTTTGTGTCTGTGTATGCGTTTGAATAGACGGTGCATTCTCATGGTATAAAATTCAGAAAGTACAAAAGAGACTAGATCTTAATTGTTCTCACCATAGAAAATGGTAAGTGGCGAGAAAGGTGTTAGTAATGGTGGAAGTCACATTACAATATAAAATGTGTATCAAACCAACACATTGTACACCTCAAACTACACAATGTTATCTCAGTTACGTCTCAATTTGTAAAAAAGGGATAAAAGGTTATACTGTGAAAAAAATTTTCTCACCCTTATCCCCTAACCATTCAGTTCTCCTCACTAAAGGAAACTACTATTTCCCTGGGATATATTAGGTTGATCCATATTAAATTGGCAATATTCAACTATTTTGATGGGCAGTAATGGCAACTTCATGCAGTGTAAATTAATAGCAGTGAAAAACACAGATTCTTGTTTCCATGGAATTTTCATTGTGGCGAGAAGTGTATTAGTTAATGATTTCAGTGTTAACTTATCCCAAAATTTAGTGGCCTGAAACAACAAACATTATTTCAAAGTTTCTGTGGGTCCTGAATCTGGGAGTGGTTTAGCTGTGTGATTCTGGCTCAAGGTCTCTGATGTGTAGTAGTCAATATGTTGCCTGGGGCTGCAGGCATCTAAAGCAGGGGTGTCAAACTCATTTTCACCGGGGCCACATCAGCCTCGTGGTTGCCTCCAAAGGGCCGAATGTAACCTTGAGGACTGTGTACATGTAACTGCTCCTGAACAGTTAAGCGAGAGCTTGGCGCTGCTGCCGGGTAGAAACAAGGGGCTGGGCCGGATTCGACCCGTGGGCCTGGTATTTGCCAGCTGTGCTCTAAAGGCTTAACTGAGTCTGGAGGATCAACTTCCAAGACAGTTCACTCACCTGGCCATTGGCAGGAGGACTCAGGTCTTTGCTCGTTGTTGACAGGACACCTCAATTTCTTCGCACATAAACCTCTAAACCTCTTCGTAATGCTGTATTCTCGTGACATGGCAGGTGACTTTCGCCAGATCTGGTGATTCAAGAGAGAGAGGACAGGAGGGAGCTACAGTGACTCCTCCCCCTGCCTTGCAGTGCTTTTTATGACCTAGTCTAGGAAGTCACACCTCCTTGCTTCTACCCATATTCTGTGTGTTGGAAGCAAGTCACTGAATCCAGGCCACACTCAAGGGGAAGGGAGTTAAAAATTCCACCTCTGGAAGGAAGGAGAAACAAAGAATTTGTGAACATATTTTAAAACCATCACAGGAAGACAGATAATAAGCAATAAACATAATAAGTAAATTACGGAATACATTAGAATGTGATAAGTTCTATGAAAAAAGAAAATAGAGCAGAGGTACTGGGAATCAGAGTGTGTGTTTGTGGAAGGATGTGGGTTGCAATTTAAAACAGGGTGGTCAGTGTAAGACTCAGTCAGGTTAGATTTGAAAGAGACAAGGAAGTTAGCAAAGCAGATAATCTGGAAGAAGAAAGCCCGCAACCAAGGGAATACCTAAAGCAAAGGCCCAGAAATGGGAACAACATGACGTGAGAGAAAAGAATACTGACTATATTTTATTAGTAGCCTATTTTCAGTCGAGGAGGTGGGGGAAGTTGAGGAAGTACTATTTCCGTGGCTGAAATTAATGAGCTCATTGTTTCTCACAGGAATGTAAAGAAGAAATCAAAATGGATCCAAATATGAGTGCGAGTTGTGTCAACATCTCTGTTGAGGGGATGACATGTAGTTCCTGTGTTTGGACCATTGAGCAGCAGATTGGAAAACTGAACGGTGTGCATCACATTCAAGTAAGTTACTCTTCGGGAATCAGTGAAGTCGGAGATTTCAAAATGGGTTTGACTTCTCAGTGAAGTACAGAATTTATTTACACTTCCTGTCTCTACCATGTTCTTGTCTGTGAGTCAAACTGCTCATAAGATCTTGAGCAAATTGACTTCAGTTTGCCTTGTTTCCATGACAAAAAAAATGGCAAATTGGTATACGGTGATTCTTTATGCAGTTTGATACAAAATTTCCTTAATTCAAGAGTCCTGTGAAGTGTGGTGGCAATATGTGGGTAATTCTTTGCCACGTCTGAAACGATAGGTGATTTTTTTCCCCTGTCTGAGTTTCATATTCATCTTGACGAGAGAGAGCAAAGTGAGCTTTGGACCCATTCTTACTATTTCTACGGTGGGAAAGCAGTGCTGCTCCCATCTATTGTCTGTACCACACACTCTGGTCAGCTAACACTGTGTTGCTGATTGTGGCTAAAAAAGCTTTATTTACATAATATGGTAAGCCTTCTGCAAAGCTTTCTGCCCCTAGGAATACTTAGATATAAATTTTCCACTTTCCCATGCTCCACAAGTAGGATTTTCTTTTGTATTCACCATCTACCTTCAGGTAACTCCAGTCTTAGAGGCTCTTTTATTGTCTCTCCCCGCCTCCCCGCCCCCGCCCCCCAAGGATGCTGCTTTCTTTCATTTGGTTTGGGGAGAATTCCAAGTTGGAGAAGCTGAGAAGTGACAGTATTTACGACATCAAAGGTTTTGTCAAACTAGTTTACCTTCAAAATAATTCAAATTTATAAAAAAAATTTCGTGATTTTTTCATTAATTTGTAAACTATCCAAAATTAGGCAGACATTTGCAGTTTGTTGATTTGAAAAGTGGATGGCCAAAGTGACTCTGCAGCCTTCCGACCCAAAGCTTTCAAAACGAGTCTAATTTCAGTGCGTAGTAACTGACACCTGCATTTGATTTTATCCTCAAATGAAACCAATTAAACATCCTCCAGTTGATCTAAGGGGCTGGTGCTGGGCGCAAGAACAGAAGGTAAATCTTACTAATTGTCTGTGCTAATTGCAGTAAAGCTACTTACCACCAAAAAACTAGTTCACATCATTTTTCTCCAAGTGACTTTGGTACTTACTCTTTGTCTGGCAAACTATTTTATGTTAATATCTGTTTTGCCGACATATCCATGTATAAATGAAGGGCTAAATCCTGCTTTGATGTTTGCAGGTAATTCCTGTATAGCCTATTACATCACACTCGTTTGTAAGGCTGCTGTTTCTACTGCATCTTCCCAGAACTCACCTCTGTTAATAAAGCCTGTTTAAGGTCAGAAAAATGCATTTCAATTAGATTAAGTGTAAAGGGAAAGTAGCAGCGATGTGACATGAAAGCACTTTGTCTTATCAACAGTGATTCATAGGGATCCCAGTGACAGATGCTTAAGGCCATGCTTTTCAGGGCATGCTCGCAATTTGATTGCCAAAAACAAAAGGAAGCACACTTTCTCTGCCTTTTCCAGCTCGCCTCTCCTCCTTTAGTCAAAAACCCATATAGAGTATAATTTTAATATCTCTTCTTTTTTTCTTCCTTTAAAAAATATTTTGCTGGGTGGGGGCAGATGAAGAGGGCAAAGAAAGTCAAATACAAGGTGACTAAAGGAGACTAGACTTTGGGTAGTCAGCACACAGTGGAATATATGGGTGCTAAATTATAAATTGTAACCTGAAATTTATATGATGTTACTACCCAGTGTTTCCCAATATATTTAATAGAAAATATTTTACTAAGTGTTAAGTCTTCTAGGCCCAGAAACAGATTTATTGTGAAGTTAAGGGAGCTTAAGTTTCACAGCCCCTCACTTAGAGTGACAGCTTCTGACACCCTGGACAGAGTATTAGCAATGGGTTCACATGGTTACATGTTTTTGCAAGAGTAAAATATTTCACCTTGGCTGGTGTGGCTCAGTGGATTGTGTGCCGGCCTGCGAACCAAAGGGTCGCCGGTTCGATTCCCAGTCAGGGCACATGCCTGTGTTGCGGGCCAGGTCCTTGCTGGGGTGTGCAATAGGCAACCACACATTGATATTTCTGTCCCTCTCTTTCTCTCTCCCTTGCCCTCTCTCTAAAAGTAAATAAATAAAATCTTTAAAAAATATAAAATATTTCAACCACAATCCTTTAAGTCTATTGTCTAATGCCACTTTGACTCCCCCTCCCTGTTAGACTTCCCCTTGGTGTTGGGTGGTACTGGATATGCCACGGGCACTTGGAGGATCTGCTCAAGGGGAGCTTGAGTTTGGGATATATTTAGTTTGGGGTTAGTAGGGTATTTAGCTATATCTGGTTGTTAGTCACTTGTGTGTACAGTGACATTTTTGCTCGAAATTGCTTCCAGCAATACTACTGCCCATCGACTCACCCAGGGCCATGGCAGGAAGCTGTAGGGCCCGGTGTAAAAATGGTAAGTGACTGTTATCAGGTCAAAGAAGATTTCAAACTAATCTCTGCACAGGTAAGCTTTTCAGAAACTCCCTGAAATCTTATAGCTCCTGTATGAAAGAAACTGGATAGTTTTTCTAAATTTCACAGACAGCGGGTCTAAAAATTTGGCAATACCTAGCCATGATGTTGAAAGGAACTTTTCTAAACTCTCATTAATAAAAAATAATTTTGAGTGGGAAAGACAGTTATCTTTCTTTTCTCAGTTGAAATGTTTTTACAAAAGCATTGTTAAATGAAGCAGCAGAGTACACAGGCAAAAACATAGGAAAATAAAATATAGAGGTAGGCGTGTATCAGGCATTAGTATTACATCTGTTATTTTTATGGATTTTATGGTATTTATTAGCTTTTAAAATTTTGTAAATTGTAACTTTATTACTTATTCAGAATATTTACTTTTGAACAGAATTTTTTTTGAGTCTTAGATTTTTTTTTTAAGATTTTATTTATTTTTTAGAGAGAGGAGAAGGAGGGAGAGGGAGAGAAACATTGATCGGTTGCCCCTCACACTCCTCCAACTGGGGACCTGGCCTGCAACGTGGGCATGTGCCCTGACCAGGAATCAAACCGGTGACCTTTCGGTTCATAGGCCAGTGCCCAACCCACTGAGCCACACCAGCCAGGACTGGATTATTTTTCTTAAAGTCCCCCCAAATATTTTAAGTTTCAGTGGCTACAAAAGGTAGATGCACCTCTTTCTAGGAATCATATAGAAAATTGTCTATGTCCAAATGTAATTTATAGTCAGAATTTACCTCGAAATGTTAATACATAAATATTGGTTACTTTTTAGAGAATGTCAAGGTTTAACATTTCTAGATCCTAGTTTCTGAGATTACATTTACTAAGACTAATGTGCAGTGAATTTAGAAATCAGATTTGGGGAGGACATTGTTTTGACTTAAGTCAAAAAGTTCTGGTAGTATTTGGAATAAAATTGATATGAAGTGATATAATGGTGACATTAAGTTGAGTGTGGTTGCTTTATGGAAAATATGCTTCAGTGGAACAGATCAGAGCTTTAACAAAATTCAAGGAGAGTGAATAGTCAAGGAGTCTCTAATTGTAGAATAAGTAGAATGGATGATTATTTCTCATCGCAGCTTCAGCACTTAAATACATTTGGGGAATTTTGTCTTAAATTGTAAAGTTTGTGAGTGTAATACTCTTGTTTGTTTCTGCCAATGTCAAGACTGCAGACTTTAAAGGGATTAACCTGAAGTTTAATTTAATCACCCCAGTGGTCTGTTCAGGGGGGAAATAAAATAGGCAGATAATGTGAAGGTCTTTCTCTGCGATTGGTTGGCCTTTTTGAAAGTAGAAATGTAAAAACAAATTTAATTAGATATAAGTACTAAATGACTCCAAAGGTTAATGCTTTATTAGGAAATTACTTTGTCCTTGAAACTTAAACTGCTAACTCTGAGTGCTTTTTCCCTTCATGTAGATAAAGGCTGCCATCCATTCTGCTAATATAGACAATCCTTTTACAAAAGGACCACCCACATGCTGGCAGTAACTCAATTCATCCTGTGGATCAATACTTTGCTTGCTCCCCTTAAATTTAACTTTTTTTTAATTCTTGAAAAGGTTACACGTGTACAGAGTGAAATCTTTCTCTCAAAGGAAAGCAGTTATCAGTTTGCAATGTATATATCCTTCCAGAAATAGACTGTGACTATAAAATGGTTTATATGTATATATGTATATCTGTATGTGTATATTTAAATATATCACCTTTTTACATAAATGGAATCTCACTATAGATATTGTTCTGCACTGTGGTTTTTTGCTTAGCAAATATATGTTAGATATTGTTCCATATCGACATATAGTGATTGGTCTTTTTGATTTCTATTTGGAACTTGTTTTGTTTCTTAATTTTTGCTATGGCAAATGATAGTATATTGAACATTGAACATCCCTTTTTCGAACACACATTAGAGTAATATAGGCATTTTGCTTAATGTAGATTCCTAGGTAATAACCATCCATACAAAAAGATGTAGAATCAGTTATTCAAGGAGGCTTAGGTTTCTGATTTTAGTTGAACTTCACGCCAAGTATCAAAAGGTCCAATACAAGATAAAAATCTAACAGTGGAAGAATGGTGTGAAGAGGGACTTTCACTATTTCCTTTTTATCACTTTTATTTAATTTTTATAATCAATAATTATACATTAGTTGTATAATTTTGGAAGCAAAAACAAAATATCTTAGCAATGAAATTCTGACAAAGCACTCGGTTTACAGATAATTTAATTCATGAAATTAATGTTACATCTTAAAAAGACTAACAAAATCTCAGTATCTTTTTCATTTTTAAAATAGTTGGGTTTTGAATTTTTATATTGTTAAGAATGTCTTCTGCTAGTTAATAAATTGATTTAATTGTTTTAACTGGTAACATTTATTGAGGTTGCTCAAAAAGTATGTGTAAGTAGAACTTGATGTTTCACTTTATATTATAATTTTTAGTATTCTATACTGAAACATCAAAGTAGAGTGTTCCTTGATTAATATACACACATATTTTAACAAACAATAGAATTTGTATTGAGATATATATATTATAAATGGGATTCCTATTATGTATTAAAATAGTTTTTAGTTGAGTCAAAAATATAGTGTAGCCCCAGCCTGGTAGCTCAGTTGGTTAGAGTGTCGTCCTGAAACACTGAGGTTGTAGGTGTGATCCCTGGTCAGGGCACATACAAGAATCAACTAATGAATGCATAACTAAGTGGAACAAAAAAATCAGTGTTTCTTTTTGTCTCTCAAGTCAATAAAAAAAATTAAAAAATATGTTGTAAGTGGTGAATCAACCATTAGAAATTCAAGATAATTGATGAATCATTTCACTTTTAAAAATGGGGAAATTTTACATTATACTGATTGTCAATCCTCGTAAAAGCCCAAAGAAACATATTCTCTAAATCATTTTTAACTTAAAGCAGTAGGGGAGAAGATAGGAAATGTAGGGGGGAAGACAAATACAGCACTAAAATTTTGTTCAGACTCTAGAAAACAATTTATATTCACATTGCTCACATTACAGGCATAGAATTTTAGTTACTCAAGGAAATTAAAGGTCATCTAGCCTTTTCACTTATAGATGGAAAGGACATGGACTTTGGGTTTGCATAAACCTGCATCTAAATCATAGCTTTCATTTTCCTGCTGGGTTTTCTGGGCATGTGTTCAGTTTGCTAGGCTTCATAAATGACACTGGATCACCTTTCATTATCAGATGAGAAGGAATACAAAGGAGAAAAATGTGCTAATGACAACCCAAGAATTGGTAGTAAGACAGTAGCTTTTATGGAAAGTTACAGCTAAAAAGGATTATCTGGTTCAGTCTGTCAAGAAACTATAGCTCTTTGAATTAGGGAGATTTCTCCAAGGTCTAGCTTTCATCTTGCTTGAGAACAGCTTGTGCAGCCTTTGTCTGTTTATGCAAATTGTACAGAAATCGCAGGCAGATGAAGTATGCTATGCCTGAAATTCATGCTTTAGGCATTTCAGTAGAAAAAGAACACCATACTCATTAAAATAATGGATCTTCACAATCCATGTGGACAGTTAGCACCTCTACACCACGATTAATGCTGTTGAGGCCACAGGGTGCATTTGATTTCTTTTGTACTGTCCCACTCCCGCCTTCATCGAAATACAACAAATAGTCCTCCACCTTGAGTCCTTCCTATGAGCCACATTCATAATTTCTAGACCACAGGTGGCAAACACAAGGCCCACGGGCCAAATCCGGCCTCCACCTTGTTTTATCCGGCCCAGCGCCTTGTTTCTACCCGGCGGCAGCGCCGAGCTCTCGCTTAACTGTTCATGAGTAGTTACATTGATACAGACCTAAAATTACATTTGGCCCTTTGAAGGCAACCGGGAGTTTGGTGTGGCCCCTGATGAAAATGAGTTTGACACCCCTGTTCTAGACTGTTTGTTTTCAGAGGTACTATTGATACAGTGGAAAAATAGTTCTTCTGAAAATAACAGCTTTGGTTGCTAATGAAAGACTCCCAAGACAAAGACAAGCTGTGGAAACTTTGGAACAATGTGGGGAATAGGCAGAGGTGGTTGTTGGTGGTGGGGGTCATGGGAAAGAAGAGCTGGACAGATGCAGAACCAGCCTGGAGCCGGAGCCTGCTTTTGTTCACCGTTGTGTGCCTAGCAGCTAGCACAGTGTCAGGCATGTAATAGGCACGCGGTAAATATTTGTTGAATAAATAAATGCTATTTTAGCTTCCTGCCCGAGGATTTGGCCTCCACAACTGTATTGTGAGAATCACTGTATGAATTTCCTTTCAATGGAAACAAAGGAGCTGCTTATTTTTATTCCCTTTGAGACCTTAGGTTTGAAAAGTCTCTTTGATATCGAACATTCAGAGGAAAAGTTAAGTTGCCATTAGGGGAACCAGGGGGACATTTTTGTGACTGGCCAGTTTTAAAACACACACATAGAAGTTACTAAATAAAGAAATGTTTTCCAGGCTGCAGCGTGAAACAATCATTGGGTAATAAACTCTTTTGTATATTATTTTATATCCATAGTTGCCTTTTTTCCTTATGTCTTTTTATCAGTAGAAGAGAGGCTAAAGTCGCCCTGGCTGGTGTGTCTCACTGGATTGAGTGTCAGCCTGCGAACTAAGGGGTCGTCAGTTCGATGCCCAGTCAGGGCACATGCCTGGGTTGCGGGCTGGGTCCCCGGTATGGGGCGCCCGAGAGGCAACCACACATTGATGTCCCTCTCCTCCTCTTTCTCCCTCCCTTCCCCTGTGTCTAAGAAATAAAGTCTTTAAAAAGAAGAGAGACTAAAGCAGTAGAAAGCACAGCAAACTGCCTAGTGACAAAGTAAATGTTGCTTTTAAAATCAGTTTTGAGAATAATTTCTCATTGGCTTTGTTGGTAAATTGACATTTTTGTGGGGGAGAAATTAGCTCAATGGGTGGGAGGCAGATGAACAGGGTAAAGGGGGTCAAAATATGGAATGACTGAAGGAGACTAAACTAAGAGCAATCTGACCAACTAGGATTATCAGTCTTTGTGATATTTCACACTTCGGGCACATCTCAAGATTTTACCAAATACGTAGCCATTGATTACCAAGATGAAGGAGAAATAAACATATAACACATTAAAATAAGAGAAAGATTTGACTACATAGCTATCGTAGATGATTTAAAGTGAGATTTCCTACTCTGAGTTACTTATAATTGTATTTGGAGTTGTTTTTATTTTGTGGAACAAAACTTCTCACCAGGAATCAGTCATCATCATCATCATCATCTTCCTCATCCTGAACCACCTTTAGAATATTTATAGCCTATAGCAGGGGTGTCAAACTCATTTTTACCAGGGGCCACATCAGCCTTGTGGTTGCTTTCAAAGGGCAGAATGTAATTTAGGACTGTGTACATGTAACTACTCCTTAACTAGGGGCAAGGAGCTCAGCGCTGCCACCAGGTAGAAACAAAATGCTGGGCCGGGTAAAACAAGGTGGAGGGCCAGGTAGGGACACGGTGGAGGGCTGGATTTGGCCCACGGGCCTTGTGTTTGCCACCTGAGCTCTATTGTTTCCTTTACCCTCTGTAGTCTCCTTGCTAGGTGTCGCCCTCCTAAAATGTCTCTTGGTGCTGCCCTTTTCACCCCTAGTGTCGAGCCTTCATTCAGAGCTTCTGTTGCACCATCATTGCATTTACAACAGCCTTCTGGCTGGTCTCCCCTTCTCCTGTGTCACCCCAACATCATTTCCCACAGTGCCTCCCAAATGATTCTTCTCTAACATGCAAATATGATCATGTCATCCCCTTGCCTAACCTTTCCATGGCTCTCTGTTACCTATAGGATAAATTAGAAGCCATTATTGGCATACAAGAGGCCCCATAATAAAGCAGTTGTTTAATTCTCCAGCCTGTCATCTTCCTCTACTGTTGTGCGTTCATTCGTTTGGAATTCGCTGCTTCATATGTCCTTGCTGATTTGTGTTTGTCTTATAACATTCAGGCATTATCTCCACTGAGAAGCCTTTTCTCACACATACTTGCAGGAATAAGTGGCTGTCCATTTTCTGTATTGTCTCTCCTACTGTTATTGCTTGTAGCTATGTCATGCTCAGCTTTGTATTCCGAGAATCCCAGTCCCTAGCACATATAATATGTGCTCAATAAATATTAGTTGTTCGGTGTTTACTCTTCTATGACTTGCTGCTGCAAAGAACTGCTTTCCTATCTGTTCACTCCTCTGATCCTTATAACAACCCTGGATGATGATAGCGCATATTTTCCACTTTGTAGATGGTAGAACTAAGGAGTATGGGTTGGCTATAAATGGAGAAATGAAACTCCAAGTCAAATCTTGTGACTTCCAACCTGGGTGTGTGTGTGTGTGTGTGTGTGTGTGTGTGTGTGTGTGTGTGTGTGTGTGTGTGTGTGTGTGTGTGTGTGTGTGTGTAGAGAGAGGGAGAGAGAGAGAACACACATGTGAGACTACATCACAATTTTGTATAAGATGCAGTCATGGTAGTAGTTCTTGGTGTATTTGTCTACAGTATTTCAAATGCCTGATCGGTACCTGAGTCACTTACACCTATATACAGCTTTGCCATTCTTATCAGTACGCAAGATATACTCTCCAAAGATAATAGTAGTGATGAGAAGTAATAGACAAACTCCATTAGACTGAACTATTTGTTTCATTCTTAAATGTGGTGTGCTGATTGCTTTCAGGCTCTCTGTCATGTAATGTAATTAAAGTAACTTGTGAACTTTCCTTCCAAAGGTTTCACTGGAAGAAAAAAATGCAACTATTATTTATGACCCTAAACTACAGACTCCAGAGACCCTGCAGGAAGCTATCGATGACATGGGCTTTGATGCTATTCTCCGCAATCCCCACCCCATCCCAGTTTTAACCGACACCGTGTGTCTGAGAGTTCCTGGTTCACTGACTGTGCCGTGGGACCACATCCAGAGCACATTGCTCAAGGCTAAGGGTGTCACAGACATTAATATTTCCCCTCAGCAAAGAACTGCAGTGGTAACCATAATCCCTTCTTTAGTGAATGCCAGTCAGATAACGGAGCTGGTTCCAGATCTCAGTTTCGATACTGGAACTGTGGAGAAAAAGCCAGGGACCTGTGAAGATTACAGGGTGGCTCCAGCGGGTGAAGTCAAGCTGAAGATGAAAGTGGAGGGGATGACCTGCCATTCGTGCACGAGCACCATTGAAGGGAAAATAGGGAAACTGCAGGGTGTTCAGCAAATTAAAGGTAACGTGCCAGGTGGTATTTGTGTGTTTTCTAAGGCTTAGTTTTCTGTTTTGGCCTTTCAACCTTTCTTGGCCTTTTCTTCTTCTTAAGCATGGGATTTGAATTTGTGGGAATGGAATGCTTATTGCTTCACTAAAGTCTGAAGTACAGTGCATTGCTAGGATTAATGTCAGCAAAGAGAATGATTAAAAGTTACATGAGTTTTGAACTAGCAGAAAATGCAGTTGGGGCGGCATTTCATGGAGTTCAGGGTTTACTTTTTTAACGATTTTATTTATTTATTTATCTTGAGAGAGAGGGGAAGGGAGGGAGAAAGAGGGGGAGAGAAACATCAGTGTGTGGTTGCCTCTCACGTGCCCCCTACTGGGGACCTGGCTCGCAACCCAGGCATGTGCCAGGGTTGGAACCGGCAACCCTTTGATTCGCCACAGCAGCCAGGGAGAGTTCAGGATTCTTAATACAACATGCCTGTGGTCTTCTTTATGTCTAATATATGTCTATTCAGGCATTCAGAAACTTGGAGACCATTGATATAGTGGTCATATCTTTAACTTTTTTCTAGTCTCTGTCATTAACATTTTCTGAAAAGAACAGAATTATTTTAAGAAAGGATAATAACAGTGAGAGAGAAGTGATTTTGTGTGATAGTGATTCGGTCTAAAGAATGTTTCCTGAAGCAGGCCAGGAATAACTGAATTAAATAACTATTTTTCTTTTTATTAATTAGTCTCCCTGGACAACCAAGAAGCTACTGTTGTTTATCAACCTCATCTTATCACAGGAGAGGAAATAAAGAAGCAGATTGAAGCTGCGGGCTTTCCAGCATTCATCAAAAAACAGCCCAAGTACCCCAAGTTGGGAGCTATTGATATAGAACGCCTAAAGAACACACCAGTCAAATCCTCAGAAGGAGCACAGCCACGGAGTCCAGTATGTGCCGATGATTCCACAGCCATTTTCACCATAGATGGCATGCATTGTAAATCATGCGTGTCAAATATTGAAAGTGCTTTATCTACACTCCAATATGTAAGCAGCATAGTAGTTTCTTTAGAGAATAGATCTGCTGTCGTAAAGTACAATGCAAACTTAGTCACTCCAGAAGCCCTGAGAAAAGCAATCGAGGCCGTACCACCAGGACAATATAGAGTTAGTATTACAAGTGGAGTTGACGGTACCTCAAACTCTCCTTCCGGCTCCTGTCTTCAGAAGATTCCCTTGAACGTAGTTAGCCAGCCCCTGACTCAAGAAACCGTGATAAACATCGATGGCATGACTTGTAACTCTTGTGTGCAGTCTATTGAGGGTGTCATATCAAAAAAGACAGGGGTAAAATCCATACTAGTATCCCTTGCAAACAGCAACGGCACTGTAGAATATGATCCTCTACTAACCTCTCCAGAAACTTTGAGGAAAGCAATAGAAGACATGGGATTTGATGCTACCTTGCCAGGTAATTATCGATTTTTTTTCTTTGATTTCCCTAATGTTCTTTTCTCACCAGTTTGCTGATTCTTTTGTCTTTTATCAATGAGAAAGGACTAATAGGCATTTTATTTCCACCTTTTGGAGATAAGTCCAATGTAAGTATTCAGCGATGTATATATACAGAGATGCATAAGGATGTTTGCATAATTATTTTAAAAGTACAAACCTTAAATAAATCCTGATATATCCATGGGATGAAATGTTATGAAGCCGTAAAGATTATGGTATTAAAGGTACTTAATGCCACAGGAGAGTGTCAGATATTTTTGCTAAGTGAAGGAAAATAAGCTAAAAAGCGGTATATTCAGTTTTATCAGAGTTTTATAAACACATGTATAAAGATGTATGCCATGTATATGTTATTTATGTATATGAATCAAATTCCTGGTGGGAAATGAGCTAAAATTTTGACAGTGGTTATTTGTAACTGGTAAGAAAATGATAATTGTTTCCATTGTGCTTCTGCATGTCTTTTAAGTTTTCTTATGACAAGGCTGCATGTAGTTATATATATACAGGGTCCAGTTCAAGTAACGCCCCCTTTTTATTACAAAATCATGAACATGTAATTCTGTAACATCATAATGTCACACTCAAGCACACCATCTGACATTTTAGGTGAAATGTTCAAATTAAGACTATAAATTATTACACCCATATTATTACCCTACCAGCCACACTCAGGCAGGCCTTACTTCTGCCAGACCCTGTATAATGGGAGAGGCAAATGTTGTTTTAAAAAGAAACAAGGTATCAATAAATCATAAAGTTTAAACCACAGTTTTGAATTTAGGCATTCAAAGTCTTCCTGTTTCCTGACAGCTCTTATCTTGAACTGAAACCAGAAATGTATATGCAGTGGAACTTGCCTGTGTAAAGTTGTTTGGAACTGGAATTGAACATAGCCTTGCATTAAACTGGAAATGCCCTAATGACACTTCTTACTGTAAATAACAGTAACTAATTCGCAGACCATGTCACCTTTGCTCTTAACCTTTGCTCTTTTGCTCAGCATGAAGGATATCAAATAATAGCATATTGTTTCCAAGCTCACTAAACCTGAGAAGCATAAAAAATTATATTAAACCCATGCTTAAATTATTATGGTAGATAACTCTCAGTGGAAAAGGACGAGACATATTAAACATTCTTCTCATATTCAGGGCAAAAGGTAGAAATTATAGGATTCTCACCTTTTAACGTCAAGATGGAGTTCACATACAATAAAATTCACCCTTTTAAAGTACACAATCCACGGGTTGTCAGTATATTCACATAGTATTGCAGCTGTTACCACTGTCTCATTTTAGAACATTTTATCACCTGCAGAAGAAACCCCGTACTCGTTGGCAATCACTCCCCATTCCCCCTGCCCCAGCCGCTGTTATCTACTGTTCCGTTTTTGTTGTTATGAATTTGACAACTCTAGGTACCGTGGAAGTGAAGTCATTAGAATATTTGTGCTTTTGTGTCTAAGTACTTTCACTGAGCATATTGTTTTCAGGGTACGCAAATGTTCAGTGATGTTCATAACGTGAACTTTATTCATTTTAATTACTGTTACAGTATTCCCTAGTATGTATTATATACCTCACTTCGTTTCTCCATTCATCAGCTGATGGAAATATATGTTTCCACCCCTTGGCTATTATAAATAGTGGTCCTATAAATAATTTGTAAATAATCTTTTGCATGAATATATGTTTTCTCCTGGGTGTATACCTAGGAGTTGAATTTCTGGGTCATATGGTAAATATGTTTAACATTTTCTGGAACTGTCAAATTCTTTTCAAAAGTAGCTGTACCATTTTAGTTTCCTACCTAGAATTCTCACTTTGATAAAGACAACCTCAGACGAAGGTTCTTGTGCTCTAAAAAGAGATACATAATTCCCTATTAGAAAACTTATACAGAATACACCCTGGCTGGTATGGCTCAGTGGATTGACTGCCTGGCTGCAAACCAAAAGGTTGTAGGTTCAATTCCCAGTCAGGCCACATCCCTGGGTTATAGGCCAAGTCCCCAGTGCAGAGCGCATAAGAGGCAACCACACACTGATGTTTCTCTCCCTCTCTTTCTCCCTCCCTTTCCCTCTTTCTAAGGATAAATAAGTAATATTAAAAAAAATTTATACAGAATGCTAAAATGTTAAAGATCCTCCAGTACTAAAACTCTAAACTCTAAACAGAGTATAAGAAATACATGATTGGAAGAGGAAGTAATTATGAAAGCAGAAGAAAATTTAAATTGGAGATATTGGAAGTGAAACTATGAGTTTGCCATAAAAAATGACTAAAATTAGTTTCAGCAAAAATTTACTTGTATCTGTCATCAGTTATAATTTTAAAATGTTCAGAATGACAGTATTTGAAAATATATTGATTCACATTTCAGTAATTCATAATGTTGAATTATTCCTCACAAGTTTCTGTTAAAATAGTTCGGCATACATGATACATTCATTATGTTGCCAATGATGAACACTACATAAATAAGTTTAGTTCACATCAGTATCAGTCAAAGAAATTACACTGTGATATTGCTATGCCTCCTACATACATAGAAACCCAAATTATGTCACATATGGTATGAAACACAAATATTTCTCATGATCAGATCTGGTGTCTGTCATACCATAAACAAGGACCTCACCAAATTTCAGACTGGATCCCAAAACAGATTTTGTCCTTTTCACTTGGGCCTATATTTTGCAACAGAGTCTACATTTGTATTTTGATAATCTTCTAGGAAATTCATATAACACTAAAGTTTGAGAAGCACTGGTCTAAATAATTTGCTGCATTGACCTCTTTGAATAAAGTCTCTGAATTAAACCTGTATTAGCATTGTTCATTTAATGCAATAATTATATAACACTAAATGATAGAATTTAAAATAGCTAGCATTTATGAGATTTTATATAACAAATGTGGGAAGAGCAAAAGTAGAACTTTCCAGTTGCTGTAGATGAATTCCAGAGTGTTTGATAGTCTCTGGCACCATGCCTAGCATCTGCCTAGTCCCTGGAACCATGAATACAACATGGTCAGTAACTTTTAGTAATGTCTTTTATGTCGACCTACTCTTGTCAAGGGTCCTAGGATTTGATTATTCAACAAATAATTACCAGGAGGCTGTTCTGTGCCCTGAATCTGTTAGGGCTCATAAACACAGTCATGGCCACGATGAATAAATAGGTGAGAAAAACCTTGCCACAGTGAATGTCACCATACAAGACCAGATAGAATTGTGACCACAGCTACCTATAGGAGTAAAAGGTGGACATCAAAGTGACCGTATTCTGTGTTTCTGCTACAGATCAATCAGTGTTTTAAGATGCCACCAAAATTGCTTTTTCACTGTATTTTTCCCCATTACCATTTAGTTCCCTTATACACCCTTCCCCTCAGTAATCACCACGCTGTTATCCATGTCAATGAGTCTATCCTTTTTGCTCGATCCCTCCATCCTCTAACCTCCCAAAAGCTGTCATCCCACTCTCCATCTATGAGCCTAATCCCCACGTGCTGTCATCCTGCTCTCTCTCTCTCTGAGTCTGCCGCCAGAATTGTTGCTGCCCATTTTCTGAATGGCAGTGGCAGTGCGCATCCAGGCCTCATAGCATAGCTCTATGACGTGACCCAAAAAGAGAGGGATCAGCGTATTTCACTTTCATACCGTACTAGTCCTGGATAAGCCATACACGTTAAAGACGATAGTGAAGACTTCCAGCAAAGATGGAGGCGTAGCTAGATACACTTTTCCTCCTTGCACAACCAAAATAAGAACAACAACAAATTTAAAAACAAAAAATAAACAGAACTGCCAGAAAATGGAACTGTATGGAAGTTTTACAACCAAGGAGTTGAAGAAACATTCATCCAGATCAGTAGGAGGGCAAAGATAGGCGGCCAGGGTGGAGAGGACACATAGCAAGGTGGCTGGCAGAGCGAGCAGTCCCACATTTGTGTGCAGATAAACTGGGGAGTGAGACAGACCACACAACCTAGGGTTGCAGCATGGGGAAATAAAGCCTCAGAACCTCTGACTGAAAAAACCTGCAGGGATTGAGGTGGTGAGAGAAACTCCTAGCCTCACGGGAGAGTTAATTGGAGAGACCCACAGGGTCCTAGAATGCACACAAACCCACCCACCTGGGAATCAGCTCCAGAAGGGCCCAATTTGCTTGTGGGGGGTGGGGAAAGTGACTGAAAGTCCACTGAGAGCCAAATAAGCAGCACTGTTCCCTCTCAGGCCCCTCCTCCACACACAGTGTCACAACACAGGGACGTGGGTTGCCCTTCCGTGGTGAATACCTAAGGCTCCTCCCCTTAATAGGTAAGAAGCGTGCCGAAAGAAAACAAAAAAAGGCTCAAATGAAAGAACAGATCAAAGTTCCAGAAAAAATACAACTAAGCAATGAAGAGATAGGCAACCTATCAGATGCAGAGTTGAAAACACCGGTAATCAGGATGCTCATAAAAATGGTTGAGTATAGTTGCAAAATAGAGGAAAAAATAAAGACTATGGAAATTGAAATAAAGGAAAACATACAGGGAACCAACAGTGAAGGGAAGGAAACCGGGACTCAAATCAACAGTTTGGACCAGAAGGAAGAAATAAACATTCAACCAGAACAGAATGAAGAAACAAGATTTTGAAAAAATGAGGAGAGGCTTAAGAACCTCCAGGACACCTTTAAACATTCCAATATCTGAATCATAGGGTTGCCAGAAGGAGAAGAGGAAGAGTAAGAAGTGGAAAACTTACTTGAAAACATAATGAAGGAAAACTTCCCCAATCTGGCAAAGGAAATAGACTTCCGGGAAGTCCAGGAAGCTCAGAGAGTCCCAAAGAAGTTGGACCCAAGGAAGCACACACCAAGGCACATCATAATTACATTACCCAAGATTAAAGATAAGGAGAGAATCTTAAAAGCAGCAAGGGAAAAGGAGACAGTTACCTACAAAGGAGTTCCCATAAGACTGTCAGCTGATTTCTCAAAAGAGACCTTACAGGCAAGAAGGGGCTGGAAAGAAGTATTCCAAGTCATGAAAGGCAAGGACCTACATCCAAGATTGCTCTGTCCAGCAAAGCTATCATTTAGAATGGAAGGGCAGATCAAGTGCTTCCCCGATAAGGTCAAGTTAAAGGAGTTCATCATTACCAAGCCTTTATTATATGAAATGTTAAAGGGACTTATCTAAGAAAAAGAAGTTAAAAAATGTGAACAGTAAAATGACAACAAACTCACAGTTATTAACAACTATACCTGCAACAAACAAAAAAAAAAATAAGCAAACAACTAGAACAGGAACAGAATCACAGAAATGGAGATCACATGGAGGGTTATCAATGGGGAGGGGGAGGGGGAAAATGGGGGAAAAGGTACAGGGAATAAGGAGCATAAATTGTAGGTACAAAATAGACAGGGGAAGGTTAAGAATAGTATGGAAAATGGAGAAGCCAAAGAAGTTACATGTATGACCCATGGATATGAACTATGGGGGAATGGTGGTGGGAGGCGAGGTGCAGGGCAGAAGAGAATAAAGGGGAGAAAAATATGGGACAATTGTAATAGAATAATCAATAAAATATATTTGATAAACAACAAAAGAAAAATGGAGGGGGTGCTTTTAATGACCATCAATCACATAATTCTCTTAAACAAAAATATAATATCTGTAAGTTTTTACTAACCAGTTAAAGCAAACAAAATACTCGATTACATTCCTTTCCCTTTTTGTAACTATTTTATCATCTACTTTTTAAAAATATTTATTTTTAAAGAGAAAAGGAAGAAAGAGGGAAGCATCAATATGTGAAACTGATGCTTCACACATTCATGATGTTGAATTATGAATTATTCATAATTATTATGAATTATTAATTTGCTGAAACTAATTTCAGTCATTTTTTATGGGTAACTCATACAGTTTCACTTCCAATATCTCCAATTTAAATTTTCTTCTGCTTTCATAGTTACTTCCTTTAGCAATCATGTATTTCTTATACTCTGTTTAGACTTTTTTTTTTGTTTTTTTTTTTTTAATATATTTATTGATTATGCTATTACAGTTGTCCCATTAACCCCCCCCACTCCACTCCATCCTGCCCACCCCCCTCCCTCCCACATCCCCCCCCCCCATAGTTCATGTCCATGGGTCATACTTATAAGTTCTTTGGCTTCTACATTTCCTACACTATTTTTACCCTCCCCCTGTCTATTTTCCACCTATCATCTATGCTACTTATTCTCTGTACCTTTCCCCCTCTCTCCCCTCCCACTCCCTTAATGACAACCCTCATGTTCTAGTTGTTTGCCTAGTTTGCTCTCGTTTTTGTTTTAGGTGTGGTCGTTAATAACTGTGAGTTTGCTGTCATTTTTACTGTTCATATTTTTTATCTTCTTTTTCTTAGGTAACTCCCTTTAACATCTCATATAATAAGGGCTTGGTGATGATGAACTTCTTTAACTTGACCTTATCTGAGAAGCACTTTATCTTCCCTTCCATTCTAAGTGATAGCTTTGCTGGATACAGTAATCTTGGATGTAGGTCCTTGCATTTAATCTTGGGTAATGTAATGATGATGTGCCTTGGCGTGTTCCTCCTTGGGTCCAGCTTCTTTGGGACTCTCTGAGCTTCCTGGACTTCCCGGAAGTCTATTTCCTTTGCCAGATGAGGGAAGTTCTCCTTCATTATTTGTTCAAATAAGTTTTCAATTTTTTGTTCTTCCTCTTCTCCTTCTGGCACCCCTATAATTCGGATGTTGGAACGTTTCAAGATGTCCTGGAGGTTCCTATGCCTCTCCTCATTTTTCCAAGTTCTTGTTTCTTCATTCTTTTCTGGTTGGATGTTTGTTTCTTCCTTCTGGTCCACACCATTGATTTGAGTCCCAGTTTCCTTCTCATCACTATTGGTTCCCTGTACATTTTCCTTTGTTTCTCTTAGCATAGGCTTCACTTTTTCATCTGTTTTTCGAATAGATTCAACCAAGTCTGTGAGCATATTGATAACCAGTGCTTTGAACTGTGCATCCGATAGGTTGGCTATCTCTTCCTCGCTTAGTTGTATTTTTTCTGGAGCTTTGAAGTGTTCTGTCATTTGGGCCATTTTTGTTTGTTTGTTTGTCTTGGCGCTTCTGTTACTTTAAGGGGCGGAGCCTTAGGTGTTCACCGGGGCGGGGTAATGCTGGTCGCTGTGCTGTGAGGCAGTATGTGGGGGAGGGGCCGAGTGGGAGCAATGGCGCCCGCCTCACTCTCCTCCGGATTTCAATCTTTCACTCCGATACCCACAATCAAACTGGGCCACTCTGGTGCTGGTTCCCGAGTAAGTGGGCCTGTGCACACTCTAGGCCCCTGTGGGTCTCTCCAACGACCTCTCCTGTGAGGCTGGGAGTCTCTCCTGCTGCCGCCCCAACCCCCACGGGCGTTTTCAATCAGAGGTTTGAGGCTTTATTTCCCTGAGCTGGAGCCCTGGGTTACTCGGTCTGCTTCGCTCCCTGCCATTTGTCCGGTTTATCTGTGTGCGAATGTGGGGCCTCGGGGTGCTACCCGCTGCTCTGCCTGCCCCGCTCTCCGCCACTCTGAGTCCGGCCCACTGGGTTTATCTGTGCAAATGTGGGGCTGCAGGGTCTGCTAGTGCTCAGACTGCCTGCGCCATTTGTCCCACACTCCGCCAGTCTCAGTCCCGCCACAGCCACGCGAGTCCTCTCCACCCCAGTGCCGTCTCCGCCCCTCCTACCAGTCTGGATGAATGGTTATTTTCTATTTTCTTGGTGTCGGTCCCCCTTGCTGTTCGATTCTCTGTCAGTTCTGGTTGTGCGAGGAGGCGCAGTGTATCTACCTACGCTGCCATCTTGGTTCTCCCTGTTTAGACTTTTAATACTGGGGTCTCTTTAACATTTTAGTATTCTTTATAAATTTCCGTTCTTTTAAAAATATTTTATTTATTATTTTTAGAGAGAGGGGAAGGGAGGGAGGAAGAGAGGGAGAGAAATGTCAATGTGTGGGTGTGTCTCACGTGCCCCCCACTGGGGACCTGGCTTGAAACCCAGGCATGTGCCCTGACTGGGAATCGAACCAGCGACCCTTTGGTTCACAGGCTGGCAGTCAATCCACTGAGCCACACCAGCCAGGGCCTTTTAATTTTTAAAAAATATTTTATTTAAACTTCGTTTTAATTTCAAACTTACAGAAAGGCCACAGGAACAGAACAAAGAATTTTTTTTGACCTACTGCATTCAAATTCCCCAGGTATCAGTATTTCACCACATTTGTTTTACCATTCTCATTCTCTATGACATACATATATACACACATATACAAAATCACACATACATACCCTTCTCTGAATCATTTGAGAGTAAGTTGCAGACCTGATGTTTGTAATTGTTTTTAAGCCATTTTCTATTATGCATTTATTCCTCACGTTAATTTAGACAGTGAACCTACCAGCTTTGAGGATCAGATTGGAAATCCTTTCTTAAAATTTTTGGAATCTTTTCTGATCGGTGCCTCAAGCGCAGGAAAGTTAACCTTTCTTTTACATTCGTTTAGGCATAAGTACTGTTGCTATAGCCTATAGAAAGTAGAAGATGGAAGCTTTTGCTCTTCTGCTTCCCATACTAACTGGGGCAAAGGTCCCAGTTTTATGGATCTTTGTTGAGAAGTCTGGCTGAGATAACTTAAAAGGGACTACCTCTGTGACCTGTTTTAATTGAATAGTGTACTGTGTGAGGATTGCAGATGACCTCTTGTGCCTGAAATAACTAACTTACTGTGGAACAAGACATAAAGGAATTTGCAGGATGAACTTTTGTTTCATATTCCAGGTTCAAAATTAAGTCTTGACAGTAATTATGAGAGAATTAAGTAAGATCTGGCTAGATTAAAATAATCCTTTTTCCAAAGTCAAAGCTATTCCTTGGGGCCAACCAGCGTCCTTTTTGAGTTCTTTAAGATTCCCGTGCTCTTTGGCAAATTCTGCCCTCTATGTTCTGATTGATGCTTTCATAATCTTGAGTGATTCACTCAAGACCAGCGACTGAGTAGTTTCAGAATTGGGAGAATCTAATCCTTTGCTGTTCAAAGTGGCCTTTGCTGTACTCAGACTGGTGAAAAACCAGGATCTCAAGCCTCACCCTCCATGTACTGAATCAGAATTTGCATTTTAACAAGATTCCCCAGGTGACTGTATATGCAGTAAAATTTCAGAGCCGACCCCTTTGAAAAACACTCATTGGGCCTTTCGCTGATGACCCACTGAGTCGTCCAGAAAGGGCAAAGTGAAAATACCGCTTTTGGGTGAAGTGGCAGCATGTCGTGTTGTTTCGCTTCAATCGGTGGTGTGGCAAGAGGATGAAAAAAATAAATAAAATTTCAGAGCCGTTATTATACTGATTTGAGGAGTTCATATCATTATCCATTAGGGAAATGGTCAGGCTTTTGTTAAAGTTTCTTCAAAGATGCCCTCCTTCAGCATCCTGAAAACCAACCTAGTCACGTAGGGCTTTCTCTGTGGGCCGTCCTTATAGACCCGAACCAGTTTCTTGCTCAAGGAGAGGAAAGAACAAGTTAGGTTAGTGGAAATTTCCACATCACTTCTTTTCCTCCTTATCTCTGCAGGAGAGTTGAAAATCTTTAGCTTTTATTTTTGCAGGTGCTTGGATGTGCTAGAGAGAAACAGTTTTTCTTTCTTAGCAGGTGATTGATAATACTGCACTGAGTAAAACAGAATAGCACATTTTCTGACCCTGCAAAACTATTTTGTAAATTGCTTCTTGTTCCACTTATTGCACCATGAAATGCGTTACTATGAGAATGCAAATTGTTAACATGATGTTAAAAATTTGTTCTAAATATAAAAGCTGTCCGTTAACAAACTGCTCTCTACTTAGGGTTTGGGCTGGAGATAATGGCTGAAAGAACTTGATACAACCAAAGTTTTGTTTACTCTCTGCCACTCCCCAAGGGAAATCATTTTTTAAAGATACTATTTTTAGAGAGACAGAAAGGGAGGGAGAGAAACATCCATATGCAAGAGACACATCAACTGGTTGCCTCTCCCACACGCCCCACCTGGGGACCTAGACTGTATCCCAGGCATCTGCCCTGACTGGGAATTGAACTGGCGACCTTTTGGTTCACAGTATGGTGCTCCCTCCACTGAGCCACACCAGCTGGTTTTAAAGGCACAGATTGACAGTGCTTAGGGGTGGATTGTGATGAATGACTAGGATTAGGCTGGAGAGCACCTCAAATAAAAATACTCTTTCTCTGTCCACCAGAAACAAATGAGCCATTGGTGGTAATAGCTCAGCCCTCGTTGGAAATGCCACATTTGACCTCAACGAATGAATTTCATACTAAAATGATGACACCAATTCATGACAAGGAGGATGCAAAGACTTCATCTAAGTGTTACATACAGGTCACTGGTATGACCTGTGCTTCCTGTGTAGCAAACATTGAACGGAACTTAAGACGAGAAGAAGGTGAGACACTCATAAAGCCTGTTGTTTTATGTTCTAGTTTGAGGACTCTGTCCTTTCATACGTGTTTTGTTATCATGTGTGTGATTCTTAACAAGACCTCATAAACCCTGTCAGTTATGTTCAGGACAACCTTGACTTTCTGACAGCTGGTGGTTGTTAGTGTTTTATGCCCTTAGATATAGCTCCTGTCTCATTTGCTTCACAAGCACATTGTAATATCAATGACATTTGTAGGAAAATAGCAGAAGGAAATATATAACATTAGCATTCTTTATGGATCTTGGCTGCAGTGTATTTTAAGAAGCATACAAATTTCCTGATAAAGCTATGTTTAAAACTAATAACTAGGATTTATAAATTTCAGTATTACTATACCCAGCCCATGCATGAGACTAAAACCAAGTTTGTTTAGAATTGTAGGGGTGGGCAAAAGTAGGTTAAATTACCAGCCATCATTATCTACAAGATAAATCATAAGTAAGGATATGAAATAATAACAATAATAAAACAAATAATACAAATAAATAACACAGTAATTAATAAATAATGCAAGAATAAACTGTTTTGAGTACACATAACTGTAAACCTAGGTTTGCCAACCCTGTATATTCTCTTTCAACAATTGGATCTTTGCTTGCAGTAAAAATGTTCAAAGGTTACTTAATACGTGCAACTTTTAATCCTAGGTTACAAAGTCTTAGAAATTCTACATTATTTATGAACACTGGGGCGCTTAGGTTCTTATGGATTGGTGTTTCAGGGTTCTTAGGATATAATCCCAGCAGTGGAATTGCTGGGTCAAAAGGCAGTTCTATTTTTAGTTTTCTATGGAATGTTTTAGCTTACAAATTTACATTCATATTACTACACAGTATGACATAGCAGATTTGTTAACCATAGAGATGTGTGATTATGTTTAGTGAGACTGAAGTCATAGGCTTAGTACTTAGGTAGCCCTAGCCCCACATATTTTAAAGATATATGTTGTTAGTTACAAGGGCCAAATAAGATTAGTATAAGCTTATCCCTACTATTGGGGAAATAACTCAAAACATGTATAGTAATAATGTAGGCTTCTGGCTAGTAGAATCACCTTATAAAGGCCAGAACATTATAACCAAATGTATGTTATACAGAGCCATTTTCATTTCAATATTATCTTGTCTTCATTCTGTCATTTCTGCATCTTCCATTTCAGCCTCCATTACATCTAATTAAAATACAGTCAAGGCTAAAGCTTATATTACACTTTGATTGACTGAAAAAGAAAAAATGGAAGGTTGCAAGCAAGTGAAAGTTAAAAAAAGTCTCCTGTCTAATTTTATAATCAACTATTCTGGGGCAACTCAGAAATAGCCTTTTTCATGAGACAAGCAGTGCCTGTGTGAATTACAATCTTTTATTTAAAGATGTTATTTTTATTTATTTATTTATTTATTTATTTATTTATTTATTTATTTATTTTTAGAGAGAGGGGAGGGGAGGGAGAAAGAGAAGGAGAGAAACATCAATTGGTTGTCTCTCCTACATGCCTCGACCGGGTACTGAACCCGAAACCCAGGCATGTGCCCTGACTGGGGATCGAACCAGTGACCTTTCGCTTTGTGGGACAATGCCCAAGCAACTGAGGCACACTGGTCAGGGCTACAAATCTTTTTATTAATAAATCTGTTAAGCTGATTCTCCCAGTTACTCCTTTACCACCTTTTAACCCAGTTAGGAATATCATTGGCTGAGTTTGGGTTACCACATTGACCTTTTTGTTTTTTAAACCAGGTAACACTGGTCTTCACATTATGTTTCTAAAAATGAAGACAATGACTTCTAATTATAGTTTGAAGTAGAAATTTTTAAAAATATTTATTCATTTTTAGAGGGGGAAGGGAGGGAGAAAGAGAGGGAGAGAAACATCAGCGTGTGGTTGCCTGTTGTGCGCCCCCTACTGGGGACCTGGTGTGCAACCCAGGCATGTGCCCTGACCGGAAATTGAACCAGTGACCCTCTGGTTCAAAGGCCAGCACTCAATCCACTAAGCCACACCAGCCAGGGCTGAAGTAAGAATTTTTTTTTAATTATCCATAATTTATATAAGTTTGAAACCTATTTTTGAAATTTAAAAAATCAGAATTTCCTATGCATTTCTGTTTGCCTATAGATTTACATTCAACTGAAGCAAAAAGATCTTTTCATACTTTCTCTGTCCTCTTATTAGTGATACTTCCCTATGAACTGTTTCTCTGAATTATTAGCCCAGAGAAACATTTTATATTAGAAAGCTTAGATTATATGAAGTACTTTGTTTTCTTATTAAAAAGTATTAAATTAATATTTGGTTATTATTTTTTCTTTGTATCACCTTCCCACCCCAAGCTGTCTTATTAACTGCTGACCCTCATTCCCTGTCACATAGCCACAAAGTGCCACAGATTCCTAGATAGAGCTGCCATTTCTGCTATGTGTAATTAATTTTCTTCCTGGCAAGGACAGCGATAGCTGGCCTACAGAAGAGGAACGCTTGTTAACAAAAGGCTTTCACCAGAACAGAGCGTGACTGTCATAAAATGAACTCCTTTGTTCTGCTACCGAGTTGTGTGGCACTTTTTCATTTGAGGAATAACAGCAGTTTAGATTAGTGTGTGCCAGACAGGAAAACTTGAGAATTTTAAGAAATGACTATTATTTGATAATATTATCATGTGTATGTTGGCACATTCTTGGAATTTTTGCTACAACCACAGTGATTTCCTATGTTCATAGTTTCCTTTCTCTAGGACTCTTGTCTCATTAGTTTCTAAAAATGCTTTATATTTACATGATAAGATCTCAACTGACTGCAATTCATGGGCCTGCTTCAAACAAAAAAGAACTGTGTTAAATGAACTAACAAACAGTTATAAGACACTTGTGGAAATGTGAATGTTGCTTGGATAATTGATGATATTGTAGAATTATTTTAGGTATGATAATGGTGTTGTGGTTATTATAAAGAGAACAATACCTTTTTAAAAAGTATTTTATTGTTATTCTATTACAGTTGTCTCAAATTTTCCCCCTTTGCTCTCTTCTGCCCATCCCAGCCCCCCCTCCCACAGTCCATCCCCACCCGGTTGTCCATGTCCATGGGTCATTCATACATGTTCTCTGTCTAATCTCTGCCCCTTCTTTCCACCATTATCCCCATCACCCCCAATAGAAATGTATATTTAAATATTTACAAGACAAATGATATGATGCCTGGGATTTGCTTGAAAATAAGCAGGGTAGAGGGCACGGATTACTTGGCTAGGAATATAGATGAAACAAGGTCAGCTGGTATTATTGATAACTGTTTAATTGTTGAAACTGGGTAATCAGTCTATCAAGTTTATTAATGTTCTTTGTGTGTGTATATATACATAAGTATAAAATTGAAAAATTGTATAATAAAAATTTTAAGAATTTAAGGCCCTTTTTTCAAATAGTTTTATTTGGTTTGGGTTTAACACTATATATAAAAGTTAACTAACCAATTTCTCCAGATTCACTTTAATCCTTTCCCAGTTAAGTTGAAAACAATATTATTGCATTACTTTTTAAAATTTTTATTTATAATTTTATTTATTCTTTGATTTTATCTATTTATTTTCAGAGGGAGAAGGGAGGGAGAAAGAGAGGGAGAGAAACACCAGTGTGTGGTTGCCTCTCATGAGCCCTCCACTGGGGACCTGGCCCACAACCCAGGCATGTGCCCTGACTGGGAATCGAACCAGTAACCCTTTGGGTAGCAGGCTGGCACTGAATACATTGAGCAACACCACCCAAGGCTATTTTTTAATTTTTAATTTTTTATTATGTTTAAAGATTTTACGTATTTAGTTTTAGAGAGAGGGGAGGGGAGGGGAGGGAGAAAGAGAGGGAGAGAAACATCAGTGTGTGGCTGCCTCTCGCACACCCCCTACTGGGGACCTGGCCTGCAACCCAGGCATGTGCCCTGACTGGGAATCAAACCAGCAGCGACCCTTTGGTCCACAGGCTGGCACTCAATCCACACCAGCTAGGGCCATTACTGTTTTTTAAAATAAGAAGTGCTATCTGAATTGTTTTTCTTATCCATGCTCCTAGGAATATATTCTGTACTTGTGGCTCTGATGGCTGGCAAGGCAGAAGTAAGATATAATCCTGCTATTATACAACCCCCGATGATAGCCGAGTTCATCCGAGAGCTGGGATTTGGAGCCACTGTGATAGAAAATGCCGATGAAGGGGATGGCGTTTTGGAACTTGTTGTAAGTAACAATTTTAGTGTGATTAATAAACTTCCCAGAAAGATTTAATGAGGATTCAGAAAAGAGTTCCAAAAATAATTAAAGTTGGAAAAATAAGACATGAAAGGAAAATTAAGAGACCTGGAAAATGGTAGGATAAGATAAGACTTTATGGGGACTTTCAAGCACGGAATGTAGAAGATAATCATCATATTTCTATTAGAAACCACAAAAGACTTGGGTTGGAATGAATAAATGAAAATCAAGTTTTAAAAATATAATAAGATTTGTACCTATAGCATGTAAAAAAATAAGTTCCAGGTACATTAAAGACTTAAGTTTTTAAAAAGATATTTATTTATTTATTTATGGGGGGGGAAGGGAAGGAGAAAGAGAGGGTGAGAAACATCGAGGTGTGAAACATTGATAGTTTGCCTCTCACTCGCCCCCTACTGGGCATATGCCCTGACTGGGAATCAGATGGCGACCTTTCAGTTCACAAGCTGGCACTCAATCCACTGAGCCACACCAGCCAGGGCTTCTGTGGTTGTTTTGGACAAATTTTTCTAGAGGAAAAAGCTTTTTCACCCACTGAACTCCAGTCAGGGCAAGTGAAATATTTCATACAACCCTCAGATAGTTCAAATAATGTAAGTTCACTGACAAAGAGGCTTTCAAGGAGCTCCAACCCTTTTTGCCTGTACTGGTTGCATTTGATGCTGTTTTTTACCAAGATTGTGAGCTGGTGGTGTTTATGACTATCACAGAGCTGGAGGGGAGGGACAATTATAATGCTGCATAGGTTGCTGTTTTATTGAGATTCATCTGATTTTCTTTTTTTTCCATCTTCACCTGAGGACATTTGTGTATTGCTTTTAGAGAGAGGAAAGGAGAGAGAGAAACACTGATGCAAGAGAGAAGCATAGACAGGTTGCCTCCTGCACATGCCGTGGACCAGGGATCGATCCCGCAACCTAGGCATGTGCCCTGACCAGGAACCCAAACCCACAACCTTTTGGTTTGGGGACGACGCTCCAACCAGCTGAGCCACACTAGCCAGGCAGGGCTCATCTCATGTTCTTGAAGAAATGCTTCCTGGGTTGCCGCAAGCTTTTCAGTCCCAAATTTCTGAAAAAGTTGGTTCTCAAAATTTTTCCCAGTTTTCTTACTGCTTTTTATGAAGGATGCAATTTTTTAGAGATGCTTACTCCACCATTACTGATATCACCATAAATGCTTTGTGATTTGTTGTATACTTTTTAGTCACTTCTCAGAATATTTCAATAGGGTTTTTTTTGATGTGTTTTTACTTTTCAATTACAGTTTACTTTCAGTATTATTTTCTGTTGGTTTCAAGTGTACACCATAGTGGTTAGATAATCATATACCTTAGTGTTCTCCCTGTATATCCGGTACCCACCTGGCAGCATATATAGTTATTTATGGTATTAATGACTATATTCCCTGTGCTGTACTTTACATCCCTGTCACTATTCTGTAACTACCAATTTATACTTCTTAATCCCTTCACCTCTTTCATTCAGTGCCCCACATCCCTTTCCTCTGGTGACCATAAGTCTATGTCAGTCTGTGTCCATGAGTCTGTTTCAATTTTTTTTGTTCATTTATTTTGTTCTTTAGATTGCACATATAAGTGAAATCAAGTGATGTTTATCTTTCTTTAACTTATTTCACTGAGCATAATACTCTCTAGGTCTATCTATGCTGTTGCAAATGGTAAAGTTTCATTCTTCTTCTTCTTTTTTTTATTGTTCAATTACAGTTGTCTGCATTTTCTCCCCACTCCTCCACCCCACCCCAGCCAAACCCACCTCCCTCCCCCGCCTCCACCCTCCCCCTTGGTCTTCTCCATGTGTCCTTTATAGTAGTTCCTGAAAACCCCTCTCCCCACTGTCTCCTCCTCCCTCCCCTCTGGTGATTGTTAGATTGCTCTTAACTTCAATGACTCAGGCTATATTTTGTTTGCTTTTTTCTTTTGTTGATTATGTTCCAGTTAAAGATGAGATCATATGGTATTTGTCCCTCACCGCCTGGCTTATTTCACTTAGCATAATGCTCTCCAGTTCCATCCATGCTGTTGCAAAGGGTATAAGCTCCTTCTTTCTCTCTGCTGCATAGAATTCCATTGTGTAAATGTACCACAGCTTTTTTATCCACTCACCTACTGACACTTGTGTTGCTTTCATGCCTTGGCTTTTGTAAATAACTCTGCAATGAACACAGGGGTCCATGTATTCTTTTGAATTAATGTTTGGGGTTTCTTCAGATAAATTCTCAGAAGTGGAATTGCTGGGTCATAAGGGAGCTCCATTATTAATTTTTTGAGGTCTCTCCATACTGTTTTCCACAGTGGCTGCACCAGTCTGCATTCCCACCAACAGTGCATGAGGGTTCCCCTTTCTGCACATCCTGGCCAGCACTTGTTGTTTGTAGATTTGTTTATGATGGCCATTCTGACAGGTGTGACGTGATATCTCACTGTGGTGTTCATTTGCATCTCTGTGAAGATTGGTGATATTGAGCATCTTTTCATATATCTATGGGCCATCTGTATGTCCTCTTTGGAGAAGTGTCTATTCAGGTCCTTTGCCCATTTTTTAATTGGACTGTTTGCTTTTTGGGTGTTGAGCTCTATGAGTTCTTTATAAATTTTGGATACTAACCCCTTATCAGATAGATCATTGACGAATATCTACTTCCATTCAGTGGGTTGTCTTTTCATTTTGATGATGATTTTCTTTGCTGTCTAAAAACTTTTTAGTGTGATGTAGTCCCATTTGTTTATTTTTTTGTTGTTGTTTCCCTTTCCTGAGGAAATAATGAGAAAAATATATTGCTAAGTGAAATGTCAGAGATTTTATTGCCTATGTTTACTTCCTATGTTCTTCTAGGAGTTTTATGGATTAGAGTCTTACATTTAAGCATTTAATCCATTTAGAATTTATTCTTGTGTATGTTGTGAGATGGTGGTGTAGTTTCATTATTTTGCAGGTATCTGATGAGTTTTTTCCAACACCATTTTCAATAGTTGTTTGTGGAAACTTTCCCCCAGGTTTATCATTGCTTTTTACGGGAGATGAATTGATGCGCTCCTTACACAGTCATTCCAAATTTCCGGTACCGTGCCTTTAGAATTTAGTGCCCAACTAAACTATATTTAATGTCAGCCAACACATAGGGCAAAATATATTTTTAGACAAATGTAGAGCACTTTTGTCTTCTATTAACCTTCACTAAAAGTAATACTAACAGTTACATGATTTTAGCATAATGAAAAATCTAGAGGGAAGCAAGGCATTAAATACAAGAAACAGTGAGTCCTGGTTGGGTAGCACAGTTGGTTGGAGCGTTGTTCTGATATATTAAGATTGCAGGTTCAATCAACAGTCAGGGCCCATACAAGAATCGACCCATGAAAGCATAAATAAGTGGAACAACAAATCGATCTCTCTCTCTCTCTCTCTCTCCCCCTGCTCTCCCCCATCTTTCCTCTCTCTTTTTCTAAAATCAATTAATAAAAAAAGAAGCAATGATTTGTCAAATTCTCTACAAGAAGTAGTGACAAGAAGAGGAAGACTTTTCATGAGACCCTCTTCAGTGTAACCTGTGGCAGCTGGACCATATCCTTGTTCCACGTGGTATGAAAGTGGCCTAGTGATGATATCTAAAGCATAATCCTAGTGCAGAAAGATCTTGTGTGACTATCCCATGTTGCAACATTTTAAAAAAATTTACAATAATAACTCATGTTTAATGGAGGAAAAGTATATTTCTGAATAACAATGCATTTGTCTTTAACAGGTGAGAGGAATGACGTGCGCCTCCTGTGTACATAAAATAGAATCTACCCTCACAAAGCACAGAGGGATTTTCTACTGCTCTGTGGCCCTGGCAACCAACAAAGCACATATTAAATATGATCCAGAAATTATCGGTCCCAGAGATATTATCCATACAGTTGAAGTAAGTGCCACTTTCTTTGTTCTTGCCTATTTAATCAGCACTCCTTTGAATTGCTTCTGGTTTGTATCAGAGAGAGAGAATGAAAAAATCTGACATCTTTGGTTACTCTAGACATCATCTGTCTCAAAATGTAATGCAAATGTGTCTGCCTTTTTTTTTTTTTTGGTATTTGTCAGGAAGAGTTAGCCAAAGGGATGATACAGCACTATAAATCAGGAGCAGATTTAAAGTAGAAATACACCATATTCAAAAAGTGTTTAGATAATGTAATTGAAATACGATTTGTTATGAGTAAGATTTATGTTAATCGTTAAGAAGTGAGGCATCCTGCTAGATGCTTTATTGTTTGTTAGGTCAAAGCAAAAGATGTATTTTTATGTTAAAGTAAGAAATTTAAAAGATCAAACCCTTTTGTGATAAATTCATCTTATGTTCTTCAGCATATCTTATGTGGTAGTACACGTGGAAGTGCTTTAAAGGTTTTAATGTCGTATACCATTGGTGTTCTAGTGTATGCAGGGATGTCCAACCTTTTGGCATCTCTGGGTCACACTGGAAGAAGAAGAGGTGTCTTGGGCCACACTTTAAATACACTGTGACATGTAATCTCACACACAAAAATCTCATAATGGTTTAAATAAATTTACGATTTTGTCTTGGGCTGCATTCATAGCCATCCTGAGATGCATGTGGCCCGCAGGATGCAGGTTGGACACCCCTGATAAAGCATATTAATAGTTCAGATAAGATCATATTAGAATAGATAATAGTACCATTAGCATCTTTGTGAAGCTAGAATTACTGAGTATCTACTATGTGTCAGTTACCAAGATAGCCAAGCTTCAGCCCTTAATTTGATTCTCACGGCAACGCTGTCATCTTCATTTTGGCGGTGAGGGACTTCAGGATAAGAGAAGTTAAGTTACTGGTCCAAAGTCAAATAGCTAGTAAATATCATAGCTGGGATTTGAGCCTCATTTTTCAGACTCCAAACTCATGCCTACTCTTTTCATTGTACTGCATTGCCAATGAGTGATGGACGGCAGCGTTGTTTCTAGCGGTTGAAAATACAGTGTGTTGCTGTCTTTGCTCATATGAGTCTTACTTAGGTGTAGTTTTCTTTTAATACCTTATTTTATTAACAAAATTTTTGTTCATGTTCTTTTTTCTTAATTTCTTCTGAGAGTTCATTACTTATATGTAGAAACACAACAAATTTGTGTATTTCAATTTCGTAGCCTGCACCTTTACTGAGTTCATTGAATAGTTCTGATAGATTTTGATGGAGTCTATAAGGGCTTTCTATATATGGTATGATGTCTTCTGAAAATAATGACGGTTTTACCTCTTCCTTTCCATCTTGGGTGCCTTTTATTTCTTGTCTGATTGCTGTGGCTAGAACTTCAAGTACTGTGCTGAATAAGAGTGGTGAGAGTGGGCATCCTTGTCTTGTTCCTGATCTTAGAGGAACCGCTTTCAGCTTTCCCACTGAGTGTGATGTTGACCATGGGTTTGTCATATATGGCCTTTATTATATTGAGGTATGTTTCTGTTATCCCCATTCTGTTGAGTTTTTTTAAATTATAAATGGACATTGAATTTTGTCAAATGTGTTTTCTGCATTTATTGAAATGATGTGATTTTTATACTTGGTATTGTTGATGTAGTATATCACATTCGTTGATTGATTTGTGGGTATTGGATCATCCTTGTGTCCCAAGAATAAATCCCTCTCAGTCACAGTGTGTAATCCTTTTACTGTATTGTTGAATTCAATTTCATAATATTTTGTTGAGAATTTTTACATCTATATTCATCAGAGATATTAGCCTGTAGTTTTGTTTTTGCTAGTGTCTTTGGTTTTACTATCAGGGTAATGCTGATCTCATAGAATGAGTGTGGAAGCATTCCTTCTTTTTTAATTTTTTGGTGTAGTTTGAGAAGGATAGGCGTTAATTCTCCTTTAACTGCTGGACAGAATCTGTAAAGTTGTCTGCTCCTGGACTTTTATTTGGTGGGAGTTGTTTTATTTGTTTAATTACTGTTTCAATTTTGTTGCTAGTAATCAGTCTGTTTTGGTTTTCTGCTTCTTCCTGGTTCAGTCTTGGAAGGCTGTATGTTTCTAGAAAGTTATCCATTTCTTCTAGGTTGTCCCATTTGTTGGGATATAATTTTTCATAGTATTGTTTTTTATTAATTCTCACCCAAGGCCATGCTTATTGATTTTAGAGAGAGGGGTAACAGGAGAGAGAGAAACATTGATGTGAGAGAGAAACATTGATTGGCTGGTTCTTGCACACACCCCTACCCGGCAGCAAACCTGAAACCTAGGCATGTGCCCTGACTGGGAATCGTGACCTTTATAGGACGATGCTCCAACCAACTGAGCCACACCAGGCAGGGCTGTTCCTAGTATTTTTTAAATTACTTTTTGTATTTTTGTGAAGTCAGTTGTAATATATCCTGTTCATTTCTGATTTTATTTGTTGGGGATGTCTTTTTTTTCTTGATGACTCTGCCTAAAGGTTTATCAATTTTTTTTTCTTTTTCTGATAGAACAAGAATAAAGGCTGCATATCCAAACCTTGAGTAATATACAGGGGTCCAACACAAATAATGCCCTTCTTTTATTACAAAAGTTTTTTTTACAAAATCATAAGCATGGAATTCTGTAACATAGCAATATCACACTCAAGCACACCATATGACATTTTAGGTGAAATGTTGAAATTAAAACTATAAATTATTACACCCATATTATTACCCTACCAAGCACACTCAAGCAGGCCTTACTTCTGCTGCACCCTGTATATAGTATGGTGGTAGCTTTTGTGGCCTATTATTACTCAGTTTTCTGTACTGGTTCAGGGAGTGGATGGATGGATAGATGTCAAAGCTAAAAGTGATTCGTATACATCAATACTAGTACTTGTTGTCTAAATGTAAGATTTATGATTTTACTGCTGAATTCTGTCTTTAAGTCATCAAACACCCGGTCAGTATGGCCAGATAACATTCGGCTTCTTTCCAAAATTACTTATTGGAGGATTTAGTTAACATTATTTTTTATTAAATTCATTGGGGTGGCATTGGTTAATAGGATCATAGATGTATCAAATGTACATTTCTGTGATGCATCATCTGTGTGTTGCACTGTGCACCCACCACCCAGAGGCAAACCATCTTCTGTCACCGTATATTAGACCCCTCAACCACCCTCTGCCCTCTGGTCGCCACCACACTGCTATCTCTGTCCATGAGTTTCAGTTTTCTATCCCACATAGGAGTGAAATCATATGGTTCTTAGCTTTTTCTGACTGACTTATCTCACTTAGCATATTTGCAAGGTCTATCCATGTTGTCAAAAACGGCAGTATTTTCTATTTTCTTATGGCGGAGTAGTAGTTGATTATATATGTGTACCACACATTCTTCAGACATCTATCAAGGATACTTTGCTTGTCTCCATGTCTTGGCCACCGTGAATAATACTGCAGTGAACATAGGGGTGCATGTATCTGTATGAATACATGTGTTCCAGTTCTTTGGGTAAATACTCAGGAGAGGCATTGCTGGGAATCACCCAAGCTGGGAACTCAAGGTGCACTCTTCGTGTGGGCTGAGCACAACCTCCTCTTGTACTTGAGCCTTGGTTGCTGTTGGCAGATCAATGGGAGGGATTTACCCAGGCCCATCAGGTGCAAGGATTGGCTTTGACCACTGACCACCAACTTCCACCCTCTGTGTAGGATCAGCTGTGCCAGGGCAGGATGCTGGTAATCCGATGTGGTCTGTAGCTGTCCACTAGGTGTGCTGGCCCTGGGGTTTCCCAGGTGATGCAGGCCAAGGCCAGCCCCCACCTGTGTTTCTCCCGGGGCCCCCCTGCCTGAGCTGTAAAGTAATCTAAGCTGGCTGCTGCTAGTGCTGGGCCTGGGGCTCACTGAGGCCAGCTGTTGCTTGTTTGAGAGGACTTAGGAGCCAAGGCCATTCTTGCGGAAAAGCAGCTTGGTTGGGCCCATAAATTGGGTGGGGCAGAGCCTCTGGAGATCTCCAGGGTGGGTCATACGGGTGTTAGCCAGGTTGATGGAGTCTCAGATAGGGCACTAGCCTACTGGCTATGTGGAGGGAGAGCTCAGCAAAGGCACAATGGGCTCTGCTCACCCTGAAGCCAGACACTTCAGTCTCTCCCCGTACACCACTGGTGCCCTTCAAGCTGCCATCCTGGTGCTGGAGCTCAGAAGGAGCGAGTCAGAGTAGGTGAGTCCATGTGTGGGTTCCCAAAGAGGAACTGCTTAGGGCTCCAGCAGCCTCCTCCAGTGACTTAATCCCCGCTGGTTTTGGCACCCAAAAGTTGTGGGGGCTTCTCTTCTTGTCACTGGAATCCTTGGCTGGGGGCCTGGTTTGTTTTGGGTCTGGGTCTCCTCGTTCCTGCGATATCCCTCCTGAATTTTTATCCATGTGGGTGTGGGGCCAGCCCGTTCTGTGTCTCCGCCCCCTCATACCAGTCTGGAGGGATGTGGTTACTTTAATTCTGTAGTTGTCAGATTTCCATTCAACTCGATTTCTGATGTTCCTGAGTGATGGTTCTATATTTAAGTTGTAATGTTGATGCGATTGTGCGAGGAGGTGAGCTATGTCTGCCTACGTCATCATTTGACTGGAAGCCTCGCTGGCTATTTTTGAGGCTAAGCCCCAGTGAGTAAAGTTGACAGATGGGGTTCTCTTCTTTTCTCTAGCCCCTCTCATGGAATGGAGGCTCTACTTGGGTGTTGTGAGCCGGGAAGGCTGAGGCCCTAATCACTGTCAACCCCGTTCATAAAGTGTTGGTTCTAAGCTAGAAGACCTCAGGCTGCTGAGGCTGCTGCCACTCCCTCCACTGAGTGCTGAGCTCCGCCCCACCACGTGCTGCAGAGCACTGGCTCCCATTGTTCCTGGCAGAAGCAGCTGCTAGTCTCTTCCCAAAGGAACTGAATGTGTGGTAGAGCTAAGAATGCTCTTAAGGACAGTGGTGACTGTGGTCAAAGGCAAGACAGAGGAGACACGAGAAGCAGGCTGCACCGTGACAGGCTCGTTTGCAGGACAGAACCAGTGAGTAAGATATTTGCGAGGACCCCTCCCAAGGTCAGAACGAGTATCAAGCAGTGGCCTCGAAAACTTGCGTTTGTAGAGCAACGTGTGGCACAGAGCACCGTGGAAAACAGTTGAGCAATCAGTCAGTGTGTCATTAGTGATTTCACAGCTGGGTGCAGTCAGGGAGAGAGAGGCGGAGTTCCCTTTCCAAACCTGTCATCCCAGGTGACAGTGGGCATACCAAAGCTGAACCCCCCTGAGGAGCAACATTAGACTCTTCACCTGAGGGGGGAGAAAGACCTCACTACAATAATCCAGCCAGTCACAGTAAACAAACAAGCAAAGAGCAGTAACAGGCCCTGGGTTGGAGGGGTCCGTACCCAGAGTGGCAAAATATTATTTAACACGTGTAAGGTTCCTGCAGAACAGTCATGAGACCCAGAAAAGGCAAAATGGCGAAAGTAAACACAACCACATAAATAGCATTGAATGTGAATGCATCAAACAATACAGTTAGAAGGTAGATATGCTGCCCTGGCCCGTGTGGCTTGCTTGGGCGTTGTCCTGGAACTGAAAGGTCGCAGGTTCAATTCCTGGTCAGGGCACACACCTGGGTTGCAGGTTTGGTTCCTGCTGGGGCACGTGTGAAAGGCACCAATTGATATTTCCCTCTTGCACTTATGTTTCTCTCTGTCGCCTTCTCCCTCCCTTCCCCTCTCTGTAAAAAATAAACTTGAAAAAAGAAATTATACTGTTCCCCCAATATTATTTATGAAATTTTCATTCCTTCTATATTGACTGCAAATGATATTTTAATCAAATACTCAATTCCCGTATATACCTGACTATGTTTTCTGGGGTCCTTATTGTTTTAGTGAAATATTTTAACAAGTTTGGTGCTAAACGTACTGTTTTAACTACTTTAACTTTGTAGAATGCATTAATATCTGATAGGGCAAATTGCTCCTCGTTGGTAGTTTAAAATTCCTTTGTTTATGCATTAGATTTTCTCTTGTAGGTAAATTTAAGTGTTTAAATTTTGATATTTCTCTCCATGTCTCTAAATATTTGTTCCTTGATGTTTCAGTTTAAGGAATTGTTCACTGACATATCAGCATCGGATCTGAGGATTTAACTTTCCCCTCCTCTCTTCTTACACCACACACAAAAGCCTCCCGAACTCCCATCCTCCCAATGAACTCTTTGCCCATCCAGGCACCATCTTCTATTCATCTCTTCACAACCCAGCCTGGTGGAAAGCGCGTCTGCCCTCTTCCTCCTGGTGCCTTAACTCAAACCATCCCAAATGTATTACTGTCTCCTCTTGACTCCCCACTGAGACTCTTCTGTTCGAAGTCAATAGATCTCTGTGCTGCTAAAACCAGTATTTCTGATTTCACTTGAATTCTGTGCAATGTTAGATACAGTTCCCTCCTTGAAGTACTCACACCTGACTTTTGTGATCCATCTCTGGCACCCAGTTTCCTGGTTCCCCTGCTATATTTCTGAACATCTATCTTCAGTTTCGTCTGGGGATCCCCCAGCTCTCGTATTTCAGAATTGTAGAGTTACTCAGAGCTCAGGTCTTGAATCCCTTCTTTTTTATTATTTATTTTTTAAAATGTATTTATTTATTTTTATTCAGTTACAATTGTCTGCATTTTCTCCCCATCCCTCCACCCCACCCCAGCCAGTCCCACCTCCCTCCCCCAACTCTACCCTCCCCCTTGATTTTGTCATTGTGTCCTTTATAGACCCCTCTCCCCGCTATCCCCTCCCCACTCCCCTGTGGCTATTGTTACAGTGTTCTTAATTTCAATGAATCCCTTCTTTATATTCTTAACTTTGATGGCTCACTCGATCCTATGGCTTCTTTTTACTTTTAAAAGTAATGTGTTAAAACTTACTATATTTTAACAGTATTTAATCAAAGTTATTAACTCTGAATATTTCACTTAGAAAACGTTAAATTCCTAGAGATAACTCAATCTCTCCAGACAATAATGCTATTTAACAGAAATGAAAGGTGAGAGGTTCTTGTCTCTTGAGGTATAGATAAGTACGTGTCATACATACTTTCTGAATACACTCTGTAACTGAAGCAATCATTTTGGATACTTCTATTAAACAGCACCAGAAATAAAGACCTTGACAACTCCAGAATTTCAATATTAGTCATCTTAAAAATATTTTAAGAACTGCCCGTGCAGACATTTTTGTTCTGTTGAATAAATGATGCCATTTAAGAAAACTTTTAAATATTTACTGTGAAGAAAGTGGTAATAGTTTTCTTGGACAAAGAAGATAATGAATCATTCTGAAGAAAATGCAAATCATTATCAGTGACTTAACTAGCAGTTAAAATAAGACAGTAGAGAGTTAGTTTCAATTTAATTGGATTTATTTGCTCATTTTCTCCATCCAATTATTCTCACTGATTGACCAAAATTATGTCCCACAGCTCAACGATAAGTCAGTATAACTTGCTTCAGTTTTAGGAATTACAATTTTGGCTTTTGGCACTCACTGATCTTCAGCATTGTAGAGCAGAACATTTTTTCTTATTGCTGCCATTACCGCATTCTTTACTCTAGTCATTACTGGTAGAGGTGGTGGAGTCTGCTTGAAGGTAGCATTCACTGGAGCTCGTGCAGCTGGGGTCACTGATAGACCTGACTTCAAACTTGAAGAGTTTCGTTGGGGTGGAATCAAATGCCTGGTCGATTGTGCCGTCAAAGACCTTTGTGCCTGAGCAGCTGAAGGTCTTAATGACTGTGCCTCTGAACACCTTGACCGTGTGGTGTCTGAACCTCTTGTGGACAGGGAAAGTGAATTTCTTGGTGATGGAATGCAAGATCTTGATGTTTGTGGACGTGAAGAGATTGATGAGAGTGGACTTGAATTTTGTGGAATTGGTGATCTTGGCAGTAGTGTAACCGGATGTCTTGGTGGCGGAATACGATAGCTCAGTGATGATGGAAGTGAAGATCTTGCCGATGATGGAATTGAAGACTTTGATAGTTTTGTAACTGTAGGTGTTGGTGATTGTACAGCAGACGTAGGGCCAACGAGATGTGTAACTGTGGCCCTTGTTTGAACACTAAGTGAGGTGACTGCCGAAGAAGAGACAGGTGGAGGCATTCCCTGATCTTCAGCTTGTGCGAGTAGATTATCTGTTGTCAGTTCATAATACGGAAAAGGTTCCGATGCTGGAGTGGAGAAGCCCCCTTTAGGTGCAGTAATTGGAACAGCTCTGTCAGGAACACCTGGGAGGCAAGCAGCAGCAGATGTTGCTGCTGGGGTTCTCAAAACAGGTGATGGCAGTTGAGTTGGCAGATGTATGCTTGAGGAAGGAGTTTCCATCTTCGGAGCTTTCAATGCAGCTAACCAATCAGTTGGCAATGCCGGTGCTGAGGCTGGGGCTGTAGGGCTCACAAACACCTTTGTTTTAAAATGATTTCGAGGTTGGGGTTTACATTCTTCTCCCCTTCCAGTTCCGTATCTAACGTATGTAAGTGAATTTTTCACCTCTCTGGCTCCATTCTGCGTTGGCAGATAGGGAGAGCTGGATATCACTTTTCCTACAGCTCTCGTTACAAGCTTATTGATTTCACACAGTGGCAAACTGGAAAATGAGGAACTTTCATCTGGTTGATCCACATATGAAGGAGAGGCCTCTCTGCAAGCAGCTGGGACATGGTACACTGAAACATGGTCTTCCATCAGTTGAGTCTGAGGCACGCTTGCTGGTTTACTGGGATGATCTTTGTGCTGCTTTTGCTTGCGCTTCGCCCCCTTTTCTTCTTCACTCCCAGGGACAGTCTTTTCTTTATAAACTTGAAAGCGGTGTGAAGCATCAGGGGACACTTCTAAACCTCCTGTATCATCTGGGCAAAAAGGAGACCTATACATAGGTAATGTCAGTTCATGAGTATCGTGCGTTTCACACATATGAACAGGTGCTTGCTTGGAGGAGTATACCTGCTGTGTCTGAATAGTTGTACTTTGAAAAGTCTGTGATTCCGTAATTCTCGAGGACAATCCTCCCTTCTGATCTTTGTAGATAATACCGCTCGTCTTCTGGATTACTTGTTCTTCTAAAACTGTAACTCTGACAGAGAGCTTGTCAGCCTCCTCGAACATTTCGTCAATCATATCTTCAGCACATTTACTCAGATAATTTACTCGTGTAACTATATTGTATAAAGTCGTCTGGATTACTTCAATTAACTCCTCTTCAGTATTTGTGGGTATCGCCAATGTATTGGGATGCCCCTCATCTCCCTCATCTTCCTCTTTATTTACCGACATTTTAAATGTTTTAGTTCAGTACAAATGTTGAGGCACTTCCACGTGACCCCATTTTATTCATCCATACCTTTTCTTAGGCCCCCTCTGAGCTCTGTCTGTTTCTCAGCCTCACAGGCACCATCTGATTCTGGCAGGGGCTGCTGTGATCTGAGAGAATTCTATGCCTCCAGCAGTAACCCGGCAACCAAGCTCTGTGTCATAATCCCATGGCTGCGCCAGCAGTGATTGGACAGTGCCTCCACGTCATCACCATGCCCCCCTGCCCTGCTCTCTGCTGGAACAGGTTTCTCAAAGGCAGGGAGAGACTAGCAGGAGAGGAAGTCACAAAGCAATTAGTGAATTCTGATTTATTGTTTCTCAAGGGTGACCCTGGATTTGAGACCAAATTTGCTATGTGACCTCTAGCTTACTTTTCTGAACTAAAATAATACCTGTCCTTATCTGATTCCAAATTATCTTCCAGTTGAGATGTCTCTTGTAAGCTCCACTTGGATATCACATGGCTTTCTCAAACCGTTACTTAAATTTTTTCGATGTACAAAAAGCTGTACGTAATTAATGTGTACAACTTTATAAATCTGGAGATAAGTAAACACCCATAAAACCATCACCTCAATCTATGCCATAAACCTCTCCATCACCTTCAAAGTTTCTTCCTGCTCTATTATTATTATTATTATTTGTCATTATCATCATTTTTTGATAAAAACACTTAGCGTAAGATCTAAATTCTTAGTAAATTTTTTCTTTATTTTCTTGTTTAGCTATTACAGTTCCCCCTGCATTTTCCCCTCTTTGCCCATCTCCACCCAGCTTCAGCCCCCCTCCCCTCTGGCCATCACCTCACCATTGTCCGTGTCTATGGCTCATGCATACCTTTTCTTTGGTTAGTCCCCTCTCCTTTCATTTAGTCCCCCCCCCCCCCCGCCTCCCCTCTGACAGCTGTCAGTCTGTTCCATGTATCCATGTCTCTGTCTCTATTTCATTCATCACTTTATTTCGTTCATTAGATTCCACGTGTAAGTGAGATCATATAGTACTTGTCTTTCTCTGACTAGCTTATTTCAATTAGCGTAATGTTCACCAGGTCCATCCATGCTGTTGCTAAGAGTAAGATTTCCTTTTTAAAAAAAATATTTTATTTATTTTTAGAAAGAGAGGGAGAGAAACATCCATGTGTGGTTGCCTCTCACGTGGCCCTCACTGGAGACTTGACCCACAACCCAGGCATGTGCCCTGACTAGGAATCGAACCAGCAACCCTTTGGTTTGCAGCCCACACTCAATCCACTGAGCTACACCAGCCAGGGCAGATTTCCTTTTTTCTAAAATTATTGTTCAATTACATTTGTCCCAATTTTTCCCCGTTGCTCTTCCTTGCCCTGACCAACCACCCACTCCCACAGTCAATCCCCACAGCACTGTCCATGTCCGAGGGTCTTTTATACATGTTCCTTGACTTGACCCTTTCCCTTCTTTCTCCTGTTATCTGCCTCCCCCTCCCCTCTGGTCCCTATCAGTCTTTTCCTTATTTCCATGCCTCTGGTTCTATTTTGATCATTTATGTGTTCTATTGATTAGGTTCCACTTATAGATGAGATCTTACATATGGTATTTGTCTTTCACCGCCTGGTTTATTTCATTTAGCATAATGCTCTCCAGTTCCATCCATGCTGTTGTGAAGGGTAGGAGCTCCTCCTTTCTTTCTGCTGTGTAGTATTCTATCGTATAAATGTACCACAGTTTTTTGATCCACTCATTCATGGGTGGGCACTTAGGTTGTTTCCAGCACTTGGCTATTGTAAATAACACTACTATGAACATTGGGGTGCACAGGTTCTTCTAAATTGGTGTTTCTGGATTCTTAGGGTATAGTCCCAGCAGTGGAATTACTGGGTCAAAAGGCAGTTCCATCTTTAGTTTTTTGAGGAAATTCCATATTGTTTTCCACAGTGGCTGCACAAGTCTGCATTCCCACCAAGAGTGTACTAGGGTGCCCATTTCTCCACATCCTCGTCAACACTTGTTGTTTGTTGATTTATTGATGGTAGCCATTCTGACATGTGTGACATAGTATCTCACTGTGGTTTTCATTTGCATCTCTCTGGTGGCTAGTGATGCTGAGCATCTTTTCATATGTCTCTAGGCCCTCTGTATGTCCTCTTTGGAGATGTGTCTGTTCAGGTCCTTTGCCAATTTTTCATTTGGATTATTTGGCTTCCTGGTGCTGAGTCGTATGAGCTCTTTATATATTTTGGAGATCAAATCCTTGTCCGAGGTATCATTGCTAAGTATGTTTGCCCATACAGTTGGTTCCCTTTCATTTTGCTAATGTTTTCTTTAGCTGTGCAGAGGGTGTTTAATTTGATGTAGTTCCATTTGTTTATTCTTTCCTTTATATCCCTTGCCCTTAGAAATATATCAGTGAAAATATTGCTGTGTGGGATGTCTTAGATTTTCTTGCCTATGTTCTCTTCTAGGACTTGTATGGTGTCATGGCTTACATTCAAGTCTTTTATCCATCTTGAGTTTATTTTTGTGTATGGTATATGTTGGTGGTTGAGTTTCGTTTTTTTGGATGTACTTGTGCAGATTTCTCAGTACCATTATTGAAGAGGCTATTTTTACTCCATTTTAGGTTCCTCCCCTTTGTCAAATGTTAACTGACCATGTTGAATGGGTTTATTTCTGGGCTTTCTATTCTGTTCCATTGGTCTGTGTGTCTGTTCTTATGCCAGTACCATATATTTTTTATTACAGTGGCCTTTAATAGAGTTTGATATCAGGTATTCTGATCCCTCCTACTTTGTTCTTTCTCAAAATTGCTGAGGTTATTTGGGGTCATTTATGGTTTCATATAAATTTTTGAAATATTTGTTCTATATCTGTGAAATATGTCATTGGTATTTTGATAGCAATTGCATTGAATCTATAGATTGTTTTCAGTAGTATGGACATTTTAATGAGATTGATTCTTTCAGTCCATGAACATGGTACATGCTTCCATTTGTTTGTGTCTTCCTTAATTTCTTTCTTCAGTGTTGTGTAATTTTCTCAGTATAGGTCTTTTACTTCATTGGTTAAGTTTATTTCTAAGTATTTTATTTTCTTGTTGCTATTGTAAATGGGATTTTTTCCCTAATTTCTGTTTTTGATATTTCATTGTTGGCGTACAGAAATGCCTTTGATTTCTGAATATTGACTTTGTATCCTTCTGTTTTGCCAAATTCACTCATTTGGTTGAGTAGTTTCTGGTGGAGCCTATAGGGTTTTCTATGTGCACTATTATGTCATCTGCAAATGACAGTTTTACTTACTCCTTCCCAATTTGGATGCGTTTTATTTCTTTTTCTTTTCTGATTGCTGTGGCTAGGACTTCCAGTACTATGTTGAATAGGAGTGGTGAGAGAGGGCGTCCTTGTCTTCCTGATCTTAGTGGGAACACTCTTAAGTTTTTGTCCATTGAGTATGATGTTGGCTGTAGGTCTCTCATATATGGCCTTTATTATGTTGAGGAATGCTCCCTCTATTCCCACTTTCCTGAGTGTTTTTATCATAAATGGGTTCTGTACCTTCTCAAATGCTTTTCCTGCGTCTATTGATATGATCATGTGATTTTTGTCTTTCCTTTTGTTTATGTGATGTATTATATGTATTGGTTTGTGAACATTGTACCATCTTTGCATCCCTGGGATGAATCCCACCAGTTCATGGTGTATGATCTCTTTAATGTATTGGTGGATGCGGTTTGCCAATATTTTCTTGAGGATTTTAGTGTCTGTGTTCATCAGCGATATTGGCCTGAAGTTTTCTTTCTTTGTTGTGTCTTTGTCTGGTTTGGTGATTTGGATGATGCTGGCCTCATAAAAAGAGTTTGGGAGTCTTCCCTCTTCTTGGATTTTTTGGGGTACTTTGAGAAGGATAGGGGTTAGCTCTTCCTTAAATGTTTTGTAAAATTCTCCTGTGAAACTGTTTGGTCCAGGGCTTTTGTGTGCCAGGAGTGTTTTAATTACTGCTTCAATTTCACTAGCTGTTATGGTCTATTCAGGCTTTCTGCTTCTTCTTGATTCAGGTCTCTAAGGTTCTAAAAATTTGTCCATTTCACCCAGGTTTTCAAATTTCTTGGCATATAGTTGTTCGTAGTAATTTCCTACATCCTTTGTATTTCTTTGGTGTCAGTTGTAATTTCTACTCTTTCATTTCTGATTTTATTTATTTCAGTTCTCTTTTTTTCTTGATGATCCTGGTTAAAGGCCTGTTGATTTTATGTTTTCAAAGAACCAGCTCCTGGATTTATTGTTCCTTTGAATTGTTGTTTTAATCTCTATGTAATTTAATTCTGCTCTGATCTTGATTATTTCCTTTTTTCTACTTGCTCTGAGCTTTGTTTATTGTGATTTCTTTTTTTTTTTCAAAAGATTTAAATTATTCTTAGAGACAGGGGAAGGGAAGGAGGAATAGCAGGAGAGAGGCATCAATGTGGAAGACTAACACTGATCAGTTGCCTCTCATGCATGCCCCGGCCAGATATTGAGCTCACATCCCAAGCATGTGCCCTGACCAGAAATTGAACTGGTGGCCTTTCACCCTGCGGGATGATGCCCAACCAACTGAGCCACACTGGTCACAGCTGAATTGTTCTTAATGACAATACCATGGCTTAGGATTTCTCCACATCATATTTATATTTTCAGTGAAATAATTGTTTTCTCATGGATTTCTTTTAGAGCTTAGGTTTTGAAGCATCTTTGGTCAAGAAGGATCGGTCAGCAAGCCACCTAGACCATAAACGAGAGATAAGACAGTAAGTACTGTTGGGGTGTCAGTGAAAAATACATTTTGACTCCTTTTTAGAAATTTAACATCCTGTGAGCATGTGAGTTTTTACAATAGCATCCTTAGACTTGGGCGAGTAGTCATAACTTGTGTTTACGTATATACATACACTCTTTAACCATTAGCCACTTACTAAAATGATTTTTTTTTTTCTACATAAGATGGAGACGGTCCTTCCTTGTGAGCCTGTTTTTCTGTATTCCTGTCATGGGGCTGATGATATATATGATGGTTGTGGACCACCACCTTGCCTCCCTTCACCATAATCAGAACATGAGTCAAGAAGAAATGGTCAATATTCATTCTTCTATGTTCCTGGAGCGCCAGATCCTGCCGGGATTGTCCATTATGAATTTGCTATCCTTTTTATTGTGTGTACCTGTGCAGGCAAGTGAAATGTTAACAAGTATGTTTGTTAATAATGAAAAATAGCTAAGATGTGGCAGGCAAGGCTGTTTTCAGTTGGAAAGCAGATGTTAGCCAGAAGGCGGTCATTTTATGCTGGATGTTTTACAAAAATAATGTTAAACTGAGTGGTTAAAGTAGATAATATATTCCACTTAACCCATAAAGACATTATTTAATAATAAAGCAGACAATAAGAGTTTAATTTGTATTCAGATATGAATTTGGTGTTCGTATCTCCTATTGTATATAAGTTTATATTTAAAATTATAATAAAATATGTGTTTAATATTTTTAAATTAATTCTATTTATATTAATGATATTAAATATATTTTAACATCTTTATTAATTTATTGTATAAAATAAAATCATCATGGGAATTATTTTATTATTAGTTCTATTGTTTTTCCCTGGCACTTAAATTTATTGCTTTTTGTATGGTTTCAAAGCTTCCTTTGAGATAAACTCTTATTGTGGAACACTTCCATCTGATAAATGTATCCCTTTTTCTGATTTTTGTAAAATGCAATAATGATTTCTTTAAAATCTTAGCATATTTCTCTATAAGAAAAACAAACTTTTGGGTCATGTTTACTAACAAAACCAGCCAACAGATCTAATAGCTTGTGATATACCACTTAGGTTGAATTTTGGAAAGGTGGAGATGAGTTTTATATTTAAAAAAGCCTTTTCAAAAGAATGTAATTCTTTTCCTAGTTCTTGTTTTTGCTAGAATCAAAGAGGAAATTCTGAGAACCTTCTGAGTTTCTATTATGGACTATCCATTGGACCATCGAGGTTATGCACTGACTGGAATCCTTGCACACACATATCTGCTCAAATACGAGCTGTTGTTTCAGCTTAAAATTTCTCTATAGTGTTTATGGATTAAGTAGAAGGCAAAGGAAGTTAACGTTGATACTGTACCTTAGTTATTGAGGTATATATTTGAATTTCATTTTTTTTTTAAAGCAATGATTTATTATTTCTCTATTACAGTTTTTCGGAGGCTGGTACTTCTACATTCAGGCCTACAAAGCACTAAAGCATAAAACTGCGAATATGGACGTGCTGATCGTGCTGGCCACCACCATTGCATTCGCCTACTCTTTGGTTATTCTTCTTGTCGCAATGTATGAGAGAGCCAAAGTGAACCCTATTACTTTCTTTGACACACCTCCTATGCTATTTGTGTTTATTGCGCTAGGCAGGTGGCTGGAACATATAGCAAAGGTAAAGTCACAAAACATGACATTTGTTAAAATCTTGGGTGAATAAATGACCATAATAGTTTCTAGACCAATTAGTAGAAATATATATGTTGATTTATGTATCTAATCATTTACTTAAAGAAGTATTTGTTTTTGCTTGGCAATATTTTAAGTATTCCTTTTTAGAAGATTTACCACGTTTATGGAATTAGTATTGTAGATAGTCGAGTACATCTGTGTTTATTTTGAGAGAGGCATTTGAAAACTTATTTTATTTATTTCTATCATATGATTAATGGAAAAAATTGATGTGACTGCAGGATTTAAAATAATGATGGAAAATTTTTACCCATAATCTAATGCTCTAATGGAAATCACTTTCTAATCCTGTTCCACATACATTTATATTTTCCAGACTGGCAAACATAGTATTCCATGCCACTCTGTACGCTTAACACTATAAAGATCCCCCCCCATTTTTTCAGTCTAGATAATTATTTGGCATTTCTGAGTGATATTCTGTCAAATAAGTGTGCTGTCATTTACTAAATCATTTTAGTTTTGTTCTCAATTAGATTGTTTCCAATTTTTAATTTGAGATAACCCTGCATTAAACATATTCATGTTTAATGTCATTTTTCTTGAATCAGTGTCTTAGGATAAATTACAAAGCATATGGTTGAAAGACAAAACTCTTTCTGTGGTTTATGCTACAAGGTGAAACAATTTTTGCCAGCAAAGGTGTGTCAGTGAAGTAGTTTGACTGCCGCTTCATCAGTTTTGACTCCTGTCTAAATTCTTGCCAAGTCAGTAGGCATGAAATGGTATCATAGAGTTGCTTTAGTTTGCATTTATTCCATTAATAACAGGGATAAACATTTTTTCACACCAGGGATTTTATTTCTTCTTATGTGAATTGCCTATTCATAACCTTTGCCTGTGTACCTCGTGGGTTCCTGATGTTTTTCTTATTAATGTACATTATTTATTTATGAATTAGAGCTAATTATACAGTTTATATTTTGTTTACTTCATATTTTTGAAGTGAAATATTTTCTGATTTGAACTAATTAATATTCCTAAACCTGTCTCTTGGATAAATATTAAAGAACTATATCTTTATTTTAGGTAAGACCTGGGCTTTTCCTTCCTTAGCATTGTTGACTTTTCTTTTTAATTTATAGGGAAAGACATCAGAGGCTCTTGCCAAGCTAATTTCACTGCAAGCTACAGAAGCAACTATTGTAACTCTTGACTCTGATAATATCCTATTGAGGTATTTATCTTCATTCTTTCCACTTTTCTTTTTTAACTCCTTATGAAAATATCAAATATACACAGAATTAGAGAGAAGAGTGTAATGCATGTACATAATTCATCTCCCAGATTTAACACTTACATGCACCACCCATTACTTCATCTGTACATTCTGTTTTTGTTTCTCTTGTTGCAATAGTATTTTAAAGTAAATTCCAGTCGTATCATTTGACTGCTAAATATTCCTGTAGTATCTCTAAAAAAAGAACATATCCTTTTTTTAAAAGATTTTATTTATTTTGTTTTAGAGAGAGGGGAAGGGAGGGAGAAAGAAAGGGAGAGAAACATCAATGTGTGGTTGCCTCTCGTGCACCCCCTACTGGGGACCTGGCCTGCAACCCAGGCATGTGCTCTGACTGGGGATTGAACTGGCAACCCTTTGGTTTGCAGGCCAGAGCTCAATTCACTGAGCCACAGCAGCCAGAGCAGAACATTTCCTTATATAACTGTCACACCATATTGCATCTAACAAGATGAACAAAAGCTCCTTAATATCATCTCATATGCGGTTCATGTTCACATCTCTCCTGTTGTCTCCAAAATGGTTTAAGTTTCATTGTTTGCACTGGAATTCAAACAAGGCCATAGTCATTATAGTTTCTTTTACTCTAGAACAGCTCATCCTTCTCTTTTCCCCTCCCTCTGTCCTCCCCCTGTTCTCCATATCCATACAGTTGACTTGTTAAAGAAACATCCATCAATTGTCCATATAATATGCCACAGTCCAGGTTTGTCTCTTTGCTCCCTTCTGTTGTCACTTACCTTGTTTTATAGCTCCTGTGTTCCCTGTAAACTGGAAGTGAGAGCTGAAGTGTTGATTAGATTTCATTCTTTTGTATTTCTCATTTGTAGACTTACAAAATTATTTAGGCAGATTTATACAATAAATAAATTGTTCAGTTAAATAAAACCCAGTACATTATTTTCTAAAGTTTTCATTTATTTGTTCAGTGACTATGTAAGAAATATTTAGAGCACCTACTTCACGCCAGGCACTAAGCTGTTTCTCACCAGAGGACAGGACCGGCATTGCGGTTCCCAGCTCAGATGCTGGTTTGAGCTACCATTGCTAACAACGATGCAGCTGCAAGCTTGATATGAACTAAAAAGCTTGCATGGGAAAATCAACATGAGAAGCATATTGTCATAATGCTTTTCATTTTCACTCATATCCAGTGAAGAACAAGTGGATGTGGAACTTGTACAACGTGGAGACATCATTAAAGTGGTCCCAGGAGGCAAATTTCCAGTGGATGGACGTGTCATTGAAGGACATTCTATGGTAGATGAGTCCCTCATCACAGGTATGTTCTGTCAGCAGGTCATGAAAGTGAAGCGAATCCAAAGTGTTCATGAAGAATAGGCATGGAAGGTTGAAGAGCTTTCTGTAGAAACTGGAATGAGTAAATAATGTGCCAAGACAATATGATTTCTTTTCAAGACTAAATCAATTTCTGCAGATTTACTTTGTGGATTTAGTTATGCTAGTGAAGGCTCTTTTGCTGAGAATTGTTAATTACAGGAATGGATAACCAAAGGAAATTGTGTAATTCTGCTGTAGAACCCAATAGACTTTGGCAAATGTACCTGACCCAATACCTATTTTGTCTTTCTGCCCTAAACATTGTTCTAGTCTGAGCTGGGGCAGGACGCCAGGTTTTCCACATCAGTGTCTGCCCTAGGAAGGAGAGTAGACCTGTACTAGTTTAGAGATCTTAGATAACTAAGGCCAATCTGGAGCAGAACCAAAATAACACCTTTCCTACCTCAAGCCTCAGTGATAGTGTCGAAAGAGGCTTAGATTATAGATCAAGGAGGAAATAATTTAGGTCTGTGTTTCTCAGAAGGGGTGCTAATGCGACTTTGGATGGGACAGTTCTGAGTTCTGGATTCTCTCTTCCACATTGTAGTACATTTAGTATCCTTGATCCTGGCCCACTAAATTGGAGTAGCAGCCGTATTAGTAGTTATTACAGATGAGAACTCCCTCCTACATTTCTAAATGTTCCTTGGGAATAGGCTGAGAACAAGATCTGAGGCTTGGGGGAAGCTCCAAAAGGCTCTTTCAACAAGAACTAGCATATTAGGTTTCTAGCATATTAGGTTTTTTCAGTGTAAGATATGTCTGCCTGCATTTGGTCCAGAACTAACATAAGGAAATAGGAGGGCAACTTTCACCTGGGCATTTGTCCAGATTCTATTTCATAAATTCAGAATCTCTTTCCTAGCCCTGGCTGGTGTGGCTCAGTGGATTGAGCTCTGGCCTGCAAACCAAAGGGTCACCAGTTCGATTCCCAGTCAGGGCACATGCCTGGGTTGCGGTCCAGGTCCCCCCAGTAGGGGGTGCACGAGAGGCAACCACACATTGATGTTTCTCTCCCTCTCTGTCTCCCTCCCTTCCCCTCTCTCTAAAAATAAATAAAATCTTTTTTTGAAAAAAGAATATCCTTTCTACATATTTTTGACAGATAACAAGTGGTGGTATGTTTCAGAATACTGCTTATTTATGTTCCCCAAATCTATCTTTACTCCTCATCTAGGGGAGGCAATGCCTGTGGCCAAGAAATCTGGCAGCACAGTGATTGCTGGTTCCATCAACCAGAATGGGTCACTGTTCATCCGCGCAACCCATGTTGGAGCGGACACAACCCTTTCTCAAATTGTCAAACTTGTGGAGGAGGCACAAACCTCAAAGGTAACTTACCTCTCTAGGAGAAACAAAGTCTTTTCTTTAAAGGCCATTCAGTGTAAATGTTTATTTAGTTTTTGTATTTTCCTTTGATTAATTCTGTTTGCGTTAGTATGGAGTTTATTAAAATAGTTCTGTTTTGCTCTATTCGTTATAAAAAGGAGACTTGATTTACATATTGTTGTTGTTTTTGTTGCTGTTATTATTATATTATTATTTAATTCTAGGCTCCTATCCAGCAGTTTGCAGACAAACTCAGTGGCTACTTTGTTCCTTTTATTGTTATTATTTCCATTGTTACCCTCTTGGTTTGGATTATAATTGGATTTCTGCATTTTCAAGTTGTCGAAACCTACTTTCCTGTAAGTGACATGTGACAATACTTTACCATATGTTAAACAGTTTGTGAATTTTTTGCGTAAGTCATTAATTGGAAAATAGACTTAATAATCCCTACTATGTTTAAGAGAGTGGAGTAGGCGAGTGATAAGAATAGCATCTGCATTTCTGTAAATATAAAAGATTTCCTTTTGCAAAGAATTTTTTTATTATGACTTGTTATTTCCCCAAAGCAAGTGCTGAACTTTTACATTTCATACCTAGGCTCATTTCCAGCATGATTTTGCTTTCACAAAGGACTGTAGACATATTGAGGAAAATCTCGCAATGTGAGCTCTGCCACACACCATCTGCGTGATCTTGAGCCAACTTAATTTCTCTCCGAGCTTCGATTTCCTCATGTACACAATGAGATTTTAATAATCCCATCCTGCATAACTTCTGGTTGTTGTGAAAGTTAAATCAGATGATATATTAAAAACACTTAGGAATTTATCAAATGCTTTATAAATATAAGGTAATATTGGTTCCTGCTTCTCTCTAGTCCTTTGATACTCTCTAAAGTATGGTGTCATAAGGTGGGTAAGTAGACCTGGACTGTGCCTCACTTTAGAGATATAATTTTTTTAAACTATTTATTTATTTATTTATTTATTTATTTATAGAGAGGGGGAAGAGAAGGAGAAAGAGAGGGAGAGAAACAGCAATGTGTGGTTGTCTCTCACACGCCCCCTACTGGGCACCTGGCCCAAAACCCAGGCACGCACCCTGACTGGGAATCAACCAGCTACCCTTTGGTTCACAGGCCGGAGCTCAAGCCACTGAGCCACACCAGCTAGGGCTAGAGATATAATTTTTAAGTCACTTCTCAGCCTCAGTTTTGCCATCCGTGATATAGTGACAATAACACCTAACTTGCAACATTGGAATCAGTGTAGGTGAAAACGTGCACATTTGACATATATGAAAGCATCAACTTAGATGTTTATGAAAATCCTTGTAACTCTGTTAATGGTATATATACCATTGCTTATGTATAGCGATGGTATATATACTGTACATATATACCATTCTGTATATCACTTAGTTTATTTAAGAACTCAGGAAGAAACTAGCACTGTAAAACAGGTACTGCTAAGAAAATCTTATTGTTGTTTCTTTATTTTAAAAAGTCCTGTTCTACACACTACTTTTATGCTGTTTGTCCCTTCAATTAAAGAACAAGTAGAATCATAACAGCTGTGTATCCATTCCGTGACATGGTTATTACTATAATATTTAAGTTTCTTTAAGTGATTCATGTCGGTTAAGCACACATGGACAAGAGGATTGCTGGGAGGTATTTAGGAATTTGTATCATGAGTTCAGGGAATCTTAGAAGTGTTTCCCTAATACAATCCATCATATTTACCTACACAAGCAAGTATTCAATGCCATTAAGAGCTATACTACCTGATATACTCAGTTCACATTATTACATCCTAAAGAATTTTATTGAGATATGATTAAACTCCCTTTGCATGCTGGATGATTTTTCTCTATTGTCTTCAGGAATAGTGTGAAAGGCAGATTATGGTATCAGTGTATAGAGGTTCAGAATTCCTTTGGTTTAGGATCAAATTTGTTGAGAATTAGGTTCCATGGTTGCAGATATTTTTAAAGATTTTATCTACTTCATTTTAGAAAGAGGGGAAGGGAGGGAGAGAGGACAAGAAACATCAATGTGCCAGAGTTACACTGATTAGTTGCCTCTCGCGTGCCCCCAACTGGGGACCTGGCCCACAACCCAAGCATGTGTCCTGACTGGGAATCGAACCAGCAACCTTTGGGTTTACAAGCTAGCGCTCAATCCACTCAGCCACACCAGCCAGTGCTGCAGCTATTTTTGAAAGTTCCTAATAAAAATACTTCCTCTCGATATGGGGCAAAAGAAGGCCGACTTTTATGTTCCTTATATTCACTCCATAGTTTGTAACTCTGAATCAGTAAAATGGTAATCTTGATGTTGGTACCGTGACTTAGTTTACCAATTATGTCACAATATCTTCATAAAATTTAAAGAGTTTTCTTACTAGTAAGTACAACATATACTTTGGTGGCTAAGTAGGATTATGTGTGACTACAAAATTGAGGTTTTATTGAAATGGTGAACCTTTATTCCTTTTGCTTTGTTCAGCTCTAAATCAGTAACCAAAATTCATGCGTTTCTTCTAAAGGGCTACAACAGAAGTATCTCCCAAACCGAAACGATAATACGCTTTGCTTTCCAAGCCTCTATCACAGTTCTGTGCATTGCATGCCCCTGCTCACTGGGCCTGGCGACCCCAACTGCTGTGATGGTGGGCACGGGAGTAGGCGCTCAAAATGGCATACTAATCAAAGGTGGCGAGCCACTGGAGATGGCTCATAAGGTAAGATATCCCAGACTAAAAATTGTCCCATCTAAACTGGCAGTAGCACCTCCACTAAGGAACACAGAGTCCTGAATTATTTCCACCCGGTCCATAATCTAAGCCTCTTCTGCCGCTATCCTAAGGGTCGGGGTAGGAAAGGCGTTATTTTGGTTCTGCTCCAGGTCCACGTTAGTTATCCAAGATCTCTAAAACTGCTAGACACCTCATCTCTTCAAGCAGATGCCAATGTGGAAAAGCGGAAGTCCCACCCCAGCTCAGACTAGAAAAGTCTTTAGGGCAGGAGGACAGAGGAGGTGTTCGCCCAGGTCTCTCAGACTTCTAACCCGTCTGTGTGTGACTCCCTGTTTTTGTTCCTTGCCGTGAGACAGCGCCTGTGGTTCCATTGCAGTGACTTTGCCTTTCTGTCAGCAGAGGACAGTTTGCAACTCTGACTTCAGGAATATAATCCTACCCCTGACCTCTCTCGTATTAGGATTTTCATAACAACCTCAATCAAGGCTGCTTGACTTCCACTAAAAGCATGTTTCAAACTCAAAGAAAAATTGCAAGAATAGTATAAAGAACTTCTGTATACCCTTCACTACAGATATCAGGCTCGTTTCCTAAGAAAAAGGACACTTTCTTATAAAACCACAGTACAAACATCAAAATCAAGAAATCGGTGTTGATACTGTACTATTATCTGATCTGCAGTCCATATTCCAGTCTCATCAGTTGTCTCCGTAGTTTCCTTTATAGCTTTTTCCCCTCTTGTCTGGAATCATGCTTCGTATTCAGTTGTCATATCTTTTCATCTCATCTTCTCAAGCTAGTCATTTTTCAAGGTTTGCATTCTCAGTTGACTCTGAGGTGACTGTTCTCTAATTCCAGACTCTTCCGTTTTCCTCTCTAGGCTGCCTTTCCTTCCTTGATTCCCAAGCTGTCTGTTCCCAGGCCAAGCTTCTCACCTGCACCCAATAAACTCAGAGCCACCCAGCAAGTCTTATCTGGCACTCACTTCAACTTAATTATTTACCTTTCTCTTGTAATTATGTTCCCCATGCCCATATTTCCCCTATAGACCTGTAATTCATTACTACTTAAAGCCTGTGTCTTTCTCTGGAGGCACTACAGGCATCTCTTAATTAACTACTAACAGCCAACCTTTTAACAATTAGTTCTAGTTCTTTAACATATGCCTACAGTAGGGGGCGTTAAGTGTAACTGAGAGTGTTTCTTCCCTTATTCTCTCCCTTCCTTTTATTCTCCCAAAGGCAGTTTATGAAGTCAAAGTTTATTAAGAAGGAAACCTTTTTCTCGGTGATATTAAGGATTATCAAGTCACATAGGTGCATTGTATTTTACCTTTGTTACAGGTGAAGGTAGTGGTGTTTGATAAGACTGGAACCATTACCCATGGAACCCCAGTAGTGAGTCAAGTAAAGGTTCTAGTGGAAAGTAACAGAATATCACGCACTAAGATCCTGGCCATTGTGGGAACTGCTGAGAGTCACAGTGAGCACCCTCTGGGAGCAGCTGTGACCAAATACTGCAAGCAGGTACGGTTTCCGCCTTGTATATTAATGAACTCATCTGCTGTTGGGATTATTCAGGCCAAATCCAAACTGGTGCTTGACTCTGATTTACGTATATACTAGTTGCTATGAGGCTTAGAGAGACTTGTATTTTGTTATTTTGCTTTATAATGTGCCTTAGTTTCTTCATACAGAAAAATATGAAGATGAAAACAGAAATTAATTATAATCCTACACAGATAACCCCAGTTGACTAAAAAGTTAAAATAGAAGTAATACATACTTATGATAGGAAACCTCAGGTAGTTCAGAGTGTTACGTAAAGAAAAGGGAGAGCCTCATTCCCGCTCACTTCCATAATTCCTCTCTCCAAAGTTTAACAAGACTTAAGCTGTTGATATTTTTAAATAGCAGCTTTATTGAGATATAATTCATATACCATAAAGTTTACCCTTGTAAAGTGTACAACTCAGTACTTTGTAATATATTCATTGGTGTATGTCTGTTAACCACTGTTAATGCATTTAACAAAATATATGCATTTATTGTTTTTTGAGCTTCACATGCAAAGGTCACACAATGATTCATCTTTGGTACCTTGTTTTGTAATTTTATTAAATGATTTTTCTATATCAGGACATACAGATCTGCCTCATTGTTTCTAATGGCTACATTCTATTCTATTGTACGATGGTTTTTGGCTCTTATAATGTACAGTTGACATCCTTATCAGCTTTTCAAGTTTATCTCTCTGTTAAATGCCTGTTAATGCAATTGCTACTTCAAAGGATAAAGAATACCTGCAGTTAAATTTTGATGAGTATTTCCAATGCACATGTGCCGGGTGTTATTACCAACGCCCACTCGGAAGGTTGTACTGGTGTGTACTTACCCAGAAGTTGGGACTGCCCATTTCCTCACATTCCTACCAACACTTTATTTTTTTCCAGTGTAATAAGTACAAAATGTTAACTCATTGATGGTTTGCTTTTCATTTCCTTAATTATGACTAAGGTTGAGCATCTTTTCATATGTGTATTAGCCATGTGAATTTCTTTTTCTGTAACCTGTCTACTTGAACCATTTGCCCGTTTTTCCAAACGATTGTTTACCTCTTTCTCATTGCTCTGTACAAGTTCTTTGCAAGTTATCCACATACTTTTATAGTTAAAATGTGGCGATTTCTACCATTGACGTTGCCTTTTTTTTGTTTTTTTTTCCTTTTTACCTATTAACTATTACTGACTGGGCTTCTTTACACCCGCATGGAACAACCGAGAGGATGAAGATACAAAGAGCCAGAATTCCCTGGCTGACCGAGGACACAGAATTGTTCTAGAGAGGCGCTCTAGTGATAAAGGCCTGTTCTTCATTACCCTTTGCCCTCTGCTGAACAGAAAATCTGACATGACAGTAGAATTGAATCTTTCACTTGTCATTCTCCACTGGAAAGGGCAGAAAATATTGATAACCTTCCATGTTTTCTTTCCCTGAGCTTGGCGTACATTTTAGAGAGTGGGATTAAAACAAACGATTCTGAAGTTCGCCTGTAACTTTGAACGTTATACTCCACACTCCGGTCCTCCGTGCTTATTAAAACGCGCTATCAAATACACAGTGCTAAGTGATCATTTTATTCTAAACATTTATAGCTAACCAGCAGTAATCTTTGATCTTGCTAATGATGACCTTGGATTATTAGAACAGCAGAGAAATTCTTCTGTTTCTATTTGTTAGGAGCTGGCCACTGAAACCTTGGGTACCTGCATAGACTTCCAGGTTGTGCCAGGCTGTGGTATTAGCTGTAAAGTCACCAATATCGAAGGCTTGCTACAAAACAGTAACTGGAAGATCGAGGAAAATAATGTGAAAAATGCATCCCTGGTTCAGATCGATGCAAGTAATGAACAGTCATCAACTTCGTCTTCCATGATTATTGATGCCCAGCTCGCAAGTAAGCTGATTTTCTTTGTAGTGCCAATTACGGGGCAGTTATTAACCGATGTCTAACTTGATAATCCTGACCTGTTATGTAAGACACAAACCTTGGCCTTTTGGTTTCATCCTCGCCAATCAATTTTACCATAGGCCTCTGATCACTTCGCTCGAGTTCCTGGAAAACATTTTCCAGCTGTGCTCCTTGATTCCCCTATAGGGTGATGAAGTCTAACCTTAGCTGCCATCTTATTTCAGTTCTCTTTCTTTTATTTCTCCCTGCAGCTCCTCCAAACCATTTATATCCCTCACACGACCCTGTGGCCCTTACCCCTAGTTTCTCAAGCAAATTATCTGACTTACTACTTTTCACATAGAAAATTAAGGCTCCGAGGCACTTGCTGTTTCCATTTTTTTTTGGCCCACATTTATTCCTTTTTCAGGGGAAGATTTATCCCCCATCTTGTCTAATGAATCCCCTCATTGTTGCTCAGGGTCCCACCCGCTCTTGATTCCTCAGGGACCTCCCTCTCTTTAATGTCCCCTTGCTTCTTCATTTCTCAACTCTCTTTCTGTAGTGGCTTCTTCTCCTAAACATATAAACATATCTTCCATCAAAATCACTGTATTTCCATCTGCATTTCGTCCTATCTGTTTTCACCTTTATAGCCAAGCGTCTAGAAACAGTAGCCTAGGCTCGCTGAGTTCACCTATTCACTGCACACTCTGGATTCTGCCCCATCCATACTGCTGAAGCCGTGACAGTGATGGCCATTTCTTCCTTCCTAAATCTCTTTCCTCCTCCTATTCCATGACCCTGCTCTCTCGAGATTCTCCTCTCATTTACCTGGCTGTTCTTTCTAATCCTCCTCGGATGCCTCTTTTCTCCTGCTGTCAGGGTTTTGTTCTTTGCCTCTCTCTCATCTTACATGTTCTCTCTGTCCAACCTAATGCACGCGTACTGGTTACTGTGCCACATGTGCGCTTCCACTCCCACTCCACAGTCCGTATCTCTAGCCAAAGCCCGTTTCTTGAGTTTCTTGTTGGTATATCCATCTCCTCCAAAACATGATACACCCACCTAAGTATTCCAGCACCTCCCCACCCATTTGTGCTCAAGTGATTTTCCTAGCATACAAATCTGATTGATGATACTAATTTCTAATACATTTTATTGTGGTGGCTTATAACCCATTTTAAATCATCTACCTTTAGACGAATTTGATAATAGTTATGCTCACCTGTCAGAAAATTTTCTTCTTGGAGGTTTGCATACATCCTAAAGCCCATCCAAGGAATTCTTTTTCTTTTAAAGCTTTTATTTATTTATTTTTTAGAGAGAGGGGAAGGGAGGGAGAAAGAGGGAGAGAAATATCCATGTGTGGTTGCCTCTTGTGTGCCCCCTACTGGGGACCTGGCCTGCAACCCAGGCATGTGCCCTGACTGGGAATCGAACTGGCAACCCTTTGGTTTGCAGGCTGGCACTCAATACACTGAGCCACACCAGCCAGGGCTCATCCAAGGAATTGTGTTAATGATCCCAGCTTTCCTGGCCCTTTGTCTCCTGCAGGACCGAGTCTTTCTGGACTTTGTTCACAATATTTTTTGTAATGGTACGTCTCCTGCTTCCGCGCACCACCCATTTTGTCTTTTCCACTGCCTGCCCCTCCCCCTCCCGTGGCATCTGTGTTCCGTCCATATGAAGCTACTTATAGCTGCTCCTTATATCATGTCATTTCATGCTTATTAGATCATTTCATTTGCTACTTTCTCTGGGTAATGTCCTTGGCCACAATGGCATCTACCTGATGAACTTGTTAAGACTCAGCTCACATCTCTCTTCAGTGACGCCGTCACTGACTGACACACGCAGGTAGAGCTCTTTGCTCTTCTGTTAAATCATAACCATACTCAGTCTCTGTTATTGTACTAGGTACTCTGCATGAAAAATCTTTTATTTACATGTCTGATTCTACTGCCCTGTACTTTTTAAAATTTTCTTCACGTGACCACTTTTATTAAGCACTGTTTGAAGCAATGAAGAATCAGCGGTGGGCAGAATAGACAAAGTCCCTGTGTCATGGAACTTATGTTCGTGGGGGGAGAACACAAGGCAGTGAGCTATGAAATTTAAATGTGTGTGTGTGTGTGTGTATATGTATGTATGTATATGGCATGTCCGATGGAAGAAGATAAAGCAGGGTAATGCTGAGAAGGTGGTATTTGAGCAAAAATCTGAGGCGGGTGAGGGAAAGTTATATGCGTATCCGTGACAAGAGCGTCCCAGACAGGAGTGGTAAGTGCGAAAGCCTGGAGCCAGGAGAGTGAGTTAACGTTAACATCAAGAAGAACAGTGTGGCTGGAGCGCAGGAATTGTGTGGGATGGGGATAAGACCGGAGAGGCAGGGAGTGCAGGACTGGATCGGGTAAGGACGTTGAACGGACTTGTGTTCTTGCCCTGAGATGTAGTCACTGGAGAGTTTGGAGTGTAGGAGTGTCGGGATATGACTTAACATTTTTAAATTGTCGCTCTGGCTGCTGTGATAAAAATACACTACTGGGGGAAGGGCGAGAGCAGAAGCAGGGAGATGAGTTAGTGCATAGTCCAGGCGAAGGCTAATGGTTGTTTGGACCAGTGTGGTAACAGTAGAGATCATAAGAAGTGGTCACTTTCGAGATGTGTCTTGAAGCTGGCTGACAGATTTTTTTTCACAGACTGCATATGGGGTATAAGTGAAACAGGACTCAAGAATTATGCCAAGGCCTGTGGCCTAAGCAATGTAGATGGGTAGAGCCTTGGCTGGTGTGGCTCGGTGGATTGAGCGCCAGCCTGTGAACCAAAGGGTCGCTAGTTCAATTCCCAGTCAGGGCACATGCCTGGGTTGCAGGCCAGGTGCCCAGTGGGGGGTGCGTGAGAGCCAACCACACACAGATGGGTAGAGTTACCTTTTAAATAAAATGGGGAGACCACAGCGGGGGGTGGGTACTGTAGAGGACAGCTGATCAGGAGTTCAGTTTTCCACATGTGAAGTTTGAGTGGCTATTGGATATTGCAGTGGAGGTGTCATATAAAAGGGCCTATCAGGGAGGCAGTTGGCTGCACATGTCTGGAGTTAAAGGAAACTGAGTGTGTTGCAGATGTGGATTTGGAAGATCCACTTATATATAGGTCCATGCTGTCCAACATGGCAGCCACTGGTTACGTGTGACTTCTGAAATTTCAATTAAGTAAAGTTAAGTCGGATTTAAAATTCAGCCCTTCAATCATACTAGCCCCGTTTTCAGTGCCCGGTCACCCCGTGTCCTTAGTGCCTGCTGCATTGAATGGAGCAGATAGAGAACATTTCCATCACCAAAGAAAGTTCTATCGGACAGCGCTGGTATAAAAAGTATTTAAAGCTTGGATAGATGGCCAAGAAGTGAGAGCAGACAGAGGGGAAAAGGAGGTTGGAGGATTGAGCTCCGCAGCTTTATGGGTTAAGAGGTCATGGAGATGAGGAAGAATCAGAAAAGACTGCGAAGAATTGATGAGTAAGGAGGTAACTCCTAAGAACATGGTGTCCTAGAAGCCAAGTGAAGAAAGTGTTTCAGCAAGCAGTGAGTGATTAACTGCAGAATGCTTCCAGTGGGCAAGTGAAATGAGGACTAATAATTTGCCATTAGGTTTATTAAAGTAAAGGTCATTGGTAAAACACATAAAGAAGTGAAAATAAAAGTAAAGGTCACACTGGTTTACTGTATGAACAATTCTTTGAAGTGGCACAAACAAAAGCTTTGTTGCAGTGGATTCACAAGAGGATGGGAAGGTATGAATTGGCGATATCTGGCCAGTAGACTCAACACGTTTGAGAAATTTTGCCATATGCACAGAAGTAGAGAAGGGGGACGGTAGCTAGAAAGGTAAGTGAGATCAAGAGAGGGTTTTGCTTTTTTAAAAAGATAGGACTATGTATAGTAGAGACAGAAAATTTGATTATGTAGGAGAGAGAGGGGTAAGTTGTTAGAGAGATGTTCTAGACTAGGCAACAGGGGGGGAGCTGGTGTCCAAGTGGAGAGGTTGGCCTTGAATAGGAGCAGGGCAGTTTACAATAAGAGAAGGGAAGCTAGATTCATGTGTACACAGGCACAGGGGACTGAGGAGATGTGGCAATGAGGGCTTGTAGAAGTTCTCTTCTGATTGCTTTTCTTTCTGCTTTTCTTTCTGAAGTAGGAGGCAGAGTCATCCTCTGGAATGAGGATGGGAGAAGACATCTAGAAGGAATGGGGAATCAATGGACCAGGGCAGGGATGTCCAACCTGCGGGCCATGGGCTGCATACAGTGCAGCACAAAATCGTAAATTTACTTAAAACATGGGATTTTCAACTTAAAACATTATGGACGTTCAACTTAAAAGAAACATTTGGTTGTGTCTCTTTACTGGACTTTTATAGGTCCTATCTTCCCAGAAACAGATATCCTTGCTTCATGATCACGCCTTATTCATGTCATCGCTATTTGGCAGCACCTACATTTGCGAGCAACTATTTTCAAGGATGAAACATATTAAGAGTAAAATTAGAACCAAAATACCTGATGAGCACTTTGAAAACTCACTCAGAAAGAATTGCAACTACTTCTGTCAAACTAGATATTGATGGACTAGTTTCTCAAATACAATGGCAAATATCTGACTAGTTTTAGGTTGCCCTCTTTTCTTTTACTTTTATAATAAAAATATTTTAAAAATCAGCCCTGGCTGGTGGGCCTCAGCGGTTGAGTGCCAGCCTGTGAAGCAAAGGGTTGCCAGTTTTATTCCCAGTCAAGGTACATGGCTGGGTTGTGGGCCAGGTCCTCAGTAGGGGGCGCACGAGAGGTAACCACACATTGATGTTTCTCTCCCTCTCTTTCTCCTTCCCTTCCCCTGTCTAAAAATAAATAAATAAAATCTTTTTAAAAATAAAAAATGGCATATTATTACTTGGATATGTACATTTTTCTCTATTAGTGATGACAAACTTGGGACCTATTTGACGATTTTAAAAGATTATTGAAAGGGCTGCTGCATAATTAGGGTTATTATGTGAGGACTTTTTTGCTTATCTGTGGTGGTGGATATCACGAAAATTACGCACGGACCTTTTTTGTGCTCATCAGTTTTTGTTGGTGTTTCTGTATTTAATGCATAGCCCGAGATAACTCTTCTTCTTCCAGTGTGGCCCAGAGACGCCAAAAGGCTGGACACCCCTGGACCAGGAAAACATAGTAGAATTGCCAGACAGCACTAAGGGCCCACTTAAGCTTAATGGTCACACGTTTACACTGGGACATCAGTGTGGTTGTATAGTTTTGTTCAACCACGTTCAGCTGCTGATGCACAGTAAATATTTAATTCAGTTGCTTTGAAAGGTCAGAGGGAAAAGCCAAAAGAAAAGCATCACCAAGAAAGAAACATTTGAACTGGCTCCTGCAGAACATGATGGAATTTGGTATTTGGGGAGGAGGGGGAAGAAGGATGTTCCAGGCAAAGGGAACAGCATATGCAAAGGCCCAGAGGCATGGAAGAGCAGAATATGTTTCTTGAAAATTGGGAAATCTGTGTTGTAGGCTGCATTCTACCAAATAAAGTGAGTGTGCACAGTTAGACAGGAAGAATGCACCTCATGGGGTTGTTATAAATATTATATTAAGTGAGTCACTAATGTTACTTCTGTACTTTCAGATGTTGTTAATGCTCAGCAGTACAAAGTCTTTATTGGTAACCGGGAGTGGATGATTAGAAATGGTCTCGTCATTAATAGTGACGTCGATGATTGCATGACTGAACATGAGAAAAAGGGTCGTACTGCCGTCTTGGTAGCAGTTGATGGTAAGATTTTGCAGAGGTACACTGTGACTCGGTGTCGTGATGTCAGTTACTGTTTTATGTGCATTTTTGAGAGACTTCTAATAATGTTATCAGAAAAAAAATAGTTTTCAATTTCATTTGCCTTTATTTGTTTTACTGGTTATGCTATTACAGTTGTCCCAATTTTTTTGTCCCCTTTCACTCCCTCCTCCCTGCACCCTCCCACCCTTCAGCATTTCCCCGCTTAGTTCATGTCCATGGGTTGTACATATAGGTTCTTTGGCTCATTTGCCTTTAAATTAGCTAAAGTGTTTGGGCTGTTGGCCAGCATTCCTCAAAGGAAAGAAAAGGGGTCTTGTAGTATCCACTAAGGTTTGCCCTTTTATTTTCCTATGACTACCATCATTAAAAATCCCTCCCTTACTCTGTGAAATTTTCGTGGCCAAATAGGGAGCTTTGTTGCAGAGTTTGCGGTATCAACTCTGTGTGGGTTTGGTGATACTTTGAGTGAAGGCAAGCCCTGAACAATCTTCACAAAGTTCTTTTCTTTTTGAAATGTGAACTCAGAATATTATTCTGCTTTCTCTGTATTCCAAACTCCCATTTTCTTGTGCTCCTATATTAGACATGCTATGCGGCTTGATAGCTATTGCTGACACAGTGAAGCCCGAAGCAGAGCTGGCTGTCCATATCTTGAAATCTATGGGCTTAGAAGTCGTTCTCATGACTGGAGACAACAGTAAGACAGCTAGATCTATTGCTTCTCAGGTAATCGCTTTACTTAGTTGTCAGGGTGGGGTATGCGGTAAATTCTAACTCTTCATATCCATTTCGTTTCTTGCCTCCCTTCAGTGCTAAAAAATTTAGATTATCTATTACTTACATTATGCCCGAGTAGACGTATGTGGTTCTCTAAAGAATCAACATGCTATTGAGGCAGGAGTTTGGGCTCTGTGTGCTACTGTAATAAATAAAAATCTATTTGCTTAGTTCATGACATGCTTAAGTGACATTGTGCACCAGTTTCTGTTGATGCTTCCTTTCAAATGCTGCTCATATTGTTTTCACCAGAGCTGCCAGCCTAAGCCAGGCTCTGATCCTCTCATGCCTAAAATACAGCGCCGGCTCCATGCACTTCCCTCTCTGGTCCACGCTGAACACCACTTCCTAATGCACCACTTGACATACGGGGTTGGCCAAAAAGTCCGTGTGGTTTGTTCTGTAAAATAAAAGACACATGTTTCATTGTCACCAATAACTTTATTGATTTGAATATTTTGAGTATGTCTGCTTTCTCCCACATGGTAGAACGTTGATTGTTCTCAGTGAATGTCTTGATTTGATCGCTGTCAACTTCAACTGGTCCACCCAGCCGTGGAGCATTGTCCAGTGAGAAATTTCCAGCACGAAACTGCACAATTCACTTTTGAGACATTCGATCAGTTGCAGCACCTTCTCCACACACTGCACACAGCTTTTTTGCATTTCAGTTGCATTTTTCATCTTTCTTGAAACAATAAAGCATAATATGCCAAAAATGTTGCGAATTTTCTTCCATCTTCTGCATTGAAGAGGCTACACAAAAATTCACCAATTTTGATATTTTTTGAAAATGCACGCTGATATGACAGCTGTCAGAATACAATCTAACAAAACTGTTTTGAATGACGTTAAAGACAACTAAGCACACTAGAGCCATCTTACAGAAAAACTAACGGATTTTTTGGCCAAGCCAATATAATTGTTCTGCTACTGACCCCCACATTTGCCTTTCCTTCAAAACTTTTCTCATGTCAGTCTTTTCATCTATTAAGTAACTCAAATGATATATGAATACATTCTTGCATAAAAAATTCAGAAGATTTTAAAGTGAAAAGTTTGTTGCCCTTTTCCCAAGGTCCCTGTCAAGTCTTATCCCCCACTGTATTTCATATGTGTACATGTTCATATATAAATGTATAGTTCTGGCATTTTCAACACAGATTGGATCATTGTTATATACATTGTTTAGCAGTTTGCTTTTTTACATAAGAATATATATGCCTTGGCGCTTCATCCATGTCTGAACATAGAGTTATTTATTTTTCTACATTGGTGCATGGAATTGCATGGTATGGCATGTATCATAATTTATTTAACTATTTCTCTAATGATGGGCATTTCAGTGGTTTTGAAAATTTTGTTACAACGGGGTAGTATTGTGCATCCTTGGATATACCTTTCTTTTGTGTGTGTACATGTCCAAAATAGAGCTAGACGTGGAATTACTGAACCAAATGATGTACAAACTTTGATAGATGCTCTCTAGTGCCCTCCAAAAGACAGTACCAATGTACACATTCACCAACAGTGTGTAAGGGAGCTCCTCTCTCCCTGTCCTCACTATCACTGGATATTATCAGTCTTTTAAAATTTGGACATCCAGTGGGTGGAAAATGATAGCTCATTAATGCCGAGTTCTGTTTCAGGTACTCAGTCATCTTTCTTGACTGGAGTTTATTTTTCCTGACGTAGGTTGGCATTACTAAGGTGTTTGCTGAAGTTCTACCTTCCCACAAGGTTGCTAAGGTGAAGCAACTTCAGGAGGAGGGGAAACGGGTAGCAATGGTAGGCGATGGAATCAATGACTCCCCCGCTCTGGCCATGGCCAATGTTGGAATTGCCATCGGCACGGGCACAGACGTAGCCATTGAAGCGGCCGATGTGGTTTTGATAAGGGTAAGTGCCGGAGCCCGAACTTTGCAGAGTGTAAGTCTGCTCTCCATGCTCAGGGATAGTGTCAGAAAGTACATCCAGCACGACGATTCTGTTCTTCTAATTCCCTTGCTCCCAGCTGTTGAGTCTGGGAGAATTCGTGGTGGTTGTATGAGAAGTCTTACTACTTACTTCTAGATTTAATCCAGTGAAGCAAATGAGAACGACAAGCTTCTAAAGTGAAGAGCAAGACTTGGGAACATAATAAAATTATCTTCAATGAATACTGAGGTTATTTTAATAGCATTTAATCCCTCTTCCAGCATTCAACCCTAAATGTGTTTTCAGAACCCTGAGAAAGTTTCTCGAACAACATCATCCAAGGCTGACTCGAATTGTTGGCAATATCTGAGATTTGTAGTTAATTCACATATCACCTAAAGTGCATACATGTCACCTTCAGTATACACAGTAGCATGTGCAAAAGCTACTAGTCAAGATAGAGTCTCTCACTAATATTACAAATATTTCTGTTCTCAGAATGATCTTCTGGACGTAGTGGCAAGTATTGATTTATCAAGGAAGACAGTCAAGAGGATTCGGATAAACTTTGTCTTCGCTCTAATTTATAATCTGGTTGGAATCCCCATAGCTGCTGGTACGTGACTGTTAACAAGTATCGCTTTTTCCTCTGGAGTCATTAGAGACCTGTCATTTTGGAAGTTTTAAAGTCTTTTTATTAGTTTTGCAAGTAGCCTGCTGGTATACTGAGAGGTAATATTAAAATCAACATTTTTTTCTTTAAAGATTTTATTTATTTATTTTTACAGAGAGGGGAAGAGAGAGAGAAAGCGAGGGAGAGAAACATCCATGTGTGGTTGCCTCTCGCACGCCCCCCTGCCAGGGACCCAGCCTGCAACCCAGGATGTGCCCTGACTGGGAATCGAAGTAGTGACCCTTTGGTTCACAAGCCCACACTCAATCTCCTGGGCTACACCAGCCAGGGCAAAATCAACAATTTTAATTTTCAGCAGTGTTGATTATAATCTAGAATGCATAAGTATTCTGACAGGTTTATTTTATCTTACTTTACATTTTCCTCCCAGTTTACATTTTGAAAAATTCCAAACTTACGTAGACAAGGAAACAAATGATACAATGAATTTAGGTTATGCCCTTAACCTAAATTCATCAATTAATTATATTTTGCTACCTTAGCTCATTTCTTTCTATATATACTGTCATACTCATATATATCTATTTATTTATATGTTTTTTGCTTAAGAGAACAAATTTACCATTGATCTCACTACCCAAACACAAATACCATTAACATTTTAGTCTGTGTAGTTCCGGTCTTTTTCCTCTGCATGGGGTTTTGTATTGCCACGTGCTTGTAATTGCAGCCTACAGAGAATTCCTGCTCTTCGTGTGATGTTATAATAGCCAAGAGGTTTGGGTTTTTTTTGTTTTTTGTTTTTTGTTTTTTCAGTTTGGGGACCAGATGAGAGAGAGAGATAAAGAATATGACCAAGAAAAACCAATTTAGAATTGTTTGATAAACACGTGATAATCTCCTCTACTTAGGGGCTTGGTAGAAGTTAGCAATAACATAAGAGAAATAGTCGTCACTTTCTTCTTGTTCTCTGATTTGGGAGCCAAAGAAAGACATAAAATGACATGAGAATAATCACAAAGCTGTTGATAAACAGAAATGCTGAGAGGACAAAGAGTCAAAGAACAGTCAAAATCCAGAGACATTAATTCATGGAGCAAGCGATTTTTTAAACATCATCTAAGTAATACATGATCACTGTAGAAAAAGTAGAAAATACATATAAGTACATAAAAAATTAAAAGTACCATAAGTCTGTGTCACCCCTATCATGTGAGCAAATATTAACATGTCTGTCAAAACTAAGTGTGGACGAGTTTGTAGAACATGAACTCTCATTTCCTGTTGATGGTATTATGATGCGGTACAACCACCTGGGGCAACAAGTGAGGAATATCCACCGGAAGCTCAACATGTGTCCATGTTATAAGGCAGCAGCTTCCCCTGCAGGTATGTGCTCTGGGGTGATTCTCAGACACATGCCCAGAGGGACATTCCCAAGAATGTTCACAGCAACACTGAACTAGTGGCAAATGGCAGCCACACAAATCTCCAGCAACAGGAAGCTAAATTTCAAACAAGGAGATGATTTATAAATAAGCACTGGAAACACATCAGTGATCTGTTTAGTAGTATCTGCCCTAACTAAGCCACCCTTGTTTCCTAGGAGTGTTTATGCCCATTGGTTTGGTTCTGCAGCCCTGGATGGGGTCTGCTGCAATGGCTGCTTCGTCTGTCTCAGTAGTACTTTCTTCTCTCTTCCTGAAACTGTAAGTATGATGGCTTGCTCATGTTCCTATTTTATATCCCTTTTATTATCTACAGTCTGTCTTGGTAGGTTTTGTTCTTGCGTTGATCAATGCTAAGCCCAAAATGTCTTAATATAAATGTTAGCTACGTAATTATCACGTTGCAAGCACAAAGACCAAGTTGGGTAAAATTGAGTATGTGGGCTCTGAGAGGCGGGACTACTGATCACATGACTCCACACAATGCCTTTTGAGCTGCTTTACTAGCAGGGACCACCTTTGCACATTTCATACTGGGCAAATCTTTCATTTTTGAATGTAGCAAGCATCTAGTCCACATTCGGTTGTTTCAAACCGGTGTGTCCTTGCCTGTGTCCAGTTACAGGAAACCGACTTACGAGAATTACGAACCCCGTGCCCGAAGCCCGATGGGACAGAAAAGCCCTTCAGAAATCAGCGTTCATGTCGGAATAGACGACACCTCAAGAAATTCTCCGAAACTGGGTTTGCTGCACCGCATTGTGAATTACAGCAGAGCCTCCATCAACTCCCTGTGGTCGGATAAACGGTCCCTAACCAGCATCGCTACCAGTGAACCCGACAAGCACTCACTCCTGGTGGGAGAATGCAGGGAAGACGATGACACTGCGTTGTAACGGGCGGCAGCAACGCCGGGAGCACCTGTCCTTACGCACTGACGCGGCACTCGCCACCGTCACTTTCGCCTTGCAAAATATTGTGGAAGGACTAGCTGTTGGTCTCATGCTCTTATACTAGGAATTTTATTGGAATCACATTTTTTCCGAGGGCAACAATATCTTTTTCAGGACAGCAGCGCTCTGAACCCAGCTTTATTTAGAGTGAATTTCCAATCTCTTGTTTTGTTTTCCCTAGCAACAGGTAAAGTAAGCCAGTGAGCTTTACAGCAAGCCAGCAAGCCCTGCCGTTGAAGATTGCCAAACTGCTGCTAAAGTGATAGATCATTTGTTTTAGTTGACAAAAAAAAAAAAAAAGCTGAAAGAAACGGTAATTAAATCTTTGAAAATTTCAGAGTATGATCCCGAGGAACTTCTCAAGCCCTGATCCCCCTGCCAGATCGGGGAACTGCGGCTTTCGAAGCCTTGTATAAAGCATCTAGATTTAGAAAGAAAACAGTACAAACTGTTTAGACATAGATGTGCCTTAATTATTACCGGCTTGATTCCCCCCGCCTTATTCTCCCTGCACCTAGGCTATCCTTGCGGTTGCTTTCGTAGATGACTTGGTATGTTTTCTTTTGTATTTTCCTTTGAGGAAGCTAAGTGTGGGTGGTTTCTTCATTGATAAAAATAACTGACAATTTTTCCAATATCTTGTTCTTTTCTTTATCTTGTAGTTCAAATGTCCTTCAAGGTAGCATTCCCTGCTTCTCATCCTTCCGTTGTAAAAAGCGTAGCAGCTTCTTCCTGCAGTGACTCCCGAGCTCAGTGCAAGCTTTCGATCACTCCTCTTGCGTTCAGCGCTAGGTTGTTCTGTCAGTGTCAGTCCCCAAACTGAACATTTTGAGCCTCTTCCACAGTTGTTGTTTTCAAAGATCAAAGATTTTTCAAAGATTTTTTTAAACCATGTTCAACATATACGGGTCATAAAATTACCTGGACTCACTAAATTTGTCCCTTTTTTTTTTTTTATGAGACCTTAGCTGATGTATATAATTTAATAGATTTTCATTGTCTTTTAGTGTTTTAGGTAACCCCTCAAAATGACTTTAAAATAATGCTATTACACAAAACTGCTTTTACCAAAAATACAATAAATTGTAATACCGAAATGAGAATTTCCCTACGTTGTGATACCTTTCAGGTAAATCTTTACTTTTCTTTAGTTTGAAACATTTGTACTCGCTAATTAGTGTGATTGGCAAATTTAGGGGTTTGTTCTCATTTCCATAAAAATTTAGAGATTCCCTTGTAAGTGCCTGGGAGTTAATACACTACTGGCCAGAGATCTGATACTTGTCTTGCTATTGAAATTCCCTTGTTAATTGTGAGGTAGATTTCATATGTAAAATACATAAGTGACGAGACCTCATAAACGAATTTCCAATATTTTGATCCCACTGCCACATGTAAAGTGGCTAGCACAGTGGCTTGCACATACAGTTGGCAATCAGTACATGTGAGTTCTTTCTCTCTGCTTGAGGTTGGTAATAAAGATTAAAAATCATCTTCATAGGACAGAGTTTGCAGTCAGGTGGGAGTGGGGGATGGGTGTCTTCCCAGCCTCCTTCCTTTCTCTTATCTTTTCCTACACACACACACACACACACACACACGCACGCGTGCGCGCGCACAAAGTTTACAACACTATTCCATGCTGTCTTTGTAGATTTGGAAAAGATCTCATTTTTATCTCAGCTATTTTAGAGAGAACTGAAACTTCTTGAAGGTGCTATTAATCTAGAAAGGCAAACCCATTTTAATGAAGCGTGAATGAGTTTGTACGTCCAGGCCTCTCCTTAGACCAATGCCGATGCTACCTTCCATGCTGCCGGTTTGAGTTTTAATATTTTCTTCCTTTCATTCCAATGGCTTATCATACCTAGAAGAAACACTTAATATGACAGGTATATATTAGACTTTTCAAAAAAGAAACCCACCTCTCTCTCTCTCTCTCTATCACTCACTCTCTTATTTTTTTCTCTTTCTAAAGCACTTGAATATAGCTGGTTAGTGCTTTTATTGTTCTGTATGTTTGAGCCCCACCTGCCAAGGGACCCAAGTCATAGGATAGTGCGAGGAGCAGCCTGTAGTCCGGGGGAAATTAAGGATCTCATTTCAGCCCTTACTACCAGAGCAGAAAACGTGCTCTTTAGAAGGAATCCGGCTTTAAATGTCTGTAGGCATCTTTGAGTTTTCTCCCACAAGTCTTGTTTGCAATCTTGAACTCCCATTAGCTTCACAGAGCAGCTGTATTCACGGGGGAGAGAGGCAATTCATGGAGGGGACCCAAAACATGGCTTTCAGTTGTAACTAGCGCTAAATAACTAGTTACTAGTGAGAACAAAGTTTATAAATGTGTCTATGTGTGTATGTCTATTCATATACAGATATAAACATACATATATATAAACACAAATATAAACACATGTATACACACATACTACCATATAGAAAGAAACTAAATTGACAGTGGTCCCGCTTTACCCATGCGGAACATGTCCCCAGATCCCCATAGATGCCTGAAACCGTGGATAATACTGAACGCTACATATACTACACTTTTCCCTATCATACATCCTTTTCACTCAAATGAAGCACTTTATGGTTTCTCTTGGGCATATCCGAATTGCCAGTGTCTCTACTCTTGTCCTTTGGGGCCATTATTAAGTACGAGGGTGACTGGAACACAAGCACTGTGACACTGTGACACCATGACCGTCAATCCGATGGATGACATGACTACTAAGGGACTCCTGGGTGGGGAGCGGATACAGTGCAGAGATGCAGGGCCGAGGGATGCTTCAGGTCTCAGGTTGGACAGACTGGGACAGCGTGAGATTTCATCACGGTACTCAGAATGGCACACAATTCAAAACTTACGACTTGTCTTTTTTCTTGGAATTTCTCATTGAAGGTTTTCTGACCACAATTGACTGTAGATAACTGATAGGGGAAAGTGAAACCGCAGGTAAGTAGGGACTGCTGTGTATTTGAATTTGATATTTGAAGTTCTTCATTTGTTATTCATGTATCATTCTTCTGTATTCACTCAGCAGCCACGTCCTCAGGCTGAAGTGAACAGGATGTTTTGATATTCAGTGCTTGTTCAGACTCAACTATGGGGCACACTTTCTCTTAAATATCCAAAGATGCCTTTTGAACTTCAGAGGTTAAAACACACCTAAAGTATTTAGTGTTGTACTCTACAGAAGTGCGGTTGTCATTTGTGAAACTAGAAATGTTCTTTTTCCTAGTTTAGTGTCAACATTTTAGAGTGTTACATTTGATGCCTTGTGAACAAATACTTTTATATTGTGCTGTAACTTTTTAAAAGTTATTCCTTTGTTCAGAGTGCTTAAATAACACTGTAGACAGATGTTTCCAAAAATTTAAGCGTGCGTATCTTTCATGTACACAGCTTAAAATCAAGAATGTATGTTCTTAGAGAATTTTTTCCATTACTTGTGGATCTTGCTTTAAAATTGTTTTTCTTAATATTTATTTTACTCTGTTATTTTCTTTGGCTGAGGCATCTGGTTACTGGTTATTTTAATGAGAATAAAGACATTCCTGGAATCACTCCCTTTGGATTTTTTGGTTGTTTAATTCTTACTTTTCTATCATTAAAAATATTATTTTACCAAATATAAAAATATATAGATTCATGCCAAATGGTTAGCTATTTTTACACTAAATGTTCATAGTCCTTCTGAAAGTTTATCTGGTATGACTAGCCAGATAAAGCACACAAGCACGAATTCTTGTTCTTCAATCAAAAGAGCTTCTGTAATGGCATCGATAGTAAATGCCTTTTGTAGCCAAAACCAGGCGTCTCAACCTTATGTTTTTTGGTTCAAGAAATGTTTAACTGAACATTGTTAAACATTGATTGTTTGCTACCCAAACAGCAGTGGGCGATGTTGTGCAATAATCATCTACTACAGTCAAGATATTTAGTAGTTTGTTTTTCCATGAGCATGTAATTGATCATATTTTGATCTGCCAAGGATGTGCCTTCAACTTTATAATTATAGTATTGTAAAAAAAAATGGTTTTTGTGTCTCGTTTGTTAAATCATCCACCTCTACCAGCAGTTTCAAACTACCCTTTGTAGTGTTTTGAGGGGCGTTTTACTGTTAACAATGAGGCAGGATTAGAGGGAGCACCATTTATTCACTGAGAGTGAGAGGGAAGAAATCTATTTTCCTTCAGACTCCACTCATGTATCATTTAGTGAGGATGAGAATCAAAGAAAGGAATGTAATTGTCCTCTTGATAGATTGTCTCCTTCACAGGTGGCAAACAAGGCCTGCGGGCCAAATGCGGCCTCCACCTTGTTTTATCCGGCTCGGCACCTTGTTTCTGTCCCGGCAGCAGCACCGAGCTCTCGCTTAACTGTTCAGGAGTAGTTACGTGTACACAGTCCTAAAGTTACATTCTGCCCTTTGAAGGCAACCAGGAGGCTGATGTGGGCCCGGTTAAAATGAGTTTGGTTTGACACCCCTGCTATAAACCAGTGAAGTGTGGTGCTACAAAGAACATTTATTTTATGCACTTTATTATGTACCTAAAATAATAAAAGGAATTCATTTTGTCAGATCCTTTTCTTAAATCAGTTGCAACTCCCTCCCCCCCATTTCCTGAGTCTGACATGAGACCATCCACTTTCCAAGTCTGCACTACTGGACAAATATCTGGAAGAAGAAAGCAGAAGGGAAAGGCAGATTTACAATTGATTTGCTTATGGTACTGCAATAACTCCTTTTGGGAACAGGAAGAACATGGGAAGTGTCCAATTCCTGAGTTGTCCCCTACAGTAATCACAGACAGGGCAAGTGTCACTACACAGTCTTCTAAGAGCAGCATGAAAGTATGGGGCTTCTTATAAGTAATGCTTTTTTGTTTTGTTTCATGAGAAAATACGGGAAGGCATAACGAAATTACAAAACATACATCTTGAAGTCTCAGCAAGCATTCTCATTGGTGAATCGTAATTTTCTTCTCCATAGCTTGTGATTGATTTAGGAAGAGGTGTGTGATGCAGTTCTGACCAATGAGACATGAGGTGGATTCTCCTTGGGGCTTCTGGAAAGGTTTCCTCACTCTTTCTTTAAAAAAAATATATTTTTAGAGAGGAAGGGAGGGAGAAAGAGGAGGAGAGAAACATCAATGTGTGGTTGCCTCTCACACACCCCCTACTGGGAACCCGGCCCACAACCCTGACTGGGAATTGAACCAGCAGCTCTTTGGTTCGCAGGCCAGCACTCAATCCACTGAGCCACACCAGATGGGGCTGTTTCCTCACTCCTAAAAAGTGGCACAAGTGACATCCCACTATATACCTATTTAAACTATCCAAGTTTGCTGGCAAAGATACGGAGCAACAGGAAGTCTCCTATATTCCTGGTGGAAATCTAAAATGGCATAGCCAATGTGGAGAAGAGTTTGGCCAGTTCTTGAATACATGCACTTACCATATGACCCAGTGATCACACTCCTAGGCATTTACACTAGATGGAGGTTTCTCAGCCTTGACACTACTGCCATTTCAGGCCAGCTAGTTCCTGGTTGCGAGGGGCTGTCCTGTGCATTGTAGGATGTTTAGCAGCGTCCCTGGTACAAGCATCCAGTAGATGGCAGTAGTACTGCCTCCACGCCCCAAGTTGAGAATTAAAATGTCTCTAGACATTGGCAAATACCCTTTGGGGGCAAAACAGTCCCTGGCTGAGATCCACAACCATAGAAAAATGAAACTTATGTTCAAATAAAGTATTTACAGGAGTTCTATTCATAATTGCCAAGAACAAGAAACAACCCAAGTGTCTTTCAATTGGCAAGTGAGTAAGTAAACAGTTAAATCCATACAATGGAATGCTACTCTGCCATAAGTAGGAAAGAGCCATTAATATACACAAAAAATTTATTGGATCAGAAATGTATTATGCTGAGTGAAAGAAGTCAGTCTCAAAATTTTACAGACTGATTCTGTTTAGATAACCTTTTTTCAATTACAGTTTACATTCAATATTATTTTGTATTAGTTTGAGGTATACGGCATAGAAGTTAGACAATCATACACTTTACAGAGTGTCCCCCTGATATTTCCAGGACCCACCTGGCACCGTACATAGTTATCACAGTGTTAGTGACTATATTCCCTATGCTGTGCTTTACATCCCCGTGACTACTCTGGAACTACCAATCTGTACTTCTCAGTCCCTTCACCTGTTTCACCCAGTCCCCTCAACCCCCTCCGCTCTGGCAGCCATCAGTCTGTTCTCTGTATCTATGAGTCTGTTTTCATTTTGTTTCTTTTGCTCTTCGGATTCCACATATGAGTGAGATCATATGGTATTTGTCTTTCTCTGACTGGCTTACTTAGCATGATAGCTTCCAGTTCCATCCATGCTGTTGCAGAGGCTAAGATTCAATTCTATGACTGAGTAATATTCCATTATATACATGTACAACAATGCTTTTATCCACTCATTAGACGGCATTTTTTTAAAAGACAAACTTAAAACAATAGAAGGCAGATCAGTGGTTTCCAGCACAAGGGGCTTTGGGAGGGTGAGAGAACCTATTGATTATGGCGGTGTGTTGACATGTATTAAAGCTTATAGAACTGTATACCAAAACAGCCAATTTTATTGCATGTTCCCTTAAAAAGTAATTTTTTTAAATAAGAGGGTTAAAAAAACCATGACACAAGATTTTTGAATGTTATTAAATGAGGATATGATTCCAAGAGCTACTACAGCCATCTCGCGCTTGACGATGTCAGCAATAATCAGCTTTGGAACTGCCCTTCCCAGGAATCTTTGCCGTGTGAGAAAGAGAGTACATTTCCCTTACCCATAAAGCCACTTCCAGTTTGGTTTGGCACTAAAAAGCATGCCCTTACGAATAGATGTTAAGCGTTGTAATTTGTTAACATGTTAACATTTCATTTCGTTTTGAAAAGTAAACATCGAACTTCTAATATATTACAATAATTAAATGCAGTATTGATGGAGAACAATCCAGAAGGTTTTCTTTTAATAAAAATGAGCACAAATGATAGAACCTTCATACCCCTCACATCAATGCAGCTTTTAACATTTCACTGGCTCCTACAGTTACTCTGTGAAGAAGACAGACATCATTTATCCCATTTTTTAGTTGAGCACATAACGTGCAGATGAGAGGTAGGCACCATGTTTATGGTCAACACCTTAACACAAAAGACTAATTAATGGTTTACACCTTATTGTAGGGATGTGTCAGAAGGAACAGTTTTGAATAGAGGAGGCTTTTGGTACCCTCCAACTTAAGCTACAATATGCAGGAAGAAAGGAATGAAACTGTTATTTAAGAATGTAATTTTAGGACTGTATAAATGTAACTACTCCTTAACTGTTAAGGAGTTGAAATTACATTCCGCCCTTTGAAGGCAACCACGAGGCCGATGTGACCCCCGGTGAAAATGAGTTGGACACCCCTGGTTTATAGGCCATTTGGCTGATAGAGCTTGTGTGATTCAGAGAGCATCCAGACCAGTTTTTGTGGGTATGTTTGCCCACAAAAACAGCGCTTACTAGCACCATGAATTTCTTCTATAAGTTACTTACATGATGAGCCAGAGTGAGGCTTTACCCTTGCCTTCCTTGCAACTCAGTTGAGAGAACTGGTCATACATGGTTTCTGGAAAGAAATATGTAAAGAAGCCGTCTCTGAGGGGCCAGGAAGGAGAGGCTATCTTGCTGGTAGCCTTATAAAGACCTTTCTATTAGGAAAAATCTCCTGGGAATAGTACTCCCAGAAAGATGAATGAAAAGACTGTTTCAGGAGTGGTGTAACTTAGTGTGACTTTCTGTTTACATTTTTTCCCCTGCTTTTCTAAATTGTCTCAGCTAAAATAAATAATATTTTTAAAGGTAGAGGCCTCAGAGCACATCAAGAGGGTCCAGAAGAGGAGACAGTAGTTCAACCCGGCAGCAGAAAGTACACAGGCTCGAGGGAAGTGACACGTGTGCCTGGTGGAACAGAGATACCGTCACAGCTCTATTCCTTACCGGCTGGGTGACTTTGGGCTAATTATGTAACTATTCTGTGTCTCAGTTTCCTCATCTAAAAACTGCAGAAGTGATAATACCTCATAAAGTTTTTTGTTACCTGTTTAAATACATGTAAAGCACTTATTACAATGCCTGGGATAGGATAAATGCTCCCTAATTTTTCCAGCAACTATTATTACTATTATTATTATTATTATTATTCAACAGATGCTCCATAGTATGAGTGAGAGTATTGAAAAAGCCAAAAGAGAGGACTATGCATTAAAAAAAAAAGTCTCAGGAATCCTGCTAGGGGGAAATCTCTCCTCCTCCGGACAAAAAAGACTGTTCAGGTATAGCCCACCCCTTCCCCGGTATGATGTTACTGTAAAATATATTATTCTGCTTTTTCTCTTTTTATGAGCTGCACCTCTACCTAAAGGTTGTGGTTTCAGTACTTAAACATAAAGAGCACTGGGCTGTGAAAAGAAGGTGGATACCCAAGTTTCTGGAGTGTGGCACATATGGTAGATGGCCACCTCGCCCCCCCGCCCCCCGATACTATAGAGGTGGGTGAAGGGCAGAGTACTGAAGTTCAACTACCAAGGCCTGGCTAGAAATTCCTCAGTTCTGGCAAAGGCTGGCCCTGGAAATGGGTTTCTGTGTGGTGTTACTTCTTCCCACAAAAATGAAAGCATAAATGGTTTGCATCAGTTCATAATAGTGTGGCTTCAATCTCTTCAGAATTCAATCTCTTCACAGGCTTCTCTTGACTATAATTTAGGGGAAGGAAGAAATTCCGCACCCCAAAGTAAAGAGAATGCAGTGCAACATGGGTAATCTCTTTAACAGGCAGCCAAGTTTGTGGCCAAAAGGAGGAGTCAGAGGGGAAATAAGCAGGGTCACACAGCCTGACCCCAAAGCTCAAACATAGCTGAGACCTAGCTGGAGAAGCACACCAGTTCCAGGAAGAAAAGAGGCCTCTCCGCACCCATTCCCATGTGCAATTCCAGACAAGTTTGCTGGAACTGCTCCCAACACAGGGCTTGAACCAGCTGGGCAACCCCCTGAGCTCCCAGGGAGCAAGAAATCTGGAGGAACTTGTGATGGGCACAAGATAACATGTTCACACTAAAAAATGTGTTTTGTAACACACACCAAGCAGGATTTTGGCACTTCTGAGGACACTCCTTGAGTGATCCCCCAAAATGAGCAAATCAAACAACACCACAAAACCATGAAGTCTGAAGAGGAAGAAAAGCTTCTTAGTTGGTCACATGTCTTAAGAGCTCAGAGCGATCATCTCGAAGTTTTGAAACTTCCCAAGAAAGAATTTCCTTATTTTACAGAAAATCTGAGTACAGAAAGATGAGCGGCAGGAGTGTGGACCGAGAGCTTTTTGCAGGTATGTCATTTTCTTTGAACATTGATTAGTACGTTGTATATTGCTGTGTCATAAAAGAAACCCTTTCCCAGAATTGTCCCAAGAGATAGATGGCATTACTAGAGTGTGAGGGATCAAGAAAATAATATGTTTTCTTTAAAGTAACTTATTTAGAAATTTCACCATACATGGTGGTACCACGTGGAGGTGGTATAGCACTTGTTTTCATATCGGCCAACAAGACTTGTTCCCCGTGACTAAAGCAGCTCTTAAGAATTTGGGATCTGGAGAGGGATGTGTGCTCCCAGGTTCACTGCGGCATTATCAACAATAGCCGTGACATAGAAACAACCTAAGTGTCCGACAGTGGGTGGATGGATAAAGAAAATGTGGTATATTTGCACAATGGAATATCATTCGGCCATAAAAAACACAGAAGTCGTGCTATTTGCAATAACATGGGTGGACCTTGAGGACATCATGCTGAGTGAAATCAGTTACAGAGACAGGCAAATACTGAATAATCTTGCTTATATGTGGAATCTAAAAAAAAAGCTCATAAAAACAGACATCAGATCTGTGGTTGCCAGAGGTGGGGGTGTGAGGGTGAGGGAATGGGGTGAAGGTGGTAAAAAGGTACAAACTTCCAGTTACAAGTTAAGTCCCGGGGATGTCAAGTGCAACAGGATGACCCTAGCTCACAATACTGTTTTGTATATTTGAGAGTTGCTAAGAGAATGTATCTTAAAATTCTCATCACAAGGAAAATAATTTTATAACTGTGAGGTGACGGGTGTTAACTGAACTTATTGTGGTGATCTTTTCCAAACACATACATACACCAGATCATTGTGTTCTGCCCCTCGAGCTTATACAACGTTGCACATCAATTATATCTCAATAAACTCGAGAAAAAAGCTTGGCGTAGCCCGTACGGCCTCAGCTAGGTGCTGCCGTCACTGCGGCACAGAATATGCTGTGCGAACTGTCACTATGCTTCTGAAACGTCCACTCTCAATCTCATAAGCTCTCTAAGATGACGTATGGAAGTTTAGAGTTAAGTTCGCTTTGAGCGCTGCAGGGATGTGTGATTGGGTTTCCTCACGCCTCAGAAATTCCAGAAGGAAGCAGTTGGAAGGAAGGGGTGGAATTCTAGATAGTAGTCTGGGCCCACATGACCCCCAGACCACGCAGCGGCCTTGGGGATCAGGCACGAAGGTCTGTGCCTGGACCGCTTGTGCTGAGGTGGTAAGAGCCCTGGATTGGAGGTCAAGAGGTCTGCACTTGAATCTCGATCAGACATACCATTTACTGACTGAGCGCCATCACGCTACCTCTCTGGCCCTCCTTTCCTCTTCTGTAGAACTTCACGGAGCTTGTGTGACAGTGCTGTAAACTGTAAAGTGCTCAGCAATTTTGAGATGTCTTTTCTGGGCATCAAGTTCCATAGACCCCCTCAAACTAGAGCATGCACTGTGGATCACCCCTTCTGTCACCTCTGCTATCCCCAGCCACATTTTCAAAAAATAGCACTGTCAAAACACTTTCAAGAGTAGAAATGGAAGCATCTACTCCTCCCAATTTCACAGAGAAAACATCATGTATTAAAAAATAATAATAACAAGCCCTGGCTGGTGTGGCTCAATGGATTGAGTGTTCGCCTGCAAACCAAAGGGTTGTGGGTTCGATTGCTGGTCTAAGACTCATGCCTGGGTTGTTGACCAGCTCAGGTCCCCAATAGGGAGCACATGAGAGGCTACCACACATGGATGTTTCTCTCCCTTTCTTGCTCCCTCCCTTTCCCTCTGTCTACAAATAAATAAATAAAATCTTTCTAAAAAGATAGGCTATGCCAGTTATTCATAGAATGTGGTCCCTGAACCAATAACTCAACATCACCTGGGAAACTGGGTAAAATTCCAATTCTTGGGCTCCTCTTCAGACCAAATGAATCTAGAACTCTGGGGGTTGGTCCCAAAACACGTGCTTTAAAAAGCCTTGGGCAGATGGGGGTTCAGGAGAATGGGGACAGCTGTAACAGTGTCAACAATAAAAATAAAGTAAAAAAAAAAAAGGCCCCAGGTGATTCTGATTCAAGCTGAAGAACGACTGGGTAAAGGTCTTCTCATCCCTGGCTGCATAACTTAGGCATTTGTTTAAAACACAGATTCTTGAGAGAGGCCCAGGAAATACCTGTTTTTAATCCCTAGATGATTCCACCGCTCAGGCAGGATTGAGAATCACAAGAACATTCTCTCCTCACGGACAAGTTACTCAGGACTACGCTGAGTTTTGGTCATGGACCTTCCACCCTTTTGCCTGGATTATAGGCTACGATTTTTGGGTTAGAAGGCATTTCCTGGCTCCAGGGCGCTCTCTGTGATGGAATCAATGCCTAGGCACAGTATGCAGTCCGTGTTTCTCGGTAAGAAAGCTAGACTGTCTCTACCTATTACGCTCTTCTCTCTCTCCTCCCTTAGAGGTCTTGAAGAAACAATTACCTGCTTACTGTATACAGGCCTAGGAACGGAGGCTCCGCAGAGAGAAGGAATGAGGGTGGTGGTTGCTGAAATACAACTACCGTAGTCCCTGACTGTTCTCTATTTCAAACCAGGTATCTCTAGTTCCTTCAGTTCCTTCATCATCTCCCAATTATTCTCAGATCCACTGGGCACATAGTCTATGACCTTGCACCAGGCACTTTTGCTTTCATTTCTTTTTTAAAAATATATTTTGCATTTCTTCTTCTTCTTCCCCTTCTCCTTTTTCTTCTTCTTTGTTTCACCACCAAAGCCAAGTCTCTCTCTCTCACCATTTATCCCCCCTTTACCCACTTCTGCCTTCCCCACCCTCCTTTCCCTCTGGTCATCACCGTACTGTTGTCTGTGTGTTTGAGTTTTTGTTTGTTTTATTGTTTTTTGCTTAATCCCTTCACCTTTTTCACCCAGTCACCCAACCCCCTCCAATCTGACAGCTGTCAGTCTGTTCTCTGTATCTGTGAGTTTGTTTCTCTTTTGTTTGTTAGTTTATTTTGCTTTTCAGATTTCACATATAAGTGAAATCATGTAGTACTTCTCTTTAACTGACTAGCTTATCTCACTTAGCATAATAATCTCCAGGTCTATCCATGCTGTTGCAAAAGGTAAGATTTCCTTCTTTTTTACAGCCAAGTGGTATTCCGTTGTGTAAAAGCTGTTTTACAGCTTTTTTATCTACTCATCTACTGATGGGCGCTTGGGCTGCTTCCAAATCTGGTCTATTATAATTAATGCTGCAATGAACATAGGGGTGCATATATTATTTCAAATCTGTGTTTCCAGTTTCTTCCTATATACTCCCAGAATTGGAATCATGGGGTCATAAGCAGTTCCATTTTTAGTTTTTTGGGTAATTCCATACTGTTTTCCACAGTGGCTGCACCAGTCTGCATTCCCACCAACAATGCACTAGAGTTCCCCTTTCTCCACAGCCTCGCCAGCACTTGTTGTTTGTTGATTTGTTTATGATGGCCATTCTGACTGGTGTGAGGTGGTATCTCATTTTGGTTTTAATTTACATTTCTCTGATGATTAGTGACATTGAGTATCTTTTCATATGTCTCTGGGCCATCTGTATGTCCTCTTTGGAGAAGTGTCTATTCAGGTCCTTTGCCCATTTTTTAATTGGGTTGTTTGTTTTTTTGGTGTTGAGTTTTGTACGTACTTTGTAAATTTTGGTTATTAACCCCTTATCAGATGCATCATTGGTGAATATGTTCTCCTATTTAGTAGGTTTTCATTTTGTTGATGGTTACCTTTGCTGTGCAAAAACCTTTTAGTTTGATATAGTCCCATTTGTTTATTTTTTCTTTCATTTCCCTTGCATGAAGACATATATCAGAAAAAGTATTGCTATGGGTAATGTAAGAGATTTGACTGCCTATGTTTTCTTCTAGGATTTTTATGGTATCAAGATGTACATTTAAGTTTTTTAAAAATATATTTTATTGATTATGCTATTACGGTTGTCCCATTTCCCCCCCCTTTATTCCCCTCTGCCCTGCACTTCCCCTCCTACCCACACCTCTCCGCTTAGTTCATGTCCATGGGTCGTACATATAAGTTCTTTGGCTTCTCCATTTCCCATACTATTCACTGTTTTGACCGTCTACTCTCTGGTCTCGTCTCCCCAGCTTGCTAACTTTAGTTCTATACCTTCTTCCAGAAGCCCATCATCTTGACCACCTTCAGGAACTTCTCTCCTCTGGCTGATAGGGCTCAGCCGCTTGCTCTGGGCCTGGCTCTCAATGCTTCTTTGATTTCAGTCACACCTGCAGCTGCAGGTAAAAGAAATCCCTCCCACTAGTCCTGTCCTCAGGGAAACTTGACCAAGAAGGCTTGTCCCTTTCTGTCTCTTATCAGGGCAGGAAATTTCGATGTTTGGACAAGTTTGAATGTTTACATTTTTCCTTCAGTTAAAATTTCCTGTAACAAATGGGGATAGATTTTAGGAGTCATATTGGTATCCTTGCCATCTCTGAGAGCAGAGAATACGTTCATCTGGCAGTACTATGTTCTACCCAGTTTCCCGCACCACCCAACACTTAGGCAAGACATGGTTACTTATACTACTTCTTCTTCCTCTTCTGCCCCTCTTCCTCTTTCTCCTTATATTTACTTTTACAGTAAAATCTCTCCTCCTCTGGCCCATTGTTTCATGTTGCCTAACAAAGTCAAAATGCCTTAAAGCATTAAACCAATCTATTCTTCTCAGTCATTATGCCAGTGGGCTCCCCTGAACTTGAAATTGAAACTCTCACTAGAGCATTGCTTTTCCATTTGATCCGTCATGGGCATGAATATAAAATGTAAGCATAAACTTATGACACCATCTTCTCTGGAATATTCTAGAATTTGTACACCAAATTTACATTCTTCAAAGCAATCACCAAGATGGGTAACACGAATATCTCTATGATAAAATCACTGTTACAAATGTTTGGTGACTCCTTTTGGAATTAGAGGGTGGCAGGATATAGTGGAAAGAACATGAGGTTATGAGATGATTTCAATCATGAATCTGTCACATATTAGCTGTGCAATATTGTGCAAGTTCCTCTCTCAGAACTTTCACTTCCCTGTGTATAAAATGGGGTTAAGCCTTGGCCGATGTGGCTCAGTGGATTGCATGTTAGCCTCCGACCCCAAAGGTCACCGATTCGATTCCCAGTCAGGGCACATGGCTGGGTTGCGGGCCAGGTCCCCAGTAGGGCGTGTGAGAGGCAACCACACATCGATGTTTATGTCTCTCTCTTTCCCCCTCCCTTCCCTTCTCTCTAAAAATAAAAAGTAAAGTCTTTTAAAAATATTTAAAAATAAATAAAATGAACTAGGGTTAAGATTATTGGTCTTGCTGAGTTGTGTCATGAGTCAGTGATGCCCATGTTCATGCTGCCATATTAGAGCCAGTGTATCATTTGTACAAGAAAATTCTTTTCCCCGTACAGTCTCCCGCAGTTAATGGCTCTGTTTCCCCTCCCTTGTTTGTGTTCCGGTCAAACTCAGCTATATTCTTCCTTTAAGAATTAGGAGTAGGAGGGAACTTTCCTGACTTGATATGTACCCAAACCTACAGCAAATAAAATAATTAATGGAAAAATCTATAGATGCCATCCTATTAACCAAAAAACATTTTCTATCATCACTATAATTTAATATAGCATTGGAGGTTGCGGCCAATATTATGTAAGACCAACATAAAGGAAAGGCATAGGAAATGTATTCAATATGAATTTTCAAAAGAGATATATAAATTCCATTACTTGTAGAGAATATAATCATTAACAGATAAACCTAACAGACTGCACAGTCACATTTAAAAAGCTAATAACACAGTTCAGAAAGCTTTCTATTACTTAGGATTAACAATAACACAAAGAATTCAAAACTTATGGTACCCTTGCTATACCTAACTAGAAAATTAAGTAGGAAAAAAATAAGATATCCCTTAAAATAATAAAATGTAAAAGTTTCTAGAAAACAACATAAAAAACACACAATTGTGCATGGAATATTTAAAAACTATTTAAAATTAAGGGAAGTTTTGACTACATGAAGATATGCCATGTCCATCCTTGGGGTGATTTAACATGATAATTGTATCAATCCACCTCTCATTAACTTGCAAATCCAGTGCAAAATCAGATTCCAGCAAGACTTTGGGGGAAAACCGGTAGACTGAATTATGTTTATAATGGGAGATATTTCATGAATTGCTTATCGCTTTAAAAATCAACTTGAGGGAGAAGGGCAAAGGCAAAGGATTCACCCTATTAGATATTAAGATATACTTTAAAGCCATAGTAATAAAATGGCATGGTACCCTTCTAGGAACTAATTAGTAAACAAAGGGACAGAAAAGAGAGTTCAGCAATGTACAGATGAAGTATTACAGAATTCTGCACTTGAAACCTATATGATTTTATCAAGCAATGTCACCCCAATAAATTTAATTGAAAAAGAAAAATAGATAAAACAATGGCGCCTTGGGAAAAAAAGAAAAGAGCTCAGGAATACATTCAAGTATATATAGCAATTTGCCTTATGATAAAGATGCTCCTCGAAGCATCAGAAAAGGAACAGATTGTTTTTTAGTTTTTAGTGAACTATGTTGCTAATTGAAGACTAAAGCTGGATCCCTACCTTACACAATATACAAAGGTGGGATTTAGATGGACTAGACATAAATGGAAGTGGTAAAGTGAAGTGTACAGCACTTAATGTGATCTAAAGAGGGAAATGATTTTTTAAAAAATAAGAATCCACAGCCCTGGCTGGCATAGCTCAGTGGATTGAGCGTGGGCCTGCAAACTAAAGCATTGCTGGTTTGATTCCCGGTCAGGGCACATGCCTAAGTTGCAGGCAGATCCCCAGTGGGGGGCGCAGAAGAGGCAACCACACATTGATGTTTCTCTCCCTCTTTCTCCTTCCCTTCCCCTCTGTCTAAAAATAAATAATTAAAATCTTTTTTAAAAATTAAAAAAAAAGAATCCACATGCAAAATCATAAAGCAAAAAAAAAAGGCTTTTATCACATCGTGATGACAAATTTCTGATCAACAAAGAATATCATAGACAATGTTAAGTGATGGAAGATATTTAAATCATTAAACCACCAAGGGATTAATATACGAGAAACCCCATAGATAAATGGAAAAAGGATATACCTAAGCAGGTCACTGAAAGAAAAGTCCAAATGGCTACCAAATATATGGAAAGACTCTTAAAATCTCAAATATTCACAAATATGTCAATCAAAGACAATGAGATATCACCTACTACCACAAGAATTACAAACGTTGTAAAAGTGGAAAGCACCAAGGGTTACTGATGTAAGCAGTAAGGAGCTTACTTCACTTACAAAAGCTTTTTAAAGTCATGCTTTGCGATTCTGTTCATTGTAATGCTGTGCTGATCATCATTGCACCCATCCCAAAAAGTCCTGTGTTATTAGGTATATATTTCTATAATGGGTGCTTGTTTTGTGATTCTTAGATTTACAAAATAGTGCTAGACAATGGCATATATTTGTGTGTGCCCATAAAAATACATACATACAAAGGAAAGGCAACAATGCAATGCAGCTATGCTATTTCCTTTCTTCCTCTGTGACTAGCAGTGTTTTTGAGACAAAAGCTAGATCTACACAGTGGCGTGCTAGTGGTGGCCTAGAGTTTAGGTGAAAAGAAGGGAATAGCCTTTTATGGAACTAGCCAGTGTACCAGGCAGCAAGCTGGGCACTTTAAGTTGTCTTGTTGAATCTGTACCACATTATGAGGGAGTAGGTATCATTCTCCCATCGTATGGATAAGAAAAGAGGTTCAGAGGGGTGAAATTGTTTGTCAAAAGCACAGGATTACTTTTGATTGATGTAGTGCAGTGGGTTAAGGGTTATTCCGCCAACCGGTAGGTTGCCAGTTCGATTCCCAGTGTGGGCAGATGCCTGGGTTGTGGGCCAGGTCCCCAGTTGGGGCTGTGTGAGAGGCAACCACTCATGGATGTTTCTGTCCCTCTCTTTCTCCCTCCCTTCCCTCTCTCTAAAAATAAATAAATAAATAAACAAACAAATAAATAAAAATCTAAAAAAAAAAAAAAACCCCAGACAGAGGCGACCTTTAAACTTAGTCAACCTTGCTGTTTTTCCCCCCTACCATGGATGATTCTTTTAACTGGACTGAGATCCACAGACCCAAAGTGCATCTCCAGTGGTGGAATTTCAGGTGTCAGCCCAAACACCAAGGGGGGTATTTTATTGTGCAGGGGTGAGAGGAGCATTGGGAAGTTTCTTAATTCTCTAAATTAAATCACATATGCAATTAATTGCCTTCTATGCCTCTGTATGCTAACAATTTTTTTCTTCTCTAATTTTATTGTTATTCGTGTATGTATGCTAACAATTTTTATTATGGGAGTAATAGTACTGGTCTTTGCTGATATACATAGAGTTGCTTTAGAAATGGATTTGTTTTGGAAGTTAAGTTGCCGAGAATTTTTGTTTCATTTTCTTGAAACAACAAGGAGATATTGACAGAGAACTTTAAACAAAACAACTTTCTCTTTTTTCTTTGCAGCAAAGTCACATGGAAGGACCATGTGACTCTTCAAAACTGAGCATCACACACGGGAAGGGATATTTTTTCTGATGGTAACTCTGAAGTCTAGGGCTGACAAGATGGGCTTAGAGAGCCCCCTGCCTCCTCAGCAGCTCTGCCTCGTTTTCATTGGATTTTCTCTGCTGTCTTTGGCAGAGACATACGGATTCAGTAAATGTACACAGTATGAATTGGACATTCACCATGTTTTCTGCATTCGGAAGAAGATCACCAACCTGACAGAGGCCATTGCTGACATCCCAGGATACACTACTCACCTCAACCTGACACAAAACCAAATCCAAACCCTTCCTCCCTATGCCTTTACTAATCTGTCCGCTCTGGTGGACTTGCGACTGGAGTGGAACTCCATTTGGAAGATTGAGAAGAGGGCTTTTTGGGGACTTGAAAATCTGACCCTTTTGAACTTGGTAGAAAACAATATTCACAGTGTGAACGACTCCTTTGAGGGCCTGTCCAACTTGGAGACTTTGCTCTTGAGCCATAATCAAATTACCAACATTCACAAGAATGCCTTTGTCCCTCTTTTCAAATTGAAACACTTAAGCTTGTCTAGAAACCATATTACCAATTTCTCAAATGTTCTCGAAGCAGTCCAGCATCTTCCACGCCTGGCATACCTTGATCTCACTAACAACAACATCAGCATCTTGGACCACAGCCCCAGGTTGTTGGTCTCCCTGACCCAGCTGAGCCTGCAGGGGAACGCGCTGATGGAATTAAATTTCTCTTCTTTGTCACTGCCTAATGTGACCACTCTGGATGTCTCTCAGAATAGTCTTACAGTCATCCAGCATGTGTCTCTGGAAACTCTGCCCCAGCTGAGGAGCTTGAATCTGAGTGGGACATTGGTGAGACTGGAGATGATTCCAGCCAAACACCTACAGAATCTAAGAGAAGTGGACCTTAGCACCCAGGATTTTAGAGGCAGTCATTCAAACATCTACACTGTGTGTCGTTTCCTCAGAAACTTGCCCATGTTAGAGGCTTTGGTCTTTAGGAAAAAGGTCACTAAGGCAGGGGACATAAAGCACCTCGCCAACTGTACCAGGCTTTTGTCCCTTGACCTGAGACAAAACAATAATCTGGTTCACCTCAATAACAGTGAGTTCAATGGCATGCCCAGCCTCCAAAGGCTGCAACTAGACAGCTGCCAACTTTCCTTTGTCACCAACCAGACCTGGAGTGCCCTCCAGAACTTGACAAGCCTAGATCTGAGTCACAACAAGTTTAAAAGATTTCCAGATTTTGCATTTTCACCCTTGAGGTCCCTACAGTTTCTTTTCCTCTCTAAAAATCCCATCACGGAACTGAGTGATAGGGCCTTCTACGGGCTGTATTCTTTGAAGGAGCTCAATGTGGCTGGATGCTGGATAGTGCAGATCGACAAATACTCCTTTGCTCAGTTTCCAAATTTAGAGATTTTAGACCTTGGATACAATAATCTTCGAACTCTAAAATCCAAAACCTTTCATTTGCTGAAGAAACTCCAAATTCTGATTCTCTCCCAGAACCGCCTGAATATTATAGAGAGGAACGCATTTTCGGGTCTTACTTACCTTACTAAACTTGACCTGGCATACAATATCTTGTCAAGCTTCAGTGCAAGTGTTTTTTTGGGCCTTGAGAATCTAGAAGTTTTGAATCTCAGTTTTAATAAAATTACATATGAAACCACCAGGACCTTAAGCTTTCCCCCGTTTATGAACCTCAAGTCTTTGAAACAACTCAACCTAGAAGGACAAATGCATGGGGTTCAGGTTGTGCCAACCAACTTCTTCCAAGGGCTGAGCGCCTTGCAGGAGCTGCTCCTGGGCAAAAATTCCATGGTATTCTTGGACCATCTCCAATTTGACTGCCTGACTAATCTCACAAAGCTGGATATCTCGGGAACAAAATCTGGAGACCGGGGTCTCTATTTAAATATTTCCTTATTCCAAAAACTCAAAAGACTACAAATGCTGCGCCTGGAGAACAACAACATTGAGTCACTGACCCCCGGCATGTTCTCTGGCTTAGAAAGCCTTCAGGTCTTCTCTTTAAGATTCAACAACCTACAAGTCATTAATCAAAGTCATCTGGAGAATCTGAAGTCTCTGAGATACTTTGATCTCTATGGGAACAAACTTCGGTGCAGCTGTGACAACGTGTGGCTCAAGAACTGGTCAATAAACACAGCGAGTGTCCACATCCCTTACCTCCGGAGCTACCCCTGTCAGCAGCCAAACACCCAGAGTTTGTTGGTAGATTTTGATGACGCTATGTGCAATTTTGACCTGGCGAAGGTTTGCTTCTTCTGCTCCTTCAGTCTGGTCCTCACGACGATGGTCTTGTCGTGGTTTGGTGCCAAGATAACTTCATCTCTATGGTACGGGCTCTACATATTCCGAGCCTGGTACCTGGCCAAGTGGCACAGGACAGAAAAGGAGTTCATCTATGACGCCTTCGTCTCTTTCACTGCCACTGATGAGCAGTGGGTGTATGAAGAGCTTGTTCCAGCCCTCGAAAAAGATGGCCAGCCCACCTTTAAGCTCTGTCTTCACCACCGGGACTTTGAACCTGGGATAGACATCTTTGAGAACATTCAGAACGCCATCAACACCAGCAGGAAGACTTTGTGTGTGGTCAGTAACCAGTATTTGCACAGCGAATGGTGCCGCCTCGAAGTGCAGCTGGCCAGCATCAAGATGTTCTACGAGCACCAGGACGTCATCATCCTGATCTTCCTGGAAGAGATCCCAAACTATAAGTTATCCAGCTACCACCGACTCAGGAAACTTGTGAACAGGCAGACGTTTATCACCTGGCCAGACAGCGTCCATGAGAGGCCGCTCTTCTGGGCTCGTATTAGAAACGCGCTGGGCAACAAATCTGTGGAGAAGGACAGTGCGCAGCTAATTGTGGTTGAGTGACTGGAAGTTTTGGTGACCTCAAGTGCAAAGTTGTCCAAGGTGTGCAGAGACTAAGGGTGTGACAGAGTGTTTGCGTTCTGCAGGGAAAAGGACCTGAGCTGCTTATGGCCATCACACCCAAGATTACGTGGTGAACGTCCATTGGGCAGTTGGAAGAGTGAAGGGGGCTGCTTGAGGAATGGGGTCCGCACTCTAGGGGATTAGTTTTCTGGAAAGCATATCTGTTTCATTAAAGGGGAAGACTTGGGAGACACGTCATCTGAAACTCTGGCGATCATAGGTGCTTGAGAACATTGTTCAGCTAGTTTCTCCAAATCAGTTCCTGTCAAGATAGAACAAATTGTACTTCCTCTATGAATCTGTAACAATAGAAAGACCACATACAGACCTCAATAAAAGCAAAGAGAAGAAAAGATTCTGGTGTATTCTTCTTTAGAGCATAAGATTCCAAAGGTCAGCTTTTTCCTCTGTTTAAATCGGAGCCCAAGAGTTAAGGGAGTCCTAGTCTGGGCCCATCAACTTACCCCGTGGAAAGCAGCCTTGATGAACTAGCACTGCAATGATGGCTGCAGAAAGGATCACCTGGCTGTGATAAAACAGCCTTCATAGAGCAGTTCCGTCAGGGGCGTGGTCTCTAGTGACTTCGTGCTTCAGGCACCAGACACAAACCAGTGTTCCATAGCAGGTGATGCCTGGTGGAAGCAACACCCAGCTTAGGGGCCGTGGCTCTTGTGTTAAGCAAAAGTGCTTCAAATTTCTGTAGGAAGGATTCGCTTCAGGAAAAGTGCTACAGATTCCTGGAGCAAGAGGGACCATAGGGACCCAAAGGATGTCAGCCTGTAGTGCAAGTGGCAGCATACCAACACTTTTCTGATTGTCTGTCCGCAAGGACTTGGTCTTTATTTGCTGGCTGCCTCCTCCAGTCCTCTCCTGATCCCTAAGGCTCTGGGAAGAGTTTGTTGAGGAAAAGGCCCGAAAGGGGAGAATATTTAGTAGCAGGGGTAACTGAATGATTACCTCAGTGGACCCCAGCCAAGCCTCTGTAACATCAACGAAGAGGGGTCGGCATGTTTTGGACAAAACCTTTGTTAAACTGAGAGCAAACAATCCGGGGCACGGAGACTGGTATCGTGTCAGACTCGGTGAGTGCTCGCCCAGCGGCTGCCGTCCTCTCACTGTCCTCCTGTGGGAAGTTCTGTGAGAGCTGAAGAACTGGCTCAAAAATGAAACTGCTTATCCAAGCCCTGCATTAGTACTGCATTGTGCCATGTATAACGCGCATCCACGCTTTTGTGTGCATCATACACGGCATTATCATGCCCATGGTATATAATCATTATGCCCATGTATAGCGCGCATCCTTATTTTTCCCTCAAAAATTTGGGCACAAAAGTACACATTGGACACAGCAAAATACAGTAAATATCACTTCAGTATTCCCTGTATCCAAATAACTGATATCCTATATTTTGCTGATCTTGTTCATCCTTCAAGGTGTACTCCAACACTTCCCAGTCTCCTGAATTGCATAGAAATGGATGAATATTTGGAAAAAAACGTAAACAATAATGCGAGGGCATTTGTGTGGGAAATGATGTCATCAGCTGGATGCTTACGGGGTAAATATTACATTGTAACAGGACATAACTCACAACTGCCATATGGGCCATGCAAGAAAGATCACATTGTTTAATTTTCTTCAAATTGAATGATATCTGATTTTGAGGCCCTGTTCTGCTAGACTGGTGGAAAACTCAACCTTAAATCGGTGTGGGCTCCTCACCCTTGCACACTAACCCATCACATTCTTGCATAAGGAAAAAAAGTGGAGAGCTTTTGTAGAAAAGAAGCGTTCAGGAGTTTTCAAAAACTAAAACTGACCTTTTATTTTTTGACATTCTTCAAAAAAAAAAAAAGCTGGGGCAGTTTCTCCAGTCTTCGGTCCTCATTAATAACCACTTGCATGCCCATTGTCCAAGCCGGATCTCTGGAATCTGAGGGCTCCCCGCCCCCCCCAGCTATGCTTGGCACGGCATCTTTGCTGAACTGGACACAGCCGTTCCTTCCTGAAGAGCTGTCACCTCCCTGGAGATGGAGTGTGTCTTGGATCCCACCACTCAAGGAAACAGCACACCTTTGTTCCTTTCCTGGTCTTGAAACTGGGCCTTAACACTGAAAGATCGAAGCCAGATAGCACTAAGTATGGCAATTAACATCAGCTAACTAAGGTTTGAAGCTTGACTCAATCGCTTAGGAACTATAACCCTATTACCCAACCTCTCTAAACCTGTTTTTCATTCTGTAAAATCAGAATAATTATAATAGCTTTTTCTAGCCCAGCTTAAGGATTAAATGGAATAAAGTACAGGTGGGTTTAGCAGGATGCCTGGCCCATAGATGTTTGCTATGAAATTCTCTTTCCTTATGATTGAAGGACCAGGGGTAGAAAGAGCAGTGGGTGTCAGAAGATGGGCTTACTGAAGAGAAGCAGCTAGAAAAATAAAGGCCACCAGCTTTGTCCACCTCACCATTTGCTAAAGGCCATTCCTGCAGGGAATCCTGGGTTGTTTTTTTCCCAAAGGTTATAGTGTTGACAGTGCTTAAAACTATAGAATACCAAAAGTCCGATTTTTCCTTTCATTGCTTACCAATCCCTGACATGCTCAACCTAACATCTATCATCTAACCTGTGGATGTCCAAGGCCCAAGCGTGCAGTTTTTAGAGCCAGAAAGAAGATTCGGGGTCAGTGGGTTGGAATGATGAAAGTTGATATCCCAGGGAAGAGAGAGAACGTGATGTAACACAACAGGTTTTTATGCGCTCCCTTACACAACACTGCCACCTGGTGGTTATTTAGTCACAATGTCTCCCCTCTTCCTCCGACCCACATCTGCCCTCTCCCACGGTCCAGTCCTAATGTGTTAACTGAGAGAAAAGGGTGATGCATTGTATTCGGTTCCTGTGGCTTCTGTAACAAATTACTATAAGAGTGGTGACTTAAAACAACAGGGATTTATTCTCTCACAGTTCTGGAGGCCAGAAGTCCAAAATCAAGGTGTGACCAGTACCATGATCCCTGCAGAAGCTCTAGAGGAGAATGTTCGTACCCCGAGTTTTCCAGCTTCTGGTGGCTGTTGGCTGCCATTTCTGAGCTCATTGATGCATCACTTCAATCTCTGCCTCTTTCTTTTTTATTGTGTTTTATTGTTTATGCTATTACAATTGTCCATGCTTTTTCTCCCTTTGCCCACTTCCACTTAGCCTCCCCTCGCCTCCCTCAGGCCATCCCCATATCGTTGTCCATGTTCATGGGTCATATATACATGTTCTTTGGCTAATTCCTTCACCTTCTTTCATATAGTCCCCCTCCTCCTCTCTCCCCTCTGACAGCTGTCAGTCTGTTCCACACAGCCAAGCCTCTGCCTCTATTCTGATTGCTAGTCTATTTCATTCATTCGATTCCATGTATAAGTCAGATTATATAGTATTTGTCTTCCTCTGACTGGCTTATTTCACTTAGCATAATAATCTCCAGGTTCATCCATCCATGCTGTCACAAAAGTTAGGAATCCTTCTTTTTTACTGCTGCTCAGTACTCCGTTGTGTAGATGTACCACAGTTTTTTTTTTATCTACTCTTCTACTGATGGGCACTTGGGTTGTTTCCAGATCTTGGCTATTGTAAATAACGCTGCTATGAACATAGGGGTGCATATATTTGTTTGAATTGGTGTTTTGGGAGGTGTTACTTAGGGGAAAATGGTGTTGATATATAATGTCAAGGGTGGGTAAGGGGGATAGAGTTGGGTGGCTAGAAAGCTCTTCCATACCTTTTCATAGCATGCAAAAGATCGTGGGGGCCCAGGGTAAAACACTGAATCCCCAAAGCCATTATATGTTTCAGTAAAATGTAATAGAATAAGAGCAGAAGGATGCTGAACTTTAATAGGGAAAATCTAAAATCCTGTCTTTAGGTTTAGAAATTTAGCAGTTCATGCCCTGGCTGATGTGGCTCAGTGGATTGAGTGCTTGCCTGGAAACCAAAGGGTCGCCAGTTTGATTCCCTGTCTGGGCACATGCCTGGATTGCAGGCCAGGTCTCCAGCAGGGGGCGTGCGAGAGGCAACCACACGCTGATGTTTCTCTCCCTCTCTGTCTTCTTCCCTTCCTCTCCAAAAATAAATAAAATCTTTTAAAAAATAAATAGCAGTTTATGTGAAAAATGGTTTAATTTACCACAAGGTTTAGTTGTACAACATGACTGAGGAAAGTGCTAATACAACCTTAAGCTGAGTTAATAGATGTCCAGGTCACTGTAAATAACAGTTCTACTGTATGCTCTGCAAACCAGAGCTCATCTGTTTCCAGTTTAAGGCAAAGTATTGTATAGCATGCACACAGGAAAGTGCATGAATCATAAATATATGGCACAATGAATTTTAACAAAGTGAACACACTCATATAACTGTTCGGGTGGCCCAGTGTCCCTCCCAGTTTTCCCAGGACTTTCCTGTTTTTAGCACTGAAAGTCTTGCAACCTGGGAAACCCCTTGGTCCTGGGCAAACCAGAAAGCTGGTTACCCTAACCCATCCAGATTAAGAAATAGAACATTGCCAGTACCCTAGAAGCCCTCATATAGATCGTCAGTTACTACCCACTCCTCCTCTCCAACAGAAACCATTATCCTGACTTCTAACACCATAGGTTATTTTGAGATGCTGTACTTTAATGCCAGCACTACAAACTAAAGAGCAGAACTTACAACCTCAGGGCTCATGGGGTGAATCCATTTGCTATACATGTTCGGTTTGAGTCATGCAATACTAGCCTGTAGAGATTTTTCTTTTTTCCACTTGATTTATTTGGGGGACAGTTCTATGAGTTTTAACACATGTACAGATTCATGCAACCCTTACCACATTCAGGACACAGAATAGTTTCATGACCACAAAAATCTGCCTCATGCATTTCTTTGTAGTCACACATTCCCTCCACTCCTAGTCCTTGGACACCAACGATCTGATCTTCATCTAGTTTTGCCTTTCCCATAACATCATACATTTGGAATCTTATACAATATGTAACTCTTGGAATATGCCTTCTCTTATTCAAAATGATTGCCACGCCAACAGTTGCTTATGTCAATGGTTCATCCGTTTGTATCGCTGAGCAGTAAGATGTGCCTTAGTTTGTCTATCCATTCAAGGACATCTGGATTGTTTCCAGTTTTCACTAATTATGAATACAGATGCTATAAACACGTGGGATTGCTGGGTCATATTGTAAGTGTAGGTTTAATTTTATAGGAAATTGCCAAGCTGTTTTCCACATAGGTTGTACTATTTTGGGCAGCCAGGAAATCAGAAATTTTCCAAAGGGAGGTGCCATTAGCATCGATCCCAGTATGCCTGCCGGGAATTCCATGAGCTTGGGGGTGGCGCTTTTCCCCAGAATGGAGGTTTGCGCGGAGATGCAGCTACTCCGGGCGAGGCGGCAGCTAGTCGCCTTTTACTCTCTTCACGTGGCGCCACCGGGGTCCGTTCTCCTTACACAGGGGCCTTGCGACGCCACCTGCCGGTGGTGCCCTTGGTCAGGAATGTTCCGGATCGCTGCGTGCGGTACGTGACGAATGGTAGGCACACGTCCGACCACCTCTCTCACAGACTGACAGAGATTTGGAGCAATGGAAGCGCGCCGGCGCTTTTCGGCTGCGTCCAATAGCAGCAGCTGTAAGTGGCGCGCGGCGTAGTGCTGCCGAGAATGGGCGGGGCTAGGGCGGGGCTGGGGGCGGGTGATGAGGCCCGGGGAGCATCACAGCGGTCTGCACGCGTTCCCCAGCGCACACTCGCTGCTGTCTCCTTCGTTGTGCGATCTCTCGCCCGCTCGCCACTGCTGTATTGCCAAGATGTCGCTTTCTAACAAGCTGACTTTGGACAAGCTGGACGTGAAGGGGAAGCGTGTCGTCATGAGGTAATTCGTACACCTGCCCGCGCGCCCTCGGGGCTCTCCCGAAGCCCTCTGGCCAGGGCCCACATGCTTCCCAACCTGCCCAAAGTTGCGTTAAGTCCTGGACTCGGTCTTTTGGGTTCTGATCATGCGGGGCGAGGCTACTGACCATTGTGGCTGAGGCTTTGCCCGGGTTGGACGGTTTTTAACCTTATTTCTCTCAATCCACTAAGTGAGTTGTAGTTGCCCTTTTGGGGTGGATCCGCGGAGGCACAGCTCAGATTGCCGGGGCCCATTTTAACCTCTTTCCTATTCCTGCGATGCAGTTCCGTCTCTTCCAGTTCCCAGTCGGCGAGTTGGTACCTAAGACTTAGTCTACAAAATCCTAGGCCCCAAGGCAGGGACCTTGAAAGGTCATTTGGTTACTTTCCCTTCCCCGCCGCCCTAGACCATCCCAAGCAAATGAAGAACGGCCCATATTTCAAACGTCCATGCGTTAAAGGAAGTATATCCTAGAGAGCTCTGATTTAGATGTTCAGGAGTAGAACCCCCTAAAACATCGGGGATAGAAGGGTGGAGAGGGGTGGTATGCACCGTAGGCGGCCCTTCCCAGTTTATGTAACAGGCCTCTGCGCCCTACCTGGTCGTTGGACTCCAGGCAGTGGGGTTTGCATCAGCATCGTGACACATGCTGCGTAAAAGCAGACAGGGTGTGGCTACTCATTCTTACTGTTCTCCAGCCTCAACCCACAGGTGGCTAGAGAAGCAGGATATTAGAAATGTGGAGAGCTCCCCATGCCCTTTGGGGGTCTCTCAATCTGCACATGTTGATCCCTGGTCACTTATGAATATAGCTTCACCCTTATTTGCCTCCATTACTAGTATGGTGTGTGGAGCTTTTACATTTCTTCTTGTAACGCGTGATACAAATGTACATGCCAGAGGCAAAGTGCATGAGGAGTTAGGTATGTGATTGATGCACTTGACTGTTACATAACTCAAGAGGATGCAAGTATGGTGCTTTTGGGGGACCATAAGGACCTGCTATGATAGCTTGTGCACTCTTGTCCTTTTTGGGAAATGATTGATGGGCAGCCATGTAAATGGTGTGATTGAGCCCCTTTCCCAACTTGGATTGGTTCAAGCAAAGGCATCTTTTGGACATTAACAGACACATAAGTAATAGGAGATCTCCCTTTACCCTAGGCACTATGAAGGCAATATTAATTAGAAAACTATGGGTATCCTAAAATTCACGTGGCTCTTCCCTCTAATTTCTCTATGGCCACTATGAGTTTGCAAGTGACCTTCTGTGCCTTGCTGTGAAAATAGTCAAAAGAACTCAATAGCTTATGGCCATGAAAAAGCCTGGTGTCCACATTTTCCCAAATGACCGAGGCCTTTGCAATCTGGACAAAGTAGGTATTAGTCATCTTGGTATTAGACAAGGGCCCTTTCTACCCCTCAGAGGATGTTAAGGAAAGGGGAGACAGATCCTCTGGAAAACAGGTGGACGTTGGCAACTAGATCTTAGGTTTTAATTATTTCCTCCCCTCTCCTGTGTGCTCAAGCCCGACCTTTCCAGGTGCATGCTGGGGCATCATACTGGTCACCTTCCTACAATTTCAGTTTTGGGGTTTACCTGCTCTCCCCCCTGGGAAACTGGCTTGAGGAGTTCACTGAGTTGGCTGGGAGTGGGAGTAGAGAAGGTGCTTATCTTTTCTCACTGTAGATCTAATACGAAATCTCTTCCTGCCCAAGAACTCAGTTTCATTCGACACAGATTAACCCTGAGCCTTGAAATGATTGGCTGGTCCTGTTTTGTTAATGGAAAATTACCTGTCCAAGGTCACTGAACTAGCAAGTTGGTGGCAGAGCCAGGACTAGAACTGGGTCTCCTTGGCAACTGACCAGATCCTCTTAATCCTGGGACATAGTGAACAAAGACAATTAAAAGAGACCTTTTGTTTCCTGCGGTTGCAATCTATAATTTTTCCTGTGGAATTTGGGTAAATTGTGCTTTTTTTGGCCTGAGGGCAGGAAGTCGCTTTGTTCCCTGATTATTAACGGCCTCTTTTGAACACAGTCACATTGTAGCGCTACTCTTTGGAGGATCCGTGGTGGCCATGCCTTGGCAGCTCAAATTTCTTTTTGTTTCAATGCCCTTAGGTGGTGGTTGCTGGCAGTGTCTTGGAAATGGGGTCTCTGGAGTAATGGCCGCTGCACTTAACTCTTTTCTTTGTCTTGCAAATGGGCATTCCTGTTCATTGGGTCTTCTGACTCCTGCTTTGATTGCCAGGGGAAATTTTTTGTTGTAGAGAAAAGCTTTAGATAGCCAGAAACCTGATGGAATAATTACCAGCTTCCACCTCAGTTCTTTAGGACATCAGCTGACCTTACCTTTGAAGAAACTTCTGCTTATTTTTGCGATGTCATTTTCTTTCTTCCTGTCATAGGATGCCAGTCACACCCCTTTGCTGTCTGTAAAACGCTTCTCTTTGGCTTGCCCCTCCCCCCACTTAAAAAAAAAAAAGCCTCACTGTTCTCAGACCTGTTGTAACTTGTTAAGCAACAGCTTTGGTGTAGTAGAAAAAGAAACAGGAAAAACGGACAGCAGATTTTAAAAAGTCTCCAAGACAGCCATAATATCCCAATTTTCCAGTCAGGGGCGGTGAAGCAAGGGCGGACATAGTTCCTTTGAGAGCTTTTAATGGAACTGGGCCTGGACACCTGAGATTTCAAGAGATAAAGACTTGATATTTCTACTAAGTCAATATTTTTAACATTTTATTTTGAAATCATTATAGATTCACAGGAGATTGCAAAGGTAGCAGAGAGGTCCTGTGTTTACCCAGTTCTCCCCTTTGGATACATGTCACATAATTATAGTACAGTATCAAAAGTTGACTTTAGAGTGAAGTGTATATAGTTCTATGCTATTTTAGCGCATGTGCAGATGTGTGTAATTCCCACCATGGTTGTTTCCTTTGATCACCACTAAGATCTCCCTCATGCCACCCCATTAGAGTCATGGTCCGTCCCTCTTCCTCATTCCTAACCTCTGCTAATGACTAACCTGCCATTGGCCTTCTTTTTAAACATTTTATTTATTTATTTTTAGAGAGAGGGGAAGGGAGGGAGAAGGAGGGAGGGAAATATCCATGTGTGGTTGCCTCTCACATGCCCCCAACTGGGGACCTGGCCTACAACTCAGGCATGTGCCCCGACTGGGAATCAAACCAGCGACCCTTGGTTCACAGGCAGGCACTCAATCCACTGAGCCATACCAGCCAGGGCTGCCATTAGCTTTTTTCATTCAACATAATGCCCTCGAGATTTCCCCAAGAGATTTCCCCAAGTTGTTTCGTGCATCAGTAAGTAAGTAGTTCCGTTAGTCTTTGTGTTGCTGAACAGTGTTCTGTGGTATGGGTGTTCTACCAGTTTAGCCTATTAAAGGATATCTGGGTTGTTTCCAGTTTGGGGCTACTACCCATAAAGCTCTGTGAACCTTGGACATTCGTTCAGGCACAAGTCTTCATATGGACATATGCTGTCATTTCTGTTGGGTAAACACCTAGGAGTGGAATTGCTGGATCCTATGCTTAACCTTTTGAGGAATTTCCACACTGTTTTCCAAAGCAGCCCCACCATTTTACATTCTCACCAGCAGTATGCGAGTGGTCAGTCTCTTGATTAATCACCAGCATTTGGTGTTGTCATTATTTTTTATTTCAGCCATTCTGGTAGGTGTGTAGCGATACCTGATTTCATGCCTGAGTGTTCAGGGAAGTGGAAAAGGAAGGGATGCAGATTTTACATAGGATGGAACAAGTGGAGGGGGGGGTAGGCAAGAGCAGATTCTGTGGTGCGGTCCACAGAGAGGAGGGGCTAAAAGGAGAGCTGTTGCCGAGAGTCCGGGAGCTGATAAGAGGGGAAATCTATGTGCGGTGAGAAGACAAGACAAGCCCGGTTCTCACCAGTAAGCTGTGTAAGCTCGGATAGATAAGACAGAATCTTGGGTGTTTCTGCCCAAAGAATTTCCTCCTCCTAAAGGGCTTGGGTTAGGGAGTAAGCCCTGTGAGGGGTGGCTTGTGCTCTGCCTCTTGCTCTTAGCCCTTTTGACCACAGGCTTGCTGGGAGGGTGCAGAGGGAGAAGATGACCCATGGTAATGGGATACTCTCTCCCCTTTGGAATGCACTTTCTGGCTGGCAAGATATTTAAAGATGCTTCGAATCAGAATCAGGTAGCTTGAAGCGAAGGAGAGCGTAGTTCTTTTTTTCAGAGGCATACAGATACTGTCTTCGTTTCTGAAGACTTTCTTTATTTAAAATGTTTGAATATGAAATTATCCCCTCAACCCACCTTTGGAAAGACTGCCCACCAGTTAGGTAGCCTGAGGTCCAGGCAAACCTCGTTTTATTGCGCTTTGTCTTGCTGTACTTAACAGACACTGTTCTCCTCACAGATGGAAGATCTGTGCAATCGGCATTGAGCAAGCACACGGGTGCCGTGTGCCAACACCATTTGGCCACGTTGTGTCTCTGTCACACTTTGGCAATTCCTGCAATATTTCAAGCATTTTCATGATTATTTTTGTCATGACGATGTTACCATTGTGATGGTTTTGGGGTGCCACAGACTCCCCATATTAAGACAGTGAACTTAATAGCGTGTGTGTTCTGACTGCTCCACCAACTGGCTGTTCCCCCATCTCTCTCCCTCTCCTTGAGCTTCCCTCTTCCCCGAGACCCAGCAATATTGAAATTAGGCCCGTTGATAACCCTGCAGTGGCCTCGAAGTGTTCAAGTGAAAGGAAGAGTCACACACCTGTCACTTTAAATCCAAAGCTAGAAATGATTAAGCTCAGTGAGGAAGGCATGCTGAAAGCTGAGATAGGGCCAAAGCTAGGCTTTTGTGCCAGCCAGCCAGCCAAGTTGTAAACGCAAAGGCAAAGTTCTTGAAGAAAATTGTAAGCGCCATTCCGGTGAACACATACATGGATGATAGGAAAGCAAAACAGCTTTATGGCCTGTGGGGAGAAAGTTGTAGTGGCCTGGAGGGATCAGGTCAGCCACAGCACAACATTGCCTTAAGCCAGATCCTAATCCAGAGCAGTGTCCTAACTCTCTTCCACTCTGAAGGCTGCCAGAGGGGAGGAGGGAAGGTTTGAAGCTGGAAGAGGTTGCTTCATGATGAGGTCTGAGGAAAGAACCAGTCTCCATAACATACAAGTGCGAGGGGAGGCAGCGAGTGCTGATGTAGAAGCTGCAGCAGGTTCTCCAGAAGACCTGGGTAAGACAACTAGTGGAGGTGGCTACACTGAATAACAGATTTGCAATGCAGATGAAATGGCGTTACATTGGAAGACGATGCCATCTAGGACTTCCGGAGCTAGAGAGGAGAAGACAGTGCCTGGCTTCAAAGCATCAATGGACAGGCTGACTCTCTTGTTAGGGGCTAATGCATCTGTTGGCTTTAAGTTGAAGCCAGGGCTCATTTACCATTTGGAACATCCTAGGGCCCTTCAGAATTAGGCTAAATCTACTCTGCCTCTGTTGTATAAATAGAACAACAAAGCCTGAATGACAACACACCTGTTTACAACATGGTTCACTGAATATTTGAAGCCCGCTGTTGAGAACTACTCAGAAAAAAATGCTTTCAAAACAGCACTGCTCATTGACAATACACCTGGACGTCCAAGAGCTCCAACAGGGATGTACAGTGAGGTTAGTGTTGTTTTCACGCCTGCCCACACAAAATCCACTCTTCAGCCCATGGATCAAGGAGTAATTTCCACTTTCAGGGCTTATTAAGAAATACATTTTGCAAGGCTACAGCTGCCATAGATAGTGATTCCTCTGATGGATCTGGGCAAAGCCAGTTGAAAACCTGGAAAACATTCACTATTCTTAATGCCATTAAGAACATTCATGATTCATACGAAGAGGTCAAAATATCAACATCAATGGGATTTTGGGAGAAATTGATTCCATCCCTCAGAGATGACTGAGGGGCTCAGGACTTTAGTGGAGGAAGTAACTATGGATGGAAACTATAGTGGAAATGGCAAGAGAACTAGAATTAGAAGTGGAGGCTGAAGATGGGACTGAATTACTGTGATTTCATGTTAAAACTTTAATGAATGAGTAGTTGCTTCTTCTGGATGAGCAAATAAACTGGTTTCTTTTTTTAAATGCTCACCTGGGTATATATTTATTGATTTTTAGAGAGAGAAACATTAATCGGTTGCTTCCCTACACTCCCCAACCAGGGATCAAACCTGCAATGTAAGTGTGTGCCCTGACTGGGAATCGATCCCAGAACTTTTTGGGATGATGCTCCAACCAACTGAGCCACCTACCCAGGGCAGAAAGTGGTCTCTTGATTTGGAATCTCCTCCTGGTGAAGATGCTGTGATGATTTTTTAAAAAATATTTTATTTCTTTATTTTTAGAGAGAGGGGAAGGGAGGGAGAAAGAGAGGGAAAGAAACAGCAATGTGTGGTTGCCTCTCATGCGCCCCACACTGGAGAACCTGGACTGCAACCCAGGCATGTGCCCTGACTGGGATTTGAACCAATGACCCTTTAGTTTGTAGGCTGGTGCTCAATCCACTGAGCCACACCCTCCAGGGCTCTGTGATGATTATTGAAATGACAACAAAACACTTAGAATATTACACAAACTTTGTTGATAAAGCAGGTCAGGGTTTGAGAGGATTGACTCCAATTTCAAAAGAAGTTCTACTATGATTAAGATGCTGTCAAGCAGCGCTGCATGCTACGGAGGAATTTTCATGAATGGAAGAGTCAGTGTGGCAGACTTCATTGCTGTCCTATTTTAAGAACTGCCGCAGCCACCCCAGCCTTCAGCAACCACCATCTGGTCAGTTAGTACCATCTACATCCAGGCGAGACCCTCTACCAGCAAAAAGTATGACTTGCTGAAAGCTCAGATGGTGGTCAGCATTTTTTAGCAGTAATGTATTCCTAAATTAAGGCTTGTACATTGTTTTTTAAGATATAATGCTATTGACCCTGGCTGGTGTGGCTCAATGCATTGAGCACCGGCCTGTGAACCAAAGGGTTGCCAGTTCAATTCCCAGTCAGGGCCCTTGCCTGGGTTGTGGGCCAGGTCCTCCCCACCCCCAGTAGGGGGCACACGAAAGGCAACTACACATGAATGTTTCCCCTCTTTCTCCCTTCCTTCCTCTCTCTCTAAAAATAAATAAATAAAATCTTAAAAAATAAAATATCCCTATTTAAAAATGATATAATGCTATTGCATTCTTAATAGATGACAGTATAGTATAAACATACTTTTATATTCAGTGGGAAACCAACAAACGTGAGACTCGTTTGATTGCAATACTCACTGTGTTGTGATGGCCTGGAACGGAACTCGCATTACAATCTCCGAGGTATGCCTGTGCAGGACTAGGGAGTAGGGTATGGGTGGGCATCTTACTGGGTGTAGGATCTCGTAATCATGTGCCAGGCCTCGGTCTTTGAGTGGAAGGACTAGGAATGGAGCTTTATGGTGAGGCATGGCAGCATTTAGGGCTGTCCAACCTTTTGGCGTCTCCGGGCCACACTGGAAGAAGAGTAGTCTCAGGCCACACATTAAATACGTTGTTGACACGTAATCACACCAAAAAAATCTCATTAAGTAAATTTACAATTTTGTGTTGGGCCGCATTCACAGCCATCCTGAGCCGCCTGCGGCCCATGGGACGCAGGTTGGACACCCCTGGTGGGTCATACCTTCCCTGTAGCCCCTCAGCATGTGATGCCAGCTGTTTTTAGTGTAAAGAGTAATACAAACAGAACCACTTTAAAATGGAGCTGGAGCTGCCATGCCAGGGGAACTTCCTTGCGCTTCCTGTGCTTCAAATCTTTGGAGTGTAAACCAGGGCACAGTAACCTTTGGACTGGACCTAGAACAACATTTTGTTCCCAAAAACTGTTTGCAGTGATAACAAGAAGTCAATTATTGTGGCTAGGGGCTGATGACCACTGCAGTGAAAATTAAGAGCATTGTTTAGAATTACCATCACTATGTTGTATTATGCGCACCGAGAGATGCATTCCTTCTGTTGATGTAATCGTTCCCCTTCTGTTTCTTACAAATCACCCATTGCCTCTGTCTCCTAATCGAAACACTGGGCTTCGGCTTAGTGAGTGAGTCCCGAATAGCATTCCTAGTGATCTCTGTGAATGCTTGTTGCCTCTCACTTTGAAATGTTTCTTATTTTTAGATTAACATTAATAATGGTTGGTCTGCCTTTATCCATTGGGAGAAGCATTAACGTATATAATAATAGTTACCGCTTGTATGGTACCTACTGTACACCAGGTATCTTCTGAGCACTTTACAAATCACTAATTCATTTCATTCTCACAATAACTGAGGTGGACAATGTCATCCACATTCTGCAGACAGAGAAAGAAATCCCCTGAAAAGGATCTTAGCAGGCAAACTTAGACCTTACGAAGACCTACCACACCTTGTTGTTTTTAGTTGGGTTGAAGTAGACCCGAGGTTCCGGGGAGTTCAGAAGAAGGGGGAAGTGGTTACTGGCTCTTAAAAATGGTACAGCAGTAATCTCTTGGGTGAGAGAGGAGACACTGTAGTAAGTGTCTGCTTGTGCCATCCTGCTCGCTCCCTTTGTCATTGCCCGCTCCCTTTGTCGTTGCCCATTTGTCTGGTGGGCAGGGTCACGTGCTCCACTCCTCTCAGGCTTTTTGAAAGAGCTTATCTGATTTTTATTGTCTGTTGTTTTGCTTAAAAGGTACTGTGTAAACTTGGTCTTCAACACAGGGTTTCTTCTGGTCTCGAGGCCTCAGGTTTTCTCCAAAAAATAGATGTTCGCTTGATGGGTTTTATTTTTCCAGATAATTTTTTTTTCTTTTGAGTGATGTTCGCTTCACTAGGACCCAGAAATAATGTCAAAGGAATCAGAATCAAGATGTGTTTCTTCTCATCCCTCACGTCTCCAGCTGCCCGTGTTATTCCATACTCTCATGCGAGGCCCACACGAAATCTTTTTAGATAGAACAAGTATTTAGCTGCCAGGTCTTCAGGGCCAGTTCCTGTGATTTAAGTTAGGTGTTATTTTTAATTATTTTATAGTTTCTTTTAAAGGATGAGATACGTACTGAAAAGGGCACAAATCATAACCTTAAATAATTATCACAAAACGAGCATATTTGTGCAGTCACCCAGGTCAAGAAATAGAACATTATCTGAACCCCAGACACCCACTCTGAGGTCCTAATTCAGTCGCTGTCTTGGCTTATAATACAACTGATTATTTTTAAGGTGATTTTGAACTTTAAACTTAATTCAACTGGTTTACAAAAACTGCCTCTCTTATTTTTAAGGGAATAATACATTGATCATGGCTCTGAACCTGAAACTTTCTTTGTTTTTTAGAGTGGACTTCAATGTTCCTATGAAGAACAACCAGATAACGAACAACCAGAGGTAAGGTCCCCGCTGAGCATTGAGTTAGGTTTAAGATGTGCGTTGGTGTGGCTCTATGGAATGAAATGCTTTTCCTTTCCTATTGTGGAACTGTGGTAACTTAAGATATATCATCTTGGATTTTTTACCAACCTATCCTCTGGTCTGCTTTTTTTTTTTTTTTTTTTTTTAGATTTTTAAAAAATTATTTTTAGGGAGAGAAACATCAATGTGTGGTTGTCCCTCGCATGCCCCCTACTGGGGACCTCGCCCACAACCCAGGTATGTGCCCTGACTAGGAATCGAACCGGTGATCCTTTGGTTCACAGGCTGGTGCTCAATCCACTGAACCACACTAGCCAGGGCTGAGATTTTAAAATAAGAGTTTATTTGAGCCAAACTGATAACATATGCCGGGGAGCTAGATCTCAATAGCTCCTTGGTCTGCTTTCTTATGAGAATGTAGAAATTGAAAAAAATCATCTTAAGAAAGTGATTCTTTTATGCCTCCATGTTTGGAAAATTTGAAGAATTTAGGGGGATTATACATTTTTATTTCTATTTATTATTTATTTATTCAATCTTCACTTGAGGACATGCTTATTGATTTTAGAGACAGGGAGAAGGGGAGCTGGAGGGGGAAAGAGGTGGGGAAACATTGGCTGCCTCTCCCATGCCCCCGACCTGGGATCGAACCTGCAACCTAGGTATGTATGCTGACTGGGAATCAAACCCACAACCTTTTGATTTGTAGAATGATGCTCCAACCAACTGAGCCACACCAGCAAGGGCTGGGGTTATGTATGTTTAAAGAATGTGAAAGTTTCAGGGTACTTTGGCTTCATTTGCAAAATGAAAAACTGCAAGAGAAGGATTTTTTTAACTATGAGTAATTATTAAGCTTACATGTAGTTTTACAAGCTCCTATTCCAGATGGTCCAGATAAAAGTCAGTTTTTGAGAATTTTAACTTAAGGGAAAAGGCATCAGAAGTAATATCTTCAGTCTGTTTAACCTGCTTCAAATGTTTTGGCTCCTAGATTCAGAAGCAGAAATTTTAAGTGACAGTTCTGGTCTTGCTTTTGACTAGATTATAAAAGAACATTTTATTTTAAATTTTAAATGAAAGGTTTGGGCTGGAAGGGCGCTTTCCAATCATTAGACCAGTGTTGTCTAATGTAAATACTATATGGGCCACATATAATTTAAAATTTTCTGGATGCCACTGGAAAAAGGTAAAAAGAAATGGGTGAACTTAATTTTAATAATATATTTTATTTAATCCAGAAAGTCCAAAATAATCATTTCAGTGTGTACTCGATAAAATAATCAAATGGACATTTAACTTTTTTTGGTATTAAGTCTTTGAGATCCTGCATGTGTTTTTACTATAGCGCATCTCAGTGTGGGCTGGTGACATCGGTAGCGTTTGAGGCACATGAGGCTGAGAGGAACCGTATTGGACAGTGCAGGTCTAGACCCAGAACGTTTTTGAATGTTGGCCCCAGAGTAGCGCCTGGCAGCCTGACAGGCACATTCCTGCTGCACTGACGTGGAAAGTCTTTGTACAGGCAGCTCTGACCCTACGTGAGTTACATCATTTTCTGTAGCACACAGAAAAGATTGGAAATGTGCCTGCCTGTGAAGGTCTTTTATGAATAAAAGGCAGAGAAACATGTCTGAGTAGGTCTCTTCGTTTTTGGAAACCCATGGAGTCGATTAACAATGAAGCATTAGAAAAATAGAACTGTGTGACGCTAGCAAAATAGAACCAGAGACATTGAAATTAAGAACAAACTGACAGTGACCAGAGAGGAGGTGGGAGAGGGTGATGGGGGATAAGGGGGGAAGGGTTTTCAGGAACAACTATAAAGGACACATGGACAAAACCAAGGGAGGTGGGTATGGCTGGGGTAGGGGGGAGTGAGGGGGGAAATGGAGACAACTGTATTTGAACAGCAGTAAGAAAAGAAATAATAGAACTTGGCAATAAAGGATAGCCATGAAGATTAATTGGTTTCATTGGGCAAACTTTATACCTAGTAAAGGTTTCCTCTTTATTTGGCAGAAATGAGTATTTATATGTGCCAAATAGAGGTTAGTTTTGAAACATAACTTGGTTTTTCCTTGTTCCGTACTCTGGTGAAATGGCACCTTATCAGAGAGCCTTCCCCTGGCCACCCCATCTCACATACCCTCCACCACCATTCCCCTCCCTTACCTGGCTTCATTTTTCTCCATAGCTCTTATCGCCATCTGAGACAGATATGTCATATTTGTTTATTGTCTATTATCTCTCCCATCATTAGAATTTCACTTCCATGAGAGCAGAAACGTTTATTTTCTGTTGTATTCTCAGAATCTGGAACAGGACCTGGCATAAAAGAAGTATTCAATAATATTTGTTGAATACATGAATAGTTTTGTTAATTATCAGTTTTACTTTCTTAAAGACTGGCAAAACTGGAAAGTTAGAATCAGTTCTGTAATGAAAATTTGAAATGTTTAAAAGAAGTTTAATAATATTTTAGTTAAACTGTAATATAGTAAATGATGCATTATATAAATAACATTCTGTATAATGCATATATTTTTTCCTAAATAAAAAAGTGATTTAGGATCTGTAATGGGTGCAGAAAAGTTACTACAGTTCTCCCTACACTTCCTTTAATGGTTTCAGGGTGTAGGAATTTTGTATTTCTTCCAAAGTCATATAAGAGTAGTGTTTTGGACCAGCCACATATCTGGTGATTTGCTGGGACTCACAGGGCACAGCACATCGTCTCACTGCTGAAGTTTATTACATTGAAAGGATGCACGGCAGGGTCAGCAACGAGAAGAGACAGACAGAGTGTGGAGAAATCTATGCATGGACTTCTGATGCTCTCTCCCTCCCATGCGGGGCCACACCGAGTGTGTTCCTTCCTCTAGCAGTGAAAAAAACGCAGCAACTGTGTGTAATGTTTATGCCCATTAGAGACCTGGCCTCCAAGGTTTTTATTGGGAGCTGGTGATATAGGTACCTTCTGCCTAGCAACTATTAAAATGCCAGACCCCTAGAGGGAAACAGGCGTCCAGCATAAATTGCCGTTTTTATAGGCAGTCTAGGAAGAGTGAACAGCCCTTGCTGGTTAAAGAACCGAGGGACCACTTGGAAAGCCAAGTTCTAGACAGTAACCAAGGGTCAACCTTGCAAGCAGGTCCTTCTAAAGATCTCAGCTCCAGGCCTGCTAGCAGTGTTGTGTTGTCTGCATCAGGGGCAAAGCATGGTGAGAATGTACAATCCTAGATGGAGGGTTGGCGTTATAATGAACTGCTTCCCCGAGCACGTACCTGAGGACCATCGTTGAGTTGCCGAAAGGAGATTCAAAGGAATTGGGAGAAGAAAAGGGGCCTTATGTTTTATGAAGTTGTGGATAAACTATTTCCCACTAATTCCTAGGAGTGACTTTGCTCTCTACCTGCTGTCTCTTTTTGGTTGCAGGATCAAGGCCGCCGTCCCAAGCATCAAATTCTGCTTGGACAATGGCGCCAAGTCCGTTGTTCTCATGAGCCACCTGGGTCGGCCTGATGGTGTCCCCATGCCTGACAAGTACTCCCTGGGGCCAGTTGCTGTAGAGCTCAAATCTCTGCTGGGCAAGTAAGTGGCAGCTCTGGCGCAGGCGGGCTCTGTCACTGGAGTTGGTGTCAAGCACATTGTGACTGGTTCTTCACTTTCACACTGCTCACGTCTCCCCATCTCATGCTCTCCCCAGGGATGTCCTGTTCTTGAAGGACTGCGTGGGCCCGGAAGTGGAGAAAGCTTGTGCTGACCCAGCTGCCGGGTCTGTCATCCTGCTGGAGAACCTTCGCTTTCACGTGGAGGAGGAAGGGAAGGGAAAAGACGCTTCTGGGAACAAGGTAGGACCTGTGGTGTTTGACGTTGGTGGTGTGAGGAGGGCTGAGTCTGTAAGAGACTGTGATTGAAGAACAGAGGAAGCTCGTGTTTATTTTTCCTTAGACACCTTTTATTGAAGTGTAATACATAAAAATTCATGAATACACAGCTGTACAACTTGACAAATTATCAAAAAGTAAACTAACACCTGGGTAACTGCCACCTAGGTCAAGGAATGTAATATTGCCAGCATCTTAGAAGCCCTCCATATGCTCAGGTGGTCTTAAAATACCTTTGAGCCCTGCCTGGCTGTTGTGGCTCAGTTGGTTGGAGCATTGTCCTGGAAACCGAAGGGTTGCAGGTTCGGTCCCCGGTCAGAGCACATACCGAGGATGCAGGTTTGGTCCATGATTGGGGCACACATAGGAGGCAACCGATCAATGTTTCTCTCCCTCTCTCTCTCCCTCCCTTCCCCCTCTCTCTAAAATCACTAAGCGTGTCCTTGGGTAAGGATAAAAAAATATGTGAACACCATTTGGCTGTAAGAGCATTCGGTGAACATGCTGCTTCTAATTGTCCCTTTGTTTCACACATAAGAGTTTTCTTTCTGACAGTATGTGACAATCCTACAGAGGTGTAGGCTGTGATTCCCAGGTGCTGCGAGCAGATGCTCATAGGTGGTTGTGGGGGGCAGTGTCGTGCTACCTCGGGGGTCCTTCCAGCAGACCCCATTTTTCATCTGTTGTTTGTTGAGGCTAGAACAGCTTTTCTAAGCAATAGGCCCTAGTATGTTAATGGAAGGACAGTTCTTATTTAGAAGGGGAATAAACTTAAGGCTTCAGCTTGGCATTTTTTTTCTTCTATGTCATTTTTTTTTTTTTGAAGATTCTCTTCATTTGTGTTTAGAGAGACAGGAAGGGAGGGAGAAAGGAAGACAAACATCCATGTGTGGTTGCCTCTCGTGCACCCCCTTACTGGGGACCTGGCCTGCAACCCAGGCATGTGCTCTGACTGGGAATCGAACTGCCAGCCCCTTGGTTCACAGGCCAGCGCTCAATCCACTGAGCCACACCAGCCAGGGTATAAGTTGGGTTTCCTTATAAAAGAATTATAAGCAGGAAAAAGTACTTAACTAAGTCAAGTGGAAAGGGTCAGTTGATTGTACTTTGGTACATGATGGTATTTTTCCTAAGAAGTACAAAGTATTTTTCTTCGAATTTTTCCCTAAGATAAGGAAGTACAAATACCATCATTTCATAAAGAAACTAAGCCTCAGAAAGGCAGTCACTTGACTACAGTTAGAGTCGCTGCTTCTGTCCCGGGGTTTATGTGTAGCTCAGTCAATTAGAGAAGCAAACGTTTTCTGTAGAGGGCCAGACAGTAAATATTTTAGGCTTTGTGGGTCACACACTCAATAACGACCGTATGTGATCTCTGTTGGAATTACTCAACTTGGCTGTTGTCACACAAAAACAACCGTAGGTAGGGGGGGAAACACAAAAAAATAAAAATGAAAATGGAACCAAAAAACAATCCGAAAGCTGCCCTAACTGGTGTGGCTCAGTGGATTGAGCTCCAGCCTGTGAACCAAAGGGTCGCCAGTTTGATTCCTGGTCAGGGCACGTGCCTGGGTTGCAGGCCAGGTCCCCAGTGCGGGGGTGTGTGAGGGGCAACCACACATTGATGTCTGTCTCCCTCTCTTCCTCCCTTCCCCTCTCTCTAAAAATAAATACATAAAATGTTTAAAACAAACCAAAATCCAAAAACAACCATAGGTAACCCACAAAACAGATTATTCTGAGCAGACAGCTGGAATTCAGCTGTTAAATACAGCCAGCTCTTTGAGGATGATTGGAATTCGCCTTATTGGTAGAAGGGAAGCTGAAGGCACCCTCTGAGTACTTCACACTGTTTAGGTCCTCAGTGTCTTGGGAACAAGATGTCCTGAGGCCAGTGTCTCCGTCCCCTATGGTACTCCTGACGTTGCTTAAGATCGTCAGAGCGCCTGCTTTCAAGCAGTTTCTTTTCTTAGTACTGCGGGCCCCGCTCCTGCCTTAGCCTGCCTTTGGCATGTTCTTGCTATAATTGTCACAGTCAAGTGCTGACCGAAAAGTTGGTGCCCTTTTAGACTGAAACTCAAGCTGCATAGACTCTGGGGCTTAGACACGGCAGGAGGCGGCTGGCAAATTGAGTCCAAACCTTTCATTTAGGAAGGGATGAGCCAACCACGCTAGTCCATGACTTAGTTAACTTGACATTTAAGTTGTACAGTGGCTTTCAATGGTTGAAGTTTCAGGAGCCAGCCGCGAGTTTAAAATGGGTAAAAAAACAAAGTGAGGGCATAAAATGTTTTCTTTATCCAGCGTCCCTGCATTGGTCTTTTAGGAGCATTCTCTCCTGGTTATTGGCAGGGGGAAACTGAGAAAGGGACATGCACGAGCCATGGACACGGACAACCATGAGGGGCTGGGGGCTGGGTGGGGGTGGGCAAAGGGGGACAAAGCAGGGACAACTGCGATAGCATAAAAAATAACATACAATAAAAAAAATGAGAAATTGATTCTGATTATTACTATTAATTTCTATACCATCTTTTTCATGAAGAGCTTTCAATTTGCCATTTTTCCCCAAACAGTCTGACTAGAGGAGTTACGTCTTTTTGTTATATGGGGAGATTTCAGGGATAGAGAGTAACTTGCCAACAGTTACACTAGGAATTAATGTCAGAGCTGGGCCTAGGGCCCAGGTCTCCTGCCATTTGGGCAGGGTTTTTTATAAAGGTTTTATTTATTTTTAGAGAGAGGGGAAGGGAGAGAAAAACAGAGGGAGAGAAACATCAATGTGTGGTTGCCTCTCATGCACCCCCTACTGGGGACATGGCCTACAACCCAGGCATGTGTCCTGACTGGGAATCAAACTGGCGACCTTTTGCTCCACAGTCGGGTGCTCAATCCACTGAGCCACTCCAACCAGGGCCATTTGGGCAGTTTCATTACTACACGAGTCATCTTCAGTCACCAGTGGCAGATGACATTCTCTAGAGAGATTATGGGGGTGCTGCAGTCTTCAGTTTTAGCATCAGTGCGCCCCGCATTCTTTGGGTTGCTAGAGGGAGCACCCTGGTCTTTATGTCCACTGCCTTCGTCCCGAAGCCCAGGAGGCGGGGAGTGGGCCGTGACTAAAAGGAGTATCTGCTCTGTGCTGTGTGCGCTCTGGTTGTACGTCTCCCTTCATCTGGCTTCCCGTACATCTTCACTAAGTCTCCTGCCATCCTGCTTCTTGTCTGCTTTGGGGGGATCCCTGCATAGTGAGATGACACTTCAAAGCCCTATGTTTTACCTCTACTTGTTGTTCCTCTCTTTTTTGGAGAAATGATTTCTTGTTTGTTTTCAGGTGCCTAACTTCAGGAAAGACCATATAAAATATCTCCTTTTGTTTATTTATTTAAGGTTTTATTTATTTCCTTTTAGAGAGAGGGAAAGGGAGGCAGAGAAACATCAATGTGTGGTTGCCTCTCGCACACCCCCAACTGGGCGCCTGGCCCGCAACCCAGGCATGTGTCCTGACTGGGAATGGAACCAGCAACCTTTTTGTTCACGGGCCAGTGTTCAGTTCACTGAGCCTCACCAGCCAGGGCTTTTATTTAAACCTTTATTGTATTTTTTCCATTAGCATTTAGTCCCCTTATACCCCTTCTCCCACGCCCCCGCCCCGCAATCACCACGCCATTGTCCATGACCATGAGCCCTCTTCCTCAATCCCTCCACCCCCTAATGTCCCCTCCCTGTATCGATCAGCCTGTCCCCAGTTTCCTTATTAGTTCAGTTTGTTCATTAGATTCCACTTATGCGTGAACTCATGGTATAAAATGCCTCCTTTTAATCAACATAAACTGTTTCTGAGGTCCTTTTTTCATGTCCTGTTTCCATCTGCCTCCCCTGTTGCTTTCATGAGTACGTGTGAAGGCCTCATTTGCGGAAAGGCCTTGGTAGCCAGCATTCTTCCACCTCTTTTACAAGGAGAATATGTTAAAAGTGAGGAGATGAATAAACATAAGGAGGGGCAGTAATAATCACAGTTTTGTTGTAGCAGTTGCAGAGAGGCTGGTGAAAAATGGGATGTGCCCTAGCCGAGTGGCTCAGTTGTTTTGGAGCATCGTCCTGTACACTGAAAGGTTGTGGGTTCAATTCCCGGTCAGGACACATAGCTAGGTTGCGGGTTCCATCTCTGGCCCATGTGCATGTGATCCCCGGTCTGGGTGCTTACGGGAGGCAAGCAGTTGATGTTTCTCTCTCACATCAATATCTCTGTCTCTGTCTCTGTCTCCCTCTCCTTCCCACCCTCTCTCTTCAGAAACAATGGAAAAAATGTTCTCAGGTGATGATGTAAAAAAGAAAGGATGTGGTTAGCTTTATGGAATTAGAGGTTAAGTCACGGTTCAGGAATTTTTGGTTTGCAACGTGAGGGAAGGCAAAGAAGAGCAGAAACATGCAGAAATGACCAAAAGACCTGGAATATTTTAAAGAAAGAACGGGCCCTGTTGCTACTTGTAAAAATTGATGTCCCACCAACTCATGGTCTTTAGAGATGATCAAAAGGACTCTCAGTATGACATGCTTTTGTAGTTGTCTTTGCAGCCATCAAAATTTACTGTCGTTGCTTTTTCCATTTTTTGTTCTGTGCAGGTTAAAGCCGAGCCAGCTAAAATAGAAGCTTTCCGAGCCTCACTTTCCAAGCTAGGGGATGTCTATGTCAACGATGCGTTTGGCACTGCTCACCGAGCCCACAGGTACCAAGAGTCTTGTTTGATGTTGAGCTGGGCGCAGAAGGCTTCTCTTTATCAAGCAGGCCAAGCTCTGGGTTGCTTTTTAGAAATTTCTGTATTACAGCGTGGTCCTGTTGACCTCTAACTCTAGTTGGAGCTACCAGTTCATTCAACCGTGGCTCTTGTTGAGTGTCTCTGATCCAAAGAGGAAATAAATAAAAGTAAAACCTGAGAATTGTGGAGCTTTTGGTTGAGCTGCCGTAAGTGGCCGCTCTTCCTCAGTTGGGATATTGCGTGTAACGCTCATCCTCTGTGAATGCTGTGGAATCAGTCTGACGCTGTCAGTAGGAAGCAAATTGAGGAATCCTCTCGTCATCAATTGGCTGATTATTTATTGGGGTTGAACCCTTGTCCTGGAGACTACTAATAATTGGGTCCGTTACTATCTATGTGAGGTCATTGCTTTTCGTTAGTTCCCCTGGACACTGCACTGGTGGGTCAGAATGTTTACCTTGCACCTAAGTATTTTTGTGGCAGTTTCGGGATGAAAATCATACTCTCTGAAGACACACCGTGAAGGTATTTCAGTGCTAAGGAGACGACGGTCTCTAGGATTGGGAGAATTGGTACATGATTCGAATGTCTCTGGTCTTTTCTAGCTCCATGGTGGGAGTCAATCTGCCCCAGAAAGCTGGAGGGTTTTTGATGAAGAAGGAGCTGAACTACTTTGCCAAGGCCCTGGAAAGCCCGGAGCGACCCTTCCTGGCCATCCTGGGCGGGTATGAAGAACTCTTCACAGTTATGCTTTCTGTAGTGTGTTTGCCCGCAGGAGGCCGTAACGTGGGTGCTTCGTTGTCAGACAGCACAATCACACTGGGTAACAGGAGAATTTAGTGAAGGGGCTACCTCCAAAAGTGTAGGTGGCTTTTAGGGAAACTCAAAAGGGACACTTTGGTAATCTGGCGTTGGCAACAGCTGTCACCATCCCCAGGCCTGCAGGGGCAAAGGGAGGAGGGAATGGTTACGAGAATCTAGAGAGGGTGGTAGTGTGGAGAGGGCTCTCTGGTAGGAACTGTAGCCTTTGCTCAAAGGACATCGGGGCAGTCATCTGGCAGGGAGGGAACAGGGACATAAATGTTCTGATGTCCCTTCAGTTTCCTCCTGACGTACTACCCCCCGCCCCCCCCTCCCCAGTTGGCTACAACCCAGCTGGAAGCCACAGGGCAAGGGAGTCCCTTGATGAAGTCCATGCAGGTCAACTTCCTGGGACAGAATAGGGCCGAGGAGGAATAAAAGGTGGTTCTGCGGGGAACAGTGGGAAACTCCCACCTTAGGTGCTCATCCCACAGTGTTTGAAGCATTTGAGGCTTTCACATACATTCAGTCTGACAAGGGACAACTAGGAGAATCTCCTCATTTGTGTTTATTTAATTTTTTAAAAGATTTTATTTATTTACTTTTAGATGAGATGGGAGGGAGAAAGAGGGAGAGAAACATCAGTGCGGGAGAAAGACATCAATTGTATGCCTCTCACGCGCCCCCTACTGGGGACCTGGCCTACAACCCAGGCATGTGCCCTGACTGGGAATTGAACTGGCGACCCTCTGGTTTGCAGGCTGGCACTCAATCCACTGAGCCACACCAGCCAGGGCTCATTTGTGTTTAATATATCATCTAGAACTCATTTCTCCAGATCATGTACCATTTTATATCTTCTATTTGAAAGGTATCATGTGGATAATAATTGTGGGTCAGGAAGCTAGCAGGATACACTTTAGGCGATAGAGTACGGACAGGGACCTGGTACTGGTTGGAAAAGACAACTTCCTATCACTTGCTTTGGCTCTGTAGGTAGCTGCCTCTTTGTGACTGGATGCCTCGGACCCTTCTGTGAGCAGGGCTTTTCCCCCATGGGAATGAACACACTCAGCATTCCCCTCTGAAAGCCGACTCTGGACTTGGGTGTCAATTTCCCGGAGCATAGTTGCTCTCCAGGCTTCATGAGCCCAGTTTCAGGGTCCTAAAAATAATTCAGTCAGGGACAAGTTATCTGTGTCCTGGGAGCATTGCCCCTCTTATGCACTGGGTTATAAAGGTCAGATTGATCTTTGCTTCCCTGGAGATGAGGATTTAAGCCCTCTGATCTTTGTTCTCCAACCTTCTGTAGACCTGGAATATGGGAGTGAGTGCCACCTAGTGGTCATGATTAGGTTTTAGCGCAGCCTGAAATAGCTGTTTTGGGGAAGTTTGCCACCTTTCTTGCAGTGTAGTCTTCACTAACGATTTGGGGGAAATGTTTGCATTTTTATTAAAAAACTTTGTTGTGGAAGCACTCAGACATGCACAGAACTTGAGAGAATAGTATAATAAACCCCTGGGTACCTGTCACTCTGCTTCAACAATTTTTGACATTTTTGCCAATCTGGTTTCATCTATCATCTAATACTTTGTTATCAGGAGTTATTTTAAAGTAAGCCTTAGATATCATATAATACTTATGTATACATCTCATCACTGAAAAGACAATTTCTTTTAAATAACCGCCTAATACAATTTAATAATTTTATCTCATTATACATTACTACTAATGTGTTCAGAAGTTACTGATCATCTCAGAAATGTCTTTTTATAGTTTGTTTGAATGAGGATCCAGAAGAAGTCCATGCATTGCCTTTGGTTGTTTGGTATCTTTTATTCTGTAATAGTCCCCTGTCCTTTAGTACTTTTATGCCATTGATTTATGGAAGAAGTAGGGAATTGGAGCTATGGGATATCCTACATTGTATAGAAGAGGTTGAGTCTCTTTACTCTTTCTTACTTGTTTTATCCCCGCTCTATCACTCCCCTTCCCCTCCCCATATAATAGTCACTCCATTCTTGATATATAGAAATGTGTGTGGAAAGCAAAGTTTTATGTGACAGATTTTAAAGGTTGTGTTTCAAGTGGATTTGTTTCTCTAGTTGAGATTTTTTTTGTCTTTCACAGGAAGGTGAAGGGAAGTCTGTATTTCCCTCTATTAGAATATAAGCTCCAAAGCAGAGGGATCTCTGGTTTTGCCAACTGGTTGTTCTTAGAGACCTAAAACAGTGCTTGGCACGTAGTAGGTGCTCATAAATACATTGAATCTTATGGTCCAATAGAATAATGAATGCCATAAAGTGAATGTTCCACTCACTGAGAATAGACTTAAGAGTGTGGGTATCTTTTTATTTTTCCTCTGTATGTATTCAGTTGGTATACGAGGTCTGTCCAGAAGGTATCCAGCCACGTAATATGAAAAACAGGCATTCATTGAAGAGACACTGTACATAGGACAATGACACCTCAGCCCCCTTCAAAGTAGGCACCTTGGGACCTCACACAGTTCTCCCAATTGTCATCAGCTGCCCCATCATATTTTCCTGAATCTCATCAATGGTTTGAAATCTCTTCCCCTTCAAAGGTGATTTTAGTTTTGGGAAAAGCCAGATGTCACAGGGCACCAAATCTGGGCTGTAGGGAGGCTGACTCACCTGGGTGATTTGATGCTTCACCAAAAAACTTCATGAGACGTGATGCATGAGCTGGTGCATTGTTTTGATGAAGCTGCCAATCACCAGTTGCCCATAGCTGTGGCCTTCTGAATCATCCCAATAGTTTCCATGGAGGAATGTTCAAGCTTAACGCAAAATTTGATGCAGATTCGTTGCTTCACTGGCTCAGTCATTTTGAATCTGATGGCCACACAGTACACATGCTCATTCAGCAGCGTCTACCGCCCCCACTGACTAGTACAGTGGAGTTGTCATTATTCATGCATGTGCATTACAGTCCACTCTCCTTGGCTGCCAGGTTACATCGACGCTGTGCAAACTGTTCTCATTATATTAATAGTGGCTGGACTTTTTCCGGACAGTCCTCATATAATCTGATCCTTACTTTAGAGTTAAGACACTTCTGAGTGAGCTCTGGGAATCCCACAGTTAGCAATCTTGCTCAGGCATAATTAATCTCGACTGTTTTGGAGGGGGGGGAAGAGGCAGAATAGACCAATTTGGAAATCATGGTTCCTTTAGATGATAGTAGGTCTTCTTAGCTCTTTGTGAGCTAACTGGATTTCTTAGTAATGAACTGGCCTTTGGGGTTAGAGAAACATAGGCAGATTTATTTAGCCAATGCTTTTGTCACTTTGTGGGACATTTTGCTGTTTCTGTGCCTCGATATCCCCTTGTTCTTGTGGTGATGATTCTCGCTTTCCCTTCTAGAGCTAAAGTTGCAGACAAGATCCAGCTGATCAATAACATGTTGGACAAAGTCAACGAGATGATCATTGGTGGTGGAATGGCTTTTACCTTCCTTAAGGTGCTCAACAACATGGAGGTAGGAACGCAGTCCCACGTGGATGTGAAACGGCTCTTGATGAGAGAGAGAAATTGATTTAAATTTTAAAAGAAAACCAGCTTTTAGTGTGAGCCGTAAAAACTCCCATTTTTATTCATTTTGACAAGTTGTTTGCCCTTTGGCTTGGAATTATTCCTTTATGTTGTATTGTTGTGAGATAATCACGTTCTTAGTGTAGAGGCTGATCTCCATCATCCTGGTCCCCTGTGTAGATTGGCACTTCTCTGTTTGATGAAGAGGGAGCCAAGATCGTCAAAGATCTGATGTCCAAAGCTGAGAAGAACGGTGTGAAGATTACCTTGCCGGTTGACTTCGTCACTGCTGACAAGTTTGATGAGAATGCGAAGACTGGCCAAGCCACTGTGGCCTCTGGCATAACTGCTGGCTGGATGGTGAGTCACTTGGGTGCTTGGTAGTGTGAGTGAACCAAAATATTTGGGTATCATTCATTCAACCAACCAAAAAGCATTTTAAAAGAATCTCTACAGGATGGGGGGAAAGCAGTGGTATCAGATCACTGTTGCCTTCGTAAGTAATGTGGGTACTACCATTGTTTTGGTTTCTTCATCTATTTATTGTTTATTACGTATTTAACTATGTGCTGTGGAGGTGCTGTGTACATTCTTGGTTTGAGCCGTTCTGTATTATGTTGCTACCTGGAAAACTGTAAGAAATGTTTCTTCTGCCCTGGATGATACAGCTCAGTGGACTAGGTGCTGGCCTGCAAACCAAAGGGCTGCTGGTTCGATTCCCAGGCAGAGCACATGCATGGGTTGCAGGCCAGGCCCCCAGTAGGGGGCACGCAAGAGGCAACTACCGATTGATGTTTCTCTCCCTCTTTCTCCATCCCTTCCCCTCTGTAAAACTAAATAAGATCTTTTTTTAAAAAAGATCTTTCTCCTATGAAAAAACATAAAGGTAGTAAAAGTATAGTGATTACAAACAGGGAGAAGTGTGTGTGTGTGTATATATATATGTGACTAATTTAGTTGATTGTAGTGTTCTCAATTTTAAGAGCTATGTAAAATACTAAGTAGGTGAAGGCTTTGAATCTACACAAGTGATAACATACTTTCAATGTACTCCTAATATTAATATAACTGTGGTGACCCTTTTTCCTGAAACAATTTGAGTTACATGATTTGACATCCCAAGCTCTATTATAGCATGTTGATATGCTAGTTTGCCTAGTCATTTTCTTTCATGGGGCATGTAGGTTTTATTTAGTTCAGTGTTTCTCAAAGTGTGGTCCCAACAACAACAGCATCAGCACCATTTTGGAATTCATTAATAAAAAATCGCCAGTTCCAGGGCCCAGACCTCCTGAATGGGAAACTCTGGGGGTGGAGCCCAGCAGTTACACTTGGACAAGCCCCGCTGGTGATTCTGATGCTCAGAAAGTTTGCGAAGCGCTGATTTGTTCAGTGTTTCTCAACATTGAACACTCGACACTATTGCTTTCTCTGATGGTTCTCGCTTTGTTGTGGAGGGCTGTTGTGGTGTTATAGGATGTTTTAGGCATCTCTGGCTGGGTGCCAGCAGCACCCCCCACCCTCACCCCTATTGTGACAGCCAGAAATGTCTACAGATGTTGCCGCATATCCCCTGGAGAGGGGCAGAACTGACCCTGGTTGAAAACCACCAGTCTCTACTTCATAATAATAGTGTGGCTAAAAATGTGTTTATCAAAGAACTTTTGCGCTTCTCCCTTAGACTTGGTCTTCCATAAGGGGCATGAACAGGTTTATAATTTTAAAAGACTGAAGGGTATCTCGGTTTTAGAAGACACTCTGGTGTTTATTTAGCCTTGAGTTTCAGTCTTGGTGCAGGTGGCGGAGGTTTGCTCCTCTAAGTAGCTTTTCTTGGTGGCTCATCCTCTCTGCTAACTAACTGTATGCCACAGGGCTTGGACTGTGGGCCTGAGAGCAGCAAGAAGTACGCCGAGGCTGTCGCTAGGGCCAAGCAGATTGTGTGGAACGGACCTGTGGGCGTATTTGAATGGGAAGCTTTTGCCCGAGGGACCAAAGCCCTCATGGACGAGGTGGTGAAAGCCACTGCCAGGGGCTGCATCACCATCATAGGTAAGTGGTCCTCTATGAGCCTAATACATGTGAGTCGGCAGAGCTCTAGTCAGAGGAAAGTAGGAGGGAGATGGGCACGTCTTCCTAGGTTTATTGGCACTGGGTGTGTCTTGAGCTAAACAGGTATATAATTCATGGGGGAGGTTCTTCACGGGATGGAGTTGGGGATTCATCGGCTTCTGTTTGGGCTTGAGAGTGTACTGCCCTGAAGTTTTGGTGCCGACCCTTTTTTTCCCCTTCTTCCCCATTTTTACTTGGCTTTCATTCGACAGGTGGTGGAGACACTGCCACTTGCTGCGCCAAATGGAACACGGAGGACAAAGTCAGCCATGTCAGCACCGGGGGTGGTGCCAGTTTGGAGCTCCTGGAAGGTGAGGTTCTTCCATGTGTTTTGGCCTCTTTGGGGGAAGGATGGGGATTATGTAGCGAGAGGAGGGTAGTGGACTGGAGGTAGTAGTAGGCAGTGTTGTCATTAGCAGTCACTTTTAGCTGGGCAACACAAATGGAGGAACTTCAAATAAAGCTAAAGCTCCTGGCATCCGGCTGAAGTGGGGAGGGGCCCATAGGAAGACTTCTTCTCAAAGACGTTATGCTCCAATAGACCTGGGACCCAAAATGTAAAAGGGTCCCAACTCCTGGCCATAAATGCTAAAGAAGAGCCGACATGTTATTGGGGAAAATAGAAGGTGACAGATCTGGCTTAGTGGACCCTATTACAGTAACACTGTCTCTGTGTGTGTGCTCTCTCAAAACCAGGTAAAGTCCTTCCTGGGGTGGATGCTCTCAGCAATGTCTAGTACTTCTCCGTCTTTTGGTTCCTGTGCGCATCCTCTAACTGCGCTTAGTGCTTTCCACATCTTGGTATTAGCTACAGTCTTCCCCCGCTGGCAAGATTCAGCTAGTGGCCAAGAGATGCAGCCCAGGAACACGTAACATAGCAGCACAGCAGCAGCACAGCAGCTCAGCAGCTCGCCCTCACTGCACCGTGGATCTGACTACATTCTTCAGGGTCCCATCTGCATTTCCTAGTGGCTACACTGTTGTGCACACTAGAGCGCATATATTTATATTTTGCCTGTTAACCTGTTAGCTTAATTTCTCTTCTTAGAGTAACTTACTCTGATTAGCATTGTCATTGTTTTGCTGTTCGGCATGAAAACAAGATAAAATTCCAGTTGTAAGGAGGGAGGAACAGGAAGTTGGAAATCTATTAAATAAATAATAAAAGTATTCATTGAAACTGGGGTTATTTTTTCCTCGCCGTACTTTCTTAGTTTGGGTGAGAACAGACTCTTAAAAGGATCAAATCCAACTACATTGCTGAATGGCAGAAATGGCGCCGCAGCGACAGGGAGGTGGGGGGGTTAGAACATCGTCTACTCTCTTATCGAGGTCCTACTTTATGCCCGACATTGTGATAGATACTTTAAGTTTTATTGTTACCTTTTACACATGAATATAATTTAAAAAGTCAAGGCTTGTAACAAAAAATAGGCCTCATCCCATTCCTCCCACTTGTGATTCCCATTCCCCACAAGGGACCACTTGTAACTTAGCCTTTTTCTGGCATTTCCCTCCGCCATGTTTCTAAGTAACATGCTTATGTTGTTAAATTCTTGATTTTTTTAAGTTATCTATTTCTTACATGGGATGATTTAGCTCTCTTATAGCCTCTTCCACAATACTACCCATTCTTCATTCTCCCAACGCAGTTTTCTCATAATTCCAGATTAGATTACATTGTGATTGTAAACACTATTCACAGCTGATCTATGTATGTCATAAGCTACGATTACATATACTTACGTACCTTTTTGTAAAATTTCTTGGGCTGGCATTGGTTATTAAGATCATATAGGTTTCAACTGAACATTTTTGGAATAAATCATCTGTATATTGTCCTGTGTACCCGCCACCCAAAGTCAAATCATCTCCCGTTACCAAATATTTACCCCTTTACCACCCCATCCCTGCTTCCCTCTGGCAACCACCCTATTGTTTGTGTCCATGAGTCTCAGTGTTATGTCCCACATGAGTGAAATCATGGTCCCTGGTTGGTTGTCTGACTTCACTTAGCATGGTATTCTCAAGGTCCATCCATGTGGTCACAAATGACAGTATTTCACTTTTTCTTACGAATGAATAGTATTCCATTGTATATGCGTACCACATCTTCAGCCAATCATCTATCGGAGGACACTTTGCTTCTCTCCGTCTTAGCCACGGTGAAGAGGGCTGCATGGAACACGGGTGCATATATATGTCTTTGAAAATATTTTTTAAACAAACTTTTGGGTACATACCCAGAAGAATTTGCTGGGTTATGTGGTAACTATTAATTTTTTGAGGAACCTCCATACTGTTTCCATAGTGGCTGTACCAGTGTACATTCCCACCAGCAGGGAATGTGGTTCCTTTTTCTCCACAACCTCTCCAACACGTGTTACTACTTGCCTTCTTGAGAATAGCCCTTCTAATGTGTGAGGTGGTATCTCATTGTGATTTTGATTTGCATTTCCCTAATAGCTAGTGAAGCTGTGAATATATTTTCATATATCTGTTTGCCATTTGTCTTCTTGGGAGAGGCGTCTATTCAGGTCCTCTGCCCATTTTTTAATTGGATTGTTTGTTTGGTGTTGAGTTCTTTATATACTTTGGATATGAACCCCTTGTAGGAGCTGTGTACAAATGCCATCTCCCATTTGGTTGGTTGCCTTTTTGTTGGCTTTTTTTTTTTTTTTTGCTCTGCATAAGGTTTTTAGATTGATATAGTCCCATTCATTTATTTTTATCTTCCCTTGCCTTTGATGGCAAATTCATAAAATGTTCTCTAAGCCTACAGTTCATAATTTAGTATCTATTTTTCTATGTAATTGTTCCAAATCTTATATTTAGGTCTTTGATCCATTTTGAATTAATTTTTGTATATGGGGACAAAGTGTAATCCAGTTTCATTCTTTTGCATGTGGCTTTCCAATTTTCCCAGTACCATTTTATTTATTTTTACTGTTGACACTATCACAGATACCCCCATTCCACCCCTCTGGTCCCCCAGGTACTCAGTACCTGCCCCCACCCCCCACCCTGCCCAGCCACCCCCACATTGTTGTCTGTGTCCATGGGCCATGCATATGTGCACATATGTCCTTTGGCTAATCTCTTACAATCTCCTCACCCTCTCCCCTCTGAGATGTCAGTAAGTTCCGAGTGTCCATGCCTCTGGTTTGGTTTTGTTCATCAGTTTATTTTGTTCATTAGAGTCCACATATGAGTGAGGTCATTGGTGTTTGTCTTTCTCTGACTGGCTCATTACACTTAGCATAATGCTGTGCAGGTCCGTCCATGTTGTTGCAAAGAGTAAGATTTCCTTAATTATGGCTGAATAGTATTCCATTGTGTAAATGTATCACATCTTTTTTATTCGCTCATCTACTGATAGGCACTTACTTGCTAAGATCTGGAAACCTCCCTGCACCATTTATTGAAGAAGCTTTCTTTTCTCCATTGTGTGTTTTTGGCTCCCTTGTCAAAAACGATCTGTCCATATACATTTGGTTTTATTTGTGGGCTTTTGACTCTGTTCCATTGGTCTGTGTTTTTCTGCCAATACCATGCTATTTTGATTATTGTAGCTCTGTAGTATAATTTGAAGTCTGTGATACCTCTGGCTTAGTTTTTTTTTTCTTTTTCAGGATTGCTCTGGCTATTTGGGGTCTTTTGTGGTTCCATACAAATCTGATGGCTTTTTTGTTTTATTTTTTAAAAAAAATGACATTGGGCCCTGGCTGGTGTGGTTCAGTGGACTGAGTGCCAGCCTGTGAACCAAAGGGTCGCTGGTTCGATTCCCATTCTAGGGCACATACCTAGGTTGCAGGCCAGGTCCCCAGTAGGGGGCGTGCGAGAGGTAACCACACATTGATGTTTCCCCCTCTCCTTCCCTTCCTCCCTGTGTCTAAAAACAAATAAAATCTTTTAAAAAAGATAGCATTTATGTTCTGAAGAAATTTACAACCTATCTAGGAGGATAATTTATGAGCATTTTAAGTAGAATAGTGCAAGGATGTGCTTCCTGATTTAATATAGAATTATGAATTACTGATACATGACATGCTTAGGTTTAAGTGTAGCACATTTACTTTTAAACCGTAGATAATATGAGCATGCCTGCACACAGAAAAGATTATAGTCGTCGCGTCCTACACTAATTCAGTCTCTGGCTCAGTGTTTTCTGCATCCCTTCTTTTTCTTATGTCCAAACCTTCCCTGTGGCACATGATAAGAAAGTTAAAAAGTGGTACAGAATGAGAGGACTCCTTTGTAACTCAGTCCCCTCGCTGCGCGTTTCCTACCTTAGAAACAATCTAAGACTGGTTTCCTTCAAGCTGGAGCTACTTAATGCGTATAAGAAGCATATGCGTGTGTGTACTACGTATATATTTAAAACTATATTATAGGGAACCGTTCCACGTAGCATGGTGAATGTAGCCCAGCCCAATTTGGAAAACTGAAGGACAGCAAGTTGGCACCCAGGAGCCAAGCCCACGGATCGGTTTTCCCGTGGGGAATCAGGCCTGCGTTTGTACCTAGGCTGCTTTGAGGCTGCCTCTTCGCCCGCAGTTCCAAAGGTCCTTCTGGAGAGTAAACAAGCATACCCTCTTTCCCAAGTTAATAGTTCAACTGGGGCTTCCCATTTTCCTTCCCCCAGTGGGTCTTTGTATAAGAACAAGGAGTGTGGGAATGCAGGCCTGTTTTGCACAAGGTGTTTGTCTGTGGGTGACTTTAAATTGTCATCACAATTCAAAAAATGGTACGTATATATTGCCAGCATGGTTAAAATCCTGGGGGATGTTTCCTGACTCCGCCTGTTTTGTTTGTTTAATGTTTTAAAGGTTTGGTGAGCTCTCTCAACAATTGCTTGACCTGTAGGATTATAGGGGATACCTGTTTTATGCCGAATTCCCCATTTCTCTAAGAAAGCCTGAGTGGTTTGTGTAATATATCGCAGGCCATTATTAGTCTTGATTTCTTGTGGATGCCCTAAGTGGCTGAAGGCCTCCAGCTCTAACATTCTCTGCTGATTGCCCAGTGAGGGGAGGGGCCTGTGGAGCACCTGGGTTAGTGTCTGCTTGGAAAGACAGGTCCCTGCTGTTTCTGCAAGCTGCAGTGAGTTTGAGCAGCGAGTTCATTACCTTATTGTTCTCAGGACCTGGTCGTTCCTAGGTCTAGAATGTGCAGTGTTTCAAAGACTTAGATGCTTACTATTCCTCTTATTTCCCTTCCACGTCCACTTCCCACACCACACAGGAATGTGGTATTTTTTTCCTTTATTCCTTCTTACCCTTCTTCACAATCCTATACTTTCCTTTCCTTCAAAATCTTAATTCCTTCCTTACAGACATCTACGACTTACTTGAACTTTCTACAACATACATAATCCACATATTCCAAAATAAGCATAAGTCTTAAAACTTAAGCCTGATTAGATTGCCAAATGTTTGACTTAAGGAGTATATTATGAAACGAATAGGGGGTTAGTGAGTAACATCTGTTTGCCAAGTTATTTGAGGTTGCAACTCTCTGGGGTTAACACCTAGAGTAAGGGGATTTGCATTCCCCAGAGTGAGGAGGTCCCTGCCCCAGATATTAAATCGGGTGAGAAGGACGTAAGGCTGAATTCGTGCAACTTGCCCATTTGGACCAATGCATTTAAGAGACCACACACCTTTTTGGGGTTGAGAAATGCCCCCTATTCCAGTTATAGAAATGTAAACAAAATAGAAATCCCTTTTTCAAAACTAAGCATGCTGGGGCCTCTGAAAGCACGGGGGCTGTTTGTCCCTTATCTCAGGGATGACCTGGCTGGAACTCCCCTTCAGACGTCCGGTCTGCACCGGTTCTAAGTCTAAGCTGCCTCAATTCAGGGTGAGGGAGTTTCAGCAAAAAGCAAGCCTCAAAGCAGCCTAGGTACAATGCAGGCCTGATTCCCCATGGGAAAACCGATCCGTGGGCTCGGCTCCTGTGTGCTGACTAGCTCCCTGTTGGTTTTCCGAGTCGGGCTGGGCTACATTCCGCATGCCATGCAGAACGGTCCCCTATACTATATGGTGGCATATTAAACACAACTTTTTTTGTGCTACTCTGATAGTGTTTTCTTCCTTTACTATTGAGTACTTCCCTTCACTCTGGACTCCTTAGACCAGTGTGAACTATAGCTTCCATTCCCCGGCACGGTGGCTGCATTCCTATACTCAGATCAAAGGTGCTTGTCTCCTCCTTGTAGAAGGAATGTCCTCACCGCAGTCACCGTCAGTACATTTTTTAAAAAGTTCCACCTGGAAACTGGAGGACATGTAATTTGCATCTGAAAGGGCAAACCACTGACTGGCTGGCTGACGCAGTAAGAGAACGAACACTCACGTACACGGACAAATTCCCATGAAAGATAGAGCACAGCATGCCATGTTTTTAACAGACTTAAACGTATATTCTTTCGTTTTTGTTTCACTATGAGTCCTTTGTTGATTCTAAATAAAAGCAAGCAATTCCCTGATTTATAATTAATTCATCTATTTAACATATGTTAATTGCTTTTTGGACCTCAGGATTAGTGGGCCTTGTTCATCTTCTTTGAGTCTCTGAAGTCAGAAAGGAAAGATAAATGATAAACATCAAGTTTTATTAATAATCTTGGAAGACACATTAACAATTCCTTAGTTATACAGCATTTTACAGTCTCAAAAGAACTTTCACATACACCCGTTCAACCCTCACAACATCCCTGTGAGGTAGGCGGGGTCGGTGTTACTTTGCTATTCCTAGTAAGGAGAACAAGGCTCAGAGGTGAAGTAAGGTCACACAGTTGGTAGATGATGGAGCCAGGGCTACAACCTAGGCCTTGTGACATGCTGCCTCCCTGAGAACATTCAAGTAATGACATCCTACACTATAAATAATGAACATTTCTCTCCTGTGATGCTGATCAGATCTGTTTGTGTAAGTTTACCGCCTTTTCCTAACACCCCCAAACACTCTACCTAGGATGAGACATTTCTTCTGTTACTGGACTGTTTTTCTCAGATGTATTAAGCACCATCCTAAGATGAAATTTACTTGTGTTTTAAATTTGGAGCATCTTCAAATATGAAAATTAATCTTAGAAAATTCTGCAAAAGTACTCCTATGTTGAATAGGTTAAAATTAAACAAAAACTGCACAAACCTGCTTATGTTTTTGAAAGCTTTGAAATCATTCCCAATACGGTGTTTATAGATGGGTTTCCACTGGGGGCCCTAGGTAGAGGGCATCTACTAAGTGCAATTCGCGTCACACTACTGAGTTTTTGTAGTTTTTCCTTCTAGAGGAAGGAAAACCAGTAGAAAACTTTCAGGTGTGACCCCATCTTAAGTGTGACACCCTCAGCAACCAGCTAGAAAATTGATCTGAGTTATACCAATAGGAGGAGGGTTCAAGCAGTAATGATCGAAGCCTATCTGTGCGTGGTAAGAAGGAAAAAAACTCTTGCTCTTTAGTGGTTTTGCCTCGGTCTAGTGCAAATATACTTATCAAGGCAGATTTTAAGCGACAGTGTCACCTATGTGAGGTTTCAAAGTGTGAAATATGGTGGGGTTATCAGCTGGGAATATAAGACTGAAACTGAATGTAACTGACCCAAAACTACCTGTCAAAAGCAGAATGGGCACAAAAAACAAGGGATAAAATTCAAAATGCTCTGGAAAAATGGAAACATTCAGGGTAAAGTGAACTGTAGAACAGCAGGCATATCAAGTAGGTTTTAAAAATATAAAAGTGATGCTAAAGTGTATTAGAGGAATGATATTTTTAAAATTCCAGTTTTGGCCTTTTAAAATTTAAGAGCAATGGACAAAAACTCAAGCTTATGGGGAGGAGATGGTGCAGAAAGTGTATGGGGTTGAGGAGGTAGGAGGTTAGGAAATGCCAAAAAACAACATAAGTACATCAAAATTGGATTTAGAATCCTTCTAAATCTATCCTCTCCAAAAATGTCTTCTAAATCGAGAGATTTGGTTTAAAAAGCTGGTGACAAGAAAAGTGACTATTTTACCTTGCCAAAGAAAGAAGTATTTCAATGCAGATTAGAAATTATGCTTTTAAAGATTAGTCCACTGATCAGGCTGCAGAGACTGAAACGTACATGCTGTCAGTGACACATGGCAGAAAACTGCTTCCAAAAACAGAGCTGCCACAGCAGGACTGGACATTAGTGACACTGTTAAGAAACAAGTGCTTAATTTCTTCTACTTGAAGCCTAATGAAAAAACATTGGCAGCCTTACTCAAGAAATCTAACGGTTTACAGGAATATGAAAAATATTGCGGCTACCTTTAAGTTTTCTAAGATGAAACTTGAGATCTAGAACGTTCTAGTTCAGTATATTGGGCTCAAAACCAACTACGCATCTGAAGTGCATCTAGACTGTATTCCTTACACATTATCATTATCATCATCTTCATGTTTTCTCTTCAATGGGTTTGATTCATTGGCCGCTTTCTGTGATGAAACCATGTTGGCGGTAATAAGAATATTTTTGGGCCCAATCACTGAAGGATTAACCAGAGCATTTGGAACTGCAGTTGTTGCAGGAACTGTAAACAGAGGAGAAACACCCCCAAGGTATGAATTACCCAGGATCAGAAATATATGGTAAAAATTATTCAACAGAGCTGACTGACCATAATTAATGATTTCAAGAGCAGGAAGTACAACTACATCACAGAAGAAATTTGTGTATTATGCTGCATTAAAAATTGAATTAAATTTTTGAATACTCAAATTAGTATCTAGGATAAGGTTAAAGGAGTTCTGTCAGCTTTTTTTTTTTTTAACTTAACCACCTAAAATTTTACTTAGTACTTAGTCATGGGAAGCAGCGCACTCTGAAGGCACACTTATGTTCAGGTAAGGAGTCCCGCTTCCCTTACAGGCCGATATTTTATACAAGCAGTTTACCGTGTGTGGTTCCGTTTCAGATGTGAACCTAAACACGTGGCCCCAGGTGCTTTTCCCTGAAGATGCCTTAGATTTGTGGGCCCTAACTTAGTTTCGTTCAGTGTTTTTTGAGAATCTGATGATCACACTATATACTCTCCCTCCCCCCAAATGGTACGTATATTTAAAATTTGATACAATTTTAGTGGGCTCATAGACCCCCCCTCTGAAGATTTGCAGCATTACTGCCACCTTCCTGTTATGATATTAAAACAATTTAACTCTTGCTACAGGAACACAAACTGTTCTATAATCACATGTTACTCAGAGATTTGAACTCAGAAAAAGTATTTTAAAAGAACCACTTACACCATTATCTCCCCCCACCCCCGTATATGACGTTACCTGGTTTGACAGGTGTGGGCTGAGAAGGTGGAACCGTAAATCTTTGGCTTGTCACTGACACGGGAGGTGCAACTTTATTTGGGACAGACACTGATTGTGGGGTTGCTGTAGTTGTAATTAACAGACCGTATTAGTTAGGTGACTTATTATACAGGTTCACATTCTGCCCTCCTTAGCTTACCAGAAACTACCTTCAAAGCACAGGAAACTAATAAAAGGTGAGAAAAAAATCATTAGAAATATAAGAGTGAAGTCGATTTAAAAGTGTTTATAAGCTTTTAGATGCTAAAAGTTTAGGACAGTATACTGGTAAAGCATGTAGGCTGGCCCTGGCTGGGCGGCTCGGCGGGTTGGAGAGCCATCCTGTGCACCAAGGAAAAGTCTGTGGGTTTGAACCCCAGTCAGAGCGGGTGCGGGAGGCAACTGACTAATGTTTCTCTCTCTCTAAAAAAAATTAATATACATATTTTTGGGTGAGGATTAAAAAAAAAAGAATATAGGCCCTGGAGCCTACCTGGTGTTCAAATTCAGGGTTTTATCATCTACTAGCTGAGTGTCCTTGGGCCAGTTCTTTAATCTTTTTGTACCTCTGTTTTCTCATCTGTCAAATGGGGACAACAGTACCTATTTCATAGGATTCTTGTGAGAATTAAACAAAAAAATCCATCCATGGAAAGCTCTTCAAACAGCTGCTGGCACTGAATTTTAGTGACAGGAAGTCATAAAGGTAAGCGTTGAAATAAGCTAGCAGAATGAAGACCCAAGTTTTCTATCAATTATGCTACGTGGCACTTTTAATCTTTGTCACTTGTGAGAATTAGATGATGTCCACATGCCCATGAAGCTAAATCAACACGTGTCTAACGAAAGCCGACCAAATACAGCCGACAGGGGTCCCCAGTGGGCACAACGATGTTTTTTTCTATATCTAGATTTTTCTTTTTTTCAACAGAAAGGGATCTTGGAGATAAAACTAGTCCAAGCCCCCCTCATTTTAATTCTACCCTTTATTCCAAGGTAAAATTCAAATACCACCACCGTTTTATAAAATGTTTGACTTGTTCCTAAGTCGTTGCCTACCTCTGAAATTCCCTTAACCCGATGTAGGAGCCTTAGTAGTAGTGTCTTATATTATTCACTAAATTATAAGGTTTAGCGAGTGTTTTTTATTCTTGTGACCACATGTCTTTTGTGCCTTGCTTCTAACAGGCACTCAAGGAACATTTGCTTAATGAATGAATTTTTCAAGACTCAGCATGTACACCGATGTCACAGCTCCCTCAAAAAAAATGCATTTTTGGAAAACATGTATGTTCCTAGTTTTTCCTTTGGGGATGCAGGCTTTCCATACACCCCCTCCCCCTGGAACCAGCAGTCTGCCCAGAGATAGAGTTACTGAAACAACAACAACAACAAAACAACAAAAAAACCCCAAACCCTAAAACTATCATTGAAAAAACCCTACGACCCTACAACTGTCCTCCTCACCAGGTACAAAGGAGAAGAAAGCCTAACCAGGGGAAGGAAGCCCAAAGGTCCTCGGGGAATCTTGGTCTCTAATGCTTTCTTTCCCAAACCCGGAAGTGAGACTTTAATATATCTCCATCCCTAGGCAAGTTTTCTCACGTATTAAGGAGTGCTCCAAAGAATCCGGCGAAGCTTAATGAAGCAATCGACATAAGTACTTTATTTGGTCAAGGAAATTCATGGTAGGTAGTTGTTTTCCTGGCCATTACTTATAAGGAATTGTTATCATTTAGGTAAGTATGCAGTTGAGACTTTAAAATCCAACAGGGTAGATGCTTAGGTCTTCCGCATTATAAAACTCAGTGAAAAAAATTTTAAAGTTAAAAACTCTACCTTTAATAGTTTTTGGCAGCTCCCTCAACTACGGATTTAAGAATATCTAAAACGTACAATAACCAACTAGGAACACACTACTGATCTCAGCAAAAACACTGAGAAGCGCTCTAACTGGGAATAAAAATCATGACTGACAGCTAGAATTGGTTACCTTGCCAACATGTGTATGTGATTACCACAGTCTAGATTTTTAAAAAAATTGGTATTCGCTTAATATGAATCCACAGATAAAGTTTATGACCACCAAGTTACACAAATTATACATGCAAATTTGTCCCCAAGGGTCACATGCAGGTAATTAGAAGTGTGTTAAGTAATACTATACCAGGCTGGTTTGAAAATGCTGAAATGTAAATTCACGTCCTGAGAATATGGAGAGATTACCTACACACCCGCAAGATCAAATGTTGCTTGCACTAGAGCTGTATGAAATCTACAGGACGCAGTTGTAAGCAGTAAGAGCCAAAAAACAATGCTGATCAAAGAGAAGGAAACTGTTTTCAAAAAAAACACTTTGTGAAAGAAATCCAGCAAGGATTTAGGACAAAAAAAAAAAAATCAGGAACTCTTAAGTCCATTATTTATGTTTTTCTTATTACCTAAACAATGACATTAAAAAGACAGAAATAATGAGTTTCTAAACACCGTTCTCCATGGAGAGGAATCAGAGCTGTTTGGAGAAATGGCTGATTCTAGGACTGAGGTTAAAAATAAAGATGAGCTTGGAACATCTTGTGCCAGAAAGCAAGAAATGCTCACAGAGTGATGGAGACAGATAAGCACAGACGAAGAGGCAATACAGGACCATCAATACCACTTTTGAAAAGGTTAGTATTAAAAACAGAATTTTTTCCCTTTGATATTCTTAAGCTTCTTGTACATTTCTGAACTCTGTTTTGACTGCATTCTCTCGCCAACATATTCTGAAATTTCTTTAATTTCTGATAAGTTGGCTACCGCCATCAGCGTGTTTGGCAACGTCACATGTTTTGAAAACACAACTTAAACTCCTGTTTTTGGCATCGCAGTTTATACCAACAACAAGGTTGGGTAATGTCCAAATTTACACTCATTTGGGATTGGATCCTCTTTGTGGCTTTCTCGTTTTCAAGTCTGGTAAAATGTATGTCTACAGCTTTACTAGAGGACGAAGAAACATAATGATGGCGACATACACGTGGGAATTTCTGACTCACCTTTCCACTTGGATTATAGCTCAAAATCAAGTGCTGAGGCACTTCTTCGTTACCCGCCAGAAAAGGCATTTCCCTTTCTCACTTACCTATGGTCGGGGTGGTAGGTCTGCTACTAACAGCACCAACACTTAACCGTGGAATTAGTCTTCCCTGGTTAGGTCCCTAGGGGATTTAACAAACAAATTAGTTTCAATGTTCACATTTGACACCTAAACTTACCAGGAATGAAATCAGGATTGTTGATGTGAATTATTCACGGATAATGCATGGGAAGAATGTCCTGTGTTTTCTTTTTTTCCTTCTAGTGTTCTAAATTGGACGTTAAAACTAGGGTTTTCGTAAGCGGATATGAGGGTATATGTATGTATATATATATATAATTTTATATAGTATTTGGTTTAAGGTAGACTTTTTTTTAGGGTAACAACTAAATTTGTTGTAATTTAAAATATTAACTAATCAACATCTTAAGCCCCTCAAATAAATAAACTCTCCTATAGTGGAATTTCAGACATCAAATGCGTCCCCGTGTGAGAACTTTCTCAGTGGTGGGGGAGCCTTAGGTCGTACTTCTGAAAACAAGTCCAGTTCCCGACAGTGTATCATTTAGTCTGTTATCAGGCTTTGCTACAAAACCTATGGTATAGTGGAAAGATTGGTAGTTATGAGGCCTGAGAATCAGTCCTAGCTTTAGTACTAACTCAATAGATAAGCTTAGGGTCAGTTCCCTGATGTGAAAAATAAGTGTTGTATTAAACACTGAGATTCCTTTTAACTCTAAACCTTATATTTTATATTTTAATAAAGCAGCTAAAATACATGGTATTTTCAAAGCAGTAATTATATTTTTTTGAAATGATTTTTATTTATTTTTAGAGAGAGGGAAAGGGAGGGGAAAAGAGAGGGAGAGAAACACTGATGTGCAAGGGATACATGGATAGGTTGCGTCTTCTGGGGGCCTGGTCCGCAACCCAGGCATGTGTCCTGCCTGGGGATGGAAGCAGCAACCTTTCGGTGGCAAAGCAGTAAACTTTCAAAAATTCTAGTAAATTAGCTTTTAATCTATGTACAGACACTGGCTTTTTACAAATGGCCCTAACACATTTTCAGTTTTTCAAAAGCTCAATTGACCAAAAAATGTTTACCTTTTTAAGTAAGGGCTTCAGCTTATAGTTTGGAGCTGTTAAGCAGTATCTGTCGGGTGGCAGTCTGGGTCCTGAATATGGCTTAATCATAGGTAAGGGGGTTTGGTTTTTCTGCCTTGCAATATCCAGTAAAAACTAAAAACAAAACATTGTTATTAGACCTACAATGAATAAATCACAAGTAAAATGAACTTTAAATAAAAGTTTGCTCACATCTCTCGGAGGAGGAGAGGTAAAAGATTGATCGGCACGACACTGGATTGCCAGTTTCACGTCATCTGCATCAACATTAGGTTTTTTAGCATGACTTGAATAAATTTTTGCATCATCCAGAATTGTAGTCACATATCCTTGAAGAAGAAGACATTATTTTCTTACAGATATGACAATATCTTAACATTTATGGCTACTTTTCCTTTTTGTTGTTTTGTTTTCTTTTTTAAAAATTTTTTATTGTTATTCAATTACTGTTGTCTGCCTTTTCTCCCCATTCCTCCACCCCACCTCAGCTGAACCCCCTCCCTCCCCCACCTCCACCCTCCCCCTTGATTTTGTCCATGTGTCCTTTGTAGTAGCTTCTGTAAACCCCTCTCCCCACTATCCCCTCCCCACTCCCCCCTGGCTAGTGTTACATTGTTCTTAACTTCAATGTCTCTGGTTACATTTTGTTTGCTTTTTTCTTTTGTTGATTATGTTCCAGTTAAACGTGAGATAATATGGTATATGGGTACTTTTCTTAATGGAAGAGTCCATTAATTTCTAGAAAGTTTATGCATTTTGGTTTTAGTATCTAGTTGCTGTATGTGTATGGTCAACTCTTAAAAATATGTCACAGTATAAATACTATCTTCCCCTATTTGATGATGTCTTTTTTTTTACAACTGTAGGCTGTATTTGATGATACTGTTAAAGTAATGTAGTTGAAAATGTTGTTAGACTAAAGCAATCTTCTGAAATTCACAACTTAGGCAAATTTTTTGATGTTTTGTTAACTTACGGAAAGCAAATTCCAACATTTGGTTTATAACCCTTGGTTCGTAGTCTGTAATTCCCATATCGTTCAGGATCTGTGCCATTACCTGTGGATTGAAATAAAAAACGCCAGCTGTGTAATCTGGGAACTAGAAATCCAGACTGGACCCAAGGTAGTATTTATACTTATGATACAAGCTCCCCGTTGTCTGGGCCACAAAGTTTTAGTTATCCTTACCGTCCCCCGTGAGTGAGGAACACACCAAATGCCGTCGAACCCTCTTAGCTGAAAACTTTTATTTTTTTGGCGGGGAGTGGGGGCGGGGGTGGGGTCAAAGAGAGAAGAAAAAGGTCGGGGTCGGTTTTCCCGGCGGAGGTAGGGGCGGCTACAGCTGGCTGTCATTCCGGCATGTGATGGGGGGAGTGAGCGTGAGAACTGTGGACTCGAGAGTCAGGGTCAGGGTTCGCAGAGACGACGCGGCGGCCGGGACCCGAGGTCCCGCAGGCAAAGCCGGCGGGCTAGCCTACGCCGTTCGGCGGGACTGCGGGGATGGCGGGAGAGAGCCCCGCAGCCAGATACCCGCATCCCACTCCTTCGAGGACGCCCAGCTCGGGCAGAAGGCGGCACGCGAGACCGTCCTCAGGGCGTCCGCCGGGGCCTGCCTGCCCCGGCTCCTGGCACGCCGAGCTTCCCGCGCGCCTGTCACCGTCGGAACTTACCAAGGCATCCCTCGGAGAGGTCTTGGGCAGCGCCATCTTACCCGACTCCACGTCGTCCTGCCACTCGGCGTCTGGGGACAGACGGATGCGGGCAGGCTGCGCGCTCTGGCTCCACCCCTGCCCGGTGCGGAAGGCGTGGGGACCGCCTTGCCCCGCCCTGCCCGCAGCCTCTTCGGGACTCCGCGGGCTCGGAGGGTGCGGGTGCATCTTCCTCGCGGAGCCCGAGGCTACCCCTTGGAAGAACCGAGAGAGATTCCTCTTTCCAGAGCTGTTCTCCGCAAAAGCGCACCAAAAGGGCCACCCTTGTCTTTTGTGGGGCCTCCCTCACCCCTCCGCTGCTGCCACTCTGGCCCCTTCGGTTTCCCTGGAATCCCTGCAGAGAAGGGCCTCGCGTCCACCTGTCGCTGTGGTAGGTTTGCCTGGTGCAGAGCACAACACCAGTTAAATTTGAATATATCAGATCAACAACGGACATTTTTAGCATAAGTATAAGCCCAAATACTTTATTACAAAGTTATTTATTGTTGATGTGACATTCCAATTTCACAGGGCGTTCTCTGCTTTTAGTTGCTAAATTTGGCAACTCTGTAACATGTTCTCTACACAACAGGCCTTTGATCAGCTCTGGTCACACTGAAAGCCCTGTCATGGTCGCCCATTTTATACAAATGAAACGCTAAAGCCTTTCACCACTGACGGACCTAGGTAGTAGGCCTAGGAGGAAGGGAAAATCACTAGTTTTGGCGGTTAAAAACCCTGCCCTAAGAACAACTGAGCGAGTCTTAGCCTCCCTTCGTTGGCTCCCCAACCTCCCTAGATTGGCCCCACTTTTCCCTCTTACTCCCCACTAATAAACCCTGCTCCTTCGCTCGCTGGGTCCTCCTGGTTTCTTGAGCAGCTCGGACCTAACAACCATTACCAGGATTCCCCACCGGAGCCCCCCCAGCCTTGCCCCTTGGCCCTGATCAGTTTTCTCTGTCCCTTATTTGCCTCCCAAATGCCCGCCCTTCCTCACTCTTTAGAGAACAGTCTCAGCAACTTAGGAAAACATCCGTCCGTAAACTTTGTCTGCCTCTTGCTTACTCCACGGTCAACCAATGCCCTAGAGTTCTCCATCCCAGGAAAAGGCACTGTGACCCAGCACTCAGCCATGCTGTGCTCTTCCCCGCCCCCCAGCACAATCCACAATCAATAAAATGTTCCCCCAAATTGCTCCATCCAGTCAAGACCTATCACAACAAATTGCTCCATTGAATTAACACAGTTAAGCCCTGCCGGCACTACAGCAGTTATTAATAAGTAGTTATAAAACAATGATTCACATCCTCTGCCTATATTTTAAAAAATATTTTATTTATTATTTTTAGAGAGGGGAAGGGAGGGAGAAAGAGGGAGAGAAACAGTGTGTGGCTGACTCTGACGTGACCCCTCCTGGGGACCTAGCCTGCAACCCAGGCACGTGCCCTGACTGGGAATTGAACCTGTGACCCTTTGGTGTACAGCCTGCACTCAATCCACTGAGCCACACCAGTCAAGGCCTCTGTCTATTTTTAATTGGATTCTTTGTGTTGAGTTGTATTACTTCTTTACATATTTTCCGTATTAAACCCTCATTGGAGCTGTTTTTTGTAAATGTCTTCTCCCATTTGATTAGTTGCCTGTTTGCTTTCTTCACAGTTTCTTTTGCTATGCAGAAGCTTTTTAGTTTGATGTAGTTCTATTCATTTCATGTTTTCTTTACCACCCTTGTCTTTGGGATCAAATTCATGAACTGTTCTCTAACACCAACATCCATAAGTTTAGTACCTATGTTTTCTCCTATGGAATTTATTGTTTCAGGTCTTGTATTGATGCATTTGATCTATTTTGCATTAATTTTTCTACTGGGTTGGCCAAAAAGCCCATTACATTTTTTTCCATATGATGTTTCTAGTAGTGCTTAGTTGTCTTTAACTTAATTCAAAAGTTTTGTTAGAGTATTGTGACAGCTGTTGTATCAGCATGCATTAAAAAAACTTATTAAAATTGGTGAATTTTTGTGCAGCCATTTTAATATTGAAGATGGAAGAAAATACGCAACATTTTTGGCATATCATGCTTTATTATTACAAGAAAGGTAAAAACACAAGTGAAATACAAAAGAAGATTTGTACAGTGTATGGAGAAGGTGCTGTGACTGATTGAACATGTCAAAAGTGGTTTGTGAAGTTTCTTGCTACTATTGACATTTTGGCCAAATAAGCCTTTGCTGTGGGGCTGCCTTATGCATTAGAAGATGTTTGGCAGCGCCCCTAGGCTCTACCACTGGAACCCAATAGCAGGAAATAGCTGACACACTCAACATGTCCAAGTCAATAAAGTTATTGGTAAAAGTGAAAAATGTGGTTTTTACTTTGTAGACAAAACGTACAAGACTTTTTGGCCAACCCAGTATGTGAGGACAAACAGCAGTAGTTTCATTCATTCTGCATGTGGCTTCCCAACTTTCCCAGCACTGTTTACTGAAGAGAATTCCTTTTCTCCATTGTATGTTTTTGGCTCCTTTGTCGAAAATTATTTGCCCATATACATGTGGATTTATTTCTGGACTCTCAGTTCTCTTCCATTCATCTGTTTTCTGTTTTTGTGCCAATACCATGCTGTTTTGATTATTGTTCCTTTATAGTATAATTAAAAGTTACGGACTGTGATAAGTCCTGCCTTGTTCTTTTTTCTCAGGATTGCTTTGAATATTTATTTGGGGTCTTTTGTGGTTCCATACAAATCTGACAATTTTTTGTTCTACTTCTTTTAAAAATGACATTGCAGTTTTGATGGGGATTGCATTAAATCTGTATATTGCTTTGGGTAATATGGCCATTTTAACTATGTTGATTCTTCCAGTCCATGAACATGGAATATCTTTCCATTTCATTGTGTCTTTTTCAATCTTTTTTAATAATGCTTTCTAGTTCTCAGTATATAGGTCTTTCACATCCTTTGTTAAGTTTATTCCTAGGTATTTCATTTTTTGTTGCAACTGCAAAAGACATTTTTTTTTCATTTTTTCTGACATTTCATTGTTAATGTAATGGAGTGGATTTTTGTACATTGGAACTCTGGGCTTCCTAGATCTGCTTGTCTGTTTCTTTCCCCAGTTTAGGGATGTTTTCTACCATTGTTTCTTTGAACAGTCTTTCTGCCTTTTTCTCTTTCTTCTCCTCCTGGGACTCATATAGTGCAAATATTCATTTCATTGATGTTATCTCATAAGTCCTCTGTGCTATCTTCACTTTTTAAAAAAGATTTTATTTATTTATCCTTACAGAGAGGGTAAGGGAGGGAGAAAGAGAGGGAGAGAAACGTTGCCTTGCAACCCAGGCATGTGCCCTGACTGGGAATTGAACCCAAGACCCTTTGGTTCGCAGGCTGGCACTCAATCCACTGAGCCACACCAGCCAGGGTTATCTTCACTGTTTTCCATCATTTCTCTTTTTTGCTCTTCTGATTGGAAGAGTTCCACTGCCCTGTTTCAACTTTGCTGAGCATTTTTTTTACATTTCATCTTATCTACTGTTCAATGCTCTGTTGAATTTCTTTGTTCTATTATTATATTCTTCACCTATGTGATTTCTGTTTGGTCCTTTTAAATTTTTTTCTGCATTGAATTTCTCACTTGTTTCATACGTTTTTCTCTTGCTGTTGATGAGCATCTTCATGACAATTATTTTGAACTCTCTATCATGTAAAAGACTTCTCATTTCATGCAGGACTTCATACTTCATGCAGGTTTATGTTGTTCTTTTTGGACCATGTTCCTTGATTTCTTTGTTTTCGCTGACTCTCTGCGCTGTTTTCTGTGCATTAAGGAAATCAGCCACCTCTGTGGGTCTTCCAGGGATGCCCTCATACAGGAGATGGACCTCATTGTTCAGCCTGGCCCCAGCTTCTTTTCTTTCCAGCCTTCGTGATTGAGCAAGCCACCTTCTTTGTTGTTAGTGCTTTTCAGTAGTTGAGGGGAGCTAAGACCTGTCAGTGTCCCAAAGGCAAAGATCTCAGTGAGCACCTACATTCGGGGGCGATTGAAAGTTGAACCTCAGGCTTCAGTTTTTAACATATGGGAATCAGCTTCTTTCAGGGGGAAGACCAGGCGAGGGGAATTCGTGGCAGCTGCCTGTGAACTGAGCCCTGGGGCCATAGCCAGATAAAATCTGTTTCTTTGTTTGCTGCAGTATTCTGGGAATGCCAGCTCCTCCGCCACAAGAGCCAGAAAATCCAGTGTTGTGTCACCTGTAAATGCTGGGGTGCCAGACATGTGCACAAACTGTTTTCATGAAGGTACTGGTGACCTGGAGTGGGCTGGAAGGAGATTGCAGTTGGCCCTTAGATGTGAGCTAAATAAGGACCTTGACCCTCAGGGTATAGGTTTAAAAATATGCAAATAGGCCTCTTTAGGGGAAAGACTAAGAAGTGGGTATTTCTCTGTGCTGAGGTTTGAGGAACTTGCCACTGGGAACCCTCAGAAGCCCATTAGGACTGTTTCTTTGTTTACTGTAGACTGTGTGTCTCCTGAATAAATGCCTCATTGGCTTTCAGCGTCAGTTGTTTTGGTGGCTCATCAAAGGGTATTAATCTTGGGTATTAATCTTAAAAGTTGAGGTGCTCTATGTTTGCTCCAAACTCTTTACTTCTAGGGGAGAAGATGGGAGTTGCGGTGTGTGGTGCTTATGGTGAGTGTGTATCTCAGCCTTTGCTACCTGTTTTGATGTGGGTATTTTTCTCATTTGCTCAGTGTTTATGAGTTGCTCAGCTAGTTTCTGAATTTCCTTCAGAGGGATTGTTCTTTGTGTAGCTACAGTTTCAGTGTGTCAGTGAGGATGTTGCATCCTGGAGCTTCTTATGTCAGCGTCTTGGAACAGAGCCCCGATGTTATTACTTTCCTGACGTTCCAAACCTTCTTCTGTTTATCATTTCTTTTTCATTTGCAGTGGCGATTTTTAAGGTAATAGGAGAATGTCTTTATTTCCTTTTCATTCCCGAAAGATCATTTTGCTAGATGTAGTTTGCAGTTGGCAGTAGATTTCTCTGAGGACTTCAAAAATGGTGTTCCACTTCTTTCTGGACTTCATGGTTTCAGATGAGATATCTTTGTTAATTTGAACTTAGCTTCACCTATAAGTAATGTACCATATCTCTCTGGGTGCTTTCGAGATTTTTTTTTCTTTGTCCTTTGTTTTCAGAAGTTTAATTATGATGTGTTTTGGTGGTGTGGATTTCTTTGTTTTTTTTTTTTTTCTTATTTTAGATTGGCTCAGCTTTTTTGAATCTGATGGTTTATATTTTTCCCCAAATTGGGATGTTTTCTGACAGACCTGGGTAGGCCTAGCAGGAATGGAAAATCGCCAGGTGGGAAACTACACCGTGGGAAACTGTAGCCTGGGAAGATGCCTCCATGGGACACTGCCTGCCGACCCTACCCAGGACAAACATGCCCGGCTAAGACTGGGGTACGGGGTCGGCCTGTCCAGCATAACAGGATGCAGCTTTACCTTGAGCCTGACAAGATGCATCAAGAACAAAGGTCAGCAGAAATGGCGCCCAGCAACCAGCTCCAGCCAATCAGACTCTGACACCCCAACCAGTTAGTTACCCTTCGTGGGGTTTTGCACTTAAAAACCCTGCCCTAAGAACAACTGAATGATCTTAACCTCTCTTGGTCGGCTCCCCAATCCCCCTAGGTTGGCCCCACTTTTCCCTCATACTCCCCACTAATAAACCCTGCTCCTTAGCTCGTTGGGTCCCTCTGGTTTCTTGAGCGACTCCAACCTAACATTTTCCTTACTTCTTTGGATAATTTTAAATTCTCACTCTTTCTCTTCTCTCTTTCTGGGGGTTTAATAACAGGAATATTAGGTCTTTTATTATTGTCCCATATGTCCCTGAGACTGTTCATTTTTTTTCTTTTTTCCTAAGTTTTTTCTTGTTTTCCTATTGGGTGAATTCTATTAATCTGTCCGTTAGTTCTCTGCTTCTGTCTTCTGTGATCTCCACTCTACTGTTGAGTCTGTCCAGTACAGTTTTTATTTTGGTTATCGTGTTTTTCAGTTCTGTAATTTCCATTTGGGTCTTTTCTATAATTTATAGTTCCTTGCTGAGATTTGAAAAATATTTGTCATTGGTTTCAAGATAACCCATAATTGTTTGTCGAAGCATTTTTTAAAAGGTTTAATTTATTTATATTCAGAGAGAGGTGGAGGGGAAGGGAAGGAGAAAGAAAGGGAGAGAAACATCAACCAGTTGCCTCTCTCATGCCCCCAACCCCAGTTGAACCCCCTGGAACCTGGCCTGCAACCGAGGCGTGTGCCCTGATAGGGATATGAACCCTTCAGTTCCCAGGCTCATGCTCAATCCACTGAGCCACACCAGCCAGGGCAAGATAGTTTGTTTTTTGTTTTTTTTAAAAAAACTATCTAGATTATTCTCTGTGATGTTGAGTAGAGATGGAAGTTAAGCTCTGCACTGGCCCTTGCTGGTAGCGGGTAGCGGGGGACCTCAGTACTAACGAGCCCTGCTTCCCCTATCTCATTTCAGTCTTGTGTGGGTAGGTCGAAATGCAGGTTCAGCTTCTCACTGGAGCCTACTGACACAGGAGTAGAAAGAAAGTAGAGTGTTATTAGCGTGAACCACAGTGTCTTGTGCACTCCGTTGCTACCGGGTAAGAGTGGAGGCTGAGCTTGCCAACACTATCCCTGCAGGGGAAGGAGAGCGGTGCTGCATGCTTCTGCCAGGCAGGGGATAGAAGATGAACTCCCTGTGTGGCTCTGCCAAAACTGAAACCCCTGGGTGGAGAACTTAAAGCATGTTGCTTGCTTCTAGGGTGAGTTGGATGCTCAGCTTCCTACTCCGTCTGTTAAAACTTCAGAGGTGGGGAAAGGCAGGGGTGTGTGTGGATTTTCCATTGACGTTTGGCTGCAATAAGGTGGGTGTTATGTAAATTATTTTCTGTTGTTGGGCTACCATGTTCACAGTCATTTTGCTTGGGTCGGGGGTTGGGGGAGGCACTGACTTTTCTTGGAGGATTTTTCCTGTCTGTCCCTGTTGGCAGTTTTGAGGTGGAGGCTCCCCCTGTGTTGTTTCTCAAGTTGTGAGGCCCCTAGGATCTTCTACTTTTCACATTTTTCTTCCTTTCCACCGTACAGAGTCTTCCTATGCTCATTTCTTGTGTCACGGTCAGGGTTTTTTGGTTGTAACAAGGAGGACCCGGGAGGTTGGCGATACTCTCTTTTGGCATAAATCCATTCCACTGATGTTTACCTTTAATATCTCTCAAATCCATTCATCTCCACATTCCCACTTCAGCAGCCTACCTATCCTTCTACCTAATACATATATATCGTGAGACGTTTTTCTAATACAAAAAATAGGGACAATGAAAAAATCTGACAGGATTTAAAAAATTACTCCCAGTTGTGAAAGGCAATCTGGGAGATGCATCTTAGATGCTCAGTATTAGGACTCCTAAGATTTGATGGCTTGACTTTATACGAAAAGGTATCAGGTTGTTCTAAATTTGGACTAGGGATATGGAGAGCTCTGACAGGATCACTGGGGAGGAGGAGGCTGCCTGAGACAACGGTAAACAGCTGAGGACGGGATTGGCTGAGAAGCTGGATGCCTCCGGAGTGCATGGAATTATGGGCCAGAAGATTTGAATTAAAAGAAGGGCTCTTGGGGCTCTTTTCTTCCTCGAGGATGCGTGGATGATCGTGCTGCAGCTGTGTGCATTTCCCAATGGAAGGTAAGGTGTTTTGGATGGGAAGGGACTCCGGGTGCAGCCTAGGGCCAGGCTGGCCCAGCAGAGGGTGGCAGGGTTGTTCTTCTGTGGGTGTTCTAGAGGGGATGGGCTCTGAGGCAGAAGGCTGCTATTCTTCCAAAATCGGGTAGCTTTTGTGTGTTATGTTGTTTTAGTTTGTAATCTAACCTTAAAGAAATAAGATAACTAAAACTAACAGGAAGATGATAAGAGAACTCAGGTGTTAAAGACTTTAGCCTTAATTGATGGGCTTAAGTGATTAAAGCTGGAACTAAAGAGTTAAAGAGTTTAGCCGTGATAGGCTTAAGTGACTAATACTGTGGAAAGCTGTTATTCCAAAATTGTGAAGCTTTTGAATACAGACTCCTTTCCTTTATCCCCAAACTGTTGCCTCTGGAACTTTGCCTGGAGGGTGGCCTGGGGCAGCAGGACCCCACTTGCTGTTGGGTAACACTATCTCCCCAAACCTCAAAGTTATGAGTCATAATTCCAGTAGTTCAGAAGAGGAAGACCCTGATGGCTAACGTTTTTCAGGGAAGCATTCATGCAAAGACATGGTTTTATGGGAAAAGACAGGCAGAACACAGCGCGAATGCATGTTCGAGGCATACTTAGGGGTGGTGGTAGCGTAAACTTGTTTGCATGAAATAGTTTATGCAGTTTTTCCTAATTGGTAATAATTATCACTTTGGGTGGTTTTTAAAGACCAGATTAGCAAATCTTTGGCTTAGAATTTTTGATTCTATTAGGTCTGGCTGGAGGTGCAAGAGTTGATGTTTTTAAACAAGCATTTCAGGTGGCGGCGGTTAAACTCACGGAAATTTGGGAAACAGGGAAATGTAGAGGAAATAATGGCAGATGAAGCTGGAATAGAAAGTAGGCGGGGCTTTAAGTGCCAAGTAAAAAAGATCACAATGTTGTTGCTAAATATCGGACATTTTTAAGGTTTAGAAGTGTGTGACTCCCTCTTGCTATCTATACTGGAAATGGTACCAGTATTATAAATGTGGATGACATAAGTCACCAGCTGTTGCCTCACTTACATTGGAAGAACTGTTAGGATTACTTGAACTCTGCAAAAATATGTACTTGCTGGAGTGAGACCTAGCACCTCATAGCTTAGACAAAGGGCAGGGTGAATCAAGAGCATCGATTCTTCAATTTGTCACTATTCTAGCCTGTAACCAGTGATTTGAGCACCATTACATGAGGGTCTGAAAGATGCAGCAAACAGAAATTGAGTTTTTTCTACCAGTGTTTACTAGATACTGTGGAGAGTTGTGACATGTTTCTTTCAATGTCACAGATTACAGTGCATTAAATGCTCTGAGATATAGACAAGTGTAGAAATAAACATAAGAAAGCCATAATTAACATCAAAAGGCTCAAGTGAAATTAAGAGCATTGAGCCCTGGCTGGTGTGGCTCAGTGGATTGAGTGCTGGCCTGCAAACCAGGGGGTCCCTGGTTTGATTCGTAGTCAGGGCACATGCCTGGGTTGTGGGCCAGGTCCCCAGTGGGGGGTGCATGAAGGGCAGCTGCATATTGATGTGTCTCTCCCTCTCTTCTTTCCTTCCCCTCTCTCAGAAATACATAAATAAAAATCTTTTAAAAATAAAATAAAATAATAAGATAAATTGATAACATACTTCCCAGGTAACAACAACATGGGTTGGAGAAGGAGGGCCTGAGCTTGGCAGTTTCACACTTTGTTGAGTGAGATCCAAACTACAAATAAGCAAATGCACACGTTATTGTGCAGGCGTGCTCACTCCCCACGTGGACAGGAAGGGGAATCTGTACACCTGATACTCATCCAAAGGGAAACGAACTGCAAGTGTATCAGCGGAACAATGTAACCTTCCCAGTCCAGTTTTCTCACCAGGCATCTCATTTTGGAGCCAGAGCGCCCTCTGGTGTCATCTTGGTTCTCCTTCACTTTTTTGACATGCAAGTGCTTCAGAGTTTCCATTAGCAGGAGGGTTCTCTATAAAAATACACAAAATAAATTTACATTTTTTCCAAATAATTTTAAGGCTGCTTCTTTAGTACAAAATAATTTAAGACTCTTTGCGGAAACAATAAAATAACATAGAACTGAACTTGATTTGTATCAATTTACTTTTTCAGCTCCGGACATTTAAAAAAATTTCGAATTTTAAAGACCGTGTCAGAAATAATTTTCTAAACATTATTTGATTTTGTTGTACAAGGAAACCATTTGCTCTGCTTTAATAACATTTAATGTATACAAACCAGAGGCTACAATACAGGAAATGTAGGTACAATTATGCAAATCACACAAGACACTTGACCACACTGGACGTTGGTTTGTGTGGACTCTGCTTCGCCCTTCAAGGGTAGGGGACAGCAATGAGCAGGAGAAAGCGTGCTGTTTGCATAGTCCGTATGTCTGAAGGCAAACACCTTGTGACTGTAATGAATTCAATTTTACTTTTGTAAACACATTTGGTAGTATGATACAGTTCATTTCAATTCTCAATTCAAAAACTTTTCTGTCTCTGTTTCCTCACCTGGCTTTGGCTTATAGAAGAAGCGCAAAAGACTCTCTGTTTCTATGTAGTATCAGGTTGCAGGTGATCATGTAGAAATTCTCTTGTAGTTCCGTTGCAGATTATGTTCCAGAAATTCACTGAAGAGATAAAAGCAAACTTATCTAATATATTTGTAGCTTATACATTTTGTGGCTTCCTGCTGTTATTTCATGTACATACAAAGAGATGACTGTTTTGGAAATTATCTGTGGTCCAATGACCTATTTATAATAGTGAAAAATTTATATTCCCTGTAGAATTAATCATGAACTCATAAAAGATCAGTAAGTTAACACGATTTGCTACCCCAAAACTGGGGAAATCCAGGTGAGTTCTGGGGTTCAGTTGATAGTATTATACCAATGCCAATGTCTTGGTTTCGGTAATTGCATGTGGTTCTATAAGATATCAGGTATTAGAATCAGCAGAGTGAAGATTATACATGGGAGTTCTCTATACTGTTTTTGCAACTCTTAGGATGATATAAAATTATTTCAAAATAAAAACTTTAAAAAATCATGATGCCTTACCATTTGAATTTGCACTAACTTCTAAAGTATAACTTGAAATGCATGTCCCACCATTGTCTTTGGGTGGTCCTGAAAAGAGAAATACAATTAAAATTATTCTTTTTTTCCCCCTCTTGAATAAACTTAAAAGTATTTTACTGGAAAGTTATCTCAAATTAAATTTTTTCATGGAGGGGAAATAGAAACAACATTTGATAGGATATTAATTTTCACATTAATAATGATGATAAAAACATAATCCAAGTTAGAGGCTTAGAATATTGGACATGAAGCATTTAATTAATATTTTAAAGTTCTTTGGAAAAGACTGAAATGTTAAATATATGTACCTTAAAGTTGATTTTGCCAGTTTAGAGGCAAAATAATTTGCATAAATATAATTTATGTCAGGTTGACATTTATCTTTGATGTGTCCTTCTAATTGTGCCTTCTAAATTAGATATGGTCTTATTTGGAATAATCATAACTGTAAGGGCCATATAAAGTTCAGTAACTTGCTCATAAGTGGATGACATAGCAGTAGGGAACTCAATAGAGAACTAGAAAAAAACAACATAGGTTATACCTAAACTCATTTACATGGTGAAATCTTTCAGATACAAATGATTAAGAGAATATTTTCTAAAACTGATGGCAAATTAGAGGAAGATTTCCTTTTAATAGTTAATTTTAAGACACAGAGGGTAAATTTTCAATGCAAAACCATTACTTATACCACCCAGTTTTTACTCTACGTGCACGAATCTCTCCCTTTACATATGTTTTTTAGGGAATCCAGGTTTATCTGGACAGGTAGTATATTTTACTTCCCTGCTGGGGTTACTCCTTCCCTCCATTTTGCAGGCAAAGATCTGTTTGCGTAAGAGAGAACACCTTGACTGACCACTGGAAATAAATGTCTGATTTGAAAATGTGTAGAATTTGCAAATAATATGAAGCAAGTTATTTGACTGAAAAATTCTGAAAGCTAAATGCAAAATAAGTTTTAATTTCAACCAAAAAAGTCATTTTTATGTCTAGTGAAGAGTATAATTTCATGTTAAAATATACAAACTTATAAATTATAGCCACATACCCTGAACTTGTATGTGGTACTTCTCTAAAGATTTCTTATAGTGTGTGAGAGGTACTCTCCATTGTATTTAGGTTTAAAGCCCAACCCCTGGAAATGAAAGGCAATGTACTTAGAAATCAGGCAGGTCTGGGTTCAAGTTCCAACTTCAGCTTATTTCCCAGCTTGACGGCCCTAAGTAAGTCCCTTAATCTCTCTGAACGTCTTTTTCTCTCTATAAAAAAATAGGGATAATTTCTACTTTAAAGGCATCCTTCTTTCAGGATGTAACGTAATATATGTGAAGACACTTAGCATATTACTTAACACAGAATAGTTCTTGTTAGTTGCTTTATTTAAAATGTGGTTAAGCCCTGGCCAGGTGGCCCAGTTGGTTGGAGTGTCATCCTGTACACCAGAAGGTTGCAGGTTCGATCCCCAGTCAGAGCACATACCTAGGTTCCTGGTTTGATCCCCAGTCAGGGTATGTATGGGAGGCAACCGATTGATGTTTCTCTCTTCTCTCTCTCTCTCTCTCCATTGCTCTCTCTCTAAAATCAATAAACATATTTTCAGGTGAAAATTTAAGAGGAAGTGCCTGGGACTCCAGAAGTTTCCATATCCCTCAGCCTCAGTCTGCACTTGTTTTTAGAGACAGAAGTTATGGGGACTTCTCTTTCTGGCACTGGAGCCCTAGGCTGGGAGGACTGGTGTGGGGCTGGGAACATGTGCTTCTCAGGGCCAATCTCCGCAGCTGAGATGTTCCTTCCAAGTTTTATCCATCCTCCCTGGGTGGGGGACCAGCTCAGTTTGCATCTCTGCCCCTCCTACCAGTCTCAGTGCAGTTTCTTCTTCAATCTGTAGTTGTGGGACTTCCATTCAGCTCGATTTCAGGTGGTTCGGAATTGTGGTTGTACTGTAGTTTAGTTGTAATTTTGATGTGATTGTGGGAAGAGGCAAGAACCATGCTTATCTACGCTGCCATCTTGACCGGAAGTTCCAAAAATTTGTAGTTTGATGTAGTCCCTTTGTTTTTTGTTTTTTTTGATTTTGTTTTCCCTGCCCAAAGTGAGATATAAGAAAAAATATTACTGAGAGCAGTCTCAGAGGGTTTACTGCATATGTTTTCTTTTAGAAGTTGCATGGTTTTGGCTCTTACATTTAAGTGTTGAATTCTTTATGAATTTATTCTTGTATATGCTCTTACTAAGGTGGTCTGATTTAATTTTCTTGTGTTTAATCTGTGCAATTTTCCCAACTAGACCATCTTTACCCCATGGTATGTACTTGCCTCCTTTGTTATATATTAGTTGTTTGTGTAGCCTTCGGTTTATTGCTGGGCTGTCTCTTCTGTTCCATTGATCTATGAGTCTGTTTTAATGCCGGCACCATGCTGTTTTGATTATAGCCTTGTAGTATAGCTTGATGTCAGGTAACACGATGCCTCCAACTTTATTCTTCGTTCTCAAGAGTGCCATGGCTACTCAGGTTTCTCTTTGGTGGTTCTGTATACATTTTAATATACTTTGTTGTAGTTCTCTGAAAAATTGCATTGGTATTTTGATAGGGACGCCATTGAATCTACAGATGTCTTTGGATATTATGGGCATTTTAATGATGTTAATTCTTTCTATACATAAGCACGGTATATGCTTCCATTTATTTGTATGGTCTTTAATTTTTTTCTTCAAAGTATTATAACTTGCTGAGTATAGGTCTTACTCCTTGGTTAAATTTATTCCAGGTATTCAATATTTCTTGATATAATTATAAGTCAGATTGTTTTTCTTAGTTTTCCTTCCTGATAGTTCATTATTGGTTTATAAAATGCAACTGATTTCTGAATATTTATTGATATTTTGTATTCTGCTACTTCACTAAATTCATTTATTAATTCTAGTAGTCTTTTCTAGTGGAGTCTTTAGCATTCTCTCTATATAGTATTATGTCATCTACAAATAATGACAGTTTTACTTCTCCTTTACAATTTGGATTTCTTTTATTTTTTGTCTGATTGCTGTAACTAGGATTTCTAATATGATGTTGAATAAAAGTAGTAAAAGTGGATGACCTTGTCTTGTTCTTGATATTAAGGAAAAAGCTAGAGCATATAGTCAATAATATTGTAGTAACTAAGTATGGTGAAAGACGGGCATTGCATTTATTGGAGTCATAACTTAGTAGGTTATATGATGTCCAATCACTGGGTTATACACTTGAAACTAACATAATATTGTATGTCAACTATAATTTAAAAATAAAAAAATATTTTAGAAAAAGGAAAACAATTTTAGCTTTTCCCCATTGAGTATGATGTTAGCTGTGAATTTGCCATATATAATCTTTGTTACATTTTGGTACATTCCTTCTAATCACATTTTGTTCAGAGGTTTTATCAAATGGACATCGGATTTTGTCAAATATTTTTTCTGCATCTATTGATATGATCATATGATTTTTATCCTTCATTTTGTTTGTGTGGCTTATCACGTTAATTGATTTGTGGATATTAAAAACACCTTGCGCCCTGGCTGGTGTGGCTCAGTGGATTGGTTGCTGGCTTGCAGACCAAAAGGTTGCCAGTTCGATTCCCAGTCAGGGCACATGCCTGGGTTGCAGGCCAGGTCCCCACTTGGGGATGTGTGAGAGGTAAATGATGGATGTATTTCTTGCACACTGAGGTTTCTCTGCCTCTTTCTCCCTCCCTTCTCTCTCTAAAAAGAAACAAAATCTTAAAAAAAAAAAAACCACCTTGCATCCCAGTAATAAATCCCACTTTATCATGGCATATGATCTTTTTAATGTTTTGCTGAATTTGGTTTGCTGGTAATTGCGTTGAGGATTTTTGATTCTTTGTAGTATCTTTGTCTGGTTTTGTTATCAGCATAAACTCATAAAATGGATTTGGGAGCCTTCTTTCCTCTTCAGTTATTTGGAATAGTTTGAGAAGGATATGTATTAATTATTTTTTGCATGTTTGGTGAAATTCACTTGTGGAGCCAGGACTTTTGTTGGTTGAGAGTTTTTGGATTACTAATTAGATTTCTGAGGTAGTATCCTGTATGTTACAGTTTTTTGTTTCTTCTTGATTCAGTCTCATAAGATTGTATGTGTCTATGAATTTATCCATTTTCCAGTAACTTTTGCTGTATAATAGTTGCTTCAAAAAATCCTTTGTATTTCTGTGGTGTAAGCTGTCACTTTCATTTCTTATTTTATCTATTTGGGTTGTCTTTCTTTTTTTATGAGTCTGGGCAAAGGTGTACAAATCTTGTTTTCAAAGAACTAGCTCTTGGCCCTGGCTGGTGTAGCTCAGTGGATTGAGTGCGGGTCTGCGAACCAAAGGGTTGTGGGTTCGATTCCCAGTCAGGGCACATGCCTGGGTTGTGGTCGAGTCCCCAGTAGGGGGCGTGTGAAAGTCAACCACACATTGATGTTTCTCTCCCTCTCTTTCTCCTTCCCTTCCCCTCTCTCTAAAAAGAAATAAATAAAATCTTTAAAAAAATGAGCTCTTGTTTTCATTTTTTGTTGACTGCATTTCATTTATTTTTGCTCGGGTCTTTATTATTACTTCCATCTACTCATTTTGGACTTTGTTGTTCTTCTGGGTGTATGGTTAGATTGTTTATATGAATTTTTTTATTTCTTGAGGCAGGCATGTATTGCTATGAATTTTCCACTTAAGACTGTTTTTTGTTGTGTCTCATAGATTTTGGGTCATGGTATTTTTATTTTCATTTGTCTCAAGGTTTATTTTTATTGTATTTTTTCCATTACCATTTATCCCCCTTATACTCTCTTCCACCCCAACCCACCCCGTCCCTTTGCAACCACTACACCATTGTCCATGTCCGTGAGTCCCTTCTCTTTTTTGCTGGATCCCTCCACCCCCTTACTCCCCGCCGGCCCAGAGCTGTCATCCTGCTCACTGTCTATGAGTCTGTCTCTATTTTGCTTGTTAGTTCAGTTTGTTCATTAGATTCCACATATGAGTGACATCATATGGTATTTGTTTTTCTCTGACTGGCTTATCACACATTATCTTGTTGTGAACTCCTTCACCGTGTAGCTGCATGATTGTTAGCCTCCTGTGTCGGTGTGCTTTTCAGTCTTTTTTCTGTAACCAATTCCGTGTTTATGCCATTTTGGTCGAAGAAGACGTTTGCTGTGATTTAATCTTCTTAAATTCATGGAGACTTGTGTTATGGCCTGACGTGTGGTTTATCTTGGAAAATGTTCCATGTGCTTTTGAAAAGATTGTATATTATACTGCTTTGGGGTAAAATGCTCTGAAAATATCAATTAAACTAATCCTGTCTAGTGTACCATGTAGGCCTGCTCTTTCCTTGTTGGTTTTCTGTCTGGAAGATCTAGCCATTGATGTCAGTGGGGCGTTAAAGTCTCCTATCACTGTCTTACTCTCAGTCTTTCTCTTTATGTCCTCAAGATTTACTTAATATGTTTATGTACTTCTATGATGAATGCATAAATATTTACAAGGGTTTTATTCTTTTGTTGAATTTATCTCTTCATCATGATGTAGTGTCTTCCTTTGTCTTTTATTATAGCCTTTCTTTAAACGTCTGTTATCTCTGATATAAATATTGCTACCCCAGTTTCTTTTCATTTTTATTGGCATGAGCTAACTTTTTCCATCCCTTTACTTTCAGTCTGTGTGTGTCTTTCATTCTGAGGTGGGTCCTTGTAGACAGCTTATATAGAGGTCTTGTTTTTTTGTCCATTCAATTACTCTATGTCTTTTGATTGGAGTGTATAATACCTTTATATTTAATGTGACTGTTAATAGTTAAAGAATTATTACCATTTTACTTTTCATATTTGTGTTCCTTTTTTACCTTTTTTCTTAAAGAAGACCCCTTAATATATCTTGTAATGCTGGTTTGGTGGTAATAAACTCCTTTAGCTTTTTTTTTTTTTTTTTTTTTTGTCTCAGAAGCTCTTTATCTGTCTTTTGATTCTAATTAATAGCTTTTCTGGGTAGAAATTATCTGACAGTCTTGTGACAGCTTACTTGTAGGCAATTAACTGTCTTCCTCTTGCTACTTTTAAGATTTTTTATTTTATTTTATTTTATTTTTTAAAAGATTTTATTCATTCATTTCTAGAGAGAGGGGAAGGGAGGGAGAAAGAGAGGCAGAGAAACATTGACGTGAGAGAGATACATCCATAGGTTGCCTCTCGCACACCCACAACCCAGGCATGTGCCCTGACTGGGAGTTGAACTGGCGACTTTTTCGTTTGCAGGCTGGCACTCAATGTACTGAGCCACACCAGCCAGGGCTACTTTTAAGGTTTTTTTATCTGTAACTTTTGCCATTTTAATTATGATGTGCCTTGATGTGATCCTCTTTGGGTTCATCTTGTTTGGCACTCTCTGTGCTTCCTGGACTTGAATTTCTATTGCCTTCAACAAATTAGGGAAGTTTTCTTTCTTTATTTTTTCGCATAGATTTCCAATGTCTTACTCTTTCTCTTCTCCTTCTGGCATCCCTATGATGAGAATGTTGTTACTTGATATATAAACATAAAAAAGAATCAGAGACTTCTAGTCAAGATGGTGGCATTGACAGACACGGCTCGCCCCCTCACAAAACCACATCAAAATTACAACTAAGGTATAGACCGACCATCACTCAGAACTGACAGAAATCAAGTTGAATGGAAGTCTGACAACTAGGGAGTTAAAGAAACCACATCCACCCAGACTGGTAGGAGGGGCAAAGACACAGAACACAGAATGGGATGGTTACTCACCCACGTGTGGTGGATAAAATTTCAGGAGGGTTAATTTAATTAAAATGCCAAAGGTTAAAAATAAAGGGAGGATCTTAAAAGCAGTAAGAGACGAGAAGTTAGTTACCTACAGGGGAGTTCCCCTAAGACTGTCAGCTGATTTCTCAAAAGAAACTTTGCAGGCAAGAAGGGATTGGCAAGAAATAGTCAAAGTCATGAAACACAGGGTCCTACAGCCAAGATTGCTCTACCCAGCAGAGCTATCATTTAGAATTGAAGGGCAGATAAAGTGCTTCCTAGACAAGAAAAAACTAAAGGAGGTCATCATCACCAAACCATTATTATATGAAATGTTAAAGGGAGTTATTTAAGAAAAAGAAGATCAAAACTATGAACAATAAAATGGCAACAAATATATATCTCTTGAGAGTTGAATCTAAAAAAAACCTAAGCAAACAACAAGAACAGGGACAGAATCATGAATATGGAGAGTGTTTTTTTTTTTTTAAAGATTTTATTTATTTATTTTTAGAGACAGGGGAACGGAAGGAGAAAGAGAGGGAGAGAAACATCAATGTGTGGTTGCCTCTCACGTGCCCCCTCCTGGGGACCTGGCCTGCAACTCAAGCATGTGCCCTGACTGGGAATTGAGCCAGCGGCCCTTGGGTTTGCAGGCCCGCGCTCAGTCCACTGAACTACGTCAGCCAGGGCATGGAGAGTGTTCTGATGGGAGGAGGCAGAGAGAGAATGGGTGAAGAGGTGAGGGGATTAAGAAGTACAAATAAGTAGTTGCAGAATAGCCGTGGGGATGTAAAGTACACTATAGGAAATGCAGTAGCCAAAAAGTCATATACATGACCCATGGGTGTGAACAATGGTGGGGCGATTGCCTGAGAGAGTAGGGAGTGCTGGGTGGAGGGAGGCAAAGGGGGAAAAATGAGGACAACTAATAGCATAATCAATAAAATATAATTTAAAAGAAAGAACCAGTCAATAGCATAAAAAAGAGCCAGTTGGAAATGAAGGATACCATAACTGAATTGAAGAATAATTTACAGGAATAAACAGTAGAGTAGGTAAAGCTGAGAATCAAAACAGTAATTGGGAATATAAGGAAGCAAAAAACACCCAGTCATAACAGCAAAAAGAAAAAAGAATACCTCCAAATGAGGATAGTGTAAGGAGCCTCTGCGCAACTTCAAATGTGCCAACATTCACCTCATGTTGGTGCCAGAAGGAGAGAGATAGAGAGCAAGAAATTGAAAACCTGTTTTAAAAAATGATAGAAAACTTCCATAACCTCATGAAGAAAATAGACATACAAATCCAGAAAGTGCAGAGAGTTCCAATCAAGATAAACCCAAGAAGGCCCACTCCAAGACACATCATGTTTAAAATGCTAAAGGTTAAAGACAAAGAGTGAACCTTAAAAGCAGCAAGAGAAAAGCAGTCAGTTACAGAAAGGCAGCTCTCGTAATACTGTCAGGTGAAGTGCACCCCCACTCCCAGGAGCATGCCTGCACCATTTTCTTCTTTCTCCTCTTCCCTCTCAGACATGCACCTCCTAAATTCCGTGGGACCCCATGAGACTTGCAAGCAGGGGAGCAATGGGCATTGGTAGCTAGTTCCCCACCAACCCCCTGAACCTGTCTCCAAGGCCCCCTTTTCTCTGACTTCTCAGTAAGCTAAGGCAGCCCCACCTAGACTGTCTCCTGTTGCTTCTTCTTTCCTAAGCCCTTCTGAGTTTCACAGTCCCCAGCTTTAATAAACATCCTCTCCAAACAAACAAACAAAAAAACCCATGGTACTTACCAGAGGGAAGAGGGTGGGGACTATTGAAGGGTAAAGGGGTTCAAATATATTGTTCCAAAGGATGACTTGACTTTGGGTGGTGGGCATACAGATCATGTATTATAGAAATATACACTTGAAACCTATAGAATCTCATTCACCAATGTCACTCCTATAAATTTAATTTAAAAAAAATGGGCATCAGTTATTACTATGTCTTTGAGGTCCTCTCTCCTTATGTTTTGAGTTTTTAGCCAACGGGTTTGCAACATTAGATGTGAAATAGAAATAACATACACATTTAGAAAGAAGTCCTCTTTTCATAACTACTTTTTCTTCACCATTATCATTTATTTCCTCTGATGTAATGTGCCTTTTGAAACACAGAATTAAGGAACAGACCACAATTTGGTAGAAAGTTGTCCATAATCAAGTTTTTGTTTGCTGTTTTAAGAACAAAGCTTTCACTGAAATATAAAAACCATTGTAAATATATCCTTGATATTCCTGTCAACATTCTGATAAAAAAGTCAAAAGTATAAAACACTAATAAAGCTTATAATTCACTTCCACTCATAAATGTATATCATAGAGCAAAATTTCTTGTATATCATTATACACATAAGCATAAATATAAGTATTCCTTAGAACAATTTGTAATATCAACATTCAAATTTTTCTTAAAACTCCGTTTTAGATGATTTTGATCCCAGTAATGAGCATGTAGAAAAGCAGACCCCTTTTCACCTACTTTAGATAAATTTTTAACTACTTCTATTCAAAGATAGAAATGCCAGTTGTCTGGTTTCTTGAGGAAGGTGTGTGTGTCATGTAGGGGAGAATTCCCTATAAGAACCTCAATAATGAACAAAAACATCACCATTGTCTTTTAGGGGGCCTGGGTCAGGAGCAGAAGACATTTGGACACAAACTGGCCTTTGACCAGGTTTATCTTCCTCAGTTTGCAGACTGTGCATTCCATGGAGCCTTTAGGGCCATTTGGCTGACTACTAGGCTGTTCTAGCACTTGTACGGTCTGCTGGAAGAAATGGCCCTACTTCGCCTAGTCAGTCAATACTACAGAGGAAGAAGGTGGCAGTACAGTTTATGTAGCTCCTGGGTCATTCCAGTTCTCATCTGATGGCATGCATGCAGAGGGACATGTTAGTACGGTTGAAAACTATTTGCTAATTTTATATCTGAAAAGGCTAGTTCTTATCCTTTGTAAAGCTTTTATTTGAGGGGAAATCCTTGATCTTGGACCCATTTTTTAAGTGCCAATACATAAGTATTCTTCACCTCTTGGCAAACGATCAAATTTATAATTTAGTTAATAGTTGCGGACTGAAAAATTTTTAAAGATTTTTTTAATGTTATTTTTAGAGAGAGAAGGGAAGGAGAAAGAGAAGGTGAGAAACATCAGTGTGCGGTTGCCTCCCATACGCCTCCCACTTGGGACCTGGCCCGTAACCCAGTCATGTGCTCTGACTGGGAATCGAACCTTTAGCCCTTTGCTTCGCAGGCCCATGCTCAACCCACTGAGCTACCAGCCAGGTGATTTAGTTAATAGTTGTGGACTGAAATTTTAACACTTAAATATACTTTTCGGATCTCTCCTAATGTGGATGCATGAATGAGATACATTTATAGGCACACATCTAGTTAAGTATTTGTAAATTATTAATGGAAATTGTAATTTTTATTGTAATTATTTGAGAAAATGCTTGCTCAGGAAACTATATTTCATTGATTTGCATCACAGATGGGTTTACACTATTCTTTACATACTTCGTCTTCTTTTTCTGGCAATGAGACCTTCTTCTTGGGCACATAAGTCATGCTGGACAGAGAATGCTTTCGAAATGTAGACAGCCTTCTCCTAAAGTTCCCCCCCGAAAAGAAATACAGGAGAGGGTCAAAACAACAATTTGATGCAGCCAGAGACAAGGTTATGACCACCGACTTCTGCATTCTAAGAACAGAATCACAAGGTTTAGTTTCATTGTACAAAAAGTGAAGGTGAATGGTACGTTGAATGTGATATGGCATGAAGCTGATCAAAAAGGCAGCTGTCACGATTATAATCATTCCTACAGCCTTTTTGCGACTTGATAGATTTTTCTGCATGGAATTTTTTAGCAAAGTCAAAATGATCATTGTGTAACAGACAATGATAATAATAAAAGGAATGAGAAACCCAAGAAGCAGTGACACATAATGCAAGATGAAAACGTGATTCTTAGTTTGGTTGTCTTGGGGAGGCTCAAAGCACTTGGTATTGTTTTTCTCATCTTTGTAACTTTTGGACATTAAAAATGGAGAACTGGTCAAAATCACAAAAATCCAAATGCTAGCACACACAAATCTGGCTTTTTTCTCTGTCACCAAATTAATATTCTTGACTGGGAAAACAATTGCAATGCACCGGAAAAAGCTCATGGCGGTCATGAAGAAGATGCTACAATAGAGGTTGACATACAAGGCATAGGTGCTGAGGCGACACAAAAAGTCACCAAAGAACCACATGCCTTTGTGAACATAGTAGACCACGCGGAGAGGCAGTGTACACACGCAGAGTAGATCTGATACCGCTAAGTTAATCATGTATATTTGGAAGGCTGACTTCTCATGATATGTTCTTATGAGGACATAGAGCACAAAGCCATTGCCAAAGAAGCCCACAATGGAGATCATAGAGTACACGGTGGAGTACACTTGATTGCGGAAGTCATCAATAGTGCCGTGGCACACGTTACTGCTGGCAGAGGATGCTGTCAGGTTTCCAGCTTCATCCATGTTTTTCTAGGGATGTCTGCTCGGTGCCTGCAATATATAGACACATATATTTATAAAAGGCTTGTCAATTTTTACCAGACCATAAGTAACAGGAAGTACTAAGGTTTCACTTTATAATGTCACTCTGTATGCATTTTGACCATGGCAGGAAGCAAGGGTGCGGGGACAATGAGGAGGGATTCAGCTGCACCTTGTCCGCAGGAGAAGCACTCTTTTATCTTCCCTTTGCTACCCGTGTTTGCCTGATGGACTGCCTCGTAATCTTCAAGACCTAGGTACAACAGCTCTGCTTTATTATAAGTATTATTACCCCAGTACTCATCTGTCAATCTTCATTTTAAGTGAGTTATTCAATTAGAGAAAAGGTTTAAAGAAAGTAGTTTCATAAATATGAATCATGTATATTATTATCTATCTATGTATCTATGTACTTGTCTATCATCTTTCATGTATTTATTGGAAGAGCACTGAATTCTTTTGGAAAAGAAAATCTGGGTGAAAATGCGTGGTTCTACCAAGAAGAGAGCTTAGTAACATCTGCTGGGTGATGCTCCTACCCAGGAAAAATAATTGGAATTGTGGTTAATGGAACTCCCCTGGGGGATAATCTTAATCTATAATGTGGTTGACTCTGACCACCACGGCTGGAGACATTTTAGAAGCCATCCAGTTATTTTAATGAGGAAAATACTTGCAAAGAGGTGAAATGCATTTCTAAAATCTGTACCATAACTTAAGTCTCTGAGGAAAGATGTAGCATAACTTGTTGGAATATACCATATTTTGCTGCGTATACTGCGCACCCATATTTTTGGCCCAAACTTTCAGGAAAAATGTCTTTCATTTTAATTTTTTATTAGTTACATTTAGATAAATTTTAGCATTGAATATATTATGGCACAATAAATTTTATGCAACAAATAATTACATAACACCAGAACAGATACAAGGTATTTCAGGTACTACCTATGTATAATGCGCACCCTTATTTTTCCCTAAAAAATGTGGGCAAAAAAGTGCGCATTATACACAGCAAAATTTGGTATCTTGTGAGTATATTGTAGCTGTTCATCCTTGTTCTCCTAGACTCACGCTCAAAACCTTCCTGTTGGACAATACACGACCATTTCTTATACCAGGAAGTTGTCAACTTGTTCTAGTTTAGCTCAACCATATCAGGACAGTTAATCAGGGCAATCAGTAAGCTCTGATCAGATAAAAATTGGGATAAGACAGTGTGGAAGGAGTGATTTCTTTCATGTTCTTCCAGATTCTTTTCTTTTATTGTTTAGGAAGAGGGGACAAACTCATCAATATATAATATGGTGGGTAACGTTCCATTGAAGTCTAATTCATTGGGCTTTTACGGAGCTCTTGCTCCGTGGTAAGAGAGGAGTTAGAGTTTGTAAGCTGACAAGACCGCGTGTGCATGCAAGAACTGCCAGCAATGGAGGAGACTGATCTGGTGTCTGCATCAGGGACACGGAAACAGGCAGCTATGGTAGTGGTTGTGGGTGGGATAAAACTTCAGCCTTACTACTGCTAGCAATTATACTTGCTGCAAAGATGTGTCAGCCACCTATCCATCCAGGCTAGTTCCATATTTCCTTTTCATTAAAAATGTTATTATTTTCACCAAGAACTGTTGGTATATGATAAAACATTGAAGATGAATCATTCTGAGGGTGGATATCGTAAGGCGATGGAGAAAAATGAGTTCACTACTCCCAACCTCTGCATTATTTCTGTTTGCTTTCCAGTTACCTATCTCTTTCACCATTTGTTCTCTGAAGTCTGGTGTGATAGTGAAAGAAAGGGAAACTGCCTAAATGTAATTGAGGCTTTTTTTTGTTAGCCCATTGGTTTTTCCCCCCAAACAGCAGTGTTACGTTGTGAAGCACTAGATGGCGCTGTTGAGATGTTTGACATAGCCTTTGTTTTAGGTACCACACCGCAGGATACTCCATAATTACCATCTCTCCTTCCTATCACATCGACCCTCACTATACCCTGCCACGAACTCTTTCCAGAATAATTTTCCATACATAACAGTTTCCAATTATGTCACGTCCTTGCTCTAAAACTTTCACTGATTCCTGAGTGCCTGCAGAATAAAATCCAGATTCCTTGGCCCGATTAAGGCTCTCCACAGTTTGGTTGCAGCTAAACTTTCTTAGCTTCTTGTCTCATTTCTTCCTTTTGCGCACCCTCAAATTCAATGGAACAACTATTCTACAGTTCCAGGGACATTTTCTACGTGTTTTCTCTCACCTGTCTATCTTTCTTCATGAATTTCTTCTACTCGAAATGCCCTTTTCTCCACCTATGTGCAAAAACTACTATCCTTCAGCTTAAATGACACCTTCTTGACCAAGGCTTTGCTCAGCATCCCTCCAAAGTAATTTTTGTATTTTTCCCTCCTGAGGAACTTGAAATTCATCTTGCAGATCAGTGATCTGTATGCATATGTTATCTTCCCTCGCAGACTGTCTGTATGCTACATAAGAAGGCATCGTGCACAGGGCTAACACAGATGTGCCTTGACCTTAGTGCTCAGTAAATTTAATTGAGTGAATGAGGAAATGAAAGGTGGAACAAGTTTATGATTTGAAATGATTATTTATCATTCAGAATCATTTGGAGTTCTCTTTTCATTCTAATATAATTATTGGGTGGGCCAAAAAGTTCATTTGGGTTTTTCCTGTACGATGGCTCTGGTAGCACTTAGTTGTCTTTAACTTCATTTCAAACAATTTTGTTAGACTGTGTTGTGACAGCTGTCATATCAGCATGCATTTAAAAAACAATCAAAATTGGTGAATTTTTGCGTAGCCATTTTAATATTGAAGATGGAAGAAAATGCGCAACATTTTCAGCAAATTGTGCTTTATTATTTCATGAAAGGTAAAAACACAGCTGAAACTCAAAGAGATTTGTTCAGTTTGTGGAGAAGGTGTTGACACTGATTGAATGTGTCAAAAGTAGTTTGTGAAGTTTCGTGCTGGAGATTTCTTGCTGGACGATGCTCCATGGTTGGGTAGACCAGTTGAAGTTGATAGCGATCAATCAAGGCATTGATTGAGAACAATCAATATTCTACCACTCAAGACATAGCCAACATACTCACAGTATCCAAATCAGTAAGGTTTTTGGTGAAAAATGTGTCTTTTACTTTATAGAAAAAAACTAAATGGACTTTTTGGCCAACCCAATGAAAAGCTTCCCAGCCTCAGAGCTTACAGTGGCTGTGTTAAGTACAGTTGCTTCCTAAAGTATTAAGGAAGGCAGTAAAATCATACAGAGCAATACAGAGTAATCATTTCTTTGTTAAATATTATAAGTACATTTGAAATGCCCAGATCATTGAATGCAATATGCCAAATAAAACTGATAAGGAAATTAATAAAAAACAAAGAAACAGATGGTCTTTAGTCCCATTAATAAACTTTCCAGTTCTCACAGACCAAGTTAAGATTTCCAAGTACTTTCTACATTAAGGTTCAATTGTTTATTTATAACTAAGTCAAGTTAGTGACTTATATTAGGTCATTAAAAAAGACTGTAAAACTCTCGAACAATAAATCCTAGAGGGGTGGGCATCATTTAGTCCATCCAAGCCATTCATTTTACAGATGATGGCTTTGCTGGTCTTAAACAGCATTTAGTTTCATTTTTGTGGCATTACTGCGATCCCCCAATAATGAGACCCACAATATGCGGAGACAGAGATGCCTAATACCCTGTTCCTTCCTTCAAGAAGCTGCCGTGGCTGGTGTGGCTCAGTGGATTGAGCGAGGTTATGCAAACCAAAGGGTCGCTGGTTCGAGTTCCAGTCAGGGCACATGCCTGGGTTGTAGGCCAGGTCCTCAGTTGGGGGTGTGCGAGAGGTAACCACACATTGATAGTTCTCTCTCTCTTTCTCCCTCCCTTCCCCTCTCTCTGGTAAAATTTTTAAATAAAAGGAAGCTCACAGTTTTGTGGGGTCAGCAGTGATGGCTCAGTATGGGGAGGTTACAATACAGTATGGTAAGAGCTGTCTTAGCACACAAGAAATAGGTTATTAATTGATTAAACAGGCAATAAACATAAATAAAATTGATTTTACTGCAGATGATAAAGGGAGTTACTTTGATTAGATATTTTGCAAGTTGAAAAAACAAGAATCATTTAGAAAATGGAGCCATACCTCTTTGTGGCACTGCAGCACTTTTTGTGAAGGGTTCTGGTGTGTGGTCAGTGCCTCTTATGATGTAATATCAGGTGAAGCCTAAACTGAAATTATAAGATTGAGAAGGAAGTTAGTGACATTAGAAGCAGTCCAGAAGGGTCATAGGAGCTTAGCAGCCTTACATTCAGATCCAAGTGAGCAATGGGACATCAAAGCTCTATGGACAAATTTAGGACTAGTTGTTGGATTCCATGCTGCGTTCTTTTATCTCCATTCGCTTTGACATCCCCAGGGGCAAAACTTGGAATACAGACCTGGGCTCACCACAGATGTTTGCCTCTGTGGGCGTGGAGCTTCTGTGTCTAAAGATGAACACAGTATTATAAAAATCCTCTTCGCTACGAAACCATGATATTTACCCTATTTTCTCTTCTAAACAGTTTTTAATAAAGTTCGAAGGGGAAATAATTTAGGAGTTCACATCCAAGTGTCTAGGTTTCTAAGAAGAGTTAGAACATCAAAAACATGAAGTGTATCTGCCTGGGGTGGCTTAGGGGCAGTTTTCCCCGAAGGAAGGGTGACTTAGAGGACCTTGGACTCTTCTCCCTGAAAATTATTTAGATGACTAGTATATGTTTGGAGATCAATTACTTCATAATTTATATAGTTAACTTTTCATGAGTGTACGTCTCTTCTCTTCCCTTAAGCTCCATCATAGAGTCCAGGACTCACGGACATGGGCAACAGTGTGGTGATTGGTGGGGGAGGCGGGTACAAGGGGACTAAATGGTAATGGAAAAAATATATGATAAAGATTAAAAATATCCAACAAAGTATAATACATCTTCAAGAAATGAGCAGAAAGGCTTTCTTAAAACAGCAGCAACTTGAACATTTTTCTCCTAAATTTGCACCTCTCTTCTATGCACCTCTTTTCTTCTATGGCACCTTTCATCCCTGTTTGCAAAGACTGCAGGGGTTATCACTTTTCGCTTATCCGTGCTCTTAAGTGCCCATAAAATAAACGTCTTACTCCAGTTTATTCTTAGCAACTATAAACAGTCTGGGACTTTCCAAAGGAACTCTACTGAAAAAAAAAAAAAAAAGGAAACCAAGAGGAAAATAAAGGAAATGCAAAGAAATAAAAAATTAAAATAAAACACATTAAGTTTTAAAACTAGGAGCCTGAATCCACAACTACAATATTGCTGTTCGAGTCTGCTGCGTACTCACAATTATTTTTCAGATCTTCCATTTCTTTTTCCTCTCTGAACTTTCCCGCCTTCTACAGGTAAGGAGTTGACATAGGTAACCTATTACTAGCAGTCTGGGTGAAGGATGGGTTGCAGGTGGAAACAACAGTTGGCTTTTGTATTTTGTTACTCAGGCAGTAAAGTTGTTTTTTTTAGCTCATCCTAGGCCTCTGTAATCAATAAAGATATACTAACTGAATGTCGAATGAAAAAATCCTTTCTAATTCTGGAATTCTATGATTGCCCTCATGTTCTCTCTGGAGAGAATTAACTTTGGCTGTTTGACAGTTTTGTGTTTAGACAAACTTGTATTTCTCCCTAGTGTGGGAAGAGAAACAAAGTTAATGAATTTCAAAGACCCAACTATGAGAACTTTAATCTTACCAGGTCAATATGCTCATTATCCATTTCCGTGGTAGCTGTGCAATTACAATTTGGCGCGCTCGTTACATTGTCTGGGTAACTGCAGTTGTTTCCTCAAGTTTGAGATCCTGAGCTGTCTCCTCTGCTTCCTTTGGTGAGTTTGAGCTTTGAACCTAGCTTTCTCTTTTTCCTGTTCAGGTTCCTTGAGGCCTCTTGTCTCTGACAATAGCTTCAGCAGAATTTGACTTCAATTACTTAATTCAGGAGTTATTCAAATATTTTATTTGGATATATATATATGTGTATATATATATATATATATTCTCTTTCTATCAGCCCTTTTATTTGGTGGTATATATATTTTATATATATATATATATACATATAATATATATATACACACACACACTCTCTCTTATTCAGATCTTTTATTTGTGTGTACACACACACACACACACACACACACTTTTTCCATCAGCCCTTAACCTCCATTGAAGGCATAACCTGGTCAAGCTCCAGTGAATGAGGTAAATAAGAGAGCCCAGAGATAATCTAAAAGTATAAGGTCCCAGTTCAAACACCATCTTCTTTAGTGCTGCTGCCCTAGCGCTCCCTGTGCATGAAAAGGACCGTCGTGCTTTCCAAGTGTGGTTCAGGTAGGGCTGGTGATCTACGGCGGCCTGCGGTGGTCCCCAGGCTGTTACTTTCTATGAAGTGAAGATAGTAGTCATGCCTCTTTCTTCTTTGTTTCTAGTTAAATGAAAAGTCATTTCTGATCCTCTCAACCCAATGTAATATTTCTTTCCTTTGAAGGCTTGTAGTATTTTGTTTGTAGTTTTCTCAGTGATTTTCATTTCTCGTTTTGAGTCATAGTCATCTCCGGAGTTGTTCAGTTTGAACTTCCCCATTCTTCCCACCTAGTCCCACTTGACTTAAAGGGCAATAACCAGGCCATGTTTTTTGTGTTTCGTGCCTAGTACTGTGCCTTTTAAATACTGGTTGATTTGAATAATCAATTTTCTACGTTATTCTATTGATGTCTTATCAATATCAGAGGGAATCCTGGCATAAAGAAGGACAGTGGGCATGGTGGAAAATTCACAGGACTGGTAAACACGAGACCTGGATCTCCCTATGCTCTCTTCCCTTATCTGTAATTCAATACGGTTGTATTATGTGATCTCTGAACTCCCTTGTAGTTTGCCATTTGGTAAATCTATGAACATCGGGGTATGTTTTTCCCCCTTGATATAGTTTTGATCTTAGTAGAAAAAAGAGCAAGCAGGATAAGAGACCTATGGCTTCAATGAAACGTAAACTGGTCCTACTTTCTAGGGCTCACAGGTCTTTCTCTCGGGCCTAGCGCCTGTTGTGTTACAAGTTACAACATCTCTGCTTCTGGCAGCATAGTCACCATTCTTCAGATCTCTTAAGAGAGAAACTCATAAAGTCACCTTAGTCGGTTCCTTTTTATAGCTCTTGTATAACATACCCATCGTGCTAGGTCAGAAAAACAATCCATCCATCCATATCTTAGCTGATGCCTGCAATCTACTCTACCTAGTTTCCAACAGGCTTTGATTTCTTGTTAAAATGATGTTCTTTAGGACTGTCAGGTCCCAAATTTATCAGACTCTGTCATCTCAGATGGAAGGAGTGTGATGAAGGCAAGAGGAAAGAACAGAAAGCGCTGGCAATCTGAGCCCTGAAGGCACTGGATCAGTTGCAGCTGGGAAAAGCAGCACAGAAGCTGGCGGTGAAGGGGGGATGGATCGGACTCCTTCCCAATGTCACCCCCGTTTCAGCTAAGCTTTACCCAATTTAATACCAAGTCTTGACATTTTTTCTTTCCATTCTTCTTCATTAATACTGCTCCTTCTTTAGTTCTGGCTCTCATTATCCCACACATAGATGACTTACAATAATCTCCTACTTCTCCCTTGGACCTTGTATTTTACTATGCTGAACAGTTTGTAATTCCTGAAGATATTTTTCGTGCCCTCTTAATTTCAGGCTCTTTTCTCTCAAAATCATCTTGCAAACCACTGCCAGACTAGTCATTTTTAGCTCTAGTCATTGCCCTTTTTGTTACTCAAGAGCTAACAAACGCCTGTGATTAGGTCTTAACCCGTATCTCAGGCAACCGCCTACACAAACTAGCCCTACCCTCCTATCCGATCTTCCGCCTCCTGGGGAAAAGTGTTAATGGCAGAGGCCACAGAAGGGTTACTACATCCAGAAAGAAGAAATGCATTTGTAAGTACTAAGGAGAGCTTAGGGCTTTCAGGAAGACAGCTTTGTAATAATCCGAAGCATCTTTTTGGACGTGCAGTTATGTCTAAGACACACAGTAGAATGAAAGTGACAGCTTAATTATTGGAATAGGGACTCTTAGGAAAACTTAGTTGAGGAACAAGGCTACCTAGTTAGGCTAGTTTAGAATTTTGATTTGTCTTCCCTTGAGTGTAGTATAGTGACTCACCAAAGTAGGCTAATATCCTTCCTTCTCTTTAGATCAGTGATTTTGTTCTGAGGCCATGTCTTCCAGTACCAAAGTGTAACTTCTCCTTATGTTATCTTGTCCTCAGTTAAGTGTACCCCTGGTTACCACCCCACGCATTCCCGCCCCACCCTACCCTGGGCCCACCTCCAGCCTTGCCCCACTAGAATCATCTTTTGAATAATGAAACATCCATTTTGACCTCGTTGTTTGTCCAGTCTAAATAAATCATAAACATTTTTGTTTCCTTCAAAGTAGGATCTTGGGAGGTAGTGAAATATACCGAATATCTGTAACAACCCTAATCAAGAGAGATGCTGGGGTCAACTTTGATCAGCAGGGTGAGAGATGGGAGTTTGTTTGCTTTCTAACAACTGGGCTCTAAAATGATCTTAGGAGATGACCTTCATTCTGGAAGTTGGTTCTAAGAAGATTCTGAGAAAATGTCCAAAAATGGACAAATAAGAGTATCTCTATTAGTCTAAATTTGGAGACTTTACATTACTGATCTCACTTCGTTGGAGTAAAAGAAATTACAAATATTTTTACTTGGGAAAAGGGATTCGCTTATGTGGGTTATTAAAGGTGCAAGGAACCAAATTTGTCTGCATTAGAGGAGAGAGATACTTTCTGTGAGCGGCAAGGAGGTAAGTGAAAATGTACACTGAGCCTATTTTGTTTTATAAAATACAGAAAGATAATGCAAAAATTCAAAATTAGAGGAAAAACATGCTTTATTTTAAGGTCAGTTAGTTGGTTTTAGAAAATGTCACTTTTTGAAAGGCAGATACGGTGTTGAGGGAGTGGCAGGAAAGCTCTTCAGTTCACATTATGGGAAAGCAGGAGGACTATAGGTGTTTAAAACACCGCAAGTTCCCCAGTGAAATGATAAACTTCTTTTAAATTTCATTTTTCACTTGCAGTTTACACTTAGTGTTACTCTGTATTGCTTTCAGGTGTACAGCATAGTGGTTGGACAATCACATACTTACACAGTGATTCCCCCGGGTACTTCCAGTACCCACGTGGCACCACGCATAGCTATTACAGTATCGTTGCCTGTCCTCCCTATGCTGCACTTTACATCCCCGGGACTACTCTGTAACTGCCGACCCGTACTTCTCAGTCCCTTCACCTCTCTCACTCGCTCCCCCAATCCTCCCCCATCTGGCAACCACCAGCCTGTTCTCTGTGTCTATGAGTCTTTTAATTTTGTCCATTCCTTTTGTTCTTTATGTTCTGCATGAGAGTAAAGTCATATGGTGTTGGTCTTTCTCTGACAGACTTATTGCCTGACTCACAGCGCTATTAAGTTTCAGATTCTATGAGACCTGTCACTAAACACCGACATAAGACAAACTCAGATACTGGCAAAACCCACGGCAGATGAACAAACGGTTACATAGAGGACCGCGCAAAAGCCAAGAATTGCTGCATTTCTTTTTTCTTTCTTTGAGGAAAAGATGGGACCACTGTTAACTGAACATTAGAAATTATAGCTTTCTTTTTTAATTTTCTTGTTTCTTTTCTGTTGAGTCTGTCCTTATCACGTGTGCCAAATTATTCATCTCAAAGCACAGTTGCGATCTTATCACTTCCCTTAAAAAGGTCTCCAGTGACCTATTAAGTTAAGCTCAAAACATCATTCAAGACTACAAAATATTCTACCTTAACCTTATGGAGTCACTTTCCATGGTTTGTGATTTATTTCAATAATGTTCAGCAGCCTGGGTGTAGGAGAGAAAAAAATGCAAGCACTTAAATTGGTATAAGGTTGGGTGGTCATAGAACAAGTGTCACGGAAGGACAGTGGGCACCCGAATTTGAGAATGCTGCCTACAGAATGGTTAAAAGTAAAACCATGAAGTAGTTTAGCAGACTGGGAGAAAGGGGATGGACCCAGACCCTGGAAGATTCTTGGAGATTTAAGAACCTGTGTAGTAACATAAAGGAATGAGAGAAGCAAAGGTCTAGGAGCCTGTGGTCAGAGTATATACACTGGAGTTGCAGATGTCAGTTGTGTGCCGATACATAAGGCCCTAAGTGCAGCCATGGAATGAGTATCCAAGGTGGAACGTGAATGAATGTTTTCCCAGAAAGGTGATCGAGAACATTTGAGGTCACTTTACTGGGTTGGTTGTTCACCTGAAAGATGAAGTTACTAGGATTTCGGTTAAAAATGAAGACTGCAAGCCAAATGCCAAAATACTCAGTGAGTCAGGGGAAAAGAACTATGAGGTCAACAGTGATGACACTAACAAGGAGGATTAGAGGGTAGCATAGGTGCATGACTTTTGTATTATGGCAGAAGGGTCATTGTTTAAAGTGGCACCAGGGAGCCAGGAGACAGAAATCCAATCGATTCTCTAGGTCTCACACTGCATCACATGTAGAAATATAAGCAGCTTACTTTTTTGTGTGTGTTAGTAAACATTTTTTAAAATTACAGTTGGCATTTGATATTTTATTAGTTTCAGATGTATAGCATACGGTGCGATATTTATATAACTTACAAAGTGATCCCCCCTAAGTCTAGTACGCCCTTGACACCTTACATACTTAATCACAGTATTATTAACTATATTCCCTTTGCTATACTTTATATCCCCAGGACTATTTCATAACAGCCAATCTGTACTTCTTTTTTTTTAAAAGGTTTTATTTATTTATCTTTAGAGAGGGGAGGAGGGAGGGAGAAAGAGAGGGAGAGAAATATTTTGATCAGTTGCCTCTCAGCACGCCCCCAGCTGCAGACCTGGCCTGCAGCCCAGGCATGTGCCCTGACCGGGAACCAAACCGACGACCTTTTGGTTCACAGGCTGATGCTCAATCCACTGAGCCACACCAGACAGGACACCAATTTGTACTTGTTTATCCCTTTACACTTTTCACTAACCCCCAAATCCCCTCCCAACTGGCAACCATCAGTTTGTTATGAGCAGCTTACATTTGATGGGGAGGACAAAGTTTCTATTAAAGCAAAGAGGTGGTGGGAGAATTATTTGAAGAGGTTTAGGATGTAGTAGAACTTACTTATGATGGAAATAGGGGTCCAGAGAGCAAAGTGAGGAAATAAAGGGTCAGAAGAAAGGTTAGACGTGGAAGGAAAAATTAGGAGACAGGAAGGACAGGGTGTTCTCAGGATGTTAGAACCTTGGAAAGGAGTAGATCACAGGGTCGATGGTTCAACTACAGAATTCGGTTTTCTGTTTTTTCCTACTTTATGTTTCTGCTTCTTTTGACTTTTTCTTAGAGTAATTTCGGTATTTGTCTAATATCTACTACTAAATTATATACTTTTTGAAGACAAAAACTAGATCTAAATAATATGAATAGCTTCTGTAGAAACTAGCGAGACACATGACATCTGCTGCCCAATGATTGTGTTAAATCAAACTAACTCATTTCAAAATTGCTTTATTGAGGCACATTAGATCTTATAGTTCATTTATTATATTACTTTCTTATTTTCCTTTGGTGTAGTTTTGAAACAGTTAACAGGGATTTTTTTTTTCTAGGACATGTTAACCAAAGCAAAAAAGTACAACTCTTATGGGAGCTAAATTAAGCTTCTTGTTTCCCATCCAACTAAAATGGCGTACAGGCCTGACAGCAGAAGTATGATTTGTAAGTATGAAAGTGGTCCCATAGGTTCAACCAGATTCCTTGAGAACTGTGATTAAATCTTTTTTTCATGTTTTCTTTTTCCTATTTTACTTCCCCTTATACTTCTCCATGTTTCCCCTAGAGTGTTTCACATAGCAGGAACATCATGGATGCCCAGTGAAATTCTAGGCCATCCTCTTTTCCGAAAATATTATTGACCCATGCCAGTAAAATGTGCCCTTTATTAATAATCCAAGAATAGATGCCATTTGGAGCCAGAAGTGATCTTTGAGATACTCTTCCAATGAATTTTTGCATTTGAAAAAACTGAAACCTGGGGATGGTAGTAGAATGGATGTGACTTTCTCAAGAGCATGGAGCTAGTGACAGGACCAAGACTAGAACCTAGGCGTTACGGTTATCCGTCCAGTTCTGCTCCCGAACTGCTGCTGCAATATCAGGTCTTCTTCTTCTTGTTTTTTAAAGATTTTATTTATTTATATTTAGAGAGGGGAAGGGAGGAAGAGAGGGAGAGAAACATCAATGTGTGATTCCCTCTTGTGCACCCCCTACTGGGGACCTGGCCCGCAACCCAGGCATGTGCCCTGACTGGGAATCCAACCGGTGACCCTGTGGTTTGCAGGCTGGTGCTCAATCCACTGAGCCACACCTGCCAGGGCTACCAGCTCTTCTTTTTGATCTCCCTTTGTCAATGACAGATTTTTCAGACCTGTGAAAGGGGTTGTCAGTGCACCCAAAATCTGTGACATTGCAAATGTTTGGTGTTCAGTTTTTGCTTCTCTCTTCTCCCTCAAGAATTTATCAACTGCTATAATATAAAAATATCATTTTCATGTGATGACTCAGTCTCTGGCTCAGCCACAAAATACTCAGCTGAACTTGATTTACTTTTTCAAGATTTTGTTTATTAATTTCTAGAGAGAGGGGAAGGGAGGGAGAAAGACAGAGAGAGAAACATTGATTGCCTCTGCATGCCCCTGGACTGGAAACTGAACCCACAACCCAGGCATGTGCCCTGACTGCGAATCAAACCCACGACCTTTCGCTTTGTGTGATGACTCCCAACCCACTAAGCCACATGAGTGAGGACTCACCTGAACTTTAGTCTCTCATTTTCAACTGTCTATTAGATTGCTTTTCTTGGATCACATGCCTTGTTCTCAGTTTCTTATTGACGACTATATGTTTTTCCCTCCAAAATCAACTTGTCCAACTGATTTTTCTTTTCTCTGTTTTTATGGACATGAGTGATCTTGCAGTCATTCAGGCATAGAACCTGGGAGTCATATTTCACGCCACTCCATCCTAACCTCATCTTTCACGTGTACATTCCAAGTTTTGTTCAGTCTTTTATTATCGTATCTCCCGATTCTCTCTCTTCCACCAACTTAGTTCAGCATTCTTATCTCATCATGCCTTGGCTAGTTGAAGATACTTGAACTATGCATCCTCCTTCACCCTTACGTGTAAGGTCAGAGAGGTGAACTTGGCACTTTTCCACTGATAATTCAGGATTCAAGTAGAAGTTATTCTCTACAAATGCTCCCTTGTTCATGGCTCTCTTATTTTTCACAGTGATGTAATAACTCTTTTTAGCTTACACATCTGTCATACCCATTTAGATGGTGAGCCCATTAATGACAGTGAGTCTGCTTTGTTAATTTTTGCTCCCTTCCTTTCCTAATGAGCAACTTTGGAAGAGTAACTCTGTGTCATTAGGTGCTTTTGAGTACTATAGTATTTAACTTCCTGGGGTGGGGGGGTCTAAAGGGTCAAGGGCAGAGCATGCTTTTTGTGTGGAAATGTAGGGGTTATTGTGCAAGGATCTAGATAATCATGTAAAGTGGAAGTGAAATGTGCAGACCTCTAGGAGGGTAGAGTCTATTAACAAACTCTGAAAAATCAGAAAGTATAAGGGAGCATGACTCGTGAACAGACACTTTACAAGTCACTGGAGAAGAAAGGAATGTGGCTGGGAAGATGAATGCACACAATTAGGACGAAAGAGGAGGCAAAGAGCTTAAAATAAGCAAATCAAAAAAAAAAAAAAAAAGAATACCAAAGTAGTCTGGTGAGGCTCAAGGAGAGTTCAAAAGTGGCCTTGGCCAGAGACTGACAGAAGCTAAAGATCCAAGGACATGTCTGACAATTGGCCTGGGTGAAACTGATAATGCTTGTTTTCCAATTCCGCCAACTGGAGAGATGAAAGATTAAATCAGTATTTGGATGTAGTTTTATGACTCTATTAAGTTGAATGACCCTCCCCAAGACTTCCTTTACCTTTCTAGTAAGTGCTAGCATACCCCGATGGTCTGCACATGTTGGCCAAATGCCAGCAGGGGTGGGGTGATAAGGGCCAGCGCCAAAGCAAAAGAGGAAGTGGGGGAGGTTGCAACCCAGGGCTCAGCCTTCTAAGGACGACACTTCCACTTTTGCTGAGCAGTGGCAACATGCAGGAAATGTAGTTTTCATGAGAGTGCAGCCCAGTGAGGCCCTACTTTATTTGGTCAACTCCCCAATGCCCTTTTTCCTATTTTCCATGTATCCTATGGTTGTCAAATACAAAAATTAGTTGTGCTGTTCATCCTATAAGGCTGAGCTCAGGCAGGTGAGGGACTGAGGGACAATGTCCTCTCCAAGCTTTCTTGCCGTATAACGAATGAATAACATTGTCAGATATTTAAAGTGATAAATCTGATATATGTCTACCTTGTGAAGGGTTTCTCTCCAAGTACATTAACTGGGACAATGTTTTATTAATTTTTTGATGCAGCAGGTATTTGTTGGGTGGATACGTGGATGGAGAATCAGCAAATATGAGTATTTTGGAAACTAGAAAGCACTGTGCAAATGTAAATTGGTGTGGTTTTCTTTCCTGTTCATACTAGGCTGAGCTCAGGTTCCACTTCTTGACACCAACTTTGACCGCCCCATTCCCTGCTTGCATGTCTGTTCTTTGAACTTGCATTATGGTCATTGTTTGCGCTGATGATATATATGGCAGTCAGAATTCTAATACCTTGTATTGTATCTTTTACGTGTAGGAATCTTGTCTCCTTAAAGAGATTCATTGTCTGCGACAGAGAGAAGAAGTCCAGCCTTTTTATTTTCTTAAGCTCTGTGAATGCAATGTCTAGCCTATCACAATGGCTTCACACAGAGACAAATGGGCAATAGATATTAATAGAGTGATTGGATATCGATTGACTGGAGCAAAACCACACAACCTCCTTGGAGTTTTAATCGCCAAACAACCAGGCTTGTACTAACGACCCCAGTGGCTTTCCCTCTACCTAACAAAAGATCTTGGGGAAAGGAGCAGAAAGATCTTCCCGCCATCACTGCAGCCTTATTATCACAATAAGTAGCTTTTTCACGTGGCATTTTCAGGGACATGCTTAGCAGCGTTCTCACCGAAGTTAGAAACTACAGGGGAGTTGATACGGCGTTGCTGGCAGTTCTCAGATGTTTCTTCTCTAGTAGCTTATCCATCGCTTAGGGGAGGGAGAACTTCACACTCATCACATTGGGCCTGTCTGTTGTCAGCGGGAGTCCAAATACAGGAGAATGTCACAGTCCAAAAGGCACTTGGACTGGGTCGTTCACAGTTAATTATTCAGCATGCCCTTTGCATAGTACCGTGACACATATTTATTCTGTGTAATCAGAATAAAGCAATGTGTAAGAACTGACTTGAAGGGAAATGCAAATTGGAAAATGGCAGTAGGGATCTGGAGGAGTGCATGCGTGTACATGGGCGTGCACAGTGGAAGAGAGTTCTACCCTTAGCCCGGGCAGTAGAAATATGTAACAGCTAACATACCTTTGAACTTGTAAAGCACTACCTTTTTCCAGGGATACCTGTATAAGTCTCTGCCTCATTACCAGAAACTTGGAATCCCTGTAAGTTCTGCTCACAGCTGACTCTGAGGACTGCCTCTAACTTCTTGGTATTTAGATGCCTGGATTTTGGAAGCAAAGTAATTATTCTCTTACAGGGGTGTCCAACCTTTTGGCATCTCTGGGCCACATTGGAAGAGGGGTTGTCTTGGACCGCACATTAAATACACTGCGAAGCGTAATCACAAAAAAATCTCATCATGTTTTCAGTAAATTTACGATCTTGTGTTGGGCCGCATTCACAGCCACCCTGGACCACTTGTGGCCTGCGGGCTGCGGGTTGGACACCCCTGCAGGAGATTGCTTTTGATTGAAGGTCTTTGCCTTAAACAAGAATTCAAATTTAGGTTAAAAATAGAAAGGGTAACCGATTTGGAATGAAAAGAAGCTTTTAGTATCTTCTGAGGCCTGAACTACATAGGAGCTTTGGAATAAGTACATCAGAGATCTTGGGGGCGTTAGTGTTAGCTTCCTTCCATGTACCATGTTGAATCCATGGCAACACCAAAACAGCCCTATGTAAAAACAGAGGCTGTTAATGTTAAGGAGATGATAAATCTCAAGAAGTTTTATATGTCAAACATCTCAAAATGTGTTTCCAAACTGGATATTTTTCCTTTTGAGGGAAAAGTGGATGAAAAGAAAAGAAAGCCTGCGTATGCCAGGGGCCTTTAAGCCTGGCCCTCGGCTCCATTTCCTTTTCCATCAGCTACATTTCAGCGGGAGCTCAAAGGTCTGGGATATACTGATTCCACAAACACTCGAAATAACATAGTATTTTATTCATCAAAAGGAAAAGCAACTCTGTATTTAAGTGCTCAAGGGTCTATATTTATTCTTCTGTTTTGTCTCTTTCCCCTGATTTCCAGCAGGGCCCCTCCCTGACTTCTCCTAAATATTTACTGATATTTTTCTCTTTTCTTTCATATGTACTGCCCCCTAAAAACAGAAGCAAAACTGATGGGGAACAAAGAATGGAGGTATGAGAGGATCGAGATGCAATGAGCGAGCAAGGTAGAAGAGTTTTGGGGTGCAGAACTTACATAGAAACAGTGGTCTTCTCCACCAACCTATAAGGAGTTCTCAACTGAAGGCAAAAATAATTGTGTGTTGATGGTGCCTTAGCACCAGTATTGTAACATGAATTAATGGGCTTAAGATGTCTGAATCTATAATCTGGTTAAATGCCTTTCTTTGTTGCCTTTTATGGAAGGATAATGACACACTACTCCCTGCTATGAGTTTATCAGACCTCTTATCAGTTGTATTTCCTCAGTGCAAGTCAACATTGGCATTCTGATTCATTAGTCACTTTTTAGGGTTGGTTACCAGGAATATGTCCCCTGCAAGGTGACATACCCTGACCGAACTGGAAAAGCTGTTTCTCACTGCCTTTCAAATCATACCGTGTAGACATCCATGTAGCCTGAAACCCAGATAACATTGGTGTGAGAGGCAAACATGACTATGTCTTTGCATTTCATGGAGAGACCATGTACACTATAGCTACCTATATATTCTGGGAACATGATTTGTATTATAATCAAATGCGTGGTTGGACAAGTGGCTTTAGGACAGTGGAATATTGTGTTCCATTCAGAACTTTTTGTAACAATTGTTTTGGTCCTTAGCATTTAATTCTAAGAACAGTGGGCTTAATGGAAGCAATAGCTAATGAATAAAGGTGGGTAGTGTTTTCACAGAAACACCTGTTAAATACTACTCTTAAGTATTTTATTCCTTTTGAAATTCACATTGAGGCTTGTACAAGTTTTATACAGTTAATGGTAACCAGAGGGCTGGATCTTACGACAGGCCCTAGGAGGTGGATGGAATGGCCAATACTTGGAGGTGTATTTTGCGAGTACTGGCCCCACTCCCACCACATGCGTCAGGCTTGTGTATTTTATTCACCTGGAATGGCCTTCAAAGAAAACCCTTTTAGATGGTGGTTTGTATTTTCCAGTTTCTTTCATATTTATACTTATTATTTTAAAAGATCTATGAAATATTCCTATAAGCTTATTACTATAGTTGCTACATGAGGAAACCCAGCAAAACTGATAGTCAATAACTGGCTAAAGAACACATAGCCGATTACAAGGCAAAGCTAGCATGAACTCCCAGTGCTCCAAGGCCATTTCTTTCCCATTGAAATTCAAGCAGCAAGGTGATTAACAGCAGCCACCGGGAGGTTGCAGGGTTTATGACAGACTTCACACTGGACGATTGCTTGAAGCAAAAATTCTCCATGCTGCTTATGTTAGTATAACCTAGTATTTACTGAGTGCTCATGGTGTGGATGAAGCGCTGTGCTAGTTCTTGTTGGGAAGGGGAGATTTAAAAGAAGTAACCTGATCCCCTCCCTCAAGATGCTTGCCATCTTTTGAGAAGAAGACTTGTATTTCTGTGGCTCTTATTTCTTAGGACCGTCCTCTTCCTCTGGCCTGAAAATGTAGGCACTGCACAAATTTCAGTTGGTCATCTTGTAGATTTACTAAATTTGACTTTTAAATTTAGTTGATGGAGAGCATTATGCTAAGTGAAATAAGCCAGGCGGTGAGGGACAAATACCATATGATCTCACCTTTAACTGGAACATAAGCAACAGAAGAAAAAAGCAAACAAAATATAACCAGAGACATTGAAGTTAAGAACAATCTAACAATACCCAGAGGGGAGTGGGGAGGGGACAGCAGGGAAAGGGGATTACAGGAACTACTATAAAGGACACATGGACAAAATCAAGGGGGAGGGTGGAAGCAGGGGAGGGAGGTGGGTTTGGCTGGAGTCGGGTAGAGGGGTGGGGGGAAAATGCAGACAACTGTAATTGAACAACAATAAAATAATTTAAAAATTGAAAAAAAATAAATGTAGTTGAGCCATTTAACTTTTAAATGTAGTTGAGCTATTTATATGACCTTGGCAATGAATCATACTCCCCAGATGTAACTGTGGCCTGCACCTCTTGTCCATCATTCACATTTGGGGCCATTCCTTCCAACCAGTCATAAGACATTGCTTTTTGGCACTGGCTGGTGTGGCTCAGTGGGTTGAGTGCCAGCCTGCAAACTGAAAGGTCACTGGTTCGATTCCTAGTCAGGGAACATGCCTGGATTATGGGCCAGGTCCCCAGTTAGGGGAGTGTGAGAGGCAACCACACATTGATGTTTCTCTCCGTCTCTTTCTCCCTTCCTTCCTGTCTCTAAAAGTAAATAAATAAACTCTTAAAAAAAAACCCTAAAAAAAAAACCCTTAAAAACTATCTGCTCTCAGAGATACTCACCTCACTCCGGTTGGTGACCGTATCAATAAATAAAAAAAGACATTGCTTCTTGGAAATTTTGCTGTCTCCTTAAACTGAATAGGTCCAAACAGGGCTAATCATGTCCTACAATTCCCGTTTCTATCCCCAAATTACCTATTTCTAGGAATAGTGGTAGCACCAGTACCCAGATCCCACAGGTTCCAAATTGCAGAGATATCTCTGACTTCTTTTCTATGCTACCTGTATCTAATCACTCAGCAGTTTCCCTCTATTATTCCTTATGAATGTCTCTTGAGTTCCTCTATGGTCCATTCCCACTGCCATCCACCTAATCTAGAGCCTCATGACATTCCGCTCTGTTAGCGTTCTCCCGTCTCCAGTTCTCTCTAGACCTAGTCAGGTTATGAAACTCATTTCCTCAAAATGCTTTTTATCACTTACTCCAAGTTTGCTGACGAGATTTCCCACTAAAAAGTGCCGGGCATTCCAGGTCAAATAAGCTTGTCTTACATTTCCATCCAAATTCATTTTCTGTGATTCCTCAACTCAATTCCTTCGTGTAGCTGGATCAGGCGCTTTGGTGTGCCCTGCAGGGCCACGTATAAATTCCCCAAGGCTGGGGACTCCGGCTTACCTTGCTTGGTGTCACAGACTGTACTGCGCTTAATCAACACTTATTTAACTGGATTACAGTGTATTTGAGAAATTTCCATAAGAATATACGACATAGCAAAATAGGTCAAAGTAGTGACCCGCACAGAGCTGTGTTAGTTATTTGAAGGGTTGTGATAGTTATCCTTCGTGCCGTTAGCTTCACTAGGTTGGATATGCACCTTAAGGACCGTTCTCTTAATCCCTTAATCCCAATGATACAGCAAAGGCAAATTGATAATTTCCTGCACCATGGAAAAATCTTGATTTTTGTACCAGGTAACTAGTTCTTAAACATGTTAAAAGTTTGACTAAAGATAGCAGGGAAAAGGGAGTAGAAAATGAAATTGATAGGTCCAGGTTAGGAAGACAGAAATGCTGGACTCCGACTGGGACTCGGTCTGCAAACTTTCTTTAATCTACCATTCTTTTGGGGTTCACTGGCCCCCAGCCCAATTGATCTTCTTTGCAGGAACTCATGGGCATGCGGTGCAGTCCCAAGTCCAGGTTTAGTTACATTTTGTTTTTTAATAATCACCTGATACATATACGGTGTCATGGCCTCTCTCTAGATTTCAAAACAATCAGAGCACTTCAGGGCAGAACCACTGCATTGAAAAGTCAAGGGTTTTCCTTTTTTTAGCTACAGATGGAACCCACCAAGCCATTTGTTTACCCTTTAAAAGACCTTCTTTGCTGTTCAGTATAAAGAACGCTCCTGGCCAATGATTTTGATTGAAATGTATGAAGTGCTGGCTCTGTGTAAACCTGCTCTCTGTCATATGTCTTAAGATACTAAATAAATCATGCAATTTCCTCATATTCATTTATAGTTTTGAGAGCTTTCTATTTTCAGTCTCTACTCCCAATTTGCCAATTTCTAGTATGTTTCCAGAATATTTCTTCACTTCTCTGAGTCCCTTTTCTTATTTGCAAAACAGGGACAGTAACGCACAATATTGACAGGTTCAAGTGGGGTAATGAAGGGGAAATTACCTTGTGAAAATACCAGATAATTCTCCACTGTTTTTACTTTCAGCTGTCACTATATATTTTCTTTCAACATTGAAGGAAAGTGCCACTAAAGATTAGAGAAACTCCATGAAGTCCTTAAAATGGGATTTGAAAATACACCTTAACATTTTTGACTTAATTGCAAAGGTGCTGGAGGCTTGGGGAGTGTCTCCTCTGTATTTTGCCGCAATGAGCCCCTACCTAGCAGAAGCACTGAGCAACACTTGTTGACAGACTGATTAGATTATCACATTTCTGACCAATGAATAAAGCAGCCCAATTTAAAGCAGGTAGGACAGATCCCCAAACTCCCAGGAATTTGCTAAAATCAGCAAAATTTTACTACATACAGTTCTGGTCCTCACACGGAAACGTTGAATCTCCTTACCTGCACAGTTCGAGGTTGACACTTTAGGGTCCTTTTGCTTTTGCTCTCAGAAGCAAACTCCAAGTCTTCAGTAAATCCACTGCACCCGTTTCTTGCAGAGCTAAGCCGTCATTGGTGATCTGCACAGTGGATGGAGATAATCTGCAGGACCCTGAGAGTGTACTTCATTCACAGGGCACAGGGCGCCTGCTCTTCAGGCAAGCTTCTTTGAAAAGATGGGCTGCTGCTGCTTTTAAGAGCGGAGGGGGTAGGGCACATGCTAGTCAATGTATACAGATCCTTCTTCCTCTTTCAGATTGGTCTTCAAACTGTTTAAAGTATGGGTGAGTTTGGCTTCTCTGGTGCCACGTGAGGGAGGGGTAGGGGGAGGGAGGGTGGAAGCATAGAAACTGGAGACTTGCAGGTTATTGTGTGTGTAAGTGAGCTTATATCCCTAGCACCAGCACCAGAGTCCTCAGGAAATCACACAGCTGCTCTGAGATGGGAAGCAGGAAAGAATGCACTCTGTCCAGCCTAGTTCTCTGTGATTTTTATAACCTGGGGGGTGGTTACACTATTTGTAGGCGGAGAAAGATGATAGATTAATCTAACTGCCATTATGTGAAACTTGATCTTAGGCAAGATAAATTCTTTCTCTCCTTCTCTCTCTTTCTCCGTTATGACACTTGTGAGCCTATCCACATTCTAAAAAGGCTTTCTGATGGTTTATTTCCTGGAAAATAATGGCCTTAGTTTGAGCTTGGTTTTCGGAAACTCCCACAATACATTGCCTCCACAGAATTGAAAGTGGGTTGTTTTCTGTCACATTGAGAATGATCTGGAATGACTGGGCTTGCTATTAGTGGGCCTGCGTTAGGAATTCAGAAGCCAGGTTAATGCTCTTCACCTTTGGCTACGCTCTGGGGTGTTGAACTCTGGGATGCTCTCCCTGGCTTCTGGAGAATAGGGACGTGACACTCTGCTGCATGCTTATTTGAACTTGGAGCAGCATCTTGAGGTCATGAACCAAATGGAGAGGCCCTGACGTGAGTTGGTTATATCAGTTCTATTTATATAAGATGGTCTATGTGCGGATAGACATGTTTATGTTTATTTTAACACATTAAAAACTGGCCCAATAACTAATAATTAATTTGGTTGCGCTCAGTACAATGCGAACCCAGCAACATCTCTGTGGCCCGCTGCATGCTGCAGGGACGAAGCCATTTCCTCAAACCCTGCATCTGTAGATACCAGAATGAGCTCACAGCCAACCTGGGGCCAGGGCTCTAAGGTTTCTGAAATATTCATCTTTGTTCATAGAATTCATGGTCATGGTAGTAGTTGAGGGGAAAGGCCAACAAACCAAATTAAAGGGGGAGATAACATTTGGACCTAAGACCAGACACTTGAATCATCATGGAGAGCTTTACTAACAACAGGGACATTTTAACTAGAATTTCTTCAGCTATAGCTGGATTCCCAGGCCTCTAGGGGAAGTTCATATGGGAGGTAAAGGGTGAGCTGTCACTTCCTCTCCAGTCTGGACTGTTGGCCATCTTGAGGGGTGGTGGAAGGGTAGTTCATACTCATGTAAGGAACAAAGGAGAAAGGGACTAGATCCTTGACTTTCAAGATGGCACCACAACAGCTGTGGCAGAGACGGGATGCTCCATGTTGCTTCTGTGTCCTCCCTTACTCTCTTCCTTCCTTGGTTGCTTCTCTGCTTTCTGAGTGATGGGAAAGGCAGAACTCCACCCATCCCCAGTCTCTGGGTTTTGCTGTGTTTCATGTGCACATTTTTGCCCAAATTTTTGAGGGAAAAATAAGGATGCACATTATACATGGATAGTACTAATTCCGTATCAATAGCAATGTTTTTAATTCCTTTATTATGCTTATGTATTAAAAGTGTAACTCTGGAAGGCAATAACGCAAAATAATACCCTTGCATCTGATAGTTAGTTTGGTTTCTAAATATAAGTAAATAAAATATTGAATTAAAAATTTAAATGAAAGAATTTTTTCCTGAAAGTGTGTGCCAAAAATGTGGGTGCGCATTATACATGGCAAAATACGGTAGGTCTTTGCCTTGTACAGTTGCATCAATTTCTACCATGTTTACTATAATTGACAGCAGATTTTAAAACATCTCCTTTCCTTACCTTCCTGTCATTTCCTTTTTTTTTTTGTACATCTTCATTACATACTTATCCTCACATTTCCTGTTATTTCAGGAAATGGTGACATGTCTAGACTGATACCTGTCTCCTGCCATCTCTCTACTCTTTCTCGTTTTCTCAGACTCTTTCAGGTAGTACTTTATTATTGCTGTAGAGAGTACCAGGTAGGTAATGGTGAGGGAGGGGGCAATAATATGTAATTCGATGGGGACTCTTTCTTAGCGAAGTATGATTTGTTCTTTTTTAATTTTTATCATTTAAAAAATTTTTATTGTTGTTCAATTATAGTTGTCCTCATTCCCGCCCCCCATTGCTCTCCTTGCCCTGCCCACCCCCACCTCCCACATTCAATCCTTCCCAGTCCCCCTGCCCCATTGTCTTTGTCCCTGGGTCCATTATATATGTTCCTTGACTTGACCCTTCCCCTTTTTTCCCTGAGTATCCCACTCCCACCACCCCACCACCCTGTCAGTTTATTCTTTATTTCAATGTCTCTGGTTATATATTGTTTGCTTGTTTGTTTTGTTGATTAGGTTCTACTTATAGGTGAGATTATAGGGTATTTGTCTTTCTCTGACTGGCTTATTTCACTTAGCATAATGCTCTCCAGTTCCATCCATGCCGTTGCAAAGGGTAGGAGCTCCTTTCTGTCTGCTGTGTAGAATTCCATTGTGTAAATGTACCATAGTTTTTTGATCCACTCTTTTATTGATGGGCACTTAGGTTGCTTCCAACACTTGGCTATTGTAAATTGTGCTGCTATGAACATTGGGGTGCATAAGTTCTTTTGATTGGTGTTTCAGGATTCTTAGGGAATAATCCCAACAGTGGAATTGCTGGGTCAAAGGGCAGTTCCATTTTTAGTTTTCTGAGGAAATTCCATACTGTTTTCCACAGTGGCTGCACCAGTCTGCATTCCCACCAACAGTGCACTAGGGTTCCATTTTCTCCACAAACTCTCCAGCACTTGTTGTTTGTTGATTGGTTATGATGGCCATTCTGACCGGTGTGAAGTGATATCTCATAGTGGTTTTAATTTGCTTTTCTCTGATGGTTAGTGATGCTGATGCTGAGCATCCTTTCATATGTCTCTGGGCCCTCTGTATGTCCTTCTTGGAGAAGTGTCTGTTTAGGTCCTTTGCCCATTTTTTAATTGGATTGTTTGTCTTCCTAGTGTGGAGTTGTGTGAGTTCTTTATATATTTTGAACATCAAACCCTTGTCTGAGATATCTTTGGCAAATATGTTTTCCCATACTGTTGATTTCCTTTCCATTTTGCTGATGTTTTCTTCAGCCATGCAGAAGCGTTTTGATTTGATGAGGTCCCATTTGTTTATTCTTTCCTTTATGTCCCTTGCTCTAGGGGACATATCAGTGAAAATATTGCTGCGTGGAATTTCTGAGATTTTCCTGCTTATGTTCTCCTCTAGGACTTCTATGGTGTTACAACCTATATTTAAGTCTTTTATCCACCTTGAGTTTATTTTTGTGTATGGTGTAAGTTGGTGGTCAAGTTTCATTTTTTTTTGCATGTAGCTGTCCAGATGTCCCAACACCATTTGTTGAAGAGGCTATTTCTACTTCATTTTATGCTGCTGCCCCCTTTATCAAATATTAATTGACTGTAGAGACATGGGTTTATTTCTGGGCTCTCTGTTCTGTTCCATTAATCAATGTGTCTGTTCTTATGCCTGTACCAGGCTGTTTTGATTACTGTGGCTTTTTAATATAATTTGGTGTCAGGTATTGTGATCCCTCCTACTTTGTTCTTCTCTCTCAAAATTGCTGAGGATATTCGGGGTCATTTATGGTTCCATATATATTTTTGAAATATTCTATATCTGTGAAATATGCCATTGGTATTTTAATAGGGATTGTGTTAAACCTATAAATTGCTTTGGGTAGAATGGACACTTTGATGATGTTAATTCTTCCAATCCATTAACATGGTATATGCTTCCATTTATTTGTATCTTCCTTAATTTCTTTCTTCAGTGTTCTGTCTTAGTGAAGTATGATTTTGATTGTAGGTTAAAAGATTTTCATTTGTACAACTTTCACAACATTAATGATGTCATAGGATTTATAGATTACATGAACTCATAGAGAGGGAAGGAGCCTTGAGCAATTATTTTGTTTAGACACTTTATTAAATTGAGTTCTTGAGTGTATGACAGGTCCCCAGCTCATTGTGTCCCTAGCTGTTAGCTCATTGCCTTCTTTGATTTGTCGAATCAATAAATCTAGTTCAACTCTCTCATAGTACAGATGAGGAGACAGGACAGAGAGAAAGACACTTTAGGATGTATTTGTTTTACCACAAAATAAGAGGAGTCTTTTTTTCTTTCTAGAACTGAAATTATTCTTCAATCAGTTCTAAAGCCACTGTGGAAAGGTAGATAAAGAGTGTTACTATACTCATAGCCCAGATCTATACACATACGTTCACTCACAAAGACTGGGATTGCCTTGATTCACCCTTTAGTTCCAGCTTATAAAAACCCGGAGACAATGAAAAGTATCAGTCTAGCTGTGGAAATATTGCTCTCATCACTTTCGCTCTTCCTGTACCAGGGCCTACCCAGTGCATACAAAGCAATCCTGGATTATCATTTCTGGTGAGAGCAGGGTGCCCTGACTGATGATTCTGAATGTCTTTGCATGAATCCTGTAGAACTGAATAGCTTAGACTACCTAAGAGAGATGAGACAGATCATTTAGGCCAACATCCCTACATTATTCTGTGCTGTCCAGCACAGTAGCCACTAACCACATGTGGTGATTTAAACTTAGAAATAGCCCTGGCTATTTCTAAACTTAGAAATAGTGTGGCTCAGTGAATTGAGCACTGGTCTGCAAACCAAAGGGTCAGTGGTTTGATTCCCAATGAGGGCACACGCCTGGGTTGCGGGCAGAGTCCCCAGTAAGGGGCACATGAGAGACAACCACACATTGATGTTTCTTTCCCTCTCTTTCACCTCCCCTACCCCTCTCTAAAAATAAATAAATAAAATCTGTATTAAAGAATTAAACTTAAGTATTAGTTAATTAGTGAGAGAAAGACAAATGCCATATGATCTCACTCATATGTGGAATCTAATGAACAAACTGAGCTGACAAGCAAAATAGAAAACTGATTCGTAGATGGAGGGCAGGCTGACAGCGATGGGAGGCGTAAGGACTCATGCACGAGGACAGCGCTGTGGTGATTGTGGCGGGGAGGGAAGCAGGAGGGGAATAAATAGTAATGGAAATATACAATGAAAAACAGAAAAAATAAATAAACTGGACAATTCCGTGATACACAATGGAATACCACTCAGCCTTAAAAAAGAAGGAGGTCTTAACCATTTGCAACAGCATGGATGGACTTGGAAAGTATTATACTGAGTGAAGTAAACCAGTCAGAGAAAGACAAATACTGTATGATTTCACTTATATGTGGAATCTAATGAACAAAATAAACTAATAGGAACAAACTTGTAGATGCAGACAACAGACTGACAACTGTGAGAGCAGTGGAGGGTTGGGGGGCTGGGTGAAGAAGGTGAAGGGATTAAGAAAAAAATTCATGGACACAGACAGCAGCACGGTGATGACCAGAGGGAAAGGGGGTGGCAGGAGATAGGAGAGGGTAAAGGGGGGCTAAATGCTGACAGAAGGAGACTTGACTTAGGGTGGTGAACACACAGTATAACATACAGATGCTATATTACAGAATTGTACAGCCAAAACCTATATAATTTTATTAACCAATGCCACCCCAATAAATTCAATAGAAAGTTTTTAAAAATTCTGTTCATCAGTTATACTACCCACATTTCATATGCTCAATAGGCACATACTGATAGTGGCCACTGCATTGAATATCTGGAATTTAGAATCGATTTTAAAATTAATGCCATGTTAGCATTAGGGAATATCACTAGTACAAGGTCATACAATTAAGTACCCAATTTAGGGCAGTAACCCAGGTTTCTGGGTTCCGAATGAAGAATAAGCAGATTTACTTTCATCCCTTTTATATTTATTTTTTATTTCAGTGTAGATCTATGGGCATAATTGAGGCACCTTGAGTGTGTGGGCTTTGAAGTTGCAGGAGGTGAACATCTAGTCAGCATGGATGAGGGAGTGCCTTGCATGAATTTGTACTGTTCTTGCCTTTCTTCCCTGACAGGACCAAAGAGGAATATATATACCCTCTAAAGAGAGGGTAAGATATATACCCTCTAAAGAGAGGGTAAGATATATACCCTCTCTTTATATATATATAAAATTTTTATTAACTAATGTCTTATATGCTTTAACCAATGGTTTATATATATATAATATATATACATATATATTATATACATATATATAAAGTTTCAGTGAAAAGTAAAGAAAAAAAGTGACAAATGCAAGGTATAGCTTTGGCTGGTGTGGTTCAGGGGATTGAGTGCCAACCTGCAAACCAAGGGGTCATGGGTTTGATTCCCAGTCAGGGCACATACCTGGGCTGTGGGCCAGGTCCCCAGTAGGGAGTGTGTGTGTGCAAGAGGCAACCACACATTGATGTTTCTCACCCTCTCTTTCTCCCTCCTTTCCCCTCTGTGTAAAAATAAAAAGATTAAAAAAAGCAAGGTCTAGTTATGATGATAAGCACCAGCTTTGCCTCTTCCTAATTAGTGTTTGTCCCTCAGTACAGCCAGAGATGGGTGTGGGTCAGGAAATAGGATTGGTGATCGTTTTGGCAACTGAGGTGAGAGAGTGTCTGCTGGGTGTGTGGGCAGGGAATCTGCTAGTAGCTTAGAAACCTAGGAACCAGGCCAGTTTGAACATGTCCCCACCTCAGGTTTTGCTCCAGGAGAGGATCAGTAATGGAGGAATTAGGCAAAGACCTTTAGGGAGAATCAGATGTTTCCTTGAAGGGACTTTCCGTAGCCACTTAGAGATGTGCCAAGGTTCTTCCAAGGACAAGGAAAGGAAATTTCCTGAGAAATCGCTGTGCTGTAAATTGCTGGTGAAAGTGCTAGTGAAATAACTAGAGACCAGTCTACTGACAGTCATTTGAGGCTTTCCTAAGAAGTCCACAGCCCCTCAAACGTGTCGTTAATCCAAATTTAGTAACAGAAGCCTGCAAGCGTCCTTTCCAGTGAGAGTGTTGTTTAAATTCTTGCGAAGTGACACAAGGACTGAATGTCACAGGAGAGGCTGTCCACTGTGCATGGGACAATTAGTGTTCTCGCTGGGAGGAACGTGGTAGTACTGTCAGCTCTGCCTCTTCCACGATATTATGAAGTTACATGCAGATGCAATTATTTCATTTCTTGTTTCTCTAGCCTCCTCTCCTACGCAGTGCTGTTTCTCACCCAAAATATTGCGTAAGTTCTCTAAAATTTTTAGAGAGAGGAATTTGAGTAACTTGGAGATAATTTGGGACTCTGTAGAGTGTTATAATAATCCACAGGGAAAGGGTTTATTGCCATTGAGGGTTTAGTTGCAAAGGCCTATTTTTATATCTGGCGCTAAGTTTGCCACAATGACAGCACCTGTCAGGTGTGTTTGTATGTGTTTTCTGTGTGTGTGGGTAAACGAAGTGCTTTTCTTTTTAAAGATTTTATTTATTTTTAGACAAAGGAGAAGGGAAGGAGAAAGAGAGGGAGAGAAACATGAATGTGTGGTTGCCTCTTGTTCACCCCCTACTGGGGACCTGGCCCACAGCCCAGATGTGTGCCCTGACTGGGAATGGAACCGGCTACCCTTTGGTTCGCATAGGCTGTCGCTCAATTCACATCCAGCCAGGGCCGAAGTGCTGTTCATAAATTGGCCTTAGCTATTGGGCCTCTCAAAGGTGGAGTGAATACATTCATTTGACTTGAAAATGGAGTCCTGAGGCTTGGGTTTACTGTGGCTCCCACATTTTTGGTGTGACCTGGGAGAGAGCATGTCTCTTGAATTTTGTGAGTCTTCGTTTTCCCATTTGTATTTCATACCGGTAAAGGGTTAATGATCACCACTCGGTTACTTCACTGGGAATTAGAGTGAGCTAGTGCATGTGAAAACACTTGAAAACTAGAAATAGCTGTACAAACGACCTCGTAGTTATTTCCTAGTAGCAGGGGAAATCCCCCAAGGACCTGCTCACAAGCTGTTTTTAGCATATTTCCTTTATCTCACTCAGCAGGGATCAAGCAACACTCTAGACCAGAAGGGAAACTAACTTAAACATTTGATTTTGGGGCCTAGCCCTTTAACCTAGCTTCACCACCCTCACTTAAACACACGCAGACATTAGATTCCTCTTCCAGGTGAGATCAGATGGTATTCATATTCTGCCCCCTGGCTGATTTCACTTAGCATAATGCTCTCCAGTTCCATCCAGGATGTTGCAGAGGGTAAAGGTCCTTCTCTCTGCTGCGTAGTATTCCACCATATAAATGTACCACAGTTTTTTGATCTGCTTATCTACTGATGGGAACTTAAGCTGTTTCCAGCACTTGGCTATTGTAAACAACCTAACAAACAAAATAGAACCACAGGCAGGGAAACATGGACCAGACTGACGTGACCAGAGGGGAGAGGACGGGGGATATCGGTGGGAAGAGGGGGAAGGGACTAGATGAAGGACATATATGAATGACCCACGGACATGGACAACAATGTGGGATTGACTGTGGGAGGGGGGATGGGATGGGCAGAGGAGGCCAAAGGGGCCAAAGGTGGGACTACTGTAGTAGAACAACAATAAAAAATGATTTGACAAAAAAATACACGCAGCACTAGATTTGGTCAAAAGTTTGGAAACAAATGAAGCATGTTTTTAATGTTTTCAACTCCCCTTTATACTGTTATTTTCAGCATCTCCTCCCTTAGAGGGAGTAGAGGGCAGCAGAAGAAACTACACGCAGAGGTTGTATGCCCTCGTGGTTAGTAGTGTAAGCTCTGGAGGCAGACAGATATGGGCAGAATCGTCGTTCCACCACTTACTAGTTGTGACTGTGGACAACTACGTAATCTCTCAGCTCCTTATATTCCTGGTCCGTAAAGTGGGGCCAATCATTGCACTAAATTGTGGGGTTGTTATGAGGATTAAATACAATAGTGCCCTGCATAAATGATGTTTTCAGTAAATAGAACTTATTTTTATTCACGCTCTGCTTTTACTCACGCAGATTGATTTGTGTTTTAAAGTTGCCAGCCAGCAAGTAGACCCTGTCCAAAGAACAACTTCTGGTTTGGAGTGTTAAAAAAAACTTCCCCAAATCTTAGCCCTGGTATCTTGGTGGTTTGTGCAAGTCATCCCTGAGGCAATATTGGACACAAATTTGAATACAAAATAGACTATTGATTTTTTTCAATGATATTTCCATAGTTTTCCATTGTACATGTGTTTGGTGATTATTATTAGTATTTTTTTACTTTTGCATACAGTAATCAGAGTGCTTTACTTGATATCAGTTATCTCCTAATCAGTATGTGTATCCATATTGATTATGTGCTAATGAATATGTGCTCAGGGACTCTGGACTGGATGGCTGGTGCATAGACTGGCTGGTCAAGGCTTTGACCTTGATCAAAACACACTCACAAAAATAAAGATATTTTTCCTGTTCTTCAGAAAATAAAAAAGATGCTATGTGGCTCATAGGGCTAAGCTCAATCCCTAGAAGTATAATAGGTATGATATGGAACCAAGGGCTTAGGTTGTTTGATTGCATAATTTTTGACTTGGAACACACTTCTGTGGGTCAACCTCAAATTCACTTTGCCAGTTTACAGATTTACTTTTGTTCCATGAAGTTGAACCTAACAATTTATATCTCACCTCACCCACAAAAAAAAAAAATGTGAGCCAAGCTGTGAAAAGGGGACAAATATGTGGTTACTGGTTGGTTAAACGTTTTTCTTATAGAAGAAAAATACACTTATAGGATGAGAAGATGTTTATCTGATGTTCAGGGACCGGTACTGATCACTGTAGTCACACTCCTTTTTTTTTTTTTTAAAAAGATTTTACTTATTTATTTTTAGAGAGAGAAAGGGATGGAGAAAGAGAGGAAGAGAAACATCAGAGTGTGGTTGCCTCTGTGCACCCCCTACTGGGGACCTGGCCCGCAACCCAGGCACGTGCCCTGACTGGGAATCGAACTGGCGACCCTTTGGTTCGCAGGCCAGTGCTCAATCCACTGAGCCACACCAGCCAGGGCAACTTTTGTCACATTTCTTAACCTGCAGCATGAGCTATTGTATTTTTAGTTGTCGTTGATTCAAGGAGGCATGTAAAAGCACTTGAAAATTGGAGTATGTTATAAAATTCTGAGATGATTATTTGTTATTACCTTACTGTTTGGTTGTGAAATGCTCTTGTTAGAGAATGTTGAACTTGCTTTTTGGCATTATTATTGGTATCCTTCCTCCTTTGAAATGGCTCTAATGCCCGTGTTAATTTCTAAACGAAGAACTTCCTTGAATCTGATCACTATTCAGTCTCTACACTGTCTTGGTTACGGGGCAGGGACCGCTGGCCTGGAGCGGATCCGCCTCCTGCCGGCCTGTACTGTGTGGGTTCTTGGCTTTGTGTGGGATAGATTTCACAACACGAGTCCAGGTGATTTTGGTAGTATGTTTATTAAAGCTGGGGACAGTGAAATAAAGGAAGGACTAAGGGCAGAAGAAGCAACAGGAGCATAAGCGGAGAGCTCAGGCAGTGTTCTGCGTTGGCTCCCTAGAAATGTTGTAGGAAAGGAGGGAGCCAAGGCAGGCCTGCTGCCAGCTCACTGGGAAGTGAAGGTCACAGAGACAGAAGTGAGCCATGCATGGTGGGGAAGTCAGGGAAAACTGGGCCTTGGAGACAGGATCAGGGTGTAAGCCTGGGACGAGCTGCTAGATGCCCACTGCTCCCCTGGCTGCAAATCTCATGGGGACCCTTAGAGTTTAGGAGGAAGGAAAATGTTAGTGCCCAGGAAGGGGCACGGGCATGCTCTAGGGTGAGCCCACCCTGAGTCCTTGTTCTGAGGGTTTTTTACCTTTTTTCAGCAGGTGAGAATCTTAGGGGAGGATTTCAGCAGAAATATTTATCAGCTTTCCACATGCATTTTTAATATGCTGATGCCTCAAAATAAGCACATAGGAGGGGTTGGGGAGTATTCTTTGGTCTGCTGTACTGTTTTACTTTTATCTTGGGTCTGTCTGGCTTTAATGGGGTTTTTGTTATCTGCTCCCCTGACTTCATCTGTCCTTGAGTTTAGCTGGGACAAATGGCGTTAATTGGGTCTCTGTTCTCTGTTTTCTCAGATCAGGGTGATTTGAGCTACTTATTCTCTGGTCAGGGAGGAGAGGTACAAACCATTTGTTCTCAAGTGTCCTTGGTTAGGGGAGATAAGGTCGTGGGATTCACCAGCTGGCTGTAAGCTGCTCAAACTGTTTAGCCTTGCTTAATTTTCTTGTCTCAGTTTCCCCATTCCACTTGTCTAGGGATTTTCCTCTTTTCTTACTATGCTGTCACATCTTGAGTCCGGTAGTATTTAAACAAACAAAACATGAAAAACAAACAAGCAAGCAGTCATCAGGAGTTGTCAAAATGGTAGCTGTAAGAGTGTCTTTTTGTTCCGAAGATAAAGCGTTCTCATTTTACTCATTTTGGGTAAACCGTCAGTTCTTCTCTTCCTGTTTTAAGCAGGAAGTGCTGATAACATTATATATAAATAAGCGCTCCATGTTGCATAACTGCTGCCTCCTTTCAGATTTAAGAGTGTGTCAGATCGTCTTGCACTTAATAGGGACTCAGGAGAACTGTTCAGAAGAGCGTTTTCAACAAAAAAGAAAAGGGGCTAAAAATCTAGAAGTCACCCTATGTCTTCTTGATGGCATAGTTGGTCTGTCGGACATGGGGAATTAACTCTGAACTTGCCAGTCCAGCAGGGTCACTCTTGAGGAAAATTAGGGAATAAATGAAGTGAGCCCTTTTTGACATCTCTTTTAGTTACAGATCTCTTCAATCTCTCTCCCTCGCCCTCCCTCCTTCCCTCCCTCCCCCTGCCCCCCTCCCCCTGCCGCCCCCTGTCTGTCTCTCTGTCTCTGTGTTTCTCATTAAGTCTCTTCTGCTGTCCAGGCATCCAGTGCTTCTTTTCTTATGCTGACTGAGTTTTAACTGTTTGAAGGAAAGTGCATCTGACAAATCGCTAACATTTCAGTGTCCATAAATTTAAATTGTGCTTTTTTTTTCTTAAGTTACTTTATTTTATTTTAGTTACATGACATTAAAAAATATCAGCAAGCAAAAATATAATCTATTAAAAAATCATCCATGATGTCATCTTGGTGAATTAACCCACATTTAGCATTGTGTATAGCCTTTTATACCTTCTTTCTTTACATGTATACATAGACATATTCATAAAAATGGGATTATATTATGCATACTCTTTATTAACCTGTTATTTATATTTAGCATTGTTTATCAACCTGTTATTTTTATTTAGCAGTATGTTATGAATTTCTTTCAATAGCATTCAATGTATTTTCTCCCTTTTCTCTCTGTTTCTTTTCATTTAAAAACAATTTTATTGCGCTCAACCATTTGTAGACAAATTGATTCTGGGTCATCTACAGAGCAACTCCCTTGCTGCAAGAAAGTTAGACCTTCATACAAGGGTGTGTAGAAAAAAAACCTAAGGTAAAAACATAAAACAAAAAGCCCCCTAAAAAATGGTATATTTGTTTTTCTGAGGAACTAATGGGGCACACTTACCATTTGTGGAATAATGACTGAGTTCCTCTAAGTCAGAATCCCGCCCGGAAGGAATGACGTGCCGGTGCTGCAGAGTTTAGGTGGTCTCAGAGAGCCGGTACCCCCACTGTTCGTGTCCCCCCATGTGCCACTGCTGTGCACCAGGACAAGCTCTGGTGTGGAGATCTCCCCCGACAACCCCCCACCGCCCTAAACAAGCACGTTTCAGAAAAGGGGGTGATCCCCTTGCCAGTCACACAGCACACGTCAGTGAAGAAACTGCTGCTATTTTTAAAAAAGACTTTATTTATTTATTTTTAGAGAGAGGGGAAGGGAGGGAGAAAGAGAGGGAGAGAGACATCAATGTGTGGTTGCCTCTCACACACCCCCTACTGGGGACCTGGCCCGCAACCCAGGCATGTGCTCCGACTGGGAATTGAACCACTGACCTTTGGTTTGCAGGCCAGCACTAAAACCACTGAGCTACCAGCCAGGACTAAAAATTTTTAAATTAAAATATTATGTTGGGATAATTATAGATTCACATTCAGTTGTAAGAAATAATACAGAGGAAGAACCAAGATGGCGGCGTAGGTAGACACACTGTGCCTCCTCGCACAACCAGAACTGACAGAGAATCGAACAGCAAGGGGGACCAACACCAAGGAAACAGAAAATAATCATTCATCCAGACTGGTAGGAGGGGCGGAGACGGGCACCGGGGTGGAGAGGACTCGCGTGGCTGTGGCAGGACTGAGACTGGCGGAGTGTGGGACAAATGGCGCAGGCAGTCCGAGCACTAGCAGACCCTGCGGTCCCACATTTGCACAGATAAACCCAGTGGGCCGGACTCAGAGTGGCGGAGAGTGGGGCAGGCAGAGTGGCAGGTAGCACCTTGCGGCGCCACATTCGCCCACAGATAAACCGGACAAACGGCGGGCAGAGAAGCAGACCGCTGCGCAACCCAGGGCTCCAGCGCGGGGAAATAAAGCCTCAAACCTCTGTTTGAAAGCGCCCCTGGGGGTTGGGGCGGCAGGAGAGACTCCCAGCCTCACAGGAGAGGTTGTTGGGGAGACCCACAGGGGCCTGGAGTGTGCACAGGCCCACTTACTCGGGAACCAGCACCAGAGGGGCCCAGTTTGATTGTGGGTAGCAGAGTGAAAGACTGAAATACGGTGGAGAGTGAAGCGGGCGCCATTGCTCCCTCTCGGCCCCTCCCCCACGTACAGCGTCACAGCGCAGCGACCAGCATTACCCCGCCCCGGTGAACACCTAAGGCTCCGCCCCTTAAAGTAACAGACGCGCCAAGACAAAAAAAAAAAAAATGGCCCAAATGACAGAACACTTCAAAGCTCCAGAAAAAATACAACTAAGCGACGAAGAGATAGCCAACCTATCGGATGCACAGTTCAAAGCACTGGTTATCAATATGCTCACAGACTTGGTTGAATCTATTCGAAAAACAGATGAAAAAATGAAGCCTATGCTAAGAGAAACAAAGGAAAATGTACAGGGAACCAATAGTGATGAGAAGGAAACTGGGACTCAAATCAATGGTGTGGACCAGAAGGAAGAAACAAACATCCAACCAGAAAAGAATGAAGAAACAAGAACTTGGAAAAATGAGGAGAGGCTTAGGAACCTCCAGGACACCTTGAAACGTTCCAACATCCGAATTGTAGGGGTGCCAGAAGGAGAAGAGGAAGAACAAAAAATTGAAAACTTATTTGAACAAATAATGAAAGAGAACTTCCCTAATCCGGCAAAGGAAATAGACTTCCAGGAAGTCCAGGAAGCTCAGAGAGTCCCAAAGAAGCTGGACCCAAGGAGGAACACACCAAGGCACATCATGATTACATTACCCAAGATTAAACGCAAGGACCTACGTCCAAGATTACTGTATCCAGCAAAGCTATCATTTAGAATGGAAGGGAGGATAAAGTGCTTCTCAGATAAGGTCAAGTTGAAGAGGCTCATCATCACCAAGCCCTTATTATATGAAATGTTAAAGGGAGTTACCTAAGAAAAAGAAGATCAAAAATAGGAACAGTAAAAATGACAGCAAACTCACAGTTATTAACGACCACACCTAAAACAAAAACAAGAGCAAACTAGGCAAACAACTAGAACATGAGGGTTGTCAATAAGGGAGTGGGAGGGGGAGAGGGGGGTAAAGGTACAGAGAATAAGTAGCATAGATGATAGGTGGAAAATAGACAGGGGGAGGGTAAAAATAGTGTAGGAAATGTAGAAGCCAAAGAACTTATAAGTATGACCCATGGACATGAACTATGGGGGGGAGTGTGGGAGGGAGGGGGGTGGGCAGGATGGAGTGGAGTGGGGGGGGAATGGGACAACTGTAATAGCATAATCAATAAATATATTAAAAAAAAATAATACAGAAAGATGTTGTGTACACTTTGCCCAGCGTCCCCCAGTGATAATATCTCGCGAAACTGTAGTACAGCATCATAACCAGGAGACTGACCCAGATACAGTCAGACACGGAGCGCTTCCATCACCACACGGATTCATCATGCCCTGTTAGAGCCGCATCCACTGTGCTCTTGCCCTTATCCCTCAACCTCAGGCAACCATTAATGTCTTCTCTTTCTGTACTTCTGCCATTTAGACAATTATATACAGTGGAATCATACAGCATGTAACTCGTCAGGATTGGTGTTTTCTTACTCAGCATGCTTTTTTGGAACTTCATCCAAGTTGGTGTGTATTAATAGTTTGATGCTATAAATGTCCCTCTAAAGACTTCTTTAGATGCATTCTCATAAATTTTGGTTTAACAGATTTTAGTTTTCATTTAACTCAGGGTATTTTCTTTTAAAAATTAAAAATTTTTTGCCCTGCCTGGTGTGGCTCAGTGAACTGAGTGCCAGCCTGCAAACCAAAGGTCGCTGGTTCGATTCCCAGTCAGGGCATATGCCTGGGTTGTGGGCCAGGTCCCCAGTAGGAGCAGCGTGAGAGGCAACCATACATTGATGTTTCTCTCCCTCTCTTTCTGCCTCCCTTCCCCTCTCTAAAAATAAATAAAATCTTTAAAATATAAATAAAAAATTTAAAAATTTTCAATTAAAGGTTTTTTATTTTTCAAATACATTTTACTTTCAATATTATTTTGTGTTAGTTTAAACTGTATAACCACTATGCTGTATCCCTGCAGGTACTTTGTAATATATTTGTGATTTCATCTTTAACACTCATCTATTTATAAGTATGTTTAATTTCCAAATATTAGGGGATTTTCCCAGATATCTTACTTCTGCTGATTTCTAGTTCAGTTCCATTATGCTTAGATAACATCCTTTATACGATTTCAATACTCTTACATTTGTTAAGATTTGTTTCATGCCCCAGAAGATGGTTCATTTTAGGTAAATCTTTCATGTTTACTTGAAATAGTTTGTGTTCTGTTTTCCTTGTGTAGCATGCTCTAGAAACGTCAAATAGACTAAGTTGATGAATAGTCTCGATTGGATCTTTTAAGGCATTGCTAATTTTCTGACTACTTGGTGTATTTACTATTAATGGGAGAGTGTTAGATCTCTAACTATGCTGTGCATTTGTTTTTCAGTCCTATTATGATTTCCTTCATGTACTTCGCAGCTGTGTTATTGAGTGCGTGCACATTTACCATTTTCACACCTCTCTGGTGGGTTAACCCTTTTATAATAATGTAATGGCCCTCCATAACTACCTGGGGTTGCTTTTAAAATAACACTCACTTTCTTTGTGAATTATAAAAGTAATTTTTGTTCAATTCATAAAACTTAAAAAATAGGAAAATCACCACAGAAAAGCCCTTTATAATCTCATTGTCCCAATACTACTGCTCGCATTTGTCTTCCGAAAATGCACACACAAATACATCATTTGTTATAAAATGGTATCATATACAGATTATTGTTTAGCCTGCTTTTCACTTATGATATTTTATGAGCCTGTCAGTAATTTTTTCCTACAACATAATTTTTAAGATGATTTATTTATTTAAAAAATATTTTATTTATTTATTTTTAGAAAGAGGGGAAGGGAGGGAGAAAGAGAGGGTGAGAAACATCAATGTGTGGTTGCCTCTTGTGCGCCTCCTACTGGGGACCTGGCCCACAACCCAGGTGTGTGCCTTGACTGAGAATCGAACCGGTGACCCTTTGGGTTGCAGGCTGGCACTCAGTCCACTGAGCAACACCAGCCAGGGCCAGAGTTGTTTCTTCAGTTGTGAAAATGACTTATACTATTACCCATTTGTGACTTGACTGATTACAGGAAGATGACTGACTGGAGTTAAAATGTAAATGACAGGAGAAGAGACCATACGGCTGTATGAAATCTCGATACTTGTAGCATCAGACTCCAGCAATGAAAATCATGTAGGTCTAAAGACTGTAGGAACATGTCAGTAACGTGTCAGAGTATGCCTGCAAGAAGGGATAGGACGGTATTGGCAAGGTGTTTTCTAAGCTTTAGGCCCAGATTCTATGATGAATAAATGATAGTATAGATAATGGCATGCTGGAGAAATTTCCAGACAGTATGAATAAGGTTGAGTAAAGTCTACCTGATAAAACACGTTGCTTCTTGCAGATTTGTGTACCAAATACTCAACTTCTGTTGGCAAAGTCTTATCTGCTGTAAATGAAGAAATCCCAAGTGGTTCGATTGGCAGACAAACTGAAATTATACTTTGCACCAGAGGTATGTAACCACAGTTCCCTTTTTCTGGGGATTGAGTATGTGGGCACCAGGTGAGTTTACTTAACAACTCTTTGAATATTTCCAGTGCTTTGAAATCGCAGTCAGTGCCCTTTGCATGTACTACTCTGGGAAGGGCTGGGTAGGCTGTTGAAAACCTGCAGCGCAGCTTCTCTTTTATTTGTTGAATGTCCCTCCAGGTGCCTGATGTTTGACTGTGATCCAAGATCTCTGCCAAGTTTACAAGCACTTTTAATGCCTGACAAACAGAGGTTCCTGCCCCAACACAAATGAAGTTTCAGACATCAGGAATGATGAACACTCAGATATGTCAAAGGTTTGCTACTGTTCGTTAACAATTCAAAACAAGAAACAATTTAAATGTTTCTGGCAAGCTGACATTTCTTTTTTTTTTTAACTCTACCTTTAAAAAATATTTTAGTTAGTTGTTTCTAGAGAGAGGAGAAAGGAGGGAGAAAGAGATAGAGAGAGACATCAATGTGTGGTTGCCTCCCGCACGCCCCCCAACTCTGACCTGCAACCTAGGCGTGTGCCCTGACTGGGAATCAAACCTATGACCTTTTGGTTTGCACGGCAGCGCTCAATCCATTGGGCCACACCAGCCAGGGCAGGCTGATGCTTCTTGTAAATGGTGCTAAGAGAAAACTGGAATGCTGCCATTGACCATTTAACCATAATCAAGATTATATAACATGTAAACCCAGGAAGGCTTGCAAAATATACTTACATGTTTTCTGGTTGTCTGTCATTTTGATCTGTCATTTGTTCTGTCTCTGATTGCTCTTTATCGCCACTGTGATATGACTTACTGTGGGCGTTCTCCCAAAGTTCAATATCCAGCTTTCTTTTCTTTAATTTTTTAAAAATTGCAGGTTACATTCAATATTATTTTGGTATCCATTTCAGGTTGACAACATAGTGCTTAGACAATCATATATGTTTCAAAGTATTCCCCCAATATTTCTAGTACCTACCTAACACTACACAGTTATTACAATATTGACTATACTTCCTTTGCTGTACTTTACATCCCCGTGACAACTCTGTAACTACCAACTCGTGTTTCTTAATACCTTACCATTTGTTCATCCGGTCACCCAACCCCCTTTTCTGTGGCAACCATCAGTCTGATATCTATATGAGTATATTTCAATTTTGTTTGTTTATTTTGTTCTTTAGATTCCATATATCATGAAATCATTTGGTATTTGTCTTCTCTGACTTATTCAGTTAGCATAAATCTATGTCCATTCATGCTGCCACAAGTTTTTTTCTTTTTTATGGATGAGTAATATTCCATTATATATATGTACCACAGCTTTTTAAGTCTAGTCTCTATTGGTTGGCATTTGGGTTGCTTCCATATCTTTGCTAATGTAAATAATGCATTTCCACTTTTAATTTTTTGAGGTATCTCAATACTGTTTTCCACAGTGGCTGCACCAGTCTGCATTCCCACCAACAGTGCACTAGGGTTCCGTTTTCTCCACATCCTCTCCAACACTTGGTTGTTGATTTATTGGTGATAGCCATTCTGACTGGCGTGAGATGTCAGTCAAATATCACAAAATTTGATGTCAGTCAAAAACCACAAATATCTCATTGTGGTTTTACTTTGCATCTCTCTGATGATTAGTGATGCCAAGGACCCTTTCATATGTCTCTGGCCCCTCTGTATGTCCTTGGAGAAGTGTCTCTTCAGGTCCTTTGCCCATTTTTTAAATTGGATTATTTGTTCTCCTGGTGTTAACTTGTATAAGTTCTTTATAAATTTTGGAAATTAACCCCTATCGGATGTATCATTGGCAAATATGTTCTTCCATACAGTGTGTTGTCTTTTCATTTTGTTTGTTTTTCATAACAAACAAAGCATTTTAGTTTGATGTATCCCATTTGTTTATTTTTTCTTTTGTTTCCCTTCCCTGAGGAGATACATCAGAAAAAATACTGCTACGAGAAATGTCTGACACTTTACTACTTATGTTTTCTTCTAGGATCTTTATGGTTTTGAGTCTAAAGAACGTGGGTTTTATGAGGCAAAGTAAGAGGGGATACTTCGTGCTGTGGAGCTGCCCCACCTCAATACTGGGATCTCTTTCTCCATCCTGAAGGTAAGCAATTTCAAGGGGGTAAGCTATGGGTCAGCCCTCAGTAAAATTGATAAGGGCCATTCAGCTGTGTCCCATCTACCCAGGTGTCTGCTCCTCAGAGGACTATCTCCCATATATCCCCAGCATAGAGGATTTCTGAAAATACAGGTAGTATAAAGTCATGAAGAAGAAAATAGAAGCCACTCAAAAAGAGAAAACATGATTCAGGTCAAAGAATAATTTGCTGTAATGTTTTGAATGGGTGATATATTTACATAATTGAAGAAATGTATATACTCATACAAATGTATACAATGAGAACTCTCCCTTTTACCTCTGCTCTCCATCTGCTCAGTTCCAACTGCACTTCACAGGTGTCACTTCTGTTAGTTTTCTTCAGTGTATTTCAGAAGTTATTGATAAAAACATAAGCAAATATGAAAGTATAGTTTTATTTAATGATTTTTTTTAGTTTTCAAAAGGTAACATAACTATATACACTGTTTTTTACTCTACTTTTTAAAAGAGATTTTATTTATTTATTGTTAGAGAAGGGAGGGAGAAAGAGGGAGAGAAACATCAATGTGCGAAAGATACACCAATTGGTTGCCTCTCGTGCGCCCCCTACTGGGGACCTGACCCACAACCCAGGCACGTGCCCTGACCAGGAATCGAACCAGCAATCTTTTGGTTCACAGGTTGGCACTCAATCCACTGTCACTCCGTCATTTTGAATGCAATGGCCACACAGTACACATGCTCACTCAATGGCATTTACCACCCCCACTGACTAGTACAGTGAAGTCATCGTTGTTCACACCTGTGCATTCCAGTCCACTCCCCTTGGCTGCCAGGTTACATCAGTGTCACACAAACCACTCTCATTATATTAACAATGGCTGGACTTTTCTGAGACAGACCCAGCAGTCTGATTGCTCTGATACTCTTGTCACTTGTCAGTTCTCAAGTGCAATCTCACTTTAAATGGAGAGATGAAGGTCCTAAGAGTAAGAAGGAGGTCTATCCTTTATGCCTTTATCGGAGTCCCCTCATCCCACCTGTGGCCCTATTTTCCTTCCCCTTCTGGCTTCTAGTGATTTTGGTTTCCTACCACCACCCCTTCATGCAAGTCTTAGGCAAGGACCGGGCCCTTCAGTGAGAGTGACCTTTTTGACCTTTTTGTAACTGATCCCTTTATGCAACTGATTATTATTTCTAAGTTCCTCTGCTGGCAAATGGAGAGAGTAGAGGGGTCTGTATTCCGAGGTTCTGTATCTTGGAAAGAGAATATATAGGCCTCAGCAAACAGCAAAGAAAAACTATATATAGCAGGCAGAAGGACCCACCCCTCCTCAAACCTGGTATCAGAACAGTTTCTTTTTACTCATTTAAGTTTAGTTGTCTTGTAAAGCCTGGTAAGAAACGCACAGGCAGTCTCTCATTTAAGATAAGCTCAGATGGGCTGAGGTCAGCTCTGGGTCTCGCAGAGCGTCTTTGATTCTCAGAAGGAAGAGGAAGAGGGTGGTGAGAACAATCACTCTTTGGTCATTATGAGCAGTTTTCTGTTGCCACCCCTTGGCTGAGACTTTTGCTTTGACAAAGAGAAAACAAACCACCAAATCTTTAATATATTCTAAGGGAAGTTTCAATCAATTGCAAGATGTGGATTTTTGATTCTCTCTCTTTCTCTCAAAACTAGAACTGAAAACTTATTTTCTGGTAATTAAATGGCACTCTCTCTTTAAATAGTGATGCCAATTACCTTGAAAGTTGTCAGGAAGTTTATATGAGTCATTTATTGTTTAAAAGAGAACTTTCTGAACCATATTAAATAATCTAGATGTGCCTGTCAAACAGATACTTAAAATAAACTTCCTCAAACCTCCTAAATTAAATGTAAAGTCCAAGGGCTCCAATATGATTTAAAAAAAATTATTCAACTTTAGTATATGTGGTAGAAAACATGAAATAGGCCTTAATTTAAATCTGACTTATTGAATAACCCTTCTAAATCTTTACAAGATTTCTGGAAATCAGTTAAAGATGTACAGGAAGCAAGCAAATTCCCATTCAGGAAAAAGCTCTGTTCAATATGGTAGGGAATTTCCTGATGATTCTATTAACCCTCGTTCCACTGCATCCCAAATTCCTCAGACTGGTGTAGCACAGTACGGAGGAAGCATAACCAGATTTCTAATCTCCTTCCATCAGCTGAAGAGAGCGTAACAGACTGATAGGCAACTTTCTAACCTGTATGTGGGCTGCCTGAGGGACCAGCCTTTGTATCAACTAAATCAGAAATTAGAAAATATCTTGAGACAAATAATAATAAAAATACAACCTACCAAGACTTAAGGGACGCAGCAAAAGCAGTGCTAAAGATAAATTTATAGTGTAAATCTTTGCATGAAAAACAACAAATATCTCTAATCAACAACTGAACATTGTATTTTGTGGGAGTAGGTAGAATAGAACAAATTGAACTCAAAGCTAGAAGAAGGAAATAATGATGAGAGCAGAGATAAACAAAATAGAGAATAGAAAATCAATTTAGATAATCAATGAAAGATCAACAAAACTAGTAAAACTTTAGCTAAATTGACAAATAAGAAGAGGAAAAACTCAAATAACTAAAATAAAAAATTAAAGAACACCATCACTATCAACTTTACAAAAGCAGAAAGGATTATAGGTGAGTTCTACAAACACGTGTATGTCAAAAGATTGAATGAGTTAGATAAAATGGACCAAATCCTTAAAAATCCTAGAAATACTCAACCTCCCAGGATTGAATCATGAATGAATAAAAAAATCTAAACAGATATATAACTAGCAAAAAGATTAAATCATTAATCAAAAACTTCCCATCAAAAAAAGTACAGGACTGGATGGCTTGACTGGTGAACTCTACCAATCACTTAAAGAAGAATTAATAACAATCCTCCTGATATTCTTCCAAAAACTGAAGAGAAGGGAAAAAAAATCTAACAATTTTTTTTGAGGCCAGGATTACCTTGGTACCCAAACCAGGCAAAGACCCTTCAAGAAATGACCAAGCCCTGGCTGGTGTGGCTCAAGGGATTGAGTGCCAGCCTGCAAACCAAAGGATTTGCCAGTGCCATTCCCAGTCAGGGCACATGCCTGGGTTGAGGACCAGGTTTCCAGTAGGGGGCGTGTGAGAGTCAACCACACATTGATGTTTCTCACCCTTTCTTTTTCCTTCCCTTCCCTTCTCTCTAGAAATAAATAAATGAAATCTTTTAAAAAAATACTTCCTTTAAAAAAAGAGGTCCAATGTATTTTATGAATATTGATGCAGAAATCCTCAACAAAATAGTAGCAAACTTAATTCAACAGCATATTTAAAAGATTAAACATTGTGATAAAGTGGGATTTCTTTGTGGAATGCAAGAATGGTCACCCATATAAACGTAAGTCAATGTAATGCATTACATGAAGACAATAGAGGGGAAAAAAACAGAGGGCTTCCACAAATTGTTGTAGAGAAAGCATTAATCAATATACAGTACTTTGTTATGATAAAAAACACTCAACACACTAGGAATGTAAGGGAACTACCACAACATAATGAAGACCATATAGCAAAAAACCCATAGCTAACATGATACTTAAAGGTACAAGACTGAAAACTTTCCTCTGAAAGCAGGAACAAGAGATTCACCACAATTCAGTATAGTTCTGGGAGTCTTAGCCAGAGAAATGAGGCTAGAAAAAGAAACAGAATAGATCAATTGAGTCGGATAGAGACTGAAGAAATAAAGTCTCCCATTATGGTCAAATTCTTATTTTAAAAATGTTTTTACATTTTAAATTCTTTTTTTACTTTTAGTTTTGAGTTACAGTTGATTTTCAATATTACATTAGTTTCATTTGTACAGCATAGTGGTTAGACAATCATACTTTACAAAGCTGTCTTCCAGATATTTGCCATACCCACTGGGCACCGTACTTTGTTATTACAATGTTATTGACCGTATTCTCTGCGCTGTACTTTACATCCCTGGGATTATTTTACAGATTACAGATTTGGTGATTACAGATTTGTAATTACCAATCTGTACTTCTCTTTTTTCTTTTTTATTGAATTGATTGGGGTGACACTGGGTAACAAAATGATACAGGTTTCAGGTGCACAGTTCCGCAACACGTCATGTACACACTGTACTGTGTGTTCACCGCCCAAGTCAAGTCCTCGTTCATGACCATTTAGCGCCGCCACACTCTCCTCCACTCCCTCCAGCCCCTCCCCCCACACTCTCATGAGTTTTTTCTCTTTCCCTGAATCCCTCCAGCCCCCAGCCAGCCTGCCCCCTTTGACAGCTGTCAGTCTGCTGTCTATCTATTAGTCTGTCACAACTGGCCATGAACTCTAGTATCCAATCAATTATCCCCCAAGCAGTCTCTGCACTCTGGCTGTGTACCGCTTTGTGCCAGCTACTATTTAGGCACAGAAAAGTAGAACGTTGATCTTGAAGAACATAATTTTCTTTTTAAAAAATATTTTATTTATTTGTTTTTAGAGAGGGGGAAAGGAGGGAGAGAGGGAAACATCGATGTGTGGTTTGCTCTCATGTATCCCTTACTAGGGACCTGGCCCGCTACCCAGGCATGTGCCCTGACTGGGAATTGAACTGGCAACTCCTCCTCTCGCAGGCCGACAGTTGGTCCACTGAGCCACACCAGCTGGGACTGAAGAACATAATTTTCTTGAGTAGTGAGGACATGTATACACACCAAGACTTAGAAATATCTGTCAGCATAGGGCATTGTCAGTGCCTGTCTCAGAGGACCAGTTCTGGAGAAGATCAACGGGTAGTCTTGGGAGCTTTTGTGGTCCCAGGTTTCCTGGAGGAAGGGGTGACTTGAGATGGACCCCAAAGGACTGGGATGCTTCCGGTAAGTTTCCAGTGGGCAAGAACAATCCAGGAAGGTGGAACAGGCCTTCTCATGGCTCTCTCTATAGGAAAAGGCAACTTACACGTTTCCCAACTGCACTTCCTTCCGAGGGAACAAATCAAAATGAGTTTTTTAGTCGATTCTAATTTTTGAACCGCTAGCAGTCAATATGCGGCATCTCATTAAAGCAGAACATCATATTGACGTTTCCTTCCCCAATTCCTTGAATGGCCTGGATAATAGAGAGTTGGCTGAACACAGAAAATCCACTTAATTTGCAAATACTTTCTATGATGATTAGAGACTGCGTAGTAGAGACTGAATATAGTATGGTGTGATGAGAAGCGTATTTCAGAGTCAAGGCCTTCTGCTTCTAGTTCTCAATAACCAGATGACTCTGCGACCCAGGGTAAAACTACCTTCATGGAGTCCTGTTCTGCCGTCTATAAATTTGAAGGTACTGGAGTTTTTCTCACTGAACCCAGAAGCTCTTCGCTGTTTTTTTTCAATGCACTGTCCCAGAAGTGCCTACTAATTAATTAGTGCTGGCCCTTGCCCTGTAATATACTTGCTTTCCGTGGACTAATGGTCTTTAAGGTTCGTTCCAGTGGAAAATTCTTAAGAGATATTTCATACAGAATAGACCTTTCAGTTTAAATATGTGTCTTATCACCAGATCATAGTCCTGTACTGCATTAGAATTCATTTTAAAAAATCACGTAATCATTCTGCAAATAGTGCATTGTTACTGCGTAGTAATTATTTTGTCTTGCGAGCAATAGCTTGTTAAATAAAAAAATTAAAATGTACCACATTTTGTCATAGCTGTGTTTTGACACTTCTTCCCCTTTTTAAAAAATATACCAGGGGCCTCAAAAACCAGGAACTAGACTTTCTTTCCACCTCTAGAGGCCCCGAGAACCCCAGGAGTCTTTCTCTCATTAGGCTCTTTAGAAAGCTCGGCCCTCATTGCCTTCATTCACCTTCAGGTCAATCCTTCTTCTGTTACTAGTTTGCTGTGCAGCTTTGGGGAAGTCACCTCTCCTTGCTGGGTCTCATTTGCCCTTTTAAGAATGTTGGACAAGATGGCCTGTAAGAATCCCTCCAGATTTAATATTACTTTATTCTTTTAGGTGTAAATAATCAAGTATTAGATTTCTTAGGGAAAAAGCTGGACAGAAGGGTAAAAGGCCCAGGATGGAGTCAGGGACACTAGCATTTTTATGAGGATCAAAGCTTTACATTGAAGGGAAGGAACTTTGACAGGTGAGAATTTGGACACCAACCAGCTGGTGAGAGGGAGCTATTTGCTGAGGGCCTGGGTCTTCCAGGAATTCCTGAAATCAAGTCTGATCTGTGCGCCCTGGTTTGTAGTTTCTCGTGTTCATCCTGAGATTTGACGGACACTTTGGCTCACTCCCAGATTCTGGGAATGGGCTTTGTTTCATCGTGTTGTATAACAGATGAAAAAACTGTCTGTGCATAGTATGTGTGTGGGTGAGTGAGTCAGAGAGGGAGAGAGAATGGATGAAATTATACACAAACTGAACCTTGGTAACTGTTTTTATCAGGCAGATTGTTAGTGTACTAAGAGAGGTGAGTGAGAAAATTCTTTCCTGATAAATCTAGACCCCCGTCTGTCATCAGCTGTCTGAGCAGCATCCTGCCGTGGGAATATGAGAGCTCTTTGAATTTGCTGATTAAGATTACCTTTGAGTATGATTATCTTTTGACAGTGACTATCTCTGCATTGACCTCAAACGGGGCCCCATGGGCAGCAGTGAGACTCGGTTATCTCTAGGTCAGCCCGCACCGTTTCTCCTTTCTCTAGGTAGGACAGAGACAGTGACAAAGCACTGTCATCACTGAAGACCCAGTCTAGTGCTCCAGCAGCACTGTAGGTCCCCTACTTTCTTGGGGAGAACAGGTTTTATTTGCCTCTAGATAGAACCACAATCAAGTTGCTTAACATTTCTTAATGTCTTCATTTGAAAATTAAAGATGAAGCATCCTTATAGGAAGCCGTGACACAGCCTAAATGTATTCTGCCTGGGATGTTAAGAGACATGTGATTTTTAACCCCGGCTCCACCATCAAATAGCTACTTGTAAACTCCTATGCAGATTACGTGAAAGCTCTGGCTTTCATTTTAGTTGCTTGCGATAGTTGTCCTATTTATCAGCCAAAGTCATTATATGAAAATTCTGAGAAATCAGAAAGCACTAGCCAAAAGGATGGTGTTGCAACGATGGTCTCGCATGGTTATAAGATAAGTTACTTTCCACTAGAAATTTGTTTTATTGTTTGTGTTACTACAAGTGTGATGTGCTTAACTTTAGGAAAATTAGACCATGTAAACAAGCAGCAAGGAAAATAATCTCCATATAGATGACCACATTTAACCTTTGGTATTTGTATCTCTCTCCTGATTCCGAAAAAAGAAGGATAAATAATCACTTTTCTAATATAGAAATGTGATCATACCATATATTATTTCATACTGTTTCATTACCACTTGAAACTTGAGCATGATTGTGTCTCTATTTCAATAGAGAATTTGGTTCCTTAATAATTTTAATGGCTCCATGATTTTCCATTGTTGGAACTTACCATAATTATTAAGGAGTTTTAAATTGTTATTAACTTTTTGTTCTGGGGTCAATAATGTTTTTACATGCCCATTATATGCCGTGTCAGGAGGTTTGAATGGTTAATCCTTCCTGTTCATAAAGGACACAGAGTGTGGAACCATTCTTACAATCTTGCATCTCAAACTCGTGTTATTCATGTTGTCTCTGCAAAATACAAATGTTTATTGCAGCGAGTTTCAGCCTTGTTCGACGCATGGCACACATAAACTAATCACTAAAATTCGGCGGCACACCAAAAATGTATTGTACTTTTTGCCAATCTGACCAAAAATAGGTATAATTTTGATTCACTGACACTGGACAGCTATTTTTGTATTGGCTATTGTCACTTTCCTGTTTGACAATCTAAGGGAAAAGAGGTCAGCACCCCTGACTAAATTGTCACGTATTGCATGTTTTAAACATTCTTGCGGCGCACCGGGTGAAAATCACTGGTTTATTGTCCAGCTAATATCATCCAGATTTTGCCTCTGACAACATGTTTTTACAGCATGTTTTTTTAAGGATTTTATTTGTTTATTTTTAGAGAGGGGAAGGGAGGGAGAAACAGCAATGTGAGAGAGAAACATAGATTGATTGCCTCTCACACGCCCACAACCCAGGCATGTGCCCTGACTGGGAATCGAACTGGCAACCCTTCAGTTTGCAGGCTGGTGCTGAATCCAGTGAGCCACACCAGCGAGGGCTGACACATGTTTGATAGCAGCTCTGCACCAAATAAACGTTTGGGCTTTGTCCTATATGGGATTGATGCTAAACAACACGTCTCATTGATCCTGCTTCTGCAATTCTTAATGTCCACAAAAAAAGGGCAAGCACGTGAGAAAGAACGGCTTGACAAAGATGGAGATAATTCAGAAAAGATAATCTACAAGCAGTGTATACCTTTGTAGTGGCTAAGGCAAGACTGTGTAGTGTGCATGGAGGCTGTGAAACACGGTGGAGGAAGCACTGCTAGAAGTCAGGAAGGAAACTTCTAGTTCTAATTAATATGCTAATTTGCTATAGAACCAGCAAAAAATCACTTCCCAGAAAGGGACTTGGTTTCACATCTGGTAAATGAAGAAGGTGGTAATGATAGGCGATGAGGTCCCTGAGTTGAAAAGCCTCAGGCACAACACGTACGTGTGTGTGGGCTTTTCACAAAGAAAAATTTAGGCAACACATATGATGAGGCTGTGGAGACTGTAGGCCTAGAGGGTCAGAATTTAAAAAAAGGGAGGCAGATTTTGAGAAGTCACAAGAGATTAGGGGTGACTCAGTCTTCCAATAAAAGTGGCAACAATCTTGTTACTTGAGTCATGCCAATCTGGGCTTCAGAGAAGTGTGGCGAATCTCTAATCTCTCTATCTCCATTTCTCTTCGGTTACTCAGGTCCACAGCCCGTCTGTGGCCACGGCATGCGTGTCTGGGGGAGGCTGATCAAACACACAGATGGTGCAGTGCTGAGAGGGAGAGTTAACATATTTGATGACAGAAACAGGATCTAAAAAGTCATCTGCAGTATGGATGTTTACTGTGCTTGACTGGTGTGCATGGTGGGAATAGGGAATGAACTAAGGGTAAGAGTAAGAGGTTCTTTATCCTTTATCGTTATTATTCACTAGTGTTTTACCTCCAGGATAGTTAGGTCAGATAATCTCTCGGTAATAAAATCTGTGTGTGTGTGTGTGTGTGTGAGAGAGAGAGAGACAGAGAGAGACAGAGAGAGACAGAGAGAAGCTTGTTTAAATCTGGGTTATTTCACCAGATAGGAATTAATCTCCTAAACTGGAGAGTTTTGTCAGGATTAATGGTAAATCATCAGATTTTTTCTTTGGATTTCTGGCAGGGACTTGCCCATTGCCTAATGATGTGGGGACAATATTTTACACGGCCAGATGATGGCACTGTCTCAAACAAAAACAATAAAATTCTGTAAATCAGTACTTCTATTTAATTAATTCCTCAGAATAAGAGCTTTTTATGTCTAAAACACTGTACTGAAAGCTGTGGAATAGCAAAAGTTCCCCCCTGTAGGACCTTCCAGCATGTGCGTAGAGAAGATAAAGTGCTCGTAAAAGTCATTTTCATGCTACACGGTGGTGAGTAATAAAGGCGAAATGAGAGGCACCAAAAATATAGCAGAGGCCTTGGGCAGGGAAGGGGCAGGTAGTGATGACGCTCGATCCGGGATGGTCAGAGCAGCCCTTCTGGAGGAAGTGGGGACGTGCTCTCCGTCCCAGTCAAATTACTGAGGAAGCCCGCTATATATAAAACCTTTCTCTTCAGGGGGCACTTAGGGCTTTCTGGAACTTTCTAATACTTACACAAAATGACATAGGAAAACAGAGAAAGGAAAACTCACAGCCTAGAACTGTTGACAGGCCTGCCTATGAGTTTACTGTGAAGGCTAATTTTAGAGGGGTTTTTTTTTTCCCAGTTTTTCTTTTTCTATAGAAAGGGTAATCACCTCCTGTTCTGTGTGTCCAGCTGTTGCATTCTGGTAGTCAGGGAATGAAGCTGAGAATACCCCTCTGCTATGGGTCAGGGAGAAAAGAGCAGGTGCCAGAGTTTGGGTATTGAAATAGACCAGGGGGGTCTATTCACCAGTCGATTACACCCTAAAGGCAGATCCTCAAGGACAAACCAGTCAACTGTGAGCCAGCAGCGGCCAACAGTCCCTTCCCCAGCAGTTTGAGGATACCGCTCACTAAGTATGAGCTTGCCCTAGGTGAAGGGACAAAGCTGGTACCACTGCTACCGTGGCACCGTTTGCAGAGCAGGCCTGTGGCCTTGCTACACATGACTGCCCTTTTACTCTTCAGAGCTTGTCCCCTGGACTGGAAAGTACTGGAAAGCAAGAACACAATGGTGACTAAGCGCTCCCCCAGCTGCAGGCAGAAGATAACATTGGAACCAACTGCAGCTTGTGCAGAACAAACTAAAACCTCCTGGGAGGCAACCCCCAGCAGCCCAGGGGCCACGCAACAGTGACCCCGCACCCTTTTATAATCCAATCATAATCCAGTAAAAGCTCAACATCCTCTTCCCTCAGTGCTGGTGCTGCTCTCCACACAATGCCCTTCCCCTCTTTCATAGCTTGCGTCACCAACCACCCTAACACTAGGTATTATACTGTCAGGCAGGGCAAGCCGCCACTGCCTGCCAAACCTTGCACTTTAGCAAGAATTGTACCTTTTGAAAAGTGTCGATGAGCCCTGCAATAAGTATTAGTGCATTTGAGAAACTAACCGCTAAATATGTTGTAACCAGAAAAGTATTTGTGGAAGGATCATGGCCATGGGTTCCCAAGCATGTGATAGCGTTCTGTCAGAGTTTCAGATTTTCAGGCTCTCCCATGCTTGCCACTCTGGGCTTGGCCCCTTACCCCCACGTCCTTGCAAACTCATCCTTAACTCCCTCCTTTGCCCTAGCAGAAGTAGTCTAGAACCAAGAGTCCGTGAATGTTTGCATGAGTTCCAGCATTATCACAAGTCTTGTTTTTCTATCTGAAAAGTGAGTGCCTAGCTCTAGTGTGTAGTTGTTGTGGTTGTGTGTGTGTGTGTGTGTTTAGAAAACTGCATAGGGACTTTAATGGGCTGCACAGATAGGAGGTGGAGATGTTATTATTTAAACTCTGTTGTGGAGGCCGGCAACATTTGGAAACTGCTTTTAATTGAATAATCAGTCTGAAAAAACTTGCTTCCAGAATAAAAGTCCTTACCTCAGGGAAAGCCCTACTCTTGCTCACTGTCTGTTATTTGTTCTCTCCCTCCCTGCCTACTTCTTACCTCTCCCTCTTTTTCTCTCACACACAGAGTGAAAAGAAAGGACAAAAAAGAAAAGAAAAACCTACATCTCTTGGTGTGGACTTATGGATACCCAAAGAACTTTCAAATTTCATGGTATCAGATCCTCAAGACTCTTACTGTAGCTTGAACTTCCAGTTTTAATCTATTTTAATTATATGTGTGCTTACTTATGTATATAGCCTGCCTCCTTTCACAGACTATTTAAGGCAGCCAAGCTTTAACTTGTTCAGAACCTTAGGTGCTGTTCAAACCAACGAAGACTGCATTCCTCAAGCCTTCAAAAGGAAAAATAAAAAGTTGCTAAGTTATGCAGCACAAATACAAGTATCATTTTTTCCAGATTACACAAAGTTATGAACAGTGGTGATTCAGATATTTCCTGTGAAATACGCTATGAGCAAATTCATTACAGACACATGTAGATCGAACAGTTTACCCACTGCTTCCAGCTAGAACATTACAAGGAATAAGAGACAGAATTCTGCCCTGGTGCCATTTGGCCACACAGACCGCCGCGGGAGAGTCTCCGGTTGGAATCACCACCATCATGTAAGTATAACACCTACTTTTTAAACATGTCTGCATTGGAAGCATTGAGCATGTCTTTCATGCTTACAAGCATGTATATAGGGCTACTTGGGAAGAAAAATCTGTAAACAATTGCCAGCACATGGGAACGTAACTCTTGCCTTACATTTGTGGACTCCAGTGTATTCGTTGAGCACTTAACTCTTGTTACTTACCATTGTTAGTTAGTTACCAGATTGTTGTGTGTGTGTGTGCGCGCGCGCGTGTGTGTTCTGACTGGACTGCAAGTTGATTGACGGCAGGATATCATGTCATTATTCTGCATATCGGTATTGTTTGTTCTGCAATTACTGCTGATTAAAGGTTGTATTTTAAATAGTATGGCCATTCCTATTATCTCTGGCCAAGGCCATAATTTACAGTTCATGTGGTATCATTTGTTATGTGTGGATAGTCTGACTTGAAAAAAATATTAACTTGGCCTCATCATAAAATAATCATGTTTCTTATTTTTCTGGAAGGTTTGTCATGATTCAGCTTAACAACTACAAACAGCATAGATGAACCTGATCAGATTTCAGGTTGCTTTTGTTAAAAGTCATATTTTGGCTTTGGTGTGGTTGGGAGTCACTGAGTTGTACGTCTTTCAGAGGTAACGTGTGACTCGATGTTTGCACGCACGCACTCACACGGGGGGGCATTCCTGGCCCGGATAAAGGCAGAGGGCTGTGCAGAGCCTTGTGAACAGCAGTGGTCTGACTCAATTTCCTATTCTAATGCAGTTGCCTCAGAGTATTGGTTCTGGGATCCCCTTTTTGTTGTTCAAAGGCATACTTTTTGTGCTTGAGAGAAGCTTCTGTTGTTTTGTTTGTTTGTTTTTTGATATGGAAACAATGAATCTGGCCACGCCCCAAATGAACAAGGGAGGGAAGGGGAAAAAAGAAATGTAAGTGTGGTCGGTTAAAAGTATCTCAGGCATGCCTTGTCCAACCTTGTATCAAGGTTGTGATACGACCTTGTTGTATCCCAAGGTTGCCTTTTGTGATACAACTCCTTTTCAACAAAATGAGAAGGGATATTTTTCTTGGACACTTATTTACCTTTTTCTTATCTTTAGTTTTAAAAAGATTTTTTAAAGTTTCTTAAAAAGATTTATTTATTTATTTTTAGACAGAGGGGAAGGGAGACAGAGAGGGAGAGAAACATCAATGTGTGGTTGCCTTTCGCGTGCCTCCCACTGGGGACGTGGCCCACAACCCAGGCATGTGCCCTGACTGGGAATCGAACTGGCAACCCTTTGGTTTGTAGACCTGTGCTCAATCCACTGAGCTACACCAGCCAGGGCTGTTATCTTTATTTTTTAAGCTTCCTACTTTACAGTGTTTCATATTGTACCCAGTAGCCTCATCTACATTCCACTGTAAGTTCCATGATGTAGAACCCATGTCTTTTCATCTGTGTATGGCCACCACCTAAACATTACCTTGCACATAATGGGCCCTTTATACATGTTTATTGATTTATGCTGCACTGAAATTCTCTTTTCCCCTCCTCAGTACACTGGGAGTTGATACAATCAGTTAAGGAATTCTTTCTTCAAGTTAGAACTTATGGCATAATAGGGCTCTTTACTGCTTTTACCCAAATATATATTGTTAAAATTAAGTGCACTATTGTAGACTGACCATAGAGAGATATTTTAGGGAAGGGGGAGCCTTTTGAGCCACTGTTCAGTCAGATCACATGGGTTATCGCCAGAGCTACTGGAAAGCCTCTGAAACCCCACCAAGTGGAATTTCAGGCACTGTGATAATTAGGGAACACGGACAGTTGCTTGAGTGAGAAAAGAGAGAGACATGCTTAGAGACCATAAAATCATATTCTTTATCTGATGCTTGCTCTGCCTATACTTAGCACTAGCCTTATTCTCAGAGACCTTAAAAGAAGCCACAAAACAACTGGCATTTAAAAAATTTGTAAGCATTTCAACCAAGCCTAGCCATTGCTGGAGGAATCCAAATTTATGGATATGTTGAATTTCCTTTTTATTCTCACACAGTGAACGTGATTGGCTACCCCCTGAAGTCTCCCGGGTAACAAGAAGAGGAGAAGGGTAAGGGCCGAATACAGGCCATCTGCAACGTGGAGGGCTCAGGCGGGGAATACTTCCATGTCTGTGTGGTGTGATGTGGGAGGTGGCCCCAAAAGCTTCTGTGACTGCAAATACTTTTCCCAGACTGGCCAGAGTTCCTGAAATTCAGTAGCATTAGTTTTATAGGCTATGTTAACGCATTGCCTCTCAAGAAGACTAGTGCTAAAATGCAGGATTAACCAGAGAAGAGAAGCTGTGCACACATTACTATAACTCACAAGTGGCAAACACAAGGCCCACAGGGTGAACCTGGCCCTCCACCTGTTTTATCCTGCCTGGCACCTTGTTTCTACCCGGCGGCAGCGTCGAGCTCTCGCTTAACTGTTCAGGAGTAGTTACGTGTACACAGTCCTCAAGTTACATTCGGCCCTTTGAAGGCAACCACGAGGCTGATATGGCCCCCGGTGAAAATGAGTTTGACACCCCTGCTATAAATAATTATATTAGCCATCTATCTGTCTGCCTGTGCTTTTACCAGAGATGTTTGAAAGTTTGAGTGAGATTCAGTGGCCGGATTTCACTGTTGTAAACATAGTGATGTCCATTGATGAAGGCCATGAATGGCAGTTCCAATGGTTTTCCAGTCTGACTTAGCGAGGCTGGAAATGATGTTAAACAAAATACGTTTATCTAATTGCATCATAATGCTGACTCCTAAATTGACTGTCTTTCTCAGTAGTCTGTAAGTTTGGTGCGAGCAGGAGGGGGTTTTGTTGGTCTTGTACCCTACCTCACCCGAAGTGTCTGAAATAGAGTAGGCCTTTATAAAATGTGACTTCAATGAATGAATTATAGTGACTAGATACAGAATTAAAAGTATGTATCATTCAGAGTTAGCAGTTTTGGGGGGACATTATACCTTGGACATGGGCATAGAGAAGGATGAGGATTTTATGGTGTTTATTAAAAAATATGCAATTATGGTGGTGAAAAAAACTCTTGTAGGTAACCAAATTTCTTTTCTTTTCTCAGAGGTTTCCTGCTGTCCCAGTTACCGATGGCCACTGAAATGATGTAAGTGTGTAATGCTTTTTCCTGCTTTGTAAATTTCCATAAACTCGTCCCTCAAATATTTCAAGCCGGGTGCTAATTTCTCCAAATGCGTGCCAACAATGTCCTTGGTAGAAATTAGTGAAAAGTGGTACTTCAGGAATAGTCCAGAAGGAAAAGGCAGACGGAGAAGGGAGAGGTTGGCAGTGGAAATGTCGAAATCATTTACTACTATGGGTCTATAGTTCTTATCACCCTGCAGTTACCTGTGTCCTTGTCCGTCTTCCCCTGACAGGCTCTCATCCATCTGCATGTATTTACTGCTGCGCACAGCTGTTCTCACTGCCGCGTAGAGGCACCTGATCAAGGTGTGTTGAATGAATGATTAAGGAACCTAAAGTGATGCCCTTGGACATTCATTCATTCATCACAATTTACTGAGCACCTGTTAGGAGATTGGCATTATGATAGTCACTTATAATAAGACCCTTTCCTGTGCAAAAGGGACTCACTGTTTAGGGAGGTACAAGTAAACAAATAATTGTAAATCCATGAAGAGGAACCATGGATAGATATATGCGACGAAGTACAGGAGCACAAAACTGGCATATCTAACCCAGCCTGGAAGAGGTGATGCAGAATCTGATGTTTTTCATTATAAAGTTTTACTCTAAGTACCATTATTGAACATTAGCTGAATCATTTGTTACCAACTAACAGATTATTGTTAATATGAGGGATTCTCAGGGCATATGTGACAAATAGAAGCAACCCAATTTTTAAACATCTACAGCCTTACTAACTTTCCAAAATTACTGTTCCCTAGAATTAGTCAATTATGGTTGAAAGGCTATTAGTAATGAGGGCTTTAGGGGCTGAGAGTTAGTAACTCAGGTGAAGAGTAAGAAGAAAGGCATTTCCAGGGAAGGCTCGGTGTAAACAAAGTTATGTGGGAAAAAGTGACAGGGTGTGTGGATGTTTAAGCTCTTATGTGTTGGAATGTAGCATTTCAGCCAGAGGGTGAGAAAATAGGTCAGGAGAGGTAGGCAAGGAAGGTTCTGAAGCTCCATGCTTAAGAGCCTAGATGATATATTTTAGGGCATGGAAACCAATGAGGGACTTTTAGCAGTGGAGTCATCTGATCATGGTTTTAGTATATTAAAAACAGCTCACATTCATGTAGCCCTTGCTACACTTGGCATAGCTCTGTGGGTATTATTTGTACCTTAACACGATGAGTCCTTACAATATCCCTATGAACTAGGTACTATTCTTCTTTATATTTTAGAGGTGAAGAAACCGGCACGGGAAGATTAAGTAACTTGTCCAGTAGCACAGAACCAGTAAATGGTAGAGGCAGCATTTGAACTGTGGCTCCAGTGTACAGGCACGTAGCCACTTCACTTTAAAGTTGAAGAGGCAGGTTTGGATTCCAAAAGGCCGGATAAGAAGCTGTTGCTGTAATCTAGGTATGAATTGGTGAAGTCCTAAACCAGGGTAGTGGAAGTAAAGGTAGAAAAGACAGAAGAGATAAGGGGAAAAAGGCTCAAAAAGTGTCTATAAGGTAAAATTGGTAAGATTTTGATTGAATACAAGCCTGGAGAGGACAGTGACAAAGAAGGTAGAGTCAGAACTGCCTTAGAGGTTTCTCTGGGTTGAAATACCTTTAAGACAGCTAAGTAGAGAGATCTAGCAGGCAGATGGATCTTTGGCTCTGAACCTTAAAAGGAGCATCTTTTGTTAAAATTGAAGTTATTGGGGTGACTTTGGTTAGTGAAATTATATAGGTGTCAGGTGTACAGTTGTATAACACATCATCTGTGTATTGTACTGGGTGTTCACCACCCCAGGTTGTCTCCTTCCGTCACCATTTATCCCCCCTTCACCCTCTCTGTGCTCTCCCCGCCTTCCCTTCCCTCCGATAATCACCATATTGTTGCCTGCCTACATGAATCGTTATTTCTTCTTTTTTTTCTTTGCTTCATCCCTTCAGCCTTCTGACCCAGCGCCTTACCCCTCCTCCTTGCTGACAGTTCCCAGTCTATTCTCTGTAGTGGAGTTTGTCTCCACTTTGTTAGTTCAGTTTGTTCACTAGATTCCACCTATGAATGAGATCACACGGTATTTGTCTTTCTCTGACTGGCTTATCTCACTTAGCATCATGTTCTCCAGGTCCATCATGCCGTCAGAAAAGGTAAGATTTCCTTTTTTTTCATACAGCTGAATAGTACTCCATTGTGTAAATGTAGCACAGCTTTTTTATCCCCTCATCTACTGACACTTCTGTTGCTTCCAAATCTTGGGTATTGTAAATAAAGCCGCAATGAACATAGCGGTGAATATATTCATTTGGATTGGTGTTTTGGGTTCCTTTGGATATATTCCCAGTAGTGGAATCACTGGGTCAAAAGGCAGTTCCATTTTTAGTTTTCTGAGGAAATTCCATACTGCTTTCCACACTGGCTACGCCAGTCTGCATTCCCACCAACAGCGTGCAAAGGTTCTCTGAAGGGATATGTTTGAAGGTAGAGGGTTACATAAGAATGTGTAGATAGGAAAAGGAAATGTACCGATGATGGAATGCTAGGGAACATTAACATTTTTAGGGGCAAGTTAAGATCAGGAGTCACTGAGGAGGCAGAGAACAGAATGTCAGAGACACCTGAGAACGTGGCATCATGGGAAGTCAGAGAATATAATTGATCGACATGGAAGGAATAATCATGAGTGTCAAATGCAGCAAGGAAGTCTATTAGTAGAAGAATCGAAGAGATACATTACATTTGGCAAGTGATTATTAGGCAGTGAAAGGAGTGCCTTTGGAATGTTGGGGTGGCAGCCACGCGGCATGGAGAGATTGAAGCGAGAGTGGAAGAGGAGCGAGTGGTGACAGTGAAGGCAGACAAGTCTGTCAAGTGTGATGATTTCAGTGAGGGCAGGGAGGGAAGCTACAGGTAAGGACTGTGGGGACATAGCAACTTTCTTATTTGTGTTTGTAGGTTGAGTGGGAGTTGATCAAGGCTTACAGGTTGAAGGAGTGGAATGGGATGCCTGACAAAGGAAAGAACAGGTTAGTGCAAGGGTGTCAAACTCATTTTGACAAATGGGGACCATACCAGCCTCACAGTTGCCTTCAAAGGACTGAATGTAACTTTAGGACTGTATACATGTAACTACTCCTGGACAGTTAAGCGAGAGCTTGGTAAAATCAAGGTGCTGGTCCAGATAAAACAAGGTGCAGGGCTGGATTCAGCCCGCAGGCCTTGTGTTTGGCACCTGCGGGTTAGGGGGAAGAGGGCCTGGGGGAAGTTGAGGGAGAATTGGTTTGAGTAGAAGGAAAACATCTACCTATTTAAGATCAGGGAAAAGGAGGTAAAGATTCATATGGACGCAGCTAGTTTGGTAGGTAGGGGTGGATGCGTAAGGGAGTTGAGGGAGATAAAAGGGTTTTAACTTCTCAGATTAAATTTTACCACTTTCTTTAAGGCCCCTACACAATGCCTGCGTCCTCATTTTCAGTTAATTACTTTGATATCTGTTTCATTAGGAAAATAAGTCTGAGGTGAGAAATAATAGACAGTAGAGAGTTATACAAAGATAAGGAATATATCTAGTCCCAACCAGCAAAGGTTCTAAGGAGACAGAAATGAAACCAGCGAGGGTACCAGGGAAGGATTCATTCATTGATAAGTAGGTAGCACTTGTTACAGATTTGGAAGCATGGGTACTGTTGCAGAATGACCTAGTCAGAGACAACGGTGTGAACAAAAGTTTGAAGTGAAGGAAGCATGACTAGGGAGCAGTGCCTTTTTTATTTTAGTGACTAAGTGAAGAAGAGGTTTAGAAAGTGTAAGCTGATAACATTGGAGATAATCTTAATAGTTTTTCTTTAGAATGACCCCAAGACAGACGGTCTCAGATTGGAAGACATGCAGAGAGACTTTCATGTGCTACCACCCTTTATTTTTTCTGCCTTTTCCTGTGAAAATCTTTAAAAACTGTATTATTTTTTAAAAAGATTTTATTTTTTTATTTTTAGAGATAGAGGAAGGGAGGGAGAAAGAGAGGGAGAGAAGCATCAATGTGTGGTTGCCTCTTGCATGTCCCCTACTGGGGACCTGGTCCGCAAATCAAGCATGTGTCCTGACTGGGAATCGAACCGGTGACCCTTTGGTGCACAAGCTGGTACTCAATCCACTGAGTTACACCACCCACAGCTGAAAACTGCATTATAATTTCCACAGCCATAGCCATAAGGGAGACTTTCCTCCTGATGCTAGCCTTGGGAACCTGATACAATTATTAGTTGAGGTTTCAAAGTAGCCTTTGACTGAGTTCTCCATTGCCTCAGGTATTTGAAAACACTCTTGGGAACATGATAGTACATCTTAATCACCTTTGCATCCACTGTGGGGCTTACTTTCATGTGGGGGAACTCTTAGTTGGTGCTTAATATATGTTTCCCTGAAGGACACCACTAACTCAAGCCCTGCCAACTCCTTGTATATGTAAGATATATTCTCACTCTGGCTGGTTTGCTTGTGAAATCAGCTTATTAGAAAAGCTGCCTGAGAACTTGGCTCTAATATATGATCTTGGCTGCCTAATAACTACTCTGCCCAAAGAGAAAGAATAGATAGAATGAGTTTCTTTTCTACAGCAGGGCAAATATAAACACTTCAAGATTTTTGCCTTAGGGAGAACTAAAATTTAAATCACATGAGATTTGAAATCAGAGTCACTAAAGACCCTGTTTTATGGGAATTGGTGATTTCTTTTTTCTAAAATATTTTATTTATTTACTTTTAGAGAGAGGGGAAGGGAGGGAGAAAGAGAGGGAGAGAAACATCAGTGTGTGGTGGCCTCTCACGCGCCCCTTACTGGAGACCTGGCCCACAACCCAGGCATGTGCCCTGACTGGGAATTGAGTCAGCTGCCCTTTGGTTCACAGGCCTGCGTTCAACCCACTAAGCCACACCAGCCAGGGCAGAATTGGTGTTTTCTTAAAGATGGTATTTACAATAATAATGAAAATAGGTATTAATGACTTTAAAGGTGGGGAGAAAAGAAAAATAGCAAGTTTGATGTTTGTATCTTTGAGTATTGATACCCCAGTTTATGACCCACATTAACAAAAGGGGCCCAGGTGTGAGCTCCTGTTAACGCTGAGTAAACACCCTGTTTGGACAGGAAGGAACAGAAGTTTGATTGTCAGACAAGCCTGGACTCTGCTGTTCCTTCACCTTGTAGTCAAATGGGACTTTCAGTTACTTAACCTCTCTAAGGTTTAGTTTTCTTTCATCTGTAAAATGGGGAAGATGAGAGTACCTATAACTCATAGAAAAATTTAAAATATTAAAAGAAAATAAAGGGCTGAGCACGGGGCCTGGAATGTATGAGGTTCAATAAAGGATAATTCCTTTCCTTCTTCCCCTTCCTCACTTGGTTTAGGTGCAGAATTTGCTGTGACCGATGGTTTAAGAAACTCCAGTGATGTTTCTTTCTGGGTATGAGATTTGCAGGGTCGACACCAAAAACTGCAGAGGGGTGGCCGGGCTTTCTCTGGCCCACATGGTGTGAAGACTACAGGAAACAAAATGCCAAAAAAAAAATTGAATTAATTGCCCTCATCAAAACTTTGACTGATCCCACCTAAGAGTCTGATTTGTGGCTCCTGAAATAACAAATAGGTTTACTATTAAATGGTTACACTAAGCTGTAGCTGATGAACTGTTCTCTTCAGATATGATGTTACTCATTTATTATAGATCGGCTTTCTGGAATCTGAAGGCATTTGAATTTGTGACTCCTGTGGGTATTGTAACCTAGACATACATCTTGGGGACAAAAGCAATCTGATTAAACAATGAGCAGATGACCTGAATAGACATTTTTCCAAGAAGGACATACAGATGGCCAACAGGTACATGAAAAGATGCTCAGCATCACTAATCATCAGGGAAATGCAAATCAGAACCACAATGAGGTATTATTTCACAGCCGATAAAATGGCTATTACCAAAAAGACAAGAAATGACAAGTGTTGGTGAGGATGTGGAGAAAGGGGAACTCTCATGCACTGTTGGTGGGAATATAAAGTGGCACAGCCACTATGGAAAACAGCATGGACTTTTCTCAAAAAAATTAAAACTCAAAAAGTTGTCTACACACTCATGTTCATTGCCGCATTATTTACAGTAGCTAAAACATGGAAGCAACCTGTGTCCCTCAATGGATGAACGGACAGAGAATGAATAAACAATTAGCTGATACCCTTTCTCATATATTATATTTAAAATTCAGTGGTAAATTGTTTCCTTTTACTTTACTTTGAAAGTCAATATCATGGATAGGGTTATAAAGGTTTTTACATTTCTTAGTATTTCAGTCTGGGTCATTTTGAGGGTAATTTGGGGGGTATATACACATAAATACTACTCAGCCATTAAAAAAAGGAAATTTGCCATTTGTGGCAACACAGAGGGATCTTTAGTGCATTATGCTCAGTGAAATAAACCAGAGAAAGATACTGTATCATCTCATTTACATTTATGATGTTAAAATAACTAAAATTATAGATACAGAGAGCAAATCATTAGTTGTCAGAGGCGGGAGATAGGCAAAATGAGTAAAGGTGGTCAAAGGATACAAACTTCCAATTATGAAATAATTAGGTCCTGCCAATGTAATATACAACACAGAGACTATAGTTAATGATACTGTGTTGAACAACAATAAAATAGAAATAATAATACTGTGTTGTATGTTGCAAAGTTGTTAAGATGGTAGATCTTGAAAGTTCTCATCACAATAAAATATATCCATAAAAAAATCTTGGGAACTTTTTAGAAGCTTTGATATCAGCAACGCTGCAGGCATGTCCCAGGGACGGAGCTATTATTAGTGGCGATTGTCACCAAACATAGTCATTATTAGCAGGCTAGAATTTATAAGGGATATAAAATGCTTATGTAGCTTCTTTTTAAATCCTGACCCTAGGATATGTTTATTGGTTTTAGAGAGAAAGGAAGGGAGAGAGTAAGAGAGAGATGGGAGAGAGAAATGTTGATTGATTGCCTCCCATATGCGCCCCAACTATGGATCTAACCCACAACCTGGACATTCGCCCCTGCTGTGGATTCAACCTACAACCTTTTGGTGTACTGGACAATGCTCCAAGCAACTGAGCCACTTAGCCAGGGCTGTAGCTTTCTTCTTAAGTTAAAGTTCCCTCACAATACATCTCTTCAGATTTTGTGTCAGCTCACGATCTCCAAATTGCCTTCTGTACAACGTGACAAATCATTAAATTAAGCTGACATTAACTATGTCCTCACAAACATTTCTAAGTAATTTAATGAGAGAGAAGGTCGGAGAGAGAAGAGTAAGTGAAGAGGAATGCAGGGAGAAAAGGCAGGGACAGAGGGAGTGGTGGGGTGCTATTGGAATTGTGCCTTCAATGTATCTTGAGGGGGCTCAATACATCAACGACGTTTTAGATATCTGCCTCACACGAGGCCCATGCTGCTGGTGTGCAGTTAGACACTGTGTATGACGTAAAGGAGGATTCAGGTCCGCAGAGCGGATGTTCCAGGCATGCTGCTTACTAAATGTGAAGCGTCCCAATGTGAGTAATTATTTTTGAGCTGTAGTAATTCAGACCAGCGCTTCTGCTTAGAGGAAAGCAGAACACTTCAGATCCCGCTGTTCTCATAATTTGTTCATTTTACACAAAAAACTTTATTGTAAAAATTCTATTTCTTGTGTTCATATTTTAATAGATGAATAGCGGCATGTGGTAACCAACAGGACTCCTCACTTTCCTACTAACACCTGTGTAAAGTTCTTTCCTGTGACACTGACTCATGCATCTATCCGAGCAGGAAAATTTCTTCTAATTCTTTGCTTAAGCTAAATAATCAGAAGGGTGAAATCAAACACGAAGTAAGGATAGAAATCTGTGTTTAGCAAACATGGAAATAAAAGACGGATTTTGCTTTTGCAATCAATTGCCTCCATAAATAATTTCATGTGGCAACATGGCCTCCCGTGAAACCAGGTCTAAACATGAGAAAGGTGTTAGCATGCCAGCCTGCCAAAACATTGAATTACTTGAACTAAACCATAGTTAAGTAACTTTAAGCTTTTGTTTATATCCAGTCTTACATCACTTTTCTTTTTCTACCTCGCTACAGGAACCCTGCCCAAGTTAGTGCTTTTACAAATCGAGATCACATGAAAGATTTCCGAAGGTACCTGGCGTTCAAATATATCCAGTATCTAGTCCTACCTTCTACAAACATCATCGTCACTCTGTTGGGACTGTCTGCCAGTCTGTATGTCACACTGGTACTGTTGTCACCTTCTGTATCCAGAAAATCCACTGCAGTGTTTATTTGCAACATAGCTCAGGCAGACATGTTAGTTGTTGGTAGCATCTTTTCTGCCGTGATTCAACATGTGATAAAGAGTAACATATTATTGTCTTCCTTTCAGGCAACCTTGAGGCAAAATTTCCAGATTGCAAATACACATATCAGTTCACTTTTGCTCAGCTGTGTGAGCCTCGAGGCCTTTCTGATCACTTTCCTTCCAGCAGAAACACGCCACATAAGAACGGTTAGAAGTGCCAGGGTGGTTTCTAAAATAATCTGGGTTACTGTAATCACTGAATGTTTTTTTTATCAGATGGAGTGTGTCAAAGAAATTGGCATCTCTTCTCTTGGCATTCCCAAGCAAATTGTGTTGTTGCTAAATTTCTGTTTTGGAGCCACAAAGCTACTGAAATCCTTTGTTTACCCAATTGGACTATTTTTAAGGATCTTCAATGTGTATCTTTTTTATAAAATATATTTCAGAGCATTACCTTGAAACAGTTTGTGATAGTTGATTGTCTATGTCAACTTGACTACACTATGGTGCCCAGTTCTTTAGTCAGACACTAATTTAGATAGTTGCTATGAAGAAATTTTGTAGATGTGATATGCATATATGATTAGTTGCCTTTAAGTAAAAGAAATCACCCTTAATAATGTTGGTGGGCCTCATCTAATCAGTTGAAGATCTTATGGAAAACAACTGAGGTTTCACAGTTAAGAAGAAATTCTGCCTCAAGATTGGTAACATAGAAATACTGTTTGAATTTCCATGCTGGTTACCTACCCTACAGATTTTAGACTCAAGACTGCATCATCAATTCTTGTCTGAAACTTCTGTCTGCTTTACAAATTTTGGACTTTCTAGACCCCACAATCATGTGAGTTGATTACTTAAAGAATAAAAATTAAAAAAATACATATCCTATTGGTTTTGTTTCTTTGGAGAACCCTGACTGATACTGATTTTTTTTAACTGAGTCATTCTGGAACAGAAAAGTGAGGACCGACAACCAAGACTACTTTACCCAACAAGGGTATCATTTAAAATTAAAGGAGAAAGAGCTTACCAAACATGAATAAGGTAAAGGAGTTTATTGTCTCTAAACTAGTATTACAACAAATGTTAAAGTGACTTGTTTAAGAAGAAAGAAAGAAAAGAGAGGAACATAGGTATAAAAAATGGCAATAATTAAGTACCTATTAATAATTATTTTAAAAGTAAATGGGTCAAATGCTCCACCGGAAAGACATAGAGTAGTTGAATGGATGAGAAAACAAGAGCCATATATATGCTGCCTACAAGAGACTCACTTCGGAACAAAAGATACACACAGACTGAAAGTTAAGGGATGGAAAAAAGATAGTTCATGCAAATGAAAAAAAAGATAAGAAAAAAGCAAGCTGCAGTAGCAATACTTGTGTCAGACAGAATAGACTTCAAAACAAAGTCCATAACAAAAGAGAAAGAAGGATGTTACATAACGATGAAGGGATCAATGCAAGTAGAGGGTATAAGCCTTGTAAACATACATGTACCCAACAGCAGCAACAAAAACAGGTAAATATATTTAAAAAGTCTTGGTGGACATAAGAAGTTGACAGTAATACAGTCAAGGTAGAGGATTTTAATACCCCTTTGACATCAATAGATAGGCCTTCCAGTAGAAAAAATCAACAAGGAATCAGCAGCCTATACAATACATTAGACTATATGGTTTTAATTGATATTTACAGAACATTTCACCTCAAAGCAGCAGAATATACATTTTTTAAGTGCACATGGAACATTCTGAGGATAAACCACATCTTGAGAGATAGTTAAACTAGCCCTAATAAATTCAAGAAGATTGAAATCATATCAGACATCTTCTCCAACCACAATAGTCTGAAAGTAGAAATCAATTACAAGGACAAACCTGAAAAATACACAAAGACATGGAGGCTAAATAACATGTTACTAAACAGTGAATAGGTCAACAATGAGATTAAGGAACAACTAAAAAGTTTTGTTGAGATAAATTAAAATGAACACAAAACTTCAAATCTATTGGACACAGTGAAAGCCATCCTAAGAGGAAAATTCATAGCAATATAGGCGTACCTCAAGAAGCAAGAAAAATCATAAATAAACAATTTAACTTTATAAATAAAAGAATTAGAAAAAGGCCTAGACCAATTTGGCTCAGTTGGTTGGGCATCATCCCACAGATTGAGGGGCACATGCTTGGGCTGTGGGCTCAGTCCCCTAGTGGGGTGTGTGAGAGGGGCAACAGACTGATGTATCTCTCCCTCACTTTCTACCTTCCTTCTTCTTGCTCTAAAAATAAATAAAATCTTGAAGAACTAGAAACAGGACAACAAACAAAGCACAAAGTGAATAGAAGAAAGGAAATAATAAAGATCACAGCAGAAATAAATAAAATAGAGTCTAAAAAAGTAATACAAAAGATCAAAGAAACCATGAGATGGTTCTGAAAAGATAAACAAAATTGACAAACATTTAATTAGATGTATCAAGATAAAAAAGTGAGGATTCAAATAAGTAAAATCAGAAATGAAAGATGAGAAATAACAATAGATAGCACAGAAATACAAAGGATTGTAAGAAAATGTTATGAACAAGTATTTGCCATCAAATTGAAGTGTCTGAATGGAATGAGTAAGTTCCTAGAAACACACAATTCTCCACAATTGAATCTCCTTGAGCAATGAAGACAAAACAAGAATTAAACAATGAGATTACATCAAATAAAAGGTATTTGCACAGCAAAAGAAACCCAAAACAAAATGAAAAGGGAACCCACTGAATGGGAGAACATACTCACCAACGATGTATCTGAAAAAGGCTTAATATCCAAAATAGATAAAGAACACAGCTCAACACTAAAACAAACAATCCAATTAAAAATTGGGCAAAGGATCTGAGTAGACACTTCTCCAAAGAGGACTTACAAGTGGCCAACTGACATATGAAGAAATACTCAATGTTACTACTCATCAGAGAGATGCAAATTAAAACCACAATGAGATTTCACCTCCCATCTGCTAGAATGGCCATCATTAATAAATCAACAAACAATTCTCCTGACAGCTGTTAGAGGGGTGGAGGTTTGGGGGAGCAGGTGAAATAGGTGAAGGGATTAAGAAAAAAGACTCATAGACACAGACTAAAGTGTGCCAATTACCAGAGGGAAAGCAGGACGGGAGCAGGTAGAAGAGGGTAAAGCTGGGATAAATGGTGATGGAAGGAGACTAGACTTTGTATGATGGACTCACAATACAACATGCAGATAATGTAGAATTGTACACTTGAAGCCTATATAATTTTTTCACCTATGTAACCCCAATAAATTCAATAACAATATATTAAAAAAGAAATTTGTGCCTACACAGTCCAAATTCAGAGGTTGAAATTCTAACCCCCAAAGATGATGGTATTAGGAGGCAGGCCCTTTTGGAGGTGTTTAGGTAGCAGGGGCGTAGGCTTTGTGCATGATCAGCGTTCTAATAAAAGAGGCCCACACAGTCCCTAGCCCCTTCTGCCATGTGAGGATAAATTAAATTTCCCAAGGTTAAAGGTGAGAGATTCTTAAAAGCAATAAGAGAAATAGAGACAGTTACCTACAAAGGAGTGCCCATAAAACTGTTAGCTGCTTTGTTTTTTTTTTTCACAATACCATTATCACATTTAGTAACATTAGCAATAACTCATTAACATCATCTAATACCCACTCCATAGTTAAATTTCCCAGTAGTCTGAAAAATGCCTTTTTTTAAAGTTGGTTTCTTTGAACCAGGATATAAACAAGGTCCACATACTGTGTTTATCGGGTCTCCTAAATCTCTTCTACTTTACAACAGTCTTCCCTCCTTCTTTTTGTTTCATGCCATTGGCTTTTGGAAGAAAGCAGATGAGTTGTCTTGTGGAATATTCCACCCTTTAAATTAGTCTGGATGCTTCTTCATGATGGTGTTTAAGTTGTTCCACTATCCCCTGTATTTTCTGTAAAGTAGAAGTTGGACATAAAGGTTTGATTGTATTCAGCTTCAGTGGTTTAGAGGACACAGCACTTCATAGGCAATGCTGTGCATTTCATATCGATCACATTGAGAGGCATATAATGTCTATCCCCCTTTTGTATTTTTATTTTTTTATGCAAAATTTGAATTTGATTCATTAACTTCATCTATAAACCAATGTATACTTTTCGTGGTTCCATTTTTACCCAAAAGAAAATTACCATAAATTTCTGAGCTCTTCTTTAAGATTGCTAGGATGTTGGATTGGGTTGCTTCTTTTTTTTTTTTAATTTTTTAAAATTTTTATTCAGTTACAATTGTCTGCGTTTTCTCCCCATCCCTCCTCCCCACCCCAGCCAATCCCACCTCCCTCCCCCGCCTCTACCCTTCCCCTTGATTTTGTCCTCGTGTCCTTTATAGTAGCTCCTGTAGACGCCTCTCCCCACGATCCCCTCCCCACTCTCCCCTGACTATTGTTACATTGTTCTTAATTTCAATGTCTCTGGTTATATTTTGTTTGCTTTTTCTTTTGTTGATTATGTCAGCTGCTTTCTTAAAACAATCCTTGCAGGCAAGAAGGGGCTGGAAAGAAGTATTCAAAGTCATGAAAGGCAAGAACCCACATCCAAGATGACTCCACCCAGCAAAGCTATCATTTAGAATGGAAGGGCAGATAAAGTGCTTCCCAGATCAGGTCAAGTTAAAGGAGTTCATCATCACCAAGCCCTTATTACATGAAAAGTTAAAGGGACTTATCTAGGAGAAAGAAGATCAAAACTATGAACAGTAAAATGACAACAAACTCACAACTATCAAGAACTGAACCTAAAAGCAAAAACAAAAACAAACTAAGCAATATTCTCATCTTTTTTTTTATTTATTTGTTTGTTTGTTTATTTTTATTCAGTTACAATTGTCTGCATTTTCTGACAAGAAGGGATAGTTCTTGTATGGTTCCTTCTGTTTAGATAGTGAAGGATGAAAAGAGGCCACTTAAGAAATATAACTCGTACCTAATATAAACTTTTAATTTAAGTATTTTGGCGGATTTTTTTTTCTCTGAGTTACTTGCATTTAATTGGGGCAGGGGAGTCTACTTTTATATGTTATTGTTAATTAATAGTTAAGTATATAAGGTAGTCTTAGTTTTCCTCGACTTGGTTTTAGAAATTAATGAGAATGTTAATGAAATGGCAAAGAAAATAAAAAACAAACCAACAACAACAAAACAAACAAACTAAGCAAACAACTAGAACAGGAACAGCATCACAGAAATGGAGATCACTTGGAGGGTTATAGTGGGGAGGGGGGAGGGGGCCTAAAGGGGGGAAAGGTGCAGGGAATAAGAAGCATAAATGGTAGGCACAAAATAGGGGGAAGTTAAGAATAGTATAGGAAATAGAGAAGCCAAAGAATTTATATGTACAACCCATGGACATGAAGTAAGAGGGGGAGGGCAATGCTGGAAGGTGGGGAGGTGCAGGGTGCAGGGGAATAAAAGGGAGAAAAAATCGGGACAACTGAAATAGCATAATCAATAAAATAAAGGAGAAACTGGGGGTCTCTCAGGACAGTGCATTTGAGGGGCCCAATTGAGTACTGTGACTTTAACTCTGAAAGATAAGTAGTGTTAGTCCTCTGATTTTGTTCTTATTGTGTTGGCAAATCTTGGTCTTTTGCCTGTATACCTAAAACTTAGAATCAGCTTGTTAATAATTCTCTGGGATTTTGATTGGGCTTCCATTTAATCTACTATTACATTTGGGAAGAACTGACATTGTGATAATATTGAGTCTTCCTAACCAGGAACATGTAATTTCTGTACATTTATTTTGTTATTCTTTGATTTCTTTAATTAGCTGTGTGGTTGTCCTCATCTAGATCCTGTAAATGTTGTTAGATTTATACCTGTATTTTGAGCTTTATACCTATTTTATTTTTGAGTAATAACATAAATGGTATTATGCTTCACATTTGATATTCTACTTGTTCTTTGCTGGACTATAGGAAAGCAATTGACTCTTGTATATTAAACTTGTATATTACAACCTTGGTATACTTGCTTTATTAGGTCCAATAGTTTTTTTTTTTTTAATTGTTCAATTACAGTTGTCTGCATTTCCCCCCCACCCCCCACCACAGCCAAACCCACCTCCCTCCCCTGCTTCCACCCTCCCCCTTGGTTTTGTCCATGTGTCCTTTTCAGTAGTTCCTGAAAACCCTTCCCCCTCATTGTCCCCTCCCCACTCCCCTCTGGCTATTGTTAGATTGCTCTTAACTTCAATGTCTCTGGTTATATTTTGTTTGCTTTTTTCTTTTGTTGATTATGTTCCAGTTAAAGGTGAGATCATATGGTATTTGTCCCTCACCGCTTGGCTTATTTCACTTAGCATAATGCTCTCCAGTTCCATCCATGCTGTTGCAAAGGGTAGGAGCTCCTTCTTTCTCTCTGCTGTGTAGTATTCCATTGTGCAAAGGTACCCATTTTTTTACCCATTCATTTACTGATGGGCACTTCTGTTGCTTCCAGCACTTGGCTTTTGTAAATTGTGCTGCTATGAACATTGGGGTGCATAGGTTCTTTTGGATTGGTGTTTCAGGGTTCTTAGGGTATAATCCCAGCAGTGGAATTTCTGGGTCAAAAGACAGTTCCATTTTTAGTTTTCTGAGGGAATTCCATACAGTTTTCTACAGTGACTGCACCAGTCTGCATTCCCACCAACAGTGCACTAGGGTTCCCCTTTCTCCACATCCTCTCCAACATTTGTTTGTTGATTTGTTTATGATGGCCATTCTGACTAGTGTGAGGTGGTATCTCACTGTGGTTTTAATGTGCATCTCTCTGGTGGCTAGTGATGCTGAGCATCTTTTCATATGTCTCTGGGCCCTCTGTATGTCCTCCTTGGAGAAGTGTCTGTTCAAGTCTTTTGCCCATTTTTTAATTGGGTTTTTTCATAGGGATATTGTTAAATAAAACTAGCCTTTTGTTTTTTGCAAATGCATAGTGAAGAACACAGTGACTAGCCATATAATTTAGGATCATTGCCATGATTCATGCTAATGTGTCCATAATTTTACCCTCGCATTACCTTTGTACCACCAGTGCAAGTGCCAACAGAATGAAAAAGGCAAATGACATCTTAGTGTTATTATGAAGATAACTCTGATTCTATGGATTTCCTAACTATGTCTAGGCACCGGCAGGGGCTCACAGAGCAGGCTTAGAATCGTTGCGTTTCTGAGCAGCCGCCTAAACACACGCATGAATTTCTACTATACTCCACAAGATGGTGGTATGATACTGCACATCAGTAATTAAATGTTGGGTCAAAATTTATTTTAAAAATTCGTTCGTTTACAGAAACCAATGTGGTAAAATGTTTTTTTTTTTCCTCTGAGAAATTTTCCTTCGTGTGCTCTTGGAGCAGGCGGTCTATTTTCCTATCTGAGCCATCACTTCCAGCACAGAATCTTGTTTCCTAAACACTGTTTTGCCCACAGTTACCTTCCAGAGAAACCCTTTTCTCGGGAGCAAACACAGCATGTTAACTGAGATGGCAACATTTTCTAATCATGGAAGCCAAAGGACTGTTGAAACTTATCATTTAATGCTTTTTCATTAAGTAAACTTCTCCTCCTTCCAAATGACCTTCCACTTTTGTTTTTGCAAACCACACACTGTGAAAATCCATGCAGCTTTCTTGCAGATGGGATCCTTCAGTTCTGTAGTTCTTAACCTTCATTTTCTGGGGGTGGGTACAAATCATTTTGTGAATTTGAGGAAAGCTGTGGGCCTTTCAGAAAAATGTACATGTATGCATGTGAAATGGTGCATGTGTTTTAAAGGGACTTCGTAACCCCTGAAACTATGAGATTCAGAGCCTCTGCTTTAGTAGTAGAATAACTGCCAAGCTCCATCTACAGCCCTCGGTTTAGGTAAAACAAAAGTTTGTATTAGACAAAATAGACCTGAAGTTTTTAAGTCTATCTTACTGTTTGCTATTATTTAGAGCTTTTAGGCTGTAAAATAGTGCTTTCATTCTTTCAAAATCCCATGCCTCTAGTTGATAAACAGAAAAATTTCATGTCCCACCAAAGTTTGGATGCAGCTTTTGTCTAGGGGGACATTGCTCTCAGTTAAGAATTATGTTATATCTTTTCGCATTCCTCACTAGTGAAGAAGATTTTGGCAGGTTTATTTTTGCATTGTATGTTACAGAGCAAGAGTATTTTCATTTTTAAGTATAAAATTATAATACTTAATTCGATCTACCTTCTTCAAGTCATCTGCCGCATATACCACCCTCAGGGCCTACTGTCTTAAATTTCTTCATTAACCATTTATTTATTCAATTCTTAAACTTACTTATTAAATGGCTAATTAGTCTAGGAAGAAGTACATGTGAAGCCAATGGTTTAGTTATGTTCTGTGGATTACTGGGTCTCATAAAAATCATCTAGAGAATCTGAAAATGTTTTATTAGCAGTTTTAAAATGTATGCATTTTTATTATTAAACAAAACCTCAAGTACAGGTTTTAAGTACCAAATTTGACACATCAAACTCCACCACCACCTTGCGATCATTTTGATTAACTTTGTAATACGAATTAAAGTTTTGCACTTATAGATTACACTTTTATTGATTAAAATGTCACTTTTTCTTAGTGTTTGTTATTGGAAGAAGCTTAGCATATAGTTTTGTTTAGTAACAGGATTTTTCTGAGGGTAATTGCCATAAGCTATTAGTGACGATACTCCCACACATTTCTCTTTTCACCTAATTGCTTCCCCTCATATTTTCCCATCGAGACCACTATCCTTCATCCCTCTTGTCAGACCTCTTCACATTTACTTAAATGTACATTTACCATTCACCCACTTATCCCTTTTAGATTCTGTGTATTTAAGTAAATTTGAGAAATTCACAAATGTGGGGAAATTAAACAACACACCCTTAAATCGTTAATGATACAAAGAAGAAGTCACAAGAATTTACAAATGACTTTTAAAGGAATACAAGTAAAAAAGCAACATACAAGAAATTATAAGATGCAGCAAAAGCAACTCTCATTTGTAATGGTAAATGTCTACATTAAAAAAAAACAACCTCCATTCCAAATCCTAACTTTTCAACTTAAGAAATTAGAAAAATAAGAGGAAACTAAATTCAAAACAAGCAGCAGCAGGAAACAATAAAGATTACAGTGGAAATAATAAAATAGAGAATTACAAAACAATGAAAAAAATCAATCAACACAAATGTCAACTCTCGACAAGATGAACAACATTGACAAACTGACCTAGACTGAAAGAGCAAAAAAGAAAACAGACTCAGGATGTAACATCAGGTGAAGAAGGGGCCATTACCATTATCCTTACGCAAGTCAGAGCAGTGTAAGGGATTGCTGTGAAAATTATGCTTCACTAAATTATATAACTTCAGGAAGATAAAAATATCCTAGAAAGACACAAAACTACTGACTATTAATCAAGATGAGATAGAAAATCTGTATGTATTTACAACAAGTAAAAGGATTTGATGAACTTTTTACAAAAAAGCTGAGAACTCATTGACTTCATGGCGAATTCTGCTCAATGTCACTAATCATCAGAGAGATGCAAATTAAAACCACAATGAGACATCACCTCACACCTGTCAGAATGGCCACCATCAATAAATCAACAGACAGTAAGTGCTGGCGAGGTTGTGGAGAAAGGGGAACCCTAGTGCACTATTGGTGGGAACGCAGACTGGTGCAGCCACTGTGGAAAGCAGTATGGAGACACCTCAAAAAATTAAATATGGATCTGCCTTTTGATCCAGTGATTCCACTTCTGGTAATTTATCCAAAGAAACCCAAAACACTAACTTGAAACAATATATACGCCTCTGTGTTTATAGCAGCACTATTTACAATAGACAAGTGCTAGAAACAGCCCAAGTGCCCATCAGTAGATGAGTGGATAAAAGAGCTGTGGTACATTTACACAATGGAATGCTATTTTGCTGTAAAAATGAAGGAAATTTTAGTCTTTGCGACAGTATGGATGGACTTGGAGAAGATTATGCTAAATGAAATAAGCCAGTCAGGAAAAAACAAGTACTACATGATCTCACTCATATGTGGAGTCTTATGAACAAAATAACCTAACAAGCAAAACAGAGTCAGACTGATAGAGAGCAGGGTGTCAGCTGTCAGGGGTGGGGTGGCTGGGGAGTGTTGCAGCATTAAGCAAAAGAGAAAAAAATATAAGAAAGAACTCACAGACACAGACAGCAGTATGGTGATTACTACACAGAACGTGAGGTGGGGGAGGCAGAAGAGGGTAAAGGGGGATAAGTGGTGATGGAAGGAGACCTGACTTGGGGTGGGGAACACACAATGCAACGTGCAGATGACGTGTTGTAGAATTGTGCTCCTGAAGCCTGTATCATTTTGTTAACCAGTGTCATCCCCAAAAAGATGGCCAATTTCAAGTGTTAGTGAGGATGTGGAGACATTGGTCCTCTTCCTCATGCATTTGTGGTTATAATGTAAAATCGTATGGCCACTTTGCAAAACAGTTGTCCCATTCCTGAAAATGCTAAATATAAAATTACCATATGGCTCGGCAATTCTATTCCTAGGTATACATCCAGGAGACTTGAAAATGTGTTCACACAAAGAACTGTATGTGGATACTTATAGCAGCTTTATTCTTATGATGAAAAAGTACCACTTTATTGATGACTTAATTTTTATTTTCATTTTAATTAATCTATTTAAAAATATTTTTAATTTTTCAAGTATAGATGACATACAATATCATATTAGTTTTAGGTATGCAACCCGGTGATTAGGCATTCATATACCTTAGGAAGTGAACACCGTGACAAATCTAATATCCATCTGACATCATAAATAGTTATTACAGTATTATTAACTATAAGCAGCATTATTGTTAATAGCCACAAGCAGAAATGACCTACATGTCCACCCACTGATGAATGAATATACAAAATATATCCTATCCGTGCAATGGAGTATAAAGAATAAAAATACCTAGAAAGAAACTTGGATATGAAGGAACTGTATACTAAAAAACACAGAGCATTATTAAGAGAGATTGAAAAAGGCACAAAGAAATACTTCTATAGCATAATTACTAAAAGTTTAAAATATCAGATAAGTTTAATTCTACTTCTAGGGATTCTTTATAAGAATTAATAAGTATAAAAATCCATAATGCTCTAGAAAAATGTGACTATTAATTTCAAAATCCATTTTAGATATGCACTTATATATTTATCCTTTAAAATAAAATATATATATGTGTTTATATATGCATGGAAAATATCCAAAAATAAACACCAGGAGCTGTTAGCTTTGATTACTTCTGGGGAGTTGGAAAAGAGAGCCAAATTTTTATTTTACATCATGCTGTGCTGTTTTTCTTTCTATTATTGTAAGAATTATGTATTTTCATTTCCCCTCACTTTTGATGGTGCCATATAACTCCCTTTGGATTGTAGAACAAGGTCAGCCACTCTGGGTTTGTGTAACTCCCTTATTTTACACATTTGGAAATGGGTCCGGAGAGTGAAATCACTTATTCCGGCACAGGCAGAAGCAGTTTGGGGAAGTAAATCCTCCAGATTCAAACAGCACTTTTTCTCCTCTGCACCTGTTCAGTTGCATTGCCCATTCCCATGAAATATAATCACAAAATCATCAATCATTCCAAATGTCCCAGGGATGTTTCCGGAGTACACTATTCAGTACAGCAATGGAAAGATTCTCACAGTACAATATTTGTCTGTTGCCGTAATCCTAAAAAAGGCAATCACATTTCCAAGAATGAAAACAGATGCAAATGTATAAGCAGTTGGAACTGAAACATAAGCATGTGTTCAGAGACCATGAATAGCTTCTTTTTTCTTCCCTAGACATAGTTTAACAATGCAATCTTTTCAACTTTCAGAAGAGCAACGGCTGAGATTCCAACTTAATCCTTAAGTAACAACTCCCATTAGACCAGTTGGGACTTTGCCTAGTGTCTTATTGTAGGGGATTCTGTGTTATAGAGTGGCTGTACGGGAGCAAGGGGGGATGCGGCAATAGCCCACAGACCTAGTAACTGTTTGAGGGGCTGGCTACTTAGGATTTGTGTGGTGAAACTGTTCAATCCCTGTGCTACCAAGGGTTTCTTTTTCATAGCAACATTTCAGAGTCATGTGGAAGGAACATCAGAGATTGCCTGATTCGAACACCTTAGTTTGTATACAAGGCAACTGAGGTCCAAAAAGGGGAAAGCGGTTTCCAAAACCATAGGTGTAGTTGTTTTTGTTATTTCATATTTTAAAAGGCATATACAGGGTGGGGCAAAAGTAGGAGAAAGGTAGGACTTGACCCAGGTGAAACCCTGAGAATCCACACCTCCAAGTTTCAATCCAGTACGATCTCTACTGTTAAAACAGTGCTCAAGCCTTTGCTGGTGTGGCTCAGTGGATTGAGTGCTGGCCTGCGAACTGAAAGGTCGCCAGTTCAATTCCCAGTCAGGGCACAGGCCTGGATTGTGGGCCGTGTCCCCAGTACAGGGCATGTTAGAGGCAACCACACATGAATGTTTCTCTCCCTCTCTTTCTCCCTCCCTTCCCCTCTCTCTAAAAATAAACAAACAACGTCTTAAACAAACAAACAGTGCTCAATATGCATTTACTGATTATTTCAGAATTGGTTGGTGGTCGCGAAGAAGGTAGGTATTTTTAGTATCCCAAAGCACATTATGTAGGAAATAGTCTGGTACAGGCATACCGCAAATACATTGCAGGTTCAGTTCCAGATCACTGCAATAAAAACGGATATCACAATAAAGCTAGTCTAGCGAACTTTTTGGTTTCACTGTGCATATGAAAGTTATATTTACACTATACTGCAGTGTATTGAGTGTGCAATAGCATTACATCTAAAAAACAATATATATACCTTAGTCAAGTAATACTTTATTGCTAAAAATGCTATCATCTGAGCCCTCAGCAAGTCATAATCTTTTTGCTGGTAGTGGGTCTTACCTACAATTTGTTAAAAAAACATAATATCTGTGAAGCACAATAAATTGAAGTATGCCTGTACCGAGCAAGAGGGAAAATGGTTAGCTCATTACACCAGTGTGGTTGCACTGGTTATATTAAGCAAAAATCCATCCTCATTGGTGAATGTCTATGACATGCTGATTATGAAATATTTTTAAATGTCCATCCGGGGTATAGCTCTTAAGCAGATAAAGTAAATGAGGGACGTGGGTCATGCTGGGCATTTTCAAATCGACATGTATTCAGGCAAGTGACCTTTAAGTGCAACACGGTCACAATGAATTTTAGTTAATGCCCGAGTTTTAACATTTGCATTTATTTCCATTTCAGAAACTATCCAGTATTTAGAAAATCAAAAGAGAATCTTCTAGAGCAGTGGTATCCAATAAAAAATGTGAGTATATAAGCCATTTTAAATTAAAATGTTTATGGAGCTATTTTATATCAATTCTACAAAATTGCATATAACTTTGTAAATATTTTTTAAAACTATAGCTTTATAAATATTTCATACTTTGCTAATTTAATTTTGAATGCAAATACCAAGTATTCTGTTCGGGATTTTTTATGTTTTATTATACTTTGTTTTAAAAAATGTACATTTTTAGAATGTTTTTTGAGTAAATTTCATGTACTGAAAATAAAAATGGAAAAAATTTATTGAGATAATTATAGATTTACATGCAGTTGTAAGAATAAATGTAGAGATGTGTTGAGTACCCTTTATCCAGTTACCCTCAAGGATAATGGTTCGCAAAACTGTAACTCAGTCAGCATATTCACATAGATACAATTCACCAGTCTTTTTTTTTCTTTGTTTCACTTTATTGTTTTTTCCATTTTTTATTTTATTATTGTTCACTTTAAGTGGAACCTAATCAACAAAACAAACAAGCAAGCAAAATATAACCAGAGACATTGCAATTCACCAATGGTTTAGAGAGATTTCTCGTTTAAATTGTACTTCTGTGTGTATTTAGTTCTACACAATTTTATTACATGTGTAGGTTGGTGTATCCATCATCATAGTCAAGACACTGAAGAGCTGCGCACAACCAGGATTCCTTGTGCTGCCCTTTCATAGACACTCCCCGACTCCCACCCCCCAACTCCCTGGCAGCCACTAATCACTTACCCGTCTCTATAATTTATTTCAAGAATGTTACATGAATAGAATTATAAAATTAGTGACCTTTTTGTTTTTGTTTAAAGATTTTATTTTATTTTTAGAAAAAGGGGAGGGGAGGGAGAAAGAGAGGGAGACAAACATCCATGTGTGGTTGCCTCTCACATGCCCCCTACTGGGGACCTGGCGTGCAACCCAGGCCTGTGCCCTGACTGGGAATTGAACTGGCAACCTTTCAGTTCTCAGGCCAGCACTCAATGCCCTGAGACACACCAGCCAGGGCAGTGACCTTTCTGAACAGCCACTTTTGAACTTACCATAATTACCTGTGGATTCATGCAAGTTGTTTCATGTTTCAATAGTTCATCCCTTTTTATTACTGAGTGGTACTGCATGGTATACTCCCCCATTGAAGGGGATGTGGTCTGTTCCTATCTTTTAGCTCTTATAAATAAGGCTTTTTATGAAGACCAACTTTTATTCCTCTAGAATAAATGCCCTTTGACTTACGTAAGTGCTTGTTTAGTTTTGTAATTAACTGGCAAACTGTTTTCCAGGATGGTTGTATCAGTTTACATTTCCACCATCGATATGTGAATGATCCAGTTTATCTGTACCCTTGCCAGCATCTGCTATTGAACAATTTCCATGTGTTTACCTGCCGTCTGTATATCCTCTTTAGTGAAATGTGTGTTTCTGTCTTGTGCCTGTTTTCTAATTGTATTGTTTGGTTTCTACTGTTGAGTTTTGAAAGTTCTTTATACATTTTAGATATTAGTTATTTTTAAAAGATTTATTTATTCATTTTTTTAGAGACAGTGGAGGGAGGGAGAAAGAGAAGGAGAGAAACATTGATGTGTGAGAGAAACATCCACTGGTTACCTCTTGCACACCCCCAACTGGGGACCTGGCCCGCAACCCAGGCATGTGCCTTGACTGGGAATCCGACCAGCGACTTTTTGGTTCAAAGGCTAATGCTCCCTCTGAGCCACACCAGCCAGGGCTAGATACTAGTTCTTATCAGAAATGTCTTTTGTAAATATTTTCTCCAAGTCTTAACTTGTTTTTCTATTCTGTTCCCATGGGCTTTCACAGAGCAAAAACTTTTAATGTTGATGAAATCCAATTTATCAATTTTTCCTTTTATATATTGGTCTTTTGCTGTCAACTCTAGAAATTCTTTGCCTGGCCCTAGACCTTGAAGACTTTCTTTTATAATTTTTTCCTAAAAGTTTTATAATTTTTATGTGTTACATTTGAATCAATGATTCATTTTGAATTATCTTTTCTATAATGTATGGTTTCCCCCCATGTATGTCCACTTGCTCTATCCCAGACTAAACTGGTGTTCCATATTTGTCAAAAATCAGTTGGGCCCTGGCTGGTGTGGCTCAATGGATTGAGCACCGGCCTTTGAATGAAAGGGTCACTAGTTCAACTCCCAGTCAGGGCACATGCCTGGGTTGTGAGCCAGGTGCCCAGTCAGGGGAGCTTAAGAAACAACCACCCATTGACATTTTGCTCCCTCTTTCTCCCTCTCTTCCCCTCTGAAAATAAATAAATAAAATCTTTTAAAAAAGTCAGTTGGGAATATTTGTATGGGTCTCTTCCTATGACCTGTATTCTGTTCCACTGATCTTTGTATCTATCCCTCCACCAATATAATAGTACCTTGATTACTATAGCTATATAACAACATAATATCAGAGAGTGCTTTTTTTCTACATTGTTCTTTTCTGTCATTTTTGTTTTAGCTATTCTAGATCCTGCAACTTTTCATATGCATGCATACCTCAGAGATATTGCTGGTTTCCTTCCAGACCTCCACGAAACAGTGAGTATCTCAATAAGACTCATCACACAATATTTTTAGTTTCCCAGTGCACATAAAAGTTATGTTTACACTTTATTAAGTATGTAAAAGGATTATGTCTAAAAACACTGCACATATGTTAAATCTAAAATGCTTTATTGCTAAAAAAGGCTCCCCTGGATGTTGGCAATTTTTAGTATATTAGAGAATAATAAGTTGCAACATTTCCCTATTTTATTTTCCTTTTAAGAAATTATTTGTACAACTTCACACCAGTCAGAATGGCCATCATAAACAAATCAACAAACAAGTGCTGGCGAGGTGGTGGAGAAAAAGGGAACCCTGCTGCACTGTTGGGAATGCAGACTGGTGCAGCCACTGTGGAAAACTGTATGGAATTTCCTCAGAAACATAAAAATGGACCTGGTAATTCCACTGCCGGGATTATAGCCTAAGAATCCTGAACCACCAATTCAAAAGAACCTGTGTACCCCAATGTTCATAGCAGCACAATTTACAATAGCCAAGTGCTAGAAGCAACCTAAGTGCCCATCAGTAAATGAGTGGATCAAAAAACAGTGGTACATTTACACAATGGAATTCTACACAGCAGAGAGAAAGGAGCTCCTACCCTTTGCAACAGCGTGGATGGAACTGGAGAGCATTATACTAAGTGAAATAAGCCAGGCGGTGAGGGACAAATACCATATGATTTCACCTATAAGTGGAACCTAATCAACAAAACAAACAGGTGCGCAAAATATAACCCGAGACATAGAAATAAAGAATATTCTGACAGTAACCACAGGGGACGGTGGGGGGGGGAGGGGATAATGAGGGAAAGAAGGGGAAGGATCACCCTGGCTGGTGTGGCTCAGTGGATTGAATGCAGGCCTGTGGACCAAAGGGTCCCTGGTTCAATTCCTGGTCTGGGGCACATGCCTGGGTTACTGGTCTCTGGTGGGGGGCGCACGAGAGGCAACCACACAATGATGTTTCTCTCTCTCCTTCCTCTCTCTCTAAAAATAAATAAATAACTACAATCTTAAAAAAAAAAAGAAGGGGAAGGGTCAAGTCAAGGAACATGTGTAAAGGACCCGTGGACAAAGACAATGGGGGAGAATTAAATGTGGGAGTTGGGGGTGGGTAGGGCAGGGGAGAGTAATGGGGGAAAAATGGGGACATCTGTAATTGAACAACAATAAAAATTTTAAAAATTATTCGTAAAGGAACTAATGACCAACTCGTATTGGTCTTGTTTCCTCCAGGCTTGGACAATTGCAGGCACTCAAAGTCCAATCAGCCATTGCACTTCATCCAGCTGGTGGCAAGGAGGAGTGGAAGGTCTTCTGGGTGCTCCAGATGTTTCAGGAGGTAGAAATTTGGGTTTTTGTTGGGGAGGTTTATAGTGTCAACCCTAGTGAAGTGTGGGACCATCTCAGTAAGTATAAAATGACTTAATACAACAAACTTGACACCATTGTACCTGAATTATGATGCATTAAAGCAATTTCTTCACTACCCCTTGTCAATTAAGAATGTTATCTTTTTCTACCTTCTAATTAGTTTGGATAGCGCTTTATAGATTCCAACACATTCTTACTTTCTTTGGTCTTATTTGGTCAAAAGCCTCCTAAGAGAGACCTAACTGGCCTCATTTTACAAATGAGGAAGTAGATTTGGGGAGATTAAGGGACTTGAGATTTCACAGTTTGGACTTCATTAAAACTTAAGTTTTGGACTCCAAATATAGTGTTCTTTTTAGGTATTGAATTTCCTTTCAATCAATGGCAAAGGGTATAGGGACGATAAATGGTGATGGAAAAATTTTTTTAAAAAGAAAAACAATTAAAAAATAAAGTAGAAAAAGAGACTCTAAAAGTGAAATATTCTGGTCACACAATAAGAAAATGGCAGAACAGGGGCACCAAAAATTTCAAACCTAGAACACTCTCCTTCCACTTTCCCACAATTCTTTCCCATAACGTTTGAATGCTGCTGTGTGCACACGCGCGCGCGCACACACACTATTTTTTGTCCGAAACTCTTTAGTGAACCCACATTGCATTTTATAATACAACTTCAACCTCTTTCTATGGTTTATGAACCCGTCTCTCATATCTGAGGCCATCAGCGTGTGCTGTGGCCTATTACTGCAACTTGTCTTGTCTGTAAGTGCCACTCTCACTCTGTGCAATAGAACCTGAGATAAGGACTTGAGTGTTGGTAGTTTATCTGAGAGATGAGCCTACGAATCAAGAGTAAGGAAGCAAGGAGCCAGAGACAGAAAATAAAGAAATGACAGTATTAGGGGGCTTTATTAAAATCACTTATGGAGGCAATCGGGACTTGATCATGCCAGGATATCACAGAAGCAGACAGAATGCCTGCCCAGAATGGACACCTGCAAGAATGGAGGCTAGATCGTTCACCCACCAGCTCTCGCGTTGGTTGGTAAGTGCCCCCAGTGGTATTAACTTCCTTAAACTTCTTGAACACTGGCTTTAGTGGGCTCTGAATATTTAGCAAAATCCCTGAAACGGAAAATGAGAAGACATTCTGTATGCTTGAGGTGGGACACCGCATGTATGAGTGAGTCTGAGCTCGCACAAACGGTGCACGGCATCTTCCTGTCAAGAATCTCCACCACCGTGTTGAATAGAAGTGGTGAGGGTCAGCATCCCTGTCTTCCTGCCTAATTGTAGAGAAAATATTTAGTCTTCCATTATTAAGTATGATGTGAACTGAGGAGTTTTCATAGATGCTTTTTTATCAACTTGAAAAGCTTCCCTTGTATTTTTAAGCTTGTTGAGTGTTTTATCACGAAGCGGTGTTGGATTTTGTCAGATACTTTTTAAAAAAAAGATTTTATTTATTTATTTTTAGAGAGAGGGGAAGGGAGAGAGAGAGGGAGAGAAACATCATTGTGTGGTTGCTTCTCACATGTCCCCTACTGGAGACCTGGCCAGCAACCCAGGCATGTGCTGTGACTGGGAAGTGAACCGGCGACCCTTTGGTTTGCAGGCCAGCACTCAATCCACTCAGCCACACCAGCCAGGGCTCAGATACTTTTTCCATTGAGATAATTATATAGTTTTTGTCCTTTATTAATTTGGTGCATTATGTTGATTGATTTTCACATGTTGGAAACACTCCTGCTTTCTTAGAATAAATCCTAATCGGTTATGGCATGAGATTCTTTTTTCATAGCTGGATTAGGTTTGCTAGTATGTTGTTGAGGAGTTTTGTGTCTAAATTGATAAGGTTTGTGGTAGCATCATATTTGAATAAATCATGTTGTCACACTGAAAAAAATTGGTAAGGGATATTGGTCTGTAGCCTTCTTTTCCTGTGATGCCTTTGTGTAGTTTGGGTATTAGTGTAGTAGTGGTCCCTCCTTTATAATTTTTGGGAGACTTTGTGAAGAATTGGCATTTTCACTAATGTTTGACAGAATTCACCAGTGAAGCCGTCTAGTAATTGGCCTTATTTTGTGAAAAATTTTTTAGTTACCAACTTAATCACTTCAATTGTTATAGATCTATTCAGACATTTTTATTTCTTCTTATTCTTTATTTCTTCTTTAATCTGTTTCAGCAGTTTATGTGTTTCTGGAGGGTTTTTTTTCATTTCATCTAAATTATCAAATCGTTGGCATGTATTTTTTCATAGTATTCTCTCATAGTCTTTGTTCTTTCTGTAAGGTTGGTAGTAATGTCCCAACTTTCATTTCAGACTTTAGTAATGTGAGTTTTATTTCTTTTTTCTTATTTAGTCTGTCTAAAAGATTGCTAATTTTGTTGATCTCTGTAAAGAACCAGCTTTTGGATTAGTTGATTTTTCTGTATTGTTTTTGTGTTCTCTAGTTCATTAACTCCTGCACTAATTGTTATTATTTCCTCCCTTTTGCCTACTTTCAGTTTAGTTTTTTTTTTTTTAAGTTTCTTAAGGTGGAAATTGGGTTATTATTGGTTTGAGACCTTCTTTTTTAATGTAGGCATTTAAAACCATAAATTTTTCTCTAAACACTGATTTTGTTACATCCCATAAGTTTTCTTATGTTATGTTTTCATTTACATTCATCTAGAAGCATTTCCTTATTTCCTTTGTGATTTCTGCTTTGACTCATTGGTCACTTAGGAGCATATGGTTTTATTTCCACATATTTGGGAAGTTTCCTAATCTCCTTCTGTTATTGCTTATAATTTCATTCCATTATTGTTGGTGAACATGCTTTGCAGGATTTCAGTCTTTTCATGTTTACTGATGGTTATTTTATGGTCGAGTGTAGGATTTATTCTGAAGAATGTTCCATGTTCATTTGAATATGTATTCTGCTGTTGTTGGATGCCGTGTTCCTTCTAGTTGGTTTGTCTCCTCTAGTCGGTTTATAGTCTTGTGTGGTATGTTTTTAATTGCCATTTTAAATAATGGTTTCTATTTTACTGGAGAAACCAATTAACAAGAAACAAGTTGATAAAACTTCTAAGAAGCCAGGAAACTTCTAGCCAAACCAACATATCAAATAAAAATGAGAAAGAAAAGGTCAAACTTGTGTTCATATATCAAAGTGGTTTTCCTTTTAAATTTGATTCTTGTAGAAAACAGTTCTTAATGAATTGTGAATGCTAAGAATAATACTGCTTAATCTCTTATTCAATTAATCATTTAATCATATTTGGTGAACATAGTGAAATTTTTTAAAAAAGTTAAACTGAAGAAAACCCCACTAAACTGGAAAACAGAAGACATGCATTCTAGATCTGACTGTGTCACCAACTTGCTCTTTAGCCTCCATGGAGAATCTGTCTTCTCTGGGTTTCAGTGTCTCTATAAATATCAACCATACTAGCTATAGTATTCTTTGTATGGGTCAGTAAAAGCATGGGATTTGAGAGAAAGACTTGAGTTCGTCTTAGAACTTCACGAGTCTCTCCTAAGTGACCTTCGTCTCACTAAGACTTGCTTCCTAGAACTATAATGTGAGGAGAATGATTCATATTTTGCCAATCATTTGTTAGGATTCAATTAGATTTCCTATGTAAAATAGCGAGTGCAGAGTATGGCCAACAATAGGTGCTCATTGACTGTTAGTTCTATATTCTCTTTTTATGAGAGATCAATAAAGAGACTAATTAGGAGTCTTAGTAATAAGGATAGTTGCTATGCAGTGTCCACATCAGCACTCTTGGAAATGATAACTAATGTAACAGCTGTCACATCTGGTAGGAAGGAAAAGCGTGAATTCTCATGTAATTCTGCTCATTTTTACAGGCTACACAGCTATGAGGCAATAATGGAAATTTCTTAGAATATAAAATACAAAAGAAAATCTCAAATTGATGTCTCTTTAATCTATTCTTTATGCAAAAGCAATATCCCTTTAAAGAGTTAGGCAGCTTTTAGGGCAACAGTAGCATTTTAGGTTATATCTGAGCTTGCTGTTTGACATTTATCTCATTTAGATCCTAACTCAGTGTCTGACATATGATAGAAAACTTTTTAAAATGTTTATCGAATAACTGAATTACCTTTTGCACTATTTTACAATGGTAAGCAGCATGAAAATCACCATGATATTTTTTCCCATGGTAAACCAACCTCAAAAGAGAAGCCAATTAACTTTCATAAGGTCACAGGGTGAGTTGGAAACTACATCTGAAATCTAGAGGAGCTCCTCTGCTCCTCACTTGGCCTCACCATGTGGCCCGACTCAAGCTTTGTAGCCCTTGCCTGTCTGTCCTTTCTTCATCTGTATAACAGTGTCTTTATTATGTTAAAAAGCTTTAACAAAGTTATTAAATCAGTGTAAGGAGCTTTTCTCATCTACTTTCCTCCCTGTTATGGAAAGGCAGTGAGGAGGAAGTCTCCGTGTTGCAGGTTACCGATGGTTAATTGTCTGTGAATGTTTTGTTACTTAGGTTTCTGAGAGACAAGCAGAGAAAAGGACCCAGGATGAGAGCATATCTGGAGAGGAACCAGAGAGGAGTGGAAGGCAGCTGAGACCGCCAATTTTTGGGATTTTCTAGGGCAGGAATTTTATTTTCTACATTTTACTTGAGCATAATTATTTAAACTATTGGAACATATTTACATTTTCCATTAAATATCGTTAATTCGTACGCAGATTTTACTTGGCCTTGGCCCTTATTGGTCTGTCCTTCCTCCATTTCTTAAAACACAACTGATTTTACAACAGAAGGCAGCGTTAAACATTAAACGCTGCAATACAGAAATTCCCTTTGGTATTCATCTTTTTGCGAATGCCTTTAGTAATATTGGACTTCAGCTGCCTTTTCCTCTAATCCTTATAAGAGCTTCACTGGCAATGCAGCTGGTTCACTTGTTGCCTGTTATGTGGTATCTGTGGTATAACTGACAGGAAAAAAGCAATGAGAAAGGCTAAGAAAAACAATGAGCTCAGCTATAGAGTTTCAGACATTTTGTTCTGTATGGTTGTAAAATTTCATGCTTTCTTTTTCCCATGCGAATGTTAGGTTGCCAGATGTCCCGCGCACACATGACCGTTCTGCGCTTCTGTGCCATATCCCATTTTCATCTGTATCGGAATACATAATGGTCCTCCCACCGGAGCCAAGGCAGACACAATTAGCTGACTACTGTTGGCATTTGTTCCTTCCTCCCTCCCCCACCAACCTGGTTGAAATATGTCCCACATTCTCCAAACAAAAACCCTTCGCCAAACTTTCTCACGTGTTTGAATCACTGTGAGGCAGAATAATAAATGAAATGAGAAGGTTGTTAGTCATATGAGAGGATGCTGGCGGTAATTTCCTATAGATGTATGACTTACCCAGAGGCCAGTACACTGTGACCTTTTACCCTTTGTTTTTACCTGGAAATCATATACTTTGGAAACGGAAAAGTCCTATAAGGTTTAATTTTTAATTTAATATTCTGTTGTTGGGGGCCTGAAGATTCATTTGTTTTGACACATTTTGGGGGGTTATGCTAAATAGATGAAGAAATAAGTTCGCACTGGTTATAGTAAGTGATCATTTAGCTGCATGCCATGGAAAGGAATTGTCAATTTAAATAATAGAATATTCTGGTAAATAGAGTGCTGGCATATATGCCAAAAATGTTATTCTTATTTTCAAACAATTTGTTTATAATAATACCAAAACTACTTAATATGATATTTATATTAGCCCAATTGAATCTTACTTGGACAATATAGGATACTGGACACATATCAAATATTTTCTAGAAGTCTCTGAAATTAAAATTAATTTAAACAGCCATTTTAGCATCATGAAGTCCTGGGGATTATTATTACAAACATAACTTATAATACTTTTTATTTAGACAGTATTTTCAAATTTCATGATTTTTAACATCAGTTGTTTTTTTTTTTAATTTGATGCTTTCTCTAACTTCTCTGGGTAGGTGAAGCAAGTGTTGTTATCTTCATTTCATAAGTGAAATAGGTTTTATAGCTAGTAAGTGACAAATTTGGGAGGTTAATCAGTTTAATCCTAATCTCCTGACCCCTAGTACACTGATGCCTATTTTGCTGTTGTCGTTTAATAGTTGATATTTAGTAGAAAGCTAGATATTAAAGTTTACCACCTTTAGAATTTTAAAAATCATCTATCTTTATAAAACCATGAAAAAAACATACTTAGAAATACACAGGTACTTTAAGAACTGGAGCACATATAAACCCTTCCGTGCAATGAGCCTGACTACGGCAGGCGCACTGTAATAGCATGAAATATGAAATATTTGTTAAGAAAACAAACCAGAAAGGGTGGCTACCAAAATATATAGAGATCATTTTTCCTGTTAAAGTTCAAACTTAGAAAATTTAGCTCAAGAGGGAACTGTTTTTCTTTTTCTCTGTGCCAAATATTACAGAATATATATTTTCAGAAAATCTCTCCATTTAGCCTTTAAAATTTGAAAGTGAACGGGACCAAATTGAAAGGTTGTTTCTTATAATTCACGAGCCTTTATGCATTATCAGGTTGTAAAATTTTTGATGGTAGGGACATTATCCTGTATATTTGTGCACACTTCAGTGTCTTGTTCATAGTAAGAAGTCAGACATTTGAGGAAAATTGGGCTTAAATTATTTGTAATTCCTTGTGTTTCATGGTTTGAACCCATCTTCATAAAACCTGAGAAGGTAAAAAAATGTAAGGGTACTTCGTGGCTCTCTGTCATCAATTTCCACATCACTATCAAAATTTCTAAAATACAAACTAATCATGTTTCTTTCCTACTGAAATCTTCTGCTATATATGAACATTATATGTTACCCCATTACCTTGCTGCAGTGAATGTGCATTACTGTGTAGCAGGACAGAAAACACAAACCCCTACCGTACACACACCTGCGTGCCCACTCCTACTCTGTGGTGAAATAGAACTCTCTTTTCTTTTTTTTCTTTTTAAAGATTTTATTATTTATTTTTAGAGACCGAGGAAGGAAGGGAGAAAGGAAGGGAGAGAAATATCAATCTGTGGTTGCCTCTTGCTCGCCCCCTACTGGGGACCTGGCCCACAATGAAGGCATGTGCCCTGACTGGGAATCGAACCTGCAACCCTTTGGTTTGCAGGCTGGTGCTCAATCCACTGAGCCACACCAGCCAGGGCAGAACTATCTTTTCTCTTTACCATGATTTTCCCCTCCAACTTCTGTTTCCGTGTACACTGTACTCAACCTGTAAAGCCCTGCCCCACTCTTGTTTCCAATGAGATTTCTTCAAGACTCAGCTCAGAGCACACTTTTTCAGTCCAGAGCGGAGTCAGTGCTCTGTCCTCTGTGCACCACAGCACTGTGTCACACAGCAGCTTCCCTCATCACATTGTGGTTTGAGCAAGAACCATGAACTAAGACATCCCTGTACTTCTCGTCATCTCCCTTTTCCTCTTCACTCTATGCCTGTGCCTGACCCATGGAAGACATTCAGTAAATGTTTGTTGAATGACTAAACAAATGAATGCATTAACAAATTAATGTCTTTATCTAAGGTGATAGAACTCATGTCCAGTGAATATGTATTGTTAAAGTAGTTCATGAAGAGTAAAGGTCATTCAACCTAAGAATCAGTGGTTTGAACTCCAACTTGGGAGTGACACCAATCAGGTTTCATTTTTAGCATTCACCAATTCCTAGCACCGTGACCTTTGGCAAGTGACCTTACTTCAGCGGGCTTCACTGCTTTGATTTATACAGTGGGGCTTATAATATCTACCTTGCAGGATGGTTGAAAAGACCTGAATCACCAAGCCTAGTATCTGGCAAAACCCAGGTGCTCATTAATTGATAGTTACCACTGTGAGTGTCATCTGCGTTATCACTGTGAGTGTCATTGGCTTGTGAAGTGTTTCATTTTGGTATATTTGTTACCACCACACGTTTGATTTCTATGCCAGATGTCTAATGCCTGCTAATTTTCCTCATGGAGCATGTTGTGAATGAATGTTTCATATTGTACTTTAGTCTCTCTCCACAGTATCTAGGTTGGTTAGGTCGGTGCTGGCCATATACTTGATTTTTTTAAAAAAGATTTTATTTAGGGGAAGGGAGGGAGAGAAACATTGATGTGTGGTTGTGTCTCCCACACCCCTGCTGGGGACCTGGCCTGCAACCCAGGCTTGTGCCCTGAGTGGTGTGTCTGGACTGGGAATCGGACTGGCAACCTTTTGGTTCCCAGGCCAGCACTCAATCCACTGAGCCCCACCAGTCAGGGCCACATATTTGATTTTTAACCACTGGATTAGAACTGTAGTTTATGGTGAAAGGAGCACTGGATGTGGAGTCAGGAGACCAGCATAACAGTACGTTAAGTAGCTTTCCTTTTTTGGGGCCTCCTCAGCTCCTTCATTTGCAAAATTAAAGGGATAGACTTCTTAAGTCTTTGTAAACTAACAAAATCTGTGATTCTGTGATGAGCGAATTGATTCTTTTCAGGAAATAATGCCTTGCACCATGGTTAAATAATCTCTATAGCCAGATAGAACAGTGTAGGGCTCAGGTAGGCTGACCAGCCATCTCAGCTTTCTCAGAACTGCCCCGGTGTCCACACTGAAAGTCCTGTGCACCGTGAGTCTCCTTAGTTCAACGGAAATCCACACAGTCGGTCTCCCTCGCTCCAAGTATTTTGACAAAGAAAAGACATTCTTTCTTTGTAGCTGCTGAAAGCTTTTGTTCTCTTTTTCACATATGCACAAACTATGCATATTTATTTTTTTATTTAAAATTAAAAAAAAATTTGTTGTTCAAGTACAGTTGTCTCCATTTCCCCCCACCAATTCCCCCCCACCCCAGCCATCCCCACTTCCTACCCTCGATCCTATCCCCCTTTGGCTTTGTGCCTGTGTCCTTGCGTTCCCTTGAATTCCGCATTGGCAAATAGTGCTTACTTTTAAGGGTAAAGATGAGCAATTGAAAGGAGAAAAGATAAGAAGAGCCCATAATAGACAAACAAGCACGCTTCTCTGGGCAGTGATAATTCACTGTCATTGCACCGGTTGCCGTGGAGGACTTTTAGGCAACAGGCCCTATGCTAGGCTATGCTGTCGAGGGTAGGGATAGCATACCCTTGGGGTATGGCAGGTTCTATCTCTACGTATTTCTGTGTGAGGGTTGGAGAGGGGGATGTAGGACATCTGTCTCGGGAAAGGTACCCACACACCACAAGGTGGTGATGTGTCATGGCAAAACATGTTACATTGTTCAGGGAAGGAAGGGAAGGCCAACAAGGACTAGAAGAGATACAATTTAAGACTATATAGGATTTGGATTACTTAATTTTGCATGTTTTTATGTGTACTTCTTTCTTATTCTATTTTTCAATTACAGTTTACATTCAGTATTGTTTTATATTTGATTCAGGTGTGCCACACAGGAGACTGGCTATTGAAGAGGCTAAGTAGACAATCCCAGGGGGGATGCACGTGCTTCTAGATAAAAAGGCACAGACCCTACCAGTCACTGACTGTTAATGCACGTCCGACTCTGGTGAAACAATACCATGCAATCTGCAATGGGGTCGTGCCATCAATTAAACAACAGGAAATCCTCCAAGAGTTAAAGGGGTAAGTTTGGAGTTGAGTGAGGTGGTAAGGGGTTGTGACTGAGATCCAGGGAATTGGGGAAACAGAATTACAACCCAGATGGTCCTTATAATTTTTTTTTTTAGTTTCCCCTCATTTTCAGGGTGAGCTTGCAGCTGCCACCATCTTGTTTGGCCCTCGCCACTGCATTAGGGATGTTGGCATGATGTAGGGGAAAGAGCATAGGCTTTGGAGGCCCAATAGGCCTCCACCACTTACTCACTAGCTTTGTGACTTTGACCTCATTGGAATTCTGTTTGCTCATTGCAAAAATAGGAGCAAACATACCTACCTCACTGGGTCATTCTGAGGAGTAATGAAATAATTAATGTGTATAACATGCCTGACATTGTAGCTGGGATGTACTAGCAGCTCAGTGAATGGTAAATTCCTCACCTGTCTCCTTCTAGGGTAAGGGCCATGTATTTGATTATTTGTGTAATCTCCCTCAAGTGGCCTCAAAGATACTTCTAAGGGGGAGTTGGAAACACAGAGGACATGCATTAGAGTCTGCCTTGGTAATTCCCCCTATATCACCTGGGGATTGCAGCCCCTCCATCTCTCCTACCCCGCAGTGTGTGTGTGTGTGTGTGATTTACACTAGCCCCTCTTGTATCCATAAGGACATGTGTTCCTTTCCTTGACCTGGCTTTTCCTGTGTGTCATGTGAGCAGCATGGCAACCTGTGTATGTAGGAGAGGCACAGCTGGCTACCAATGACCTGCCTGTGTCTCAGCTCATTCCTGCCATCCAACTCCTGTGCACCGGCAAGAGCAGATTAACAGGCATGAGCTCTAGGGCAAATTTCCCTGGTGCAAGGAATAAGACCTTGTCACTTCATGGGATAGCTGGGTCACTGAGCGGGCTCATTGCCCTCACCAGTATCTTTTTTTATTGTTTGGTTAACTTAGAAAGTCCAAGAAGTTTGCTTTCAAAGCTGCTCAATAATTTCCACATAGGAGTGAGATCATATGGTACTTATCTTTCTCTGACTGGCTTACTTCACTCAGCATAATGTTCTCCAAGTCCGTGCATGCTGCCACAGAGGGTCAAATTTTTCTCCTGTTTTACGGCTGTGTAGTATTCATATGAACCGACTGAACTAACAAGCAAAACAGACACAGATTCGTAGATGGAGAGCAGGCTGACAGCTCAGGGGGTGGGGGTTGGGGGTTGGGGGGTGAAGGGGTGGAGGAAAAAAGAAAAAAAGAAAAATAACTCATGGACACGGACAATGGTGTGGTTTTGCGAGGGGTAAAAGGGGGTGGATGGAAGTGGAAGAGGGTATAGGGGGATAAATTGCCAGGGGAAAATACAGTAAAATACATTATGATTCAAAAAATTTAAAAAATTAGCCCTGGCTGGTGTGGCTCAGTGGATTGAGCACCGGCCTGTGAACCAGGGGGTCTGCAGTTTGATTCCTGGTCCTGGTACATGCCTGGACTGTGGGCCGGGTCCCCAGTGGGGGGCATACAAGAGGCAACCACACATTGATGTTTCACTCTTTCTCCCTCCCTTCCCCTGTGTCTAAAAATAAATAAAATCTTTTAAAAAATTAAAATAAAAATCCTGTTTTTTAAAAAAAGCTTCTCAATGTCTCTGTTAGTTCTCCCTTTACTTTTGTAGAAATTTCCCCCTCCTTTCACCCTTGCCCTAAGAACCCCCAACCCTTTTCCGAACCCTTTCCAGCCTCCTACCAATTTCCCACAAACCCTCTTCCCAACCTTCCCTCGACCTTCCCCCCCAATCCCACCACGCCTCACTGCATCTCCCTCCACCCCAGCTATTCTCCTACTGTCTCCATCTCTCCCTGCTCCCATCACCCAGTGAGTGACCCGTCACTCCCCCCGGGATATTTCGGACCTCCCCCAAACTTTTAGCCTTTTCCAATCCCCTCACTTCCTCCCAACTTACTTATCCCTATCTTCTTCCCTCTGCTAAGCTAAGAAATAATTCAAACACCAGTAGAAATTGCCAACGTTTATTGATTTTTAAAAAAATACCACTTGCAAATTATTTTTTATTGGAGAGATATTGTTGTGCTAGAGAAAATCTTGATAAGAAAAAAATAAAGTCAGTCTAACAGCTATTCTTTCTCTATGTTAGTTTCTAATATCTATTTTCATGCATATTGTTAGTATAAATTCTAATTAAAACAGTCCCACAGTAATGCAGGGTTCAAAAGAAAGGGGCATGCAGTTTTGGTGAAAGAAAAGCAGCTCAAATTTGTCAGGTTTAGTCCATGATCCAAGAGGCAGGGTTGTTGTACAGGTAGCCTTTGTTCATTGCCAGAGATTCAGTGGAAGTTTCTGGAAGCAGCAAATGCTGATGACAGCTGAGGTAACAGAAGACAGGTTGCCAGGAGCAGTCACTAGGACACAGGATCTACCCAGCAATTATTTCATCACGACGTCTTCTATTCCACCTGTGCTTGAAGCAGTTGTAGTGACAATAACGAGATGGAAAGGACACAGTGCGGGTACTCCACTCTATGTTGGGGTCGTGTGTTTCAAGCCAGTGGATTCCAAGAATCAGAGGGTATCGTGGTGCATGAATAATATCAAACTGGAGCTCTTCGACGTGGTTTCCAATTTTAACTTCGACAGGTGGTGTTTCCTTAGTTATGGGTCCATTGATCAGCGGACGTCCGTCTACTGTTTCGAGCATCAGAGGGAAGATGTTATTGCGGATGGGCAGCTTCTCTCGAAGAACCACAGAATGGTCAATGCTATTCCTGTAGGAGCCTGAATCCACCATTGCTTGCTCAAAGAATTGTCGTCTTCCCAGTCGAATTTCAACAGTAAGCCATAGGGTACGAGACATGGATATTGGAAGTGAGGGGGATGCATATTTGTAGATTGGCCCGCCCGGGTTCCCCCTTACCGCCGGGCCTCGAAGTTTCCCGCCTGCTGGGCACGATGAGGCTTGACAGGGCAATCTCTGGCAAAATGACCAGGATGACCACAGTAGAGGCACAAATGGCCGACACGGCGGCGGGCCCGTTCAGCTTCACTGAGGTGTGGGCGGTTGTTTGCATCCTGCACAGGCCGGTTTTCAGCTGGTGGACTCTCAGGCCCAGCTCTCTCCTCAGAGGCATTTGCCCCTTCTGCATTTACATCAGGCTTACCGCTTTGCTTCTCTTCTAGGCTGATGCACTGGGTGATCAGATCAGAGGGGTTGGTGGCTGGGCTTGTCTGAGGCAGTTCATCTCGGATAGAACTAGCAAGCCTTTCCTGAAACTGGATGCAGAGGGTACTTTCATCCCAGTTTAGCACCTGAGCGATGAGGTGGAAGTGGGTCACATACTGGTGGACAGGGTCCTCCCCCTGGCAGAGCTGGCGGAAGTGGTGGTTGGCATCATCCATGGTTTCTGGATTGTCGAAAGCATCCTGGAGCACTTGTATGAAGCTTTCAAATTGCTCCAGCAGGGGGCTTTGAATCTCTACTAAGGGCTGGAACCACCTTCCTGCCTCACCTGAGAAGCGGTTGCCAACTAAGGCTGCTTCCGTGGGATACAGGTGCCCTCTGACTCTCATGTAACTATTCAGCTGAACCAGGACCTCAGGCAGCTTCTGGGCCTTCCCCTTGAAGGCTAAAGGGTATTCTAAGGGGAAAGCTTCAGCCTCTAACCCACTGGGGAACTGTAGCAGCTCGGAAGCAGCTGGTGTCTCAACAGCTATTAGGCCCTCCAGGGGCTCCTGGGGCAAGTGAGACTCCAGAGGTTCCTGGGGAGCCTGAAGCTCACAGGGCTCCAGGCATGTTGAGGTCTCCTGGCCTTCTGGTGTCTCCTGGGGCTCCTGAGCATTTGGGGGATCCTGCAGCCCTGAACTTTGGGCCTCCTGGGCCTCTGGGGCATCTTTGGCATCAGGGGCCTCTTGGGCCTCCTTGACCCCTGGGAGCTTGTGGTCCTCCAGGGCCATCAGGGGCTTCTCGAGCTCCTTAGGCTCTGGAGGCTTTTGAGACTCGCAGGTCGATGAGAGCCCATGGGCAGTTGGAAGTGCCTGGGGCTCTCTGGGCTTCTGGGGGTCCTCAAACCCTGGGGAATTTGGGGGGTCCCAGGATGCTGGGGGATCCGGGGGCTTTGAGGGTTTTGCAGGCTCCTGGGTGGCTGCTTGGGGCTTCTGGAGCTCTGGGATCTGGGCCTGCAGGGCAGCATTTTCTTCCATCAGCCTCTGCACCTGGGCCTGCAGAATTTCATTCTCTAGTTTCAGAGCCATATAGGAGGCTGCTAAGTCCTCCACCATCTTTTGAGGAAATGGGCTTGCTTGGGCAGTTTGCTGCCAAGAGAGATTGCGTGAGCTCTTGTGAGGCCTCTCAAAGAGCTCGTCACAGGCAGATGTCAGGCTCCTTGAGTTTTCCAGGAGGTGGGGTTGTGGGCCCTGCCAAGGTTGATTAACAGGAGCCTCTGGGGAGCGGCAGAGGGAGGTATCTCGTGATACACTGTGAAGAGAGTAGGATCTGAGGATCAGAAACTGTGGAAAGCACTCATTCAGAATAAATCAGAACAAAGCCTGCCCGACAGTGCTGGGTTCCTTTTACTGTAGGCTCATATTTACGAGCGGGGTCCTATATGCCGGCTCTGACCCCGTGACATTTTACAAACAGCATCTGACCCAGACTGCGTATGTCATTTTGCATTCTCCTTTTGAAACTTAACATGATATTAGAAACAATTTCTCCGTACTCTTTTCTGTTTTACATTGTCTTGAATTTCTAATGTCTGCTTCATTTCTCAGTGTGACACTTGGATTTTAACAGCTGCTTTCAATGACTAACTCATTCGAGCACTGTGGGAATTTTAGGCTCTGTGGTGGGCCAACCCAAGAGATATTTTTGGGTGGCTGGGGTAGGAGGTGGGGGGGGGGAGCTCTTTCTGACACCTCAGAAATCATACCCCGTAAGTAACCGCACAAGACCAGCCACAGGAGAAAACAAGCAATCGTTGACTAAATATATATGTGTATATGCGTTAGCAGACACATGCATATTATTTATAAAATGGCTCAAAATAGTTAAGAAAATAATCTTTATAAATGTACGTTACCATTCAGAGACTTAGTCCAGGAGCTCTGCTGTCTGCGTACCCATCGCTGAGGAGGGAAGTGTGTGAATGGCTGCGGAGGCTTTGCCTTTTCTGCACACACTGAACTCAAACAAACACACCCACTCCCAGAACACGTTCCAACTCTCCTCTGTAACGTAGCTATTTTGAGTGTGGAAGAGTTTTTTTGACAGTACCTCACAGTTTAGAGCCGCAAGGAAAGTAGGATGCTGCGCCGATGTGAGACAGCCTCATGTACTCACTCCTTGGTTACATTAATAAATATTTGGCCAGGAAATTGGGAGTAATACCACTGCCCTTGTGAAAAGTTGCAAACATTTCTGAATGACCACAGTGGTTTGGGACTTTAATTTTTTATGTCTGTCTCATATAACCTCCCCTCACTCTATCCACACTGGGCTGTTTGTTTAATTCTCACTCGGAGAGCAGGCTGCAGCCCCTCGGCCCCTTCCCCCGCCCACCTATTCAGTCCCTAGGGTCCCTCCCTGCAATGTTTTCTTGGAAATGTTACCATGGACAGATCTAGGCAACATATAATAGGATAACACTGTGGATGAGGCCAACTTTGTCGAAGGGTACTTGTAGCAGACGCGCAGGGTCCCAGGCTCCTTCTGAACGCCTTAGCCCAGGTTTCCTGTCTTTCCTAGAGCCTCTCAGGGGCTCTAGGCAGCGCCCAGGTGTCCACTAAGGGCTGGACACTTGAGAATTAACCTTGTGCAAGATCTCACCTTCTTTTCTCATGGCAAATCCCAGGCACCCCCTGGGCATGGGCCATTTGGACATTTTAGGTTGAGGCTCAGGGGCGGCTATTTTAATCCCAGTAAAGAGTGGGGTTAGGGATTCTCTTTGGCCACTTCAAACCACAGATCAAGTCACTCATGCTCCCAGGTCGCCTTTAGAAATGGTCAGTTCCACATTAGTCAGCATAATAGGATAAACCCCGGTGGTGGAATATGCCCAAACCACAGCAAATGGACAGGCTGGACTAGCCGGAGCCGAATGAAGAGTCTTTGAAAAGAAAAGGAAAATATTTTGCAAATCAGGTTATGTTTCCTTCCTCCCTCTTAATGTTTTATTCTTTAGGAAAACACCACACATAAAAATACTGCCATCATCAGGGAATAACGTGTTCTATTTATGTGCATTTTTCAGATAACTGAAGACTTCCCTTGGAGAATCCAAAACACACAGTGGATATTTACCTTACCAATTAAAGAAAATCAGAGAAATATTTATGGCAAGGACTACACTTCTTTCTCCATTCTTAAGTAAGTGATTTTGAACATAATTTAATTGATTTGTTAATGGTTTGGGGTCACACTTACACAAACCAGTTCCTTTCCTGTGTTGTAACACCATGTTGCTTTCTAAAAGCTGGGAGAGGTATAAAGTGGCCCGTCTCCAAATTCAATATCTCCAAATTGCTGTGCTTTCCAAGTTCTCGTAATTTATTTTCCTTTTGTATTTTATTTACTCTTTTTGCTATCAAGCTGCCATACAGGCCTTTACAAAACTGTTACCCATACGCCTGTCTCTAGTAAGTATATACAAATTTGGCAACTTATTTAGTCCTTCTAAAACTTAGTCTAAAACTCAGTGTATGAAACTGTAAAATTGAGCTATTAATTGTACTTTATAGAGTTGTTACAAAGATTTAGTGAAATAATGCTTGGAAAAGATTTAGCACACTTTCTAGCAGCTAGTAGCACCCAATAGATGTTAATAAGAAGAATAAGAAGAACCCACAGTAATCTCACTTTCTTTGCAACTACCCGTGAACTGGAAACTGGATAGGTAAACTTGCTAGAATTGTGTAGCGCTGACCAGACGCTTTCCTATGATGAAATCTACAGCACATGCACTTTACAGCATTGATTCTTTTTTCCCACTCACAGGGTTTTTTTCCTTCCTGACTGGGTTATGGGTGATTTACTTTACCAAATAATACTCTAGAATCAGAACTGGCAGCACCTAAGCAGGGACTATGAGATGATGAACAAGGGGATTATGGAGCAGCCAAGATAGATGTTTAAAACGTCCATGGACCAAAGCACTGAACCGTGCCTCGCCTACAGGTCTGTTTACCCAGTGGGTAACTATGGGGGCCTTTTGATCCCCTCCCACCCCCCTGCAAAAGAGCAAAGACCAAATTCAATGTTCATAAATACAAGTTCCAAACTGCCTAAACATAGAGAATTATTCTGAGTAGAAATGAAGAGCTACGCTGACTTTTTGTCAAAATGCCTAAAGTAGTTTTAATGTCCTGAATTAGTCAAGTAAGAAAAGGAGAGGAGTCACATGCAGACTCTCAGCATGATTCTCCTGCTCTCTGATCCTTCTCCTTATGCTCACAACACAGCCAAACGTGTGGAGCCTTTTGACTGGTCGTGAAAGCATTTTAAGTAAACGAGGCAACTGGGCAAGTTAACTTGTTAACTTGTTCACTGGGCAAGTACAGTTTTAGGGAAAAAGAGAAGACAAATGCATTCAGTGAACGGAGATGAAAAAGAGTACATTTATGCTCAGTTTCTCAGTAAGTTGCACATGTTGATTGTTAGCTTAGGGAGAAAGGGAAGGGAAAGGTTAAATAAGATAAAATTCCATTTTGTACATTCCAGAAAGATTCATCGTTTTGTTTTGTCGGCACATGCACAATCTGAGACATTTGAGGTCTCTGCCTGGGTCTTCCTCCCGAAAGCTGGGTGGGCTGCGTCTCCAAGCCACGGAAGCTCCTGCTCCTCCCTCTTCCCACCCTGGAGAAAAGTCAACAGGACAGGTTACTCCACAGGTCCCTGGCACAGTGCCCAACCACCCCTCAGGGGCAGTCCCACCCTGGTGTGTATTTTGTTCAACCTGTTATTCTTCCAGTTACGTTAGACTTGCAGCATTTTCATAAGTTTAACCCGTAATGTGCCTAGCACACATCGCAACCTTTCACTGCTGTCAACACCATACAGCGCTGGGACAGCATGAACTCCCTAGTCCATTAGAAGTTGCAGAGCTTTCCAAGAATTTCCCTAACTCGTATGACTGAGATCTAGAACGCCCAGTTGTGAAATGGAAGCAGGGTCCACCCCAGTGCAACTCTGAAGGAGCCGAAGTTTGTCAGCCTTTTATTTCCCTTTATAACATTTACCATCTTCTCAGTTTATTTGATGTTATTTTTTATTGAATTTATTGGGGTGACAGTGGTTAACAAGACCATACAGGTTTCACATGTGCAACTCAACAAAACATCTCATTTTGTTTCTCGGTCTGTGCATACTCAGGTGGCCTTTTCCCTTGATCAGCTGCCACTGTGGGGAAATGTATCCTTATTGAGACACGAACTTGTAGAGTTTGGAAAGAAATTTCTTGGGGTGTTTGCATGTTCACATGACATTCTGAAAGGCTGTAACCACGTCGAGGCCCTTCTGTGGGTAGAGATATTCTGGGACCATGGTACAAGTTTGACATCCTTCAGATCATATCGCTCAGGTGGTCCTATATTTTGCTTCCTTATAAGGCAGGCCTACTAGAGAGCTTCTAGTGTTAGCAGAGCTTCTTAATAATTTCATTAAACCCTGATGTACTGACCAGGCTGCCCTAGCTAAGGGCTTAAGCAACCATCTTTACAACCTAACAGAGGAAGAGGGGGTCTTTGCATCTTTGCTATAACCCCCCTCCTGTGGGTTGTACTTTTCGTACAGATCTGGACCTTCCTGGAATCCTGCTCTCTGGGGCTTGCCAATGTTGGTTCACCCAGAAAGCAGACTGAGTCCAAGCTGGTGGCATCAGCTTACAGAAGAGAGAGAGGAAGAGGGAGAAAAACAGAGAGGGGGGAGGGGAAGAGTGGAGGGAGGGTAGGGAAGAGGGGAGAAAGAAAGATGGTATGAGAAAATCTAGAAAGAGCCCTGGCTGGTGTGGCTCAGTGGATTGAGTGCCAGCCTGTGAACAAAAGTTGCTGGTTCGATTCCCAGTTGGGGCACATGCCTGGGTTGCAGGCCAGGTCTCCCGTAGGGGGTGTGTGAGAGGCAACCACACATCCATGTTTCTCTCTCTCTGTTTCTCCCTCCCTTCCTGTCTCCCTAAGAATAAGTAAATAATATCTTTTAAAAAAACCCTTTAAAAATAAAAAATATATATATAAGTAATTTACAAAACAAAATCTAGAAAGAAGCTTAAAAACTCAGCATGTGTACATTTTGGTCAGTTAAAGATACAATTTAATTTTATGCTTCAGCATTTTCAAAATTACAGGATGGGAGACTATCCTTTAATGCTTGGGCTTATCACTAAAGGTCTTAATCAGGCAGTGGGGGTGGCATTGTCTTTGTAGGGTTGCAGATTGCTAAAGGGGGTTGTGGCGGACCCTTAGGGGGAGTGGAGAGGAGGGTTGGAGTGTGCTGATGGGAGATCCAGCAGTGAATGGGGGTGCTGACAAGGGAGTACACCCAGCCCTGCCAACCCCACATTTTTGCTGTGCAGTACAAATGTGATAATAGTTGTGAAAGTGCTTTGAAAAAAATGTGCTAATGGAAAGAGCACAGGTTTTGAAGTCAGCTAGGCCTGGGTTGGATTCCCAGCTCTGCTCTTCACTACCTGTGTGATCTTAGCCACGTTATTTAAATTCTCTGAGACTCATTTCCTTCATCTGGAAAGTAAAGGTCAGAGGATAATCCTAGGTCATTGCTGAGTTGCAGTGAGGATTAGAAATAACATGAATACCCCACAATAGGCATTTGGCGAGTTGTAGCTGATGATAAAAATCACAATGATGGTACAACAAAAGCAATTGCCAGTAATTTTCATGTATCAGGTTATCTATTGCGTCTGAACAAAATTTCTTTCAACTTTTTAATAGAAATCCATCATAATTAATACAACTTCTCTACAAATATGAACATCAAAGTGGTTAAAGGCACTGCACTGAGGTTCGTGTGTGTGTGTGTGTGTGTGTGTGTGTGTGTTTGGGGTGTGTATGCTGGATGAGAAGTATAAAGATGAATCTATGCAATGCTTTTTCTCAAAGAGTTGGCAGACCAGTAAAGCAGGCAAAATATGCACTTTAGTGTGAGCAATGCAGACATCTCCTAGTGGCAAATGTCACATAAGTGGTGCAGATACAGTCCTCTGATGGTGGAAAAGAGAGAGCTTGGGAATGTGCTGGGCTGGGTAAAGAGAGTGAGTGTGGAATCTGGGAAGGCTTGGTAAAAAAAGGTGACTTTTGAGCTAGGCTTTTGAGTTGGGCTTTGAAAATAGGGTACTAGTTGGTAATCCCACTACGGAGGGGGTGGGGGGGCATTAGAATGGATTGAAGAAAAGGTCTCTCACAATGAAGGAAACAGCACAGAGAAAGGCATAGACAGACCTTAGGAACTGCAGACTATAAATGGACATGCAGCAGTTCAGTTTGGATGAAGCCTGGGGTATGTGAAAGAAATGTGTAAGTTCACAGACATATAATGTTCTGTACAGCTACTCAAAGAGAAAGCTGAGATTTAGCAGACAGATGACCATAACAAACAAATGTTTGTATACCCATCTATCTATCTATCATCTATCTGTGTATCTCTGTATATCTAGATATATAGGCAAGAAATAGGTGATCCTGGCGATTTCTAACTGCCCTATATAATTTCTTATTTACTACAGGACTGGCATCTATTACGGTCCCCTCCCAAGAATACTTGATAGACCGTAAATGTGCTCTATCAGCTGATTTTATCTGCTGACATTTTGAAGAACTTTCTAATATGTGTTTTCTTAACATTCTGTAACTCTGCCTGTGATTTACCCCATGCTCAGAATAGGTAAATCCTCCTCCAAGCCAGGTATTTAACAGGCTGAACTGTCCCGCATTATCTCAGGATGGACCTCTTGCTTTAGCTATTCCGCCTCAGTTATTTCCACTTGGGGCGTATTTACATGACCAAATTCCATGTCCTTATTTCCTTCCATTACATTTCCACCATGATTGTTTTTCTTGTCGCTACCACATTTGATTTTTCTAATGCAGCTGGATTATCTGAAATTGAGTTCTTTGTGTATATCCCTGAGAGAAAAATAGGGCCCCTCTTACTCTCTGATTATTTCTTGGCTGAAAGACTGAAGCAGAAAATATCATTAGTCAGGAATCACATCAGATTCCTAAGATATTTGTATTTTCTTCATCCGTGCCAACAGAACAGGGCCAACCAGTATGTGCAAGTGGGAACTGTTACGCTGATGAATTATTTGTCAAGAGCAGAAGAGGAATTTTGGTTTTCTTAATTTTTAAAGAGACCTGGGTGCTTTCTTTTCCAGCTGCCTTTCAAGCAGCTCAGGTGGTACTTGGGGTGCACTGTTTTGCTTTCGGCAGTTGTGTAACCCAGATATGGTGCAATCCAGTCACTGTGTTACATCAGGGTGACTCCAGTACATAGCAAATCGGGACTTTACAGAGAACTCCCTGGGGGACATTTCTGGCAAGTTGCACAAGAAACTGTTAATCATAAGTGAATCTGGATAGTGTAGATGGAGGAGAATTTTATTTTTCATTTTATGTTTTCTGTGGTGTTCTTGCGTTCTTTTTAAAATACAAGCATACATTTCCTTTTAAAAACAGCTTGACTGAGGCCTCCTGCATGCACAAAAACCACACTTGTCTTTGGGGTAACATTTTATGAGTGTAGACAGATGCAAACACCTGTAGTACCGTTACAACAATCGAGGTAATGGACACATTCAACACCTCCCAGACTTTCCTTGTATCCTTTGTGTGTGTGTGTTAAGAGCACTTCACATGAGAGCATACCTTTCTTTTATTTTAAAAAAGGAGTTTTTCTGCCTAGCCATAGCCTCACGACCAAGTTTCTGGATTTGACACTCAAAACCCTCTGGGACGCAGTTTTATCCTACTTTTCCAGCAGCGCGTTCTTTTTCCTTTACCTGTGCCCTGTGAGCCCTGTTAGTGTCTGCGTTGTGCACACTCATCCTGCCTTTGTTTACGTGTCTATGCCCTCTGAGTGGCTTTTCACATTTGGAAATCTGACGATCTTTCTAGACCCAGCTCAGAAGCTGCCTCCTCCAAAGAGCCTTACCTGATTTCCCAAGCCCCTGCTTCCTTGTCTCTCTGATACGTGCTAGTGTTGCCAACACCGCCAACACTGATTGCTGTTGTCAGTTGGAATCTAATTCTATCACATCTTAGTTTTTTTTTTTCTAATTAGATGAGCCAGATTCTTGTCCTGCCCCAGCAAACTGTTTTGTCGTGGGTAGGTAGCAATCTCTCTGGGTGTGTTTCTTCATCGAGAAAATGAGGGGTGTTGCATGATTTCCTAAGAGCCTTCTAGTTCTAATAACCTAGGATTTTAATATTTGTGAAGGAAACTTTCAAAAACTCTAAAGCACTTATGCAATAAAACTGGTATTAGGCTTACACTTCTTTTTATTCCCCACAGCTTTTACATTACCAGGTAAAATAGCTGAGTTTCTGACAAACTGCTTGTATGAGTCCTCTTAAAATTTGATAAAAATTCAATTTCTTTGGTTAACAAAGGTACAAGAGTTAAAGTCCAACTTTCTAAAAAACCAGAAAGCCTATTTTTCACATATTAAAGGTACTAATTTGAAACTTTTCCTTCTAGTGGCAGCTATGCCTTCCACTCTTGAGCTACAAATCACTTAAACCTATTTTGATTAAATGTGAATTTGGCATTAATAACCCATTTAAATGCTCTGTTCCATCAGGCTTGACAACTTATGGATGTCCTGTATCATATCTTAGTAATTTGTCCTGGAGAAACTAACTTCTCGGAAATGACAGGTAATATTAGTTTTCCCATTCATTATCCTTGGCAGTGACATTCCCACCACCACCAGCAACCTATCAGTTCTATAGCACTTACTATATGTACTAGGCATGATCCTAGCTCTTTGCTTATATTACCTTTATATTAGTCTATTCAGTTCTACAACAGCTTTCTAAGAAAGGCATTTCCCCCTCTATTTTACAGATTTGAAAACTGAGGCTCAGACAGCTAAATAAGGTGCCACTGTCCCCATAGCTGGTAAATGGCAGACATGGGACTTCATAATAAGTAGTCATCTTCATATTCTGTGTGCTAAACTATTTAAAATATTAAACTAGGCTGCTTCAGCTCTGCCTCCAATTTTCTGTGTGTCCCTAGAGAAGTCCCTTCCTTTCTGAGCCTTATTTCCCTATCTGACAATAGGGAGACTGGACTAGTCAGAGATTGAAAACTGACCATCTCTGGCTACAGGTGGCCGGCAATTGTGTTTTGATTGGTCTGTACTTATTTTAAAGCTGATTAAAAATCAGGAGAGTGTACAAAACAATACATTTCCAACCTCTCTTAGAAAATTGAGAAATCTATGCTAGGTTTGCATTCCCACATAGCAACAATCAATAGAAACTGAGTAAATATTGACTGCTTCCTTTAATTAGAGAATACTCTCCAGTTTTCTGCAGTTCCTACCACTATTGCCTCACACCTGCCTGCTTTACTATTAAACTTTCTCCACATTGTTCCTTGTAGACATTTGAGCCAGAGCTCTAATCCCTCATATATGATCTTTAAAGTCCCTTCAAGCTTCAACATTCAGTGATTCTGTGTGAAGTAAGAAAGATGTAGTTGCTACTGATACACACAAGATCATGGATAGATCTCAAAGATGTGTTGAGTGAAAAAAGAGCTAAAAACAAAAGAGTAAGTGGTGCCACCCCAGCTGGTGTGGCTCAGGGGATTGCATGCCAGCCTGCAAACCAAAGCGTCACTGGTTTGATTCCCAGTCAGGGCACATGCGTGGGTTGTGGGCCAGGTCCCCAGGTTGCCTCTCACGTCCCCAGGGCACGCGGGAGGCAATCACACTTTGATGTTTCTCTCCCTCTCTTTTTCTCCCCTTTCCTCTCTCTAAAAATAAATAAATAAAATATTAAAAAAAAGAGTAAGTGGCACCATCTTCTGAATTTCAAGAGTGGGCAAATTCAGTCAACAGTGCTACAATTCTGAATAGTAATTACTTCTGGAGACTGGGGGTATTGAATGGGAAAGATCATATGGAAGCTTTCTGAGTATGGGTGGCAGAAATGTAGTGTGTGCTGGTCTGACTGGTTGTCACATGAGTATATGCATATGTGAAAAGTCACTGAAGGTTTGTGCACCATGTGGTGTGTGGATTATATATTGCATTTTAGGCAACGTACTAATAAAAACAATGGTGTTCACTTGTTCGCAAATGTTAGTCTTCAAAAGGTGGCATCAGAGTAATCTGAGATTTTTCCTTAAAAGGACATTCCCAAGACCCAGCAAATACCTACTATTGCAGAATATATAGAGACGGAGCCTTATGATCTATATTTTAAAGTACTGAGAACTCTAGGAAGGAGTTCTGTGTCTGGCACTTTTCAAGCCGGTTCTGAATGAGTTAACTTGTTGGTATGTCGGTGGGATGAGGAGAGGAGAAGGAACTCAAACCCATCAAAACTATTCCAAGCAAAGATTTATTTTCGGGCTTGCTTAGACCTATGCTTGCGGTCGGTGGGGAGAAGTGTGTGTAGTGGTAGGGGATCGGCTAGTGTGAGAATGCTGGCTTTAAAGAAAAATTAATGATTTTGCAAAGGTTCTCAAGAAGGTCAGGACAAATGTTATCAAGTTAATTACATTATTTGAAGGCTAGAGGGTGAACTGATGGTCACAATACTTAACTCTCTCTTGGTTCTGAAACATTATTGACAAGGTCTGCCCGCAGCACAATATGTGTCTTCTACTCCGCCTCCCTGCTTTGGGGTAACTTTCGCCTCAGCAATAGCTTTAACCCCTGCGATTCTGCCCAGCAAAACTCATCCTCACTAGTGGAAGTTGATGAGCTTCCCTGCTTCTCTTCCAGGCAGAATTTACATTTGAAAGGGATGCTCAGAAAGCAGTAGTCAGTGTTTAACCCCAAGAGGACTCCCAGGTGCTGGTGCTTTAGGATGCAGGCAGCTAGACAGCGGGAGAGAGATTTTAGCTTACAACTCATTCTGCTTGTGGAGTCAGTCCTGGCTTTACACTTGGAGCTCATCTGTGCTCAGAATAGACTTCAGTTTCTTCCTCTGGAAAGTAAGTTGTTGTGTCCTGAGAGGGTGTACAAGGACACATTACTAGAAAGTGCCAAAGTGGGGATCCTAATACCCAGAGCTAGATACAACTGTGTGTGTGTGTGTGTGTGTGTGTGTATATATATAGCCAACATAATATATATATCACCACCTTGCTTCAGAGTGGAGCCTGCTATTTACATTCCCAGAACCTTTAAGTATCCACTAAGGTACACATAAAGATGCATAATGTAATTGCTATATTTCCAAAAGCTTACCACTTACATAGTTACAAAAACTTTACTTTGCTATGTTTTTGCCCCCAACATAAATCAACTCACATGGTATATTTGTGTGCTTGAGAAGGGTTCTGGGGAGGCCTTTGAATGTCTATCCTGTTTCCCAGACTGTCTCTTTGACATTAATTCCACTGTCTGAAAATTTGCCATTCTACACTTATCATTCCTCTTCCACAAAGAAAATAAAAATCTGCATTAAGGATTGCCTGTGCACGGGGTTGTATAGTGTCCTCCCCAAATTTGTCTATTAATTTTTTTTCCATGTACCACAATCTCAGCAAGTGACCTTATTTGCAAATAAGGTCTTTGCAGATACAAGTAAGATGAGTTCATATTGCATTAAAGGGGACCCTAAGTCTAATAAGTTGTGTCCTGATGAGAAGACCACGTGCACACGCCGAGAAGAAGGCCATGTGAAGATGAAGGCAGAGACTGGGGTGAAGCAAGGATAAACCAAGGAATGCTGGGACCCACCAGCAGCTACAAGAGGCAAGGAAGGATTCCTTCTTAGTCTTCAGAGGGAGCACAACCTTACCGACACCTTGATTTTGGACTAGAGGCCTTTAGAACATTGTCAGTGTAATTCATTATGTTAAGGCGGTCCTAGGAAACGAATACAGTCTCTTATACGAACTTTTAAGTTCTGGAAGAGAGGCTTCGGCGTGGGGCATTCTAGGAAGTCCCTGACACTTCTGTGGGAAAGCACCGTGTTGGGGGGAGGAGCCACTAGAAGGGGTAAAAGGCCTAGGAAGCCGGAGGGGCGAACAGATAGCGACATTTTGCAAATTACACAAAGACCAGCCATGTAAAGAATAATCCACAAAGCCTCATTTAGTTGTGCCTACTGAGGCAAGCTTTCTGTGCTGTGGGATACCGAATCAGCAGCCAGCAGTTGTTGCCTTAGTGCTCAGGAGCGAGGAGTTGAAATCTAACTTCCACACTCTGGAGACAGGAGCCCCGCCCAGTCTTTTCCTTCCCCCAGAAATCACTACTTCTCAAGCGGCCTGGCCTCAGGGTGATTTACATGAGTATTGGGGGTGTTGGCAAACAGGACAAGGCACCGTGTGGCCTGTTCCCCCGGTTCATTCAGGATTAGGAAATTTGCTCTTATGCTTTTAAATGATCTTTGTTTCTGTTGTTTGCCTATTTAAAATTCATGGGCCTATTTGTTTTTAACTCTTCTCTTTTTCTGCAGTGCCTCTGTAGGCTTGCCTAAAGTTGGCTTTGTTTTCGGCATCCGGTGATGTTTCACTTTGACTCACCACCCAGGGGAATGGGGGTGACCAGGGGACTTAGGATCTGCTTTGCATTTCACTGCTGGGCCAGAGAAGGGTGGCTGTTGCCAATTCATTTTAGAGTTTATGTTTGGTCTCATCTGTTTCCCTGAGGAAAAAACCTCCATTTGTTTGTCTTTTCACATCTCAAATGCCTCCATCTTGTCTGAGCATCAGGGTGAGTCGGTGACTGTAACAAGGAGAGACACATGTCTGCCTGTATTGCATCCGATTGTGTAGGTTGCTATTTTGCTACCCCTGTATTCAGCGTGGACCTTTGTTGACCTGGAGCACAGTATCTGAGGCAGATAGAGAAAAATGTGTGTATTTGCCACGTGGTAAAGTTGTCGGTGTGACTTGAGGGGTCTGGCAAAGATGCCCTTTCCTGTTTTTGCAGCAAAGAAAAAGAAACTGCTTTAGTGATTTTGCTTGTGATTGACCTGATAGGAGCAGTCATCTACATGCTTAGGTAGGCCTCACCCATTTAGTTCTTTGTTCCACACCATGTCTGTAAAATGATCATTTATAACAGTGATTGGAAAGCACGAAGTAGCATATATTGTGCTGCTTATTTACATTATGATTCTTTTTAAAAAGGTTTTATTTATTTATTTATTTTTAGAGAGGGGAAGGGGGTGAGAAAGAGGGGGAGAAAAACACCAATGTGTGGTGGCCTCTCGTGCGCCCCCTACTGGGGACCTGACCCACAACCCAGGCATGTGTCCTGACTGGGAATCGAACCAGTGACCCTTTGTTTCACAGGCTGGCACGCAATCCACTGAGCCACACCAGCCAGGGCTATTTACATTATGATTTTTAAACCCATATTCTTCTGGGTTAGTAGTCAAAAAGGATGGTTTTTCATTGCCTGTGAATCTCACACGGTTAATTCCGCCTTTTATGAGAATCCTGTCACGTCCCTTAGAGGGGATCAGCAGTGTTAGTTGCTCTTTGCCAGTCTGGTCTGATGAATCCCAAGCCTGAACTCTTTGGAGAATATAGTGGGCACAGTATTGGTCTCTAAATCAAAAAGTCTCAGTGCCAGTGGTTGTAAATAACAAATGGTTCAAATGTGTTATTTTCTCTGTATCATTTTCACTATCTGACATTACCTGAAATATTTATTTGTCTTCTCACGTACTGCCTGTTTCTTCCAATAGAAATAACCTCATTAGAACGGGAAATCTGTCTTATTGTCCACTGTTTCTCCAGCGCCTAGAACAGTGCATGGCACTTAGCAGGAACTCAATAAATATTTGTGGAATGAATGAATGAATAATGAATGATTGAAACACTCTTAGAGTTAGGGAAGCTATAAAGGCCATCTAACCTAGTCTAATATCTTCTCTAACATATTTGACAAACTCTCATCCAATGCAGCTTCAAGTTGGAGAACTTACCATCTCCCCAGGCAGCTCATTTTACTATTGCCAGAGAGGTCTTAGGTTCAGTTCAAATCCATCTCACTAAAATGTTTAACCCCTAGTCTTTATACTGCATTTTGCAGACATACTGAATCAGTTCTAATTTTCTTTTTGTCTTTTTTTAATTGATGTTCAAGTACAGTTGTCTCCACCCCCCCCAACGTTGCCCCTGACCCCAGCCATCCCCAACTCCCACCTAATTTTCAATCTAATGGTCCTTCGATCAATTTTATGAAGACTGCTGATATTCTACATAAATCCCCTCCATGTGATTCAGCCTCAGTTGCCTTAACTGTTTCTCACAGGCTGCGGCTTTGACTACCCTTCATCATCCTGGTGCTCTTCTGTGGCCGCTTATTTCTACACCAGCATTATGGTCTGGGAAGTGCTTGGGGTGGCACAGCTAGCCTCTCTTTGCTTGACAGAAGTCCATTTATCAGCAGTTTATGGGTGTATCTGTTCAACACATGTCACATTGCACTGTCCTGTGATTCATTCCATATTTCACGATTTTGTTCACAAAGACACCATGAGACACATTGTAAAATGACTTGCTAAAATCCAGATATGTCAGGTCTATACTATTTCATTAACATGCTACCATATCCTCCCCTTCACATGATCATAAGCTATGTATTTGAAATGACAGATGCCAACATGTTTGGAAAATTTAAAAAATTTAAAAGCACTCAAGAACTTTAAAATATCGTTATCACTGTTATAAACTTTTAAGATATATTTATATCTCTATGTTTATATATGCACCTCTAGGTAGATAGGTAGGTAGGTAGATAGATGTGATGTGTGTGTGTGTTCTCTATATTTCTGGCCGGAGCATCGCTGGGGAAATGGTTAACACTGTCAGTTCTGACAGTAAATCCTTATAATGAGACGTCTCCATCAGTGCTTAAGCAAGATGAGGAGAAGAAATACAGACTCCCCTTGGTCTATTGTTTCATTCTGTCAAGACACAGCCTCAAAGGTATAACCATACATCTGGCCGTCTTTGGAACTCTTTTTTAAAACAATGATAGGAGACATTTTTGTCTTTCTTATTTTTTCTCTCTCCCGTAAAACACATATTGAAGGGAATGTAGTCTGCAGGAAATCTGGAGGAAGACCTTCTATGCTCAAGGTCTTTGCCCTCCTCCCCAAACTTCTATTGTTCCAGGTAGCACTGTATTCTCTGGTTTGCGTGACTGAATAAAACCACAGTGTATAACTTTGCTCTGCATATTTCTGTCTTTCTGAGATAGGCACACATAAAATGTTTTTGTGTTTGAGGCACAGATTAATTAGCCATATAATCCTAACCTAAAAGAGACCCTCACTGAATTAAATAAAGCATTTGAACTTGCCCAAAACAAGGACTTTTAGAAACTAAAAATTCAAATGCATTCTCTCTTTCCCGACCCCTCCCTGTCTCCTCTCTTCCGTTTCTCTTTTAAATCAAGCCCCAGTTTTTGCTCCAATTTAAAATCTTTCCCTTCTAAGTCATTTGCCAATTTGATTAGTAGGTTTCCTGCCAGCTCAAAAACTCTGATTCATTAACTACAGACTAAACATAAGGAATATTTCATTACTTGACTATAAAGATTCAGTGAGTTCAGGTTATAAATATACATCCTGTTCTCTTAAGGCTTGAATTTTAATAAATGTCAGTTTTCTTTTAGCTTAAATTTGGTCATTTTCACACCTCTTTTCTAATATCTGTGATATTGTAATCACTTTTATTATTAATTACAATTTTTCTTTAAATTGACTCTGAAATTTAAATATCTATTTTATCATTATCATAAACATTAGGGGTTTTTTTGGCATCACGGGCTAGATATGCTAGATAATGTTAAAAACAAAAAGAAACTATTTAAAATTATCTGCAGCCCTGGCCAGGTAGGTCAGTTGGTTAGAACGTTGTCCGAATATGCCAAGGTTGTGGGTTCGATCCCCCATCGGGGCACATAGAAGAAACAACCAATGAGTACATAAATAAGTGGAACAGCATATCAATGTTTCTTTCTCTCTCTCTCTCTTTCTGTCTTTCTTTCCCTTCCTCTCTCTCTCTCTAAAGTCAATAAGAAAAATAGATTATAGCTTTTATTTATATTGACTCAGAAATTCAAAAGTGTATTATAAGTGTCATGAATTAAATCAACACTGCCAGTGTCATACCTATTTGTGGGGCAAGGGACTGAGACAACTGGTGATGGACCAAGTGAAAAGGTCCGTGTCTCCTCATTGTCTTCCTCCCTTGCTGGGCCAGTTTTATAATTTTCCTCAGTCTTCAGCCACCTCCATGATTCAGAAAATCTCAAGAAGTTTGTTGGATTTAACCATTTGCCCTCGAAGAGCTTGGATTTGAGCATGGGAGAAGCATCCTGGAAATAACATGAAAAAGCAAAATGAGTATTCTTGTCACAGCTGTTTTAGCTTTAGGGCTCAGATGACTTGCATTGTAGAACTTACGTTTGACCTACTGCCCCAGCTGAATTGAAAATATCCAGGGTGCAGTTAGAATGGTCCTAAACGCCCGTGTAGCGGAGAGTCTGTCATGCCTGTCGTGCAGGTGAAGTGGCCTAAGGACCTTATGCTGATCCTTCTAAGCCCTTCAGTACAGTCGCCGCTCCTCTCTCTCCTACTGGGAGCACTGTACCCATGGTCCTCCAGCTCCTGGGTCAAAAATTGGCAAATAAGAGAATGGCGTTGTCATTACCATAGAGATTTAAGTTTGTAAAGGCAGGTCCATGTCCAGGAAGTGTTTGTTGCCTCTGAGGCATTATGTCCGTAATTCAGAGAGTCACACTGGGCAAGGGCTGGATGGGTCACCTTATTCAGCTTTCTTCAGCCATGTTCATCTAAATCAAATGACCTAGGGTACTTGTGTCCATGCTCAATTCTGCTATTTCTAAAACAAAGCAAATAAAACAAAAACGAAACAACACAGTCCTTTTCACTGAATTACCAGTATTAGTATTGACTTGTATTGCATTATTATTATAAAGAGTAATTTGTAATTTAAAGTGAGATTTCAAGATATACGATGGTTTTGGTTTTTGACAAAGATGTACAGTGGCTTCCTCACAAACCTTTGAGACGGTTTAGAGGGGTCGTTACAAACAAGAACATCCTCACAATATACTGACCATGTGAAGTTTATCATGTTTTATTAACAAACTGCCACTGGAGTTCCCGTGTCACTTAATGTCACCTCCTGGATCATAGATTGACATGACATGACATTTAGATATGATGTTTGATTTCAGAAGAGACCTTAGGAAAAAACACAGTAGAGGTCTTCCTGCAATTCATTGGCTCTAGAGCACTGAACAAGGAACCTAGGGATACAATACAACAGATTAATGGTTATCAACTTTTGAAGTACATCAGACTCACCTGAAGGGTTTCTCAAAACAGAAATTTCTGGGTCCTATCCCCCAAATTTCTGACTCTGTAGGTCTACAATGAGGCTGGAGAATTTGCATTTCTCAAAAAAGTCCCCAGTTGATGCTGATACTGCTGCTCTGATGTCTGATGTACCACACTTTGAGAAACATTGGATTAGAACCACATATGGTAAAGAAGTTCCATGGTCTTCAGAGTAGATAACATCAGCATTTTCATAGGTTATAAATAAAAGTTTAAAAGATACATAGCCCTGGCTGGTGTAGCTCAGTGGATTGAATGCAACCCAGTGAATCAAAGGGTCACCGGTTCGATCCCCAGTCAGGGCACATGCCTGGGTTGCGGGCTGGGTCCTCAGTGGGGGGCACTCCAGAGGCAATGACACATTGTTGTTTCTCTACCTCTCTTTCTCCTTCCTTTCCCTTCTCTCTAAAAACAAAGAAATGAAATCTTTAAAAAAAGACACATAAAAGAACATTTATTGAGCATCTACTGTGTGTGATGCACTTGCTAGATGCTTTGCGGTCCAGGGGTGTCCAACCCATGGCCCATGGTCTGCATGTAACCCAGGATGGCTGTGAATGCAGCCCAACACAAAATTGTAAATTTAGTTAAAACATTATGAGATTTTTTTTGTAATTACATGTCACAGTGTATTTCATGTGTGGCCCAAGACAACCCTTCTTCTTCCAGTGTGGCCTGGAGACGCCAAAAGCTTGGACACCCCTGCATGTTTACAGAGATATATATATATTTTTGTGTGTTTTTATCTTTCTTTTTCTATCAAATCATTTTATTGTTATTCTATTACAGTTGTTCCAATTTACACAGATATTTTATTGAATTTTATTTTCAATTCATTCTCCCCACTTTTCAAATGAAAAAGAATCTTGGCAAGGTTAACTTCGCCAAGCTCACACAGCTAGTGGTGGGCAGAGCTGAGACTAAAGCCCAGGTCTGTCTGGCTTCAACGCTTACAGTTTCTCTACTAGATTGAGTTTAGCAATCGCCAAATCAATTGCTTTTTGAAATATACATAAAGATGACTGTTTTGCTTACAGAGGCAGTGTGACCTAGGGCAACTGCAGTGAAATGAGTGCCAGGACAATCAGGCTCCAGCCCTGACTCTGCCACTATTTTTTTCTCCTTGATGTATCAGTTTATGTACCCATTCTCTCATTTATCCATCCATCTATCCATCGTCCATCAATCAATTTGTGTATCCACTTATGCATTCATCAAATGTTTAAGCACTCAAAGAGCTTTAGCCCCTTCATGGTGTGTAAATACTTTCCCTTGTTTAGGCCTCACTTTTCTCGTATGTACAATGAGAAATTTGGACTAGATGAATTCAAAGGCTTCTTGCGTTCTTGAAAGCCTTATGATACCCAAAGTTTCTATTCCTTCAGCAATAAAAAATTGCAGATCTTCGTAGGCAAATAAAATGTTATCCCTCATAAAAGTAAATTCATAGGAGTGTCCCTGTGTGGCTATGGAGCATTAGTGGTGTATGAAAAACACATCTTATTAGTACCACAGAAATATGTCATTAATACAATTGGGACATAGTTGAAAACCGTGCTATTTGTAGCAAAATTATTTTTGAATATTTAGTGAAAATGTGAATAACAATTTCATAAAAAGCTTAGTTTACTAGATTTTAACAAGTTCAAGAGGATTCAAGCACAACGTGTTTTATACTTAATAAACCAAATGCAGAATTTGTAACTACCTAGTACTTAGAAGAGTTTAAATTTTAAGTTCTCAAAATAAATTGAATAATATTCACTTATTACTTTATCAGATGTTTTCATTTGACCTGAAAAAATATCCTTTGCTCAAATCTTCCTTTCTCATTGCTTTATGCCCTTAAGAAAACTCTTAAGAGGATCATATGTAAAAGTAACAAACAAACACAATATAAAAACAATAACAAAAACAAAAATAATCATGAATGGAAATGCATGAGGGAGCATTGCAAAATGTCAATGATAGGGTTTGCCAGTGAATGCCAGATTTGTCTGGGATTGAGTTAAAGCATGAGATTTCTTACACAGGCCTTGCATTTTGGGTTAAGTTTGGCAATAAAATGAAGGAGAATTTTTACCATGTCTATGTCTATAGCTCTAAATTAGTTCAAAATTTAGATCTTTGTCATTCTTACGTAACTGATGAAAGCAAAAATATTTCTGAAAACTGCAATGTCTATTAGTCACAGAAACTTCACATTGGAGCCATTTTTAAATTAAATATATATATTTAAATTAAATTATATAAATTATATATATATATATATATATATATATATATATATATATGAAAGACTCATTATCTGAGGCATTTCCACTACCAGAGTGATTTGAATAAGTTTGTGAATTATATTGGTCCTCTTTTCTAATAACCCTTTTCCATGGTTGACACTTTCAAAGAAGGAGCCACTGAACTTGAGATGTTACAGAAAAGTCCACTCACCAAGGAGAAAACAACACTTGCTTGAAAAATGGATTTTCAGTCTTTTCACTCCGACGAAAGTGTTGTCACAGGAGATGAACCCTGTCTGAAGATTCAGACACGGCTTAGACTCTTGGGATTTGCCTCTGACTTTAACAGAATGTTAACAAGGTATTTTCAGAGATGCATTCTCATAAATTGACATGCCCCGAGTACTGCCTATTTCTTCTTTAAGAGGAAATTTGTTTTCATTTTCTTTAGAGAATGTATTCCCTCCCCAAAGAAAATGCCCAGTCTCCTGTCAAAACAACACAGATTTAGGAAAAATGCTATAGCGTTGGAGCTCACTTTTTAATATTCAGAGTAAGCAAAAGGAGAACAACTTTCCCTCAAAGGGAAAAGTTGGCAGCACACTAAACACTCCTTGTAAAATAAAACAGTTGGAGAAACACCATGTCCTTTCATTGGTTAGTTTTGATAGCAACTATGATTTTAAATAGTTATAGGAGACAAAAAATGCTCTGCTGATTTTGGAAGAAAATGGATTGATTCAGCTGTTCAATGATCAACAGATGACTTGAGATAGTGCTTTTTCTTGCCCTGTACTCACACTTATCTCTCTGCTTTACGCTGATTTCTCAATATAGTGCACACAAATAGGTTTTCTATAGGTAGAATAATGAACCTCATTAGATTTTAATTTGTCACCCTGGTTAAAAGGTATTACAATTATAAAAGTTAAAGACCTCCTTCTAGCCAGGTGCTTTAACATAGGGTGGGAATTAAATATTTTTCCCTCCAAATATGTGGAATTTAGACTATGAACTCCTAAATGCTAGTCCTAATATTGATTCCTGGCTAAGTGTTGAGGAAGGAGTTAACCTCATTTTTTTTTTGTGCTTTCATTTAGGTTTTTAACTTCCTTTTATTCAAGTTTTTTATATATTCAATGAGATAACAGGCTGGGACTATGTGGTTTGGGTGGGATGTTTCAACTAGTTTCAGAAGTTTTTACTCATAAAGACATGCCCAAATTTGTTCAGGAATTTCACAATTATCTTTTTCTGATGGTAAATTAAAATATGCCATGGTGGATTTTATTTCCTTCCATGGATGTTAGCATGGATATCTGGGTTTCAAAAATTGTATGATTAAAATGCCCACAAAGCCTTCTCAGGAAATGGGAATGTGTTTATTAAGTATAAATCCTTAATAACTATAAAACAGTATTTATTTCTTTTCTTTTTTCTTTATTATTATTTTTATTATTTTTCAAGTACAGTTGTCTCCATTTTCTCCCATCCCCTCCCCCCTGTCCCACCCACCCTCAACCCTCCCCCCACCTTGGCTTTGTTCATGGGTCCTTTATACATGTTCCTTGACTACCCTTCCCCTTCTTTCCCAAGTTATCCCCCTCCCCTCTGGTTACTGGCAGTTTTTTCTTTATTTCAATGTCTCTGGTTCTATTTTGCTTGCTTTGTTTGTTTTGTTGATTAGGTTCCACTTATAGGTGAGATCATATGGTAGTTGTCTTTCACTGCCTGGCTTATTTCACTTAGCATAATGCTCTCCAGTTCCATCCATGCTGTGGCAAAGGGTAGGAGCTCCTCCTTTCTCTCTTTCAGCCGCATAGTATTCCATTGTGTAAATGTACCATAGTTCTTTGATCCACTCATTTACTGATGGGCACTTAGGTTGCTTCCAATACTTGTCTATTGTAAATAATGCTGCTATTAACATTGGGGTGCATAGGTTTTTTTAATTGGTGTTTCAGGGTTCTTTGGGTATAATCTCAACAGTGGAATTTCTGGGTCAAAAGGCGGTTCCATCTTTAGTTTTTTGAGGAAATTCCATACCTGTTTTCCACAGTGCCTGCACCAGTCTTCATTCCCACCAATAATGTACTAGGGTTTCCTTTTAAGGAAGAGCTAACCCCTATCCTTCTCATACTATTCCAAAAAATCCAAGAAGAAAGAAAACTTCCAAACTCATTTTATGAAGCCAACATCATCCTAATCCCAAAACTAGATAAAGACACAACAAAGAAAGAAAACTACAGGTCAACGTCACTGATGAACATAGACTCTAAAGTCCTCAACAAAGTCTTGGTAAACCGCATCCAGCAATGTATTAAAAAGATCATACACCATGATCAAGTGGGATTCATCCCAGGGATGCAAGGATGGTACAATCTTTGCAAACCAATAAACATAATACATCACATAAACAAAGGGAAAGACAAAAATCACATGATCATATCAATATATGGGGAAAAAGCATTTGATAAGGTACAGCACCCATTTATGATAAAAACCCTCAGGAAAGTGGGAATAGAGGGAGCACTCCTCAACATAATAAAGGCCATATACGAGAAACCTACAGCCAGCATCATATGCAATGGGCAAAAACTAAAAGCTTTCCCACTAAGATCAGGAACAAGACAAGGATGTCTGCTTTCACCACTCCTTTTCAACATAGTACTGGAAGTCCAAGCCACAGCAATCAGACAAGAAAAAGAAATAAAAGGCATCCCAATTGGAAAGGAGGAAGTAAAACTGTCATTGTTTGCAGCTGACATGATAGAAATGACATGTACATAGAAAACCCTATAGACCCCACCAAATAAACTAGACCCAATAAGTGAATTTGGCAAAACAGCAGGATACAAAATCAATATTCAGAAATCAAAGGCATTTTTATATACCAACAATGAAATATGAGAAACAGAAGTCAGGGAAATATTATTTATTTTATAACCTTTTTACTTGGAAGCAACATTGTAGCCTAATTCTGTGGTATCACAGATAAGGAACCTGTGACACGGGTAGGTTTATATATTTTTATTTATTTATTTTTAATTTTAATTAATTATTTTTAATTTTTATTTTTATTCAGTTACAATTGTCTATGACACAGGTAGGTTTAATATCTTAACAAGATCACATGGTTAGTAAGTTGCAGAGCCAGGACTAGAACCCAAGTGATTTTATGTTACTGTAGAGCTCTAAGAACTTAGAGCTATGGAGGCTGGAGGAACTTAAACACTTAGTTTTCTATATAATGCTTGAACACACTTGTCCATACACTTGAAAAGTTTAGTCTCTGCTTAATCACTTCTTTTTTTCCTTAATTTCTTTTTTAAACTTTTTTTTTCTATTATAGCTGTCCCAATTTCTCCATTGCTCTCCCCCGCCCCCCCTGCCCTCCTGACCCCCGCACACAGTCAATTCCCACACTGTTGTCCATGTCCATGGTCATTTATACATGTTCTTTAATGAGGCCCTTCCCCTTCTTCTTCTATGGATGAAAAACTTACCATAATATAAGGAAGCTTCTGTTTTTGATGGAGAAAACTTATATGGAAGTAAAGGCTTTGTATCGTCTACAGACTAGATCTTGTTTTGCTCTCTGAGGCTGAAGGAAATGAGTTCAGTTTCTTTTCCCATGACAGACCTTGACATATTTGAAGGTAACTATCATGCCCTGACCTCTTCGATTCCTCAGACAAAACAGCTAAATTCACTTTAGCTTTTTATTTATGATTTTTATTTTTAAGGTTGTTTCTTCAGCACTTGCTATGTATCTGACACTGCACTGGATACTGAGGATTTAAGATGAATAAGATTCGATCCTTGCCTTCAAAGAGCTCTAGTTAGGGAGTCAAAGAAAAAACTGTCAATAGCTGTGCAGTAAGTGCTGAGATGGAGGTAAGTACAGGGTGCTGACAAGAACAAACCACAAGCTGAGGTGGGGTGGAGAATGTTAGAAAATGTTTACAAAAGGTGACAACGTACTTCAGCTGAGAACCAGAATCGCGGCTGGAAATGTGGGAAAAGAAGGAACATTTGTGCAATTGTTAGTTGGTCAGCATGGCTGGAGTGAAGGATCTTGGAGGACACATGGGGCAATTAGGCAGGGTCAGATCATAGCGGGCTTTCGGGTTTCCTCACCTTGGTGTATGTTTGTACCTATCTGTGGATACCAGAAGTGAATACACAGTTCTGTTTATGGAAACTTTTCTTTTCTTTTTTTTTTTAATGTTTATTGGTTTTTTTAAAAAAAATTATTGTTATTCAATTATAGTTGTCTGCCTTTTCTCCCCATCCCTGTACACCACACCAGCCAAAACCACCTCCCTCCCCCACCTCCACCCTCCCCCTTGATTTTGTCCATGTGTCCTTTATAGTAGTTCCTATAATCCCCTCTCCCCGCTGTCCGTCCCCTCCCCACTCCCCTCTGGCTATTGTTAGATTGTTCTTAACTTCAGTGTCTCTGGTTATATTTTGTTTGCTTTTTTCTTTTGTTGATTATCTTCCAGTTAAAGGTGAGATCATATGGTATTTGTCCCTTACCGCCTGGCTTATCTCACTTAGCATAATGCTCTCCAGTTCCATCCATGCTGTTGCAACGGGTATAAGCTCCTTCTTTCTCTCTGCTGTGTAGAATTCCATTGTGTAAATGTACCATAGTTTTTTGATCCACTCATTTGCTGATGGGCACTTAGGTTGCTTCCAGTACTTGGCTATTGCAAATTGTGCTGCTATTAACATTGGGGTGCATAGGTTCTTTTGTTTATGGAAACTTTTCAATTCAGAGTAAGATCCCACACTGAGACATTGTCTGTTTTTATATATATTACTACCTTCCTTAATCCTGTTCTTGAATAGTTGACACTTTGTACTAGTTTGTGTGCAGGATTTTACAGTTTTCCTCATTATATTCTGTCATGTTACATCTTGCTCAGTGTTCATATCTGGGAAGATCTTTTTTTTAAAGATTTTATTTATTTATTTTTAGAGAGAGGGGAAGGAAGGGAGAAAGAGAGGGAGAGAAACATCAATGTGTAGTTGCCTCTTGTGTGCCCCACACTAGGGAGCCTGGCCTGCAACCCAGGCATGTGCCCTGACTGGGAATCAAACCAGTGGCCCTTTGGTTTTCAGGCCAGCGCTCAGTCCACTGAGCCACACCAGCCAGGGTGGAAGATCTTTTTTTTTATCCTTATTCTCTTATAGAATGTATTTTTTCATTTCTCCCTAGTTCGTTTTCATTGCTTCCATGATACCATAATGACTTACATTTTATTGCTGTCAAAATTTTCTTAATTTTTGCAAATACTACCATAAATTTTAAATGTGTAAATTGATATTTTGTCAATAACTTTGCTATTTCTCCCCATGTATATGGGTGACAGTGATTTTTAAAAAATGATCAACCCTTGGGAGAGAAGCATTTACTTTTCTTTGAAGTAATGAAAGTTTTTGACATACAGAGGCAATCAAGCAGTGATTTCTGGAAACTTGCATCATAAGTAGAGATAAGGAATGATGGCTATTTATTGGAATATGATCTCTGATTCCCATTCTAATGACAGTTTATGTGCCTTGTTAAAACTAAATCTTATTGACTGTCATTGTTTCACTTTCTTTTTTTTGGCTTACAAGCATTTTTCTTTTTCTTTTTTTCTTTTTATTGAACTTTTATTGAATTTATTGGGATGACATTATTAATAAAATTAGATTAGTCTCAGGTGTACAATTATATTAAATATATATAATTATATAATATACAATTTTATAACATATTATCTGTATATTGTATTGTGTTTACCACCCCAAGGCAAGTCTCCTCCCATCACCATTTATCCCCCTTTACCCTCTTCTACCTCCCCCCCCTCCTTTTCCCTGTGGTCATCACCAGACTGTTGTCTGTGTCTATGAGTTTTTTTGTTTTTTCTTAATCCCGTCATCTTTTTCACCCCCACTTCCCTCTCCTCTGACAGCTATCAGTCTGTTCTCTGTATCTATAAATCTGTTTCTATTTTGTTTGATAATTTATTTTGTTCATTAGATTCTACATATAAGTGAGATCATGTGATATTTGTCTTTCTCTGATTGGCTTACTTCACTTAGCATAATGCTCTGCAGGTCCATCCATGCTTGGGGACTGGTGGGGGGAGTGGTTCCTGTCCCAGAGCCACACAACTCAGACTGTCCCAGATTCTGCCCAAACATGGACAGGGAGGAGCCACAGTGAGTCAGGAGGTGGGGGCCACTGAGAGCCCAGAGAGTGGGGCTTTCAGATCTCCCATGAGGGGTTGGTGCCAGTCAGGGTCACAGGACTGTGGGGGAATGGCCCCCAAAGCCACAGAAGTCATTCACTGACCCACCCCTGAGTCTGCCCAGACCTGTACACCCTGGTTAAGACAGCTGACTCTTCAGCAGAGCATGAGCTCTGCAATGTGGAGCAAGGGAGAGTCCAGAGGGTGGGGCTATTTCATTCCTCCAGGCTGATGAAGCCACATGGAGGGGAGTGCTCCACCCAAGAAAGATGGTGTCTATGGTATTGGAGAGGGACACACACGGGGGTCCTGATGCCTGTCCCTTCAGCTCTCTCCCCAGAGCCACAAACCTCAGATTCCCCTTGTGTGACTCTAGTTCGCTCCACCCTCCCTCAGCTGGAGTCCGGGGTGAGTGGCTGCAAATGATAATTTGTACACTGGCCCTTTAAGAAGATGCAGTGGGTCTAGCAGACTCCAGTCTCTCCCTGGTGGGCAGAATCCCTGCTGATTTTCACAGCCAGGTGTTATGTGGGTACTTCTTACTGGGTCTGGTGCTCTGGGCTGGGGAGCCCAGCTTGGGGTTCCCACGCACCTCAAAGGGAACCCCAGAAGCTGAGACATGACTCCGGAATCTCAGCCACTCCCTGTAGGAGCAGGGCTAACACTTTTTGTATCTACCCTTCCTGCCAGTCTCAATGTGGCTTCTTCTGTAAATCATTGGTTATAACACTGTGTTCAGCTAGATTTCAGTTGGTTATTCAGGCTGGTTGTTCTATATTTTAGTTGTCATTCCAGTTTGGTCCTGGGAGAATGTTGAGTGTAACTTCGCTACTTCACCGACATCCTGGGTCCCACCTGCTTCACTTTCAATTAGTGTTTTTGACAAAGTACAAACCATAAACAATTGGTTACTTGAATTGTACTCATGCATCCATGAATTTATGACGTGAACATATAGGCAAAATTAAGGGGTACTTTAAAATCGCTGACACTTGGGGTTTTGTGGCCTCTCAGCATGTCAATAGAGTTATCCATGAAAACATTTTACCAGCTCAAAACATGAAGTGACACTGTAAAGGATGGAAGTGAGTTGCTACTCTCTTAAACTCCATCACGTGCTTTACAGCTTGTGCGGAGACTTCACAGAATGTAACTCTCCATCACCATAGGATGGAAACTGTTGGAGTTCCGAGGGTTTGGAGACTATCTAATCTAACCCCTCAGTGTTTACAGTCCAGTCCAGTGCTGCAAATGGGGAAATAACTTGGGTGAATTTGCAGTTTCTCAGACAGGTCAAGTAGTTCTCTGAACCCAAAGTTGTCCCATTTGGTCAGGTGCAGATTTAGATCACACGTATAGATTTTATAATTCATGCATAGAAGCGACTCTGCTCAGGCAATCCTGTATTGAAGAATGTCAGTATTGAAAATATCTCTTGGCTTCGGACCGGAAATAGTAGAGTGTGAGTGTACAGAATGATCTAACAGTTCTTGCGTGCACCTTTGTTGCAGATAGGTTAAGGTCACTGAACAGATACTCTTTGGGCACCATGCTTCAGTTTGAGCTTTTCCCATCTACTTTGGTTTTGCAACCAATTGGAAATTCACCGTATGTTATTGAATTCCAAGAAAACATAGGCCTCTTATATCTAGAAAATATTTTTTTCTCTTCAGTGGAGAGAAAAACTGAATTTGTTTTTGGAGAACTCAGAGACCATGTCTCAATTAAAATTCAATTTGGGCTGGAGAAATTCTCAAGCACTCTGTAGGCAAACGTTTTTTTGTACTGTGGCTGGTTAATTCTGGAGTCTCTGCTTAAGAACCGGTAATCTCCAAACTGAAGATGTGTTTTATCAGCCATGGTGTAGGGGCTGCTTTAATAGAAGCCTCTGTTCTTCCTGCCTTCTGGCGGAGCCTCTCCTCAACAATGTCCCCGCTTTCCCATTTAGCAGAGTTTATTATATTTGCCTTTGTCACTGGCTTGTAAAAATTAACAGCTACCAGAATTCTTTCATCTCATTCCTATCACAAACATGTTGGTAAGTTATTGACACTTGATATATGATGACAAATAGGCAGGGCTATTTGGGGAGGAACAAAGATAAGCATTCTGCTCAGAATTTATTATACCTGAAACCCTGTAGATGCCTTGTCTCTGTTTTCTTCACAATAACCTTATGACGTGCTACTTTTGCTCCCCTTTAATAGGTGAACAAATTGAGACTCAGAGAAGATAAGTAACATGCCCAAGAATATATATATAGCATATAGCATATAGCATATAGCATATAGCATATTAGTGGTGGAACTGCTATGCAAACCCAGGTTTATCTGATTCCAGCATTTAAGTTCTTAAGTACAACAATGGTGTTCAAATTGGGGAAATTGATAAGAAATGTGGTGCTCTCTCTACATAAATTGCATTTGAGTAGTGGCTTGAAGTACAGAAAAAAGAGCCTTGTGATCTGTGTAGAGACATAGTTGATGTAGTAGAAAGGTCATAGTCTTTACAATGTAACAGACCTTGGTTGGAATCTTAGTTCTGCCAGTTAGTAGCTGTGTGGGCTTAAGTTACTAATTTAACCTCTCTGAGCCTGATTTTTCTTCTCTGTAAATTGGAGATAAAAATACTTACTGCATAGTGTTATAGTAACTATTAAACAAGATGATGAATGTTAAGTGCTTGGAAAAGAGAAGAGCCTAAACTTGTGGTAACTGCAGAAATTATATTTATTGACATCAGATTGGGAGATAAGGAGAGTGTCGGGATAAGGAGTCTGTTTCTAGATTTCACTGTTTTGGGCTCTGCGTGGAGGTGGCCTTCATAAAAGTTTTGCAGAGTATCTGATGTGCCTTTCTACTCTAAACAAGTGCTCATTTGCAGAAAATCAGAAATTTCGGGGTCTTTTCAACATTTTTAAGAAATATTAAGTCTCTGCTATGTATATGGCATTGTAAGTAATAGAGAAATATGATCTGGGGAGGGATAACAGTCATTGAGCAATTTATATGTTATCGCATTTTGTCTTGTTAATTCACTCAACAGACACTTAATGAACAACGGTAGTATTCAAGGCGCTAATATAGGTTGTGGCTGAGGTAGAAACTAAATGAGTCATATATGTAAGATCTTAGCCCCTGTTTACATGGAACCCTACATTCTAGGGTCAAAGTAAAAAGTTCCTTAAGAGAGGTCAATTCATGGGGCAATGAGAAGTCAGAGCAGGAAATGATGGCTCCTTGCCGGGACTGAGTGCAGGAGGTGGCATTTCAGTTGAATCCTCTTAACTTGGAGATAAGAGAGGGAAGAGAGTGGGTGATTTTTAACCTATTCCTTTTAATCCCGGTATCATTTGTTTTTCTATTTTGAAGGGCAGTATAGTGTAATGGTCACAAGTCCAGGCTCTGGAGCCAGATAGTCAATGTTCCAATCCTGGCGCAGCCACCTACTCCTTTGTTCTGTGACTTGATGCCGTCATCTGACAAATGCAATAACAACAGAGCCTTCCTCATTGAGTTTTTGTAAGATTGAGATAAATATACATAAAGCCCTTATTACAGTTCCTGGCACATATTAAATGCTCAATGTGAGCTATTTGCTATTATTACTAGGCTTTTGATACTGCTGCAGCTGACATGTTTAATTTCACTGTAAATGAAATATCCTAGAATCATTATGCTTTGAAGGAACAATAGGGAAAATGTAACAAGCCGGTTACAAAGATGAGTGCTGAGGAAGAAGTGTTTTGCTGTTCACTCAATAAAAGGCCTCCTGAGGCCCTGGCAAAAGATCAGTATGTGGAGCTTGTGGTGTGTCCTTGTTTGCAACTCAAGTTAACCCCACACTCGGCCCACAGTGTATGCTTAATAAAGTCTTGCTGAATGATTTTATAAACAAATAAAATTTGTTTTATTTTAATTTTTCTTATTGAAGGTAGAAGGTGTTTAAAATTCCCCAACCTGCCCTGGCTGGTGTGGCTCAGTGGCTTGAGCACTGGCCTGCAACCCAAAGGGTCGCCAGTTCGATTCCCAGTCAGGGCACCTGCCTGGGTTGCGGGCCAGGTCCCCAGTGGCGGGGTGTGTGAGGATCAACCACACGTGGATGTTTCTCTCCCTCTTTCTCCCTCCCTTCCCCTCTGTCTAGAAAGAAAGAAATAAAATCTTTAAAAACAAATTCCCCATTTTAATAAGAACTGTGCTTCTCTGATTGATTCTTTCAGTCTGCACAATATAATTAATCATGACTCCACATTGTTTCAGTAATCATAGCTCAAGAAACATTCGAACACAGCCTGAAAAGGCATAAAATGAAAATGTTTAGTTTTACTCTTTTATCTTTCCATCTGTGATGAGATGTGCAAAGAACAGAATATCTAAATATGAGTTGTTAAGTTTCCTTTTCTGCAGGGATTCAAAGGAAACCCTGAAATCATACCATATTTTAGAGACAGATGTAAGGATATGCAATTATCACTGACTGTAAGCTTCTTAAGGGTAGAATTCGGGTCTGGATGATTTTACTCTTTGCAGCACCTTGCCCTGGTTCTTTCTCCTTGAAATGACTGACTCTTGAAAGAAAAAACTCATTTAACCTTAGGTGTTTCACAGGAACAAGTCTCAGTTCTTGTTGGTGGTTGAAGGAAGCAAAAACTGGGACAGTAAGAAGGAAGAAAAGGCACGCAGAAAGGAAAACTTGAGAGTGCTGACACAAAACTTGGCTGACTTCCACAATGCAGCCCAGGGCTTGTCCTGGACAGATTACCGTATTTTGCTGTGTATAATGCGCTCCTGTGTATAACACGCACCCTTGTTTTTAGTGCCCACTGTCCACGGCATTATTATACCCATCATTATACCCATGGTGTATAATCATTAAACCCATGTTTAATGTGCATCCTTACTTTCCCCTCAAAAATGTGGGCAAAAAGTGCGCATTATACACGGCGAAATACGGTGCTTGCACTGATGATGTTTGAGAGTATCTGAACAGAAGAACAGGCAGCAATGAAGTGAAAGATCTAATGACATATACACTCTTCAGACAAATCAGTCTTTTAGGTCTGATTTGAAACCCATTAGCCTTTCCAAAGTCCCTTTATCGCAAGTTTACCTATGAATCTGAAGTGGTTTTCTGCTTGGTTCTGTTTCCAATATGGTCCAGCACTGATTGCCCTTATTATAACACTTCAACATCTTTTTCCTTCTAATTTCCTCTCATCTTAAAAGTCACTTTAATTCTAAGAAGGATTTAAGTCTCCAATTTTCATGTGTCACAACAACCACTGAAAATTCTTTTCTCTCTGGCTCATGGAAAATTGTTGACTTAGACAGCACTAATGTCTTCCAGCTGGAGGAACTATTCATGTGCTAAACTAAGAATGTTGATGTGCATGAGGCTAAGGTATCCTTCATGCAAAACTGTACGCCTGGATTTGGGTAGTTAGCAAATGACTGGGTGGTTAACCTGGATTTTTCCACATGTAGATCTATATTTCTGTTAACTAGGAAAAAGAGACTGGATAGAATAGTGTAAAAGCTCATTTCCCTACAGCAATTGCAATCTGGTTACACATCTCGCCATCACATTCCACTCTTTTTATAGCTCTGGATTTATTTCCCTTCCTGTTAGGTTTCAGGGCAGCTGTAGGTGAGACTTTGTACCTCCTGGTAGAAAGACAATTGACCCAGCATATGTCTGGGTCTCTGTCAACATCCCTCATTAGCTTTGTACTATTTTGTTCTTTGCCAAAACTTTCTGTTGAACAAAGATTGATGTTCCTGGCTGAACTGTAATGGACCAGATTCCATCTCTTCACCTCTTCTAAGACGGGCCCTTGGCCAACTAGTAAAAGCAGCACAGTTGGAGCTGAGTTCAGCCTTCTCTTTCACGTCCACAGTGGATCTCATACTCTGCGCATTCTCTTGTTCCACTATCAAGATGGACTTTTTGTCAAGTAATAAGCAGACGTGTGCTGAGATGTAACTACGGGGAAAATCTTGCTGGGTTATCTCTTCTAGAATGCATTTGCATTTTCTCAGAGGGTCAAGCTTTAAGCCAAATAATGACTTGATAATGATGCAATCTTTACTTGAGAAGTTTTTTTCCCCCCTGTGGACATTGGCAGTTTGCTTAATCTGTGTACACAAAAGACTCTTTGCATTTGTGTTCGACCTTCTTTTGGAGTTTTCATCCCCATTTGTTAGGCTTTGTTTGGCCTTTCTCAAGGCACCCCTTTCAGAAAGTGCAGGCGGGAGAGAGGAGCAGAACAAGGAACTCTGCAGGGAGACCGCTTGCATTGAAATCTTTTTTTCCGTCTTTAACTTGCTGTGTGACTTTGGACAAATTACTTAACTTCTTTATATCATCTGAGTTTCCCCATCTGTAAAATAGAGATAATCATAATTCCTACCTCATAGCATTGTTCCAAGGATTAAGTGAGAAAATATGTAAAAGATGCTTAGATCAGTGTTTGGCAAATGGCATGTGCTCTATTAGTGATAGCAGTTACTTTTATTATGTCCCACCCTTCTATTTTCATTGTTTATATGGGCACTAAAGAAAAGTAAAGAATGAAGGGAAGCAAGATTGTAGCTCAGAAGTCCCTTAGAAGAGACTGTAAATGTTCCTATGTCTTTCTCTCTTCTCCTACTATTCAAGATGTCACTTTTGTATCTCTTCTATCCTTTTTCTTTTCAGAATTTTCAAGCTCCCCAGCTAATTTCATGGCTTGCTTGGTCCCGAATTCCAACAACTTCAGCAACCAAATTTTCTCTCTCTCTTTTTATGGGCCCCTGCTCCTCGACTTATCTAGCATCATTATAATTCACTCATCTATAGGATAGTAGGGCACTGTCGGGACCTTTCTGCCTTAGCACTTATTTCCCAGTGACATCCTTGGGTCAGCCTCTTACAGTGTTTCTGCTTAAAACATGACAGTAGTCCTATTTTTGACATTTTTTTTTTACATTAAAAAAATAATTTATTAATTTTTATTGTTGTTCAAGTACAGTTGTCTGCATTTTCACCCCACCTCAGCCCCCGCCCCACCCACCCTTGAACCTACCCCTTTGGCTTTGTCCATGGGTCCTTTATATGTGTTCCTTGATGGCCCTTCCCCTATTTTCCCCTGTTATCCCCTCCTACCTCCCCTCTGGTCACTGTAAGCTTGTTCTTTAATTCAGTGTTTTTAGTTATATTTTGCTTCCTTGGCTGAGACAATTGAATTGGATTTATGTATTATGTTATTTCATCAGAAACCATACCAGTTTTCTAATGAATTCTGGGGAGGGAGGTTTCAGAAAGGAAGTAGCATACACGGTCAGGGCAGTGTTTGACCCAGCAGAGCGGTCTTGAGCCTGATTACACGGCTCACCACTCTATTTGAGCTCCTTTCCTTGTGAGAGGTTTTAATGAATCTTATATGAATCTTATTATGGTCAAATGTGCTGGATTTTTTCATGAGGAGCAACTACTTTTCATTCCATTGAAGATACGAACTCATTGGGGTAAAGGAATTTGAGAATCAGGTGGGAAGTGCGGTACTGCTAACCATGAATCTCTTTAGTACAGTAATTGTGTGTGTGTGTGTGTGTGCGTGTGTGTACTTTCTTTTGGGATTCCCAGCAAATGTCCAGAAGGGTTACATGGCATAAGTAACCTCCTATAAATTTAGTTGTACATCTGCGGGTTGGGGATTCATGCTCCCAGGGGTGCCAGTATGTCGTTTGTAACACAGGTATTGGGAAATGCTAGAGAAACTCCTTAACTGTGAGGGAATAGATAACCTGTGAGCTGACAGAGCTAACTTCTCACACTACTTCTATGTCAATGGGCAGAAATTGTCTACTTAAACAACCGATAATTTCTTTGTTGGCATCACTAAGAGCTGGAAACGGAAACCAGCCCCTGGAACGTCTATACATGGAAAACCAAATGACTGTGGGCAGCAGAAAATAGTTACATTGGCAGATATTAGGCATGCCCCGTACACATTCAAGACATACTTCATGTAAAATCCCAGCTTGTCCTAAGAAAAGCCATATGTTCATTATGAAAGATGAGGAAAGTTAAACAACATTTTGAAAGTTACGACCTTTGCTCACAATAAAAAAATGGATATCAAATGTTTCCTAAATACGAACAACAGTTGAGTAAAAAGATACATGACATATATAGAAAAGATTAATGGGGAAATATAAAGAAACTCAGACAGTTTTCATTTTGAATGTACATTTTCCACCAAAGCTTCAAAAAAAAAGGTCATGAAAATTAGGCTTAGTTTAGTTCACTGCAAAATATATCCTATGAAAACACATTTTATATACTCAGCAGTTTATAATACTCCACATAATTTTTGAAGCATTTAAACATTTTAGATAAAATTCTTATTTATTTTTATTGATGTATAGTTGTTATATAACAAATTCATTTTAGGTATACAACACAATGATTTAATGTTTGTATATACTGCAAATTATTGCTATCGTAGATTTAGTTAACATTCGTCACCATAATAGTTACAAAAGTATTTTCTTCTGATAGAAATTTAAGGTCAACTATCTTAGCAATGTCCAAATATGCAATACAGTATTAGTAACTATAGTTGCTGTGCTGTACATCTCCATGATTTATTGATTTTATAACTGAAAATTTGTATCATTTGACTCTTTCACCCATTTTGCCCACTTCTGACCCTCTGCCCCTGGCAACTACCAATCTGTTCTCTATATCTATGTCTTTGTATTTTTCTTATTAAAATGTACATATGAGTGATATTATCGGCCATTTGTCTTGTTTTTCCCTGTCTTTCACTTAGCATAATGCCCTGAAGGTTTATCCATGTAGTTACAAATGGTAAGACTTTATTTTATTTTATTTTTTAAAAGATTTTATTTGTTTATTTTTACAGAGAGGGGAAGGGAAGGAGAAAGAAAGAGACGGAAACATAAGTTTGTAGTTGCCTCTTGCATGCCCCCTACTGGGGATCTGGCCCACAACCCAGGCATGTGCCCTGAGTGGGAATCAAACCCGTGACCTTTTGGTTCGCAGGCTGGCGCTCAGTCCGCTGACCACACGAGCCAGGGCAACAAATGGTAAGACTTTGTTTTTAATGGCTGAATAACATATATCACATTTCTTTATGCATTTATTGTCTGATGAACATTTTAGGTTGTTTCCACATCTTGGCTATTGTAAATAATGCTGCAGTAAATATGCAGGTGCACATATCTTTTCAAGTTAGTGTTTTAATTTTCTTTGGATAAATAGCCAGAGTAGAATTGCTACATCATATGCTGTTTTTATTTTTTGAGGAACTGCTATACTGTTTTCCACAGTGGCTGCGCTAATTTACATTCCCACCAACAGTGCATGAGAGTTCCCTTTTCTCCACATCCTTGCCAGCATTTGTTATATTTTGTCATTTTGATAATAGCTGTTTTAAAGAAGTATGAGGTGATATCTCCTTGTGGTTTTGATTTGCATTTCCCTGATGATTAGTGATGTTGACCATCTTTTCATGTGTCTGTTGGCCATCTGTATTTCTTCTTTGAAGAAATGTCTATTCAGGTCCTCTGCCCATTTTTAAATAATATTTTTGTTTTGCTATTGAGTTGAACAAGTAGACATAGATCAATGTAACAGAATAGGGAACAGAAATAGAGCAACTGATTTTTTGAGGTATAATTTTTTGAGATGTATTTCACATACCATATAATTCATCCTTTTAATATATACAATTCAGTGTTTTTAGTATATTCACAAAGTTGTTCAACCATTATCACTATTGAGTTGCAAAATATTTTAATCACCCCAGAACAAACCCCCATCCCATTCCCCTCAAACTCTCAGCCATAGATAACCACTGATCTACTTTGTCTCTGTGGATTTGCATATTTTGGGCATTTTATATAAATGGAATCATACACTATGGGGCCTTTTGTGTCTGACATCTTTTATTCAGCATAATGTGTTCAAGGTTCATTCATGTTGTGTTATGGGAAGCAAAAATAATTTAATGGAAGAAACACAGACTTTTCCAACAAATACTTCTGGAGCAACTGGATATTACAGGCAAAGAAGAAAAAATGAATACTTCAATCTAGGTCTCACACCTTATATAAAAATTAGGTCAAAATGGATTGCAACCTTAAATATAGAATGTAAAACTATAGAACTTTTTAGCCCTGTCTGGTGTGGCTCAGTGGATGGAGGGAGCATCTTATATAACTTTATATATTGAATAAAACATCATAAGGCTACTATTCCAATTCTATGGGGTATTCTGCAGTAAGATAAGCTGTACAAACACCATTTTTTCAAAACATTTCAGATTATTTCCATTTTCTTTAATCACGATCTCTTGCTTTTGCATTTTCTGATTTTAAATACTTTTATTCCTTTTCATACAGACGAAACCAGTACTTCTACTGACAGATACATGGTGCTGTTTGCTCCTGGATATTCTGTAAGATGCTCAAATTTATTGGCAATAAGCTTTTCTTTTGTGTAAATGTTTATCCTCATGAGGCATGGAAATCTTACTGGTGATAAAGTTGCTCAAATGTGTACTTCTTTTGCATGAGATTCTTTGACACATGTTATTGTGGGTGGAATGGTATTATTTCTTACAAGTGATTCTTCTATAGGAACAATCATTTTACCTTTAAAGTTGTCTGACAATTCTACAAAATTTTATTTGTAAACACCAACTTCCCTTGATTTCTTATGGGCTGGATGACAGTTAATCCATGATATCAGATTTTATACAGCACTTTCACATGTGGAAGTCCACAGTTTCCCGAGTAACCAAGAACTGAAAGCATAGCAAATCCAGGAATGGTGCTCGCCAAATCCTGCTTATAGGTGCTTCAATTGCCACGTGCTGGCCACAATGATATCTTGCTATTTGGTCTTCAAACATGCCATTTTATTTTGAAAAATAAGCATGTTCAAACATGCAAAGAGCCATTGGGTTTCCTTGAGACTTTAATAAATATCAAGGGTTTGGACATACTGTCTGAACATTTTCATAATTTCTCTAGACAAGACTTTATGACATCACAATGTACCAGTAGATAAAAAACTACAAGATTCTGAAATCATCATCCACCCTTCCGTTTGTGCAGGTTTTGTTTTTGTAGGTTTTTCATCTCTCTTTTGCACTTATATTAGTTACAGGAATAAGGTGACAAATGTACAACTCACATCTTTGTGACTGATAAGTAGGCACTATGCCATGGATGACTTCTTCACTAAGTTTGTAGTCCTTGCTTCTCACTCTGGTTTTATCTCATTCTTGAGGAGCTGTATCCACCAGTAACTGAGTAAGGAGGATCAATACCATGGCACAAAGCTTTTTTTCTTAATGAGGCTACATGTACCAATTCACCAGTCTGTGCCACAACTATTTTCCCATGAAGTGTTCGGTAATTCTCCAGTTCAGTTTCCTGCAGTAGTATATTGTAGATGCCCAATTTCAATATTTGAACTATATAATTTCTTTAAATTGTCTTCAGTAAAGACATGATTTGCTAGACCAATTGCCTTGTATGTTTTGAATGTTGGCACCAAAATCCCATCACTGGTCATAATAATCAATGGTCTCCTGCTGCAGCTCTATGAACCCAGTGGTGATTTTATGTGGCACATTTAAATGCAGAGGCTGTTAAACCCAGACTATTTAAATTTTTTATGAAGATAGACACTCATTATTTGACTTTGTAAAAAGAAGTAAGTGGAGAAAGAGATCATGTTTGGAAAAAAGAAATGCCAGAGTGGCCAATTTTAGGGATATTATGTGAGTTAAGCCTGCAATAGCAGGGACTGGTCATTTTCATATTGTCATTATAATAGGGACATACTTAAGGCCAAGGTGTACCATACCCAAGCTTTGTGATGGAGATACATATCAGGTATCAGGAGCTGAGGGTAAAGGCATGCACTTCCCAGTGACTACCCTGCTTTAAGGTCAGCACTGAGGATTGTGTGTTTCTAAGAGAAATTCAGGTAGGCGAAAGAGTCCCTGACACTAAACAAGACTGGGAGTATGTGTCAGATAGGAAGCTGGTGTGAAAACACACATATGCACTCATGAATTTACCTTTGCATTTTCTATCTCCCTAATAAAGTCCCGATCCTTTCAGAAAACTTTGTGTTTTTTCCTTTCTTTGGAAAGTACCATCTAATCTCTTTCCATCTGAATCTTATAAATTTTTCAAGGTTCAGCTCAAGTACTTGTCATGTCCTCACATGCAACCATTCATTTGCCTATTCATCTAGTCAACAAATATTTAATTTTTTTGTTATTAAATTATCTGTTACAGATTTATACAGCTGAAAGCAATCTATAGTTTCTAAATCATTTTAGAAATTTGTATCTTTTAATGTCATTTACTATATTTGGACTATGATTTTTATGATAGATGTTATTTTTCTTAAGCACAAGGAAGGCATAAACCATGCTTATTTATCTTTGTGAACTTCACAATGACCCAAATATAACTGGCATGTAATTTTTGGATGTTCCCTGATGCCCTTGAGAAACTCCTGAACTTTCTGAATAGATGAAGAGAGTCACTGTATCAAACACAGCCAGAATCCTTGGTGAATACTTTTCTCATGAGTCCACATTTATTAGAAGGAATCATTTGTAAAAGTTTTGTACTTCACACAAATAACACTTCCAAAATGAATTTCTAGTTTGTTGAGCAGATATAACCACACCAAAATGAGCAATTAGAGTTAATATTTCATTGTTAACATACAGGAAAGTGGTAGATTTTTGTACATTGATTTTATATCCTGTAACTTTACTGTATTTGTTTATTGCTTCTAATAGTTTTTGTGGGGTTTTTTGTGGAGTCTTTAGGGTTTTCTATGTATAGAATCATATCATCTGTAAAAAGTGACACTTTTACATCTTCCTTCCCAATTTGGGTGCCTTTTATTTCTTTTTCTTGCCTTATTTCTCTGGCTAGGATTTCCAGAACTATGTTGAATAAGAGTGGTGAGAATGGACACCCTTGTCTCACTCCTGATTTTAGAGGAAAAGCTTTCAGCTTTTCACCATTGTGTATGAGTATGGCTGAGGGTTTGTCACATATGGCCTATACTATGTTGAGGTACTTTCCTTCTGTTCCTATTTTATTGAGTATTTTAATCATAAATTGCTTTTGTATCTTATCAAATGCATTTTGCTGTATCCATTGATAAGATCATATGATTTCTAAGGTAATGTGTTGTAGTACATTGATTGCTTTGTGTAGATTGAACCACCCTGGTGCCCCTGGAATGGACCCCATTTGATCGTGATATATTATCTTTTTAATGTATTGTTGTATTCAATTTGCTAGTATTTTGTTTAGGATTTAAACATCTGTATGCATTAGAGATATTGGTCTGTAGTGTTCTTTTTTGGTGCGTTATCATTGCCAGGTTTTGGTATCAAGGTTATGTTAGCCTCATAAAATATTAGGAAGTATTGCCTCTTCCTCAATTTCTCTTGAAATCTTCTTTGAATGTTTGGTAGAATTCACTAGTGAATCCATGTGGTTCTGGGCTTTTCTTTTTTGGGAGGTCTTTGATGATTGTTTTAATCTCCTCACTGCTGATTGGTCTATTTACATATTCCAGTTCTTTGTGATTAAGTCTAAGAAGATGATGTATTTCTAGGAACATTTCCACTTATAGGTAATTGAATTTTGTGGCATATTGTCTTTCATAGTATTCTAGTTTGGTCCTTTGTATCTCTGTGACATCTGTGGTAACTTCTCTTTCATTTCTGATTTTGTTTATATGGGTCTTTTTTCTCCTTAGTGAGTCTATCCAGGAGGTTGCCAATTTTATTAATCTTTTCAAAGAATTAGCTCTTTGTTGTGTTAATCTTTTGTATAGTCTTTTTGTTCCCAATTTCATTCAGTTCTGTTCTCATTTTTATTATTTCCTTCCTTCTACTGACTTGGTGTTGCTTTTGTTCTTCTTTTTCTAGATCTTTAAGAGTAATGTTAATTTGGTTATTTGGGATTTCTCATTTCTGGAGATAGGCCTGTAATGATATAAACTTCCCTCTTATTTCTACTTTCACTGCATCCCAGGAGTTTTGATATGTCATATTGTCCTTCTCAAAGGTACTACTGTGTTGAATGGACAGTAAGATTTCAAGAATGGAACAATTTTAAAAGTTGTGTCTTACCCAAAATATCAAGTCTCTATTCTGACAAAGAGGGCACTGTAGGTGCCTGTCCTATGTCATTGGTCAATTAGAATACAGTAGTTAGCAGTTTGACCTGAGGAACACCTTTGCTGAAACCAGGCTATAGGTTGTACTGACAAAAGGAATGAGTAATGACTTTGGATGAACGCAGAGTCCCCCATTTATTATTCCTATGAGAAGAGGCACAAGCAAATTTAAGCCAAGCCAGTTGGTCAAAATAAAATTATGCTAAGAACTGGAAAAGTACAGGCTAAAGAAGGTAGGTTCAACAGGGATGTTGTGATTGAGAACTGCAGAAATTGTTGAAAATAAGGTGGCAGTGGTGGGGGGCTTCCTTTTCCTTCTTGCCTGATGCTCAGTGAGAAAGCGTGGGAGAATAAGTTAGAGGAGGATTTGGGGTCAGTACCAGCTAAAAATTTCTCGACAGTAAAATCTTTTTAGAGTAAGGCATGGTATCCAAGGGGACGTGACAGGCTTGCTTAGGGCATTTCAACATGTATTGTGCAATATTTTTGAAAGCTCATTATAGAAAGCACTCTTGTACTGGCAAGAAGCCTCTAAATGCTTCCTATCTTTCCATTTGGTGTTTCACTCAATGATCACTTCCATATTTTTATGGTTTTGTTCTAACACATGTTTGAATGGCCAGTTAGGAAAATAAAGGAGATTTTGGTTTGCTAAGCCTTGGGTCTTCAGTAAATGAAATGCAGTAAAATGAAGATAGAAAGAATGTGTCATGAATTTGTTGTGTCAGGTGGAAAAAACTGGCATGAGCTTTGTTAACAGGCAGGCAGTTAGTTTTAGTAACCAAAACAATGGCAGAGTAGAAGGAGCAAGGGGAGAAAAATAATTATTTATTTGATAGGGAATGTTGCTACTCATTGGAATGGGTCCCTTTAAAGAGCCATCCGGTTTGCTTCTTACTGTATTTATAGTGTCTCCACAGAAGGTTGGTTGGGGGCCAGGGCGAGGCACAACAGTGAAGTAACCAGTTTGTCTTCAGCAGCACCCTGCCCGTACCTTTTCTCATTAGAAGAGTGCCGAATGGGACTTCAGAAATCACCTACTTTATCATCTGTATCCTCTTTTGATAGAGGGAGTAATTTGAATCTAGGAAGGGAAACAGATTTCTCCAAGGTCATAGGATATAATTTCGAGGAAAGGAACTGGGACAACATGTTTCAACTCGTAGGCCGGTGCTCTTCTCAGGGCATCGAGGTGTTTCTGGTGTTCCACGCTTACTTTTACAGTCTGTCCAATCCTCATTTGCTTAGCACGCCAGCTTCTCTTCCAAGTAGAACCTAACAGCAAACTCAGACCTTTCTCTTATCCATTGTTTTATTTCATGTGCATGGCCTTAGTCTTTCTCCATTGTTTCCAGAGTTCTTCACTATTCTAGGGAACAGATAATAAAGCGGTAATTCGTATGTGACCTCTCAAGGGTAGAACTACTGTAACAGCATCTTTAACCTACAAGGAGACTCTCATGGTAGAAATGTCAATCAACAAATCAGGCTTCTGGGGGCAGTATGGTCTTTCTAGGGTTCTCAGAATCTTACCATGTATATGAGTGCTTAGTTGGCCGAAGCAATGACTTGCCCTTTGTTAAGATATATTGGTTTACTTTGAAGGTATTGAAGTGGCCTGCTACCCATCTCTACCGGCTGTTATTTCGTATTCCAGTTTACTGTGGTCTCATAGTTAGGGCCTGAATCTTTATGAATAAATTACCTCTTTAAAGGAAATTTTAGTGACTTACCAGCACATTGGATCTGGATAAGACATTAATCGGGCCTATTATAGATTTCTGAAAAAGAAAACCCTACAAAAAGGACACTTTGCAGTTTTATTTTAGTTTTTATTTCTGCTTTTAATCATAAATTGGCCATGTTTCACTCGAGAGCAGTTTAAATCACCCAGAAAATGTTTCCAGCCTTTATACAAAAAAGGCTGTCTTTTGGGTACTTTTTCCTATTGCAAATATTTTTGAGAAACAGACTTCTTGGCTTCTTTTGCAATAAATGTCCTTGATCCATTAGATGAAGCTGTTCTTTCTTTCTTCAAAACTAACTTATAAACATTTTAAAATATAGTAGTCTTGTAATTCCCCCTAACATATTAGAATTGTTTAATTTTTGCAGCTGCCAAGTCAGCCTGACAAAAACTGTGACATGCATATATGTATCTGAAAGTGACTGCTAGCTTTCTTTTTTTGGTTTTATAAAATTTGAAGCTGAGGCGATTCTCCCACCCCCTCCTGACTGAGAGGACATTCGGGTTAATGGCAAGGAATTTTTTTAAAAAAGGGCTGTGTCCTAGAAAGGGCCTCTCTATGGCCAAACAGTGTATATCAGATTTTGAAAGAACTTTTTCTTCTTGGTGTGCTGTACTTTGAAGAATGAAAGTCAATAAACCAAAGGTTCTGGTATGAAAAGAGATGCCAAAGTCACAAACATTTACCTGAAAGAAGTAACTGGATATAAGACTCAAAAGTGAAATGAAAGTTGCTGTGGATCATTTTAGTGGGCTGAGTTCATTTCAGAGCAGAGCCAGAATATTCCAAAGGGATTGCAAAAGGACATGTTTTTCCTCCATCTCAAACCTAAAGGAAAACAAGTGTCTTCCAGCGAAGCTTCATCGAACATAGTTTGCGCAATCTTTTTTTTTTTTTTTTTGCACAGTGAGAATGAGGTTACAAAATGAATAGAAGTTTAAAGTTAGCAAATAACTAGTTAGCAGGCTGAAGTCATTTGCATGTAAAATGTTTTTAAATTGAGATATGTTTGATATATTAGTTTCAGATATACTACATGATTCAAAATTTGTATAGATTGCAGAAGTGATCATCAGAATGTCTAGTTACCACTCATTACCATGCATAGTTACCCATTTTTTAAATGAGGACTTTTACAATGTTTTCTCTTAGCAACTTTTAGATATGCAATGCAGTGCATACTATTAACTGTAGTCACCATGCTGTACATCACCTCCCATGACATGCTAATGTTGTAACGGTAAGTTTGTACTTTTTGACCGGCTTCACCCATTTTGCCAATCTTTCACCCCCTGTCCCCTCTGGCACCCACCAATTTCTTCTCTGTATCTATGAGTTTGATTTTTAGATTCTATATAAGTGAGATCATATGGTATTTACCTTTCTCTGTCTGACTTATTGTACTTAACATAATGCCCTCAAGGTCCATTAATAGTCACAAATGGCAAGATTTAATTGTTTTTTTTTAATGGCTGAATAGTATTCCATTGTGTATATATGCCACAGCCTCTTTATCCACCTATACACTGATGGGCACTTATTTCAATATTCAAGATATTGAAACTAGGTTGTTTCAATATCTTGGCTACCTTAGATGATGCTGCAGTAAACATGGGGATTCATATAGGTTTTTGAATTAATGTTCTCAGTTTCTTTGAATAGATACCCAGAAGTGGAGTGGTTGGATTGCACGGTAGCTCTATTTTGAATTTTTTGAGGAAACACTATATGTTTTTCATAGTGGCTGTACCAAGTTACATTCCCACCGTCCATGTACAAGGGTTACCTTTCCTCCGCATCCTCGCCAACTCTTATTTTTTTTCCTTATGACAATAGCCTTTCTAAAAACTGTGAGGTGATACCCCATTTTGGTTTTGATTTGCATTTTTCTGATGATTAGTGATGTTTAGCACCTTTTCATATGTCTGTTGGCCACTTGAAAATGTCTATTCAGATCCTCTGCTAATCTTTAAATCAGATTTTTTTTGCTATTGAGTTATATGAGTTCTTCATACATTTTGAATAAAAGTAGATATATAGTCTTGGTTTGTCTCCTGAAGGGACATTCAGTTAGATCTTAGAAGGGCTTTTTCAGCCAGAATAATTTAACTCCAAGGTAAACAAAAGACCTTTTTCATTGCACACAAAACTAGAATATTTTGGTTTTGTTTAAACTTGTAAAACTGCAAATATTGTGACATTCATGCACATTCACAGTCATATTTCTGCTCCTTTAATTGTAGATTCTTAAAAATGCCCGGGAGACTTATGTATGACAGCTATATTACTCTTACAGATTTTTCCCCGATAGATTTTTCTCTCAATAAAACTGATGTATTGGTACCAAAATTGGCTCTTTATATTCCAAAGATGGACAAGAGTTAGAGTCAAAACTATGCTAGCCTGCCTGTTTCTTTAACAACTCTTTTATACAGCTCTTGAACATTTGTTCTATGAACAATTGAAGTTGGCTTTTCAAGTCTCTCTCACTGGATTTTATTTTATAATTGCATAAATAATGGTCACACTGCAATATTTATGACTACTAAGAGGACTTCAATGGGAATCGAATAGGCCGAGAGACATTTAGAGTTTTTATGTCTTTGAGCATAAAAATAGAGCGGGGCTGTGTTGAGGGAAATGGTAGGGTAGCAGTTTCTGTGGAGATTTTCATTTGACAAATTATGTGCAGAGTAGCACAGATAATTTACTACTCATTTGAATAGTCCCAGTAAGTTTCTGTTTTCTAACATAAGGAGCAGGAGACCAATGTGCTGGACTGTAATAGTTATATTTCTTGTTATATTTATTTTATATTGTATTATGTTTTATTTATATATTATGTTACAGATGCTGTGATCACAAACTTTTGTCCCTATAAATATAAGGCACACTGATTAAAGATTGTGTCACCGTATACTATGTGGCAATCTTAAAATAATTAAAAACATTTTCCCCTAAAAAATATTTATATTAAGTAAACAATTTAATAATGAAGAAATAGAGTCAAGGATATGAGGTGTTTACTCTTTTCGCTAGCCAGGGGTAATTATTACTAATGCAAATATGTCTGAATCTACCACAGCTTTGTGGGTAGAAATAAAAGGGTTTTTTTTTTCTGGAAATCCTGGTGGCATGATCCAGAAGGCTTGGAGGAGGCCCTTCTGGGTTGGGAATTGGTAGGTCTTAAGTCCTCCGCATTTTATGGTGAACACACACACACACACACACACAACATTCCTCTTCCCTAGCGCTGGCTGTAAAAGCAGAGCCTGCAAATGGTGAACACCTATCTGGACTCGGAGATGCGCTTTCAAACTGCTGAGGGGAGCAGCTGCCCTCTAGAGGAGGACCGAAAAGGGGATTAGCTGGGATTTCTGTTCACAGTAGGCTGCACTTTGAGTCCTTTAGAAAATTGATAGCTTCCAAATGTTCTTTGTGTTCCCTACAATAAAGGGTCTCCGAGGCAGAGCCAAACTTAGAGCTACACACAAAAGAACATTATTAAATATATACTTCCCTTCATTGTGCCTCAGCCCCTCCTTCACCCACACTGAATTGGCTGAGATTAGTTGAAAGAAATACCTTTAAAACAATGGGGAAACTGGAATAAAGACCACCACGGTGAAGTAACTGGGGGGGTGAAAACCAGCCATTTGAGCCTCATTATCACCATACTTGCTGGAATATAAACAGCCATCTAACTAAAAGGATTCAGTGATTTGGTCACGAGAAGATAGTTACCTGAACTTGTATGTGAAACACCGAGGAATGGTTTTGTTGGATCAAATTGTTCTTTTCTCTTTCTTTAAAAAAAAATTATTGTACTTTCTTTCAATTACCATTTAGTCCCCTATGACTCCCCCCACCACAATCACCACACTCTTGTCTGTGTCCATGAGTCCTTTTTCCTTTTTGTTCGATCCCTCCACCGCCTAAACTCTCCCCGCTCCCTTTTCTGTCATCCTGCTCTCCATCTATGAGTCTGTTTCTTTCTTGGTCTCTTCCACATCCTGTCATCTCTTTCCCTTCCTTCCTATTCCGGACACCATTTCCATGAGACTTGTATAAGCATTTTCCAAAGGAGTTCTTTGACTCCTTCACCTCCCATCTTAGAAGCTGGGCAATCCCTCCCCAGTTCTGGCTCCATTCAGTGGCCCTCTTTGCCTGTTACAGTTCCCAGATTGTTGAAGACCCATCTGGGGAAAATTGCATATCTCTGCTCATTAGCTGCACTACAAATGTGTGCTTTCCAATTTCAGCTGGATCCTCAACTCTCATCCTTAATCTTTTTCTCATCTGTAGTTGGCTCTTTCTTCCATTTCCCACTGCAGCTGTTCCAAAACATCATTTTTCTTCTCAAGCCCCAACTTCTGGCCTCCTCACTTTGAGCAGAGGAACTACATTTTCTCTTTTACTAAAAAAGGCCACCAGGTGACAATTCTCCCCTTCTTCCTCATCCAATGCCCCTGTGGTCATTCATTCTTTTTCTTCTCTTGTATCATTGAACCTCATTTCCACTCTTCTTACCCTTTCGTCCAGCTTGCAAATGTGTTCCAGTCCCAACTGTTTTACAAAACCATTTTATTGAGTTATGACTGGGATACAGAAAGCTGTCCATATTTAATGGACATTTATTTAATGTATACAGCTAGATGAGCTTAGAGATAAGTAGATACCTGTGAAATCATCACCTTCAAAAGTTTTTTCCTGCCCTTTTTATTATTATCATCATTATTATTTTGTATAATAACATGTAACATAAGATTTACCCTCTTAGCAAATTTTTAAAAGATTTCATTTATTTATTTATTTTTAGAGAGAGGATAAGGGAGGGAGAAAGAGAGGGAGAGAAACATCAGTATGTGGTTGCCTCTCACATGCCCCCTACTGGGGACCTGGCCCACAACCCAGGCATGTGCCCTGACTGGGAATTGAACTGGTGACCCTTTGGTTCACAGGCCAGCGCTCAATCTACTGAGCCACAGCAGCCAGGGCTCTTAGCAAAATTTTAAACATACAATACAGTATTGTTAACTAGAGCTGTATATGCTATACAGTAGATCTCTAGGACTTACTCATGTTGTATAAAGGAAACTTTCTGCCATTTGACCAATACTCCCTGTTCCTCCCTGCCCTAGTCCCTGACAATCACCATCTACTCTCTGCTTCTGAGTTTGACTATTTTCTATTTTTGATTTTTTATACAAGTGGAATTACGCAGTATTTCTCCTTCCGTGACCGGTTTATTTCCCTTAAGATAAGGTCCTCCAGGTTCATCCATGTTGTTGTAAGTGGCAGAATTTCCTTCTTTTAAAGTCTGAACAATATTACAGGGTATGTACGTATAACATTAAAAAAAATCTATTCATCTGTCAATGGGGATTTAGGTAGCTTCAACCTCTTGGTCATTGTGAATAATGCTGCTGTGAACGTGGGAGTGCGGGTAGCTCTTAGAGTTCCTGATTCCAATTTTTTGTATATATATCCAGAAATGTGGTTGCTGCATCATATGGTAATTCTATGTTTTAATTTTTTGAGGGACTTCTAGATTGAATTTTAATAACTCAAACAATCAGTAAACGTTTTGAGCATTCAATATAGACCTGCATAACCACATTTCTTGAAGGCATATTTAATATTTGAAGTCTCCAATTCTTCATCTTCAATTTATTCCTCAACCCACATGTATTGATAGTAGGCCCTGGAGTGCTACTAAACTTGTCAGAAAAATGACAAAAGTCAGCAGTTGCCCTGCATCTTTCTCCTCCATTTCCCATTTTCTAGACGCACTCACCTTTCATTCTTGTAGATGTTAAATTTATGACCACTCAACCATCTGCTTTCTAGCTCCCCAAATTGTGTGGTTGTCTCCTCTCGTGTTCTCTTTGTATTTGTGTGTTTATAGCTCTAAAAAACCCATACTGTTCTATTAATAGGGTTTCAACATGGAACAAAATTAGGTGCTTAAGTTCAACTGGTAAAACTTGTTTGGAACTGTTACTCTCTGTGGTATTTCTTGTTGCACTGTTCTGAGATTCCTTTCTCACCTTCTTATACCTATTCTCCCTGGCTGATCATATATATGCCCTTGGATTCAGCTATGAACTTTATGAATATAACTTAATAATTTATATTTCCAGCTATGGAATTTTCCCTGAGCCCCAGACCATCCATTTATATACTAGACTTCTCCACCTAGGTGTCTTACAGGCGTGTCTAACACCACCTGTTCAAAAACAAACTCATGCCCTGGCTAGTGTGGCTTAGTGGATTGAGTGCTGGCCTGCGAACCAAAAGGTCACTGGTTCAATTCCCAGTCAGGGTACATGCCTAGGTTGTGGGCCAGGTCCCCAGTACAGGGCATGTGAGAGGCGTAACCATTTGATGTTTCCCTCCTTCTCTTTCTCCCTCCCTTCCCCTCTCTCTAAAAATAAAATAAATAAAATCTTTAAAAGAAAAGCCCAAACTCATACCTTTCCTTCAAACCGTTACTCTCCTTGCTGCCTTTCTTCTAGCTAATGGTGCCACTCAGTCACCTAAGCTAGAATATATAGAGTCCTTTTCATCCAACTCCCTAATAAGGAATCTGTGTGTTTCTTGAAAGGTAGAGATGATGTCTCGTTAATTTCTGTGTCCCCTAACCATTAGACCGGTTCCTCAGATAATAAGAGTAGGCACTCATATAAAAGTTGATGACATTGATGAGAGCTTTCTTTCACTGTCCAAATATAGCATAAGGCTAAAGACACTACTTAGGCAAAGAAACACATAACAATGTGGTTAGCTTATGTGGAGTTAAATTGCATATTTTATGAAATGCTTGACATGAGACCAAGTTATGCATGATTTATTTATGATTAAAAGTATCTCCCTTGTTGCGAAACAGTCGAATTCTTATATGGATATAAAAGAAGTTGTGTAACTTTTGCCTCACTCTCTATATGTGTAAGTAACATCCTAGTTTGGAGATTAAAAACTCCTTGTGTCTTAATAAGGACCTTTAAAGGTTCTCTAAAAAGCACCAGAAATTATTACTTTAGAAATCTTAAGTATTGGCTAGCACAAATGCTTTTAATACAGCTTTGTATTACCTCTTTGAGGAGGCACCCCATTGTTCTATTTTGATTAATGTAAAATAACAACAATTATCTCTGGGACACATATACAAGGAGGCTTAATACACAAGAAGAACAAAATGTTCTCTTTTTTGCCATTTTTTTCCCCTGGCCTCTAAATAGAAACAAATAAATCCACACATGAATGTCTTTGTGACATTTATTTGGATTTTACAATGGCTAAAGTTCTTCCTTACACTCTTTCATAATGTTATGAGAATATATGCGTGTGTATCTTTTTCACAAGTCAAACCTTCCAGGCCAGCCTATTAATTTGAACTGGGTTCAGTCATATATACCATCCAGATAGTCTCAATACCACATTGCTGTCTCAAGACTCTATCCTTATGCCAGATTCTGGGAGCAGCAAGACAAGCGGAACTTACATTCCAAGTGCAGCAGAAGGGATAGGGAACCTCCAACTGCGCTGTGCAGCTCATGGTCACACCTTCTGATTACCTTCCCCAACAATGTGTTAAGTTAACTTGATTGTGGTAGTTATTTCACAGTGTGTATATATATGAAATCTTCACATTGTACACTGTGAAAAAGCATCACACTGTACAACATAATTATACACAATTTTGATTCATTAATCATACTTCAATAAAGGTGGAAAAATTACAGGAGAGATAGGTTGATCATTTTTGAAGGCAAGGGACTCCATATTTTACTGAAAAAAAAAACTATATTAGAAAACTTGTGCTCCTTAGCTAAAGGGAAGAATAAAGTTTTCTACCAACTTGATTCCTGTCTTAAAAATGGGAACATCAAATAAAAATGGAACAGATGCCTGAAAAGTATTCAACACAAAAAAGGAAAATCCTCTTTTTCCTTTATAATCTTGCATTTTTTCCTGCCCCCTGAATTCTGCTTTACTTGTTAACTTCCTCCCTTGCCTTTTCCCTCTCTTTGCCCCAACCTTTAAGGATTCTTCACCTAGGTCCTTGTAGTTGAGCTACAGCTATGCTTAGGTAAACACAAACAGAGGAAAAAAGGTACAAAGTAGGAATTTGGATTTGTAGCTGTTTTTCCGAGTGCAAACCCCCCTAGCTTGTGAATTCTGTGGCATCAGGCACTCCATTTGGTTTGCATTTCTCTCTAACTAAATGGGAAAAATTACTCATAATTGAGTGGAACAGATTGCAAATTATTTAGTCCCCAGTGGAAAAGAACTAGAGATGTTGAATGAATCAATGATGCAAATGTAGAAACTAAGAGTGAAATCACTGTAACAGATGAAGGCCAAAAATGCCAGAAAGCACAAAAAATGACTGTCCAAAAGATCAATAATGATGCAAGGCTCCCAAAGTCTACTACTGCCTTTCAAATACACAGAAAATTAAAATTTGAAATTAAGTTAAAATTTAAAAGAACATGAAGGCTACGAATGACTTCTGTTTGCCATTAGTTTACTGTTTAAAATTATTGCATTGCATGCACCAATAATATGAAAATACATCGAACTTGTGCAACTTATTGGGATTTAAAAAAATACATAAAATAATTATTGTTTGTACTCTGTGTAAGACTTATGGTAAATATTTGAAGGATACAATGAATAAAATAGAAGCTGCTGTCTTAGTGCCTTACAAATTAATGGAGGGGAGGGAAGATAGGACAAAGAAATGAAAAAAGCTCATACAATTTTTCAAACTATCTCCAGAAAATTTCCATTTGGGGGTCCTATTTCCCCCTAAATGTTAACATGAGTAAAGCCAGTGCTTTCTTTTGGGTAAAAAATTATATGTTCCATTTTTGTATCTTGATACATGGTAAATTGCCTATGCCCTTCCCTGTCTTCTTCCTGTTTCTTTTGAAGTTAGAATTTATGCAATTTTATATATGTCTAGAGCATCTTATGAAACATTTACCACACAGACACACACACACACACACGATATACCCTTCATGCACTGGCCAAAACTAAGCTCCTTACCATCATCCCCTGATTGGTCCTTACTCCTTTTTTATTGTCATCAATGATACCTCATTTTTTCAGTTTCCTTGTATTCTTTCTTATATATTTCCTCTTTTCCACCCTTTTCACTATTCAAGGCAAGGCTAGACCTTTATCAACACACATGCTTGGACCTCTACAGTATAGTCATTCCTTGGAGATACAGTAGGTTTGGTTCCAGACCACCACAAAAAAGTGAATATCACAATAAAGCAAGTCACACAATTTTTTTTTTTGGTTTCCTGGTGCATATGAAACTTATGTTACATTATACTGTAGTCTCTAAAGTTTATAATAGCATCATGTCTAAAAATGTACATACCTTAATTTAAAAATACTTTATTGCTAAAAAATGCTAACCATCACCTCAGTCTTCAGTGAGTCATAATCTTCTTTGCTGGTGGAAGGACTTGCTTCAGCGTTGATGGCTGCTGACGGATCAGGGCGGTGGTTGCGACAATTTCTTAAAATATGTGAAAAAAAATTTTGCCACATAGATTGACTCTTTCTCTCACGAATGACTTCTCTGTAGCATGCAATGCTGTTTGATAGCATTGCCCATATGGTAGAACTTCTTTTAAAAGTGTAATGAATCCTATCAAAATCAGCTGCTTCTTTAAAAATGAAGATTTTGTAAAATTGTGACTCCTGTGTTGTCATCTCAGCAGTCTTCACAGCATGTTCAGCAGAAGTAGGTTCTATCTCAAGAAACCCCTTTCTTTGCTCGTCCGTAGGAAACAACTCCTCAGCTGTTAAACTTTTACCATGAGAGTGAAGCAGTTCAGTCCCATCTTCAGCCTCCACTTCTAATTCTCATTCTCTTGCATATCCACAGTATCTGTAGTTACTTCCTTCACGGAAGGCTGAAAACCCTCAGAGTCATCCATGAGGATTGGAATTGCTCCTTACAAACTCCTGTTAATGTTGATATTTTGACCTTTCCCCATGAATCCTGAGTGTTCTTAGTGGCATGTAGAATGGTGAATCCTTTCCAGAAGATTTTCAACCGGCTTTGCCCAGATCCATCAGAGGAATCACTATCTATGGCAGCTGTAGCCTTCCTTAGAAAATGTAATTCTTAAATAATAAGACTTGAAAATGGAAATTACTCCTTGATCCATGGGCTGAAGAGTGGATGTTGTGTGGGCAGCCAAGAAAACAACACTAACTTCACTGTACATCCCTGTTGGAGCTCTTGGACGTCCAGGTGTATTGTCAATGAGCAGTGCTGTTTTGAAAGGATTTTTTTCTGAGAAGTAGTTCTCAACAGCGGGCTTCAAATATTCAGTGAACCATGTTGTAAACAGGTGTGTTGTCATTCAGGCTTTGTTGTTCTATTTATACAACAGAGGCAGAGTAGATTTAGCCTAATTCTGAAGGGCCCTAGGATGTTCCAAATGGTAAATGAGCCCTTGCTTCAACTTAAAGCCAACAGATGCATTAGCCCCTAACAAGAGAGTCAGCCTGTCCATTGATGCTTTGAAGCCAGGCACTGTCCTCTCCTCTCTAGCTCCGTAAGTCCTAGATGGCATTGTCTTCCAATGTAAGGCTGTTTAATCTACTTTCAAAAAACTATTGTTTAGTGTAGCTATCTTCATTAATTGTCCTGGCTACCTCTTCTGGATAACTTGCTGCAGCTTCTACATCAGCACTCGCTGCTTCACCTTGTGAACCTCTTGAATCAACCTCTGCTAGCTTCACACTTTCCTTCCACTGCTATATGACTTCTCTCGGCCTTCATAGGATTGAAGAGGGCTAGGGTATTGTCCTGGGTTAGGCTTTGGCTTGAGGAAACTTTGTGGCTCATTGGGTCATCTATCCAGACCATTAAAACTTTCTCTGTATCAGCAATAAGGCTGTTTTGCTTTCTCATCATTTGTGTGTTCACTGGGGTAACGCTTTATTTAATTCCCTTCAAGAACTTTTTTCTTTGCATCCACAGTTTGGCTAACTCGTTGTCTCAAGAGGCCTAGCTTTCAGTCTATCTCAGCTTTCAGCATTCTTTCCTCACTAAGAGTAATATTTTTTAACTTTTGATTTGAAGTGAGGGATACATGATTCTTCCTTTTTGTTGAACACTTACAGACTACTGTAGGGGTATTAATTGGCCTAATTTAAATATTTTCTGGGTGTCAGGGAATAAGAAAGCCTGAGGAGAGGGAGAGATAGAGAAACAACCAATGTGTGGAGCAATCACCACAAAAACATTTATCAGTTAAGTTCACTGTCTTATATGGGCACCGTTTGTGGTGCACTCAAACAGTTACAATAGTAACATCAATGATCACTGATCACAGAATCACCATAGCAAACATAGCATGATGAGAAAGGTTGAAATATTGCAAGAATTAACAAAATGGGCCACACAGACATGAAGTGAGTCAATGCTGTTGGAAAATGGCTCGTGTAGACTTGCTCAGTGCAAAGGTTGCTATAAATCTTCAACTTTTGAAACAACGATATAAGTGAATCACTAAAACATATTGTGCTTGTAGTCTGCTAAGTGATCTTGTTTCTCCCCATTTGATTTTCCACACTACTGCCAGAGCAATCTTTCTAATGCAAAGCTATAACTGGTGCATACTTGCAGAATTAAAACTCTTGAAAAATAATTGTGTTGATTTTTCTCCAAATGATATTCAGAATCATAGTCTTCTTCATCCCCAGTGCCCTACATCAGCCTTCCTTCAGACATCTGGTAGAAATAGGCAAAGTTCATCAAAGGAAAAACTTCTGTACAGTGAAGAAAACCATCATCAACAAAAAAAGACAACCTACTGAGTGGCACAATCTATGCACAAATGGTGTATCTGATTAGAAGTTGGTGTCCAAAATATATAAGGTACTCACATAACTCAGTAACAACAAAAAAATTAAATAATCCAATCAGAAAACTGGGAGAGGACATGAAAAGACATTTCTCCAAAGATATACAGATGATGAAAAGTCATATGAAAAGATGCTCAGCATCATTAGTCGTCAGGAAAATGCAAATCAAAACCACAATAAGATACCACCTAGCACCACTCATAAAGGCTATTATTAAAAAAGTCAACAAATAACAAGTGTTGGCAAGGATGTAGAGAAACTGGGACCCTGGCGCACTCTTAATGAGACTGCAAATTGATGCAGCCACTGTGGAAAACAGTATGGTGATTCCTCAAAAAATAAAAATGGATCTACCATATGAACCTGTAATCCCATTTCTGGGTATTTATCTGAAGAAAATGAGAATGCTAATTCTGGTAGAATATGGACCCCATGTTTATTGCAGCATTTTTTATAATAGCCAATATATAGAAGCAACCTAGGGGTTCATTGATAGATAAATGGATAAAAAAGATGTGGTTCTTATATATACAATGGGATGTTATGCAGTGATAAAAAGAACAAAATCCTACAATTTGCAACAACATGATTGGACCTAGAAGGTATTATGCTAAGTGAAATAAGTCAGACAGGGGAATATAAATACCACATGATTTCACTTATATGTGGAATTAAAAAAAATGAATATAAAAGAACAAATAAAACAAAACAAAAAAATACTCATAGAAACAAAAAACAAACTGATTGTAGCCAGAGACAAAGGGGTGACAGGATGTGTTAAAATGGTGAAGAGGAATATAGTCAACAATAGCGTATTAACTTTGTATGGTGACAGATGGTTACCAGAAGACAGTGTGGTGAGCACATTATAAGGTTTATAAATGTCAGCCCTGGGTGGTGTGACTCAGTGGATTGAGGACTGGCCTGCAAACCAAAGGGTCACTGGTTCAATTCCCAGTCAGGGCATATGCCTGGGTTGTGGGCCAGATTCCCCAGTAGGGGGCACACAAGAGGCAACCACACATTGATGTTTCTCTTCCTCCTCACCCTCTCTAAAAATCAATAAATAAAATCTTTAAAAAAACAAACAAAAAAGGCATACAAATGTCAATCACTATGTGGTACACCTGAAACTAATCTAATACCAATCACACTATAATAAAAAGGAAATAAAATGCCATTATATTTACTGTTTTAAAAAGCAAAGTCTAATTACTACATTTATGTAATTTAGACCTCATTTTTCACCAGCAAAACTGGTTTACTCAACCCTCAAACATCCTTGTGCATTTCTACTTCTGGCACTTTTCCTATCCTAGTAACCAAACCAGATCCTTTTACCCTGCTCACCACTGCTTCATTACTTTCTTTGTGTTCAAGTCTAATTTCATATTCCTTCTCCTCCTCTATGAAGTTTTCTGTGGAACAACCAATGCATAGGATTTTCTTCCTTTACAAACTCCTACAGCATCCAATAGGATTTTACTGTGTAAAATCTGTGGTAAGGGACAGGGAGGTAATTGCAAGTGGGGTATTACTGGAGAGGCTGGAATGTTCGAGATATTTTAAAAGACAAACAAGTAAGCATTTAGAACTTGAATAACAGGTTGATGTAAGGTAGTGTTGAATGATAAATTTAGAATGAGATAGAGCCATTTTGTGGGAGCCTTTAATATCAAGCCAAGGAGTCTCTTGTTTCTGTGAATTCGTAAGATAGACTTGTTTACACTCAGTAATTTAATGTCATGTGTATTTTATTAAAAATAGTTATTTGGGAATTATTCATGAGTGGATAGTTTTCCTTCCCCTGTCGAATAATGAGAAGGTTTATTAATCCAGATTTTAATTTTGTTGATTCTGTTCCAGTTAAAGGTGAGATCGTATGGTATTTGTCCCTCACTGCCTGGCTTATTTCACTTAGCATAATGCCCTCCAGTTCCATCCATGCTGTCGCAAAGGGTAGGAGCTCCTTCTTTCTTTCTGCTGTGTAGTATTCCATTGTATAAATGTCCCACAGTTTTTTTTATCCACTCATTCACTGATGGGCACTTAGGTGGCTTCCAGCACTTGGCTATTGTAAATTGTGCCCCTATGAACATTGGGGTGCATAGGTTCTTATGGACAAAACAAACAAGCAAGCAAAATATAACCAGAGCCCCTGAAATTAAAAACAATCTGACAGTAACCAGAGGGGAGGTGGTAGGGAATAATGGGGAGAAAGGGGGTAGGGTTTTCAGGAACAACTATAAAGGACACATGGACAAAACCAAGGAGGGGTGGAATCAGGGGAGGGAGGTGAGGATGACTGGGCTGGGGGGGAGTGGTGGGGGGTTAATGCAGGCAACTGTACTTGAAAAACAATAAAATATTTTTTTAAAAAAAGAAAAAATATTAGTTTATAAAAGAATGGAATCTGAGAAATAACTACTTTTAAATAAAGGTTACCATAGAGATGACATAAATGTGTTCAAAGAAGTTTTAAAATGTATCTACATTGTCAGAATGAAATAAGATATATACAGCCAGGAAAAAATCCAGATATTTAGAATCCTCACCCAAGAATACATTTATTGATTTTAGAAAGAGGGGAAAGGGGGGGGAGGGAGAGAGAGAGAAAAAAAAAACATCGATGAGAGAGAAACGTTGATCAGTTGCCTCCTGTATGCACCCTGATGAGGCCTGAATCCACATCCTAGGTATGTGCCCTGACTGGGAATCACACCCAAACCTGTCACCTTTTGGTGCACTGGATGATGCTCCAACCAACTAAGCCAACCAGCCAGGGCAATGCAGATTTGGAGAAGTGGAGAGTAGATGGAAAGGCATCTGGTTTGTGTGTTAGGGTAGGTAAAGTTATGGAGGCTAAAATGCAAAGATGTTTGAGGGATTGGAATGTTTGATAGAATGAGAACTTATTATGTTTACTTTAGCTTTCTTTATTATCATAGTTTTACTTTCTCATATGATCATTCTGGACTAATACTATCTTTAGTGTCACAAGTTTATATATGTCAAAAGTGAAAAGTGGTATAAGATTAAGTGCTTCAATATACCTGATGAGGTGGTGTCTAAAATAACGGGACTTCAAAGCTGCGACCTTTTGTTGAAATAGTCATTTTCATTAAATAAATCTTTTATATTTTTATTTAAAGTGTCAATGATTTTGGTAAATATAACAATATATTATACATAGGTGCCTTATTCAGTAAAGCCAGGTTAAGGATGAGACCATGTTATAAGTTGGTTCTTTCAATATTTCTGACTAGTTTCTTGATGTGGCAGGGGCTCAGGTAGGAAAGAGCCACACAAAAGTATATTGTGAGGGACCATCTTTAGGTAGAAACCAGCGAGAAGGAATATGGAAACCTAAATAAAGATAGTAATTGGCTTAAGGACCAACAAAATCAGATGGGGTGTTTGGTTGGAGATCTGAGAAGTGGTTTTATAAAGGTATTTGGATTAAATGGTGAATTACATAGCACATCAGCAATTTTAGAATAACAGGTTTTTTTATTTGTGAATTTTATTTAATTTCTCAGTTATACTTGGTGTTCAGTATTATTATTTTTTCACATTTTTTTATTGTTGTTCAAGTACAGTTGTCTCCATTTTCCCCCCACTACTCCCCCCAACCCCAGCCATCCCCACCTCCCACCCTCAATCCTACCCCGCTTTGGCTTTGTCCATGTGTCCTTTATACATGTTCCTGACAACCCTGTATTAGTTTCAGGTGTACAGCATAGAGGTTAGACAATTATGTAATTTTCAAAGTGATCTCCCTGGTATTTCCAGTACCCACCTGGTACCACACATAGTTATTGCAATGTTATTGACTATATTCCCTATGATATACTTTATATCCCCATGACTGTTTTCTAACTACCGATTTATACTTCTTAATCCTTTGTCACCCAGGCCCCCAACCGCCCGGCCATCTGGCAACCATCAGTCTGCCTTCTATATTTATGAGTAAGTTTCTGTTTTGTTTATTTTGCTTTAGAATCCACATATAAGTGAAATCGTATATTTGTCTTTGACTCATATCACTTAGCATATTACCCTCTAGGTTCATTCATGTTGTCACAAATGATAAGGTTTTATTTTTTTGTGATTGAGTAATATTTCATTATATATATGTGAACATTTCTTTATCCACTTGTCTATTGATGGACATTTGGGTTGCTTCCCTATTTTGGTTATTGCAAATAACGCTGCAATAAACATAGTGGTGCACATATATTTTCAAATTAGTTTTAAGTTATTTTTGTATATACCCACACGTGGAGTTGCTGGGTCATAAGGTAGTTCTGTTTTTATTTTTTTGAGAAAACTTAATACTGTTTTCCACAGTGGCTGCACCAATTTGCAATCCCACTAACAGTGCACAAAGGTTCCCTTTTCTCCACAGCCTTATTGATTTATTGATGGTGGCCATTCTGACAGGTGTGAGATGGCATCTCATTGTGGTTTGAATTTGCATCTCTCTGATGATTAGTGACATTGAGCATCTTTTAATATGTCTATTGGCCATCTGTATGTCCTCTTTGGAGAATGGTCTATTCAGGTCCTTTGCTCATTTTTTAATTGTATTGTTTATTTTTTTGGTGTTGAGTTTTATAAGTTCTTTATAAATTTTGAATATTAACCCTTTATCAGATATATCATTGGCAAATATCTTCTCCCCTTCAGTGGATTGTATTTTTTTGACATTTCATTTATTTATTTATTTATCTATCTATCTATTTATTTATTTATAGAGAGAAGGGAAGAGAGGGAGAAACAGAGGGAGAGAAACACTGATGTGAGAGAGAAACAACAATGAGTTGCCTCTCATACGTGCCCACACTGGGGACCAGGTCCACATCCCAGGCATGTACCCTTATCGGAAATTGAAGCAGTGACCTTTTGCTTTGTGAGACAGTGCCCAACCAACTGAGCCACACTGGCCAGGTTGTGCTTTCTTTTCTTTTTTTTTTTTTAAGATTTTAAAAACTTTGTTTATTATTAAACAAAGGGAGGGAGAAAGACAGGGAGAGAAAGTCAATGTGTGGTTACCTCTAGCACGTCCCCACTGGGGACCTGGCCCACAACCCAGGCATGTGCCCTGACTGGGAATCAAACTGGCGAGCCTTGTGTTTTATTTTCTAGATAATTCCCTTTGCTGTGCAAAATTTTTTAGCTTGATGTCATGCCATTTGTTTATTTTTTTTCTTTGTTTCCCTTGCTAGAAGAGATATATCAGAAAAAAAATTACTAAAAAAAATGGTCGAGATTTTACTGCCTAAGTTTTCTTCTGGGAGTTTTATAGTTTTGAGTTTTACATTTACATCTTTGATCCATTTTCAGTTCATTTTTGGATATGGTGTAATAAGGTGGTCTAGTTGTATTTTTTACAAGTGTCGGCCCAATTTTTCCAACACTATTTATTGAATAGACTGTCATTACCCCATTATGTGTTCTTGTCTCCTTTGTCAAATATTAATTGAACATATAGGTGTGGGTTTGTTTCTGGGTTCTCTGTTCTGTTCCACTAACTGACAGGGGGCAAACGCAAGGCCCATGGGCCGAATCCGGCCTCCACCTTGTTGTATCCAGCCCAGCACCTTGTTTTATCCCCGGCACCTTGTTTCTACCTGGTGGCAGCACTGAGCTCTCACTTAACTGTTCAGGAGTAGTTACATGTATACAGTCCTAAAGTTACATTCGGCCCTTTGAAGGCAACTATGAGGCTGATGTGACCCCCGGTGAAAGTGAGTTTGGCACCCTTGCGCTAACCTATATGGCTGTTTTTATAGTGTTTTGATTACTATGACCTTGTAGTATAGTTTGATATGTAGTGTGATTCCTCCAACTTTGTTCTTTCTCAACATTGCTGTGACTATTCGGGCTCTTTTGTGGTTCTATATAAATTTTTGGACTATTTGTGTTAGTTCTGTGAAATTATGCCATTGGTATTTTCATAGCAATTGCATTGAATCTATAGATTGCTTTGGGTATTATGGACATTTTATCAATGTTAATTCTTGCCTATGAGCACAGTATGTGTTTCAGTTTATTTGTATCTTCTTCAATTTCTTTCTTCAGGGTTTTTAATTTTCCAAGTACGGGTCTTTTACCTCCTTGTCCAAGTGTTGGAAGCAACCTAAGTGCCCATCAGTAACTGAGTGGATCAATAAACTGTGGTACATTTACACAATGGAATACTACGCAGCAGAAAGAAAGAAGGAGCTTATACTCTTTGCAACAGTATGAATGGAACTGGAGAGCATTATGTTAAGTGAAATAAGCCAGGTGGTGAGGGACAAATACCGTATGATCTCACCTATAGATGGAACCTAATCAACAAAACAAACAAGCAAGCAAAATATAACCAGAGACATTGAAATTAAGAACAATCTGACAGTAACCAGAGGGGAGTGGGGAGGGATAATGGGGAAAGCCAAAGTGGGGAAGGATTGAGGGTGGAAGGTGGGGTGGGTGGTGGGAAAATGGAGACAACTGTAGTTGAACAACAATAAAAAAGGAAAACTTAAAAAAATAAATTTATTCATATGGATTTTATTTTGTTGATGCAATTGTAAATGGGATTGTTTTCTTAGTTTCTCTTTTTGGTAGTTCATTATTGGTGTATAAATATGTAACCAATTTCTGGATATTTAATTTTGTATCCTGCTACTTTACTGAATTTATTTATCAGTTCTAGTAGTTTTTGGTGGAAAGTTTAGGGTTCTCTAGATACATTATCATGTCATTTGTAAATAATGACAGTTTTACTTCTTCCTTTCAAATTCAGATGCCTTTTTAATTCTTCTTTTTGTCTGATTGCTGTGGCTTGGACTTCCAGTACTGTGTTGAGTAAGAGAGGTAAAGGTAGACATTCCTGTCTTGTTCCTGATCTGAGGGGAAATGCTTTTAGTTCTTCCCCATTGAATGTGATGTTAGCTGTAGGCTTGTCATCATATATGGCCTATATTATAATGAGATATGTTTCCTCTATTCCCACTTTGCTGAGAGGTTTTTTTTTATCATAAATGGATGCTGAATTTTCTCAAAAGTTTTTTATTAATCTATTGATATGATCCTATGATATTTATACTTCATTTGCTTTATGTGGTGTATCATGTTAATTAATTTGCCAATATTGTATCAACCTTGCATCCCAGGAATGAATTCCCCTTGATCACGATGGATGATCTTTTTAATGTATTGCTGGGAGTGGTTTTCTAATATTTTGTTGAAAATTTTTGCATGTATGTTCATCAGGGTTATTGGCCTATTATTATTATTTTTTTGTAGTGTTTTGGAATTAAGAAAATGCTGGCCTCATAAAATGAGATAGGGAGGCTTTCTTCCTCTTGAATTCTTTGAAATAGATTGAGAAGAATAGGTTTTAATATCTATTTGAATGTTTGGTAAAATTCATTTGTGAAGCCATCCGGTCTAGGACTTTGGTTTGTTGGTAGTTTTTTGACTATGGCTTTGATTTTATTAGTTGTAATCTGTCTGTTCAGATTTCCTGTTTCTTCTTTAAAAAAAAAAGATTTTATTTATTTATTTTTAGAGAGAGAGGGAGGGAGGGAGAAAGAAAGGGAGAGAAACAACTTGCACTTGCCCAACGGGGGGATCTGGCCCGCAACCCAGGCATGTGCCCTGACTGGGAATCAAACCAGTGACCTTCTGGTTCGCAGGTTGGCACTCAATCCACTGAGCCACACCAGCCAGGCCTCCTGTTTCTTCTTGATTCAGTTTGGAAGATTGTATATTTTTAGGAATTTATCCATTTGTTACAGATTATCCATTTACTTGGCATATAGTAGTTTGTAATATTTTAATTAATCTTGTATTTCTGTGATGTTGTTACTTCTCCTCTTTCATTTTTGACTTTATTTTTTGGGTCCTCTCTTTTTTTTTTTCTTTATGAGTCTGGTTAAAGTTTTATCAATTTTGTTTGTTTTATCAAAGAACCAGAGCTTGGTTTCATTAATCTTTTGTATTGTGGTTTAGACTCTATTTCACTTATTTCTGCTCTGAACTTTATTATTTACTTTGCTTTACTCACTTTGGGCTTTGTTGTTCTTTTTCTTGTTCCTTTAGGTGTAAGGTTAGATTGTTTATTTGAGATTTTTCTTGTTTTGTGATTTAGGACTATAATGTTACGACTTTCCGTCCTAGAACTGCTTTCGCTGTGTTGCATAAATATTGGATTGATGGGTTCCCATTTTCATTTGTCTCTAGATACATTTTTATTTCTTCCATCACTGTTAATTCATTTATTGCTTAGTACCATCTTATTTAGCCTCCATGCATTTGTGTGTGTTTTTTAGTTTTTTTCTTATGATTGATTCCTTGTTTCATGCCACTGTTGTCAGAGACAATGCTTCATATGATTTCAATCTTCTTAAATTTATTTAGACTTGTTTTGTGTCATAATATGTAGTTTATCCTAGAAAAGTTTACATGTGTATTTGAAAATGATGTATATTCTACTGCTTTGGGGTGAAATGCTCTGAATATATCATTTAAGTTCATTTGATCTGGGATGCCATTTAAGGGTCTCTTTCCTTGATTTTCTGACTGGAAGATCTGTCCATTGAAGTCAATGGGGTGTTGAAATCCCCTCCTATGACTGTATTATTGTCCGCCTCTCCCTTTATGTTCATCAAGATTTCCTTTCTATATTTAGGTGCTCCGATGTTGAGTGCATAAATGTTACAAGGGTTATATCATGTTGGATCCATCTCGTTAGAATTATGTAGTGTCCTCCTTTGTTTCTTGTTATAGCCTTTTTTTTTGAAGTCCATTTTGTCAAATGTAAGTGTTGCTACCCCAGCTTATTTTTTGATTCCATTTGCATGGCATATGTGGGCCTCCTGCCACATGGCCACAGACCTCTGTGGTGGGGTGGGGTCTCAGGGGGTCTTCAGTGGGAGGCCAACAGAGTTTGTCAGGCCCAAAGCGACCAAGATTTGGCTGTGTCAAGGGAGGGCTCTGCACCAGTTGGGTAACGTGAATGAAAACTGGCCCTCGCCTCAGAGACACAACACTCAGTTCCTGAGCCTCCCTAGGTCCATCCACACCTCCACACCACGGGCCCAGGCAGCTGATTTCTCTGCAGTGCATGAGCTCTGAAGGGTAGGGCGACAGGCAGTCCAGAAGGTGGGGCTATTGCATTCCCCAGGCTGATGCCACATGGAGGGGAATGCTTCATCTAAAAAAGGGTGTCTGTGGGCAGTGTGGGAAAAGGGCTCAGCATAGGGACCCTGGTGTTTGTTCCTTCAGCTCTCTCTTCAGATCTGCACAATCCAGCCTCTCCTCAGATCTGCACAATCCAGCCTCTCCTCATACAACTGTAGTTTGCTCTGAGCTGCCCTCCCTCAGCTGGGATTTAAAGTAGTTGAGAACAATATTTCCTGCACTGGCCCTTTAAGAGGGCACCTGGGTTTCTAGCAGACTCCTGTCTCTCCCTGGCAGACAAAATCCTTGCTGATTTTCACAGCTAGATGTTATGTCTGCTTCTCTTCCTGGCTCTGGTGCTCTGGGCTAGGGTGCCCAGCATGGGGTTCAGACCCCATGCTCCTCAGGGGGGAGCTTTGCATCTCAGATATCCCGTATATCAGCTGCCATACCTGGCTGCAGGGCCAGCTGTTTTCATGGCTCCACCCTTCCTACCAGTCTCAATGTGGCTTCTTCCTTAAACTGTTGGTTATAATACTTCTGTTTAGCTAGTCCTCAGCTGGTTAAGGTTGATTGTTTTATATTTTAGTTGTCACTCCAGTTTGGTCCTGGGAAGAGGTGCGTGTAACTTCACCTACTCCATTGCCATCTCGCCTCTCTCCTCAATGGGTTTTTGAAAGGAATCACATCAAAAAGCCACATGGACAATTGGAAGCCACGCTCTAATTTTCCCTTTTATTATTTATTTTCTAGACACAGAGATTAGCCACAATGGCTAAGAAGGGCACATAACCCAATACTAAAACTAGCTTTTATTAAAATAATCTAGAAATGAGAGTAACATCTTACTGGTAAGAATGGGAAATAATACAGCCCCTTTGGAAGACAGTTTGACAGTTTATTACAAATATAAACATAGTTTTATCATAAAATCCAGTAATCTCACTCTGTGGTGTTTACCTATATGAGTTGAAAACTCACAAAAACCTACAAACAAGTATTTATAGCAACCTTATTCAAAATTGCCAATATTTGAAAGCAGCTAAAAAGTCCTTCAGTAGGTAAATGGATAAACAAACTGTGATATATCCTGGTAACAGAACATTATTCAGTGATAACAAAGAAATACGTTATCAACCACAAAAATACATTAAGGAAACTTAAGTGTGTATTCCTAAGGGAAAGCAGTTATTCTGAGAGGCTACATACTATACTGTTGAGATGCTAAAAGTGGGTTCAGGGTGAGTGAGAGAGAGCTAAATAAGTGGAGCACAAGAGATTTGTAAGACAGGAAAACTGTTCTCTGTGATACTGTTCGGTGAACACATGATCTTATGCGCAGGCCTGGACTGTAGTGCTGTGTACTGCAGAGTAAACCCTGATGTACACTGAGAACTCTTGTTAATGTATCGATATTTGTTCATGAGCTTTAAAAAATATATCACACTAATGCAAGATATTCATAATAAGAGAAACTGTGTTGGGGGGAGTATTTCAAAATTCTGTACTATTTCCTCAATTTTTCCGTAAAACTGAAACTGCTATGAATAATGAAGTATAATAATTTTAAAAATCTTAAAATGTAAACTCTTTAGAGAAATCCTTTATTATATGTTTTTTCAAGGTCATGTAAAGGATTAGATGGATGCCTTATTTTAGTTTTGGACTGCCTCCTGAGGTACCATACCAATTCTGATCACAAAGAAAAACATTCATTTATTAATCCATAAAGAAACTGAATTCCTTAGTAGTCATTAAGCGAAGCAGTATGAATAGGAATGAGATAAAGCCTCCCCTATGTAAACTAATTGGAGGATGGAGGTAGGAAGTATGTATGATAGAATATTTTAAAACTAAATTAATTTATGGCGTTCAAATATTTATGGTAACCGAAACTAGACTGGCTATTGTATAGTCGAGGTCCTTGGGGGAACCACATTGAGAATAGACTTTCCTGTCTGTTTCCTTTTGTTCACATATTTTCTCTCAGCCTGGAATGTCCTTGTATCCACCTACCAAAAGCTTATTCATTCTTTAAGGCTTAAATTCTTTGCACTCTGTCAAGCCTTCTCTTTCTGATATATTCAGCGGGACTGCCTTCTGTATTGATTTACAGCTATTTGAGTTCATATCTGTCAGATACTTGGAGGCAGGGACCAGCACCTAATCATCTCTGTAATAGTCATATCACTTTGTGCTGTGCTTTGTACACTAAAAATACCTGATAAGTACATTTATTAATAGTTATTGATATAGACCGTAATGGAGTTTTTCAATGGTTGTTTCATTTTGAGTTCAGAGGTGAAAGGAATCCAAGTGTGTGGTAAGGGACTCCCTGAATGTGACTCTCTAAATATAGATCTTGGAGACAATTGTGTTCAACCTTTTCATCTTTTTAAAGATGTTTATTGAGATATAATTTATATAACATTAATGTTCACCTGGTTAAAGTGTATAATTCAGTGTTTTTTAGGATATTCAAAGAGTAGTGTAACTATCACAATAATCTAAATTTAAAACATTGTTATTATTTTTCAATAAATATTGTTATAATCAATAGGTTTTTACAGCTTTATTGAAGTATAATTGCTATACAAAACTACAAAAGTTTAATGAGTATAATTTGATGAGTTTGGACTTACACATATACTCATAAAACTATCAGCACAGTCAAGAAAATAAACATATCCACTACCTCCAAAAGTTTATTTGTGCCTCTTTTTTTGTGGTAACAATACTTAAGATCTACCCTCTTAACAAGTTTTTAAGTGCACAGTACTGTATCTTTATTGTTAACTAGAAGCAAAATTTTGTACATTAGATCTCTAGAACATATTCATCTTTAAGTGAAATTTTATACCCATAGAAAAACAACTCCTATTTCCCCTCCCCCCCCCAGTCCCTGGCAACCACTATTCCATTCTCTGCTTCTACGAGTTAGACTGTTTCGGATACTTCACATAAGTAGGTTCATGCAGTATTTGTCGTCATGTGATTGACTTATTTCAGTTAACACAATGTCTTCCAGGTTCATCCCATTGGTGCAAGTGGCAGGATTTCCTTTTTTGTGAAAAGGCTATATATACATATTTCATTACATATATATTTCACATGTCCTTTTTTATCCATTCACTTGTTAATGACATTTCGATTATTTCCATATCTTGGCTATTGTAAATAATGATGAAATAAGCATAAAATGCAGATATTAATTTGAGATCCTGATTTCTTTTGGATATATACCCAGACGTGGGATTGCTGGCTCATATAGAGATACATTTTTAATTATTTTGAGGAAATTCCATACAGTTTGGATAGCAGCCGCGCCATTTCACATTCCCACAAACAGTGTACAGTTGTTCCAATTTCTCAACATACTCTTAGGTACTTTCTTTTTAAATAATGGCCATTCTACTAGGTATGAGGTAGTATCTCATTGTGGTTTTGACTCGTATTTCCCAGATACTTAGTGATGTTGAGCACCTTTTCTTGGGCTTATTGGCCATTTATTTTCTTTGGATAAATGTATATTTGTCCATTTAAAAGAATCTTTATTTATTTTTTAAAGTTTTATTTAGTTATTTTTAGAGAGAGGGAAAGGAAAGGAGAAAGAGAGGGAGAGAAACATCAATGTGTGGTTGCCTCTCACGATCCCCCAACTGGGGACCTGGCCCGCAACCCAGGCATGTGTCCTGACTGGGTATTGTAACTGGTGACCCTTTGGTTTGCAGGCCGGCGCTCAATCCACTGAGCCACACCAGCCAGGGCAATTTTAGATACTTTCTTAGTGGTTACTCTTGGATTTCCAATATTTAGGTTAACTTATCAAAATCTACTTCAGATTTATACTAATGTAATGGCAACGCACTTGCATTTTCATATGGTCTACTTTGGAGTTTTGTGTGTTGTGTACGATGTGAAGTAGAGGTCCAAAACAATTCTTTTGATTGTTTATATCCAGTTTGCCCAGTGCCATTTGTGAGAAGACTATTCTTTCCCCGTGTAATTGTTTTGGTGCCCTTGTCAACTCTCAACTGACACAAAAGTGTGGGTTTGTTTCTGGACTCTCACTTCTATTCATCTATACACCTGTCCATCCTTATGCCAGTTACACAGAATCTTGATTACTGTAACTTTATTGTAGGTTTTGATGTTGGTTAAGTGTGAGTCTACCAACTTTCTTCTTTTTTAAAATGTTTTTTGTTCTTCTTTTTTTTAAAGATTATTTTGGTTGTTTTGGGCCTCTTTCTTTCCCATATGAATTGTTGCTTGTCATTTTCTGCAAAGAACTCAGCTGGGATATTGATAGGTAATGTATGAATCTATAGATCAATTTGAGGAGTACTTCTTTTCTGAGAATATTATGTTATCCAATCCATAAACATAGGCTGTCATTCCATTGTTCATATATTTGTAAATTTTTTCAATAACACTTTTTTCTTTTCAGTGTACTTTATTAGTGTCTAATAATTATTATTTTCTTCATTATAATTACTTTGGGTTTAGATTGTTCTTCTTTTTTAGTGTCTTAGGGTGAAAAGCTAAGGCATTGTTTTGAGATTTTTATTCTTTTTAAAACATAGTTATTTTCAACTATAAATTTCCCCCTGTGAACTGCTTTTGTTGCATCACAGAAGTTTAGGTTATGTTGTGTTTTCATGATTGTTCATCCTAAACTATTTGCTTCCTTATGATTCTTGCTCCAAGATCAGGTGAGATCAGGCACGTTCAGGATGGTATGGCCTTAGACTTATGATTCTTCTTTTACCCAGTAGTATTTAGAAATGCATATTATTTCACCTTCAAAAGTCATGATCTGTTTCTGTTGGTGGTCTCTAATTTCACTGAGGGCTGTCTACATACTTTGTATGATTTTAATCTTGTGCAATCTATTGAGACATGTTTTATGCTCTGTATGTGGCCTATGCTGCAGAATACTCCGTGTGCATCTGAGAAGAGTGTATACTCTGCTGGTGGTGTAAAGTGTGTAATAGAACTATTCTATTAGGTCCAGTTGGAGCATAGTGTTTTGCGATTATTTACATCCTTCTTGATCTTCTGTCTGATCATCCTATCCATTATGGAAAGCAAGGTACTGATGTCTCCAACAATGAGTCTTAAATTGCATATTTATTCCTTCAGTTAAGTAAGTCGATACTTCATGTGTTTTGTGCCTCTGTATATGGGTGCATATATGTTTATAACCATAACAGTATTCCTGATAGATTGCCCATTTTATCATTTTTAAATGTCTCTCTTTAGCCCTAGTAAGACTTATTTATCTTAAGTCTAATTTATCTGATGTTAGTTATAGGCACTCTTTTTTTAATTATTATTATTTTTTAATTTTAATTTTTTATTGTTATTCAATTACAGTTGTGTAATTTTTTTTCATTATTTTTTTGTGAGGTAGATCTTTTTCTATCCTTTTACTTTCAAAAAATTTGTGGTTTTGAATCCAAAGTGTATACTTCATAGGGAGAATATTGCTGGATCTTGTTTTTATAAGTCTCATGATCTGTGGCTTTTGGTTGAATTGTTTAGTCTATCCTATTTGATGCTATTATTGATATGGCTGTAATTCCATATACCATTTTGCTTTTTGTTTTCTATAAGTCTCACGAATATTTTTGTAAAATATTCCTCTTTTACTATCTCTCTGTGTCTTGAGTGGCTATTTTCTAGTGTCCTTTTTTGTCATCCTTTAATGACATCCTTTACTATATTTTTGAGGTACTTTCTCAGTGGTTACTCTTGGGTTTCCAATATTTAGGTTAACTTATCAAAATTTACTTCAGATTTATCCTAACGTAATGCCAACAACACACTTGCACTTTCATATGGTTTTGCTATCAGCTTTGTTGTCGTAGGTAAATCACTTTTTCCTAATGCCTTTGAGAATTGTTAGCCTGTGACTTTAGGCCTCATACTGTCATATGCAGATCCAGAGACTTTCAAATCTTAGAATCGTTCAAAAGCCACACATTCTGTTGGTGGGATTTGTCAGATTCTTCTGAGCAGTTTGCATTTCAAAAGGCAGATCCTCCGGAAAGCAGTATGGAGATACCTCAAGAAATTAAAGGTGCATCTGCCTTTTGACCCAGTGATCCCACTGCTGGGACTATATCTTAAGGAACCCAAAACACTAATCCAAAAGAACATAAGCACCCCTATGTTCATTGCAGCGTTGTTTACAATTGCTAAGATATGGAAGCAGCCCAAGTGTAGATGAGTGGATAAAACAACTATGGGACATTCACACAACAGAATACTACTCAGCTGTAAAAAGAAGAAAATTTTACCCTTTGTAACAGCATGGGTGGATCTGGAGAGCATTATGTTCAGTGAAATTAGCCAGTCAGAGAAAGACAAATACCATATGATCTCTCTCATATTTGGAATCTAATGAACAAACTGAACTAACAAGGAAAACAAAGACAGACTCATAGATAGAGAGCAGGATGACAGCTAGTAGAGGGGGAGGTTAGGGGGTGAAGGGATTGAGCAAAAAGGAAAAAGGACTCATGGACACGGACAACAGGGTGGGGATTGCTGGGGGGAGGGCTGTATAAGGGTTATAAACCATAATGGAAAAATATAATAAAGATTATATATTTAAACAATGATAATTTGGATAAGGTTGAAAGTGCTCTATCAAAATAAAATGTGATTACAAGTAATAGTTCAGAAATGACCAGAATTAATAGAGGAATTACTAGCTGTGAGATTTTGGGCAAGTCCTTAACTTTTTACACCTGATTTTTCTTAAGTATAAAATAGGACTTGTGCATATTAGGTAAATAAATATAGGTAAAGCTCTTAGAAGATTGCCTGGAATATAATAATGCTCAGGAAAGGTTTTCTATTGCCATTATTATTATTACTACCTTGACATTTTTCTTACCTATACCAAACATTCAAGGCTTTTGGGCATTTTACTAAGCTCTTTGATAAAAATGCTCATTTTCTCTAACTACCGACCTCGCCTATAGCAATGGGAACTTGCTACTATCTAAACCCATTCAGTTAGTGAGAAGGAAATTTCAGTTGCTAGAGAAACAACTAACGGGTGATGGTGCTCCAGTGTGAAGTATGAGCTAAAAATCGTCCAGGGGCTGTGCTTAAAAAATATTTCCTTCCCTTTCAGAGATGTCATGCCCCATGTTTAGAACCAGCTCGGAACCTGACCTAGTGATCTCTTCCTCCCATTGGAACAAAAGAAGCCTGCATTTAAAAAGAGACTGGAGAATTCAGGATCTCACCTTTCTTTGTTTTCTGACAGGCCTCAATGCATCTGAAAATTAATGCAAAGTTAGTAATTTAAATGACTTCCGTTCCTGAACTCTACTCAGGTTTATGTGGGTACTACTTGCATTTAGAGAATGTGAATGTTACCAAAACCCTCAGGCTGACCCTAAGCCATAGGCATAGTTAAAATCCTTTGCTTCCATTTGTACTGTTTCTAAGGAAACTAGCATAATGCTGAGGCTCTGGCACTTGGGTGAATTCACCCTGTCCTTTGTTGTTGCTGGCAGAAAGAAAAATTGATTTGGGTTTGGAGTGTGTAGGTCTGGAGCATCTGGCTATTCTTCTGTAAGTGTGTAAACTCCGTGTTGGAAGTTAGTCATGTTTCAGTTGCTTTCTTTTCAAACAGATAAAAATGAAACACATACTCCCTCAGGTAGTTCTGAAGGCACTTTTTCAGCTGCAGATTCATTTTCCCCTCAGTGGGAAAGACATCAGAAACTCAATGAAAGCTATTTTTATAGGATTTTTGGGGTTAAGTTTTGTAGCTCTTAACTGGCAGTTTGGAGAACACCCTGGAAAAACTTTCATTTTCTCCCTTCCACCTTACAAATATTGGAACAGGCAAAGCTAGAATGTTTGCAGCAAGGAGTGAGGTGAGGGCAAAGGGGGATGGTAGTGGCTAAGATTCAGTACTGTCTTGTTCATGGGATTTTTTTCTTTTTTTGTATGCACTCTTTGTTCTAAAATAACAAACAAACAAGTCCCTGATGTGGACTTGTTTGTAAATGGATGAAATGATACTTTTTTTCAGCTGAGAATTTAAGAAAAGAAACTCTGCTGCTTTGCTTAGATAGGAGAGGTCAGGGACAGGAGGTTTTGTGATCACTGGTAACAGTAATTTTGTATTAAGCAGATACGGAGTTTACAGTTGCGTGAGACTGACAATCAAATGATCATACAAATAAAAAAATTCACACTGGCTTTTAAAATTATACCTGTGATAAATGTATTGAAGGATGGTACTGTAAGAATATATAATAAACAGCTATGACCTAAAATTGGGGTTAAGGCATAATTACTGGGATAATTTCTGAAGTAAGACTAAGAATTACCTTGGTGAAGGGGAGGCTAGGGAGCGGAGGAGTGCTCCAGGCAGGGGGAATAGCATACGGAAACGTCCACGGTGTGAGAGGTAATACCTTATAGGAAGATGCAAGCGGGTCAGGGAGGCTGGAGCTCAGAAACAGGAAAAGTGATGCTAAAGGACCTGTGACCGAGTGATATGGTAAAAGATCTGGGAGTCATTTGTGAGCTTCATCAGAAAGGTACTTGAGTACTTTAGGGAGAAATTAAGACAGATGAATTGGAAGACTTAGGGCTATTAAGCCAAAGAGGAGAAAGTGAGCTGGTCACACAGACAGACAGACAGACAGTGACCATGACTATAGGTTGATTTCAATCACTATAGTGCATTGAGTTGCAATAACTGAGCACTCCCTTGTAAATCTCTTTTCCTTACACTTTTTTTTTCCCCTACAAACAAGCTTCCTTTTCACCTTGTCTCACTTCATACCTCTTGCATTTGATAACTTGGGTCTGGCCACCTGGAAAAATTTCCTCTTCTTTTCTTGGTTTATTTAAATACGAATCATCCATTAAGGTCCAGTTCAAATCCCACCTCCTCTGGGAAGCCCTCCCCTGTCCATGGGACTTTATCTCCATCCTCTGATCCGTTACAGAACTTACTCTCCATATTACTATTTTAGTCTCTCTATAAAATTTGCCATTGGTATCTCACTCTTTCACATGTCTTATGGCTCCAGCTAGGCTGTGGGGCACTGCAGGGCAGTGACTGTATCTTTTACTTGTAGATTGATAAATTCACCAAGGGCTAGTCCTGGCCCTGAGTGGGTAAATGACCACTCTGTGGAGATAGAGCCTATACCGGCATCTGATAGATATGGACCCATCTGAGATAACTGGAGCGGTGACAGAAAGAATAGAGGCTGGGGGGTGGGGGAGTGTGGAAGCAACAGAGAAAATGCTTTTCACAATCAGTCACAAGTCATAAGGCTAGTATTAGCTTATTCATACTCCCTTGTTTACCGGCCTTGACTGGTAGTGAGAACAGCCACAATAGAGCTGAATAAAGAGGGAGGATGGGGAAACTCGAATCATGTTTATTTGGGAGGCAGCTTAGTTAACTCAGATGTAAATTCTGAAGCAGGCGCAGGATCCCCCAGTTCTCCAGGGGCATTTGCTCTATTCAGAGAAAGAAACCACCTCCCTGGCCTAAGAATTTCGTTGTAGAGAAGGGGGAGGGATTGGTGTTGGTGGTAGTTTTGGCAGTGAATGGAGGCAGAGGAGAGAGGATGGGGGTGGGGGGCGCTGGAAGAGGGGAAGGGCTAGCAATAGTTACAAATGGATGAGTGAATTCCTGCAACAAATTCATGTCACAGAAAGGGAGGGCCGAAGGAAAAAATAGGGAGAGAAAAAAAAAGGCAGTCAACCAACAGAAAAACAACGTGCCCAGGGGGGAGGAGGTATACAGTTGAAGATAACTCCCCATTATAACCAGATTGTATCTGTACTTTTTTTTTTTTTGGTTTTGTGCAAAACTTTGCAAATTTCATGGTAATTAGACTTCCTGCCAGGCAGTTATTCAAGAGACATGCAGATCCTCCTTTTGCTGCAGAGTGTTCCCTAGTTCATGGAAGGTGGGTAGTAGAGGTCCAGGATCCCCCTCCCCCATCTCCCTGTGAGGGCATTTCACTGGCTTCAGTGAAAGTAGCATTGCCTTGCATTTTTTTGTGGTGGTGTGAGGTTTAATTGTACATAGTATAATAGGATGTATTTAAAGTAGCATTCCTTTTGCCTTTCCCTGCACCCTAATTATTATGATCAGTTTTGTTGTAATTATTCTCTTATTTTTAGTTAAGTATTTTAAATGTTAAAGTAAACAGGGTCTGCTCATAATTCACTCCCCCCTGCTTGGCGGTTTGTTTCCTCCTCCTCATTAGAAATGTAGGGAGGGTAGCAGTCCTGTAGCAAAGACAGGCACACAGGCTTTCTCTGTGGATTAATTGGTTAGGAAAGACACTTTTTATACTGTCAAGTGGCACTTAAGCTGCTAATTCTTGACTGTGAAAACTACTTTTCCTGGGCAATGCTCTTTAAGGAAAAACTTCAGTCCAGTGATTGGTGACTAAGGGAACGATGGAGCACAGGGGACTGGGCGGGGTCTCGGCTCCTAATAATGCCTCCTTATCCAATGAAAAGCATTTCCTTTTGAGACCCCCAGAAGTTCCCCCGGCCCTCAGCTTCAGCCGGGAGTTTGGGCCTTTTCTTGTGTCCGGTTTGTTAAAGGCATGCCGGCTGCAGCATTCAAGAGGGCCATTCCTTAACAAAGGGAAAGAGATAGATGTAAATAAGCTCACATTTTCAGAATGAGCGGTTTGCTGTAAGAAGCTGCGGCAGCCCAGAGTCTGCTACTTTGGGCTGGGCTAACCTTTCCCTGTTAAAAAAAAAATAATGGATTAAAATATGCACTTTTAAAGTGCGAGTTGCCCTTTCACATGTTTATTAGCTAATTTTCTACAGGCATGAACACACTCATCTAGCACACTCTTTCTTGGGGTAAGTCTCTTTGAGAAAGATTTGATTTGGGCGTTTGTGGGTGGGGGGACGGCGTAACAAACTTCAGTGGAAACGCTTTGAATGTTCCGGGAAAGAAGTTAGATTTCAACTCTGAAGTGCTGAACAGATCGTCGTGTTGAATGGTAAAAAACAAACAAACCAAAAAACCCAAAAATTTCTATTGTTTTGGCAATAATATTGTTTCAGTGGAGAAGATACAGGATTTTCAGGCTCTTGATTTATGTAAACATAGTTGTCCTAGAGAGCCGACTTAAAAATCACAGAGTAGAGCTTAGAAATTCTTTTGGCTTGCTTTATATTTCTTTGGTTTGCAATTGATTGTGAGCTAATGTGGCTCCTATTATGATGAGGTTTCTTCTAGTCAGAGTATATGGGGCTTGCCTTTGATGCTTAATTGATTTATGAAGAATGTGACATTTGCTATATTGAATAATTCATGAACTTGACTATAAAAAAAGAAACATAATTTAATGAAAAACTAATTCTGGCTTAAATTGAATTTGCTATTATATGTGAAATGAATTGCTGCTTTTATACAAATGCAATAACGTGACATATTTAAAATTCTCTCCTTGTATATTCTGAATATTTTTAAGATTTTTAGCAACAAGATCTTATTGAATTGATAAATATTGTATTTCAGTTATTTTGTTTCAGGAAATGTAGTAATATAATTCATCATTATTCCAGCATGGACAAAACCAGACAAATCCAAATTTTTGAACATTTCAGAGTTTGGGGTTATTCACTTGCCTACCCTACCAAATTACCATCTTTCTTTTTCCTGGACTAACATGAAGATAACAATAATAACCTAAGGTCCAAATTATTCAGTGGCTTTGAAACATGTTTATTTTTCAGAACAAACTTCCAAACAGCATATCCCATCAACATAGATTTTTAAATCCTTTTTCCTTGTCGCAGATGAAAAGTTTACATCCCTCCTAAAGAGGATGAGTTCAGCTGATAAACTTGATGGCGTCTGCACTCTAAAGCATCTCCTGCCAATCAGAGATGCGAATGAAAGCCCTATTGGAACAATCAGAGCAGCCTTTCAGAATGTGTACTCTCTGTAAGTTAAAGAGAGGACTGGGAAGTTGCCTAACAACACCGCTCAGGCCAAGCTTAGTTAGAGCCTCATTTATTCCATTCCCTTTGAGAGAAAATGCATGAGTACCGCCTCTTGCTGTGGTGTGGTCAGGGCCTAATTGTGTAGCTGCCATTTTCCTGTGTATATGGTTATGGATTGGCCTGCTCCTGGGTCTTCTTAATGGGGAAGGATAAGAAAACCTATAATGTATTTGTGAATATTACTACTGAAAATTGGGAGCATAATAGGAGGTCCCCTACCCCTGGGAATGCAGCCTCGCTTTTAGTAGATAAGTAATTTTATCAGAACAATGCATGGGATAAGTCCTACTGATTTTATATAGTTCTGTTTGGAGGTATTTTGATAACCTTACAGGTTGAGGGAGAGAGGTGACAAGGTGACTGGAGAACAGGGAGCAAAGGTTGAGGATTAAACCTTCACAGAGCTGATAAGTCTACTGATATGGGCATACAGAGTATGAGAAAAATGAGGGCATTAGGAAGACTTGAGAATATAAATGGCTTCTGGATCTGTGGTTTTAGCTTCTGGCACTAGTTAATAATATTTACTTCTGATAGTAAAAAAGATCTAAATTATATATGATGACAGACTTATTGTGGTGATCACATTGCAATAAATACAAATATCCACTCATTATGTTGTACACCTAAAGCTACTATAACATTGTATGTCAATTATAACTCAATTAAAACAAGGAAAATAAATCTGTCCACAATTTCATTGAGTCTGATAAAAATTAATTCCCCTTACCTCACACTTTGAGGGATTCATTTTCTTTTTGCAATGACAAGTGGGAGCAGGTGAAAATAACTGACTGAAGGGGTCAGCGAGGCCATGGCACCAGTTGAAGGCTGCTGTCAATTAAGGCAAAAGGTGGAAGGAGAAAATAAACTGAGGTCCACAAAGGGATTGTGAGTTGCTCTCCCACAGCTAGTAATGGGGCTGGATGTGGCTGTATTGAATTAATAACAAATATGAAAGCTTCCAGGTATTTGAAATTCCAAATCTGCGTGGATTCCTAATAAAAAAGAAGTTTTCTTTATAATCTGTATCAATTGTGAAAGCCATCAAAGGAAGAAATGTTAATGTTGCTGCCTGCCTTTAAGATAAACCAGTAAAATAATATTCATTTTATTCCAGGAATATTGCTCTCTGGCTGGAGGGGTGTGAAAATCAATTCTCCTCAATATTAAGGTGGCATCAAATATATTTTCAGTTGTCTAATGATTTTATTATTTTTATTTTGGCTCTCTTAGATTCGAAAAAATACTGCAGGAGATTTGGAGGATTATTTAGCAGTCTGCTTTGCTTAGGCCACCTTTGTTCAGAAGAGGTTCAAATGTGAAAATTATGTAAGTTTGGCCCTGGCAGATGACTGTACTTTATAGACAGTAAATGAGTAGCGTTCAAATGCAGGTGCTACTTGTAAGAATTGCCAACTGTTTCTGGTTGGATACAAGTATTTGGTGCAGAGTTGTGATTTGAGGATGCTGGAGGCCTGCTGGGTTGGGTAGGCCTAGTGCATCCTGGGACAGGCAGCAGTGATTGTCAGTGTGCTAACAACACCAGGCACTGAAGCCTCGCTCCTGTCACTGTAGTTCAGGGGAGATATAAATTTAACTGGGGTGGGAGTTCAGGTTGGAGACAGGGCAGTGGTGTCTCCACCTGTTGTTCCAGTTTTCTTTCCTGTTCCCTTATCAAGGCTCTTGCCCAATTGTAACAGTTGTTGCCAGGGGAAAAGAAAAGAAAGAGAGAACAAAGAACCAACATAACTTCAGAACAAACAAATAAATCTCCTTTGTTCAGTTATTTTTAATTTAATGTATCACCTGATGGAAGTGGAGAAAGCATTCTGATGCCTTTTGTCATTTGTTATCTTTAGATGATTATAGGTTAGACAGACTCACAGACTTTATGCTTATTAATATAACTAAGAAAATCTAGCACAGTAGTGGCAGGTTTGGGAAAGAAAATGTTATCTGAAATTCTGTAATAATGAAATCCAAAACATTTAGATACCACTTAAAAATATGTTGGCTCTCATTTACTTTGCTTTATATCTTTTATACTTTTTTACCCTATGATCTTGACATACATTTTATTGAAAAGTTCTTTCCATGTCACACAATTGTGACTAATTCTGTTTCACAGAATCCATTGGAAGAAATCCCTAACCACAGTTCCTCCAGAAAGTTCATTGATCACCCAAGTCTCAGATAAACTTGGTGCCAGAATTTGGTTTAAACTAATGCGGTGAGTACCACTCTCCTGGTAATAGCTTCCTCCAAAATTCTTAAGTTTATTCTTCAACTTTTTTTGTAACCAGTACTTCCAGTTTATTACAGATGATCTAATCTCCAAATGAGGAATGGATGCAGCAGTTGTAATTGTGTATTCTCATCCAGGCAGTTTGGGTGTAGATGAATATTGATTCCTTGGTTTAAGCCTTTATGCCACTGGTATATGCCTTCTAAGATGGGAGACATGGTCTTTATTCATATTATCGGGATCAGTATCCAGTAATGTCAGATGAATCACTATGCAAATTGATAACTAATTTTCCTGTCCAAATCTGTGAAATAAAGCTGAATTCCTCGTTGGCATGTATGAGCCTCACAGAACTTGGAAATACAGGAACACCCAAACTTTTTCCCCAAAGATCTGAGGCTTCTGCTGAGATGATATATTGTCTCAGGACAATTTCATAATATTAGGTTGAGCAATTCCTCTGCAGTTGTCTTACTCTATAACTAACTGCTAGGGGAAATTCTACTTTAGTAGGGTTGATGCAATCTTTGGCCCTCTCATGTTGAGGACTAAACCATATTATTTTCTAAAGATTAGAGTCTGTCATCAGGTTAGTGGGAGGCTGGAGTACTTTTTGGTGAAAAAAAAATCAGGTTAATCTGTGAGAATAGAATTTGCTCATATTAAAGCCTGTGTTGATGTCCTGCTTTTCGCAAACAGAGTGTGTAGGGGGCAAAACAGCCGTAGTAATTTCAGTGCAAAGCAAATTCAGTGTAGAGAAGCCATTTTTAGAAGAATATTTCTTGCATCAAAACTAAATAAGGCTGTCAGTCTGTTGTCTGAAGAGATTAAGCAAAAAAAAAAAAAAGAAAAGAAAAAAAACACAACTCATGGACACAGACAACAGTATGGCGATCACCAGAGGGGAAGGGGGTGGGGGAGGTGGAAGAGGGTAAAGGAGGATAAATGGTAATGGAAGGAGACTCGACCTGGGGTGGTGAACGCACAGTACAACATACAGATGATGTGTTATAAAATTCTGCACTTGAAACCTATATAATCTTATTAACCAATGTCACTCTAAACATTTGACACACAGGGAGGCTTGTATGAAATGAGACTGGATACAGATCAACTTGCCAGCACAGGTGAAATATTTCCCTATGGCTTCCTCCTTGTGTAATGTCATAAGGCTGGGTTGTATTTTGAAAATGATTATGGGACATCAACCAGTGCATAGTTACATCAACTGGGACCACATGGATGATTGTGACCTGTCCCTGTGACTTGGCCTGGAAGATTTTATTAAGGAGTCATATCTGTTAGCAGCTGCTCATCTGAGGAGCAACAGTGTGTGCATACTCCCCATTACTCCAGCATGACGATTTACATCTGTATTTGTTGCAACATTTTTGTATTTTTTGGTTTGCTTTACTGCTAGATATTTATAGGCAAGGATACAATAGGTTTCAGCTTCCTCTGAAAACCATTGTGTCAATGTTCCTAAGCGGCCAACCAGAGCAGAAAGAGGAAATGCTCTGGGAATCAGAAGCACTCTGGTCTGACCCAGGCTCATGAAAAAGGGAGCAAAGCATGAGAATTTGAGTATACTTTGCCTTCAAGCCTTTTTTTTTAATCTTTGGACTATCTTCTGTAGGGAACAAAAGCAAGCCAGCCTTTCTAGGCTACTGGGCATGTGTCAGAATTTAGACCTTTGTCTTCTTCAAAGATTTTATTTACGTGTTTTCAGAGGGAGGAGAAGGGAGGGAAAAAGAGAGGGAAAGAAACATCGATGTGTGAGAGAAACATCAATTGGTTGCCTGACTGGGAATCGAACCAGCAACCTTTCGGTTCACAGGCCAGAGCTCAATCCACTGAGCCACAGCAGCCAGGGCTAGAATTTTGTTTTCAATGTATCATGTGAAAAGTTAGCATTAGTAAAGTGAAATGATTTAAGTATTCATTTTTATAGGACCAAAAGTCTAACGCCACTTCCTGCAAGAGTCCCAAAGACCCCAAACAAGGTATGTTTCATTAACATTAGAAATATTTTTAAAAAGAACAAAATTGTGAACATTAGTATGAACTGTCCGAATTGGCTCCATATGTGTAGGTCAGAGTTAAAAACTCATTGGGGGTCAGATTTCTGTTCGGTCAACCTTGAGGTGACATGCTTCCTGTCCATTGTCAATGAAAATACACCCACCCAGCACTCTGACCCCTTTAGGTGATTAATCGTTGGAATAATTGGCCGCAGAGGTCTTCACAAGACAATAGTCTAATGCTACTTGCAGTGGAAGATGTAATTAATTGCGTCAGTCTATTTTTTCTTCTTGATCTCATCTGAAGCTCAAGAGTTGGCCCTTTGCCTCCATTCAGCACACAATATGTTAGCCATTTAGGAAAATCTAGTGGTTAAAAAACACTGTTGGGTTTTTTCTGTTTTTTTAGAAAAGCGAGGAAGCCAGTCAGAAAAGAGAACTTGTTTCTTGAAGAATGTTGATTCTCCTTCAGAATCAACTTAAGAGCTAAATATCTCTCTGATTTTTTTAGATTGCCTCTTGGATTGTCCCGTTATGCGGAAATTGTGTTTTAAGGTTGAAACTCAAGAGGGGCTCTCTGAGATGTAAGGTATACATGGTGTGAGGAGAAGGATATGTTGCCAGTGTCAAGTTCAGCATACCGAGGAAGACAGTAGTAGGTGTCTAGTTGTGGAGTGAGAAGGAAACAAGCTTCTATGATGTTTCTTTGTGGTGAGGTAGAACTGAACACTGGCAGGCTCATAAAGCTCTTCATAAGCCCTGTTGAATCTTCCTAACCTCAGCCGTGAGGCTTAGAGGCATGTTTATACAGGGAAGAGAAACTGTATAGCCAAGTTACAGAGTGAACCAGTTTCTGAGTCGGAAATAGAACTCTTTGCTTCCAATGCTGTGTTAAGGCCCAGGACCACACCCTCCCTGCTAGACAGCAAAGGTGCTGTGTGTTCAAACAAGGGAAAGCTATGAATAGGGCCTTAGTGGCAGTTTCCCATGCCCTCTCTTCAGGATTGACACTAATGCTTTCTTGTCTGTGGTCCTTTCTCTCCCGCAATATTTGGTTACTCAAAGCAGCAAAGCAGAAGTATCAGACATTTGCAGACTGCCTGTTGTGGGCATAGCACATACATTCTGGGAGACATAAAACTGAATGGAAAACTGGGGAGACAGAGCTCACCTATTTCAAACACATCATCTTGGGCAGCACAAAATAATACCTAGTCAGTGAGCTAGAACCATGCTGTGTAAATGGGTCACCAGTGGGCAGACTGGAGGGACTCTGGGAAGGGGTGAAAAGGCTTCTATTATGAAAGCATTTTCCGAATAAATAAACTTATTGGCAGTACTTATTATAGAAGGCAGGTGCAAGAACATCTTAGTGAAAAAAGCTTGGTTTTAATGTTGGATTTTGCAGTCCCATAATTTTTTTAGATTGTGTAACTATGTTAGAGGGATATTTTTGACTATCTTGATATCTTTCTTTTTAAAAAAGATTTTATTTATTTATTTTTAGACAGGGGGCAAAGGGAAAAAGAGTGGGAAAGAAACATTGATGTGCGAGAGAAACATCAGTGTGTGGTTGCCTCTTGCACACCCCCTACTGGGGACCTGGCCCGCAACCCAGGCATGTGCCCTGACTGGGAATCAAACTGGTGACCTTTCAGTTCTCTAGATGACACCCAACCCACTGAGCTCTTGATTTCTTCCAACAATTTAAAAAAGATCTCTAGACTAGGGTAGTGAGTGGGGGTGGTAAAATAATATATAAGTGGTTTAAGCCGTTGACAAGTTTGCCATTTTCTTTTTGTTTCTGCCATCTCATTGGTGAAACCAAGTGCAGAAACTTGTGTCTACAGCTCCCAAAGTAGTATATGAAATCCATTGACTGCATTCTTCCAGTCTCTTCCTGTATTTTCCTGATCAGCTTCAGTGGCTTTAAGCATAGTAGTTGCATACTGTTCTTCCTGAGAAAGCTGAAATGAGTGAGAATAAAGCAAGATAGAGAAGATGGTATTGGAGTACTTGTGAAGCAGAAACACCTTGAGGCCCTGAATACAGATTAGATGGCAGCATTGACCTCTACCCAGCAACGTCTTTTCTCCCAACCCTTTCTTATCCGCTTTCTCTCAATTCTCCAGTTTTTCTTTCTCTGCTACTTTCTTTCCCTTCTCCTCTCTGCTCGCCCCACCTATTTTTCCTACTTCCTCATCTGGCTTTTTTTCCCATCCTGGACCTTGCTTATTCTAGCTCCTGCTTCTGTATATCAAGGTTGCTTCTGGCAAATTTGGGCTGGGCTTCTGAGTTAAAATGGTCAAGAAGGAACATGACCTTAGTGCTGTATGAGGCTCAGGGGAAGCACTCCATAGAGATTTGTTAAACGGGAAATCAGGAATAGCAAGTTCCCAATTCGAATTTGAAAACTTTAGCTATGAAAAATGACAACTCTGCTTCGCACCCTGTATTATCCAAGTTCATCTCTCCCTGTAGGCACTGCAGAGATTGAATTATTTTTCTCAAGTCATTTTTTTCTCAAGCCAAACCCTGAAGTGACTTGAGGCCTCTATACCTCTGGCAGGTTCTCCCATCCACTCCCTTCTTTTTGATATAGAAATGATCTTTGGCCTGTTCCCTGGGAGCTGGAAGGAAAGAGTGACGTAAGGAGGAATAACTTCAAAAAAAAATGCCTTTCCATTTTAAAATATAATCATGTAAAAACCCATTACTGGGTATATCAGAGAACAAAGACCACTTTTATTCCATATCCTCCTCATGCAAAAGAATTCGTTCAGCAGCTGCTTGTCCATAGGGATATATAGAACATTCAAAAGACAGTCCTTGTCCATTCGCAGCTGTTGATCTAGGAGAAGTTAGTAAGATTTCTATATGCAGCTTTGAACGATGTTGGCTCAGATACCCAGCAGAGATGATTAAGTCAATGGCTGCCACATGTACAAGTGGTGGCAGGCAGAGGGCATGTAACTGGCCAGTTCAGAATACATTTCACTTGTATTCACCAGAAAAGGCTTTATTGACCAGGGCCATCTCAGGGGCTGAAGGCATGAAAATAACTGATGGAATGGGCAGTGGGAGAGGGAGAAGGAAGATATCCAGGCTTAGGGTTTAGCATGAGAGAAGGTTGGACAGGGAACCACGGTCTGCAAGAGGGAAATGCCGAGATTGTTAATTTGAATTGTCTCTATAGAAAGGCAATGTGATACAGTGAAAAACCTTTTACCTGGAACTTTTAATTAACTGGAGGATCCCTGCTCTCTGAAATCATGTTTTAGAAAAGAAAGGTGAATCAGCAATTTACTGTATTTTGCCGTGTGTAAGGTGCACTTTCTTGCCCAGATTTTTGAGGGAAAAATAAGGATGCACATTATATATGGGTACTACTAATTCTGTATTTATTTAAATCTTTTTAAATTCTTTTATTTATGCTTATGCATTAAAAATGTAACTCTAGAAAGCAGTAATGATATCGGTATGTAAAATAATGCCCTGGAATCCAATACTCATTTCATTTCTAAATATAAATAAATATAAAATTGAATTAAAAAATTAAAATGAAAGATTTTTTTCCTGAAAGTTTGGCCCCAAAAATATGGGTGCACAGTATACACAGGAGCACATTACAATGGCAAAAATATGGTACTTCATGAGTTTAGTCTCCACTTAAAAATTTTTTTTGAAGATTTTATTTATTTACTTTTAGACAGAGGGGAAGGGAGGGAGAAGGGAGGGAAACATTCAGGTGTGGTTGCCTCTTGCACTCCCCCTACTGGGGACCTGGCCTGCAACCCAGGCATGTGCCCTATACTGGGAATCAAACCGGCGACCGTTTAGTTTGCAGGCTGGCTCAAGCCCCAGCACTGAGCCGCACCAGCCAGGGCAGTATCCACTTTTTAAAGAGTATGTCTCAGAGGTCTCATATCCACTATGGTCACGTGCAATAAAAGTAATACTGAGGCAACGAAGTTTAGCAATATTGCAGACAATACAATGTAGAGTACTTTAACAATTATTTGGTTAGGAATTAAAGCAACCTGAATTCTGGTTCTGACTGTACCATTTGTATATTCTAATTCTGACATCATTATAATTCTAAGTTACATAAGCCTCAGGTTCTGCTTGTGTGATACGGTGATGATTCCTGTCTTGCCTACCTTATGGTGTTTTTTGTGGGAAGCAAATAAAGCATTGTTTTGAAAGCTAAAAAGTGCCATAGAAATTTCAAAGTATTAGTGTTGTTTTAACTACCAGAGTCTCTCCTCCCCTGCCCCTGGCCTTGATCTCTTGCCTTGGGATGTAACCACAACACCTCATTCCTGTTTATCACAATGCCATAGTACTGCACTTATTGTATTGAGTGTGACGTCTTCCACTCCTGCAACATACTCTTACAGTACTTTATAGTGTATGGTAGGTACTCAAAAGGTACTTGTCAAACCAAATTAATTGTTTTTTCCAATCTGGATAGACAGAATATCTTTTACTCCTTAGAAAAAAATGGATGGAAGGCAGATATGATGAATCATTCCATCTTGTCTCCCGTAGGAGGAAAACATTTCCTACTAGTCCCTAGTCTGAGAGTGGTGAACCCTGCAGCCAGCAGGCCTCCTGAAAAAAAACCCATGGGTGACAGAAGATTCATTGACTTCCAATTCCAAGATTTAAATTCAAGCCTCAGACCCAGGTTGGGCAATGCTACTGCCAATAATACTTGCATTGTTGATGATTCCTTCAAGTACAATCTGAATGGTGCTGTCTACAGTGTTGTATTCATCCTGGGTCTGATAACCAACAGTGCTTCTCTGTTTGTCTTCTGCTTCCGCATGAAAATGAGGAGTGAGACAGCTATTTTCATCACCAATCTGGCCCTCTCCGATTTGCTCTTTGTCTGCACTCTACCTTTCAAAATATTTTACAATTTCAACCGCCACTGGCCTTTTGGTGACACTCTCTGCAAGATCTCTGGGACTGCATTCCTTACCAACATCTATGGGAGCATGCTCTTCCTCACCTGTATTAGCGTGGATCGTTTCCTGGCCATTGTCTATCCCTTCCGATCTCGTACCATTAGGACCAGGAGGAATTCTGCCATTGTGTGTGCTGGAGTCTGGATCCTAGTCCTCAGTGGTGGTATTTCCGCCTCTTTGTTCTCAACCACTAATGTCAACAATGCAACCACCACCTGCTTTGAGGGCTTCTCCAAACGTGTCTGGAAGACTTATCTGTCCAAGATCACCATATTTATTGAAGTTGTTGGGTTCATCATTCCTCTGATATTGAATGTCTCTTGCTCTTCTGTGGTGCTAAGAACCCTCCGCAAGCCTGCTACGCTGTCTCAAATTGGGACCAATAAGAAAAAAGTGCTGAAGATGATCACAGTGCATATGGCAGTCTTTGTGGTCTGTTTCGTCCCCTATAACTCTGTTCTCTTCCTATATGCCCTGGTGCGCTCCCAAGCCATTACCAATTGCTTTTTGGAAAGATTTGCTAAGATTATGTACCCAATCACCTTGTGCCTTGCAACTCTTAACTGTTGCTTTGACCCTTTCATCTATTACTTTACCCTTGAGTCCTTTCAGAAGTCCTTTTACATTAATACCCATATCAGGATGGAGTCCCTGTTTAAGACTGAAACACCTCTGACCACAAAGCCTTCCCTTCCAGCTATTCAAGAGGAGGTTAGTGATCAAACAACACATAACGGTGGTGAGTTAATGCTGGAATCCACCTTCTAGGTACGAGCTGTCTTTAGGTCCAAATATGTTTTCTCCTATGATTATTTCCCTATGCTATGAATAAGAGGAAGGATTTGAAGCTAATGATACTGAGAATAGATTAATGTAATGAATACAGTCAGATACATTTATTTGAACATTTACTGTACATATGCTGTTTTGTTCAATAATTATAGGTCAAGACTAATTACAACGACCAAAAGTAGTTGTCAAACTCTTCCTCTGGTTTGAAATTTCATTGTTTCGCATTATATAAGTGGCCAGTGGCCTTGACTTTGGTGATATGGAGATTACTTTCCAACTTTTAAAAAGATATTTCCTTTCTAAAAATATTTGGTAATTAGGTTGGGCCTATAAATATAGAACAAATTCAGGGATTATTTTTAAAAAAACATTTTGTATTACTACTGATATATTTTTGTTTGAATTGTTTGAATTTTCAAGTTTATTTTAGCACAAGAAGATATTTTAGCCTAAAATAATTAATAAGAAATGTATCAAATTTAAAAGAGCTGGCAAATTTATTGTATATATGTTAAAAACAGAATCATAACTTGTGTTTGCATGAATATGGATGGGAAGAAACAGAAAATTAACTGGATTTACACATTTTACAGTAACCAGCTGTGTCAGTTTTTTAAAATGTTCTTCCTTTTTTTACACTACATTAAGGATTTTATATGAAACTTCAAATCCAGGAAGCTGCTAAATAAGTGCCTCAGGCAGGTGCACAATGGAAAATCACATAAAACGACAAATGTCCATAAACAATCTAAGCAACACCAACCTTTTTTCTTCACATTTCCAATATTTCATTTGAGCAACTGGTTTCTATAAAATAGTCTCCATGTGAAGTTTTGGAGCACAATGAAGCCAGAAAGCTGCTTCATTTGTGTCTTGGTTAGGAGCAAATTGAAACAAGAAATTAACAACAAAGTCATAAAAAAAACCCCAAACAATAAAACCAAAAAAAAAAGTGCTTTCTTAAAACTTGCATTAATCATTTGGGGAGGTAGGAGAGATTTGTAACTTTAAATTGCTTATTTTTTCATATTAAATTTTGGAACACAGTATAGCCAGAGCTGCTGACTTTGTGCCCAGGTTGGGAGCATCTTGAAAAAATTACATAAACCAAACCAAACCAATACAAACCATAAACAAAGCAAACAGAAAACCCAGAAAAACTACAAAAGAATAAGAACAGCAAAAGATATTCCTAGCACTTGCACTAATATTTTATTTATTCTCTGAGGATCTTTAAATTTGAAAATTTGTATGAAATTTTGGAGCACAATATAGGTAGAATTCTGCTGAATTTGTGTCCAGGTGAGGTGTGAATTGGAAAAAAATCAAAGCAAAACAACCCCCACCAAACAAGAAAAACACAAATAATTTAGAGCTTGTATTTTTTGAGCATTTGTAGAACTTGAAAAATGGTATAACATTAATATGATGCTTTGGACATAAATGCAGCTATGCACCCAGTTCAAGGGCAATAAAAATCAGTATTTTTTTAAAAAGAGGAAACCTATTTTGTAGCTCACTTAAACAACAAAAGCAACGATTTTTTTTTAAAAAAAACTACCATTTATAGGATGGAGTGTAAATTTAAAAATAGTAAGACTTGTAAGAAAACTTCTGAGTACAATAAAGCTTTAAAGATGATATATTGTGCTTATACCCGAAGCGATGGAAATAAACACCCTCACATATACACTACAGAAAAACAGTCAAAACACCACAAAACAAGAAAAGTATTCTTAAAATGAGCATTAATCAATTAAAAAATATCTGGATGATATAGCAATTTAAAATGTAAGTTTCGGAACTTGTGCCAGAAAGTGAATAAAATAGTAAAGACCATAAAACAACAACAAAAAAGTAAAAATTTTAAAGCAATAAGCAAAATTATAAACCTCTCCTTATCTCTTTTCCCTGATAGTACCATAGACTTGAAAACACTAAAATTTTAAGTAAAAATTCATAAGAATTATGTAACTCTAAAAACTTAAAGCTGTTCCTGGGTTAGGAACTAATTCAAAAAGAATTGCTAAAATAGAGCAGTAATAAAAATGAATTCTTCAAAACCCCATTACTTTTTTCCTCATTACCTAAAGTCCTAAAAATAATCATGCATTCTATTGTCTTATGAAAACACGTTCTAGGTAGAATATGTAAGACATTAGGTTCAGTTAGATTCAATTAGGTTAAGTTAGGTTAAGTTCAGTTGTCAGGTTATGTTTTAAGATGAAATTAGTAAAGTATGAATAATGTTTTTGTTTCTTTTGGTATTTTTTCTTTTTCATTTCTTGTAAGTATAAACTGTGTGTGAACTCTTGTTTGTGCCCTTGGTTTTCGAAATTATGACATTTTTAGGGTGATGGCACCAAAACATTTAATGGGAAATGTTAACCAAGTTGACACAAAATATATCAATAAACAAGTTTCCTTTTGTATAATTTCCGTATTTAGTTTTGGTTAATTTTCCATATTTCAATTTATTTTTATTAATTTCCATTTTATAATTAATATAAGTTGGTAATAATTAAAATGTTTGTCATATGAACAATGTAATCAATAAAATTTAATGTATAACTAAATGTAAAATTGACTTATTTTACATTTAAAAACAAAAGCAATCATTCCATTATAATTGCAACTTGAAGTTTAATTGTTTATTAAATGTAATAAAATACACTTGGATTATCTGGCAGTTACACTTTGGTCCACTATTCAACTGTGCCGTCATTTGTGGGCACCCAGAGGCATCTTTCCTTTGTCTTCCCTCCATCCTTTAAGAAAGGACATACTAAAGTATATTTGATGTCAAATAAATTCCCATACTTTTTTTTTGAGGCTGTCTGGAGGCAAATTCTGAATTGCAAATGGAAAATCCCTGGGTGGCTTTTCAGGGATTAAGCTGAAAGAGTAACTACCACCTTCTCTGAATTTTCCAACTTGGCTTTGATTTCTGTGGGGTTTCTTTGCCAAGCTGATTCTTGAATCTGATTTCTCAGATTTGGTGAAATATCCTAGGATAACTGGGAGGCCTGGGGAAAATCAGGGCAAAGAGACCATCTGACAACAAGGAGATGATTTAGGTGTGAGGTGGCCGACTGCTCAATAACTAGAACAGGTGGCGGTCCCAGGGTGGCGGCAGCACAGGGAATTCCTAGTTACCGTTCTCTTTCCTTTTCACTCTCAGGGAAACCGATGTTAGCGTCTCATAAACCACACTGCGAATTGGTTCCCCATGAGATGACAGCAAATGCTACTTTTTTTCTGACATCATGACCAGTGTGATCAGCCCTAGGCTCTGTTAAAAATTATAGGAACTTTGTTATTAGTGACCTAGGCCTGGTCCTAAAAAAAAAAAAAAAAAAGACATGTCATTTGTTTTACATCCCTATTAATCTCCTCCCACCTTGTTTTTGTACCTTTTATTTGCTATGGTTTCCCCAACTTTCTACCTGTCTATCCTGTGGCCCTTTCCAACATCTCTGTCCACCTCCTGCAGAAATATTGCTTCTCTGTGGTAAAAACAACATAAGCCTCTGTCAGTGACAGGTTGAATAGGTTTACATTGAGGTGTGAATGCTTGATCCCTCCACCCATTGTTTTTAAGCCCTCCTTTGGTGATCCCTTCCTTTGGTGTTGCATTTTAGAAAAGGAGGCTAGTTAATGCAGTGGGCTGAAGCAGGGCTAGGATGGGGAGAGATGACTGTACTGGTACCTGGTGAATCATCTCTTGAGCCTCAGCCCCTCTCACGTCATGGCGAAGCCTCTGCGCTGCAGCTCTCTTGTTCCAGTCTCTTAACATTACCCTGCACATCACTGAGTCCAAAACCCACTGCCTTTCTCCAGACAGCCCTCTTTTCCAAATATGCTCATGGTGACTGGGAGTCTGTTCTCATTTCATATAGGCTTGGGTCAAATACTTCCTAATTCTTGTGGATTTGGTGGCATGGTTCTTTTTCTTTCTTTTTTTCTTAGAAAGATTTTGTTTAATTTTAGAGAGAGAGGGGAAAGGAAGGAGAAAAAGCAGGAGAGAAACCAATGTGTGGTTGCCTCTTGTACACCCCCTACTGGGGACCTGGCCCACAACCCAGGCATGTGCCCTGACTGGGAATTGAACTGGTGACCCTTTGGTTCACAAGCCAGCACTCAATCTACTGAGCCACACCAGCCAGGGCTGAAATGGTTCTTAAAAATTGGAACAACTGTAATAGCATAATCAATAAAATATACTTAAAAATATAAGGCAGTTTCTTTCAATAAGGAAACCAAAGCAGAGACTACTGAGTAAAAATTTCCTCTGTATTCAGGCTTTTGAGGAATTCCGTAATTCCCAGTGCTTTGCTACTTTCCCTCTCTGAGTGTCTGGGAATGAAGCTCTTCTCTCCCAAACATCCAGAGAGGCACTGAATCCTGGCTCACAGAAGAGTAGAGCCAGTGTAAGGTCTGTGAGGAAACTCAGACAGGCTGAGACTGGGGGGACTTGTGTGGCTACTTACCATCGAGGAGCTCCAACCATACGATGAGAAGCTTGTTACACAGGGCTCTCACTCCTTCCATTGCTAGTGCCGGGCAACCTGCTCAGCTTGTTACCTTTCTCACTCATGGAGGTATGAAGGCCAAAATTATGGGTCGCATTCCTCATTTGGGATCCTGGAACTTCAGAACTCACCCCAGTTCAAGGCACTTTGAGATTCTTGGGAAACAGTTTTGGGTGAGGGAAATTCTTACGGATCCAGAATTTATTTATTTACCGATTTGACAAATCTGTTGGACATCAAATACGTGCCAGACACTCTTCTAGGCACTAAGGATGCAGTGGGATCACAGCAGACAAAATGCTTTTTTATTCTGGAGTCAGAGCAAGCCAAACCCAAAACAAATGATTAAACGAGTTGAAAGGTATCAATAATAGGACAGATGAAAACCAGTGCTACTGATGAAAACCAATGTAAAGGAGGAAACGCACCTGAAACCAAATCTCAGGCTCCACAGGAGGACTGGATTAAAATTTTAAAAATCCTAAGCATTAAAAAGAGGAGGATGCCTCTGTCTAAATAAATAATGAAAATTATTTAAATTAAGCGTATGCCGTACTTATCAACGTATGTAAGGCAATACAAGAAAGTTCTGATTGTAAAACATCACATTTCTATAGCTTGTTTTCAAAGGAGTTCTAAAGCCCTGAGTTGTCCAACTGTGGTGCTTAGGCCGCCTACTTTTGGGTGTTTATGCACTTTTCCAAGCAGCAGAGACTGCAAAGGCCAATGGAGACCCAGGCCTAGGCAGCTTCCAGTCATGGCCTCGGCCTCCTCTTTCCTGAGGCTTCATTCTGCTGCAAGAGGCTCACTTGCTTTCTCTCTGTCTCTGTCTCTGTCTCTCTGTGTGTGTGTGTCTCTCTCTCCATCATTTTTTTTCCAGAAAAAAACATGCTCCCATAGAAGGATCTGAATGCTAAGTCTGTGCTGTAATCAATTGCTTGTTTTCACTTTTCCTACTCCCTGTGTGACCTTGGTCAGGTCTGTTCCTCTTTTCCTGCATTCCCCTATTAGTAAAATGAGCAGGTGGTTATCAGTCATCTTTGAGGTTCCTGATAGTTTTAAGGCCGGAACTCCGAACTCAATGATGTTGAGCCAGAACTAACAGTGTTGATTAATAATGTTGATTTGGACAAGGAAGTGCTAGACAATATTCTAAGAACTTTATGTGCATTATTTCACATAATGCACATAATGCACATAATGTGAGAGGCTTTATGATGAGAGTCTATAGATGAGAAAACTGAGGCTCAACAAGCTGAAGAAACTTAAAATCGTCCCAGAAATGATAAGTGGCAGTCTGATTTGATCCCAATTCTGTATGTCACTAAAGCCTGTGTTCTTAGTCTATCCAGCACTATGAGTCTGAAGTACAAGGAATGTGTTTTTAATGGTGGACCTTCAGCTGTTAGGGAGATCCTTTGAAAATATTCCACAAATATGTTATACATAGGACCAGAGTTTGAATAATAACAATAACAATATTAATGAATACATTTCAAATGCTCAAAATGTGTCAGGAAGTAGCATACAAAATCATACGATCTCATTTTAGATGATAAAACACTTAGAGAGCCAAGGTTACCTGCCCAAAGACACACAGCCGATCAATGGCAGAAGCAGGACTTGCAATACAGGCTGTCTGATTCTAAGCCCCCAATCTGCTACAGTGAGATTTGCTCTAAAACATATTAACTAGCATTTATTAAATGCTTACTATGTGTCAGGTACTGTGCTTTGTGTATATAATCTCACAACACTCTTATGAGGTAGGTACTCTTATTATCTCTTTTATAAGTAAAGGAACTGAGACACAAAAATTTAAGGAACTTGCCTAAAATGTCATAGTAAGTTAGTTTTTACGAAATCCAACACCTAACTGTAGGTAAGGTAAGACGAGGCCCTTACCTATTGCCTTACCTCATCTCCTACTCTCCTCCTTCATACTCAAACTCCAGGTACATTAGTTTTTCCATTTAAAAAAATGAAGCTATTCTTGTCTTAGGGCCTTTGCCTTTGCTGTTCTCTCTGCTTAAAATACGTTTCTACTAGGTCTTCATGTGGCCGGCCACTCCTCGTCATTCGGGTTCTCTTCTGATCATCCATTGTACAGTAGATATGCAGTTACTCTGCTCTCTTTACCATACTATGATTTCCTTCAGAGACCTCTCTGACATTATTCTCTTTGTTTTATTGTGTCTGTCTGCAGCACTCTATGTAAAAATCGAAGTTCCACGAGGGCAGCAAGCATGTTGGCACTTTTGTTCAGTATAGTATCTAGCATATAGTAGACACTCAAGTAATAATATTTGAATGAATCAAAGTAGTAGATCTGGGATGAGAAACCAGGTCTGCATGACTTTAGGGCTCTGTTCCATACTCTACTGCCTCTTGATTTATCCTTCAAGCCTTTTTCCCCATGTGCATCTTTCCCAATTCCTGTATGCTAGTTACAGTCGGAGAACCTAAACGTGGAAGAGCAAAAGATTTTTCTTTGAGAATATAGTAGGCAAAGTACATACCTAGTTTCCTAAAGAGGCTACTTTCATTACCCTATTTTTTTTTCCTTCTGAGTTTTTTTTTTCCAGAATGTAGGGGTTCCCACATATATTTCCAAATATTCGAGGAAGAGCTCAAAGAAAGAATACAAATCTTGAGCTTGTTTAAAACTCTTAAGCTATATTTAAGTCCTAAGTAAATAACTCCACCTTTCCTTTTGCAGTTTCCTCTCATCTAATTTGTACTTTCTGGCACTTGCTGGCACTTCTGAGTTATACATCAGACTGGAACCTTCAGCCCATATGGCGTGTCACACGGCACATAGAGTTGACTACAGAAAAGTATCTTGTTACTGGTGATTCAAAAAAAAAAAATCTCTCGTTACTTTCAGCACACATTCCCCTGGTGGATTTTCAGTCATTTTCTTTACTAGAAACCACTGTCTAGCCATCAAGAGGACATGTTTTTACTAAAAAAGAAAAAAAAAGGAAAGGGAGAGAAAACTGCTATGTAATTGGATGCCATCCAGGAGGTGCATACATAGCTTAACTGTAATAGAGTATAATGGCAGCCTTTTTCAAGGAGGATCTGGGGCCAATGCTCACAGTTTTCTGTTTGCAGATTTACTGGGAGAAGTGTGTGCTGGCTTCTCAAATAAAATGTACTGCTATCATCATCTGCCAAGATACTAACTGAAAAGATCCATTATTTTTGATATTTAATACATTATAAATTATATGGGGATTGTGTTGACCGACATGGACATCTGGGAGGATGTTCAGAATTTTTTTTTTTTGCTAGGTCAGGTAGACTGAGTGAGTGCCTGTTTGTTCATCAATGACCAATTATGCATTCATAGAGAAAAGGTCTATTCTCAGCTTCTGGTCAGCTAACCTCAGAGGAACTGAGATGGCTGGATTTGAAGGAGGGGATGCAAATGAGCAGTGGCAAGTTGGAATTTATATGGAAAATGTATAGCTGCCTGTTCCCTAACAGAGAGGAATTGTGTGCTGGCCAGAGCTTGAAGGACAGACAAATCCCATCTTGGTTAAGCAGAGCTGAATATGTTTTTGGAGCCTTTTCTCACCTTCCATATTGGCTGTCTCTGCAAGCTGGAGAAGGTGAATTCCTTTTGCACATTGAACAGGAGTTAATCTACTTTCTGACCAATGTCTCCCAATTTGCTCCCAGACTCATCTACAGAAATGCAAGTTGCAAAACTGACGGTGGTGTCTGGTTGGTCACGAAGACTTTTTATTCCACTGTTAATTCACCTGCTTTTTCCTTGCTAAAACACTTGCAGTTATGTTTCTGTCCACAGCTTTGGTTTGTTCTGGATGATTTTTGGCTTCATGTTCCAATCTTAATATGTGGAGTGTTTGATACACCTCCCCCTAAAGCAGGGCATGCCTGAGGATTAGCTGTTCCCACAAACTGAGATGGATTTTCAATGAGCTGTTCATTCTGTCTTGCCTGGCCCCGGTGACAAATGGCGTGCCTTTGCTAAGTGAGCTGGGGTGGAGTGAATGAAAAACCTCTTTCACTAATTTGAAAAACAGGACACAACAATTAGGCTTGTCAAACATGCCACCTTTATCGAATTAGCAGATGACGAATTAAAAACAATGAAATTAAAACTTTTAATAAAGTCACAGAGTTCAAAAGCATCAACTGTTTTTATGAATGTAATTGTTTTAGCTGATTATAAAAAACAGTGACATATGACCCTGAGATTTCACTTCTGGGAATTTATCTGAAGAAACCCAAAACTCTAACTGGAAAGAACATAAGCGCCCCTATATTCATTGCAGCGTTATTTACAATAGCCAAGGTCTGGAAGCAGCTCAAGCATTTGTCAGTACCTGAGTGAATAAAAAGAGCTGAGGTACATTTACACAATGGAATACTACACAGCCATAAAAAGGAGGAAATCTTACCCTTTGTGAGAGCATGAATGGACCTGGAGAACATTATGCTAAGTGAAATAAGCCAGTCAGAGAAAGACAAATACTCCTGTTCAATGTGCAAAAGGAAAGCACCTTCTCCAGCTTGCAGAGACAGCCAATATGGAAGGTGAGAAAAGGCTCCGAAAACATATTCAGCTCTGCTTAACCAAGATGGGATTCGTCTGTCCTTCAAGCTCTGGCCAGCACACAGTTCCTCTCTGTTAGGGAACAGGCAGCTATACATTTTCCATGTATATGTGGAATCTCATATGTGGAATTTAATCTAAACGAAATAAACTAACAAACAAAATGGAGACAGACTCATAGATAGAGGGCAGGCTGACAGCTGTCACGGTGATGGCTGGGTAGAGGGTGGAGGGATTGAGCAAAAAAGAATAAAAATGAGAAAGGACTCATAGACACAGACAACAGTTTGGTTGTTGCCGGGATCAGGGGTGTGGGGGAAGGTGGAGAAGGGTATGAGGGGGATAAATGGTGATGGAGGGAGACTTGACTTGGGGTGGTGAACACACAATACATTGTACAGATGATGTGTTTTGTAACATTGTGCACCTGAAACCTGTATAATTTTGTTAACAAGCATCACCTGAATCAATTCAATAAAAAAAGTAATCAGATATAGGCACAGTGTGTACTCTAAAAGGCAAAGTAGTTGGTAGGTTGCCAGGCCAGAGAACAGCGATAAATAATATAACAAGAAGACCCTGGAAGGCATACTTCAGGAAGGGAGCTAATACTGGGAGTCGGGGCATGGATTCGGAGATCAGGAGCTGTGAGTATCTACAATTGTATTAGACACTTAGAAATACTCTGCCTACTGATGGCCTACCCATCCAGGTCTGCTTTATTAGGCTGCCTCCCTTTTTCTTTCCTCTCTCTATTCCTTCATTTACTTTAAAAAAGAATTTCCAAGGAACTTAAGATGTGCTGAACAGAGAATTTGTTTTCTCATTACCTTCAAAATGTCTCTGTTACATTTACATCAAGTCTGTAGTTCTTAGCTTTTTCAAGGAAATCTGATGGCTGTTTCCCCATGATTATAGAAAAAATAAATAAGAAATATTTACTTATTTCTACAGTAAAGTTACCAAAGCAGACAAAGATACTAGTCAATTATAGGATAATCTAGCAGTGAAGGTATGGCAATTTTGTTGTACATTTACTGTCATATATTTTCTTTCTTTTTTAAAGATTTTATTTATATTTAGAGAGAGGGGACGGGAAGGAGAGAGAGAAGGAGAGAAACATCCATGTGAGAGAGAAACATTGATCAGCTGGCTCTCGCACGCCCCCTACTGGGGACCTGACCCTCAACCGAGGCATGTGTCCTGACTGGGAATCAAACTGGTGACCTTTCAGTTCACAGGCTGGCACTCAATCCACTGAGCCACACCAGCCAGGGCACTATGTGTCATATATTTTCTTACACACACAGTTTCATCTCGATCATGATAACAATCTTGTGGTGAAAATAAAGTGTTATTATCTCCATGTGTAGAGAATTCAGAGAAGTTAAATAACTTGCCTAAAATCACACATTTAGTGGACAGCTGACAATATTAAAAAAAATACATGTGTCTAGTAATAATATCCATGTTGTTCCTCTTATTTCCTTTATTTTATTTTTATTATATTTTAATAATTTAATTTATCTCGGTGACATTGCTTAGTAAGATTATATAGGTTTCAAGCGTACAATTCTATTACTTGTATATTGCACTGTGTACCCACCACTGAAAGTCAAATCTTCCGTCACCCTATACTTGACCCCCTTTACCCTTTACTACCCTCCACCTTCTCCTTTCCTCCGGTAACCACTATAGAGTTGTCTGTGTCTATGAGGTTTTATTTGTTTTTCTTGTTTTATTTCATTTGTTGCTTTCAGTTTTAAATCCCACATGAATGAATTCACACAGTTCTTAACTTTTTCTGTCTGACATATCACTTAGCATGATCTCCTCAAGGTCCATCCATGTTGTTGCAAATGGCCGTATTTCGTCTTTTCTTATGGCTGAGTAGTATTGCACTGTATATGGGTACCACATCTTCTTTTTCATCAACACACACTGATTTCCAAACTTCATCCCATTCTAAATATTTGCTGCTTTCTTGACTGACTTTAGATCAAATCTAAGTTAAATTCCACTTCATTAGTGCTAATCTTCACAGTCCTAAGAGATTAGTAAAAGTTCCAGAGATTCCACCAGGGCATTTTGACAGGTGTTTTCAAGAACAATCAAAGCCAGAAGCATGAAATGAGTCCCCTCCATCTCCAGTTTTAAAAATCTGGGGCTCAGAGTCTTATTTCTATTCATTCACTTGCTAAGAAAACTCAGAAAACTATGTGTCCTGGACTTTGGAATCCGTGGATAGTGAAATGGGTCACCTTCAGGAGATGCTGTCCTGAAAAATATTGGCATATTCACACTATTAATGTCATTTGGAAGAAATATACTTGGTGAAGTGATTATGTCTTCCTTTAGGAATACAATTCAAAAATAATTTCCTGGGTACCTATTAGAGGGCTCTACATTGTGGGAGATAGATGAATGTGATTTTGACACAGGCCTTACATTCCATACAAAGGAGTACAGGGGTGTCCAGTCCACAGCTCATGGGTCACATGTGGCCCAAGATGGCTATGGATGTGGCCCAACACAAAATCACAAATTTACTTAAAACATGATGAGATTTTTTTATGATTACATGTCACAATGTATTTAATGTGTAGTCCAAGACAACTCTTCTTCTTCCAGTGTGGCCCAGAGATGCCATAAGGTTGGACACCCCAGGTAGTTATTCTGTAACTTACTCACAGGAACTGAAGTGTTTTGAGCATTAGAATGACATGATCACCCTGGCTGGTGTGGCTCAGTGGATTGAGTGCAGGCCTGTGAACTGAAAGGTCACTAGTTCAATTCCCAGTCAGAGACAGGGCACATGCCTGGGTTGCTGCCAGGTCCCCACTTGGGGGTGCATGAGAGGCAACTGATTGATGTTTTTCTCACACATCAATGTTTCTTTCCCTCTCTTTCTCCCTCCCTTCTCCCCTCTCTAAAAGTAAATAAATAAAATCTTTTAAAAAAATAAAATGTCTTGATCAGAGGATCCAAGGTGTCAGGAAGATAGGTAGAGGTTATACTTACCCTCTCCCAGGACCAAACTGGAATTACAACTAAAATAGAACAATCAACCTGAATAACCAACTGAAGACTAGCTGAACAGAAGTCTAATAACCAAGGACTTACAGAAGAAGCCACATCGAGACTGGTAGGAAGGGTAGAGACACAGAAAGAGCTGGCTTAGCTCTCATTGGCAGTGGCTGAGAATCCAAAGGGTTATCTCAGTTGCAAAAGTTCTTTCTAAGGAGCATGGGGTCTCAAACCCACACTGAGCTGACCAGCATCCCCTTCAGGAGAGACCCACTAGTGCCAATCTCCAGAATTCTGGCAGCCCTGCTTTGTGGAGCTCATACCCTGTAGATAAGTAAGCTGCCTGGGATCAAGATACAAAGTTCAGGGCAGACTCATGGAGTGTCAGTGACTTAGTTGTGTGGCTCTAGGGTGGGGGCTATACCCCTTACCTTCCTGAGCCTGACTGGGGCTCCCTCTTCAAGAGAGATCCACTAGCTCCAATCTCTTGATTCCCAGCAGCCCAGCCATGCCAAGTTCCAGCTAATCAACAGAGCATGGTACTGGCATAAGAACAGACAGATAGATCAATGGAACAGAATAGAGAGCCTGGAAGTAAACCCATGCCTATATGGTCAAATATAATATTTGACAAAAAATGCAAGAAACTACCATGGTATAAAGACCATGTATTTAATAAATAGTGTTTGGAAATTGGGCTGATATTGAATACTTGGAAAAAATGAAACTAAACCACCTTATTATACCATACATAAGAATAAACTCTAAATGGAGTAAAGATTTAAACAAGACTCAAAACCATAAAACTCCTAGAAGAAAATATAGTTGGTAAAATCTTACACATTTCTCTTAGCAATCTTTTTTCCTGATATATCTCCTCAGGAAAGGGAAACAAAACAAAAGTTAAAGAAATGGGACCCACTGAATGGGAGAACATATTCACCAGTGATATTTCTGATAAAGGGTTAATATCCAATATTTATAAAGAACTCATACAACTCAAAACCAATAAAACAAACAATCCAATTTTAAAATGGGCAAAGGAACTCAATAGACACTTATGCAAAGATGGCATACAGATGGCCCATAGACATGTGAAAAGATGCTTAACATCACTAATCATTAGAGAGATGCAAATTAAAGCCACAATGAGATATCACCTCACACCTGCTAGAATGGCCACCATCGATAAATCAGCAAACAACAAGCGCTGGTGAGGTTGTGGAGAAAAGGGAACCCTAGTGCACTGTTGGTGGGAATGCAGACTGGTGCAGCCAGTGTGGAAAGCAGTCTGCAAGTTCCTAAAACATTATGTTGAACTACCTTATGACCTGGCAATTCTCCTTCTGGATATATATCTAAATAAATCAAAAGCACTAATTTGAAAGCATATATGCACCCCTGTGTTTATTGCAGTGTTATTTAAAATAGTAAGGCTGCGCAAGCAACCCAAGTACCCATCAATAGATGAGTGCTTAAAAAAGCAGTGGTACATTTACACAATGGAATACTGCTAGGCCATAAAAGAATGAAATCTTACCTCTTGTGACTGCTTGGATGGACCTAGAGGGTATTACGCTAACTGAAATAAGTCAGTGAGAAAAAGACAAATACTATATAATTTCACTTATAAATGGAATTTAAACAACAATATAAATGAAGAAACCAAACAGAAACAGACTCATACATACAGAGAACAGACTGATGGTTGCCAGAGGGAAGAGGGTAGGGGGACTGGGTGAAAAATGTAAAGGGATTAACAAGTACAGATTGGTAGTTACAGCATAGTCATGGGGATGTAAAGTACAGCACAGGGAATACAGTGAGTAATAATAACTATGTATGTTTCTAGTTCAGTAGGTGGAAATATGAGAGAGAACACTTTGTTAAGTATATGATTGTGTAACCACTATGTTTGTGTACTGGAAACTAATACAAAATAATATTGAATTTAAACCATAATTTTAAAAAAATTAAAAAATGTCAAAAAATAGTCCACTCTGGGTCACATATATTGAAGATGGGTTTCTAAATTTCTTTTCAACTGTGTGTATTTTTTATGCAAAATAATTTTAAAAATTCTTGTATAGCTGAAACTAACAATATTGTATATCAACTGTAATTGGAAAAAATAAACAATAGTTTCATAATGGAAAAAATAATAATAAAATGACATGATTATTTTTGGCCATCAGGAAGATTACTTCAGGACATTTATTCTTTTTCATCATTTTTTGTTTTCAATTATAGTTGACATACAATATTATATTAGTTTCAGTTATACACTCTAGTGATTAGATATTATATAACCTACTAAGTGATCATCCTGATAAATCCTGTAGCCATCTGATGCCGTACATAGTTATTAGAATATTATTGACTCTATTCCCAATGTTGTACTGTATATCCCCATGACTATTCTGTAACTACCAATTTGTATTTCTTTTTTATTGTTTAAAAAAGTTTTTAAAAACGATTATTTATTTATTTATTTTTAGAAAGAGGAGAAGGGAGGGAGAAAGAGAGGGAGAGAAAACTCAATGTGTGGTTGCCTCTAGCATACCCCAAACTGGGGACCTGGCCCATAACCCAGGCATGTGCCCTGACTGGGAATCAAACCAGCTACCCTTTGGTTCGCAGGCCAGTGCTCAATCCACTGAGCCACACCAGCCAGGGCCAATTTGTATTTCTTTATCCTTTCACCTTTTCACCCACCCTTTCACCCTCCTTCCCATCTGGTAACTGTGAAAATGTTCTCTGTATCTATGAGTCTGTTTCTGTTCTGCTTGTTCATTTATTTTGGTATTTAGATTCAATTCTTGGTTGATATGTATTTATTGCCATTTTATTTATATTTTTATATTTTCTCCTCCTCCCCCTCTTCCTTCTCCTTCTTCTCCTTGTCCTTCTTCTTCTAAAAGACCCTTTTTCATTTCACATAATACTGGTTTGGTGCAGATGATTATTCTAAATGCTCTGTGGAGAATCAATTAGGAAGAGAAGAAAGGAGGGGGGCATAAAATTTGGGGGCTTTTCTTAGTCCAGATGACAAAGTCTGAGGTGATGACTTAGAGGTAAAAAAAATGAAAAAGAGGGAAGAAATTAGTTCTGTTTATAACCAATTTGAAAAAGGAGGGAGGAGTTGTCCAGGATGATACCAGCATTTCTGACTTGAGTGACTGAGTAGGTGATTGTGCTATTACAAAGATAGAAGATTTTGGAAGAGTTAGAGTTTGAGATAGGGGTAGGGGAACTATGTATTATCTAAAATTTTCAGATGGAGTTTTTGCTTGTTGTCCATTCAGGTGAAGCTGTCTCATATATGGTTACAGACATAAATCTTAGAAGACAAATCTGAAATGGGATATAGATAAAATGAGAATCTATTGAATGAAAAAGAACACAAGGATGAAAGTATGTAGTATACCACAGAAGGATGAGCCCTGATTGGAAACTAAACAATAGCTAGAGAGATGGGAGGAGAGATTTTCTCAAGGAATAGGATATATTTTGATAAGCTGTAAATGACCAGAGAGGTTAAGTATGGTCATGCTTTAAAATAATCCAGTGACTAGAATCTAAGAAGACATCAGTGGCCCTTGTGGAAGTAGTGGTTGGCATGGAAGCCAAATTACTGTACATTGAGGAGTAAGTTGGTGGTAACACAGTGGAGAAAGACTAATTTTTTAAAAAATTAATTTGCCTGTGAAGGAAAGTAGAGAAGGAGAAAATAAGAGGGAAAGTAGGGCCTAGAGAATAATTGTTGTTGATACCACTATGGTTGTTTTTAAGGATGCTGAAGAGAGAGACACTAGGAGGAAAATTGCAAGACTATCAGGGAAGAAGAAGAAGATGAGATAAGCAATGGAAACAGGAATACTGCTTTTCAGTGAGCTATTAAGAAGAGAGGAGGAAAGAATGGCTACAGATGCAGACAAATCTGTAGGTTTGGAGGCAGGAAATCATGGAAGTTCCTACCTGATGACCTCTATTTTTCTCAGTAAGTAGGAGATTATGTCATCTGCTCAAAAGAAGGGGCAGTTGTGGTGAGGATTCAGAAAAGAGGTTTGGAATTACTCATGAGGACAGTGGAGAAGGAATTGACTGGAAGAATTCCTGAGCTGCACTGAAGCCTTGTTAGATGAGATTTTTAGTGGTCACTGTCTTCATGATTGTGCGGTTTTCTCCTGTGCAGCACTCAGGGGCTTGGGTTCAACTGCAGAGAATGAAGGAATGAAGGCGCTTAGATTGCCTCCAGGACAGGAGTTTAGCAAGGCAGATATAATTTAGATAAAAGAGAAAGGGAATTGAGAGTCCTGAGAAAGAGAGAAGTTGAGGTCCAAGGTATCCAAACCAGATACGGAAGAAAATAGAGAGACAAGTTGTGCACTGGGATAAAGGGATAAAGGGAGGGGTTAAATGACTGTAGGTCAGAGAGTAAGAGTAGAACAAGACTTAAGAGAACTGGAACTAGTTTGTCTTGTGGATGCATTACTGAGATGTCTGAGTTTATGTTTTATAGATGAGGCAGTTTTGCCTTATGACAATGGTCAGAAGTGGCCAAGAGACTGGGTGTCTGAAACAGATTTTATAAAAAATTAATTGTAGATTAAAAGGTTAAGAAAACCATTAGGCTATAGTAGTAGGTGGATTAATTACATGGACATGGAACTATCTCGAGATGATGTCAGGATTTACAGTGGTAAGGTAGAGGAGAACCAGAGTCCATATGAAAGGACTGAGGCAGTGGTCGACAGATAACATCAAAGTGGAAGGAAAAGGTAGTAGAAAAGGCATGCATCTCAGAACAGAAGAATATTAGTATGTGATAAAGAGAGTTTTGGTCTGGAAGTAAGTGGCAATGGGGAGCAGGAAACTGCCACCCTTGGAGGGTGGGTGAGAATCATGGGATAACCAAAGTCAGTATTTGATAAAGCTGTTAAGAGCACCAGTTAACTCAAGATTTGGTAAACCTCTCATTAATAGAGGTTTGAGATTGACCTTTTATTGTTTATTGCATTTGTTGATTAGAATTTATTTTTCTGTTTTTCTCTTTACACATGGATAAAAAAGTTTTATTTTGCTCTCAAACAAACAAACAATTTGAGACAATGTGGGAATTTAGAAAGATAATTTGATTAGGATTCAGAGATCTAACTAACCTCTTAGTTCTAACATTTTGTGATATTGGAAAATTCTTTTTTATTTTCTGAGGAATGTATATTAGAATACCTCTCATGCCTCCTCTGATTTTGTCACTTTGAATCTATTCCAATGAGTCTCATTTTTAAAAATTATTGTTTATTATTTTTGTCCCAGTTTTTCCCCCTTTGCCCTTTTCTGTCCATCCCCCCACCCCCCACTCCCACATCCAATCCCCGCACCATTGTCCATGTCTGTGGGTCATTCATATGTGTTCCTTGACTAGTTCCTTCCCCTCCTTTCCATCATTATCCCCCTCTTCCCTCCCCTCTGACAGCTGTCATCCTGTTCCATGTTTCTGTGTCTCTGGTTCTATTTTGCTTGTTAGTTTATTTTGTTCATTAGATTCCTCTTATAGGTGAGATCATACGGTATTAGTCTTTCACCAACTGACTTATAATACTTAGCATAATATTCTCCAGTTCCATCCATGCTGTTGCAAAAGGTAAGATTTCCTTCTTTACAGCTGAATAGTATTCCATTGTGTAAATGTACCACTGTTTTTTAATCCACTCATCTACTGATGGGCACTTTGTATAACTTAACTTCATTTAACTTATCCTGATTTTTTTTGTTCTGTGGACCCATGGTCCTATCCTGAAACAAGGTGGTGTGTCTTTAGATGGCCCTAATAAAATGCAAATAAATATTAAAATTGGAAAGGGTAATATACTTATAGCATTATTATTCACGGAATACACAGACATGTAAATTGAAGTTTGGGAGGAGGCAAAAAAAGTTGACATGTATGAACACCCACATGAGGTGTTACCAGGCTGAGTGGTAGAGGAAGAACAAGCCTGGTTGAGTAGTTGTGGTGGGAGTACGAGTGGAAAAGCAGCCAGACTGTATTTCTAGGGGCTGTCTGTGGTGGTCAATGGGAGGTTGCTTTGAAGAAACGGTATTAAACTAAGCATCTTCTGTGTGCAAGGCATTTGACATTCATCGTGCCAATTTAATCCTCACACCAACCCTGTTAAGTGATTGTTATTAAGCTTGTTTTACAGAAGAAAAAATATGAAAGATTAGAAAAGTAAAATGCCTAAGTAACACAGCTAGTATGTAGAGCTGGGATTCAAATCCAGATCCATCTGAATTCAAAGCCCATCTTCTTAATCATTTCATACTGAAATTGTGCATTAATACATCTGGATAGATTAAAGAAGATTATAAGGTGAATCAGTATAAAATAAGAGTTAAGTGTATGGATTCTGCAGTCAGACAGCGTGGACTGGAATTCCTGGTCCACTGCATTAATTACACAAACAGGCAGTCACTCAAGCTCTCCGATTCTCAGTTTCTTCATCTGCAAAATGAAGATGTTAATAGTATCTATTTCACAGTGTTACTGTGAGAATTTAATATTAATCTGTATATCTCATTGGCCACAATAAATTCTAGCTATTAAAAGAATAATCACAAATGTTAGCTCACAAAAGAACCACATCCAAAAAAACATTTTTATTTTCAGTGACTAAGGTGTAAGAGGTCCCAGGAGAACCTTTGTCCACTCCACAATTGTGATACTGGTCAGTACTTTTATAAAATTCTGAGTGCCAATTACCAGTGAGTGCTTCTCATTCAAGGCATTTCTTTTTTAATCTTGCCCTTGATAAACATTAGCAATTTGATTCTTGTCCTCTGTTTATGACAATGGGCAGAACCAAACATAATATGTGTGTCTTTGTTCTTACACCTCTTGTTAAATAACCAATTCAGTAAAGCGACTGACCTAATTACTGAAAAAAATTAGTTCAATTGTTAATGTACGCATATAATACTAGATCAATTAATAAATCAGAAAAACAATGTGTAACACCCTAATTCTGTTAATTTTTTCACTTTTTATCCAGATAAGCTTCTACAATGGAGAGTTGGCTTCCATAATGTTTTCCTTTACTTTCAGGTAATAACCTATTAACTTTAGGAAGTAGCTATAAGTAACAATTGCCGTATGTCTTAGAAAGAGAATAATAAAAAGAAGGAACTCTGATCATACTGAAATTCGGACTCTGTGAGCTTGATATCTTTTGAGGTCTTCAAAGAGCTCCTAGGGATTTCAGAATGTAAGAGAATTTCCCTTTTCATGTGAAAACAAACTTCTGCCACCCAACTGTGTCTGTGGAATCTTCCAGATTTTGCCAGCATTGGTTTATGGTCTGAGCTACACACTCAGTGAGACAAGCTGGGACTCTGAGAGAAAAACTTTAAAGTTTAAGCATGTTTACCTTTCATTTTGGTGCCTTTGATGTTTGCTCTACATTCAGATGACCACGGGTTAACTGACCTCATTAGTCCTACTTCTCCGAGCTGATTCCTCGTAGAAACCAAGATCTGTCTATGCTCATTTTTTTTTCTTGAGTGGGCAAGAACTTCCACAGGTGTGCAATTCAATGTTTATTTCCATTTCACACATTTACAGACACTTACTAATTAAAAGCAGCATTTGCTGACTAAGAACAGTTTGAATCAGCCCCTAAGTGCTAAGGAGAGATTCCATGGAACAAGTTCAGACTCAATTTGTTGTAGTGAGGTATACAGACTGTTCCACCCTATTCTACCTTCTCATTTTGGCTACTAGGCCTCATAATCCATCTTAGATCTAGACAGCACTGAGGGGTGGAATGTATTACACTTACATGTACGCCTTTCTCTTCAACTGTGCATTTTCTTACATCAATTGGAGGGAAACAAATTCAATAAAGTAGTTTTATCTGTTGCTCTTCTACTTCTCCTGTATTTATTAAGCAGAAAACACTGTCGTTATCAGAGTGATCAGAGTAGATTAAATCTGTCCAACCCTCACAAGCTCAGCACTGTCTTAGGACTGTTATGGGCCTGAGAAGAAAGAAAATCTTGGTTTCTCTTTTTATAATCAAATTGGGAAAATGAGAAGAACATGTGACTATCCAGAACAGGCAGTAAATAATTGAGAGGTTAAGTTTTGACCATAATAAATAGACTTGGAATAAAGAGAAGGGAGATGTCAATGTAGAGTTATTAAAGAAAGTTTCATGGAATAAGCTTGTTTTATGGATACCTTCCACTTAGCTCTTTTCCTTGGCTATTGAAAGTCTTTTGTGGTTTCATATAAATTTTAGGATTAGTTATTCTGGTACTGAGAAGAATGCCATTGGTATTTTAACTGGGAATGTATTGAATCTGTATGTTACTTTAGGTAATGAGGTCATTTTAGTAATATTAATCCTTCTCGTCTATGAGCATGGTATATCCCTCCATTTATTTATATCTTCTTCAGTGTCCTTCTCAATGTTTCATAGTTTTCAGAGGACAGTTCTTCACCTCTTTGGTTAAATTTATTTCTATGTGTTTTACACTTTTGATGCAATTGTAAGTGGTATTTTCTTAATTTTTCCTTTGAATTGTTTATTATTGTGGTACAAAACCAACAGATTTTTGTATATGGACTTTGTATCTTGCAACTTTACTGAATTCATCTATTAGTTCTCATAGTTTTTTTGTGCAGTTTTTAGGTATTTCTATGTATAGTATCACGCCATCTGCAAATAATGACAGTTTTACTTCTTTCTTTAAAAGTCAGGTGACTTTTCTTTCTCTTGTCTAATTGCCCTGGCTAGGACCTTAAATACTATGTTGAATAGCAGTGGTGAGAGTGGACATCCTTGTCTTGTTCCTGATCTTGGGAGAAAAGCCGTTAGCATTTAGTGTTGAGTCTGATGCTAGACTGGGTTTTTACATATACAGTCTTTATGTTCGGGGGTGTTCCCTCTATACTCTTTTTGTTTAGAGTTTTTATTATAAAAGGATGTTGAATTTTGTCAAATGCTTTTTCCACAGCTGTTGAGATATTCACATGGTATTTAGCTTTCATTTTGTTGATATGATGTATCACATTGATTGATTTACAGATATTGAACCACCTTTGCTCCTTTGGGATAAATCTTACTTGGTCTTGGTGCATAATCTGAAAGGACATTAAAAGATGTATTGTTGAACCCAGTTTGCTAATATTTTTCTGACAATTTTTGCAAGTATGTTCATTAAGGATATTGGCCTGTAATTTTTTAATAATATTTTTGTCTGGTTTTAGTATCAGGGATTAGCCTGTAATTTTCTTTTTTTTTTTTTAAAAAAAAAAAACAATGTTTTTGTCTGGTTTTGGTATCAGGGTAATTATGGCTTTATACAGTGTGTTTTAAATCATTCATTTCTCCAATTTTTTGGAATAGCTTAAGAAAGATAGGTATTAAGTCTTCTTTAAATATTTGGTAGAATTCACCTGTGAAGCTGTGGTCCTGGACTTGTATTTGTTGGGAGTTTTTTAAATTACTGCTTTCATTTCATTGCTAGTAATTGATCTGCTTAGATTTTGTGTTTCTTCCTGGTTTGGTTTTGAAATGTTGTATACTTCTACAAGTTTATCCATTTCTTCTAGGTTGCCAAATTTTTTGTCATATACTTCTTTATAGTATCTTTTAAAAATCATTTGTATTTCTGTAGTTAGAAGATTATATGTCTTTTCATTTATGATTTTACTTATATGGGCCATTTCTCTTTTTTATTGATGAGTTTGGCTAAAAGGTTTGTCAATTTTATTTGTCTTTTCTGTATTCCTACCAACAATGCACAAGGGTTCCCTTTTTCTCCACATCCTTGCCAGCACTTGTTGTTTGTTGATTTATTAATGATGGGCATTCTGACCAGTGTGAAGTGGTATCTCATTGTGGTTTTAATTTGCATCTCTCTGATGGCTGGTGATGCTGAGCATCTTTTCATGTGTGTATGGGCCCTGTGTATGTCCTCCTTGGAGAAGTGTCTGTTCACGTCCTTTGCCCAATTTTTAATGGCATTGTTTGTCTTCCTGGTGTTGAGTTGTATGTGTTCTTTATACATTTTGGAGATCAAACCCTTGTCTGAGGTATCACTGGCAAATATGTTTTCCCATATGGTTGGTTCCCTTTTCATTTTGTTGATATTTTCTTTAGCCATGCAGAAGCTCTTTAATTTGATGTAGTTCCATTTGTTTATTCTTTCCTTTATGTCTGTTGCCCTAGGGGACATATCAGAGAAAATATTGCTATATGGGATATCTGAAATTTTCCTTCCTATGTTTTCCTCTAAGAATTTTATGGTGTTGTGACTTACATTTAAGTCTTTTTTCCATCTTGAGTTTATTTTTGTATATGGTGTAAGTTGGTGGTCTAGTTTCATGTTTTTGCATGTACTTGTCCAGATCTCCCAACACCGTTTGTTGAAGAGGCTATTTTTACTCCATTTTATGTTCCTGCCCCTTTTGTCAAATATTAATTGGTCATAACGACTTGTGTTTATTGGGCTCTCTATTCTGTTCCATTGATCTATGTATCTGTTCTTATGCCAGTATGAGACTATTTTGACTATTATGGTCTTATAATATAGCTTGATATCAGGTATTGTGATTGCTCCAACTTTGTTCTTTTTTCTCAAAATTGCTGAGGCTATTTGAGGGTTCATTTATGGTTCCATATAAATTTTTGAAGTATTTGTTATATATCTGTGAAATACATCATTGGTATTTTGATAGGGATTGTGTTGAATCTGTATATTGCTTTGGGTAGTATGGACATTTTAATGATGATAATTCTTCCAATCCATGAACACAGTATATGTGTCCATTTATTTATGTCTTCCTTAATTTCTTTCTTCACTGTGGTATAGTTTTCTGAGTACAGATCTTTTATCTTCTTGTGTAATAGCTATTTTTAAATGGCTGATTCACTGTTGTTGTTTTTTTAATATTGCCTTTACCTATGAGATTCTTTTACTTTTCTCACAATTTCTTATTTCCTTTTCTCCTTAACAAAGTCCCTTTCTGATTCTGTCTTTAATGTTAATTTTTGCCATTTGAATTAGAAAATGTCTTGCTCTATGTGTCTTTGGTTTCACCTTGTTTATAAATCTCTGTGCTTCTTGAACCTGGATGTTGTTTCCTTTTCCAGGTTAGATAAATTTTCAGCCATTATTTCTTCAAATACACTTTCTGCCCATTGCTCTCTTTCTGTTCCTTCTGGGATCCCTATAATGTTCATGTTTTTGATGTTACAGAGTTCCTTTTAACAATGCTAATTCTTAAATTCTTCTTTCTTTTTGCTGTTTGATTAGTTAATCTCCACTAGTCTGTCTTCCATGTTGCTGATACATTCTTCTATATTAGCTGATATACTGTTGATAATTTTAGTGTATTTTTTATCTCAGTTATTGTATTATTCAGCTCTGCTTGGTTCTTCATTATACTGTCTGTTTGTTGAAGATCTCTCTAGGTTTTTCTATTCAACTCTCAAGTTTGTTAAGCATATTTATGATTATTTCTTTTTATTCTTTTTCAAACAAACTATCTCCATTTTATTATTTTTTTCTGGGGATTTAAAAAATTTTTTAATTTGAGACATATTCTTCAGTTTTCTCCTTTTGCTTGAGTTTTTATGTTTGTTTATATAAATTAGACAAAATACCTCTTTCTCTGTCTTGAAAAAGTGGCTCTGTGTAGAGAAACAACCTCTGTGTAGTCTGTGTGTACTGGGTGGTTGGCAGGCTGGTTGGACCTGGTCAGTTGCTTTTGGTGTCTGCGGGGGTGAAGGCGCTGAACTACTTGGCTCGAGCAGATCTGGGTGGGGAGGCCAGTAGTGGGTGGTAATGCCCTGGTGAACCTGCTTACCCTGTTTGATCTGAACTGAATTGTGCTCTGGGAAATGTGGCAGGGAATGTGTTGTGGTGACCTTGCACGTAGGCCAAAGCACCTGGATAGAGATCCTGCCACCCTACAGAGGTGCACAGGCATGTAAACAATATACCCCATTTTCATCAATGGACAGATTATCCCCACAGAAAATTAATAAGGAAACATTGGCTTTAAACATCTCACTAGATCAGATGAACTTAACAGAGATTTACAGAACATTTCATAGAAAAGCAACAGAATGCACATTCTTCTCAAGTACACATTGGTCATTCTCCAGGGTAAATTATATATTAAGCAACAAAATGTCTTAATAAATTTTAAAATATTGAGATCATGTCTAGCACTTTTTAAATCACAACAGTATAAAAATAAAAATTAATTACTAAAAAATGCCTGGAAAATTCACAAATAAAAAGAGATTAAATAACATGGCATTGAGCAACCAGTGTGACAAAAAGGAAACCAAAAGTAAAAAAATTCTTGAGATAAAAATTGAAATACAACAAGATAAAACTTATATGATACAAGAAAAACTTAAAAAAAGATTTTATTTATTTATTTTTAGAGAGAGGGGAAAAGAGGGAGAAAGAGAGGGAGAGAACCATTGATGTGATACAGAATCATCAATTGATTCCCTTTTGCACACCCCCAACCAGGGACCTGACCTACAACCCAGACATGTTCCCTGACCAGGAATTGAACCAGCGACCTTTTGCTTTGCAGGACAATGCTCAACCAACTGAGCCATGCCAGTCAGGGCCAGGAAAAACTTTTTTAAAGGGGAAAGTTTCTAGTGATAAATGCTTACTTCAATAAATACGATCTCAAATAGACAACCAAACTGAACACCTCACAGACTCAGGAAGAAAAAAATAACCTAGTCCAAAGTTACAAAAATGGAGGAAAAAATAAGAATAATAATGGAAATAGCCCTGGCTGGTGTAGCTCAGTGGATTGAGCATGGGCTGCGAATCAAAGGGTCACTAGTTTGATTCCTGGTCAGGGCACATGCCTGGGTTGCAGGCCAGGTTCCTGGTGGGGGACACATCAGAGGCAACCACACATCGATGTTTCTCTTACTTTCCTTTCCCTCCCTTACCCGGTCTCTAAAAATAAATAAATAAAATTAGAAAAAATAATAATGGGAAGAAATAAAATAGAGACTATAAAAGATGAAGCAAAAAGCAATAAAATAAAGACATTGTTTTTTAAAAGATAATTCTTTGGCTAGATTTATGAAGATTAAAAGAGAAGGAACAAAAATAAAATCAGAAATGAAAGAGAAGACATTTTTTTTTTTAAATATATTTATTGATTATGCTATTACAGTTGTCCCATTCCCCCCCCACTCCACTCCATCCTGCCCACCCCCCTCCCTCCCACATTCCCCCCCCATAGTTCATGTCCATGGGTCATACTTATAAGTTCTTTGGCTTCTACATTTCCTACACTATTCTTACCCTCCCCCTGTCTATTTTCCACCTATCATCTATGCTACTTATTCTCTGTACCTTTCCCCCCTCTCCCCCTCCCACTCCCCTATTGACAACCCTCATGTTCTAGTTGTTTGCCTAGTTTGCTCTCGTTTTTGTTTTATGTGTGGTCGTTAATAACTGTGAGTTTGCTGTCATTTTTACTGTTCCTATTTTTGATCTTTTTCTTAGGTAACTCCCTTTAACATTTCATATAATAAGGGCTTGGTGATGATGAGCCTCTTCAACTTGACCTTATCTGAGAAGCACTTTATCCTCCCTTCCATTCTAAATGATAGCTTTGCTGGATACAGTAATCTTGGATGTAGGTCCTTGCGTTTAATCTTGGGTAATGTAATGATGATGTGCCTTGGTGTGTTCCTCCTTGGGTCCAGCTTCTTTGGGACTCTCTGAGCTTCCTGGACTTCCCGGAAGTCTATTTCCTTTGCCAGATCGGGGAAGTTCTCCATTATTTGTTCAAATAAGTTTTCAATTTTTTGTTCTTCCTCTTCTTCTTCTGGCACCCCTATAATTCGGATGTTGGAACGTTTCAAGGTGTCCTGGAGGTTCCTAAGCCTCTCCTCATTTTTCCAAGTTCTTGTTTCTTCATTCTTTTCTGGTTGAATGTTTGTTTCTTCCTTCTGGTCCATACCATTGATTTGAGTCCCAGTTTCCTTCTCATCACTATTGGTTCCCTGAACATTTTCCTTTGTTTCTCTTAGCATAGGCTTCATTTTTTCATCTGTTTTTCGAATAGATTCAACCAAGTCTGTGAGCATATTGATAACCAGTGCTTTGAACTGTGCATCCAATAGGTTGGCTATCTCTTCGTCGCTTAGTTGTATTTTTTCTGGAGCTTTGAAGTGTTCTGTCATTTGGGCCATTTTTTTTGTTTGTCTTGGCGCGTCTGTTACTTTAAGGGGCGGAGCCTTAGGTGTTCACCGGGGCTGGGTAATGCTGGTCGCTGCGCAGTGATGCTGTACGTGGGGGCGGGGCCGAGAGGGAGCAATGGCGCCCGCTTCACTCTCCTCCGGATTTCAGTCTTTCACTCCGCTACCCACAATCAAACTGGGCCCCTCTGGTGCTGGTTCCCGAGTAAGTGGGCCTGTGCACACTCTAGGCCCCTGTGGGTCTCTCCAACAACCTCTCCTGTGAGGCTGGGAGTCTCTCCTGCTGCCGCCCCAACCCCCAGGGGCGCTTTCAATCAGAGGTTTGAGGCTTTATTTCCCCAAGCTGGAGCCCTGGGTTGCGCAGCGGTCTGCTTCTCTGCCGGCCGTTCGTCCGGTTTATCTGTGGGCGAATGTGGTGCCGCAATGTGCTATCCGCCACTCTGCCTGCCCCACTCTCCGCCACTCTGAGTCCGGCCCTCTGGGTTTATCTGTGCAAATGTGGGACCGCAGGGTCTGCTAGTGCTCGGACTGCCTGCGCCATTTGTCCCACACTCCGCCAGTCTCAGTCCCGCCACAGCCACGCGAGTCCTCTCCACCCCAGTGCCGTCTCCGCCCCTCCTACCAGTCTGGATGAATGATTATTTTCTGTTTCCTTGGTGTTGGTCCCCCTTGCTGTTCGATTCTCTGTCGGTTCTGGTTGTGCGAGGAGGCGCAGTGTGTCTACCTACGCCGCCATCTTGGTTCTCCGAAAGAGAAGACATTTGATACTACATAAATACAAAGGATTATAAGAAGCTACTATGAATAGCTGTACAAATTGGATATCCTAGTGAAATAGAAGAATTCTTAGAAATATACAACCTACTAAGACTGATTTAGGATGAGATAGAAAATTTGAACAGACCAATTACTAGTAGTGTGATTGAATCAGCAATAAAAGAATCTCCCAATGAAGAAATCCCTGGACCAGATGGCTTCATTGGTAAATTTTACCAAACATTTAAAGAAGAAATAATGCCAATACTTTTCAAAGTCTTCCAAAATATAAAGGAGAAGGGAACACTTCCAAACATATCTACAAATCCAGCATTACCTAGACACCAAAGCCAGAAATAGACACAACAAGAAAAGAAAAATACAAATTGATATCCATGATGAAATGTTGCAAAAAATCTCATTGAAATACTAGCAAACCAAATTTGCCAGCATTTTAAAGAACCATTCATTATAATCAAGTGATATTATCTCTGGGATGCAAGGATGGTTCAACATATGCAAATCCATTAATGTGGTACACCACATTAACATATTGAAAAGTAGTCATATAATTTAAAAATCAATAGATGTATAAAATGCTTTTGACAAAATTCAACGTCCATTTATGATAAAAACTCTCAAGACAGTTGATATAAAAGAAATGTACCTCAACTTGTAAAGGCTATGTATGACAAGCTCTCAGCTGATATCACACCCAATGGTGAAAAGCTGAAAGCTTTCCTCTATGATTAGGAATATTGCAAGGATGCCCACCCTCACCACTTTTATTCAACATTGTATTGATAGTCCTAGCCAGAGCAATTAGGAAATATATAGAAGCAAAAGGCATGCTTATCACAAAAGAAGAAGCAAAACTGTATTTATTTATAAATCACAGAATAAACATGATATTATAGAGTTTAAAGTTTCCACCAAAAAATTGTTAGAACTAATACATAATTTTAGTAAAGTTGTAGGATACAAAATTAATATAAATTAATATACTATTAACAAAGTATATAAAAGATGAATTGAGGAAACCAACCTTATTTGATCTTCCATTAAAAACAATAAAGTACTTAGGAATAAATTTAAGCAAGGAGGCAAAAGTACTGTATACTTAATCTTACAAAACACTGATGAAAGAAATTGAGGAAGACACAAATAAGGAGATATTCCATGCTCATGAATTGGAAGAATAAATATTTAAAAAATATCCATACTACCTGTAGAAAAGCAATCTACATTTTCAATGCAATCCTTATCAAAATTCCAATGGCATTTTTTGCAGAAATAGAAGAAACAATCCTAAAACTTGCATAGAACTACAAAGGACTCTGAATAACCACTACAATCTTGAGGACGAAGAACATGGCAGGAGGCATTATTCATCATGATTTTAAATTATCTTACAAAGCTATAGTAATCAAAACAGTGTTCTAGTGGCTTAAAACAGATACTAGTTTAGTGGAGCAGAATAGAGAACCCAGAAGTAAATACACAGATATATGGTCAATTACTTTATGACAGAGGAGCCAAAAATAATATATAGTGGAGAAAGAATAGACTCTTCAATACATGGTGCTGGAAGAATGACCATTATCTCATATCATACACAAAAATAAACTCAAAATGGATTAAAGATTTGAACTTAAGAGCTGAAACCTTAAAATTCCTAAAAAAAAGAAAACAAGTGGTAAGCTCCTTGACATCAGTTGGCAATAAGTTTTTTTATTTTGTAACCAAAAGCAAAGGCAACAAAAGCAAAAAATAGAAAAAATAGACAAAAATAGAACTAAAACTAAAAAGCTTCTAGTGAGCATAAGGAACCACTCAAATGAAAAAGCAATCTAAAGAATGGACGAAAATATTTGCATATAATATATTTGATAAGTGGTTAATATTCAAAATATATAAAAACTCATACAACACAATAGCAAAAAACAAACAACTTGATTAAAAAATGGATAGAAGATCTGAATAGACAGTTTTCAAATGAAAACATACAGATAGACAACAAATATATCAAAGGCTCAACATCTCTCATTATTAGGAAATTGCAAATCAAAATCATAATTTCTTCATACCTGTTGGAATGTGTTATCAAAAAGAAAGATATAGTCAGTGTTGGTGAGGATGTGGAGGAAAGGAAATCCATGCGCACTGCTGGTAGAAATGTATAATACATTAGTGCAGTCACTATGGAAAACAGTATGGCAGTTCCTCAAAAAATTAAAAGTACCATATGATCTAGCAATTATACTTCTGGGTGTTTACCTAAAGAACACCAAAACTAATTTTAAAAGATAGCCATACCCTCATGTTCATTGCAGCACAACTTACAATAGCCAATACGTGGAAACAACCTAAGTGACCATTGGTAGATGAATGGATGAAGAAAAGATGGTCGTACGTGGATTATTATAGTCATATAAAAGAAGGAAATCTTATCATTTGCAACAATATGGATGGAGCATGATGGAATTATGCTAAGTGATCTGGTTGCATAGATCACTTAGCATAATTCCTTTCTATGGTTGCATAGAAAGAAAAGTACTATATGATCTCAATTATGTATGGAATCTAAAAACACGTAAAAACAAATTAAACAAACCCCCAAATTACAGACAGAGAAGAGAATGGTGGAGGTGGTGAAATGTGTGAAGATGATCAAAATGTATAAACTTAGATTTATAAAATAAATAAATCAATCCTGGGGATATAGCATGGTTACTGTATTGATAATACTGTATTAATATTTGAAAATTGTTAAAAGAGTAGATCTTAAAAGTTGTTATCATAAGAAAAAATTGTAGCTATGTGCAGTGATGGATGGTAAGTAGATATATTGTGATCATTTCAAAATATGTACATATATCAGATCATTATGTCATACACCTGAAACTAATATAACATTACTTATATCTCAATGAAAAAATTGTACAGAAAAGTGTTAATATTAGAGAGAAAATGAGTGAGTATATAAGTTGTTATGGTAAAGCTGGTATGTGTCTCAGCAGGTCAGTAAAGGATTAGCCTTGAGTTTTTCCAAAGTTCTTTGGATAAATCAGTAAAAAACAAATCTGTGTTCTCCTTTTCATGATAACAATGACAAAGCAAAGATTTACTGTCCTGGATCTATGGCTGCTATAGCAGAATTTCCTCAGTAGAATCCAGTCTAGCACTCCATGAGTAAGACTGTGGTGATTCTACTTGAGCTATCACAGCTCTGTTGGGATCAGCAGCACTCATTAAACCTAGAATATAAATATGTAGTCACTTATCTCAGAGGAGGTACTTCTACAGGGTAAGTTCTGGAAAGGAATTGGTCCAGAACCAGTGTTTCTGCTGAGCTGACCCAGTGAAAGAACTCATTAAAAGAAGTTTCCATTCTGTATAAATGCCAACATAGTCACTCCCTTACGAGTAAAAAGAGGCCTTTATGGTGAGGCGAGCTTTGAATTGAACCAAGGTAAACGTTTATTCTGGAAGCTTCTTGAAAATGCTTGTTTTTCTAAATCTGAATCAGTGGGAGAACAAAGGTAAGGATTCAGAAACTTTGACTCCCAAATTTGTGTTCAGTACATTAATGTGTTTCCTATCACAAATTTTTTCACTTTGTGGAAAAATATAATCTTTGAACTTTCTAAGTGAAATAGATAACTTACAAATTTAACTTTTAGGGGGTTCTTGCCTGATGAGCAGTTCTGTGTATAGAGTGTGGCAAGTGAACAACAGTCATAGGTTAATTGGTCAGTCATAAGCTATACTACATAGCAAGACCCAGGGATAAACTACAGAGTGAAAATTCCCTGGAGCTGAATATGAAAGCTGGTGTCATATGACATTAGGAACCTCTGAAAGGAATATGAATCACTTTAGTCATCCAATTGCCACCTCATGCTCCACCCCTTATTTTCTGTATCTCACCTATATTTGTATTGATTTAGTAATACTTCCATTGCTTTGCACTAAGCTAAGCTTTCATATTATCTCCATCTGATTCCTTGATCCAGATCTGTTTATTGGTATCCATAGAGATATAGCCCAGTCCAGTAGAACACATTCAAGACAAGAGGTTGGAAGATGTGGGTGTGATCAGGTCTTCCAACCTAGTTCTGTCACCAGCTATGTGTGCTTGGTCAAGTAATAGAACTGCAGAGTTATATGTCTCAGTGGCTCCTAAGTGTGGAATGTGTATTACTGATAGGTTTGTATGAAATGTGTACCATTGATTGGTTTGTGAGTCAATTAAACTTGGTACAGAGATAAATATTTTTAATGTGAATATTAATTTGAGTATGTATTTAATTTAATTAATGTTATAAAATTCATAAATACAACAGTATGTTTGTGTATCATAGATACTGTTACTTAGGACAGGCTAAAATATGTATTGAATTTAAAAAAGAAATGCATTGACTTAAAGAAAAATATTATTAACAATCATGTAGAAGATATATGTTAACATATGTTAAGATATGTTAAGAAAGCTGAACTCATTTCCTCCCATGATCACGTCAAATTAAAACTAAATAATAGAGCAATCAACCTGGATAAACATACAAATACTAGCCGAACAGAAGTCCTATAACTAAGGATTTACAGAAGAAGCTGTGTGGAAACTGGTAGGAGAGTGGAGATGCAAAATAGGCTTGCGTGATACCCACATGTGGGGATTAAGAATCTGAAGGGATATTTCAGCTTCAGAAGCACTGCCCCCCAACCTGAGAAGCGAGTGCCAGGAAGAAGATCCCACATAACATCTGATAGTGAAAATCAGCTGGGATTCTGTCTGTCTGGTGAGATATAAGACTGCTGGAAATGTGGTGTCCCTCTTAAAGAGACAGTGCACAAACTCTCACTCACAGGCACTCAACCTGGGCTTTGGCTAAGAGACAGTGGCTTGGGGTGCCAGAGTCATACAGAGTAAAACTGAGTTGCATGGTTTAGGGCACAGGGCTGAAATAATAGCCGCTAATGTACCTGTGTAGATTTCTCTTCCCACTGGCCCACAGCACCAACTTTACTGAGTTTGGAGCTCTTCCCACATGGCATTAGCCTGGTGAGCTACATTAGCTCAACTCTGGCCACTCCCTGAGGCCCTGCCCTAACCAACTTGCACAATGGTTAAGGCTTCATTGGTGGCAACCAGCCTGGGTCTGCATTATACTTTGTCTTAATGAGAAAAAAAAAAAAAAAAAAACTGTGGAGGAATACTATGCAAGCTTGGGAAAGGGATAGCCAGAGACACAGAAAAAGTGAGTTGTGTGGCTGCACATGAAGGGCCATCTTCCTGCATGGCCAACAGATGCTGAATTTCTTGTGTTAAATCCTCCCTCCACAATGCCAAATCTTAATTTGCCATTAGCCTGGTAAAGTATACTAGCTATACCCTCTCTACAGGCCCCAGGCAGGTGGTAGTTGGCCTCAGTGTACCTGGATGCTTTTGCTGATTGACTTCAGTTCTAGCACGGGTGCCATGGTTAAGCTATATTAATATGGTGAACACCACTTGCCCCACGCTGGTGATTCCCTGAGACCCTGCCCCCTGTAATTCATGGACTGTCTAAGGCTCTTTCATTGGCTAAGCCTTGTGGGCAACCTGCAGGCAGTGGCAAGTCTCAGGGTGCCTTTGGCCTTTTACTTACCTCCCCTGGGCTGGGTTCTGGTGATAGCTGGAATTAGTTCACAGCTTGGCCCCTCCCACACATGCCCAGGCACGCCCACAGGGAACTACCACTTGTGGATAACATTGTAACTCTTATCAGGTAGCTCTGAGCCAATCAGAGGCAGCTGTCTAATATTCTCTTGCACCAGATAAGCTCTCATGAGACTCCAGAACCAACAAATCTGGTTGTTGGCTATAGACCATAACAGAGCATCACATGATTAGCTCCACAAGTGACACACAGAAAGGGAGGTCTTGACAGGCAGCAGATCCTCTGGGGCAAATTCCACTTTGTGTGGTCAGACTCTGCATAGCAGCTCATATACTGTGGTCATGGCCAGTCTTCAAACCCAACTAGCCTGAGGGTCTACCCACACAATGACGTGCCAACAGCAATAAAGGTACAACTACAGCAGGAGGTCACACATAACCCACATAAAAGACACTCCTGGAACATCCACCTCGTGTGATCAAAGAGACTGTGCCACTGGGCCTCATGGGACTCCTACTACATAAAGACACTTTACCAAGCCTGAAAGACACAGCAGATAAACCTAATGCATAGAAACAAACAGAGAGGCAGCCAAAATTAGAAGACAAAGAAATATATCCCAATGAAAGAAAATAAAACAAGCTGTAGGAAAAGAACTAAATGAAACTGAGGCAAGCAAGCTACCAAACACAGAGTTCAAAGAAATGGTAATAAGGATGTTCAAGTTACTTAGTGAGAACTTCAACAAAAAGATAGCAAGCATGTAAGAGACATAGAAACCAGAAAACTAACCAGTCATAAACAAAAAATATGATAACTAAAACGAAGAATACACCAGAAAAAAATCAAGAACAGATTAGATGAGGCAAATGAAAAATTCAGTAATTTAGAAGACATGGTAGCATAAAACAATCAGAGCAGCAAAATGAAAAAAGAATTTAAAAAAATCAGGATAGCAGAAGAAACCTCTAGGACAACATCAAGCATAATATCATCCAGCTCATAAGGGTACCAGAGGAGAAGAGAGAGAGCAAGTATTGAGAACCTATTTGATGAAATAATGATTGAAAACTTTCCTAACTTGGTATGGGAAGAACACACATAAGTCCAGGAAGCACAGAGAATCTCAAATAAGATAAACCCAAAGAGGCCAATGCCAAGACACATCACAATTAAAATGACAAAGATTATACACAAAGAGAGAATTTTAAAAGCCACAAGTGAAAGACAGTTAGTTACCTATTAGGGAGCTCCCATTAGACTGTCAGCTGATTTCTTGACAGAAACTTTGTAAAACAGAAGGGATTGGCACAAAAAATTCAACATATTCAACAACAAGGTAATGAAAGGCAAGGACCTACAACCAATACTACTCTATACAGCAAGGCCATCATTAAAATTGAGGTAGATATAAAGAGCTTCCAAGACAAGAAAAAGTTAAAGTTGATCATCACCAAACCAGTACTACAAGAAATGTTAAAGGCCCTACTTGAAGAAGAAAAAGAAGGAGGAGGAGGAGAAGAAGAAGAGAAAGAGGGAGAAAAAGGAGAAAAACCAGGGGAACAGAGTTAAAAGAATAAAATGTCAATAAATATGTACCTATCAATAATCACTTTAAATGTAAATGGCTTAAATGCTCTAATCAAAAGACTTAGGGTAAGAAATGGATAAGAAAAGCAAGACCTATATATGAAGTCTGTCTGGAAAATGTCCAGCCATTGTTAATGTAATGAGAATGGTTTGTGTGACATCGATGTAACCTGGCAGCCAAAGAGAGTCGACTGGAATGCGCATGTGTGAACAATGATGACTTCACTGTACCAGTCAGTGGTAGATGCCATTGAATGAACATGGGCACTGTGTGGTTGTCACATTCAAAATGACTGAGTGAGTAGAACAACGGATCTGCATCAAATTTTGTGTTAAGCTTGAACATTCATCCACGGAATCTATTCAGATGATTCAGAAGGCTGCAGTGATGGGTAACTGGTGATTTGCAGCCTCACCACAACAATGCTCCTGCTCATGCATCATGTCTTGTGCAGAGATTTTTGGCAAAACATCAAATCACCCAGGTGATTCAGTGCCCCTACAACCCAGATTTGGCACCCTGTGACTCCTGGCTTTTCCCCAAACTAAATCACCTTTGAAAGGGAAGAGATTTCAGACTATTGATGAGATTCAGGAAAATATGATGGGGCAGCTGATGGCTGATGAGAACTCTGTGAGGTCCTGAGGTGCCTACTTTGAAGGGGACTGAGTTGTCATTGTTCTATGTACTTGTATCTGTATCTTCTTCAATAAATATATTTATTTTTCATATTACATGGCTGGATACCTTCTGGACAGACCTTTTATATGCTGTCTACAAGAAACCCACTTTAGATCGAAAGAAACATACAAACTGAAGCTAAATGAATGTAAAAATATATTTCATTCAAATGGAAATAAAAAAAGCTAGAGTAGTAAAACTTACAGCAGACAAAATAAACTTTAAACCAAGCCTATAGTAAGCAAAAAAGAATATTACATAATGATAAAGGGATAAAACCAAAAAGAGTATATTACCCTAGTAAATGTTTATCCACCCAACATAAGAGCACCTACTTATATAAAGCAAATCTTGATGGACATAAAAGGAGAGATTAACAGTAATACATACAGTCATAGTTAGGGACTTTAACACCCCATTAATGGAATTAATGGATAGATCTTTCAGACAGAAAATCAATAAGGAAACTGTGGCATTAAATGATATACTAGATCAGATAGATTTAGTTGATATCTTCAGAACATTTCACTGCAAAGCAGTAGAGTGTACAGTCTTTACAAGTGCATGCGAAACACTTTCCAGGATAGATCACAAGTTAGGACACAAAACAAGTCTCAATAAATTTAAGATGATTGAAGTCCTATCAAATAGCTTGTCTTACCACAATGGTATGGGACTTGAAATCACATACAGGAAAAAAACTGAGGAACACACAAACATAATGAGGCTAACTAACAGATTACTAAAGGATGAATGGGTTAACAATGAGATCAAGGGAGAATTCAAAAAATATCTTGAGGCAAATAAAAATGAAAAAAACAACAACCCATAATCTATGGGACACAGCAAGAGCAGTCTTAGGAGAACATTTCATATCAATACAGGCCTTCCTCAAGAAACAAGAAAAATGTCAACTACTTAATCTATCCTTATACCTATAGGAACTAGATAAAAACAACAAACAAAACATACATCGAGTAGAAGGAAGTAAATAAAAGGAAATAATGATTGGAACAAAAAAAGACAAAGTAGTTTCTGAAAATATGACACAAATGATCAATGAGATCAAGAACTGTTTCACTGAAAAGATAAATAAGAATGACAAACCTTTAACTCATCAATTTTAAAAAAGGAACCAAATAAATAAAATTAGAAATGGAAGAGAAGTGACGGACAACTGACAGTATAGAAATACAAAGGAGTATAATAAAATAGGAGAAACAATTATATGCCAAAGACTGGGCCATCTGGAAGAAATGAATAAATTCCTATGAAATACAATCTTTCTAGACTGAATCAAGAAGAAACAGAAAATTTAAACAGACTGATTATTACTAACAAAATAAAAGCAGTAACCAAAAAATTCCCCCAAAACAAAAGGCCTGGACTGAGATGGCTTCACAGGTTAATTTTACCAAACATTCAAAGAACTAACACTTATCTTTCTTAAACTATTCCAAAAACTTCAAAAGCAGGAAAGGCTCCCAAACTCATTTTATGAGGCCACCATTATCCTGATTACAAATGCAGACAAAGGCATTAAAAATTATAGGTCAATAATACTGATGAACATACATGCAAAATTCCTCAACAAAATATTAGCAAGCCAAATTCAATAATACATTAAAAAGATCATGCGCATGACCAAGTGGGAATTATTCCTGGAATGCAAGATCAGTTTAGTATCTGTAAGTGAATTAACATTGATACCCCACATAAACAAAATGAAGTATGAAAATCATAGGAGCATATGAATAGTTGCAGAAAAAGCACTTGGAAAAATTCAGCATCTATTAATGATAAACACTCTCAACAAAGTGGGAACAGGGAAAACAAACCTCAATATAATAAAGGTCATAGAAAATAAACTCACGGCTAACCTCAGACTCAATGAGGAAAAATCAAAATATTTCCCTGAAGACCAGAACCAAATAGCATGTCCACTTTCACTACTTTTATTCACCATAGTATTGGAAGTACTAGCCACAGGCATCAGACAAGAAAATGAAATAAGTGCATCAAAATTGGAAAGGAACAAGTTAATAATCAAAAACAGCATGATACTGGCACCAAAACAGACACATAGATCAATGGAACAGAATAAGGAGCCCAGAAATAAACCTATGCTTTTGTGGTCAATTAATATATCATAAAGGAGGCAATAAACATACAATGAGGTAAATACAGTCTTTTCAATAAATGGTAATGGGGAAATTGTACAGATACATGCAAATAATAAAACTAGACCACCTTCTTACGCCATATTGAAGAATAAACTCAAAATGGATTAAAAAAATAAATGTAAGGCTTAAAACCATAAAACTCCTAGAAGAAATCATAGGCAGTGAAATCTTGGACATTTCTTATAGCAATATTTTTTTCTGATATATCTTCTTGGGCAAATGGAACAAAAAAAAATAAACAAATGAGATTATATCAAACTAAAAATTTTTTTTACAGCATAGAAAACCATCACCAAAACTAAAAGAGAATCTACTGAATGGGTGGACATATTTGCCAATGATACATCCAGTAAGGGACAAATACTCAAAATTTATAAAGAACTTATAAAACTTAACCCCCCCCCCCAAAAAAAACCCAACAAGAAATGCAACTTAAAAAAATGGGCAGAAGACCTGATTAGCTACTTCTCCAAAGAGGACATCCAGATGGCCAATAGACATATGAAAGGATGCTAAAAGTTACTAATGATCAGAGAAATACAAATTAAAACAACAATGAGATATCAGCTTATCTTTGTCAAAATGGAACTGCTTTATGATTTAGTGATTCCACTTCTGGGAATATATTCCAAAAACTCAAAACCCTAATTTGAAACAATATATACACCTTTATGTTCATTGTAGTGTTGTTCACAATAGCCAAGATCTGGAAACAGCCCATGTGCCCATCAGTAGACAAGTAGTGCTGGTACATTTACACAATGGAATACTATGCAGCTGTAAAAAAGAAGAAAATCTTACCTTTTGCAACAGCATGGATTGTCCTGGAGATTATTATGCTAAGTGACATAAGCCAGTCAGAGAAAGACAAGTAGTATATGATCTCACTTGTACGTGGAATCTAATAAACAAAATAAACTAACAGAATATAAACAGACTCAAAATACAGAGAACAGACTGACAGCTGTCAGGGGTGGGGGTTTGGGGAGGTGGGTGAAAAAGTTGACGGAATTAACCAAAACTCATAGACACAGACAACAGTATGGTAATTACCAGATGGAAAGGGGGTGGAGGCAGGTAGAAGAAGGTAAAGAGGGGATAAATGGTGATGGAAAGAAACTTGAGTTTGGGTGGTGAACACACAATACAATATACAGATGATGTATTGTAGAATTGTACACCTGAAACATATATAATTTTATTAACCAATGTCATCCCAATAAATTCAATAAAAATAAGAATAGAATACATAAAGCATTCACAAAATATTTTATAAATCCACAGTGCACTGCACTATGATAAGATTGAACCCGCAATATAGGTATGTGCCCTGACCAAGGACACAACCTGCAACCCTTTGGTGCACAGAATGATGCTTCAACCAACTGAGCAACCCAGCCAGGGCTGATATGAAATTTTGACCATAAATGAAGCATTTGCAAACTTTTAGAATCACTGCAAATGCATTTTAATAGATACATACTCACAAACATACTTACTAAAATACTATTAGATCTGAAAGGGCTATAAAAGATCCCTTAGTCTCTGCCTCTTTCCAGGTGATTTCCTAAATCTTGCAGGGATTTATTTCTATCCTGTCCTATTTCAGATATGTAGTGAATTAATTTTTTAAGCAGCTGCCAAGTTAATGGTGTGAAAGCAAAAAGTAGAAGTAAGTTTAGGTGGCGTCCTGGGAAAGTACGGACAGGATGTTGAAATTCAGAATGTGGAGCCAAAATGAAATTGAGGCCTTGCCAGGCTAAGCTACCAGGTTAACAGAAAAGGACATGACAAATTGGAGTGTGTTAAGTTTAAGAGTCAGTCTGTGGGTAAGTCTAATCCAAGCCAGCAGGAGTTTTGGGGAAAGCTTTACAAGAGAACTTGGAGCAGCTAGTGATCAGTCTAGACAAGTATCTGTGGATGATATTCTGCTGTGGGGGTGGTGGTGTTGAGATTCCTCTGCCAATCTTTAAATACAGAATTTTCTAACCTTTTCCCATCTCATAGTCTTTCTGTTTTCATTGGTCCAGGGCCTGAGCTGCTCTGTGGAGATTGCAAAGGTAGAAGACTGATAATGCCTTGGGGCTGCAGAGGTTGCTCTTCCCCACTGAGTGCGTGTTATTAACCTGTCCTAGTGCCAGCAGGCAATCCTTATGTCTCCACAGTGATAGAAACATTGTGCAGTGATGCATGCTGCTCATTGGGATCATGTTTATTTGGGCAGAGGAAGGTTTCTTGTAAGCATGGGAAGTGTCAAAACTACACAGAACCTACATCAATTAAGTCAGGTATGGGTAAGGATCTCAGGAAAGCAATTTTCTTGGTAAGGAAATCAAAAATGCAGGTGGCATGAAGTACCTGGACTCCTTGGGGTAGAAAAGAGATCGCCAATACCCATCCCTTCAAGAATCTGTACTCATTTTTTAAATCAGAATATTGCTTGCTGGAGGGTGTACTTAGGAAGCTTTTAAAATGCTTGTGCTTTGGTTTTGGAAAAAAATCAAACCCTCTTGGCAAAGATCTGTACCCAGGGAGTCAGAGTGATGGTGCAATTAAAATCATGTTCTTACTTGCTGAAAGCATCACTAAACAGTGAATATTTGTAGAGAAGCCCAGGACAAGGGGATCCTGGATGGCTTTCCCCATAGTTGTCCCAATTTAAGCTATCTGCAGGCAAGTGTTGCATTAGTTGAAAGAAAATTTCACAGCTCAAATATTCCACATATGATTCCTTCCAAAATCCTGAGCAACGTGGTAAACAGGGGGACAGAAAAAAGTAAAACTGGAGTGTTTTACCAATGTCTTGAATCCTGACTCCCAGTGTTTGGGAATTGGAGGTATGGGCCTTATCAGCAACGGGTCCCACTATGGTGTTTAATATTACTGAAACAGAATCATGGTTAACTCTGGAGGGTATGTATTTTGAAAGACCAAAACACTGAATGGAGTTTTCAGAGCTCTCCAAGTCCATGGAGGCATAGAGAAAGATCTGCACATGGAATGATTGCTATTTGCAATCCAGGGACATTATATGACAATGGTGGTAGAGAGGAGGGTTAGGTCTTATGTCCACTATCTAGGAAACAGGTATTTGCCCTGGGTAAACATGTCTTAGTTTCCTGATTGACACGTTCTTATGTCGCAGGTCATTTTGTTCATAGTGAAGGAATATGCATTTCTTCAGCCAATTGTTTCATCAGCCTTTTATAATGTGAGACCAAATCAGGGAGAGGCTGACCTTTAAATGCACTGAATAGCATATAACAGACACTGTGCTAGACTGTCTACATGGATTATCTCACTTAGTTTTCACAATTCTTTAAAATAGGTATCCCCCTTTATGTATAAGAATGAAAACCTTTCCCAAGGACACATAGCTAGGGAGTATGAGAGTAAGGATTTGAGCTCAAGCAGTTGGATTTCAGATCCTTTGTTATTAATCATTATCTACATAGGCTGATGTTGGTTGGGTTGTGAGGAAAGGTACAAGACGATGCATTTGGAGTATTAAGTTTATAACCAGAGTAGCTCTTATTATGTACTGAGCCACTATTCCACCACTATACTCATGTATGAGTACCAGTGTCTGAAAGGTGATTGCTTCTCCCGGGTTATTCTTTCTGAATGGCCTTGAAATCGACCACAGAAGGCAGCTATGGTCTATTCTGAATCTGAGTGATACTATGGAGTATGTGAAGATAGAGTCATTATAAAAGCATTACAAAGAATTTTTTTCCCATTGTTCTCACTTCTTTACTGGGCTTCTTAGAAGACTGCTACAGTTTAAATCCATAAAACTGTCTGCCCTTTTTGGTTTTCTGAGGGACGTCTTATCTGAAAGGACACTCTAAAGGTGCCATAAGACTATTGAGACATGTCTAAATGGTTTGAGAAGCTTCATGAGCCCCCAGGACAGATGCTAAATGGTGCATGGGTATACCTGCTAACTCAGTGACCTTGGCTTGCAACATTTTCCTTCACTTTGTTCTGCACCTGGGCCAGGAAGCTCTGTTTTCCAGGTGGAGGGTGGGGTTTTCTGCTTACACTATGAAGAAAGTCTGTCATCTCCCTAGTATTCCCTGGATGCAGGTGTGATTCAGAAGAATAGATTCTTATCAGGCCTTGTAACAAGGTGGGACCTGACAAGCTGTCAACTCTGAGATGGAAACATGCAAAGCCTCAAACAGCCATGCTGAATTACAGTGGCTTGAGAGTCTATACAGGATACCAAAATTAAGTGTGGAGAGCCAAGAACAAATGTGGATGTGAGTTCTGTTTAGGTCCCAGGCAAGACCAATGAGAGATGGCAAAGTTGCCCTGACACCTCCTTTGTTTAGAGCTTTTTTATGTAGTGCTGAGAACCTAGAGCTGCAAGGAGAAAACAGTGATTAGTGTCAGCCATTTTCAAATATGTAGTAGTGATGGGAACTTAAGAGTTAAAGATTTTAGCTTCAGTCATAGTTGATAGGCTTAAGTAACTATTTTAAGTGGAAAGCTGTTAATCCAGGAACTGGAATGCATGATCATGTGACTCCAAGAGGTTGACAAGAAATTCAACCTTTGTGCCCCAGGGGGTCTGCAAGTGATCAAGATGGTATCTGAGCCATTGTGTTCCAGAGAGGGAATGTCTGTGATACAGATAAAGAATTATTGATCAACAAATAAAGAAGTACTAGGAAAATCACCACCAGATCGCAACTCTTATCCAATTAAACTATTTTCCAAACCCCTTACCTACCCTTTCTTCTCTTTATAAAAATGTCTTCTTGAGATGAGATGTTAAGATGGATTTTGAGGGTACATACAGTGGCCATCTTCTTAGATCACTGGCATTTGAATAAAGTACCCATAAAGATTCAATCCTTGTCTCTACTTATAGGTTCTGGTAGTGACAGGCAGCATGATTGCCAACTTTTCTGTTTCAGTAATGTTCATATTTTAAAGCCAAAATATATGTGTTTTCCTTCATTCACTATAGTCATCCACATCAATTGCTAAAAACAACTGCTATTCTACAAGGACAGATTGTTTAATGTAAACTTTCAGATGGTGATATCTATATGAAATCAGTGATATTGCTACCTGAAGTAGCAATTGGGGCTGTTGGAACAATTAAAACCAAAACCCTTCTCTGATTGACAGAGCAAGTGTATAAGGGTATATAAGGCACAGATAGTGAAAACAAATTGGTCAGCTGATCAATGTTCCCTTCTCAGATTTGTGGAAATCTTACTTAGAAAACCTAGCATCTATGTTAAAGGGTCTGAAATAAAGAGTGATAAGACACCCTGGAATTTTGTGGGCTTCTAAAGAATATGTAAAGTCTATATGTACTGGCACATGTTCTTTATTACAATTAGTAATATAAATTTTTTTATATGACTAAGCTCAAAGTTACAATATTTAATACTATTCTGTTAGATATTTTATTTGAAGTGAGCAATGATGCATTACTCCTCCAAGGCTGTCAAATTTTGTAGGTCATAGTGTGACTTAATATGGTGCTGAGGTCTTTATGTCAATGGATTGAAACAAGCAAGAGCAAGAGCGACAAAATTAATATTACTAAAATGTAAGTATATATAATATTTGCCCCATTTTTATTTTTTAATTGTTAATATTTTAAAGTGGAAATGTCAAGGAGGAAGTTGGATACATGAAAGTTTAGGAAACAAATCTGGACTGCAGTTGCAAATTTGGGAACCCTTAGCTATTTTTAATTTAAATTTTAATTTTTATCAGAGAGAGAGGAAGAAAGGGAGAAAGACAGGAAGAGAAACATTGATATGAGAGAGAAACACCGATTGGTTGCCTTCTGGACACACCCCAACCAGGGACTGAACACGCAACCTAGGAATGTGCACTGACTGGGAATCAAACTGGCAACCTTTTTTGGGATGATGCCCAATCCACTGAACCACACTAGCAAAGGTTCCTATTTTTATTTTTTAAGGCAAACTTTTCTTTCAACTATTCTTATAAATTTATATAAAAGTATATTCCCTATTTTACCCAAATGATGTAAGTTGTTGTGTAAAACATGTAGTTATGCTTATCTTTTAAGATATCCTGGGATATATTCTTGCTCTTTAAAGATTATTGGAAAATGTTTTATTTACAAATATTAAGAGTTAATCATTAAAAATGCTCAATTATAGTTTTACAACCAGTAAGACCAGCAGCTACCTAGCCCTGCTCCCTACCATTTTATTATTACAGCAGGGGAGCCAAATTTCCTCCTGGGTGTCTACAAAAAAGTAGTTTTAAAATAGGCAAATTTTTAGAATTTTGGTAATATTTTTGTGGTTTGCTGAAACAAAACATCTTTTCAAACTTGTTTTATGTAAGAAACTTACTTTAATGTCATAGCTTCTGACATTTTCTGTTATTCAGGAGTTCTGTTGACTTTTAACTTTTTTAGCCTTCAGTTAAAAAGATAGAAGGCAAAAATCAGGACTATTTATTCTCCAGATACTGATTTGGAAAATGAATAGGAGGAGATAGGCAAGTTTAATATATATGTGCAGAAAAATAAAATAATGTGATGTAGAAACAAAGGGCTCAGAATAATTATTTTGTTAGAGACCCACTATAATCAGAAATAATATGAAAATAAATATAAGGAAACATTTTGTTTTGCATTCAGAATTCCAGGTTGCTTCTAATGCTGTTTAATTGGATATTGTATGTCAAATGAAGTTTTCAAATGAAGTTTTATGACAGAAAAAAGTAGTTTTTCTTTCTTTTTCTTCTTCTTCTTTTGCTTATGGATTAATTACTTTACTTATAGAACCAACAGCTACCTAGCCCTGTACCGTACCTTATTATAGAGCAGGGGAACCAAATTCCCTTCTGGATTTATACAAAAAAAAGTAGTTTCACAGAGACAGACTCATAGATGAGAACAGATGACAGCTAGTTGGGGGAGGTTAGGGGTTGAGGGACTGAGAAAAAAAGAAAAAGGACTCATGGACATGGACAACAGGGTGGTGATTGCTGGGGAGAGGGGGTATAAGGGGACTAAATGGTAATGGAAAAATACAATAAAGATTATATATTTTTGAAAAGTAGTTTTAAAGTCCACATGATGTTTTCCAAAGTAGAAATGATTAAGTTAGAAAATAATGAATTAGATATTATTTTAAAAATTCAGATAGTGCAGCATGGTACAGAGAAAATAAAATATCATTCATAATCTAACCACTGTTAACATGTTCAATTCTTTTAAAATTTTGAGTATTAATAAATATAACTATTCTTTCTTTATTATTATTATTTTTATCAAATTTATTGGGGTGATATTGGTTAATAAAATTGTATAGGTTTCAAGTGTACAATTCCATGACATATCATCTGTATATTGCTTTGTGTGTTTACCACCCAAAATATGATCATAATATATCTACTAATTTAAAATTTGATTTTTAATCTAAGAATATGTTATATATAAGTTTACTTATCAATAAACAATCTACATTATTCAACAAAAAATTCCTTGATGAGCAGGCTGACAACTGTTGGGGGAGACTGGGCAGTGTGTGTGGGGTGGTGGTGGAGGGATTGAGCAAAAAAGAAAAAAAGAGAAAAAAATTCACGGACACGGACAACAGTGAAGTGATTGCTGAGAGGAGGTGGGATGGGAGGAGATGGAGAAGGGTCTGGGGGGATAAATGGTGATGAAAGGGGACTTGACTTGGGTGGTGAACACACAATACAGTGTACAGATGATGTATTGTAGAATTCTGCACCTGAAATCTGTATAATTTTGTTACCTGGGCTCACCTGAATAAATCCAATAAAAAAGAAAAATAATAATTCCAAGAAAAAATTCTTTCATTATTTAAATAGTTATAGGCTTCTTATTATGGCTTACCTGTCTAACTCTCCTCTATCATTTAGCCTGAGCAGTCGCCTTTTAGAAAAACTTGTAGGTTTTATGCCTCTGAGCTTTTGTATCTGATAGTGCTTTATTCTGGGAATATTTTTCCTACTCTTTGTTTGTTAATGATTTAGTTTTAAATGTTTTTGCATCCTCACTGCATGGCATATAGTCATGATGGTAAGATTTGCAATCTCTGGATAAATTGGAGATCAAAGCAAGCAGGAATTTACAGACAAGAGAAGATATGGGGCACTAAGTATGACATTGGTCTAGAGAGCTAGATGAACATAATATCATTGTAGCTATGAGTCTTTTGAAGACTTTTACCCATTCTGATAGTTCACTCCAAAGTGGTTTTAAAGAATCCAACATGGGACTTCCGGCCAAGATGGAGGTATAGGTACATATACTTTGCCTCCTCGTACAACCAAAAGAAAGACAACAACAAATTTTTAAAAAAGTAACCAAAACTGCCAGAAAATTGAACTATATGTAAGTGTGACAACCAAGGAGTTTAAGAAGAAACATGGATTCAGACTGCACCACAATGCAGCGACGTGGGTTGCCCCACACTGGCAAATACCTAAGGCTCCACCCCTAACAATATAAGAGGTGATCTGAGAAAAAGAAATAGGGCCCAAATGAGAGAACAGATCAAAACTCCAAAGATAGAACTAAGTGATAAAGAGATAGCCAACCTATCAGATGCAGAGTTCAAAACATTGGTAATCAGGATGCTCACAGAAATGGTTGAGTATGGTCGCAAAATAGAGGAAAAAGTGAAGGCTATGAAAAGTGAAATAAAGGAAAATATACAGGGAACCAACAGTGAAGGGAAAGAAACTGGGATTCAAATCAACGATTTGGAGTAGAAGGAAGAAATAAACATTCCATCAGAACAGAATGAAGAAACAAGAATCCCCCAAAATGGGGAGAGGCTTAGGAACTTCCAGGACAACTTTAGACATTCCAACATCTGAATCATAGGGGTGTCAGAAGGAGAAGTGGAAGAGCAAGAAATTTAAAACTTATTTGAAAAGATAATGAAGGAGAACTTGCTTAATCTGGCAAAAGAAATAGACTTCCAGGAAGCCCAGTAAGCCCAGAGAGTCCCAAAGAAGTTGGACCCAAGGAAGCACACACTAAGGTACAACATAATTACATTAGCCAAGGAGAGAATCTTTTTTTTTTTTTTTAGTTTTTTTTAAAATATATTTATTGATTATGCTATTACAGTTGTCCCATTTCCCCCCCCACTCCACTCCATCCTGCCCACCCCCCTCCCTCCCACATTCCCCCCCCATAGTTCATGTCCATGGGTCCTACTTATAAGTTCTTTGGCTTCTACATTTCCTACACTATTTTTACCCTCCCCCTGTCTATTTTCCACCTATCATCTATGCTACTTATTCTCTGTACCTTTCCCCCCCTCTCCCCCGCCCACTCCCCTATTGGCAACCCTCCATGTGATCTCCATCTCTATGGTTCTGTTCCTGTTCTAGTTGTTTGCCTAGTTTGCTCTTCTTTTTGTTTTAGGTGTGGTCGTTAATAACTGTGAGTTTGCTGTCATTTTTACTGTTCCTATCTTTGATCTTCTTTTTCTTAGGTAACTCCCTTTAACATTTCATATAATAAGGGCTTGGTGATGATGAGCTTCTTTAACTTGACCTTATCTGAGAAGCACTTTATCTTCCCTTCCATTCGAAATGATAGCTTTGCTGGATACAGTAATCTTGGATGTAGGTCCTTGCGTTTAATCTTGGGTAATGTAATGATGATGTGCCTTGGTGTGTTCCTCCTTGGGTCCAGCTTCTTTGGGACTCTCTGAGCTTCCTGGACTTCCCGGAAGTCCATTTCCTTTGCCAGATGAGGGAAGTTCTCCATTATTTGTTCAAATAAGTTTTCAATTTTTTGTTCTTCCTCTTCTCCTTCTGGCACCCCTATAATTCGGATGTTGGAACGTTTCAAGGTGTCCTGGAGGTTCCTAAGCCTCTCCTCATTTTTCCAAGTTCTTGTTTCTTCATTCTTTTCTGGTTGGATGTTTCTTTCTTCCTTCTGGTCCATACCATTGATTTGAGTCCCAGTTTCCTTCTCATCAATATTGGTTCCCTGTACATTTTCCTTTGTTTCTCTTAGCATAGGCTTCATTTTTTCATCTGTTTTTCGAACAGATTCAACCAAGTCTGTGAGCATATTGATAACCAGTGCTTTGAACTGTGCATCCAATAGGTTGGCTATCTCTTCCTCGCTTAGTTGTATTTTTTCTGGAGCTTTGAAGTGTTCTGTCATTTGGGCCATTTTTTTTTTGTTTGTCTTGGCGCCTCTGTTACTTTAAGGGGCGGAGCCTTAGGTGTTCACTGGGGCGGGGTAATGCTGGTCGCTGCGCTGTGACGCTGTACATGGGGGAGGGGCCGAGTGGGAGCAATGGCGCCCGCCTCACTCTCCTCCGGATTTCAATCTTTCACTCCGATACCCACAATCAAACTGGGCCACTCTGGTGCTGGTTCCTGAGTAAGTGGGCCTGTGCACACTCTAGGCCCCTGTGGGTCTCTCCAACGACCTCTCCTGTGAGGCTGGGAGTCTCTCCTGCTGCCGCCCCAACCCCCAGGGGCACTTTCAATCAGAGGTTTGAGGCTTTATTTCCCCAAGCTGGAGCCCTGGGCTGCGTGGTCTGCTTCGCTGCCCGCCGTTCGTCCGGTTTATCTGTGGGCGAATGTGGTGCCGCGGGGTGCTACCCGCCACTCTGCCTGCCCCACTCTCCACCACTCTGAGTCCGGCCCTCTGGGTTTATCTGTGCAAATATGGGGCCGCAGGGTCTGCTAGTGCTCGGACTGCCTGCGCCATTTGTCCCACACTCCGCCAGTCTCAGTCCCGCCACAGCCACGTGAGTCCTCTCCACCCCGGTGCCCATCTCCGCCCCTCCTACCAGTCTGGATGAATGTTTATTTTCTATTTCCTTGGTGTTGGTCCCCCTTGCTGTTCGATTCTCTGTCAGTTCTGGTTGTGCGAGGAGGCGCAGTGTGTCCACCTACGCCGCCATCTTGGTTCTCTGTCCCAAGGAGAGAATCTTAAAAACAGTAAGAGAAAAGGAGACAGTTGCCTACAAAGGAGTTCCCATAAGACTATCAGTTGATTTCTCAAAAGAAACCTTGCAGGCAAGAAGGGGCTGGAAAAGTATTTGAAGTCGTGAAAGGCAAGGACCTCCATCCAAGAGTACTCTATCCAGCAAAGCTATCATTTAGAATGGAAGGGCAGATAAAGTGCTTCTCAGATAAGGTCAAGTTCAAGGAGTTCATCATCACCAAGCCCTTATTATATGAAATGTTAAAGGCACTTATCTAAGAAAAACAAGAAGCTCAAAAATATGAACAGTAAAATGACAACAAATTCACAACTATCAACAACTGAACCTAAGCAAAACAAAAGGTAACTAAGCAAATAACTAGAACAGGAACAGAATCACAGAAATGGAGATCAGACAGAGGGTTACCAGTGGGGACTGGGAGTGGGGAGAATGGGGGAAAAAGTACAGGGAATAGAAGTATAAATGGTAGGTACTAAATAGACAGGGGGAGGTTAAGAATAGTGTAGGAAATGTAGAAGCCAAAGAACTTATGTGTGTGACCCATAGGCATGAACTAAGGAGGGGGTGCTGGTTGGGATGTGCAGGGCTGAGGAGAATAAAGGGGAGAAAAATATGAGACTAAATGTAATAGCATAATCAATAAAATATACTTTAAAAAAAAGTATCCATCATGGGACATTTATCCAAAGAAAAGATTTCACATACTGATTCTATCAGATAATCAGCATGTAATTCTTAATATAAAATTTGCTAATCTGTTCAGAAGCAGTTTGAGTTGTGAGTTGTCAGATAGCACCTACTGTGTTGTAACACATCCTATTCTAATATATGGACCTAATTGGTAATTAATTTTCATACTGCTCTACTGTCAGACTTACAGACATTGAATGATGGCCCTTTTTTGCCTTTTGTCTTAATAGCTGTATCTTAATTAATCAATTATCCTTTGTGTAGCATTTTATAGTTTCTTAATTTGTTATGTGATTAAATACTCATAAACTTGTGAGAGGGAGAACTAGTAATGTGCACAAATTTTATGACAGGAAATTATGCTGAAATGATATAATTTATTAAGAGATTAATATGTGCTCAGTGTATTAGTTATGTTATCTTGTTTTCTTATCTTGGCAACTCCACAAAATAATTACTACTATCCCTCCCTATTTTTGAGATAAGTAGATTGAGAATCGAAAAACTTAAGTAAATTTCCCAAAATCAGAAACAAATGGGTGGCCAGGCAAGAGTAAACCCATGGCTTCTGAATCTATGTCCCAGGATGTTTCCATTACACCAGGCTGTCTTTCTGCTACCCAGAGATAGTATAGAATGAACTTGTAGCAAGAAAAAGGTTTACTTGGCCCCAAATATCTCCCACCCGAGCTTTGTGCTGTTCCTGAAATCTCCCCAACTATCTTAATTTATTTGGGGTTGTAAGGAAGGATAACCTCTAAGTTATTTTCAGCTATTTGACTCTGAGGGGTTGGTTGATTTCTCAACAGAAAACAGAACTCTGAATGGATGAAACACAAGAGAGGTATATATATATATTTTCAGAAAATGGAGAGAAAAAGGAGCAGGAAAGACAAAATATAGTCTTTGGAAATAGCAGAATAATGGAATCTGGGCAAAAAGACACATGAAAGGAGATATATGGAAGAGGTCTCTGGGAGTCTATTTATTTAATAATTAGTAATTGAGAACCTACTGTGTGCCAAGTATTGTTGTCATCCATTAATTGAACAAAACAGACAAAATTGTGTTCTGCCTTGTGGAGCTCTTATTCTAGTAGGGAAAGACAGATAATAAATGATAAGCATATTAAACAGCTAAGTCATATGGTCATATTGCAGAGGAAAAAAATTACACCTTAATAAGAGGGGAATAAGGAGTGCTGGGAATGGGAGTTGCAATTGTAAACTGGTCGGTCAGGATGAGCCTCATTTAAGAAAGAGACACTAAAGCAGACTTGAAGACAGTAAGGGGTTCACCATATACATATCTAGGCACAAAGCATTGCAGGTGAGGGAACACTAGTGCATTGGTCCTAGGTTTGGATCATGCCTGAAGTTTTCATGAAACAGCATAGAGGCCAGTATAGGTAAAATACAAGTGGTTGAGTAGCAGGAAATGAAGTCAGAGACATTGAATAAACCCTATAACATAGGGCTTTGTAGGCTGTTGCGAAGACTTTGGAATGATTAGAAAGTAAGCTCCAGTAGGGCAAGGGCCATGTCTAATTTGCTCATCATGAGTACCTAGTTGCTTATCCCCAGTGCCTGGTACAAATAGACATTCAATGATTATTTTATGAATGAATGACAGTTACCTACTCTCAAGGAGCTCCTGTTTTTCTGGTGAGAAGTAGACTAGTACAGGATAAAATGTAGTGGATTATTATAGGTTACGTGGTAAATGTTATTATTATCCCAGTTTTACCAGAAAAAAAGACTGACGACCAGAGAAGTTTTAATAGTCTAGGGGTTTTCAACTTGTAAAAACATAATCCTTTCTTCAAACAAAATTTACATAGAACTCAATGTAGAAAATAGATCAAATGGAGATGCTTTGGTTGAAAGATTGTGTAATTGATACTTGGTCTCACTTTTGTCCTGTGAGGCCATCCTTTAGGAACTGCTTCAAGTTTTGGGTCGTCCTATATCATTTAGTGTAAAGAGTGACAAAGTAGTGCCTCGGCAAAGAGTTGTGATTACAATATGGGTTTCTCCTGAAAGGTGCATTTACATATGTTGGCTGTTGTCATGTTTTTATTTGACAATTTAAGGGAAAAGAGGTCAGTGTCCCTCACTCGATGGTCAGGTATTGCGTTTTTAAACAATTTTTTTATTCCATGCAGATGGGCTTTATTTGGGGACTCTTGGGAGGGGAGGGAGGTGCTAGGACTGGTGGGTATGTGGAGGGAAGGGCTTCTCAATCTGCTTTTTAATTTAGTGCATGCTGCCTGGAGGTTAGGATGAGGGAGAACAGCTGCAGAATTGAGAGGAGAGGAGAAGGAACAGTCCTGGAATGGACACTTTCCTTAGGGAAGGATGCCAGGATCAGGGTATGGGACTGGGGATGAGGAGGGAAGGTCCCCTTCATATACTGAGGCTCAGTCAAGGTCAGTGCTTGATGCTAGCCTCCCCAACTCCCCCACCACCCACCCTATCCCAGCTCCTGGCTCAGATGCCTGCCCTGCCAGCTCCCCCCACTTCCTGTGGAGAGGAGGGGAATGAGGGTGTGGGGAATGGTGGCTCTCTCTGCCTCGGGTCCCTGGCCTAGAATTGCTCACTCAGCCTGCCCTGAAGTCCCAGGCCAAGTCCAGAGGTCAGGAAGGCAGGGTGCAGGCAGGGGAGCAGCTGTGCTCTTCATCCCCCTGCTGACACTCTGCTGCTCCACTGCTCCTCATATGAGGTTGCAACTCTTGGCTGGATCCTTGTGTATCTCATATTGGCTCCTTTTCCCCAGTCTGGCTGTCCTCACAGCTGAGCAGATTGCTCCAGTCCCTGGCGTGAGTCAGTACTGTGCAGCTGCCTATGACCACAGCCAAGGGAGGCCACTGTGGCCATGTGGAAGACATCCCGGACACTGCCCTCAGAGGACCGGAGGAACACTCCATGTAGGACAGGCCCCACCTGCTTGGCCAGCACAGTGTTCTGCTCACATGTAACAGGGATAAGTATCTGCTCAGACAGCTCCTTCAGCGTGGCCAGGTCGTCCATACATCCAGTTTACAGTCAACCAGCACAACCTTGGCATCGGGGCAAAACTCCTGAGTCTCCTGTTGCCTCTTCTTGAGGACACAGTCCAGTTTTTCTGGTGAACTAATGTCAAAGCAAATGAGCACATCATTTGGATTAGACTAGGCCAGGGGCCAGAGGTTGTCACTGTAAGAGGAACCTGAAGTATCCCACAAGTTGAGCTCAATGCAGTGCATGTCTATCTCAAAGCTCCGGTGTGGTTCTCAAGCAAGGCGGGGACACAGCACCTGGTTTAGATGCCCCTGGGGAACACCTGCAGCAGCATCTTCTTGCTGCACTCTGAGTCCCCCACCACCATGATCTTGAGTGGCCTCTTGAATGGTCACTCTGCCCCTCCATGGCCCCAGCTATGCCCTGGTTCCCCATACAACCCCCTCTTGGGCCTTGCTGCCAACACGTGCATCTCTGGCCGGTGCCAAGTCCCCAACATGGTGGTGGCGCCTCTTCTGCCTGGCCTGCAGGATCTCAAAAATTCTTGTGGCATGCCAGTTGAAAATCACTGGTCTAACTCTTAGTGTCACAGTTCTCCTTACTGCTTTTCTTTTTTCAGTACCCGTCAATCAAATCCTCCTACAGAAAGGAGCTCCAATGGCCTAATTTGTTGTGCCATTGTTGCTAGGATGGATATTCTGGTTATACCCAGATTGGAGATTCTCACTGAATGAAATAATAAAATTGATTTCATATAAACTCAAAATTTGAGTTTAAGCTCAAATAAACTCAAATAATATAAACTATGCAAACCTTAACATTGACCTCTGTGACTATTTATAAAATTACCCTTTAAAATCATGTAATACTGATTTTTAAACATTTCTTCTTTACAATGTGTTGGCAAATCCCACAGAGAATGTGTAAATAAAATGGGAATGTAACTAAGGAAGGGGGAGGACAATTTCTAGTAGGAAGCAAAAACTAATTCTCCTTTCCTATAGGTAGCAATAAAATATTCCCAATCAGTTATTTCATTTGATGCCCAGGCAGGTATTAAGTTTTAAAACAATCACCCAAAATGTGATTCCATTGTTGAATACTTGGTCAAAGCCACAACTGATTACTATGTTGTCATGGAAACACAGTACCACTGAGTGATACGATCATGTCTTTTTTTTTTTTTTTTAAGGAAATGACCAAGATAGATGAGGGAGGAGGTGAGTTTCAACTCTAGTGTTCAGCATGACTGCAAGTAAGCAGCCGACCTTTAATTCTGATACTATATTCCTTGAGGAAAGAGGAGTGGTAGACCTGAAAGCTAAAGTTAGGTGTACAATGCAGGGTGTACAAGTTCTGAGAGGGAGAGCTATTGGAATGAATGGTGGCTCTAGAAACAAAGCCAAATCTGGCTAGTCTGCCCAATGTTAGTTTGTCTGTGACTTCACTCCTTCTCAGGCTTAATGGTTCTAAAACACCAAATAGTACCAGAGATTTGATAAACTTCTTGACACAGGCTTCTGAGATTAATGTCTTTTTCCTACGACCAGTAGCTTGTTGATTATGGCTGGTTCCCTGCAAATTTGCACATGTGACTTTATTTTCTCATGTTGCAGAGTTTCTGTCCATTATTTGGATAACTTAAAGGGAGATCTAGATTTTAGAAAAGATTCTACCAGTTTTGTAAATTTAGCAGCTCATTTAATCCTTCCCCTCATCTGTTATATATACTCACACTAATAAAAAGTAGTGTAAATGAGGCTGTCTGGACTCCCCTGGAAAGAAAAGACATGATTTACACACACACACACACACCCCAGGAAGGAACTCACATCTGTTTCCTGTCATACTTCAGTGTTCAGAGGCCCTGGGGGAGAGGAAGAGAGGAGCACATATTTCCCAACTTTAAACCACTGACCTAGTTATCCATCTTATGAGTGTAAATATATTTGTGCAGCCTATGTCTGGATTTGAATCAAACAGAAATCTTGTCTACTGTGCCTTCCTAATCACACTCAAAAAAGTTACAAGGATAGAGTAGGTCAAATGTTTATGTCCAGCACTCACAGATGTAAACAGAAAGGATTTACCCTGGGATTGCTGAGTGGATCACTGCTCTTTCCTCTACCTTGGATTTCACCACTCAATATCACTTTTGGACTATGGTTTTGTAAGAGCACTTAATTTTCATATTCTCAAAGCCCAAAGGAAAGGCCAATGGATCTTAAGTTCAGAAAGAGACATTTGATCTAAATATTTAATGAAACAAGCAAAAAAATTAACAAATAAAAAACCCTTCTGCCCTGGCTGGTGTGGCTCAGTGGATTGAGTGCCGGCCTGTGAACCAAAGGGTTGCTGGTTCAGTTCCCAGTCAGGGCACATGCCTGGGTTGCAGGCCAGGTCCCTGGTTGGGGGCGCGTGAGAGGCAACCACACATGGATGTTTCTCTCCCTCTCTTTCTCCCTCCCTTCTCCTCTGTCTAAAAATAAATAAATAAAATCTTTAAAAAAACCCTTCTAACAATTAATGTGATGGGAAGTACTAAGTTGGCCATTCTCAAAGTTATTCAAGTTCAGCCCCTTAGAATTCTTTCTACTGCATTTTCACAAAAGTCATAATATATGAATCTGACCTTTAAAACAGATTTATTTATCTTTGGGGAGACCTTACAGAGAAAAAAGCCATCTGCATTAGCTGGAAGACTGCTTCAGTCTTTAACTCCTTGCTAACATTGCTAAGTTCCGTTCAGTTTAGAAAGCCTTTTTACTAAGTACATGCTTTATTCCATGCCAAAGAAAGACAATGCAGGGGAGACGGACAGGTAAGAAATAGCTATCTCTACCCAGAAAAAGCTCTCAATCTAATAACAAGTTAATGGGTTAATAAAAGTCCAGTGTGAGTCACAGAGACTAAATATAGAAAGAGTTAAAGAAAGAAGTAAATTTATTCATCTCATTTTGCCTGTGCTGTTGCCATTGTTCTTTTCCCCCTGTTCACCCTTCTTTACTTGTTCAAACAAAACCTCAGGTCCCACTTCTTCCAAAAATTATTCATAATTATTTCAGTATCTACCATCATCCTCACTCCTCATGGCTTACTGTTATGGGTTGAATTGTGTCCCCCCAAAAGATATGTTGAAATCCTAACTCCAGGAATCTGTGAATGTAACCTTATGTGGTAACAGGGTCTTTGCAGATATAATCAAGTTACGCTGAGGTCATACTGGAGTAGGGTGGGCCCTAAACCTAATATGATTGGTGGTGTCCTTATAAGAAGATAGGGATATGAGTATGAGAACAAAGATACACAGGGAGAATGCCACATGAAGATAGAGGAAAATATTGAAGTGGTGAGTCTACAAGCCAAGAAACAGCAAGCATTGCCAGTAACCACCAGAAACTAGAAGAGAAACATGGAACAGATTTCCCCTTAGAGTGCTCAGAAGGAATCAACCTTGCCAACCCCTTGATTTCAGACTTGTAGCCCCCAGAACTACTAGAGGATAGGATTCTGTTTCAAGCCACCAAGTTTGTGATACTTTATTATGGCACCCCCGGGAGACTAATATATTAACATCTCTCTTTTTTTTACTACATACTTTAGCACTTAAGTAGTATGTATTCTAGGAGCTTAGCAGAAGAATATTGGCACTAGAAAAAATGGGTAACATTATTGAGCACGTACTCTGTTCTAAGTACCATACTAATTATTTTGCATGATTATTTAATTTTTATAACAACTTTATGATGTATGCACTGTTGTTATCTCTACTTTTTGGAATGAGGAAACTGAGATTAAATAACTGACCCAAAGGCTAGTGAGGGTTGAAGCTGGGACTCAACTCACTTTATTTTTCTTTCTTTCTTTTTTTTATTGTTGTTCAGATACAGTTGTTTCCACTTTTCCACTTTAAATCATTATGCTAAAATGCTTTCAATAATGCCTTGAAAGCAGGGAATAGCTACACATAGCTATTGGGTTTTTTACTGTTAGCTCCATATCCTAACAGTTTTCAGAAAATTGTAGGGGCTCAAAATATTTTTATAATAACACCATTGAATACTTAGAAAATAAACAACAATGAAAGACCTCAAGCCCTATCACTGTTATAAAAATTGTTATTGGGGATAGAGGGTCTTGCTTTCCAATAAAATAAAATACAATAACATCGGTGGGATCAACCCTGTTTTCGGACATTGTCTGTGAGAAGATGTTGCCTGGTCACAGGGAGTTGTGGGGACCAAGAAGCAATGTCTACAAGGGCGTGGGGTTTATGGGCCTATGGGTGTACAAGGGCCTATGGTATGTACACATACATTCCATAATTTAATTTAAATTATTTTAACTTAATTTAAAATTTTGAGATGTACATGAAGTTGCAAGAAATCATACAGAAAAGTCCTTCGTATACTTTGCCCAGTTTCCCCCAATGGTAACATATTGCAGAACTATCATATAAAATCAGAACCAGGAAGTTAACATAGATAGAATCCACCCATGTTTTTTAGCAATCCCCAATTTTACTTGTGTCATTTGTGTATTTATATGTGTGTGCATTATAAGTGTTCTACAAGTTTATACCTGTGTGGGTTTCCTTTTCAATCGCAAAAATCAAAATACAGAACTGTCTTATTTTCGATATCTAGCAAGAGTCTCTCACGCTACCTTTTATAGCCACACCAGCTTGAATCCTTAATTCCCGACAATTGCTAATCTGTCGTTCTCTATAACTTTGTCATTTCCAGAATTATATATAACTGTAATAAAATATTATGTAACTTTTCAACTTTATCTTTTTTTCATTCAGCATAATTCCCTTGAGGTTCATTTAAATTGTGGCATGCATCAATAGTTTATTCTTTTTTATTTCTGAGTACTACTCCAAGGTATGGATACATCATATGCCTAGGATGTACCTATTTTTTTTCAACTATTCATCTGTTGAAGGGCAGGTGGACATTCCCAGTTCTTGAATATTATGAGCAATCCTGCTATGAATATTCATTTACAGACTCTTTTTCTGTGAACATAAGTCTTCATTTCTCTAGCATAAATGCCTTACAGTGCAATTGTTGAGTAGTATAGTAATTGCATGTTTACTTTGATTAAAAACTGCAAAACTTTTCCAGAGTGACTGTACAACTTAACATTCCCACCAGCAATGTATGAGTAATTCACTTTCTCTGCATCCTTGCCAGCATTTAATGCTGTCACTATTTTTTTTTAATTTTAGTCATTCTGATTGGTGTGTGGTAATATCTCATTGTGGTTTCCATGTTTATTTCCCTGATTCTTAATGATTTTGTACATATTTTTATACATTTTGAATGATCCTATACATTTCGAAGGATCCCAGAGGAGAAAAAATGTCAGAGAAAAGATGAATTTGGAACTAAGTGAGTTCTGATTTAGAACTACAAAAATGTGCAGGATTCAGAACTTTGGGAGCAGGGGGTGGGGAGGATGTCATTATTCTGATTGTAGTTACAATATATGAGTTAAATAAAACAAAAAATGGTAAACTAAAATTTAAATAAGGAAATGCTACATACCTACTCTGTGTGAGTCAATGAACAAACCAGCTCATTTAATTTTCACAGCCATCTTGCTATCATATAACAAAAATGCTATTGTTCTTTGTTTGTATTTTGTTGTATTTTTCCATTACCTTTTAGTCCCCTTATATCCCCCTCCCCCAAGCAATCACCACACTATTGTCCATGTCCATGAGTCCTTTTCCTTTTTGCTCTATCCCTCCAGCCCCTAACCTCCCCCCACCACAGCTTTCATGTGCTTTCCATCTGTGAGTCTGTCCCCATTTTCCTTGTTAGTTCAGTTTGTTCATTAGATTCCACATATGAGTGAGATCATATGGTATTTGTCTTTCTCTGACTGGCTTATTTTACTTAGCATAATGTTCTCCAGATCCATCCATAGTGTAGCAAAGGGTAAAACTTTCTCTTTTTTTTTACAGCCAAGTAGTATTCCATTTTGTAAATGTCCCATAGTTGTTTTATCCACTCATCTACTGATAGACACTTGGGCTGCTTCCATATCTTGGTGGCTGTAAATAATGCTGCAATGAACATAGGGGTGCTTATGTTCTTTCAAATTAGTATTTTGGGTTCCTTCGCATATATTTCCAGAAGTGGGAGAGCTGGGTGAAAAAGCAGATCCATTTTTACTTTTCTGAGGTATCTCCATACTGCTTTCCACAGTGGTTGCACCAGTCTGCATTCCCACCAATAGGGCAGGAGCATTCTGCTTTCTTCACAATCTTGCCAGGACTTGTTGTTTGTTGATTTATTGATAATAGCCATTCTGACAGGTGTGAGGTGGTATCTCATTGTGGTTTTAATTTGCATTTCTCTGATGGTTAGTGATGTTGAGCATCTTTGCCTATGTCTATTGGCCATCTGTGTGCCCTCTTTGGATAAGTGTTTATTCAGGTCCTTTGTCCATTTTTGAATTGTTTGGCTTTTTCTTTTTTTTTGGTGTTGAGTTTTGTAAGTTCTTTATAAACTTTGCATATTAACCCCTGATCAGATGTATCAGTCAATATGTTCTCCCAGTCTGTGGGTTGTCTTTTTATTATGTTGATGATCTTCTTTGCTGTGCAAACACTTTTTAGTTTGATGTAGTCCCATTTGCTTATTTTTCTTTTATTTTCCTTTCCTGGGGAGATATAGGCAATAAGAAATTGCTACACGCAATGTCCGAGATTTGCTATATTGTTCTGATCATGAAAATGTTATTTTGTAGTGATTGTTTTGCAATTGAAAAACTTGTACCAGTTTACTTTCCATCAGTATGAAAAGATGCTCATTTCACCACACCTTTGCAAATACTGTATTATTATTTTTGGAATCTTGGATAATTTGAAAAGAGAAAAATGACAAAAAATATCAAAAGGCTCCAAATAATTCATAACACATAACATTTGACAAACAAATTTACCTTCTAAGAAGTTGTTCAAAGAGAAAAGTCAGAATCCCAATAAACATTAATTTGGAAAGCCACTCATCACAGAATTATTTATAATAGCAATATTGGAAACCTAAAGGACAAAAAATAGGACAAAGCTCAAATATATTATGATTTATTCCCTTAATGGAATATTATGGATTCTTTCCACTCTTTGCTTCCAGTTCCATCACATTTAATTCCGATTTTTTTATTGTTAGTAGGGATGGAAAATTTCATGCTTTTTAGTCATTTATATTTTGTTCTTTTGTAAATTTCTTGTGCTCTTTGCTCATTTCCCTTTGAAGTTATTAGTGTTTTTCTTATTGTTGTATTAAGATAGGTTTGATTATTCCCATTTTGCAGATGAGGAAACTGAGACCTAGAAAGATTATATAACCTCCTCAAGGTCGCATTTATAATAAAGGTAATTCAAAGTCAGTTCTGCCTAACTCTAAATGCCTGTTCTTTTTACCATGCCGTGTCTCCTTTAAAGACAGTTGTCTTTGCCAGTGAGGGACAACTGAATTGTCCAACCTAGTTGGCTTACTGCTTAGTAGATATTTCCACAATTCATCATCTATATACGTGTCCAAGCCACATAGTTGTTCCTGTGTACTTAATGAGGATGGTCCATATTATTGCTGGCCTTGTTAAAAGCCCAAACGCTGAAAAGAATGGGACTTTAATCCAATGCTGGCCAGAATTAACTTTCTGGTTAGTCCTCCAGGACTTTGCCTCAACAATTTTCTATCCGCACTTTGCATTCTCTTACTGACCAGAGTAATTAAGTTCAGTTACAAAAACAACTCAGAATCCAGGCAGAAAGTTTGGAATGGTTTTTGTTCTATTTGATACCTAATCACTAGTTTAACTGAATTTTTCATGTTTCAGTCTGTTTTCTGGCATAGTGCTTAAGCAGCTGGAGTTAGAATTTGTGGTTGAGGACAATGAGCAAATTTGAATCTAACCAAAGGCTTAAGGTTAAGATTGTGTGTTAGAGTAATGATATGCTTTAAAGAGTGACAATTCTTTGGAACCAACAATGCTGTTAATCAGCTTGATGCATGGGAAGCTTATAAAATAAAAGATAGACTCAAATCTTAAAATAAACAAACAACTACACTAAGTTTAATTCCTTCCTTAGTATGTTTTTGAGTCCACTGCATATGAAACAAATATATATGCATGAGAACAAAACCAGTCTCTGCAATGAACCCAAAATTCCCTATCAAGCTTCCTGCTACGGGGGTACAATAAATACAATATTTGGTCATCCATTACCACATCAAAAGTCCACTGGCTAATTCTCAGTAACTGATATTTAATTAGTATCTAAGGAAACAAGAAATTCCTGTTTGAAAAAAATCAAATAAAACGGAAAAAACAAATTGCAATTAGTGTGCACATTTTTCCTGGCACTGTGTTCTCTGAATAAATGTGGGTGCTATGACCCAAATCTCTTTCCTCCTTGTGTGTGTCTGTCTCTCTTTCCTTCCTTTCACTGAATATAGTTTAAATAAAGATGCATGTAGTGGAACCCTGAAATGGGGAGCCCTGCTTTCACCGGACAAAGGAGAAAAAAATTAAGTATTTATACAGATGTGTACAGTACAGCATTCAGGGTCTTTGCCAAAGAGAGACTATAGACTGGAAGTTAGCCATCCTCAGAAGGAAGTTACTTCTTTTTGTCCTCAAGAATAGAGAAAGTACTCTAAAAATTACTTAGATGGCAGAGGATTGACCTGTGACATAGAAGGACATAGGGTTATAGAAGAGAGATGCAAATAAATAGATAAATAAACAAACCATCTAGTGAGCACTGGATGGAAATTGTGCTAAATATAGTATAAATATTATCTCATGTAATCCTTACAAAACTCTAAAAGGCAGATATTAGTAGATTCATTTTTATCCTAGGAAATTGAGGCTAAAAGAAGTTATTTGACCAATATCACCCTAGTAAGAAAGGATATAGCTGGAAATCAAACACAGGATTGCAAAGCTCTGCTTATTACATTGTACAATTTTATTGCGGGGATGACCAATTTTACTTTCAGTTTTATTTAATATGAAAATAAAATAAATACCATCACTAATTCTACCACTAATTCTATAGTACTTTTTCTTTCTTTTTACCATTTTAAAAAAAATTAAGAATCAATATGGAGACTTTGTATCTTTTGACTCTCTTTACCCATTTTGCCCACACTCAACCATAACTTCTGGCAACCACCAAGCTGTTCTATGTTTCTATGAATTTTTTAATTATTATTCCATATGTGAGTGACTTAATATAATGTCCTCAAGTTCTATCCATGTTTTTGCAAATGGAAAGATTTACTTCTTTTTTATGGCTGCATAATATTTCATAGTGTATACAGGGTGGGGGAAAGTAGGCTTACAGTTGTAAGTACATGAAACATAGTATATTCTTATGTTCTTATTTATTAATTATTATTTATTTTCTGTAAACCTACTTTACCCATTTTGCCCACTCTCTATGCTCCACCTCAGGTAAACAACAATGTGTTCTTTATATGCATGATCTCAGATTGTTAAAAATTAATTTATTTTCCAATACAGTTGACATACAATATTCATTTCAGGTGTGAAATATACTGATTAGACATTTATATACCTTCTGGAGTGATTAGCCAGATAAGTCTATAACGCATCTGATTCCACATGTAGTTATTATAATATCATTGACTACATTCTCAATGCCGTACTTTCTGCTTTCAACTAATATATTTATTATTTTATATTTAAGTTTTTAAAGTTTTTTCAATTATAGTTTATAGTCAATATTATTTTATATTAGTCTCAGGTGTATAGCATAGTAGTTAGACAATCATATACTTTACAAATTGATTCTCCCGATACTACCAGTACTCACCTCGCACCACACATAGTTATTGCAATATTATTGACTATATTCCCTAAGCTGTACTTCATGTCATCATGACTATTATGTAAATACCAATCTGTACTTCTCAATCCCTTCATGTTTTTCACCCAACCTCCATCCTACCCTTCCCCTCTGGCAACCATCAGTCTGTTCTCTGTATCTGTGAGTCTGTTTTTATTTTGTTTGTTTGTTTGTTTGTTTTTTTTTCTTTTTAATATATTTATTGATTATGCTATTACAGTTGTCCCATTCCCCCCCCACTCCACTCCATCCTGCCCTCCCCCCTCCCTCCCACATTCCCCCCCTATAGTTCATGTCCATAGGTCATACTTATAAGTTCTTTGGCTTCTACATTTCCTACACTATTTTTACCCTCCCCCTGTCTATTTTCCACCTATCATCTATGCTACTTATTCTCTGTACCTTTCCCCCTCTCTCCCCCTCCCACTCCCTTAATGACAACCCTCATGTTCTAGTTGTTTGCCTAGTTTGCTCTCGTTTTTGTTTTATGTGTGGCCATTAATAACTGTGAGTTTGCTGTCATTTTTACTGTTCCTATTTTTGATCTTCTTTTTCTTAGATAAGTCCTTTTAACATTTCATATAATAAGGGCTTGGTGATGATGAACTCCTTTAACTTGACCTTATCTGAGAAGCACTTTATCTGCCCTTTCATTCTAAATGATAGCTTTGCTGGATACAGTAATCTTGGATGTAGGCCCTTGCCTTTCATGGCTTGGAATACTTCTTGCCAGTCCCTTCTTGCCTGTAAGGTCTCTTTTGAGAAATCAGCTGACAGTCTTATGGGAACCCCTTTGTAGGTAACTGTGTCCTTTTCTCTTGCTGCTTCTAAGATTCTCTCCTTCTCTTTAATCTTGGGTAATGTAATTATGATGTGCCTTGGTGTGTTCCTCCTTGGGTCCAGCTTCTTTGGGACTCTCTGAGCTTCCTGGACTTCCTGGAAGTCTATTTCCTTTGCCAGATCGGGGAAGTTCTCCTTCATCATTTGTTCAAATAAGTTTTCAATTTTTTGTTCTTCTTCTTCTCCTTCTGGCACCCCTATAATTTGGATGTTGGAACATTTCAAGGTGTCCTGGAGGTTCCTAAGCCTTTCCTCATTTTTCTGAATTCTTGTTTCTTCATTCTTTTCTGGTTGGATGTTTCTTTCTTCCTTCTGGTCCACACCATTGATTTGAGTCCCAGTTTCCTTCCCATCACTATTGGTTCCCTGTACATTTTCCTTTGTTTCTCTTAGCATAGGCTTCATTTTTTCATCTGGTTTTCGAACAGATTCAACCAATTCTGTGAGCATATTGATAACCAGTGCTTTTGAACTGTGCATCCGATAGGTTGGCTATCTCTTCCTCACTTAGTTGTATTTTTTCTGGAGCTTTGAAGTGTTCTGTCATTTGGGCCTTTTTTTTTTTTTTTGGTCTTGGCGTGTCTGTTACTTTAAGGGGCAGAGCCTTAGGTGTTCACCAGGGCGGGGTAACGCTGGTTGCTGTGCTGTGATGCTGTACGTGGGGGAGGGGCCGAGAGGGAGCAATGGCGCCCGCTCCCCTCTCCACCAGATTTCAGTCTTTCACTCCGATACCCACAATCAAACTGGGCCCCTCTGGTGCTGGTTCCCGAGTGGGTGGGCTTGTGCACACTCTAGGCCCCTGTGGGTCTCTCCAACGACCTCTCCAGTGAGGCTGGGAGTCTCTCCTGCTGCCGTCCCCACCCTCACGGGCGTTTTCAATCAGAGTTTTGAGGCTTTATTTCCCGCGCTGGAGCTCTGGGTTACCCGGTCTGCTTCGCTCCCCGCTGTTCGTCCCGGTTTATCTGTGTGCGAGTGTGGGGCCGAAGGGTCTGCTAGTGGTCAGACTGCCTGCCCCGTTCATCCCACGCTCCGCCAGTCTCGGTCTCGCCACGGCAACGCGAGTCCTCTCTGCCCCTGTGCCCGTCTGTCTCCACCCCTCCTACCGGTCTGGAGGTATGTTTCTTTTTTATCTACTTCGTGTCAGACTTCCTTGCCATTCGATTTTCTGTCAGTTCTGGTTGTGCGAGGAGGCGCAACGCAGTGTGTCTACCTACGCCGCCATCTTGGTTCTCTCATATATTGTACTTTATTTTCACAGTGAAGTCATATGGGATTTGTCTTTCTCTGACTGACTTATTTTAATTAGCATAATAGCCTCTTGGTCCATTGGTGTTGTTGCAAACATTATGATTTCATTCGTTTTTATGGCTGAGTAATATTCCACTGTATTTATGTGCCACTGCTTTTTTATTCACTTGTCTATTGATGAGCACTTTGGTTGCTTCCATATCTTAGCTATTGTAAATAAAGCTGCAATGAACAAAGGAGCGAATTGTATATTCTTATGAATTATTTTTTTGGCTTTCTTTGGATATATACATGAAGTGGAATCACTGAGTCACAAGGTAGTTCCATTTTTAATTTTTGGGGGGACTCTCCATACTGTTTTCAATACTGGCTGGAACAGTCTGCATTCCCTCCAACAGTGCACAGGGGTTCATTTCTGTCCACATCTTAGCCAACATTTGTTTGTTGCTTTATTGGTGATAGCCATTCTGATAGGTGTGAGTGATATCTCATTGTGGCTTTAATTTGCATTTCTCTGATGATTAGTGATGTTGAGCACCATTTCATATAGCACCATTGTGTTCATTGTAGCATTATTTGCAACAGCTAGGATTTGAAATCAGCCCAAGTGCCCATCAGTAATGAGTAGATAAAAAAGCTGTGGTACATTTTCACAATGGAATTCTACTCAGCTATAAAAAAAGAAGGAAATCTTCTTACCTTTTCAGACTTGCGTGGGAGTGAAAGTGCACTTAAGAAGTAGATAAGGATTCCCTTTTCTCCACATCCTCGCCAGCACTTGTTTGTTGATTTATTGATGATAGCCATTCTGACAGGTGTGAGGTGATATCTCATTGTGGTTTTAATTTGCATTTCTCAGATGATTAGTGATGTTGAGCATTTTTTCCTATGTCTATTGGCCATCTGTATGTCCTCTTTGGAGAAGTGCCTATTCATGTTCTTTGTCCCTTTTAAAATTGGGTTATTTGCCTTCCTGGTATTGAATTGTAGAAGGTTTTTATATATTTTGGAAATTATCCCCTTATCAGAGGAGTCAATGGCAAATATGTTCTCCCATACAGTGGGTTCCCTTTTCATTTTGTTGATGGCTTCTTTTGCTGTACAGTCTTTTTAGTTTGATATAGTCTCATTTGTTTATTTTTTCTTTGTTTCTTTTCCCCTAGGAGATATAACAACAAAAATATGCTAGTGCACTGCTGGTGGGAATGCAGACTGGTGCAGCCACTATGCAAAAGATTATGGAATTTCCTCAAAAAACTAAAAATAGAACACCTTTTGACCCAGCTATCCCACATCTGGGAATATTTCCTAAGAAACCTGAAACACCAATCAGAAAAAGTATATGCACCCCTATGTTTACGGCAGCATTATTTACAATAGCCAAGATCTGAAAACAGCCCATCAGTAGATGAGCAGATCAAAAAGCTGTGGTAAATTTACACAATGGAATACTATGCAGCTATAAAAAGGGAACTCTTAACCTTTGTGACAGCATGGATGGACCTGGAGATTATTATGCTAAGCAGAATAAACCAGTCACAGAAAGACAAGTATCATATGATCTCATTTATATGTGGACTCTAATCAACAAAATAAACTGAAGAACAAAATAAACCAGAGGCATAGATACATGGACCAGACTGACAGGTCTCAGAGGGGAGTGTTGTGTGGGAAACTTGAAGAGATGGCCAAAGAACATATATGCATATGTGCATATCCCATGGGTACAGACAACAATGTGGTGAAGGCTAGGGGTTGGGGGTTGAGTGGAGAAGAGGAGAGAAGGAATCGGGAACATTGTAATAGTGTCAACAACAACAACAACCACAAAAAGACATAGATAAGGAGATGTTCCTTGTCCCTGTTCTGGAGGGAGGGCTGGCCTTAGGCAAACTTTTGCAATATGTGAAGTTGCCCTTTGGTATTCTTTCTTTTTAAGTCCCTTCCCATGACTCCCTGCCTCATTCCTTTGGCATCCCATATCTTTATACTACTGTCTACAGGTTGGATGAGTGGGATGGGGAGAAACAAATAGATCTTCTATCCAGAATTAAAGTTTCTACATTCCTGAATTGTTTACTCCTCTCTTGAATTTCAAAATTTCACCCACACTTCCCTAACTTTTCTACCCTCAGGGTGGCAGTGCTCTATGAAAAAATTAAAAGCTTTGGAGGAAAGCAATGCAATTTAATGCATTCAGAAATGTAAGTGAGGAATTGCTTCTGAACCTTCCTAGAAGTAATTGCAAAAGGATGCTTTGTTAAATCGTATGACTTTTCATTTGGTGGGTTTTCTGACTACATGACAAAATGAAGTGAAAACTTCAGTGGGGCAATGTGGGGAAAGATATATTTGGTTAAAGGTATAACCAATGGCAATTCTACCTGGGGGTGGGTCCCAGTCAACTCCCTTAAACTGTCTTTTAATAGCTTCTTTCTTTTTTTTTTCCTCCACTTAAGTTATAGATTCCCCCAGAGCAGCTACATTTTTAAAAGAACAATGGCAGGGGGAGATCCTCTAGTGGGGTGACAGGGGGCTAGGTCAACTTCACTCAGAGCTTTTGCTTATATCAGTCTAAATCAGAGTCCTTTGTGAGCAGTATATAAAAATTATGGACTACTGTAGAGTCTTGGGGACAATGGGTAACAGGATTGGAAGTCTCAGGCTAGTTGAATGTCTCAGGAGGTCTTCTAGAGTTGGGGTGGAGGAGTTGCTATAGTTGCAAGGATTATTTTCTTCAAGAGGAGCAGCTAGCTCCTTCTCCATGGTGATCCTGGAATCATTCAGGGTAGGGGTGTGGTTAATTGTGATTTTGTAAAGTACTTTACATATCAACACAGTAAAGCCACCCTTCTGCTCAAATTTGTGACAGAAGAGTCTAATCAGAGTCTTGTATCCCAAAGTCACAATGGAAGACCATACAACTTCACTTATAACTGGAATCTAATGAACAAAATAAACTAATGAGAAAAATAGAACCAGAGACATGGAAACATGGAACAGACTGCAGCTGCTGGAGGAGGGGTGGATGGTGGAAGGAAGGGGAAGGGATTAGTCAAAGAACATGTATGAATGACTCATGGACATGGACAATGGAGTGGGGCTTGACTGTGGGTGAGAGGGGTGGGCTGGGTGGAAGGGGGCAGAAAGGAAAACATTGGGACAACTGTAATAGAATAAACAATAAAAAATCCCAGCTCTCTAACTGTTGTAGAGGACAAAAGGCCTGCTACTTAGGAAGGATGGATGCAGTCTGTGAGAGAAGATCAAGTCACTGCCAATTAGTCACCTAAATCTACAGTTTATTTAGGAATAGAGATCATGTCATTTCAGTTTAATGAGGACAGAGTTTAACCTAACCCTACCCTCTATGCCCTCAGGAATCTTGTCCATTTATATGAGAAGAGCAGTTATGTAGAAGAGTGCATGTAGCACTGAACTGGGTGTCAAAAGAACCTAGTTTCTCATTATAGGTTTACCATTGATTAATAAAAATATTAATAACAATAAGTAATGTTTAACACTTTAGAGCATGCATTGTCTTTCCACCTACATACATGATCTTTTCAGAGTTACTGGGGTCCTCAGTGAAGTCACTTCTCTTTTCTGGCTTCAGTTTCCTTTTTGAGGGAGATGAATAGATGGATTTGGTTATTCTAAGGGGACTTTTAAAGCTAATACTGTAAAATCATTAAGATTACATTATCTGAATGTGATTGTGTCAGGGGATATGTGAAAGTAAAAAAAATGTAAATGGTAATGGAAAAAATATAATAAAGATTAAATTTTAAAAATTGTAATGTATGGCCCAGGATCTGCATAATTATATAATCTAGTGACAACTGTAATTGAACAACAATAAAAAAATAAATCCTTGGTAAAATGTTAAAGAATTTTGCATTTTAACAGAACTCCAGAAAATGTACATGACAACTATGCATAAACCAATTAATCTGGATTGTTTGTGCAGACTGAGAGAGCTGAGCCAGGGTTTGCTTGCAAGAGGAGAGTGGATAATTTAGGGAAGGCAACCTACTCAGAGTTTCTCAAGTCAAAATATATAGCCATCTATTTTTTTTGTTTCTATACAAAGGCCACCTTTGAATAACCGTATATATGTATAAGCAGGCATCACTCATTCATTCATTCATTTTTTCTTTTTTATTGGATTATTGGTATGACAGTGGTTAGCAAAATTATGCAGGTTTCAGGTGCACAATTCCACAAAATGTTATGTTTACATCATATTGTGTGTTCACCACCCCAAGTAAGATTCCATTCATTATATATGTATTGAACTTCCACTATGAACAGGTATTGTGCATACACCAGGGATAGAGAGATGACTCAGAAATAGACACTACCTCAAGAAACTTAAAAATTAGTCCCATCCTTACTTCTTATTATTAGAGCAACAAAAATCAGGGTTTTATTAACAGCTGAGAAATGGAATTATACACTAGTTACTCTGACAAGTTGCAAAGATGACTTCAACCCATCAGCCTACTTGCTTTGCTTTAGGTACTTATCAAAAAGATTGCATTTAGCTCAGCTTTTCCGAATGTCAACTAAGTATTCAGAAAAGAAAAAAAAAAAGCAGAACCAAGATGGGAACATAAATCACATATAGTAGGATCTTTATTATTATAGGCTTCATGTTTCCCTAAATATACAATAACTTTATATGGACAAAACCTGACCCAACATCCAAAGCTATAAAGTACATGTTAGTTCTAAATGCTAGCATTTTAAAAGGTTTATGTATATGTGTGTGTATGTATATGTGTGTGTGTATATATATAAATATATTTCAGAATCTCTCTTAACTAAATAACTAAATAGTTGTGTTTCATCCTATCTGAAAATAAGGAAGAAAGAATATTGCTAATTCTTTTCATTTGTCTAGTTCTTTATAGTACCTAAAGGCCTTTCACATTATTTTTCCATGGGATTTTTATGATAGCCCCATAGATGTAGGTAGGGCAGAGATTGTTTTCAGTATTTTAGAGAGGAGGAAACTAAGGTTCAGAGAAGTTGTGAGACTTGGTCAGGGTAAGTACATTATTTTTTCTGTGTCCTAGGGTAAACAACAATCTTGGTTTACCTGGAACTGAGGGAATTTTCAGAACTGAGGACTTTCAGTTTTAAAAAAACAAAATAGTTCAGGACAAACTGGTAAGAATTGGTCACCCGACTACTCTTCACCAAATAGACCTAAACTCAGATATGAGCTCTGATCTGCTACTTGTTAGTAATTTAATCTTAGATGAGTTTTTCAACCTGTCCCAGCAGAATCTCTTGTTTTTATTTCATTATGTAATAAAATTAGGATAATATAACCTTCCCCACAATGTTACAATTTAATGAGATGATGGTTGTGAAGACAAGGAACATGGAACCTGGCCTGGAGTAGGTACTCAATAAGTATTAGTTCCCTTTCTCTCACCTCTAGACTCCTAGTCTTCACTCTTTATTATGCTATCTTAAGCAAGCCTACTTACCCTGAGCTTTATTTCATAGCACTTAAAAATACCATTGAGTTTTGATCTGTTTATTAGAGCCCTTTGTGGAAAAAAAAAATCTCTTATGTTTACAAGCACACTAATGAATATTCTAAACGTGTCCACTGTTGCTTTGCAGAGTCCCAGGGACAAATAAGTGGTCTGTAAACATGTGAGAATGAGCTGAGCCAAAGGGTGTTGGAATACAATGAGAAATTATGCCCTTTCTCCACTATTTCCCAATAGGAACCAGCCTGAAACTCTAGCTTGCCCCCATTTTTTATTATTTCTCTAGCCTGGGTTCTGGAGGTCTGAGTTCTTTTTTTCTCCCTCAAGTGCTCTCTCATTCCCTGCATGGTGCTCTCTCTTCAACCCAACCCAATCCAGGCTTCAAGAACTAAGTCAGGTTCTGCCTTTCCAAGGAAATTTAATATACACTTCAGTGTTGCTTGTATCTAACCCCACTCAATAAGCCATGAAGCATGTCATCAGATTCTAGTGAAATTTTCTAATAGTTCCCCTTTGTTAGTGTTGTCTTCCAATGCAACTATTGTAACCAGGTATAATTCTTATTCTTTATATCCTCCTCAACATCTGACATGAGAAATATTTGAGAGCAGAGATCTGCCTGTGGATGGATTGACTAAGACTTATTTGTGCCACTTCATAAATCTCTTTCCTAGGCCTAGTCACAAGATATTATAGTTATGCTTTGTATATTTTACCTGCTTAGTAGCCCGGTATGGAATGGATTGGTGTATTTTACTTAAGCTATTGCCCAGATTTAGTCTTCTCAGTTCTGAGGTTGCTTTCAGGACATGATCAGTGCATATGCTGTATATAGCCTGAGTAGTTCTAAAAGGTCTCCTAATGCTCTCAAACTTGTCTCTTATTCTATAAATCCCCCACGCCTTTACCAGTGGCAGGAAAGTTTAGAACAAGCACACAAGCATATTTTTGGGTTCAGGGAACTTGGTAACAACCTTATGTTGGAGACATATATGAAGAACCATATGGTGTAGATAAAAATAATGGTTTTAAGAGAAATATGGAGAGAGAGAGAACATTTCCAGTTTTCCAGTTTCTGGAGGAGGAATAGAAATAGAACTACAAAAGATTTATGTAGATGATGATGATAGAGCTATGTCATTAGTAATAGCAGAACTTGGGACTGCAGAAACAGGGGGCTGAGGAGGTAGAAATGAGATTTGAGGCAGAAAGAACAGCCTAAGTAAAGGCATGTAGGATTAAAAGTTTGGAGAATGTATGGAAATTAATGAATACTTCAGTTTGGAATAGGTAGTCTACAAGATAAAATAGAACAGTGGAAAAGAAGATTGAAAAGTGTTTAGGCAAAGAACGTGTATGCATATATGCAGAGCCCTTGGACACAGACAACAATGTGGTGAAGGCTGGGGTGTGGCAGAGGCTGGGTGGAGGAGGGAAAAGAGGAGGAAAATGCGGGACATCTGTAATGGTGTCAACAATAAAAATAAGTGTTTTGGGACCTCATTGGGAAGGCCTTTGATTTCCAGGCTAATGTTAATGGGCATAGAGGACCACTGAATGCTTTCAGCAGGGCGTGTTTGGAAAGAATATTTTCATCAGGCCAGATTAAAATAAGCATGATTAGATGGGCATATGATATAGTGCACAGAAGATGTTTTGTTGAGTTTTACACTGGAAACCCGTATGGTTTTATGAACCAATGCCCCCCCCCCACCAATAAATTCAATAAAAAATAAAATAAAATAAGCCTGATTAGACACTGAGTCTGACCTTTGTAAAAGGGAAAGGATTAGTGTGTGCATAAACTATAATCTCAACCAATCATTGCCTGTGGGTGTGGTCTAGTGAAAATCCTGCCACGGGAGAAACATTGGCAATATATTCCCACACCTATCCAAACATATCATGATATTTATTCCCATAAAGTTGTTGACATATAAATGCATATTTATTGTGTTATTTTTGTCTAGGGTTCAGTGGCAGGAGATGACTCAGGTGGAAAAATATGATTTAGGAAATGAAGGAGAAGAGCAACAATCAACTAGCAATCAGAAAATTTAGAAACCCCCCTGCCCAGAAGAACAAGTAGACTTCTTTTCAAACAGTGAGCTTTTGACATGTCCTCCCAAGTATTCCTCCAGGGACTGCCCACACTGGTGCAGATCTGAGAAGGATAATTAACACACCTGCATTTCACTTAGAAAATGTGCCAAGTGTTTCTTACTGCCTGAGCCATACAGTTCTAATTGACTCTCCTTGGACTGGCTTGTGATTCTCTTTGACATATGCAATGAATTACTATACAGAGAAACATTATAAATAGTGTCCTTTTATATACATTTCCAGTTGGATAACCTTTTTTTTTTTTCTGGGCATACACAACCAGTGTTCAAATAGAGCCAAAAATGAGTGGGTAAAACTCATTATTATAAGTTAGAAGTACCAGTGAGGCCCTTTGCTTCTCTGTGTACACCTGCCTTATTGTGGCTGTCTACTCATTGTAACACTTGGGGAACCCAGGCCTACCCCCTTCTTGTTGATATTTGACTATTTTTTCTGGGATGAATGAGGTCATTTGCTGTAAGCTTCTTCACTGACTATTCAATAGAAGCATTGTTTGTAAATAATCCTAGCATTTTGTCTTTCACTTCTATAGGTAATCCCCTTCTTCTTCCAGAATACTCTTTTGAGCTGCATCTTCAGTCTCATCCCCTATTTGATTCCACCCCTCCCCTCAAAAATACTTCTTGGCCTCTGCCCTCTGTATGTGCCCAATTACCCCACATTCTGTAAAGTTTTCACTTTTCTTGTTTCTCTGTCTTCTCTGGTTATCTCCCTTTATTATTTCGTTATCAAAAATACTCACTGTTTCTATTTGCTCACTCCTGAAAATACTTAACTAAGTTCATCTCCTTGCTGTCTACATAATAATCATCATTAATGTTTACTGAGTGCTTTATGTACTTTACTAGCTCATTTAATTTTCATAACAACTCAGTGGGGTGGTTACTATTTATCATTACTTTCCCAGTTTTACAAATTAAGAAAATTGTTATGAAGAAGTCAAGGAACGTGTCCAAGTGACACGGAGAGTAAATGGTGGAGCCTGGTTTCAAACCTATGTTGTCTGGCTTTAGCACTGATGCTGTTTACCACTATGTTATAGTGTCTCCCAATAACACTTTTGGGGATCAGTGATCTTTTAGTACAATTGAAGAGTGTTTATTTAATGTTTTTGCACTTGTTCTCAAAATTATTGAAATCAATTTCTAACTTAGTTCCTATGACTAAACAATATCTTGGGTTTCCTTTTCCTCCCATTATTGTTTTGTTCTTGGTCTTTTCTGTTGGTTCCTCTTGTTTCTATTTCTCTCCCTTCAGTTTAAAATCCTGTTTCCTATTTAATAATTGTGACCTTTCAATGGCACATTTACTTTCACGGTTGGATTATCATACATGTGGACAAATCCAAAATTGCTTACTCTTGACTCCTATAGACTCAGTAAGTTTCATTGTTGCAAAGAATGTTCACGGTCATTTCTAATCAACTGCTGTGAACTATAGAGATCCTGCTGTTATCATAGGTAAATATTTCAGAGTGGGACTAATCTGTCTTTCACCACATGTTTAACTGTCTTCTTCCTCATTACTTCTCTGGTTTTGGCAAAGATACTTCCATTCACCAAAACCCAAAACCTTGGGTTGATTCTCTGACTCCATTTTTGAGTCTGCCATATATTTAATGAATGAATAATCACTTAAATATTTATTGAGCACCTACTACATTACAGGTTTTGTTTTAAACACTGGGGATGTTAACAGGATACTTGCCTTTTAAAGCTTAAAATACATTTTACATCTCTTACCTAACTCCTTATTAACACCCTTTTCCAAGCTTCTGTGATTTCAAGGCTGGAAGTATTGTATAGCTTCCAAGATGATGGCCATTGCTGCTGCCATTTATGTAGGTTCAGGGGAGCAGAAGTAATGTTATTAGGTGTAAGCAACAGTAAGACAGGCTTTTTGCCAAGTAACATAGATTGATTTTTCAACAGATATCTATTCTATTGGAATAATTTTGAACAAGTTAGCATGTTGTCACTGTAAGTATGTAAACACTAACTGGATTCACTCATTCATTCATTCACTCATGCACTCATTCAAGTAACAGATTGTATTGTGTGCTTAACCATTTCCAAGCTCTGTGTTAGACTCTAGGTATACATAAATGAAAAATATAGAAAATGTCCTTATATTCATGGAGCTTATTTTCTAGTAAAGCTGATTCTGTTTTGATCAGAAAAGTGGTAAATATGATTCTAGCACTTGTTGGGAGGCTGGACTAGATAATCCTGAACTCCTGTCTAACTCTAAGAATTTATAATTCTGAAGTCTCCCTGTCCCTGGCTACTTATTTCTATACATTCCCTGCAGTAACACCAGAAAAATTTTTCCTAAATAGAGACTTCATAATATTACTTCCTGGATCAACTAACTCAAATAGCTTCTTACTGACTGAAAAATATTACACTCAGGCAAAGGCATCAAGGTCCTTAGTGATTTCACCTCACTTTTTTCCCTACACCTTATTTCCTTGCTCCCTTTTACAAACTCTCATCTCTAACAAGGTGGACTACTTTTTACGTGTCAAACCCACCTTGTCATGGCCACAATACAGACCTAGGTCCATTCCTCTTTAATATATTCAATTCATCCTTTCATTTAACAAATATAGTTGATCACTTATGGTGTGCCAGGTCACAAAATTGACAAAAATTATGTCCCTCAAATAACATATTATTGTAGGGACATGCACTTTACATGGCTTCCTGCATCCGCCTTCTGTTTCATAGGAAGGGCATCTCTTTTCCAGAAAGCCCTCAACCTCCTATAGGATAATTTGATAGTATTGGACAACTAAGCAGAGGTACACCAAGAGGAATCAAGAATCACTTAAAATGGGAAATAACTTTGAACCAAATGCATTTCTTCTACTGTCTGAATCTGTCTTAATATATAGGCAATTAGGAGGGTCAATAAAGCTGTCTTTTGTGGTTCATAATCACTAGCCGCTAAAAGTAGGCCAAGAGAAGTTTATTTTTAATAAATCAACAGGGCTTCTGTTTTTCTTTGATGATACCTGAGATAGATAATACATGCTTTTTGATTTCTAACTGCCTAGATCATGAGGGAACAATTATGTCGACAGCCTGGGACATTCCTGAGGAAAGTTATAATATTGGTTATATTCTGGTTTTAGCAGTCCCTTCTTCTTTGTTCTCTGGTTTACTTGCTCTTGCTTGTAAAAGTAACTTTAGACTTGAAGTTAGTCTGAATATTGACCTCAAGTCTTATGTAATGCATTTTACATGAATTACAAGATAATGAAACAGTAGCTTCCTCAGGATCCTTGAGGTAGCTGCCTTCCCTGGTCTTCTCACTAGCCTCTGTAATACCTTTATCTCCACCAGGGTATTGTTAGACTCACTGTATGTTTCTAAATCACCCTATGTCCTCTGAGAATAAAGAATCATACTGAAATGCAGTGTAGCATTTCACTGAACTATGAACTAAGAGACTTGGGTGTTGTCCTAGTGCTTCCACTAACTAGATGTATAAATTGGACAACATATTTCATTTCCTTGGGCCTCAGCTCTCCATCTGTAAAGTAAGGAACTTGGACTAGATAATCATTCAGACTCTGTTCCAACTTGATAGTCCAGGATTCTAGTGGGATGGATCAGTGATGGAGTTCTCCATGGCTGGGCTTCATTGTGTATCAGTTATCTATGGTGCCAAAACCCCCACAAACTGTAGGAATGTTATCTTGCAATTTTTGCAATTAAGAGTTTCTTTTTGAAGGTGTGCTGGCTCTTCTGGGTTAGAATTCAGAGTATGGAGTTAATGAGGCTAAGGTCATAAAGGTCATTTACCATATGGGCCAATTAGTTTAGTTTCTTGGCTGCAGCCTATACCTTAACAGCATCCCCCTTCTTCCTTCTAGCCCTTTAACCAATCTAAGTTTCAAGGTAAGAATTAGCATGAATGTCTATGGCCTAGTACTGCTTATCTTCAAGACTGGGAAACAAGCTTAAGACACAGTTGGGCAACAATATCTTTGCGCAGATGAGGGTGGCATAATCAGTAGAGGTCACCATAATTTCTGGAGGTGACTCTCTGTCTTATATCAGCTACATAAAACACATGGCAAAGACAGTTGGCTAAAGACCAGCCAAATTTTATGCAAATACCCCTGCTTTGTCAGTTCGAGGTAGTACCTCTGACAACTACGAGCCAAATTATGGCCTAGAAAAGTGCAAATGAGAGAACTATTTGTAGTGAAAGCCATCTGGGTTTTGTTTCTGGATTCAAGCTCAAAACTTAACATTCTCAGGCATTTGGGATGGGTCTGCCAGATGTTTGAGACTCTTTTTTAAAATTGTTTATGCTATTATAGTTGTTCCTGCTTTCTCCTCCCTTTTCCCACCTCCACTCAGCTCCACCCTCTCCCCTCCCTCTGTCAATCCCCATACCGTTGTCCATATATATGGGTCATGTGTAAATGTTCTTTGACTCTTTTTAGATTTTCATATAAAATAGTGAACAGGGATAAGGAATGGAATCTCCATTACTCTGTGCTATAATATGTTTGGTTAACTAAGAAGGGAAAGTTAGAACATTGGGAGTACTGCATAGTCACCAGTAGGAGTAGAGTACACACCAATAATCCTCATATGTGACAAGTGTGGCTGAATGAGGTCATTAAAGAGCTTCATTGTGGCCATGGTCTATTTATTAGCCTTAAAAAGTCCCTTGGCCTGCCTACTGTGTACAGCTGAAGCTTAATCATAAGTGGTGGTGGCTCAAGCAGTTAAGTGTTCCAATAGAGGCTTATCCAAAGCATGGTCAGGAAAAAGGAAGAGTGGGGAAAACAAACAAAAAAATAAGAGCACCATAAAAAGAGTAAGCACCAAAAAAAGAAAAAAAGAAAGAAAGAAAGAAAGAAAGAAAGAAAGAAAGAAAGAAAGAAAGAAAGAAAGAAAGAAAAAGAAAGAAAAGGAAAGGAAAAAAGAAAAAGAAAAAAAAGAGTAATTACCTCCAGGGAGTATTCAAACCAAGACTAGGCATATCATAGAGGCAGTGCATGTTCAAGGTAAGTCGTTAGGATAGATAACCCATAAATCCAAGGAATAAAGAAATTAGAAGTCAAGTAGATCTTGCTTTAAATCTTGATCCTCTCACTTACTGGCTGTGTGACCCTGGGAAAGTCACTTAACCACACTGAGGCTCTATGTTTTCATCTGTAAAATGAGGATAATAATAGTACTTATCTCACAAATTTTAGTTTAGGATTCTAGGCAGTTATTGTTCCAAACCTCTTCCCTCTGTCTCCAAGCAGATGACAATCCCCTCATACTATACATAAACATTTAATATAGAGGGCACAAAGATTGACTCTTATTTTTTTTAAATTATACTAAATTAACTGAGGTGACATTGGTTAATAAGGTCATATAAATTTCACATACACATTTCTATGACACATGTGCCCACCATCCAAAGTTAAACCATCTTTTGTCAACATATAGTTGGCTCCCTGTACCTTTTACTAGCCCCCCTCCCCATTCCCTCTGGTAACCATGTCAACATATAGTTGGCTCCCTGTACCTTTTACTAGCCCCCCTCCCCATTCCCTCTGGTAACCACCATACTGTTGTCTGTCTGTGTCTACGAGTTTCAGTTTTATATCCACTGTATGAGTGAAGTCATATGGTTCTTAGCTTTTTCTGACTGATTTATTACACTTAACATAATATTCTCAAGCTCCATCTATGTTATCACAAATGGAAATATGTCATCTTTTCTTATAGCTGAGTAGTATTCCTTAGTATACATCTGTCCGGAAAAAGTCCAACCATTGTTAATATGAGAACGGTTTGCATGACACTGATGTAACCTGGCAGCCAAGGAGAGTGGACTGGAATGCACATGTATGAACAATGACAACTTCACTGTACTAGGGGGTGGTAGATGCTGTTGAGTGAGCATGTGTACTGTGTGGCCATTGCATTCCAAATGACTGAGCGAGTACAGCAATGAATATGCATCCAATTTTGCATTAAGCTTGAACATTCCTCTGTGGAAACTATTCAGATGATTCAGAAGTCTGCAGCAATGGGCGACTGGTGATTGGCAGCTTCATCAGGACAATGCACCCACTTGTGCATCATGTCTCATGCAGAGTTTTTTTGTGAAACATCAAATCACCCAGGTGACTCAGCCCCCTACATCCCAGATTTGGTGCCCTGCGAATTTTGGCTTTTCCCAAACTAAAATCATCTTTGAAAGGGAAGAGATTTCAGACCATTGATGAGATTCAGCAAAATATGATGGGACAGCTGATGGTGATGGGTAGAGCTGTGTGAGGTCCCAAGGTACCTACTTTGAAGGGGATTGAGACATCATTGTCCTATGTACAGTATTTCTTGCATTTTTGTTTTTTTAAATTAATTAGTTTATTTTTATTCAGTTACAATTGTCTGCATTTTCTCCCCTTCCCTCCACCTTGCGTTTTGTATCTTCTTCAATAAATGTCTCTATTTTCCATCATACATGGCTGGATACCTTCTGGACAGACCTCATATATGTACCATATCTTTTTTTATCCATTGCTCTATTGAAGGACACTTTCATTATGTTCATGTCTTCTCCACCGTGAAAAGTGCTGCAATGAACTTATATGGAAATGAATGCTTATAGGTTTGCAAATAAATGTTTTTAAGTTTTCCTGGGTAGACACACAGAGGGGGAATTGCTGGGTTATATGGTAACTCTATTCTTAATTTTTTGAGGACCCTCCATACTGTTTTCCATAGTGGCTGTACCAGTTTATTCCCACCAGCAGTGAACTGGGGTTCTTTTTTACTCCACAATCTCTCCAACACTTATTACGTGTCTTGTTGAAAATAGTCATTCTAAACAAAAAAGAAAAAAAGAAAATAGCCATTCTAACAGGTATTAGGGGGTACCTCATTGTAGTTTTGATTTGCATTTCCCTAATAGCTAGTGAAGTTGAACCTCTTTTCATATATCTGATGCCTGTTTGCGTGTCTTCTGGGGAGAGTTATCTAGTCAGGTCCTCTGTCTGTTTTTTAATTTGATTGTTTGTTTGGTGTTGAGTGTGTGAATTCTTTATATATATTTTAATATTCACTCCTTGTCAGAGCTGTTATTTGCAAATATCATCTCCCATTCGATTGTTTTATTTTGTTACCCATTTCTTTTGTTGTGCAGAAGGTTTTTAGTGTGACATAGTTCCATTCATTTACTTCTTCCTTTATTTCCCTTGCCATTAGGTCAAATTCATAAAATGTTTTCTATGACCTAGATCCATAAATTCAGCACCTATGTTTTATTCTATGTATTTTATTGTTTCAGATCTTATATTTAGGTCTTTGGTCAATTTTGAATTAATTTTTATACAAGGGGACCAACTGTAACCTAGTTTCATTCATTTGCACATGGCTTTTCAATTCTCCCAACACCTGAAAATGACTCTTATTTGCAGTCAGGTATAAATGGCAGCTATTCCTCCTTTTGGATAGCAATTTTCAATAGAAGGCAGAAGTGAGGGTAGGGCACGTATCTACGGTGTTGTTATTATACACAAACACTGTGCTAGGTTCTTTATGTATATTAGCTCACCACTGCCACCCCCGAAACTTTACTAAGTAAGGGATGTCATTTCTTTTTCACAGATTAGAAAGTGAAGGTTCAGACAATTAATTTGCCTAAGGCTAATTGGCTAAAGAATGTTTGAAGTGGGATTCAAACTTAGGAATGTGTGGCTTCTAAACCTGGGCTCTTTACTGCTTTTTCCATATAAATTCATTGGATCCTGAAAATAACTCTGTGACGTGGGCAGGTAGAGATTTCATTATCTTCATTTTACTGCCTTCATTTCTGGAGAAGGAAAAGTGGAACCTAGAGGTGTGTAATGACTTGCTACAGTGAATTTCAAAACTCAAATAAAACTTTGGATACTTCTTCCTATTTCTCGTCACCTTAACACTAACTCCCCAGCCTATGGGCAATGTTTACAAAGCTTTAAGCATTGAGCATGAAGGTCTATTCCCCAAGGTATATGTTCTGGCAGATTTTGGGATAAACATTTAGTAGATAGTAAATAAAGTGATGTTAAACTCACAAAAACTGTCTTGGGAATCCCTCTTGAAACTCTGAGCTGTGAATATTCATATTTTTTGAGTCATGGACTCTTATGAGGATGTGATGGAAGCAGTGGACTTTCCCCCCAAATGCAAATGCACAACATTCTACAAATGATTTCACTCTTATCTTAGTGATTTTCAGCCTTTTTCATCTCATGGCACACAAGCTAATTACTAAAATTTGGTGGCTCACCAAAAAATATGTATACTTTTGCTAACCTGACAAAGCAATTAGGTATAATTTTGGTTCATTCACACTGGATGGCTATTGTGTTGGCTGTTGTCATGTTTTTATTTGACAATCTAAGGGAAAAGAGGTCAGTACTCCTGAGTGAACAATCAGGTATTGCAAATTTTAAAAACTATTGCGGCACACCACTTGAAAATTGCTATCTTAGAGAAAGAAAAATTAAAAGGACCACAGAGATGTGTTGTTCAACATACCTTACTCACCCAGAAGCTATCTCTTAGTCATCCTGTCTTTACTGATTTCCTTTTCCTCCCAGCATCTAAATAATTAGTACCTTGTCCCACAGAGTTTAGCACTAAAGACTGTGTTGAAGGTGTGCTCAATACTCATTATTCATCACATGTGGACATTTCTTAGCTACCTTACTTGATTTTGAGTGCCTCAAGGGTGGAGTCCCCATCAAAGCCATATTTGTATTCTCTGTCATCATTCTACTGCAGCCCAACTTAGCACAATACCCTTGCTGAGTGATGCCTGTATATATTTGGACTAATTTCACCTTTTCCTCAGTTTGACTATAAATTCTTACTTTTCTGCACAGAAATGTGAAATGGCCTGACACGAATGGGCAACTCTATGCAACTGTGTGTCGTAAGTAGTAAGGAGAGAGAGCTCAATTCAACAACCCACCTCAGAAAAGATTCTAAGCCTGAGGAGATTTCAAGAAAAAGTTTGCAAATGATCTTGTGTTATTTCTCTTGGATTTCCCTGCAAGAGGTAAAGCAGTATATAATACAGGGGTGGGAAGAAGTAGTTTTAAAGCTGTAATGCAAATAAATAATACAATAATTTATAAATAAGAATACAAGAATAAACTGTATTTCACACACTCACAACTATAAACATACTTTTACCCATCCTTGTATTGGTTTGATTAGTAGTCAAAAAATTGAGCTTATATTCTGTCTACTACTTGTGTATAATATGGATCTGCATAACTTAAAATCACAAATTATAAAGCAAGAAATGTGCATTTTAGCTGAGGTGACTGCTAAGCTAACAGTTCTCCAACTTTGAGAGTTTCCCTTTTAAGACTAGAATAAGCTACATTTGAGGTGAACCAGATGCTATTACATTGGTGAATTTATTAAAAAACAATTTAGCATGGATCTGAAATACAAGTGATGTATAGCATCCACAGGATTTAATCACTGATTTTATGTAGTGGGTAAGCAAAGGATCAGGAACAGATTGAGCAAAACTGAGGCTTGGGTCACCTGCTGAATTTTTAAAGATTTGTAATACAGAAGGAGGAACAGGCTTCTCAGTGGAGAGCAATGATTATGTTTACTGTTTTTGACTAGTTGAATTTGAAAATGCCTATGGGACGGTCTGATACAAATATTAAGGCCTGGAACTCAATGGGAAGAGCTATACATATTTGGAAATAATCATCATAGAGGATTTAGCAGAGTCCATAACTATAAATGAGATAATAATAGTGATGATGATGGTTATAATAACAACACTGAAACTAATATTCTTTAATATCTACTGTATGTCAGGAACTATGATAAGTACTTCACATTCATTATGCAATTTATTTCCCACAACTCTCTATGGGAGGAAGCAATTTTCCCAGGGTAATGGAGTTGGTCTATGGTGGAACTTAGATTTAAATTCAGGACTGCTTGATTCCAGAACTCAAGAGAGATCACAGAGAATGGGACACTAAAGGGTGCTGACATTTGAGATGGGCAGAGGAAAAAACTCCAAAGAAGACTGAAAGAATGCAGCCAGAGAGGTAAGAATGACATGTGAAAGAGTCACAGACCACAATATGGGGAATGGCTTGGGGATCGTAGAGAGTGGGACTGGGCGGAGGTGGGGAAAGGGAGAGCCGGAACAACTGTAATAGCATAAACAATAAAAATAAAATTAAAAAAAATTTGAAAGAATCTGATGGAAATGAAGGAAAAACAAAGATTTAAGAAAGAAATGGCCAACGATATTGCATTAAAAAAGGTCAAAATGAATAAGAACAGGAAAGTATCTCATGGATTTAACAATGACCTGACAGCACAATTTTGGTGGAGTGATGGGGTAGTGTCCCCAGTTGTAGTGAGCTACCAATGAAAGGGCAGTGGTGAAGTGTGGATAGTGAAAATACATTGTTCTTGTGAAAGTTTGGATGTACAAGGAGGAAAAAGGAACACCAGGCATTGGAGGACTCTGACAGTATAGCATAGTGATTATTAGTGCAGACTCTTGATCCTGACACTCTGGATTTAAAACCCAGCTTTGCCATTTACTAGCTGTGCAATCTTGAGCAAGGTTCTTGGCCTCTCTGTCCCTCCCTTTTCTCATCTGCAAAGTAATAATAGTAGTGAATTATCTCACAAGGTGGTTGTTAGGGTTAAGCTCGTTAGGCTATATAAATCACTAAAAAAGGTGCCAGGCACATTGTAAGTACTCTATGTGTTTTATGGCTTGTTAACGTTATGTTAGGGGAGAAAAACTTCAATGGCTACAGAAACATGAGTAGGCCACATGGTAGGAGACAGGAAAAAAAAAAAGAAAAGAAAGGCCGAGAAGAGAAGGATAATGGTGAAATAAGGTCTAACTTGTGGTGGAGGACTGAAGGCGAAGAAGTGGGAAGCACAACTGAGGGATTACCTGTGTCTGGGAGGAGGGCTGTTTATGTGAGACTGGGGGAAAGGAGGTAAGGTGGGCATAGTCATAGGTAAGCAAATGTGTATATGATGACAAGTTCTTTCATGATAGCTTTATTTTTCTCTGTGAGGAATGAGGTCAGATTGTCTGAAGAAAGTAGGGGCTTTTGGACCCCAGGAGGTATTTGTTGATTTTCATTGTGATGAAAGAAAATGGGAACTGACACTAGTCAATGAAGAGAATTCCCATTTAGCAATGCAGATAAAATTGGAGACTGCACATTTTTTAAAGGCAAAATTTTTACTGTAGGTGATTTTCTCCAGCAATATTTTAGGCAGCCCCAATGTACATGCTGAGAAGGAATGGTAGAGCAGAAGGGTAAGGGAATGAGAGCTCAGAGGGTGTTGGCAATAAAGGGGATTGAACTTGTTTGGGAGGGAAGTGAAACCCTGAGAATGGAGTGGGCAAAAGAAAGAGGCTGAGAGACTGGAGAGAAGGGGAGGTTTTAGAGTGTGGATAAATGACTGACTGGATTCTGGCACTAAATAGCTTGTGACTTTGGAGAAGTCGCCTCCTTAGTGGTGCCTCAGTGTCTCCCTTTGTTATGGTGAAGGAGCTGAAGATGCGATTTCTAATCCCTTTTTGGATTCTGGAGTCTTTTTTCCCCCTTCCTGTCGTTGTAGTGCCCCCTAGTGTGTGTAAAGGATATAGAAGAGAGGCTATAAGAAAGAAATATAAAGCAATCACTTTAAGAAAATAAAAATTACAAGCAAGTGTGTTTGTGGAAGAAGAAGGACAGAGCTGAATAAATTATATTTCAGATTTTCCAATATTTGCTTGGGTTTCTCCCTGAGGTATATTTTCCTTCTAATTAATCCCATGTCCTATTTTTCCCAGGCAATAACTCTACTCAAAGAGCCTCAATTTCTGGCTGTAACAGGGGAATAATTTCATATATTCCTTATTTCAGAGTCTCCAAGAAAATAATATAAAGCCCTTTAAGGTCCAAAAATTGGCTGTGTAATGTTGAAATTTCGGATGATATTAAACTTGGTACAGGAACATATTTTTGACCTGTAAAACCCCTTCAAATCATTTCATTCCCTAATGGGTGGCATTTGTTCTACCTGTGCTGGAAAGGTGGGCAGATGTTAGAGAAAATGATACAAGCAGATTAAATGAGAACATAGCACAAACATGGCAATTTTATCAAATAATAAGTTTTTGGAGTGAATGCAATATGGTGCAGTTAGGAAGCCCACAACAGGTTAGATGTCATATTTATATCCAGTTCTGTTTTAAGGGAGAAATTACTTAGCTTAGCTAGTGTACTAGAGGATCGGTGAAGGGACTTTCAGTTCAAGAAGAGTTTCTGTTAGGGGTAAGCCAGGATTTTGAAGTAAATCACACCTGTTCAAAACAGGAAGCCAAAACCTGTTTTAGCTTTGTTTTTAGCTTTCTATTCAAGTTTGTTTGAAAATAAGTGAGGTTATATCTCATCAGTGTAAAAGCCTTTGTTCTCTTATTTTATTTCTTTCAATGTACACAAATATCTCTTAGTCACAAAGATAAACAGTTGCATGAGTCTGTTGCTTTTTCCAGCAAACATGCCTTTTATCTACCACTGTACAGATAATGGAGTCTACAGCTATTGCTTTTATTAGCACTCATACTATTCTTAGCCCAGTATCATTTTTGCCCTAATCACTTCCCTAAAGTTTTCATCAGGTCTGACTTCTAAGCTAAATCCAATTATTTCCTTCCTCACACTCTTTGACCTTTATGTTTCATTTTACAAAGGTGATTACCCTTGTCTTTATGATATCCTATCCCTTTTATTTTTTTATGGATCACATATTCTTGCTTCTCCTCCTTTTCAATGACCATAACTTACTATTTTTTCTTCTAACTTATCTTCCTGTCACTATATATCGACTCTCTCAATGAGGCTTTTTTACCATTCTCCTACACGTGCCTTTATTCTCTTGCATTCTCAAAAATCGAATACATAAAATAGTCCAATAAGTAAAATAGTGTCAAATAACCAATTATTGCTGATGACATCAATATTTCCATATCCAGTCCTAAAGATTAGTCCATTAATAACAACCAATATATATTTGACTATTTCTATCCGAAAAGATCATAATCAGGTTTAAAACTGAAGTTGTTAGCTTTTCCCTTAAATTAGCTTCTCTTTCTGAAATCTCCACAATTTTCAAAGCTCTTAGGTTAAGATTTTTGAGATCATCTTTCACTCTTTACTGTCTTGTATATTCAGATGACCTATAATACTCTATTCGCACCAGACAGTTTGCAGAATTCAATTTAGGTTTGTTTTTCTTTTGCCATTGCAGGAGCCATTTCCTCTTTATTTATTTAAAAAAAAATTTTAAATCATTTTTTTATTGTTATTCAATTACAGTTGTCTGCATCTCCTCCCCATCCCTCCACCCCACCCCAGCCAAACCCACCTCCCTCCCCCGCCTCCACCCTCTCCCTTGATTTTGTCTGAGTGTCCTTTATAGTAGCTCCTGAAAACCCCTCTCCCCACTATCCCCTCCCCACTCCTCTCTGGCTATTGTTAGATTGTTCTTAACTTCAATGTCTCTGGTTATATTTTGTTTGCTTTTTTCTTTTGTTGATTATGTTCCAGTTAAAGGTGAGATCATATGGTATTTGTCCCTCACTGCCTGGCTTATTTCACTTAGCATAATGCTCTCCAGTTCCATCCATGCTGTCGCAAAGGGTATAAGCTCCTTCTTTCTCTCTGCTGTGTAGAATTCCATTGTGTAAATGTACCATAGTTTTTTGATCCACTCATTTGCTGATGGGCACTTAGGTTGCTTCCAGTACTTGGCTATTGTAAATTGTGCTGCTATGAACATTGGGGTGCATAGGTTCTTTTGGATTGGTGTTTCAGGGCTCTGAGGGTATAGTCCCATTGCTGGGTCAAAGGGCAGTTCCATTTTTAGTTTTCTGAGGAAATTCCATACTGTTTTCCACAGTGGCCACACCAGTCTGGTCCCAGGGACCTTTTTTGTCCTGAAGCAATCCCCTTACCTTCTGTATTCTCAGTGTCCTCTGTACTTTTTGGTCTCCTATCTTCATAAATGCTGGGGTGCTTTTGGCTGTTCGCTTTGTTCCTCAGTAGATTGGGTAGGTGTTTCACCCAGGTGCAGAGAGAAGTTGACTCTGCTCCCACCTGTCTCGCCTCCATCTTCTCCTCAGCTCTCCTCTTTAAAGTGCCTGTTGTCTTCTGTGGTTGAAAGTCTATCTCAAATTTTATCTCTTTTGGGAAACCTTCCCTAATCATTCCAACTAGAAGTATTCTCTCTACCACAGATGATGTCGATATATACTTAAGCAAGAGGACATTACTATTACTTGAACATGTGTATTAATTTTCCATCCAATTATATGAACCTGAAAGGCAATGACATTGTCTTACTTTTATATGTATATCTCATCTAGCATAAATATAATTTTAAAAATCATATAAATATTTGATTAATAAATGTACTAAACCACCACCATACGATGTTGGAGGGAAGTTCTCTTAATTCAGAGAACACCCTGGAGACAGAAAGGAATGTGAGGTTTTGTGAGACTAAAAAATTTCTATATTTATATCCAGATATCACAATTTAAAACCTTTCATAATTGTTCCTGAAGACTGTTCATTAGAGAATCAGCCTGACTTCATTCCTTCTGAAAAGTAATGAAGCACTTTTGAAGAAAAATATAAATCAAGCCATCATAGCCACATTTCCTTATTCAAATATAACAAAATACATTTAGCCTTAAAATATTTTTGAAATTACAAAATAGTTCAAGTTTGTTATAAAAATCAAAATAGTACAGAAAGGTAATCAGAAGAAAGTTTTAAAAATCACTCAAAATCCTACCACATTTTGGTGATTCTTCTGAAATCTCTTTATGTATATTGAATGCACAGACATACACACATACAGATCTATCTTTTCTATAAGTCATATGATAATATTCAGATAGGTTTTTAAATCTTTTTTTAACTGCCACAGTCTTTTGATTAACAGAAAAACTCATGCTCTCCTAGAGTTCTATTTGAAATTTTAGAATAAATTAAATAACATGACCAAAAACAATTTTAGACAGTGCTAATTTAAGAAGGGGGAAACATTTGAGTTTAATCTTTAAAAGTTATACTTATTTTTAATCTTCAGGTTTACATTGGTTTGTTTTTTATAAATTTATTTACCCTAGATAATATGGAACATAGAGTATAGCATAGGGCCTTGGCTAGTGTGGCTCAGTGGATTGAGTGCTGACCTGTGAACCAAAGGGTCACTGGCTTGATTCCCACTTAGGGCACATGCCTAGGTTGAGGGCCAGGTCCCCAGTTGGGGGCGCATGAGAGGCAACCACACATTGATGTTTCTCCCCCTCTCTTTCTCCCTCCCTTCCCCTCTAAAAATAAATAAATTGATAAGATTAGTAGTGATTTCCTTTCTTTCTTGATTTTGGAAATTTGGCTCTTCAATTCTTTATCTTGGTTTATATAGTTAAATGTTTGACAATTTTGTTTATCTTTTCAAAACACTAACTTTTATTTTCATTAACTTTTTTCTACTATTTTTCTATATTTGTACATCTTTTTTTCACTCTAATATTCATTATTTCCTTCCTACTCACCTTGAGTTTAGTTATAAATCTATTATTAATAATGAATTATCTCAATTTTTGTATCCTTGAAATTTTTAAAATTTTTTGTTTATTTTTGAAAGATGTTTCTGGAAATAGAACTCTTGTTGAGAGTTGTTTTTATTCAATACTTTAATATGTCATCTCAATGTTTTCTGTTTCCCAATGGTTTTTGATGAGAAGTCAGATTTTTACCTTATTGAGTATTCCTTGTATTTGATAAGTTGTTGTTTTTCCTGGGGCCTTCAAGAGTCTCTCTATGTCTTTGGCATTTCACACATTGATTCTGATGTGTCTATATGTGAATATATTTAATTTTGTCCTACATGAATATCATTAGGAATTTTGGATTTAAAAAAAAATCAAATTTGGGAAGTTTTTAGCCATTATTTCATCATATAGTCTTTCCACTTTTCTTTTTTTTTTTAATTTTTATTGTTATTCAATTACAGTTGTATGCCTTTTCTCCCCTTCCCTCCCCCTTACCCCAGCTGAACCCACCTCCCTCCCCCACCCCCACCATCCCCCCCGATTTTGTCCATGTGTCCTTTTTTTTTTTTTAATTTTTATTGTTATTGAATTACAGTTGTATGCCTTTTCTCCCCATCCCTCCACCCCACCCCAGGTGAACCCACCTCCCTCCCCCACCTCCACCCTCCCCCTTGGTTTTGTCCATGTGTCCTTTATAGTAGTTCCTGTAATCCCCACTTCCCACTGTCCCCACCCCACTCCCCCCTGGCCACTGCTAGACTGTTCCCGACCTCAATGTCTCTGGTTGTATTTTGTTTGCTTTTTTCTTTTGTTGATTATATTCCAGTTAAAGGTGAGATCATATGGTATTTGTCCCTCACTTCCTGGCTTATTTCACTTAGCATAATGCTCTCCAGTTCCATCCATGCTGTCGCAAAGGGTATAAGCTCCTTCTTTCTCTCTGCTGTGTAGAATTCCATTGTGTAAATGTACCATAGTTTTTTGATCCACTCATTTGCTGATGGGCACTTAGGTTGCTTCCAGTACTTGGCTATTGTAAATTGTGCTGCTATGAACATTGGGGTGCATAGGTTCTTTTGGATTGGTGTTTCAGGGCTCTGAGGGTATAGTCCCATTGCTGGGTCAAAGGGCAGTTCCATTTTTAGTTTTCTGAGGAAATTCCATACTGTTTTCCACAGTGGCCACACCAGTCTGGTCCCAGGGACCTTTTTTGTCCTGAAGCAATCCCCTTACCTTCTGTATTCTCAGTGTCCTCTGTACTTTTTGGTCTCCTATCTTCATAAATGCTGGGGTGCTTTTGGCTGTTCGCTTTGTTCCTCAGTAGATTGGGTAGGTGTTTCACCCAGGTGCAGAGAGAAGTTGACTCTGCTCCCACCTGTCTCGCCTCCATCTTCTCCTCAGCTCTCCTCTTTAAAGTGCCTGTTGTCTTCTGTGGTTGAAAGTCTATCTCAAATTTTATCTCTTTTGGGAAACCTTCCCTAATCATTCCAACTAGAAGTATTCTCTCTACCACAGATGATGTCGATATATACTTAAGCAAGAGGACATTACTATTACTTGAACATGTGTATTAATTTTCCATCCAATTATATGAACCTGAAAGGCAATGACATTGTCTTACTTTTATATGTATATCTCATCTAGCATAAATATAATTTTAAAAATCATATAAATATTTGATTAATAAATGTACTAAACCACCACCATACGATGTTGGAGGGAAGTTCTCTTAATTCAGAGAACACCCTGGAGACAGAAAGGAATGTGAGGTTTTGTGAGACTAAAAAATTTCTATATTTATATCCAGATATCACAATTTAAAACCTTTCATAATTGTTCCTGAAGACTGTTCATTAGAGAATCAGCCTGACTTCATTCCTTCTGAAAAGTAATGAAGCACTTTTGAAGAAAAATATAAATCAAGCCATCATAGCCACATTTCCTTATTCAAATATAACAAAATACATTTAGCCTTAAAATATTTTTGAAATTACAAAATAGTTCAAGTTTGTTATAAAAATCAAAATAGTACAGAAAGGTAATCAGAAGAAAGTTTTAAAAATCACTCAAAATCCTACCACATTTTGGTGATTCTTCTGAAATCTCTTTATGTATATTGAATGCACAGACATACACACATACAGATCTATCTTTTCTATAAGTCATATGATAATATTCAGATAGGTTTTTAAATCTTTTTTTAACTGCCACAGTCTTTTGATTAACAGAAAAACTCATGCTCTCCTAGAGTTCTATTTGAAATTTTAGAATAAATTAAATAACATGACCAAAAACAATTTTAGACAGTGCTAATTTAAGAAGGGGGAAACATTTGAGTTTAATCTTTAAAAGTTATACTTATTTTTAATCTTCAGGTTTACATTGGTTTGTTTTTTATAAATTTATTTACCCTAGATAATATGGAACATAGAGTATAGCATAGGGCCTTGGCTAGTGTGGCTCAGTGGATTGAGTGCTGACCTGTGAACCAAAGGGTCACTGGCTTGATTCCCACTTAGGGCACATGCCTAGGTTGAGGGCCAGGTCCCCAGTTGGGGGCGCATGAGAGGCAACCACACATTGATGTTTCTCCCCCTCTCTTTCTCCCTCCCTTCCCCTCTAAAAATAAATAAATTGATAAGATTAGTAGTGATTTCCTTTCTTTCTTGATTTTGGAAATTTGGCTCTTCAATTCTTTATCTTGGTTTATATAGTTAAATGTTTGACAATTTTGTTTATCTTTTCAAAACACTAACTTTTATTTTCATTAACTTTTTTCTACTATTTTTCTATATTTGTACATCTTTTTTTCACTCTAATATTCATTATTTCCTTCCTACTCACCTTGAGTTTAGTTATAAATCTATTATTAATAATGAATTATCTCAATTTTTGTATCCTTGAAATTTTTAAAATTTTTTGTTTATTTTTGAAAGATGTTTCTGGAAATAGAACTCTTGTTGAGAGTTGTTTTTATTCAATACTTTAATATGTCATCTCAATGTTTTCTGTTTCCCAATGGTTTTTGATGAGAAGTCAGATTTTTACCTTATTGAGTATTCCTTGTATTTGATAAGTTGTTGTTTTTCCTGGGGCCTTCAAGAGTCTCTCTATGTCTTTGGCATTTCACACATTGATTCTGATGTGTCTATATGTGAATATATTTAATTTTGTCCTACATGAATATCATTAGGAATTTTGGATTTAAAAAAAAATCAAATTTGGGAAGTTTTTAGCCATTATTTCATCATATAGTCTTTCCACTTTTCTTTTTTTTTTTAATTTTTATTGTTATTCAATTACAGTTGTATGCCTTTTCTCCCCTTCCCTCCCCCTTACCCCAGCTGAACCCACCTCCCTCCCCCACCCCCACCATCCCCCCCGATTTTGTCCATGTGTCCTTTTTTTTTTTTTAATTTTTATTGTTATTGAATTACAGTTGTATGCCTTTTCTCCCCATCCCTCCACCCCACCCCAGGTGAACCCACCTCCCTCCCCCACCTCCACCCTCCCCCTTGGTTTTGTCCATGTGTCCTTTATAGTAGTTCCTGTAATCCCCACTTCCCACTGTCCCCACCCCACTCCCCCCTGGCCACTGCTAGACTGTTCCCGACCTCAATGTCTCTGGTTGTATTTTGTTTGCTTTTTTCTTTTGTTGATTATATTCCAGTTAAAGGTGAGATCATATGGTATTTGTCCCTCACTTCCTGGCTTATTTCACTTAGCATAATGCTCTCCAGTTTCATCCATGCTGTTGCAAAGGGTATAAGCTCCTTCTTTCTCTCTGTTGTGTAGAATTCCATTGTGTAAATATACCATAGTTTTTGGATCCACTCGTTTGCTGATGGGCACTTAGGTTGCTTCCAGTACTTGGCTATTGTAAATTGTGCTGCTATGAACATTGGGGTGCACAGGTTCTTTTGGATTGGTGTTTCAGGGTTCTTAGGGTATAATCCCAGCAGCGGAATTGCTGGGTCAAAGGGCAGTTCCATTTTTAGTTTTCTGAGGAAATTCCATACTGTTTTCCACAGTGGTCTCACCAGTCTGCATTCCCACCAACAGTGCACTAGGGTTCCCTTTTCTCCACATCCTCTCCAACATTTGTTTTCCACTTTCCTTATCTATCTTTTCTATTTCTAGGGTACCCATTCAATGGATGTTGGTACATCCATGATGCTACAAATTTCTTTGATATTCTGTTCAGTTTTCTTTATTAATTTTTCTGTATGTGCTTCAGCTATCTGTTGATTTATATTCAAGTTTGGTTACTGATTTTTTGACAATTAAATCAGCTATTGATTTTCTCTAGTGAATTTTTAAAATATATTTTATTGATTATGCTATTACAGTTGTCTCATTTCCCCCCCTTTATTCCCCTCCACCCTGCACAGCCCCCTGCAGTCTCCCCCCCCCCCCCAGTTCATGTCCATGAGTCACACACATAAGTTCTTTGGTTTCCACATTTCCTATACTATTCTGATCCTCCCCGTGTATATTTTCTGCCTACCATTTATGCTACTTATTCCCTGTACTTTTTCCTCCATTCTCCCCACTCCTCCTTCCCACTGATAACCCTTCATGTGATTTCCATTTCTGTCATTCTGTTACTGTTCTAGTTGTTTGTTTAGTTTGTTTTTGTTTTTAGGTTTGATTGTTGATAGTTGTGAGTTTGTTGTCATTTTAGTGTTCATATTTTTGATCTTCTTTTTCTTAGATAAGTCCCTTTAACATTTCATAGAATAAGGGCTTGGTGATGATGAACTCCCTTAACTTGACCTTATCTGGGAAGCACTTCATCTGCCCTTTCATTCTAAATGATAGCTTTGCTGGTTAGAGTCATCTTGGAAGGAGGCCCTTGACTTTCATGACTTTGAACACTTCTTTCCAGCCCCTTCTTGCCTGCAAGATTTCTTTTGGGAAATCACCTGATAGTCTTATGGGAACTCCTTTGTAGGCAACTGTCTCCTTTTCTCTTGCTGCTTTTAAGACTCTCTCCTTCTCTTTTATCTTGGGGAATGTAATTATGATGTGCCTTGGTGTGTGCTTCCTTGGGCCCAACTTCTTTGGGACTCTCTGAGCTTCCTGGACTTCCCAGAAGTCTGTTTCCTTTGCTGGATTGGGAAGTTCTCCTTCATTATGTTTTCAAATAAGTTTTCCATTTCTTCCTCTTCCTCTTCTCCTTCTGGCACCCCTATAATTTGGATGTTGGAACATTTAAAGTTGTCCTGGAGGTTCCTAAGCCTCTCTTCATTTTTTTGAATTCTTGTTTCTTCATTCTGTTCTGGTTGAATGTTTATTTCTTTTTTCTGGTCAGAACCATTGATTTAAGTCCCAGTTTCCTTCCCTTTACTGTTGGTTCCCTGTACACTTTCCTTCTATTCACTTTCCATAGCCTTCATTTTTTCCTCTATTTTGTGACCATACTCAACCATTTCTGTGAGCATCCTGATTACCAGTGTTTTGAACTGTGCATCTGATAGATTGGCTATCTCTTCATTGCTTAGTTGAATTTTTTCTGGAACTTCAATCTGTTCTTTCATTTGGGCCTTTTTTTGTTTGTTTGTTTTAGCATGCCTGTTACGTTCTAAGGGGTGGAGCCTTAGGTATTCACCAGGGTGGGGCAATGTTGTGGCACTATATGTGGGGGAGGGGTCTCAGAGGGAACAATATTTCTTGTTCAGCTCTCTGCAGGCTTTCAGTCACCTGCACTACCCACAAGCAAATTGGGCCCTTCAGGTGCTCCTTACCAGGTGAGTGGGTTTTCGTACATTCTAGGACCCTGTGAGTCCCTCCAACAAGCTCTCCTGTGAGGCTATGAGTTTCTCCTGCTGCCTCAACCCCCACAGGTTTTTTCAGTCAGAAGTTTTAAGGCTTTATTTTTCCTGCAGTGTAACCCTGGGTTGCACGATCTGTCTCGCTCCCCAGTGTTCTTCCTGGTTTACCCACACGCAAGTGTGGTACTGCCCGCTCCACCAGCCGCTGCTAGTCCTCACCCAGTCCTCCAGCTGCTGCCTTGCTGTGAGTCCTGTCTGCCCCAGCTGCCCATCTCTGCTCCTCCTACTGGTCTGGATGAATGTTTCTTCTTTAACTCCTTGGTTGTCGGACTTCCATACAGTTCGATTTTCTGGCAATCCTGGTTGTTTTTTGATTTTAAATTTGTTGTTGTCTTTCTTTTGGTTGTGCAAGGAGGCACAGTGTATCTACCTACACGTCCATCTTGGCTGGAATTCTCACTAGTGAATTTTTAACATTAAATTTATTGGGTGTGTGCCCTGGCTGTGTGACTCAGTTGGCTGAAGAGACCAAAAGGTCGCAGGTTTGATTCCTGGTAGGGCACGTACCTACATTGTGGGTTAAATCCTCAGTCAGGGCATGTGTAGGAGGCAACTAATCAGTGTTTCCCTCTCACATTGATGCTTCTCTCTCTCTCAAATCAATAAACATATCCTTAGTGAGGATAAAAATATTAAATTTATTAAGGTGACATTGCTTAATAAGATTATATAGGTTTCAAGTATACGTTTCTATGATAAACCATCTGTATATTGTATTGTGTGCCTACCACTTAAAGTAAAATATTCTTCCAGCACCATGTATTTGACCCCCTTTATCCATTATTAAGCCTCCACCGCCTTCCTTCTGGTAACCAACATAGTGTTGAATGTGTCTGAGTTTTTATTTGTTTGCTTTTCTTGTTTGTTTATTGTTACTTTTTGAAGTTTTTGTACTTTTCATGTCCATAATTTCTACTGGTTATTTTACATAATATCTTCTTTTTAATTGATATTTTCTATTTGGTTAGACATCATTAGCATTCAAAAGAAGCAGCATGTATAGCCTTAATTTAAGTGGCAGAAATAGCACTTTCCAACAAAGAATTCCAAAGAGAGATGCTTAGATGAAAATCCTACTTTCTCTGAGTTCCTTTATATGACTTGAACTATGTTGAGAATGCTGGAATTTTGGGGAACTCTAATTTTTACAACTTCCACAAAATTGTACCCATTTATAGAAGTTCCTTATTTCTCTCTTTTATCATTGTTATTTTACCTGCCAATGCTCTTTTATTCTTTCAAATTTTAGTTTACAAGAAATCTTTACACTCTTCTCTGGCTTTTTAACCCTACTACCTATCCCTCTTAGGCTTCCCTCCCCCAACCAGCTTTGACTAATACTCCAAATAAATATTTATCTCTCTTCTCTCTCTTTATTGTAGTTATCCTATGTCCTTCCTTTATCGTAGGCTCAGCTAGGAATACAAAAAGTGAGCATAACTTTTAAATATATTCACATTATGATATTAAAAATAAGTTTGCCTCCTCAAAGATACTAGCCTTTTAAAAGCTAGCATTCTGACAAAAACAGTCATAAACCTGTAGAAGTTTATGATGATTTTAAGAATTTATATCACTTGGGGAAAATCACATCATGTAGACCATCACTTATTACACATTGCATTTTTTGCATATTGTATATCTTGTTTGACATCAGCAATTTAAACTTGGAGTGACAGATTCTGAAGTTTTGCAAGAAGGGCTGCTAGTTATAGCTTATAAATTTTAGAGCAAGTTTGTTTTTGAGAAAATGGAAATAAATTTTCCATTATTGGTTTTTTTTTAAACATGCATCATTGCTCATGGTTGTCGGTCTTGCAGTGAGGGGCCCAAGGTTGAAAGTATTTGATCTATGGAGAAGTTGTTACAAGCATTCTCTCCAGAAGATATCTTAAGTCTGAGATTGCTTGAGGAAAAAAATTATAAAAATGATTTTCCATATATTTGTTGGCTAAAGAAAGGAAAATACTTTCAAAGATCCCACTGACTCCAGCTGGGGCTGAGAGGCATTCCATGGGTTTCTTCCTGTGCTTCTTGGTGCTCCCACTGCAGCCATGATAGTGTCTGTGCTCTCTGGCAACAGGGATAAGTAGTGGTGGCTGAAGGTCCTGGTGTTGGCCTCTACTAGTGCTCATATCTACATTGAATATAATGCTAAAGGCTATTCCTGGATTAACCCATGCAATTTCAGGAGTCTAAGCTATTCCCTAAACTATAAAGAGGTAGAACTCATGAAACTGGCAAACTGGCTATTTGTTTTTACGTATTTTTCACAGAACTCTTAATTCTTCCAGTGGCTTAGCCATATTTATCACTTTGAATGGACCCAGGTCCCATATCAAAAGTCCTAATAATTCAGGTAACCAACCCAAGATGGCTCTCAGACACATGCTCAAACAGTCTCTGTCCCCAGAGCAAAATTCCCATTCATATCAAAGTGTAGTGCTGACTACACTTCGATGTGCTAGACACAGCAAAGCATTAAAATCTGTGTAAGACAAAGAGGTTGACTTTGATGAACTGGTATTTCTTTGGTGTCCTGTTATCAGATAATTGTAAATAAGTGCCCAAGTCTTTAATAATGGAAACTATGCACTTAGTTCTGTACTAAGAGTTTTTCAATTTATCTAATATATATTTCTTGAATATTTTTTGTGTCTAGGGACTGTAGTAGGTGCTCACAGATATGAGTCAATGAGTATTTCACAGATGCTTAGCTCAGAATCCTGAGTCAGAGACAGAGACAAGCATAAGAATCACAGACATATATGATACACAAAATAGTACAAAAAAGGAGGTATTGAGGGCAACGATGTGTGCACAGAGTATGCAGGACTTAGTACAGTCATTTAAAGGGGAGAAATATCAGAGAAGCTAAAGGAAGACAGTAGATAATCTGGGGTGAAAAAACAATGTGACCAAAGAGTTAAAGAAAACAGGCATGAAATGTAGTATCAACAGCAGTGAGATGAGGCTGAGTATAAGGAAGAGCAATGGTATAATTGCATAGCATTGGAGAAATGGAATGTGTTAGATAGTGGAATAGCTTGAGGAAGTCTTGTAAAGGTAGGCAAAGGAGTTGGGACTTGATATCATAGATGATAAGAAGTCATTATAGGCACCTGAATAAAGGAGTGACTTAGTGAAAGTTTAGAAAAATAAGAGGCCAAACACCTGAGGTCATGGAGGACAACAAAAGGCTGCTACAAATATTTCAGGTATGGGATTATAAAGGAAAAACTATGGGACTAAAGAGGCAGTGAAAAAGGAGAATAAGAAGAAAATCCAAAAGGAATATCACGAAAGCGGACAAGAAAATAAGGGTTGTGGCATGTTTTTGACAGAAGATGAAAGAGAAAGAAAGAATAAAAATGCAGTCAGACTTTTTAAAACTTGGGGACTAATAGAAAGATTAGATGTATGTGGACAGAATTGAGTACATAGACTACAGATTCTTTGCAGCTTGGAAAAAGAATACTGATTCCTACTGGAATTATTAAGTGGCCTACTAAATAGAGATTTCTTCCATGCATTTCAAGACACATGATTGGTGCAGTGGCACAGGTTGGAGAGAGAGAGGAGGTGAAATACATACATACATATATACAGAGAAAGAGGGAGGAGTGATGTCAGAACTGTGGTCACAAAAGTCATTCTTAATATTTGTTCCCCATTCAACAACAAGAATTCAGTATCCATCACAAACAGAGGTACCTCTTTGAGAGTTGTGGGACACTGAGGGACCTGGAAGAGTCTTGCTTACTGGGGTATTGGGTAATAGGTAAACAGACTTTTAGTACCAGGTGTGGAACCTACAAGAGACTGTGAAGTTGTTCTGACCCCCCTTGGCCACAGGCTGGGAGTGCCTGCCAAACCCTAACTTGGGTGGTCATCTACAAATGAGAGGGCCTTTATGGGATGCCGAGGTTTCCAGAGAAATATTTCCAGCACTCCATTGGAGCAATAAAAATTAGATTGCATGCATTGGAGTGGGTAATAACTTGCTTTTGCCAGCATCATCCTTCCCCAAGATGGCAGAGTTTAGGGTTAAAATAGATAGCCTGTAATTTTGCCTGCAGGGGAAAGGGAAAATCAATAAGTGAATGTCTATCTTCCACAGTTGTGTGGCATACTGTGAAGAGACTCATTTCTCTCTTGCAGTATCACGCAAAATGAAAACTTTGTAACTGGGGAGAAAGATCAGTAGAGTGACATATAAGATTTCCAGAGGGCATTAGAAGTACATGGTTCCTGCTGACTGCATTCTAGACTCCATCAGGAAGCCTGCCTTAAGTCCCTGTGGGAAATCCTTACCAATGGATTCCCCACCCAACAAACATACAGGCACCCACATGCCCCACATTCTCCAGCTGGCCCCCTATGCACACCTTTGATGGCTGTGATGAGAGGAAGCTCTACCAGACATCTAAGGCATGCACAGAGCAGACCATGGTTTGCATGCTAGAGAGAAACCACAAACTTGAGGTACACTGCCACCTTCAGGAAAACAAAAGAGAAAATATCAGCAGATGGCTGGTTCATTGTAGGATCAAGGAAAGACAAAGAGCTTAAGAATCCTGCCGCAAGAGGGAGCAAGAAGTGTGGAGCATGCGTATGAGAAAGCCTCAGAATCATATAGCGGGATTCATGGAAGGTATTTTTGCACTGAAGGCAGTTAGTAAAAATTAGAGGAGGAAACTGCTAATTCAAATGTAAAAACAACAATGCAAAACTTCAAGAAACATGAAAATTTAAAGAAGTATGACATCAACAAATGATCACAAAAATCTTTCAGTAGTTGAACCCAAATATGTAGAGAGCTATGATTTTCTGAAAAGAATACAAAATACCTGCTTTACAGAAACTCAGGAACTTATAGGAAAACAGAGAGGTAATTCAATGGAGCCAAGAAAAATATCTGATCAAAATGAGAAATGTAACAAATAGATAGAAATAATAAAAATGAATCAAATAGAAATTCTGGAGCAGAAAAATTCAATGTATGAAATAGAAAATTAAACAGAGAACATCAACAGCAAAGTAGAACAAATAGAAGAAAGAATCAGTGAGATAGAGGATAAAAAACTTGAAATAATGCAGTCTGTGGATAAAAAAACAGGAAGATGAATAAAAAGGAGTGGAAAAGGCCTATGTGATTTACGAGAAATCATCAAAAAACCCACTATCAAAATTATTGGAGTTCTAGAAGAAGAGAAAGAGAAGAGGGTAAAAAGCTTGTTTAACAAGAGCAAACTAGGCAAACAACTAGAACAGGAACAGAACCATAGAGATGGAGATCACATGGAGGGTTATCAATAGGGGAGTGGGGGGGGAATGTACAGAGAATAAGTAGCATGGATGATGGGTGGAAAATAGATAGGGGGAGGGTAAAAATAGTGTAGGAAATGTAGAAGCCAAAGAACTTATAAGTATGATCCATGGACATGAACTATAGGGGGGGAATGTGGGAGGGAGGGGGTGGGCAGGATGGAGTGGAGTGGGGGGGGATGGGACAACTGTAATAGCATAATCAATAAATATATTTTAAAAAAAGCTTGTTTAAATCAATAATGGCTGAGAACTTCTCAAAGCTCAGGAGAAATTTGAACATACAAATTTGTGAAGCTAATAGATCACTCCATTATATTAATCCAAAATGGCCTTCTTCAAGACATTATTTTTAAAAAATATGATCAAACACCCCAGATTGATCAAGTCAAATCTTTCTCAGTTACCATATATTTGACCCAATTTACTTACCCTTTACAACCACCCCACCTCCCTTCCTTATTATAACCACCATACTGTTGTCTGCGTCTATGAGGTTTTGGGATTTTTTTTTGTTTTTCTTGTTTATTAATTTGTTATATTCAGTTTTATATCCCACATATGAGTGAAATCATATGGTTCTTCACTTTTCCTGTCTTACTTATCTTGCTTAGCATAGTATTCTCAACATCCATCCATGTTCTTGTGAATAGCAGTATTTCATATTTTCTTTCCCTGAGTAGTATTCCATTATATATGTAGCACAACTTCACCAGCTATTAGGAAAATGCAAATCAAAACTGCAGTGAGATACCACCTCACACCTTTTAGAATGGCTATTATCAACAAAAAATAATAACAAATGTTGAAGAGGTTATGAAGAAAAATGAACTCTCATTCACTGCTGCTCAGAATGTAAACTGCTACAGCCACTGTGGAAAGCAGTATAGAGACTCCTCAAAAAATTAAGACTAGAATTGCCATATGATCCAGCAACCTCTCTTCTACGTATCTACCTGAAAAACTCAAAAACATTTATTTACAAAGATATATGTATACCTATCTATGGTCATTGCTGCATTATTCATAGTGGCCAAGACATGAAAACAACCAAAGTGTCTTTCCATACATGATTGGATAAAGAAAATATGGTACATACAACATTTCTCGTTATACTGGATTTGTGGTGATGAACTCTTTCAGCTTTTTCTTGTCTGGGAAGATCTTAATATGTCCTTTGATTCTAAATGATAGCTTTCCTGGGTAGACTAATTTTGGTTGTAGGTACTTGTTTTTAATCACTTTGAATATTTCACACCAAATCCTTTTTGGCCTGCAAGTTTCTGTTGAGAAATCAGCTGACAGTCTTATGGGAACTCCCTTGTAGGTAACTAACTGCTTTTCCTTTGCTGCTTTTAAGATCCTCTCTTTGTCTTTAACCTTTGGCATTTTAATTTTCATGTGTCTTGGTGTAGGCCTCTTTGGGTTCATCTTGTTTGGGACTCTCTGTGCTTCTTGGACTTGTGTGTCTTTTTCTTTCACCAGATAAGGAATGATTTCTTTGAATAAGTTCTCAAGCCTTTGCTGTCTCTCTTTTCCTTCTGGTACACTTGTTATATGGATGTTGCTCTTGATATTGCTGCAGAGGTTTCTTAAACTTTCCTTACTTTTTAAAATTCTTTTTTTTTTTATTCTGCTCTGATTGGGTGTCTTCTGCTACCTTATTTTCAAATCACTGATTGGATTCTCTGCCTCATCTAATCTGCTCCTCATATATTCCTTCTCATATATGAAGTCTGTCTAGAAGGTATCTAGCCATGTAATATGAAAAATAGAGACATTTATTGAAGAAGGTACATGATACAAGAACCATTGTACATAGATCAATGATATCTCAGCCTCCTTCAAAGTAGGCACCTTGGGACCTCACACAGTTCTCCCAATCACCATCATTTGTTCCATTGTATATTCCTGAATCTCTTGACTATTGAAATCTCTTTCCTTTCATAGGTGATTTTACTTTTGGGAAAACCCAGAAGTCACAACGCACCAAATCTGCGCTCTAGGTGCTCTGAGTCACCTGGGTGATCTGATGTTTCACAAAAAAAACTCTGTATGAGATAAGGTGCATGAGTGGGCACATTGTTGTGATGAAGCTGCCAATCAGCAGTTTCCCATAGCTTCAGCCTTCTGAATCATCTGAATAGTTTCTTCAGAGGAATGTTCAAGCTTAACACAAAGTTTGATGCAGATTCATTGTTCCATTCACTCATTTTGAATGTGACAGCCACACAGTACACATGCTCACTCAACCACCCTCAGTGTCTACCACCCCCACTGACTAGTACAGTGAATTCATCATTGTTTCCATATGTGCCTTCCAGTCCACTCTCCTTGGCTGCCAGTTTACACTAATATCATGATGTCACACACCATTCTCATATATTAACAATGGTTGGACTTTTTCTGGACAGACATCATCACATTCTTCATTTCAGATATTGTGTTCTTCCTTTTTGCTGGTTCTTTTTTATGGGTTTCATTTCATTTTCCATGCTGTTAAAGTTCTCGCTAAGTTCTTTGAGCATCCTTATAACCATTGTTTTCAACTCTGTGTCTGGCAGTTTGCTTGCCTCCATTTCATTTAGCTCTTTTTTTCTGGAGATTTCTCCCCTTCTTTCATTTGGGGCATGTTTTTTTTTTCTTCCCATTTTGGCTGCCTCCCTGTGTTTGTTTCAATGCATTATGTAGAACTGTTATGTCTTCCAGTCTTCCTAGTAGTTGTCTTGTGGGGTCCATTGGCACAGCCTCCCCAATGACCTGAGCTGGGCACTTAAGTTGCACCCTCCATGTAGGCTCTGTGCACTCTTCTCTTGTAGTTGAACTTTGATTGCTGTTTACACATCAGTGAGAGGGAATGACCACCAGGTTGAACATCTATGAGGACTAGCAGTGACTACAGCAGAGGAGCTGCTGTGTAGAGGACAACCAATAGAGAAGACCTAACTTCAGCAGGGCTGTGGTTTTTGCCAAGTCTTCCCAGTGAGTGTGTCCCTGATGGAGGGGGTCAGGCAGTACTCCAGCATGTTCTGAAGCTGGCTACTGGGTACACATGTCAAGGTTGGCCACCACTTGTGTTCTGCCTGGAGCCACCTGGCATGAGCTACAAAGCCTCCTGCAGACGGCTGCTATTAGACGGCTTGGAGGTACCTGGAGAGGCTGAGCTTTGAACCAAGGCTGTCTTCTGCTAGTGCTGAGCCTGGGGCCACTTAGCAAGAGTTATAGGGTATGCTCAGGTCAGAAGCTGCTTGTTTTGAGGTTTGTGAACCTTTGAGAAATTTTAGGAAAGCCCACCTTACCAGCCAAGACAGGACATTTTTATGGAAAAACTACTAGAAGCAGCTTGGGTGGGCCCACAATTGGGTGTGGTCTCAGTGAATCACTCAGGAAGGGTAAACAATGTTAGCTGGGTTGATGGAGACAAATATGGCACCTGTTCCCTTGCACTGGCAGGTAGTGTTCTCAATAAAGAAACAATGGCCTTCTGCCAGCACTTCTCTCTGCATGATCCCTGCAAATTTTAATAGCCCCCCACATGTTTCACAGCCAAAAGTTATGGGGACTTCTCTTCCTGGCACTGGAACACTGTATCATGTCAGATGCTTTTCCTGCATCTATTGAGATGATCAAATAATTTTTTAAAATTTTATTAATGTGGTCTATAATGTTGATTGTTTTGCAGATTTTGAACCATTCTTGTATCTCAAGAATGAATCCCCTTTGACTGTGATGTTGATCCTTTTAATGTATTGCTATATTTGATTTGATAGTATTTTGTTCAGGACTTTTGCATCTATATTCATCAGAGTTACTGGCATGTAATTTTTTTGTGTGTGTGTTGTCCTTGCCTGGTTTTGGTGTCAGAGTAATTTTGGCCTCCCTCATAAAACGTGTTAGGAAGTATCTCTCTTCTTTAATTTTTAAAAAGAAATTGTGAAGGATTTTTTATTAAATCCTTTTTGAATGCATGATGTCATTCAACAATAAAGCCATCTGGTCCTGGACTTTTGTTTTTTTGTGTTGCTGTCTATATCTTTCTTGAATTCCTCCAAGATTTCCCGCATATATTTAGGCTATCCTATGTTGGGTGCATATATGTTTATGAGGGTAATATCATTTTGATGGATTGTTCCCTTAAACATTATATAAGACCTCCTTTGTCTTTTTTTATGGCCTTTGTTTTGAAATCTATTTTGTCTGTTATAAGTATTGCCACCCCAGCTATTTTTTCATGTCCATTTGCTTGGGATATTTTTTTCCATCCCTTCACTTTCAGTCCGTGTATATAGATCTTTTGTTCTGAGGTGGGTCTCTGGTAGACAGCATATAAGTGGGTCATGTTTACATTTAAGGTTATTATGGAGAGGTACTTATTTGTGCCATTTTCTCCTTTGTTCTTGTGTTCCTCTCTCTTTCTTTTTCTTTGTCTTCTTAAAGCAGTCCCTTTAGCATATCTTGCAATGCTGGTTTCATGGAGGTGTATTCTTTTAGCCTTCTTTTGCTTGAGAAACTCCTTATTTTGCCTTCAATTTTAATTGAGAGCCTTGCTGGGTAGAGTAGTCTTGGTTGCAGGCCTTTGCTTTTCATTATTTGGAATATTTCTTGCCATTGCCTTCTGGTTTGTAGTGTTTCTGCTGAGTAATAAGCTGATAGCCTTATCAGGACTAACTTGTATGTTACTAGCTATTTCTCCCTTGCTGCCTTTAAGATTCTCTCTTTGTCTTTGAATTTTGCCATTTTAATTATAATGTGTCTTGGAGTGGATGTCTTTGGGCTCATCTTGATTGGGACCCTCTCTGCTTCCTGGACTTGTATGATTTTTTTTTTCTCTCATCAAGTTAGGGAAGTTTTCTGTCATTACTTTTTCAAAAAGGTTTTCTATCCCTTGCTCCTCTTTTTCTCCTTCTGGTATCCCTATGATACAGATATTATTATGTTTCATGTTGTCCTGCATTTCTCTTAGCTACTCTTTGTTCTTTTTGAGTGTTTTTTCCCTTTCTTGCTCTTTCTGGGAGTTTTTTTCTACCTTGTCCTCCAGATCACTAATTCTATCCTCTACTTCGTCTAGCCTGCTTTTAATTTCTTTTACTGTGTTATTCAATTCAGAAATTGTATTCTTCATTTTCTCTGGCTCTTATTGATAGTTTCTATGCCCTTTTGCATGCTGATGTAGTTCATAGTAAGTTCCTTGTAGCTTCCCTGTAGTTCTTTGTGGTTCTCACTGATTTCATTGAGCTTCCTTATAACCATTGTTTTGAACTCAATGTCTGATAGTTTACTTGCCTCTATTTCATTTAGCACTCTTTCTGGTGATCCCCCCTTTCCTTTCAATTGGGGTTGTTTCTTTGTCTCCCCATTTTAGGGGAGACTATTCTTGTTTGCTTCTGCTTCTTAAATTGAGGTGCTTTGACTCCCTGTCTTTGTGGTGTGAACTTCTATGGTAGGAGAGCTGTGGGATTCAGTGGTGTAGTCTCCTTGATCTCCTGAACTTGATGCTCTTGGGATTGCCCTTTTATGCCATTTATGTGGGCTCTCTGGTTGTAATTGGGTTTTGGTTGTTATTGGGTCATTGTTTGGTGAGTCCTTCCCTCTGGCTGGCTGACTAAGAGTCTCTCCACCCACCACATCTTATATGCTGTTGTGCAGGTGCTGGTGGAACAAAATCACACAGCCCAGGAAACAAATCTATACCCACAAAAATAACCACACCCACATTCAAACTATGAACAGTAAATGAGCCAGTAATAATAAGGGTGTGAAGAGATTAAGACTATTATAAGAAAGGAGAAATGACTATGAGATGATTAACTGAAGGAAAAATGATTTTGAGAGGGCAGAGGGAGGAACAATAATAAGAGTAAGGAATTGGAGCTATGCGAAGAGAGAAAGAAAATGAAATTTACATTATAAATGAAGCAATGAAGAAGGCAGAATGGAGCAAGAGAAGGGAAACATATACTACAAGGTTTAAACAGAAATTTTAAAAATAAAATGAGAGAGAGAAAGAAAAAGGAAAAAAATAAGTAAATAAATAAAAAAGGAACCAAATTGGAGAAAAAGATCCACCACAGCACTATCAACAAACAATGAACTAAGATTAATATAGGTATGATGGAAGTAAGTGGCAAAAATAAAGAAAGAAAAGCTTAAGAGATGTCTAGAGAAAAGGGAAGTGATTTTGAGATGATAAAGGGAGAAGGAATACTAAGAATGAAGAACAAAAACCAGTCTAAGACACGGAAAAATTAGTATTTGAGATGAAAAAAAGAAAGGGTAGGAAGAAGGCAGAATGGAGTAGGAAAAGGGAATGGTAAAATTTGAGATTTGAAATACCAAAATAGTGAAGATCTATAGATAAAATTGAAGAAATGCAACAACAACCACCCTATCCACAACCAATGAGTAAAGATCGATAAAGGTGGAGAGACAATGCAGGTATTTTAAGAGTGGAAAAAGAATGTGAGAGGACCAATGACAAGAAAAATGGTTTTGAGAGACTGGAAGGGGAAGAAATAGTAAGGGTGCAGAATGGAAACAAGTTGTAGCAAGAGAGAAAACAAAATTTAAAACAAAAATAAGAGGAAAGAAGAAGATGAAATGGGATAAAGGAAGAGAGGAGCAAAATAGGGGATTTGAAATAAACTGTAACACAAAATCTAGTGACTAATATGTACAAACTTGAAGGACAAGAAATGTATGTTAAAAAAACTATGTAGGAGATAAAATATCACAAATCATGAAGAAGCCCGTGGTGGATTCTGTCTCAGTAGCCTCTAGTATTTACCACTGCTTTTTCTTTCTGCATCTGCCTCTGGTGATGTCAGGTGGTGTCCCAGTCTGGCCTTAGGCAGCCTGTTTGTGACTATCAGGGATCCACCATCTGTGGCTGACTCCTTCAGTTGTTAATCTAGTCACTCTGTACTCAGCAGTCAGGTAAGCACCACAGGGTGGGGCAGAGTAATTCCTGCAGATATGGCTATTGCTTCCCCTCAAGCTGATGCCACTGGGGGGAGTGCTCTGCCTGAGCAAGATGGCTCCTGCCCTATAGGGGATGACTTGGCACCAGAATCCTGGTGGCTTCCCCATCAGTTCTCTCCCCAAAGCCTCCATCCCTGGTCTCTCCTCAAGCGTCTCTAGTCCACTCTGCTCCTCCTTTGCCAGAGCCCAGCATAAGTGGCTACAAATTAAAATTTATGGGTTGTCCCTTTAAAAGGCTCTCTGTGTCTCCAGCCATCTGTCCCTGGTAGAGAGAAACCCTCCTGCTTTTCAAAGCTGGATGTTATCTGGGTACTTTTTGGGCTCTGGTGCTGTAGGCTGGGGAGCCCAGCTTGGGGATCAGACCCCACACTTCTCAGGGGGAAACCGTAGTCTCTGAAATATCCCTCCAGCACTTCAGCTGCCACCCCTGAGAACCCAGCCAGCCCTCTTGGGTCTCCCCTGCACTCTGTACCAGTCATGTTGTGGTGAAGCTGTTTCTTTGTGTGTCCGTGGTTATAAGGCTTCTCTCTCGCTATTTTCAGTTATTTATTCTGGATGATTTTTCCACAATTTAGTTATAATTCCAGATTGGTCCTGGGAGGAGGTTAGTGTAGCCTCCACTCACTTTTCTGCCATCTTGCATCTCTCTATAATGTTTCTACTGAATAATTTGATAATAATTGAATGGCATTTCTGTTGTAGACTACAGTTTCCCCCCCTGGCTACCTTGAACATTCTTTGTCATTACTTTATGCCAGTTTAAATAAAATGTGTCTTGGAAAAGGTCTTCTTGTGTTGATATAATTAGGTGTTAGCTTCCTCTATTCTTAAGTACAATTCTCTCCATAGGCTTGGGATATTTTCATCAATTCCTGTCCCCTTCTCCATCTCTTTTTCTGGGATGCCTAATATCTTTATGTTGCTCTTTCTAATGGAGTCAGATAATTGTTACAGAATTTTTTTTTTAACTCTTAGTTCTCTCTCTTCCTCCTCCTGGGCCATCTCTACATTTCTATCTTCAAACTTGCTAATTCTCTCTTCCATCTGGTCTGTTCTGTTTCCAATGCTTTCTAAAGCATTTCTCATCCTATTTATTGACTTCTTCATCTCCGGAGATTCTGTTTGGTTCTTTTTTTTTATAGTTTCAACCTCTTTAATGAAGTACTCCTTTTATTAAGTAACTTTATACCTGAACTCAGAGATCTGAGATCTCTTTTCTGATATCTCTTGTATCCTTTTAAGCTTCTTCATAACTGCATTCTTAAATTCTGTCATTTAAATTGCAGTGTTCCATGACTTTCAGTTTGATTTCTGGAGACTTTTAATTTTGTTTCTGTGCTTCTGTGTTTCCTTGCTTGTTCATGTTATTTGATGAATTTTTTTGCCTGAACATTTGATGTGGCAAACTCTTTTCTTATTTAGACACTATTTACTCTGAACAATTCAGCAGGCATTAGGTAGGGTACTTTCTTTTATTTTCCAGTAGATGGTGTTATAGCACCAGTTTTTGTTTTCTCTTTGGTGAACTATTTGCACCCCTGGGATTGTGGTACAGTGTCCTCACTTTGGTTAAAGATTATGGACATCCCCTCTGTAACTTGCTCACATCAGTTATGAGGAACCACTACTGTGGCTGAGAACAATAAAACATAAAACTCTGTTTCTAACAGAAGAGCTGAAAAAGTCTAAAGCACCAAGGCTTTTGTAAAGCAACCAATACCTGGTATCTGAGATGAGAGAGCAATATTGTTTAGTTAAAGAGGGCATACAGCTCATAAACTTATTTTCATCAGTGCTGATTCTATAACATCTTGCCCTGAAATGCTTTTCTGTGACCCACCTAAGTCCTTGATGGCAGTTTAGTGACCTCCTTCTGACTTCTTCTTCATGCTAGCTTTGGACTGGCCACTTGGCTTTGACCCTTCTGGAGAAATGATTCCCCTCACTGCCTAGCCTAGCACCTGACCTTCATTAAGCAGTCATTTATTGCCTGGAATCCCTGCTGAGAAACTCTTCCACACTGGCCTGACATTTATTTGTACTTTGGAAAGCACCCAAAGGCTTAGCTCTGGGAGATGATCTTATAGTTCAGTATGCAAAACTCCTGCAAACTGTTTCTCTATTTTCCAGTGAACTGATTCTCCATTTCTAGGTACTGGTTCATAGTGACACAACATTGCTAAATCTGCAGCCTCTATTGTTCTCAGACTGGCTTCTTACACTAGAGCCTAGCATATAACCAGCATGAATGAAAGAAATGGAATGCTACTAGACCAAGAAAGACACAATGACTCAGGAACCCTATTGTTTTCTCAAGCTGAGTCTCCATAGCCTGCTTGGAGTTAGTAGGGCTTTTGTCTGTGATAGAAAGATACAGAGGAAATGATTGTGACATTCAGTCCAGACTTCAAACTTCATAAGCTACCTGCTTGGTGCTACCATATGTTGAATACAGGCATCATCACCAAAGCTTAACAGAGGTCATGTAAGGGTATATAGCATCTGGTTTGGGAACTCGGAATTCGTTAGCCAAACTCCCAACAGGATTTGTTCAGGGCCCTTTTCCAATGCTGATGTAATACTAAAGTTCTATGACTTTTTTCCTGCAAGCCTACTGCAGAAATACTTCTCCGGTTCTCTCTGAGTCAAACAAAAAGTTTTTGTGCATATTAATTCATTTATGTACACCCTATCTGTGTGTGTTGGGGAGAGAGGCCGTTCTTATTAGTTCTAGAAAAAGATAAACTCTAAATTTCTGGTGGAGCTCCACATTATCCATACCATTAAGGTTTTGCAGTTGAAGAAACAACATACACGTGAACTTTAATACAAAACATGCTTGGAGAGGCCGTATTGGATTTATTAACCAGGTTTCTCAGGGTTGATTAATTATTCTGAAAGACTTAGGAATGCTTCACAGAAGAAATAGCCTTTGTTCTAGATTTTTAAGTATGAGATTCAGATAAGCTCAAAGTGAAAAAATGAAAAACAGACAGGAGGAGGAGCATTCAAAATTGAGGGGAAAGCATAACCCCAAAACTTAAAATATTCTCACAAACATCTTTTCTTATAAACATCTTATACCATAGTAATTGAGTTTCAGGAAATTTGTATTTGTAACTTGTAAAATACATCTCTGTGGTTCAGACTACCTGCTTTTTGTCTGAATTAAACATGGAACCTTTACCATATGTCCTTTGAACCAAGGCCCAGAGATATGTTTGGCTGAGTTCTTTTGTTGCAGAGGGAAAGTTAGGCTAAGATAAAATTGGAAAGTTAGAACAGAACAAGGATATGGAGAAAATTGAAGATCAAATTAACATTGAATCTGAGTTAGCAGCACATGAGAAACTACTAAAGGATTTTTAAGTGGGGGAAAAACTCGATTAGGCTTGCATTAGAGGAAGATGCATTTGGTAGCATTGAAGGGGGAAAGCAAACATTTCCAGGGCTGTTGCAATATAAAGAAAGGAAGAGAGGGTGAACATATATTGTAATAGTGGAATTAGAAAAGAGATGAATCTGAGAGATATTTTGAAGATGAGGTCAACAGGACTTGGAGGTTGCTTTGGTATGGTGCATAAGGAAGGTGAAGCATTAAGACAACTCTAGGATATCTGATATATATGGCTGGATGATTGTAATGATTGTGATGTATTGTGAATCTGTTATGTACCAGGTACATTCATTTTTCATTTGATTTCCATAAGATTTAAAGTATATATTTTCTTCTGTACATTATGTATGAATAACTGAGATTCAAAGAGGCTAAGTGATTTGCCCAAGTTTTGTAGTCAGTAAAATTGGCTTACTTGTTCTCTGTATTCATTATTTTCAGTAATAAATTTTTTACAAAAGAAATATTTATGAAAGCCCTGGTAAATCTGCATGTTTGAAGAGAAAAGAGAAATAAAATTTTATGTACAACTGATTTTTAGGAGAAATTGGTTTCCATATTTTTCTAGACTGATGAAAATGGACTTTTTATCCTCCCTAGATGACTACTTAAAGGTATCTTTTGAATGTTGGAAAGCCTGCCTTTGAGCCAAAGATGTTTTTAGACATCGATAGTCTAGATTTGTCCAAAAATTAGGGCATCTTCTCTGAAAGAACTGGGGCTTCAAGAAAATGGAAGAAACATGAGACACCCTGAGAAGAGACACATCGCGTTATTCTAAGGCAGAAAGAATCACTTCAGACACAAACAATTCAGAAAGAAATGCACAAAAGTTCTCTGGCTTGAATCAAGGGAAAGGAAGAGACAGTTTGAATTTATCTCCAGTAAATTTGCCAGTTGATCACCCAAAATTAACAGCTTCTTTTGAGCTCACAATTTCTATGAAATACATTTTTTATCAGTTTTTCCACCCTTAAACAGTTATGCCCACAACCCAAGCCTACTAGATCAAAAACAAAAGTGGGGGAAGGATATTCATTTTTTTCAGAGATAATTATTTTTCTGAGAAGATGATGAATGAAAGCATTAATTGGGTGTTGAACTGAAAATCCATTAACTTTATGTTAGGTTCAGACACCAAAAATTGAAGTGAATTTATTCATTAATGAAACAACTATTTATCAATTATCTATTACATATCAGGCTAGATGCTGGATATAGCAAGGATAATATGGTTCCTGCTGTTGTGAAATTATCTATATATTACAGTGGTAAACACACAACTGCAAACAGATATTTGCAAAATGGAAGTATAAGTATCGTGCTAGGGAAGAGTCAAGTTGTCAGAGGGGCATAGAGATACATGTAATCAAGCCTAAGAACTGGAAAAAGATCTCTACTATAGCCAGAGATGAGAGTACGAGATGGAAATTCATGAGAGATGAAACTGAACACAAAAGATTGGTCTAAGTCATGCAGAAACTTACAAACCATGTGAGGAAATATGAGTTTATCCTAAAAGCTACTGGGAACCATTGAAGGATCAGAAGCCGGGGAGATGGTGAAAGAATCAGTCTTTTGTGTTGGGGTCTTTCTGGAGGCAGTTAGGATGTGGTGATGATGGCAACCTAAGGTAGAGTGGTGTTAGTGGGAATGGAGAAAAGTGGATGAATTTGAGACTTTTGGGTGGTATAATTATCAAAAAATTGATGATTCATTGGGGTAAATAGAGAAATGAAGGATAATGTTCAAGTTTCTGAGTTGAGCAACCATATTTTATGGTAGTGCCATTGATCACCAGAAGAAAAGAGAGTTTGGAGAGAAGATGGTAAGTTCAACTTTCAAACATACTGAATTTGAGTTTGTGTGAGATATTCAAGTAAAGTTGTTTAGCAAGCACTTGTGAAATATGAATTTGAAGTTTAGGAAGAAGCTTTTGGGTATATGGGTTTGAGAATCCTTAGTGTATAATGAACATTTTATTTAATAAAATATGTATGTTATTGTTCTCAACATCTCTGGCTTTCTGTGTATAGTTGATTATATTCGAGGGACTCTCTTTGTCTACATAGAGTGCAATGTGGAAGGTGGGGAGAGAAGAAACTCAGGTCTTTCATTAATTTACATGGACAAATTACAACACTCTGGATATTTGTTTCTTCGTCAGTAAACCAGGACAAACTAAAAGAAAAAGGGCAGCTTTCTAATTGTGCTTTCCACATGATCAGGTAGTTGCTAGGTTTACATATATTAGATGTAAAGGGCTTCAAATAGTTGTCGGTGCTATGTCAGTAATTTTGTTGAATTAGGGTTCCGTTAATTTGCCTGCTGCCTTAATTTAAGGTAGCAGCAGTTATCCCAGAATTGTTTTGCAACAATGAAGAACTATCTTGTTGAGTTTCTTTGCATTCCTATACTCATAAACCCTTAAGTGAGTGTTTTCTAAAAGTGGAAATGGGTCAATGGGTATATGCATTGAAAATGTTTCCAGATGTTGCCAAATTGCTTTTCAAAACATTGTCCAAATAGCTTATTCCCACATTCTCACCAACACTGGGTGTTATCAATATGATCTTTGGTGATCTGATATTTTGCCTATATATTAAAATTTCCATGAAATTCACCAACATTTCTGGGAATGAGGATAGAATTTTGCTGAAATAATGTTCTTTATTAAGAATGTGACTGGATAAAGTTTCAATCCTGAAGCTTGAATAAACCATATATTAGAAATGGCTGATTTTGGTCCTGGCTGGTGTAGCTCAGTGGATTGAGTGCGGGCCTGCAAACCAAAGGGTTGCCCGTACAATTCCCAGTCAGGGCACATGCCTGGATTGTCAGCTAGGTCCCCAGTAGGGGGCGTGTGAGAGGCAACTACACATTGATGTTTCTCTCTCTTTCTCCCTCTCTTCCCCCTCTCTAAAATTAAATTAAAAAAAAAAAAAGAAATGGTTGATTTGGGATACATTGAATATTTTAGTGTTAGGAAACTTTTTTCTCGAATAACATTTCAGTACCTTAAAATAATATCTGCATACAACTAATATGAAGTGGCGGGATCTTTGTCTTCTCTATGACTTTCAACGATTCTGTATAAATGTGAAAATCTCTTCATTTTCTGCACCAAACCTAATTCACATTAGGGTGATGAGATAAATTATTGAATTACTGGAAAACAATTGGAAGCTGCCAGATTCTATGGTAACTTCTTGAATCAGTAAGCATTTTTCTCCCCATGAGAATCTGGTATAAGTTACCCCACAGCTGTAAGAGATCTGATCAAGGAAAAGAACCAAAGATGATCTCAGCATAAGCATTACTGGCTTCCTGTTTCTGTATACTCTAAAATGTCATTAGGCTGAAATGCAAAGAGCTAGAGAATACACTTGGAATAAACCTGATTTCAGATTTACAAGCCAGACTGATTTTTGGCAGGTTAATCACTTTGTAACTAAATTGCTTGCTGTTGTTTATTATTTGGTTGCTAAGATGACTTGACCAGATCAGCTGCTCTGGGATCTATATATATTTTTTTCTACAACCCAAAAAGATAAATAACAATTTCATATGACTTAATGTAAGTATGACATTTAATAGGTTATAATGATCTAATATTTTTATGGAAGATCAGTGAAGTGTCTATCAATAGCTAACTTCAATGCCTTGTTTTGCTCTCTTTCAAAGCCATTGCCTCACTAGTATTCTTACCCTCTATTCTTGCAACAGTCTTCAGAGGCAAGCATTATTATCTGTATTTTACAGCAGAGGAGGAACTGGAGCTCAACTTATCTCTTGTCCTTTCCCCTAGACAGAGATAGGAAACCTTTGGTAAAACTTAATGTAATTTGACTACAAAATAAGAAAGTATTATAGTACAATTACAAAACAATTAGGGAGAACTCAGAACTTTTATCTTTTGACCCCAGTTGCATCAAAAATGTCCTCTAAGTTTGAAATAATAATATAATAAAATAACGGGAGTTTACTTTTACAATTAAAAGTACTCTTATTAGAGACAACACATACACATGGGTTGAACATGTGAAAATGGTGTATTCAAATATGTAAACAATAACAATATGGAAGTAAGTTAAACTATATTTTCAACATCCACTCAATGAATTAAATTGAAAATTGTTGAATTTTGATTTCTGCTCAGGCAATTTTTTATTATTATGTGAAAGTGTGAAGTAATTAAGCAGAACACAAAAGAATAAGAAAGAGTAATAGTAATTTGCTGCCAAAAGTTGATAGTGGATAATTGATGATCAACTTTTTGTTTTCTCTTCTTCAACATCAAACTATTGCCCTTATTTATTTATTTATTTATTTATTTTTAGAGAGAGGGGAAGGGAGGGAGGAGAGGGAGAGGGAGAAAAACACCAATGTGTGAGAAAAACATTGATCGGCTGCCTCTTGCATGCCCCTACCAGGGGACCTGGCCTGCAACCCAGGCCTGTGCCCTGACTGGGAATCGGACAGGTGACCTTTTGGTTCAGAGGTGGGTGCCCAAGCCACTGAGCCACACCAGCCAGGGCTGTTGCCTTTACTTTTGACTAGACTAATAGACACTCTCATCTAGAGCATATGTTGCTTTTATAATAAATAATGTCATAGAACACTGATATACATAAGGCCACTCTTACCATAATGGACTGAGTCAAAAACACAACCACTTCATAATGATGTCTGTATACAAACTAAATGTGAGATTGTCCAAGACACAAAATACCAAATGTTGCCCTGTCTCAGTGATATGAGAGACTAATGTTCCTTTACCAATTACATGTTTAGTCTCACCCTTGTCTTTTTAATTCTAGATAAGATTTATGAAGACACCTAAACACAGAAATGATGGATGCCTCACTTTCTGACATCATCCAATCCAAAGAGAAGCCCTGTTTCCTTAAAATATCACCAAAATCTCCTAACATCATTCCAAATTTTATAAGTCCTTTCTAAATAGCCTGTTACTAAGATACCACATAGTGCCCCACGATGCTTGTTCTATTTTGCTGTACCTAGTAAGAAACTCAAACTCTTTAACTACATGTGTGTTCCTAGTTGTCTTTGACTGAAGGAAATTGACAGAAATAGAAGATGTACTGAGTTTCAGTTAAAGTCTTCACTGACTTAGACTAGGACCCTCAAATCTAGTGCACATATCTGAGACCCATTGTGTCTCTTCTATTCAATAGCCACCAGCCCTTAGCTAACAGGTAAGTTCAAGCTGAATTGGGTTCTGATATCTTCTTGGGTCCTTTCAGCATTGACTTTATATTATATTCCTAGAAATGAGGTCCCTTGGAATGTTTATGGTAATCTCATCAGATTTGTATTGTTCCTTGGTGAAATTGTTTTCTAGCTTTCTGACATCTGCTTCCATGATCTGTTTATTTGTCTACTATCTTGAGTATTGTCTCTAAGTGGAAAAGCCTACGTGGAGAGTTGATTGCTATGTTCTATAAGTTCATTCTTAAGTTGGCCCCAGGAGCTCAGGAATTCAGAATGTCTCCTCAAAATGGTATTCTTTGGACAAATTTTGCCTCAAGACTATGTATTAGTTTTTTTTATTGTTGTTCAAGTACAGTCGTCTCCATTTTTGCCCCCTCCACGCCCCCCTATCCCCACCTCCCACCCTTGATCCTATCCCCTTTAGCTTTGTCCATGTGTCCTTTACACATGTTCCTTGACAACTCTTCCCCTTCTTTCCCCCATTATCCCCCTCCCCCTCCCCTCTGGTTATTGTCACTTTGTTCTTCATTTCAATATCACTGGTTCTATTTTGCTTGTTTCTTTGTTTTGTTGATTAGGTTCCATCTATAAGTGAGATCATATGCTATTTGTCTTTCACCACTTAGCTTATTTCACTTAGCATAATGCTCTCCAGTTCCATCCATGCTGTTGCAAAGAGTAGGAGTTCTTCTTTCTTTCTGCTGCATAGTATTCCATTGTGTAAATGTACCACAGATTTTTGGTCCACTCCATTTACTGATGGGCACTTATGTTGTTTCCAGCACTTGGCTATTGTAAATTGTGCTGCTATGAACATTGGGGTGCATAGGTTCTTTTGAATCAGTGTTTCAGGATTCTTAGGTAGTTTTTCATGCTGTGTAAAAAATTATGGCAAATTTATCAGCTTAAAACAATACTCATTTATTATCTCACAGCTTCGATTAGTTAGAAGTCTGAAAATGCTGAAACTAGGTTCTTTGCTTCCAGGTTTCATCAAGCTGTAATCCAAATGTCAGCCAGGGCTTTGATCTTACCAGAGGCTCAGCTGAGGAAAGATTGCTTTCAGTATAGCTCAGGTTGTTGGCAGAATTTATCTCCTTGCTTTTGAAGGACTGAAGTCTTTGTTTGATTTTTTCCTGACTGTTGGCCTGAAGTTCTTTGAGACTACCTTGCTATATGGACCTCTTATTTCATCTAGCCTGAAAGGAGAGTTTCTCACTTGGGAAAGGACCCAGATGAGTTTTTAAGAGCTTTCAACCGATTAAGGCAAGTCTAGCCAGAGTAATCCCTTTTGATTAACTCAAAATGAACCGATTTGAGACTTTAATTACATCTTGCAAATCCCTTTAGTTATATTATATGCTATTGACTAGATGCAGGTAACAAATTCACCCACACTTAAGGGGAGATTATTGGGTGTCATCTTAGGTTCTATCCACCACAGTCACCATTTCAAAATTCTTAAAAATATTTTATTTTATTTTTTTTAGAGAGAGGGGAAGGGAGGGAGAAAGAGGAGGAGAGAAACATCGATGTGTGAGGGGACCATTAATTGGTTACCTCTCTCAAGCCCCAACCGGGGACCCAGCCCATAACCCAGGCACGTGAACTGACGGGGAATCCAACCACAGTCTTTTGGTTCACAGGCTGGTACTCTATCCAGTCAGCCACACCCACCAGGGCTCAAAATTCTTTATGGACTTCTTCCTTAGTCTTGCAGTCCCTGAGAACAGCTTTGCTGTTTCACCAGTCCAGAATCAGGAGGATTTGTCTAGGTCCTAATTGGTGATGACTGCACTTTAGCCAAGTTTTGAAGACATGAAATTCCCCAAACATCACCTTTGTAGACTGTCCAGTTCTCATCAGGTCTTCTCAATCTACAGCTTTGCCTCTTATATGTTAAACACCTGTTCCTCTAATGTTTTCTAACAATAATGCTAATGTGTAACCTTACCTGGCCCAATTTTACCAGAGGTGATGTGGAATTTTATGAGCTATTTTGGGGAAATTTTATTTTATTATTATTATTTTTTTATCCTTACTCGAAGATATGTTTATTTGAGAGAGAGAGAGAGAGAGAGAGAGAGAGAAAGAGAATGTGTGTGCAAGGGAAACATTGATTGGTTGCCTTGCAAAGTAGGCGTCCTTACTGGGGATTGAACCTGCAACCCAGGTGTGTGCCCTGACTGGAAATCAAACCCTCAACCTTTTGGCATAGGGGACAATGCTCCACCCAATTGAGCCTCCCAGCCAGGGCTTTTTAAAATTAAAAAAAAATTTTTTTTGCTTTCTATAGAATTTCTGGCTGATATTTTTTCCTTATTTTAAATACCACTCCACTGACTTCTGGATGCCATGGTTTCTAATGAAATATCAGCTTTTAACTTTATTAATGGTCTTTAATGCCTGAGATACTGCTTCTCTCTTGCTACTTTCAAGATTCTCTTTGTTTTTGGCTTTTGGTAGTTTGATTATGTTGTGTCTAGGTATGTATCTCTTTGAATGTATGATATTTAGAGTGTATTGAGCTTCTTGGATATATGGATTATTTTTTTACCATTTTAATATTTTCATCAGATTAATGTTTTCAGCATTTGTTCTTTGAATATTTTGTCTGCCTCTTTATCTCCTCCCCTCTGAAACTCTTATTATGTGTCCATTTGTATTTTTGATGATGTCCCAAGTATCCTAACTGTTCATTTTTCTTCATTCTTTTTTAAGTCTGGTTTTCAGAATAGAAAATTTCCAATTTTTCAGTCTTCAAGTTTACATTTTTTTCTTTTACATGCATTATTTTTCTCCTTTGTATTTATAGTAAAGTTTATTTCAGTTTTTTTGTGCTTTTCAACTCCTGAATTTCTATTTGGCTTTAAATTTTTTTTCTATCTCTTTATTGATATGCTTTAGTGAGGCGCAATTTTCACACTTTATTTTTTTAAGGAAAGAGAAACTACATTTTGGTTAGATTTATTGTAACATAATTAAAGCACACCCAAATTGGTCTATAATAGGAATCTATTTTTAAATTTATTGGTGTGACATTGGTTAATAAAATTATATAAGTTTCAATTGTGCAATTCCATGATAAATCATCTGTATATTGTGTTGTGTGCCAACAAACCAAAGTCAAATATTCTTCTGTCACCATATATTTGGCCACCTTTACCCTATTATGCCTCTTACCCCACTTCCTTCTGGTAACCACAATACTGATTGTGCCCATGAGTTTTTGTTTGTTTGTTTTTCTTGTTCATTTGTTGCCTTCAGATTTATATCCCACATATGAATGAAAGCATATACTTCTTAACTTTTTCTGACTTATTTTGCTTAGCATGATATTTTCCTTTTTTTAAAATATTTATTGTTATTCAATTACAGTTGTCTGCATTTCTTCCCCATCCCTCCACCCCACCCCAGCCGAACCCCCCTCCCTCCCCCACCTCCACCCTCCCCCTTGGTTTTGTCCATGTGTCCTTTATAGTAGCTCCTATAATCCCCTCTCCTTACTGTCCCCTCCCCACTCCCCCCTGGCCATTGTTAGATTGTTCTTAACTTCAATGTCTCTGGTTATATTTTGTTTGCTGTTTTCTTCTGTTGATTATGTTCCAGTTAAAGGTGAAATTATATGGTATTTGTCCCTCACCATCTGGTTTATTTCACTTAACATACTGCTCTCCAGTTCCATCCATGCTGTTGCAAAGGGTATAAGCTCTTTCTTTCTCTCTGCTGTGTAGAATTCCATTGTGTAAATGTACCATAGTTTTTTGATCCACTCATTTGCTGATGGGCACTTAGGTTGCTTCCAGTACTTGGCTATTGTAAATTGTGCTGCTATGAACATTGGGGTGCACAGGGTCTTTTGGATTGGTGTTTCAGGGTTCTTAGGGTATAATCCCAGCAGCGGAATTGCTGGGTCAAAGGGCAGTTCCATTTTTAGTTTTCTGAGGAAATTCCATATTGTTTTCCACAGTGGCCTCACCAGTCTGCATTCCCACCAACAGTGCACTAGGGTTCCCTTTTCTCCGCATCCTCTCCAACATTTGTTTGTGGATTTGTTTATGTTGGCCACTCTGACTGGTGTGAGATGGTACCTCATTGTGGTTTTAATTTGCATCTCTCTGATGGCTAGTGATGCTGAGTATCTTTTCCTATGTCTCTGGGCCCTCTGTATGTCTTCCTTGGAGAAGTGTCTGTTCAAGTCCTTTGCCCATTTTTTAATTGGGTTGTTTGTCTTCCTGGAGTGGAGTCATGTGAGTTCTTTATATATTGTGGAGATGAGGCCCTTGTCTGAGGTATAATTGGCAAATATGTTTTCCCATACTGTTGGTTCTCTTTTTATTTTAATGTGTTTTCTTTAGCCAGCTTAGCATGATATTTTCAATATCCATTCATGTTGTCAGAAGTGGCAGTATTTGGGGAGAAAATGCAGACAATTGTAACTGAATAAAAATAAAAATAAATTAAAAAAATAAAGGCTGAATAATATTAAAGAAATGGCAGTATTTCATATTTTCTTATGGTTGAATAGTATTCCATTGTATATATGTACACTTCTTCTTTACCCAATTTTCTATTGAACTACACTTTAGTTGTTCCTCTGTCTTGGTCACCATGAATGGATATTGAAAATATCATACATATTTGTAAGGAAATGTTTTCAAATTTCTTGGATAGATACCCAGAAGATAGGTTGCTGAGTCATGTGGTAACTTTATATTTAATATTTTGAGAAGCCTCCATAATGTTTTCCATAGTGGCTGTACCAGTTTACATTCCCACCAGCAGTAAATGAGGGTTCCTTTATCTCCACAACCTCTCCAACACTTGTTATTACTTGTCTTATTGATAATAGGCATTCTAACAGGTGTGAGGTATCTCACTGTACTTTTTGGTTTGCATTTCCCCAATAGCTAGGGAAGGGGAGCATCTTTTCATATATCTGTTATTTCCATTTGTATTTCTTCTTGGGAGAAGTGTCCAGGTTCTCTGCCCATTTTTCAGTTGGATTGTTTATTTCTTTGATGTTTAGTTCTATGAGTATATATGATATTAACCCCTGTTGGAGCTGTTGTTTGCAATATTTTCTACCATTCTGTTTGTTGCTCTTGTGCTTTGTTGGTGGTTTCTTTTGCTGTGCAGAAAGTTTTTAGCCTGCTACAGACCCATTTATTTATTTTGCCTTTAGTTCCCGTGCCATTGGGGACAAATTAAAAAAAAATGTACTGTAAGATCACGGTCCATATGTTTAGTACCTATGTTTTCTTCTACATAATTTATTGGTTTTGGTCTTATATTTAGGTCTTTGATTCATTTTGAGATAATATATTTGCATATGGGGACCAACAGTTTAGTTTCATTCTTTTGTGTGTGTCTTTTCAGTTTTCCCAGAACCATTTATTGAAGAGACTTCCTTTTCTCCATTGTGTGTTTTTGGCTCCTTGTCAAAAATTATTTGCCCATTTACATGTAGTTTTTTTAAATATATTTATTGATTATGCTATTACAGTTGTCCCATCCCCCCCCACTCCACTCCATCCTGCCCACCCCCACCCTCCCACATTCCTCCCTATAGTTCATGTCCATGGGTCATACTTATAAGTTCTTTGGCTTCTACATTTCCTACACTATTCTTACCCTCCCCCTGTCTATTTTCCACCTATCATCTATGCTACTTATTCTCTGTACCTTTCCCCCCCTCTCCCTCTCCCACTCCCCTATTGACACCCCTCCATGTGATCTCCATCTCTATGGTTCTGTTCCTGTTCTAGTTGTTTGCTTAGTTTGCTCTTGTTTTTGTTTTAGGTGTGGTCGTTAATAACTGTGAGTTTGCTGTCATTTTTACTGTTCCTATTTTTTATCTTCTTTTTCTTAGGTAACTCCCTTTAACATTTCATATAATAAGGGCTTGGTGATGATGAACTTCTTTAACTGGACCTTATCTGAGAAGCACTTTATCTTCCCTTCCATTCTAAATGATAGCTTTGCTGGATACAGTAATCTTGGATGTAGGTCCTTGCGTTTAATCTTGGGTAATGTAATGATGATGTGCCTTGGTGTGTTCCTCCTTGGGTCCAGCTTCTTTGGGACTCTCTGAGCTTCCTGGACTTCCTGGAAGTCTATTTCCTTTGCCATATTAGGGAAGTTCTCCTTCATTATTTGTTCAAATAAGTTTTCAATTTTTTGTTCTTCCTCTTCTCCTTCTGGCACCCCTATAATTCGGATGTTGGAACGTTTCAAGATGTCCTGGAGGTTCCTAAGCCTCTCCTCATTTTTCCGAACTCTTGTTTCTTCATTCTTTTCTGGTTGGATGTTTGTTTCTTCCTTCTGGTCCACACCATTGATTTGAGTCCCAGTTTCCTTCGCATCACTATTGGTTCCCTGTACATTTTCCTTTGTTTCTATTTGCATAGGCTTCATTTTTTCATCTACTTTTCGAACAGATTCAACCAATTCTGTGAGCATATTGATAACCAGTGCTTTCAACTGTGCATCCGATAGGTTGGCTATCTCTTCCTTGCTTAGTTGTATTTTTTCTGGAGCTTTGAAGTGTTCTGTCATTTGGGCCATTTTTTTTTTTTTTTTGTCTTGGCGTGTCTGTTACTTTAAGGGGCGGAGCCTTAGGTGTTCACCGGGGCGGGGTAATGCTGGTTGCTGTGCTGTGATGCTGTACGTGGGGGAGGAGCCCAGAGGGAGCAATGGCGCCCGCTTCACTCTCCTCCGGATTTCAATCTTCCACTCCGATACCCACAATCAAACTGGGCCCCTCTGGTGCTGGTTCCCCAGTGGGTGGGCTTGTGCACACTCTAGGCCCCTGTGGGTTTCTCCAAAGACCTCTCCCGTGAGGCTGGGAGTCTCTCCTGCTGCTGCCCCAATCCCCACGGGCGCTTTCAATCAGAGGTTTGAGGCTTTATTTCCCCGTGCTGGAGCCCTGGGTTACGAGGTCTGCTTCGCTCCCCTCCGTTCGTCCTGGTTTATCTGTGCACGAGTGTGGGGGCGCGGGGTGCTACCCACCGCTATGCCTGCCCCATTCTCTGCCACTCTGAGTCCGGCCCTCTCGGTTTATCTGCACAAATGTAGGGTTGCAGGGTCTGCTAGTGCTCGGACTGCCTGTACATGTAGTTTTATTTCTGGGCTCTCAATTCTGTTCCATTGGCCAATGTGTTTTTCTTTCATACCATGGTGTTTTGATTATTGTTGCTGTGTAGTATAATTTTAAGTCTTGGAGTATAATAGTTCCTGCTTCATTCATTTTTTTCAGAATTGCTTTTGCTATTTGGGTTTTTTTTTTTTTGTGGTCCTATACAAATATGATGATTTAAAAAAATTTTACTTCTTTAAAATATGTCATTGGGATCTGTGTATTGTTTTTGGTAACATGGCCATTTTAACCATGTTGATTCTTTGAATCCATGAACATGGGATGTCTGTCTTTTCATTTCCTTGTGTCTTTTCCAATGTCTTTTAATGATAATTTATAGTTTTTAGTGTACATGTCCTTCACACCCCTTGTTAGGTTTAATCCTAGGTATTTTATTCTTTTATGGCAATTTCAAAAGGATATGTATTTTTTATTTTCTTTTTCACAATTTTATTGTTATTAATAGGAATGCAGTGGCTTTTTGTACATTGATTATTTTTATGCTGCAACTTCACTGTATTTGTTTATTGTTTCTAATAGTTTTGGTGGAATCTAGGGTTTTACATAAAAATAATTTCATCTGCAAAAAGTGACAGTTTTACTTGTTCATTCCCTATTTGGATGCCTTATTTCTTTGTCTTGCCTAATTGCTCTGGCTAGGACTTCCAGCACTATGTTGAATAACAGTGGTGAGAGTGGGCATCCTTCCTTTGTTCCTGATCTTAGAGGATAAGCTTTCAGTTTTTCAACATTGATATATTAGCTGAGGGTTTGTCATCTATGGCCTTTACTATGTAGAGGTATTTTCTATACCCATTTTATTGAGTGTTTTAATCATAAACGGATGTTGTGTTTTATCAAATGCATTTTGCTGCATCTATTGATAAGATTATATGATTTTTATCCTTTATTTTGTTAACTTTTTGTGTTTCATTAATAGATTTGCATATGTGGAATCATTATTGTGCCCATGAAATGAAACCCACTTGATTGTGATATATTATTTTTAATGTATCATTGTATTCAATTTGCTAGTTTTATTTAGTATTTTTGCATCTGTGTTCATCAGAGATATTGGTCTGCAGTTTTCTTTGCTTGTGTTATCCTTGCAAGGTTTTGCTATCAAGGTTATGTTGGCCTCATAAAATGTATTAGAATGTATAGCGTCTTCTTCAATTTTTGTAAGAATTTTAGAAGAATAAATACTAAGTCTTCTATGAATGTTTGGTAGAATTAACTAGGGAAGCCATCTGGTCCTAGTCTTTTTTGGGGGGGGGAGGTTTTTGATAGTTGTTTGAATTTCCTCACTATTATTTGGTCTATTTAGATTTTCCAGTTCTTCATGATTCAGTCCAAGAAGGTTATATATTTCTAGGCACTTATCCATTTCTTCTAGCTTATGAAATTTGGTGGCATATACTCTTCCATAGGATTCTTGTATGATCCTTTGTATTTCTGTGGAATGTGTGGTAACTTCTTTTATTTCTGATTTTGTTTGAGTCTTATTTTTCCTTAGCTAGAGTTTTGTCAATTTTATTAATCTTTTTAAAGAACCAACTCTTTGTTGTATTAATTATTTGTATAGACTTTTTGTACTCTATTTCATTTAATTCTGCTCTAAGCTTTATTTCTTTTCTTCTGCTGACTTTAACTGCTTTTGTTCTTTTTCTAGATCTTCAAGATGCAATGTTAGGGTGTTTACTTGGGATTTTTCTTTTTTCTTGAGATAGGTCTGTAATGATATAAACTTCCCTCTTATTACTGCTTTTGCTGCATCCCAAAAGTTTAGATGTGTTGTATTTTCATTCTCACACTTTTCTTTAGTTTTTTGAATATGGTTTCTTTTAGTTCTTTTAATATATTTACAATAGTTGATTTAAGCTTTTTGTCTGGTATGTCTACTTCTGGGATACATTAGGGAAGTTTTCCTTTGATTGTTTTATTTTTTTTTTCTGTGCATGTACCATACTTTCTTGGTTATTTACCTTTCTAATATTTTGTTATATACTAGATATTGAAAGTAATAATATGTAGTTATTCTAGAAATTATATTCTTTCTTTCCTTTGGCTTTGTTGTTATTACTGGTTGGTGTTGCTGTTTATTATTATTTTTGTTTGATTGTTTAGTGACTTTTCTAAACTAATTCTATAAATTTTAATAAATTATGTGAATTCTTTGTGGCCACTGAAGTCTCTGTTTGGTTAACCAAGTAATCATCTAGTTATTGAATAGAGATTAACTGAAACCAATAGGTCTATCAATTTTTGTGGAGGAAATCTGTGTGCATGTTGTGGCAATACTTAGCCAGACAGTTTTAAATATGCCCTAATTTTCATTTCTTCCTAGTTTGGAGTTTTAAGTTTGGCCAGAAGTGAGGGCTTGGAGTTTTCTCAGGTTTTTTTTAATCATGTGCACAGGTCTGGTTATGCACATTGCCCTACACATATGTGTGACCTTCTAGATGTCTAAGAATATGATGAAGCATTTCAAATCCTCATTGGACTTACTATTCTATAGCTTTCCTTCTAAATACTTTGTTAGGTTATTGTCTTTGCCAATTGATATTTACCACTTCAGAAATTGATATCCTAAACAATTATTCCCAAGGTTTCTGAAAAATGCCCCAGTAGAATTGTTGCTCACACTGGGAAATCTCTGAGTTCAGTCAAACAAGCTCTGTTCGTGGCATTTTCCAGGAAATGTCCAGATAGGTCCAATAATAACAGTTCTCTGGGAATGAAACTTTGGAAGCCCTCGAACCTCATTTTGATTTCTCTAGTGACTGCCAGGCTGCCACTGTGTTTCCAGGCTATTGGATTTCACGGCTACTGCAGATCTTGGGAAAAGGTTATGGAAATAGAGCAAGTTAGAACATTAGAAAGCTCGCTGTTCTTTCCAAGATTAAGCAATTTTTCTCTAATAAACATTCCCTGGATTGTTGAAAGACTTTAGTCAGTTTCCAGAGTAGCAAAAGTTCATTTTGACAATTTTCCCATTGTTCTTATTGATTTTACCAAGAAGAGCACTATCAGGGGTCCTTAATCCACCATTTTGAATCTATTGTACTTAGAGTTTATTGAGCTTTTTAAATGTGTAGATTGTTTTTCATCAAGTTTAAGATATTTTCAGCCATTATTTCTTTAAATATGTTTGGCTCCCTTCTCTTTCTTCTTTGTTTCTGATACTCTTATTATATGTCACACACTTAATAACATACCATATTTTCCATTCATTTATTCTTTTTTCTCTCTATTCTTGAGATTGCATAATCTCTATTGATCTATATTGTTTTACTTATTTCTTTTTTTGTTTTCTAATATCTACTTTTGAGCTTCTCTAGTGATTTCTTCTTTATGTTTATTGTATGTTATCTTCAGAAATTTTATTTTAAATATAATTTCAACAGTTTAATGATAATTTTTTAGTTGTTTGAATATACAGGATCTGGCAGAAGTAAGGCCTGCTTGAGTGTGTTTGGTAGGGTAATAATATGGGTGTAATAATTTATAGTTTTAATTTCAATATTTCACTTTAAATTCCATATGGTGTGTTAGAGTATGATATTGTTATGTTACAAAATTACATACTTATAATTTTATAATAAAATATTTTGTAACAAAAAAGGGGCATTTTTACCCTGGCTGGTGTGGCTCATTGGAGTGCCGGCCTGTGAACCAAAGGGTTGCTGGTTTGATTCCCAGTCAGGGCACATGCCTGGGTTGTGGGTCAGGTCCCCACTTGTGGGCATGTAAGAGGCAACCACACATTGACTTTCCTCTCCCCCTCTTCCTGCCTCCCTTCCCCTATCTCTAAAAATAAATAAATAAAATCTTCTTAAAAGGGAGGGCATTACTTGTGCCAGTCCCTGTATTTATAATAGCTACTTTGAAACTTGTGGGTGTAAGTCCAACATCTTGACTCCCTCAAAGGTAATTTCTGTTGTTTGCTCTTTCTCTTATCTATGTGACACCCTTTCTATTTCTTTGCATGTATCATACATTTTTTTCTTAATATGGACAATTTAGTTAATATGTTGTAGCAACTCTTGCTGATGAATTGTCTCCCTTGGGCCTTGTTGTTTATCTTTTTCTTAGTGACTTAGTTAGGTTAGTTCAATGCAGTCTTTTTCTAATGAAATATGATGTGGAATTTCTCCCTTAGACGACACAACCTTAAGCATATATACTGTCTTCCTTATCACTAGGATTGCTTTAGATGTTTACTCTAGAATATTTGGAGGATATACCATCAATCAAGAAGTAGACTGGTAGGGGGCAGTGTATTCACTGAGATTTGGAATACATTAAATATATAGTAGAAATATATTGTAGACAATTATGGATCTTTGTGTTTATTAGAAGAGTGCAAATTTTAATTTTTGATGAGATTATAAAGGAGGAGTAAAGATAAAAGAGGCCTACTAATAGCATGTTTTAAAATTGAGATTTGAAGCTTAAAGGAGGAAAAGAAGACAGCAATGCATTTTTAAAAAGAACAATTAAAGATGTATGGGAACCAGTGTTAATAAATCAAAAAGGGCATTTCATAGAATGTGGAGAAAGAAAACTAACAGTTATTGCAAGTTTAAGGGCCTTTATATTAACAACTACATTTAATTACCATAATTGTCCTAAAATGTAAATACATTACATCCATTTTACAGATGAAGTCACTGAAGCTCAGGTAGGTAATGTAACTTACCCAAGATAACCTGGATAATAAGTGGCAAAACAAGGATCTGAACACAGATCTAGCTGGGCCTACATCTAATTTCTTATTTGTGATGTCTTCACAGTGAATAATCATGTCCAATGTCATAGAGCCAAAGAAGAATGAGTATTAAAGAAAGGTCTATCAGAATGAGTGATTATGATGCATTTGATAATTTTTTATAGACCAACTGGAGTACAGAAGAGGAAGTAGAAGAAAGATTTTAGGAATTTGATTTGGGACATGAACACAAAGGTTATTGGCATGAGGAAAATGAGATTATTCAAGTGAGGAAGAAGAAAGGTTAGCAGTATTTAATTGAAAGAACTTTGGAGCCACACTATCCTGAGTTCAAATACTGTCCTTACTGATGGGGGACTCAAATGTTGAAAAAATTTAGTTTCAGGTAATAGCTAATAAACTTAGTAATCAATGCATGTAAAAAGCTATTGTTTCAGGAACTGAAGGTGTGACCCACCCTGACTCCAGGAGACCATAAGCAGTTCCACCTTTGTGCCTCAGGAGGACTGCAAGCAATTCAAGATGGTATCTGAGCCATTGTACTCCAGGGTGAGATGCTCACTGCCGGGGGCACAGATGAAAGAACGCTGCAGATTTTATATAATTAGCTTTTCCCCTGAATTCCAAACCCCGTACCTACACTTTTCTTCTTATAATGGTTAGTTTATATAACCATTTCTTCTCCTTAAAATGGTTAGTTTAAAATAGAATTTAAGAAGGCCTGTTACGGTACAAACCCCCCATCTTCTCAGATCTCCAACCATCTGAATAAAGCCCCCATAAAGAATCAATCCCTGCCTCTCTTATTGGGTCTGATAGGTGACAGGCAGCATGAATGCCAGCTTTCCTGGTTTTTATTACTAGTCATTTAAGCTTGAAACAGTTAACTGACTTCATTAAATGTCAGTTTCCTCATAAGTAAAATGTAAATCCTTATCTTGCAGGATCCTAGTGAAGATTTTAGATAATGGATGTAAAGTACTTTCTATACCCTAGGCACTTATTCATTTAAGGGATTGAGATAAGACTTATGATATAAGGACTTCAGGTCAAGATGGCAGTGTAGGCAGACATGGCTTACCTCTTTGTACAACCACATCAAAATTACAACTGAAGTATAGAACAACCTTCACTCAGACCTGTCAGAAATTGAGTTGAATGGTAGTCTGACAGCTACGGAATTAAAGAAACTACATCCATCCAGACTGAGCTGGCAAGCTATTGTCATATCTGAGATTCTATCAACTTGGCTAACACTGTTTGACCCACCTTGGAGATCCCCAGAGACTCCACCCAAGCTGCTTTTCCATATGAATGGCTGGTCTTGGCTCCTGCTTCACAACTTCCTAATCCTATCAAATAAGCAATAGCTGGCCTTAGTGAGCCCCAGGCCTGGCACTAGCAGCAGCCAGCCTAGATTCACAGTTTGGCTTCACCTGGGAATCTCAAAGCCCAGCACAGGTAGCAGCCATCTCAGACTGCTTTATAGCTCAGGCAGGGTGGCCCTGGGCAAAACATAGGTGGGGGCTGACCTTGGCTTGCACCACCTGGGAAACCCTAGGGCCAGCATACCTACTGGATAGCTACAGACCACGTTGGAGCACCACCACCCTGCCCCTGCACAGCTGAATTTCCACAGATGGTGGAGGTTGGTGATCAGTGAGTAGTTACAGCCTATCCTTGCAGCTGACTGGCCTGTGTAAATCACTCCCATTAATCTGCCAACAGCAACCAAGCCTCAACTACAACAGGAGGGTGTACTCATCCTACACAAAGGACACACATTGTAGGGGAGCCTGTGCCACTAGATGTCTACCACATTAGGCCACATGGCCAAGACATGGAGTCAAAGCAGCTCTTGTTAATACATACACACAAACACAAGGAGGCTGCCAAAATAAGGAGACAAACATGGACCAAATGAAAGAATAGATGAAAACTCCAGACAATGAGCTAAACGAAATGGAGATAGGCAATTTATCAGATGTAGAGTTCAAAACACTGGTTATAAGGGTGCTCAAGGAACTTAGTGAGGACTGCAACAGCATAAAAAAGATCCAGTCAGAAACTAAGGATACACTGAAATAAAGGACAATTTACAGGGAAACAACAATACATGGATGAAGCTGAGAATCAAATCAATGATTTGGAACATAAGGAAGCAAAACAACCAATAAGAACAACAAGAAGAAAAATGTACCCTCCAAAATGAGGAAAGTATAAGCAGCCTCTGGGACAACTTCAAGAAGTCCAATATTCATATAATAGGGGTGTCAGAAGGAGAAGAGAAAGAGCAAGAAATTGGAAATCTGTTAGAAAAAATAATGAAGAAAACTTCCCTAATTTGTTGAAGGAAATAGATATGTAAGTCCAGGAAGCACAAAATGGATGCAAAGAGGCCCACTCCAAGACACCTCATAATTAAAGATCCAAAGGTTAAATATAAAGAGAGAATCTTAAAAGCAGCAAGAGTAAAGCAGTTAGTTACTTACAGGGGAGTCCCCATAAGACCGTTAGCTGATTTCTCTAAAGAAACTTTGCTGGCTGTAAGGGTTCGGCAAGAAGTATTCAAAGTCATGAAAAGCAGGGACCTATAGCCAAGATTGATCTATCCAGAAAAGCTATCATTTAGAATGGAAGGGCAGATAAAGAGCTTCCCGGACAAGAAAAACACTAAAGGAGTTCATCATAACCAAACTATTATTATATGAAATATCAAAAGGACTCATTTAAGAAAAAGATCAAAAGTATGAACAATAAAATGGCAAAATACATATCAACAAGTGAATCTAAAAAAAAGCAAACTAAGCAAACAAGAACAGAGACAGAATCATGGATATGGAGAACATTTTGATGGTTGCCAGATGGGAGGGGGTGTGGGAGAATGGGTGAAGGGGTGAGGGGATTAAGAGGCAGAAATAGGTAGTTACAGAACAGCCATGGGGCTGTAAAGTACAGTATAGGAAATGGAGTAGCCAAAAACTTACACGTATGACCCATGGACATGAACAATGGTGGGGGCATTGCCTGAGGGAGTGGATGGCTGGGTGGAGGGGGGCAAAAGGGGAAAATAAGGACAACTGTAATAGCATAATCAATAAAATATAATTAAAAATCAGAAGAGTTATGATGTAAAAGAAGCTGCTGTTGTAAGAGAACATAATCTGAAGGATTTGACCCAGTACATTTATTATTATTATTATTATTATTATTATTATTATTCCCAACAGTGGTACTACAGTTTTTAAAAAAATTTTTATTGTTATTCAATTACAGTTGTATGCCTTTTCTTCCCATCCCTCCTTTTTTAAAGATCTCATACACCATTCAAAGTGTAATGAAAACTTTGAATCTTCTCCTAGAAAGTTTCATATACACACAAGCTTATATGGAGTATTTCAGTGGCTTCACTGGTCCCATGAGTATTAATAATAACTTACTAATGTTGAATGTTTAGTACATGTCCGGTATTACTGTAATTGTTTCATATACATTAACTTGTGCTCATTCTAAGATGAATATTAGAGTCAATGAGGTTAAGAAATTTGCCTAAGTTCTCATAGGTAGCAAGTAGGAGGGCTAAGATTCAAATCCAGACCACTGTACTATGTTGCTTTATATATGCATATGTTGAATATGCCACATATAAAATGATATTCTTTGCAGCACATTTCCAAAAGCAAAAGTTATAAACTACCTAAATATTCACCAATAGAAGGGAATTAAATAAATTGTTAGACATTAATTTAAAACTGTCAAAAATAATTGGCACCTTCTTATTTTTACATATAGGCAATTGCATATAAGATATGACACTGTGAAAAATCAAAGTCCATATCAATTTGTATTACTTGCTACTTTCTTGTATTAAAAATAAGAGAGAAAGAGTATATATGAATGTGCTTGTCTGTGCATAGAGTATTTATCAAAGCATAGATAAGAACCTATGTACAGTGTTTGCCTTTGAAGGAGGGAAGCTGGGTAACTCTGATCTCAGTCTGCATTGTATTCCATTAATAAATGTGTATATCCCTAATCTCTCAAATCTGATTTTTAATTCTTTAAAAGCAATGACTTACCTTATTCATCACCAAATCTACCTAAGCACAGCTTAACACAGGGTCTTGCAATTAGTAAATACTCAATTAATATTAGCTAAGATTAAACTGATCTAGACTGAAATAAATATAGGGAAAGTAATCACAAGGGAGAAAACAAAGAGAACACCAAGGGTATATTTGAAGACAGACAAAAGGGCCCTATGGAGAACATATCTCTTTTACATTAATGTTAGAATAATGAAATATAGTATATAGTATATGGTTATTTTCAGTATGAAAGATTATGTAGCTCTGTCTGTAGTATTTGGTAACAACATATTTCCTGAACTTTTAAAAAATGCCTATGTGGTTACCTATGTAACATTACTACCTACCCACAGTTATATAGATCCCTGGGTGCCCTGAGACACTTTTAGTGGACCCTCAAGATCAAAGAAAGTTTTACAAAAAATCTAAGACATTATTTGCTTTTGTACTGAATTGACATTTGCGCAGGTGGTACAAAAAATTTGTTTTAAGTCAAATCAAGGCAGTTTTATCAAACCATATACTATTCTTAACTGCCATATATTCTTGGGTAAAGAAAATAAGTTTCACTTAAGGATGTCCTTGGTGAAATCATAAAAAATTATTTTCTTAAATCTTGATCTTTGAGTACACATCTTTTTAATATTCTGTGTGAAAAATGAGAGGTATACAGAATGTACTTCTGCTGCACAGCAAAGGGTAATGGTTGTCTCAAAAAAAAAAAGCCCATGTTTAAGATTTGTCCTTAACTAGATATATGAGACAGTTTTTTCATTGAACACCATTTTTACATGAAAGATAGACTAAAAGAAAGTTATGGCCTGGCCTGTCCTTGTCCCGTTCCGGGCCAAGCGCGGGCGGAGGGATCCCCGTTCCTGGGCACCCGGGGCAGGGGGCGACCCCCTCCGACAGCTCCTGCCCTCCCCGCTGCCACGGCCACTCCCCAGCCCTCCTCCTCCTCCTTCCATCCCCCTCGCTGCTGCCGCCTCCTCCTCCCCCCGCTCCCCCTGCACGCCGGGGCCCTTTTGGGTAGGGGCAGCGGCCCAGGCCGAGGCAATAAGAGCGGCGGCTAAGGCAGCGCGGCAACAGCACCCACAGCTCCTGCTCGAGTTCGTCTCAGCCCCTCGCGGCCCGCAGCCCCTTCGGCTCCAGCTCCAGGGGCGGATAGCTCGCTCCCCCATCCTACCTCCACCTCCCACCCCGTGTGGCCCGCAGTCTGCCCTGCGCTCATCCCCTAGGAGCCGAGCCCACGTCCTCGCAGCTCCCTGCGCCCGCCGCTACCGCTGCAGCCTCTGCTGCCGCCGCCGCCGCCGCCGCCTCTGCTGCCGCTGCCGCTGCCGCCGCCGCCTCTGCCGCCGCCTCTGCCACCTCTGCCGCTGCCGCCTCTGCCGCCTCTGCCGCCGCCGCCTCTGCCGCCTCTGCCGCCGCCGCCGCCGCCTCTGCCGCCGCTGCCGCCTCTGCTGCCGCCGCCGCCGCCGCTGCCGCCGCTGCCGCCGCCGCCGCCTCTGCTGCCGCCGCCGCCGCTGCCGCCGCCTCTGCTGCCACTGCTGCCGCCGCCGCGGGCTGTCTCAGAAACAGTTAAGACCGAGGACCAGCACGACGAGGAGAAGGTGCAGCATATGGCCAATAAAAAGAATGAGAAGCAGCTGCAGAAGGACAAGCACTGCCTGCTGCTGCTGGGTGTTGGAGAGTCTGGTAAAAGCACCATTGTGAAGCAAATGAGGATCCTGCATGTTAATGGGTTTAATGGAGAGGGTGGCAAAGAGGACCCGCAGGCTGCCAGGAGCAACAGCAAAGGTCAGAAGGCCGCCAAGGTGCAGGACATCAAAAACAACCTGAAGGAAGCCATTGAAACCATAGTGGCCACCTTGAGCAGCCTGGTGCTCCCTGTGGAGCTAGCCAACCCTGAGAAGCAGTTCCGCGTGGACTACATTCTGAGAGTGATGAATGTGCCCGACTTTGATTTCCCTCCCGAATTCTACGACCACGCCAAGGCTCTGTGGGAGGATGAACGCTCCAAGCTGATTGACTGCGCCCAGTAGTTCCTGGACAAGATTGATGTCATCAAGCAGGCTGACTACGTCCCCAGCGATCAGGACCTGCTTCGCTGCCACGTCCTGACTTCTGGAATCTTTGAGACCAAGTTCCAGGTGGACAAAGTCAACTTCCACATGTTTGACGTGGGCGGCCAGCGCGATAAGCGCCGCAAGTGGATCCAATGCTTCAATGATGTGACTGCCATCATCTTCGTGGTGGCCAGCACTAGCTACAACATGGTCATTCGGGAGGTCAGCCAGACCAACCGCCTGCAGGAGGCTCTGAACCTCTTCAAGAGCATCTGGAACAACAGATGGCTGCGCACCATCTCTGTGATTCTGTTCCTCAACAAGCAACACCTGCTCGCTGAGAAGGTCCTGGCTGGAAAATTGAAAATTGAGGACTACTTTAAAGAATTTGCTCACTACACTACTCCTGAGGATGCTACCCCCGAGCCCGGAGAGGACCCGCGCGTTACCCGGGCCAAGTACTTCATCCGTGATGAATTTCTGAGAATCAGCACCGCTAGCAGGGACGGGCGCCACTACTGCTACCCCCACTTCACCTGCGCTGTGGACACCGAGAACATCTGCCGCGTGTTCAACGACTGCCGCGACATCATCTACCGCATGCACCTCCATCAGTATGAGCTACTATAAGAAGAAAACCCCAAATTTAACTAAAGCCTTAACCACAATTAATTAAAAATGAAACGTAATTATACACGTAATCACCCACCATAGGGCATGATTGACAAAGCAACATTTCCTCTCCCCTTTGAGTGATTTTGCAAAACCCCCTCTCTCCCTTTTAGCTTGCTTAAATATTCCAAATTTAGAAAGCTTAAGGTGGCCTTCAGATAAAAAGAAAAAAAGGCCACAGTGGTTCCCTCTCTCTTTAAGTAATTAAAATAACAGCAGCAAACAGAAATCATTAAGTGAATTAAATGAAATAAATATTGTCTTGTGCAGCATTAAAAATCAATAAAAAATTAAATGTGAAAAAAAGAGAAAGTTATGGGTGTTCATAGACCACGTGTTAGGACAGAAGTTATAATAAATTTAAGAATATTGAAAGCATCTCAAGCATCTTCTCTGATCACAGTGGTATGAAACAAGAAATCAATCACAAGAAAAAAACTTAAGCAGTAGCCAGAGGGGAAATAATAGCCTTGACCCAAGGAGGGACTCTGCCCTGGCCCTGTGGAGCTTAAGCCTGAATGCTAACTGCAGAGTGACTACATTAACAAACAAAGGAGTCAACCACAGACAGGAGGTCCCTGGAAGTCTTGAACAGGCTGCCAAAGGCCAGATGGGGTCACCATCTGACACCACCAGACATGGATCCAGAAAGAAAAAAACAGTGGTAAATACTAGAGGCTACTGAGATGAAATCCATTGGCGTTTTCTCCATGAGTTGTGATATTTTCTTTCCTGCATAGCTTTTCAACATTCATTTCTTGTCCATTAAATTTGTGCATATTAAGTCACTAGATTTTATACTACAGTTTATCTCAATTCACATATTTTGCCTCTCCCTTCTCTTACCTCATTTTACCTTCTTCTTTCCTCTCATTGTTTTCATTTTACATTTTGTTTTCTCTCTTGCTACAATTTATTTCCATTCTGCACTCTTACTATTTCTCCCCTGTCCAGCCTCACAAAAGCAATTTTCTTGTCAATGGTCATCTCACATCCTTTTCCCTCACTCTTAAAATACCCACATTCTCACTCCACCTTTAGCAATCTTTGCTCATTGGCTGTAGATAGGGTAGTGGTTGAATTTTTTCCAATTTTATCTCTAGACCTTCACTAATTTTGTATTTCAAATTTCAAATTTTGCCAGTCCCCTCACCTATTCTTTTTTTTGTCTCATTTTTTCCCTGTCTTTGCCTGTTTTTTAAAATTTTCTTATTCTTTTTCATCCTGCCCTTTTATTTTTCTTTATTCTCCTATTTTTCTTTTTTCTTTTTCTTTTTGTCTCAAATTTAAATTTTTCCCTGTCTTAGCCTGCTTTTTATTCCTCATTCTTAGTGTTACCTCTCCATCATTTCAAAATCACTTCTCATTCCTCTAGACATCTCTTAAGCTTTTCTCTGTTTCTTTTTTCATTCTTATTTCCATCTCATCTATATTAATTTTAGCTCATTCGTTGTTGATAGTGCTGTGGTGGATCTTTCTCTCCAATTTGGCTACTATATTTTTATTATTTATTTACTTTTTTCCTTACTTTTTCTCTCTCTCACTTTATTTTACTTTATTTTCATTTAATTGTTGTTTAAACCTAATAATATGCACTTCCCTTCTCTTGCTCCATTCTGCCTTCTTCATTCCCTTTTTCATTCATGATATAAATTTTACTTTCTCTCTTCACATTGCTTCAAATTGCAACACTTATTATTGTTCCGCCCTCTAACTTCAAAATCATTTTTCTATCAGTAGGTCATCTCATATTCATTCTCCTTTCTTATAATAGTCTTAATCTCTTTAAACCCTTATTTTTCTTTCTTTTTTAAAATATATTTATTGATTATGCTATTACAGCTGTCCCATTTCCCCCCTCTTCACTCCACTCCATCCTGCCCACCCCCTCCCTCCCACATTCCCCCCCTATAGTTCATGTCCATGGGTCATACTTATAAGTTCTTTGGCTTCTACATTTCCTACACTATTCTTACCCTCCCCCTGACTATTTTCCACCTATCATTTATGCTATTTATTCTCTGTACCTTTCCCCCCTCTCTCCCCCTCCCACTCCCCTATTGATAACCCTCCATGTGATCTCCATTTCTGTGGTTCTGTTCCTGTTCTAGTTGTTTGCTTAGTTTTCTTTTGTTTTGGTTTTAGGTGTGGTTGTTAATAACTGTGAGTTTGCTGTCATTTTTACTGTTCCTATTTTTTATCTTCTTTTTCTTAGATAAGTCCCTTTAACATTTCATATAATAAGGGCTTGGTGATGATGAACTCCTTTAACTTGACCTTATCTGAGAAGCACTTGATCTGCCCTTCCATTCTAAATGATAGCTTTGCTGGAAACAGTAATCTTGGATGTAGGCCCTTGCCTTTCATGACTTGGAATACTTCTTGCCTGCCCCTTCTTGCCTGTAAGGTCTCTTTGGAGAAATCAGCTGACAGTCTTATGGGAAGTCCTTTGTAGGTAACTGTGTCCTTTTCTCTTGCTGCTTCTAAGATTCTCTCCTTCTCTTTAATCTTGGGTAATGTAATTATGATGTGCCTTGGTGTGTTCCTCCTTGGGTCCAGCTTCTTTGGGACTCTCTGAGCTTCCTGGACTTCCTGGAAGTCTATTTCCTTTGCCAGACTGGGGAAGTGCTCCTTCATTATTTGTTCAAATAAGTTTTCAATCTTTTGTTCTTCCTCTTCTCCTTCTGGCACCCCTATAATTTGGATGTTGGAACATTTCAAGATGTCCTGGAGGTTCCTAAGCCTCTCCTCATTTTTCCAAATTCTTGTTTCTTCATTCTTTTCTTGTTGGATGTTTTTTTATTCCTTCTGGTCCACACCGTTGATTTGAGTCCCAGTTTCCTTCGCATCACTATTGGTTCCCTGTACATTTTCCTTTGTCTCTCTTAGCATAGCGTTCATTTTTTCATCTAGTTTTTGACCAAATTCAACCAATTCTGTGAGTGTCCTTATTACCAGCATTTTGAACTGTGCATCTGATAGGTTGGCTGTCTGTCCACTGCTTAGTTGTATTATTTCTGGAGCTTTGAAGTGTTCTTTCATTTGGGCCATTTTTTTTGTCTTGGCATCTGTTATGTAAAAGGGCGGAGCCTTAGGTGTTCACTGGGGCGGGGTAACGTTGGTTGCTGTGCTGTGACGCGTACATGGGGGAGGGGCCGATAGGGAGCCATGGTGCTTGCTCCACTCTCCAGTGGATTTCAGTCACTTCCTCCGCTACCCACAATCAAATCGGGCCCCTCTGGTGCTGGTTCCCGATTGGGTGGGCTTGTGCACACTCTAGGCCCCTTTGGGTCTCTCCAATGACGTCTCCTGTGAGGCTGAGAGTTTCTCCTGCTGCCGCCCCAACCCCCACGGGTGTTTTCAATAAGAGGGTTTAGGCTTTATTTCCCCCGCGCTGGAGCCCTGGGTTGCACGGTCTGCTTCGCTCCCCGGCGTTCATCCCAGTTTATCTATGCGCAAATGTGGGGCCACAGGGTGCTACCCGCCACACTGCCTTCCCCATTCTCCGCCACTCTGAGTCCGGCCCTCTCGGTTTATCTGTGTGCGAATGTAGGGCCGCAGGGTCTGCTAGTGGTCAGACTGCCTGCCCTGTTCGTCCCACACTCCACCAGTCTTGGTCTCGGTCCCGCCACAGCAACGCGAGTCCTCTCCACCCCGGCTGCCCATCTCCTCCCCTCCTACCGGTCTGGATGAATATTTCTTTTTTATCTCCTTGGTGTTGTACTTCCTTGTCGTTTGATTTTCTGTCAGTTCTGGTTGTGCAAGGAGGCGCAGTGTGTCTACCTACGGCTCCATCTTGGTTCTCTTAAACCCTTATTAATACTGGTTCATTTGCTGTTGATCGTGGGATTGCAGGTGGGAGTTATTTTTGCAGGCGGTGTTTCCTGGGCTGTGTAGTTTTGTTCCACCAGCACCTGCACAAAAGCATACAAGCTGTGGTGGGTGGAGTAACCCTCAGTCAACCAGCTGGAGGGAAGGACCAACCAAAGAATGACCCAACAACAATCAAAACCCAGTTACATCCAGAGAGCCAGCATAAACGGCACAAAGGGCATCCCAAGAGCATCAAGTTCAGGAGATCAAGGAGACTTCACCACTGAATCTCACAGGGTCCTACCATAGAAGTTCACAGCACAAACTCAGGGAGACAAAACAGATCAATTTAAGAAGCATAAGCAAACAAGAAGAGTCTCACAAATAATGGGAAGACAAAGAAACAACCCCCAATTGAAAGGAAAGGAGGAATCCTCAGAAAGAGTGCTAAATGAAATAAAGGCAAGTAAACTATCAGATACTGAGTTCAAAATAATTGTTATAAGGAAGCTCAATGATCTCAGGGAGAACCACAAAGAACTACAGGGAAGCTACGAGGAACTTACAGCAAACTATATCAGCATGAAAAAGGACATAGAAACAGTTAACAAGAACCAAGAGGAGATGAAGAATACAATTTCTGAATTGAAGACCATAGTAGAAGGAATCAAAAGCAAGTTAGATGATGCAGAGGATAGAATCACTGAGCTGGAGCACAAGGTAGAAATAAACTCCCAGAAAGAGCAAGAAAAGGAAAAAAGACTCAAAAAGAATGAAGAGTGGTTAAGGGAAATGCAGGACAACATGAAACGTAATAATGTCCTTATAATAGGGATACCAGAAGGAGAAGAAGATGAGCAAGGGATAGAAAACCTGTTTGAAAAAGTAATGACAGAAAGCTTCCCTAGATGAAAGAAAAGGGAAAAAGGCACACGAGTCCAGGAAGCAGAGAGAGTCCCAATTAAGAGGAACCCAAAGAGGCCCACTCCAAGTCATAATTGAAATCATAATTGAAATGGTAAAATTCAAAGACAAAGAGAGAATATTAAAGGCAGCAAGGGAGAAACAGATAGAAACATAGAAGGGAGCCCCAATAAAGCTAGCAGCTGACTATTTAACAGAAACACTACAAGCCAGAAGGGAATGGCAAGACATATTCCAAGTAATGAAAAGCGAAGGCCTGCAACCAAGACTACTCTACCCAGCAAGGCTCTCACTTAAAATGGAAAGAGAAATGAAGGATAAAAGAATTCACCTCCACCAAGCCATCATTGCAAGGTATGCTAAAGGGACTGCTTTAAGGAAAGGAAGGAAAGGGGAGAAAGAGAGAGAGAGGAACACAGCTACAAAGGGAAAAAATGGCATAGAATAAGTACCTATCAATAATAACCTTAAATATAAATGGATTAAATGTTTCAATCAAAAGACATAGGGTAGCTGAATGAATAAGAAAGCATGACCCGCACATATGCTGCCTACAAGAGACCCTCCTCAGGACAAAAGACCTATACAGACTGAAAGTAAAGGATTGGAAAAATATTCCAAGCAAATGGACAGGAAAAAACAAAAAATTGGGGTAGAAATACTTATATTAGACAAAATAGATTTGAAAACAAAGGCCATAAAAAGAAACACAGATGGATACTTCATAATTCTCAAGGGAACAATCCATCAAGAAGACATAAATATTCTAAACATACATGCACCCAACATAGGAGCACCCAAATATATAAGGATAATCTTGGAGAACTTCAACAAAGATATAGACAGCAACACAATTATACTAAGATTTTAACATCCCACTGTTAACAATGGATAGATCCTCAAAGCAAAGAATCAACAAGGATATTGTGGAACTGAATGACACATTAGATTAAATGGACTTAACTGATGTATGGAGAACACTTCATCCCAAAGAAGCAAAATACACATTCTTTTCAAGTGTGCATAGAACATTTTCAAAGGTAGACCACATGATAAGACACAAAACAAGCCTCAACAAATTCAAGAAATTTGAAATCATATCAAGCATTTTCTTGGACCACAAGGGCTTGAAACTAGAAACCAACCACAAGGAAAAAGCTGAAAAACATTCAAACTCATGGAGACTGAATAGCATGCTATTAAACAATGAATGGGTTAACAATGAGATCAAGGAAGAAATCAAAAAGTTTCTTGAAACAAATGAAAATGAACACACAAGAGCCCCAAACCTATGGGGCACAGCTAAGGCAGTCCTGAGAGGGAAGTTCAGAGCAATATAGACCTACCTAAACAAGATAGAAACATTTCTTTCTTTATTTTTTAAAATTTATTTATTTATTTTTATTGTTACAATTGTCTGCATTTTCTCCCCTTCCCTCCACCCCACCCCAGCCAGTCCCACCTCCCTCCCCCACCTCTAGCCTCCCCCACCTCTACCCTCCCCCTTGATTTTGTCCTTGTGTCCTTTATAGTAGCTCCTATAGACCCCTCTCCCCACCATCCCCTCTCCACTCCCCTGTGGCTATTGTTACAATGTTCTTAATTTTGATGTCTCTGGTTATTTTTTGTTTGCTTTTTTCTTTTGTTGATTATGTTCCAGTTAAAGGTGAGAAACATTTCAAATAAAAAACTTAACCCTACCTCTACAAGAACTGGAACAACAACAACAAAGCCCAGAGCAAGTAGAAGAAAGGAAATAACCAAGATCAGAGCAGAATTAAACAAAATACAGACTAAAAAAAAAAAACACAATTCAAAAGATCAATAAATCCAGGAGCTGGTTCTTTGAAAAGATAAACTAAATTGACAAGCATTTAACCAGACTCATCAAGAAAAAGAGAGGGAGGATGCAAATAAATAAAATCAGAAATGGAAGAGGAGAAATTATAACAGATACCACAGAAATACAAAGGATTGTAAGAAATTACTATGAACAACTATATGCCATGAAATTTGACAACCTGGGTGAATTGGACAAAATTTCAGAAACATATAATCTTCCAAAACTGAGTTGATATTAAGCTGAAAGCCTGACTAGACCGATAACAGGTAGTGAAATTGAAGCAGTAATCAAAAAACTCCTGGCACATAAAAGCTCTGGGTTGGACAGCTTCACAGGTGAATTTTACCAAACATTGAGGGAAGAGCTAACCCTCATCCTTCTCAGACTATTCCAAAAAGTCCAAGAAGAGGGAAGACTCCCAAACTCTTTTTATGATGCTAGCATCATCCTAATTCCAAAGCCAGATAAAGGCACTACAGAGAAAGAAAACTACAGGCCAATATTGCCAATAAAGATAGACACTAAAATCCTCAACAAAATATTGGCAAACTAGATCCAGCAATACATTAAAAAGATCATACACCATGATCAAGTGGGATTCCTTACAGGGATGCAAGGATGGTACAATGTTTGCAAATTAATAAACATAATGGGTCACATAAAAAGAAAGACAAAAATCACATGATCACATCAATAGATGCAGAAAAAGCGTTTGATAAGATACAGCACCCATTTCTGATAAAAACACTCAGTAAAGTGGGAATAGAGGGAGCATACCTCAACATACTAAAGGCCATATATGAGAAACCTACAGCCAACATCATACTCAACAGGCAAAAACTAAAAGCTTTCCCACTAAGATCAGGAACAAGACAGAGATGTCTGCTTTCACCACTTCTGTTCAACATAGTATTGGAAGTTGTAGCCACAGAAGTCAGACAAGAAAAGGAAATAAAAGGCATCCAAATTGGAAAGGAGGAAGTAAAATTGTCATTGTTTACAGATGACATGATAGTATACATAGAATATTCTATAGACTCTAGTAAAAAACTACTTGAGCTAATAAGTGAATTTGGCAAAGCGGCAGTGTACAAAGTCAATATTCAGAAATTGAAGGCATTTTTGTACACCAACAATGAAGTATCAAAAACAGAAACCAGGAAAAAAAATCCCATTTGCTATAGCAACAAGAAAAATAAAAGTCCCTAGTAATAAACCCAACCAAGGAGGTAAAAGACTTGTATGCAGAAAACTATACAACACTGAAGAAGGAAATAAAAGAAGACACAAATAAATGGAAGCATATACTGTGTTCATGGTTTGGAAGAATTAACATCATCAAAATGTCCATGCTACCTAAAGCAATATATGAATTCAATGCAATTCCCATTAAAATACCAATGACATATTTTAAGGATATAGAACAAACATTTCAAAAATTTATATGGAACCATAAATGACCCCGAATAGCTGTAGCAATTTTGAGAAAGAAGGCCAAAGTATGAGGGATCACAATACCTGACATGAAACTATATTACTAGGCCACTGCATTCAAAACAGTTTGGTACTGGCATAAGAACAGACACGTAGATGAATGGAACAGAATAGAGAGCCCAGAAATAAACCCAAGCCTCTATGCTCGATTAATATTGAAAAAAGGGGGAAGAAGCATAAAATGGAGTAAAAATAGCCTCTTCAATAAATGGTGTTGGGAGATCTGGTCATATACATGAAAAAAAAAATGAAACTAGACCACCAACTTAAACTATACACAAAAATAAACTCAAGATGGACAAAAGACTTAAATATAACTCGTACCATAAGAGCTCTAGAGGAGAACATAGGCAGGAAATTTCAGATGTCTTATGTAGCAATATTTTCACCGATACGTCTCCTAGGGCAAGGGATATAAAGGAGAGAATAAACAAATGGGACTATATTAAATTAAAGAGCTTATGCATGGCTCAGGAATATATCAACAAAATGAAAAGAGAACCAACCACATGGGGAAACATATTTGCCAAAGATACCTCAGACAAAGGTTTGATATCCAAAATATATAAAGAACTCACCGAATTCAACGCCAGGAAGACAAAACAATCCAATTAGAAAATGGGCAAAGATCTTAAACAGACACTTCTCCAAGGTGGACATACAGAGGGCCCAGAGACATATGAAAGGATGCTCAGCATCACTAGCCATCAGAGAGATGCAAATTAAAACCACAATGAGATACCACCTCACACCAGTTCAGAATGGCCATCATAACCAAATCAACAAACAGTAAGTGCTAGTGAGGTTGTATAGAAAAGGAAACCCTAGTACATTGTTTGTGAAACTCAGACTGGTGTGGCCACTGCAGAAAACAGTATGGAATTTCCTCAAAAAACTAAAAATGAAACTGCCCTTTTACCTGGCAATTCCACTGCTGGGATTATACCCTAAGAATCCAGAAACACTAATTCAAAAGAACCTATGCACCCCAATGTTCATAGCAGCACAATTTACAATAGCTGAGTGCTGGAAGCAACCTAGGTGCCCATGAAGAAATGAATGGATCAAAAAAACACAAAACAAAACAAAAAACAAAAGAAAATGGTGGTACATTTACACAATGGAATACTACACAGCAGAAAGAAAAAAGGAGCTCCAGTGCTTCATGATAGCATGGATAGAACTGGAGAGCATTATGCTAAGTGAAATAAGCCAGGTGGTAAAAGACAAATACCGTATGATCTCATCTATAAGTGGAACCTAGTCAACAAACCAAACAAGTGAGCAAAATATAACCAAAGACATTGCAATAAAGAACAAACTGATGGTAACTAGAGGGGAGGGGGAAGGGGGTTTGGGGGAAAGAAGGGGTAGGGTGGTCAAGGAACATGTATCATGGATTTATGGACAAAGCCAAAGGGGGTTAGGATTGAGGGTGGGAGGTGGGGGTCAGTGAGGTGGAGGAGAGTGGTGGGAGAAAATGGAGACAGCTGTACTTGAACAACAATTAAAAAAAAAAGAAAAATAACTGAGAAGTATTTGTCACCAATGTTGAAATTTGTGTTTTCAAGTTAAAATCAGATCTTTGGACAACTTGCATACATCATCATGTGCTCCACAACTTCCCATTTATTACATACTTCTCTACTGAAACCAGTGGTTACAGTAACAAATGTGATGCATTTTTACAGGATTATTATCAGCCCTAAAGGTAGCCATTTTATTTGTGGAAAAAACCTCTTCCCCCTAAGAGGTTTTCTGTTTGCCTTTATTTATGACTTTGTCTAAGCTTTAAAAAAATATGTTCATGAAGGGGAACAGCTTGGGTAATACAAATTATGTTACTGCATGAGATCTGGCCACTTGAGATTCATTTGGGTTCACTAGAAACAATGAACGTAGAAGCCAATGCAAGGTAACATTATAGAATGTTGTTTCCAACATTTGTGACAGCAATTTGTCATAACTGAGGTCCTAAGCAAAACTGTAAAAAGACAATATTTAGCACAGGTACTTCACTTCTCTAACAGATTCATTTTCCCCCTCCAGATGCTACCATTTTCTATGCTGTGCCATTTCTTTATTAACCCTTTGCGAACAAAGATGTAATTAATACCAATACATCACACATACACACCTCACAGTGTATTTGCATTTTCAGGGGAGAATCTTTGAAGATTGGTTTGTAGAGGGGGCCAGGGTATATTTTAAGGAGAATGAAACAATGCTGGCCTGTAGCTGGAGTTGGTTGTGTTGTTTTGGTTAAGGGTAGCTGCTGCCTTCGCCTCTCCCCCAACTCAAATGGCACCTGCAATCCTCCTCAAAGTCTTTCTATGAGTGATAATGACCATTAATACAATGATTTTATTGCCAGAAGTATTTTAAACTAGAACTCTATTGAAGGAAATTCATGTATAGTGGAGCTTATGTCAAAATTATGGCACAGGCTTCAGCAAGATTATGAAATACCTTTCTATATATTTATAAGCAAATCATGCTTGGTATGAGTGTAATATTTAGCTTCTAACACTTAGAAATTATCATCTCATGGTATAATATTGCAGAGTATTTGATTAGCATGAAAACTTTATTCCCCAGCCATACCAGCCAAGAGTTTACATTATACACTTACTGTAAGAAACACAATGTGTTCTTCCTAGATTTTGTTTATGGTTTATAAACATTCTTCCTAAAAGTATGCATTTGAAAAAATTTTTTCAGCATGTGAATGTTTTGACTATAAAACATTTTTGTTTTTTTCTCCCATTTTAATATATTTATTTAAAATTTTTTCAATTAGTTTACTTTCAGTATTATTATTTTTTTATTTTACTGCTGTTCTATTACAGTTTTCCCAATTTTTCTCCCATTGTTCTCTACAGCCTTGCCCACCTCCCTGCTCCCACAGTCAATCCCTACCCTGTTGTCCATGTCCATGGGTCCTTTGTACATGTTCCCTTTTTTTCCTCACTTTTCCTTTTCCTCCCTCCCCTCTGGTCACTGTTTGTTTCCATATCTCTGGTTCTATTTTGCTTGCTTGTTTGTTTTGTCGATTATGTTCCATTTATAGGTGAGATCATATGGTATTTGTCTTTCACCACCCGGCTTATTTCACGTAGCATAATGCTCTCCAGTCCCATCCATGCTGTTGTGAATGGTAAGCTTCCTTCTTTCTTTCTGCAGCATAGTATCCCATTGTGTAAATATACCACAGTTTTTTGATCCACTCATTTACTGCTGGGCACTTAGGCTGTTTCCAGCACTTGGCTATCGTAAATAATTTTGTTATGAACATTGGGATGCATAGGTTCTTATGAGATGCATTTTTGATTCTATATAGTGAATTGTATCAACAGTTATATAACTCAATTAACAAACATTTTCCAAAAGACTAATACATATTGTTACAAATAATGCATGGCTAAAAGATCCATTCAAAGTATAAGATAAATCAATGAATTTTAATGAAATGGAATATGAAAAGTTCCTTGATATGCTTTCACAATCGACATTGCTGTTATCCTTTAAAAAGCTACTACTTGTCTAGTTTAGTGTTTTATGAAAGAAAAATATGAACACATATAAAAAGCTTATTAAAATGCTTGTCCTTTTTATATCTATATAACCATGTGAGGCCAGATGTTTGTCTCCAACATTAAACTAAAACAATATATGAATACAGATTGAATGTAAAAACAGATGAGAATACAAATATCTTCTATCAAGCAGGACATTTAAGAGGTATGCAGAAATGTAAAACAATGTCACCCTTCTCAGTATTTTTGTAAGTTAATTACATGTTATTTATATTATTATATAATGGGTTTATTATTATTTTAAATGGATTAATATATTAACATTCTTAAACATCAGTTTTAATGTGTAATGTGGTAAATATTGATGGATACAACCCACATAAATGAAAGCTCTCAGGATCTTAAATAACTTTTAAGTGTGTACAGGGGTCTGAGACCAAAAAAGCTTGATAATTGTTAATTTGAGAAATTTGATTAATAGCTAATTTGTTGAATGTTGTTTTTTTTTTTTTTTTTTTTTTTTTTTTTTAATTTATTTATTGTTATTTAATTACAGTTGTATGCCTTTTCCCCCATCCCTTCACCCCACCCCAGGTGAACCCACTTCCCTCCCCCCTCTCCACCCTCCCCCTTGGATTTGTTCATGTGTCCTTTATAGTAGTTCCTGTAATCCCCTCTACCCACTGTCCCCGCCCCCACCCCCCCACCCCCGCCCTTGCTATTGTTACATTGTTCTTAACTTCAATGTCTCTGGTTATATTTTGTTTGCTTTTTCCTTCTATTGCTTATGTTCCAGTTAAAGGTGAGATCATATGGTATTTGTCCCTCACTTCCTGGCTTATTTCACTTAGCATAATGCTCTCCAGTTTCATCCATGCTGTTGCAAAGGGTATAAGCTCCTTCTTTCTCTCTGCTGCGTAGAATTCCATTGTGTAAATATACCATAGTTTTTGGATCCACTCATTTGCTGATGGGCACTTCGGTTGCTTCCAGTATTTGGCTATTGTAAATTGTGCTGCTATGAACATTGGGGTGCACAGATTCTTATGGATTGGTGTTTCAGTGTTCTTAGGGTATAATCCCAGCAGCGGAATTGCTGGGTCAAAGGGCAGTTCCATTTTTAGTTTTCTGAGGAAATTCCATATTGTTTTCCACAGTGGCCTCACCAGTCTGCATTCCCACCAACAGTGCACTAGGGTTCCCTTTTCTCCGCATCCTCTCCAACATTTGTTTGTGGATTTGTTTATGTTGGCCATTCTGACTGGTGTGAGATGATACCTCATTGTGGTTTTAATTTGCATCTCTCTGATGGCTAGTGATGCTGAGCATCTTTTCATGTGTCTCTGGGCCTTCTGTATGTCTTCCTTGAAGAAGTGTCTGTTCAAGTCCTTTGCCCATTTTTTAATTGGGTTGTTTGTCTTCCTGGAGTGGAGTCGTGTGAGTTCTTTATATATTTTGGAGATCAGGCCCTTGTCTGAGGTATCATTGGCAAATATGCTTTCCCATATTGTTGGTTCTCTTTGTAATTTGGTGCTGTTTTCTTTAGCCATGCAGAAGCTTTTTATTTTGATGAGGTCCCATTTGTTTATTCTTTCCTTTATGTCCCTTGCTTTAGGGGATGTGTCTGTGAGGATGTTGCTGCGTGGAATGTCTGAGATTTTCCTGCCAATGTTTTCTTCAAGGACTTTTATGGTGTTACGGCTTATATTTAAGTCTTTTATCCATCTTGAGTTTATTTTTGTGTATGGCGTAAGTTGGTGATCGAGTTTCATTTTTTTGCACGTAGCTGTCCAGATCTCCCAACACCATCTGTTGAAGAGACTGTTTTTGCTCCATTTTATGCTCCTGCCTCCTTTGTCAAATATTAATTGATCGTATAGATTTGAGTTTATTTCTGGGCTCTCTATTCTGTTCCATTGGTCTATGAGCCTGTTTTTATGCCAGTACCAGGCTGTTTTGATTACCGTTGCCTTGTAATACAGTTTGATATCAGGTATTGTGATACCTCCTGCTTTGTCCTTCTTTCTCAAAATTGCTGCTGCTATTCGAGGTCGTTTATGGTTCCATATGAATTTCTGCAATGTTTGTTCTATATCTGTGAAATATGTCATGGGTACTCTAATAGGGATTGCATTGAATCTATAAATTGCTTTGGGTAGTATGGCCATTTTGATGATGTTAATTCTTCCAATCCATGAACATGGTACATGCTTCCATTTGTTTGTATCTTCCTTAATTTCTTTCTTCAGTGTTGTGTAGTTTTCTGAGTACAGGTCTTTTACCTCCTTGGTTAGGTTTATTCCTAGGTACTTTATTTTTCTTGTTGCTATATCGAATGGGATTTTTTTCCTGATTTGTGTTTCTGCAGTTTCGTTGTTGGTGTACAGGAATGCCTTTGATTTCTGGGTATTGACTCTGTATCCAGCTATTTTGCCAAATTCATTTATTAGGTCGAGTAGTTTTTGAGTGGAGTCTATAGGGTTTTCCATGTACACTATCATGTCGTCTGCAAACAGTGACAGTTTCATTTCCTCCTTTCCAATTTGGATGCCTTTTATTGCTTTTTCTTGTCTGATTGCTGTGGCTAGGACTTCCAATACTATGTTGAATAGGAGTGGTGAGAGAGGGCATCCTTGTCTTGTTCCTGATCTTAGTGGGAAAGCTCTAAGTTTTTGTCCATTGAATGTGATGCTGGCTGTAGGTCTCTCATATATGGCCTTAATTATGTTGAGGACTGCTCCCTTTATTCCCACTTGGCTGAGTGTTTTTATCAGAAATGGGTGCTGTATCTTATCGAATGCTTTTTCCGCATCTATTGATATGATCATGTGATTTTTGTCTTTGCTGTTGTTGATGTGATGTATTATGTTTATTGATTTGCGAATATTGTACCATCCTTGCATCCCTGGGATGAATCCCACTTGGTCATGGTGGATGATCTTTTTAATATATTGCTGGATGCGGTTTGCTAATATTTTGTTGAGAATTTTAGCGTCTATGTTCATCAGCGATATTGGCCTGAAGTTTTCTTTCTTCGTTGTGTCTTTATCTGGTTTTGGGATTAGGATGATGTTGGCTTCATAAAAAGAGTTTGGGAGTCTTCCATCAGTTTGGATTTTTTCGAATAGTCTGTGAAGGATAGGGGTTAGTTCTTCCTTAAATGCTTTGTAGAAATCTCCTGTGAAACCATCTGGTCCAGGGCTTTTGTGTGATGGGAGTTTCTTGATGACTGCTTCAATTTCCTTTGCTGATATTGGTCTGTTCAGGTTTTCTGCTTCTTCTTCAGTCAGTTTTGGAAGATTATATTTTTCTAGAAATGTGTCCATTTCATCTAGGTTTTCAAATTTCTTAGCATATAGGTCTTCATAGTAATTTCTTACGATCCTTTGTATTTCTGTGGTATCAGTTGTAATCTCTCCACTTTCATTTCTAATTCTGTTTATTTGGATCCTCTCTCTTTTCTTCTTGATAAGCCTACTTAAAGGCTTGTCGATTTTGTTTATCTTTTCAAAGAACCAGCTTCTGGATTCATTGATCCTTACAATTGTGCTTTTAGTCTCTATGTCATTTAGTTCTGCTCTGATCTTGGTTATTTCCTTCCTTCTGCTTGCTCTGGGCTGTCTTTGTTGTTGTTCCTCCAGTTCTTGTAGGCGTAGGGTTAGGTTGTTTGTGTGAACTGTTTCTAACTTCTTAAGGTAGGCCTGTATTGCTATGAACTTCCCTCTCAGGACTGCCTTAGCTGTGTCCCATAGGTTTTGGGTTGTTGTGAGTTCGTTTTCATTTGTTTCCAGGAAGTTTTTGATTTCTTCCCTAATCTCGTTCTTGACCCATTCATTGTTTAATAGCATGCTATTCAGTCTCCATGATTTTGAGTGTTTTGGGTTTTTACCCTTGGGGTTGGTTTCTAGTTTCAGACCCTTGTGGTCAGAGAAGATGCTTGATATGATTTCAATTTTCTTGAATTTGTTGAGGGTTGCTTTGTGTCCTATCATGTGGTCTATCTTTGAAAAAGATCCATGGACACTTGAAAAGAATGTGTATTTTGCTTCTTTGGGATGAAAAGCTCTGTATATATCAGTTAAGTCCATTTCCTCTAGGGTATTGTTAAGTGACACAATATCTTTGTTAATCTTTTGTTTGGAAGACCTGTCCATTTTTGATAGTGGGGTGTTAAAATCCCCTACTATAATTGTGTTGCTGTCAATATCTTTCTTGAAATCCTCCAAGATTTTCTTTATGTATTTGGGTGCTCCTATGTTGGGTGCATATATATTTATAATGTTTATGTCTTCTTGGTGGATTCTTCCTTTGAGTATTATGAAGTGACCTTCTGGGTCTCTCTTTATGGCCCTTCTTTGGAAGTCTATTTTGTCTGATATGAGTATTGCTACCCCTGCTTTTTTTTCCTGTCCGTTTGCTTGGAAAATTTGTTTCCAGCCCTTCACTTTCAGTCTGTGTAAGTCTTTTGTCCTGAGATGGGTTTCTTGTAGGCAGCATATGTGTGGGTCATGTTTTCTTATCCATTCAGCTGTTCTATGTCTTTTGATTGGAGCATTTAATCCATTTACATTTAAGGTTATTATCGATAGGTAGTTATTCATTGCCATTATTTCCTACCTGTGTTCCTCTCTCTTTCTCTTTTCCTTCCTTTCCTTAAAGCAGTCCCTTTAGCATCTCTTGCAGAGCTGGTTTGGTGGAGCTGTATTCTTTTAGACTTCTTTTGTCTGGGAAGCTCTTTATTTGGTCTTCTATCTTGATTGAGAGCCTTGCTGGGTAAAGTAGTCTTGGTTGGAGGCCTCTGGTTCTCATTACTTGGAATATTTTTTGCCATTCTCTTCTGGCTTGGAGCGTTTCCATTGAGAAGTCAGTTGCTAACCTTATTGGGGATCCCTTGTATGTTACTTCCTTTTTCTCCCTTGCTGCCTTTAAGATCCTCTCTTTGTCTTGGAAATTTGCCATTTTAATTATGATGTGTCTTGCAGTGGGTCTCTTTGGGTTCCTCTTGTTTGGGACTCTCTGTGATTCCTGGATTTGGGTGACTTTTTCTCTCCTCAGATTAGGGAAATTTTCCATCATTACTTTTTCAAACAGGTTTTCTATCCCTTGCTCTTCTTCTTCTCCTTCTGGTATTCCTATTATACGGATATTGTTACGTTTCATGTTGTCCTGCATTTCCCTTATTGCCTCTTCATTCTTTCTGAGCCTCTTTTCCTTTTCTTGCTCCTTCTGAGTGTTTTTTTCTACTTTATCCTCCAGCTCGCTGATCCGATCCTCTGCTTCATCAAGTCTGCTTTTAATTCCTTCTACTGTGTTCTTCAATTCAGAAATTGTATTCTTCATTTCCTCTTGGCTCTTGTTGATATTTTCTATTTCTTTTTTCATGTTGATATAGTTTGCAGTGAGTTCATTGTAGTTTCCTTGTAGTTTCTGGTAGTTCTCTTTGAGCTCAGAGAGCTCAGTGAGCTTCCTGATGACCATTGCTTTGAACTCAGTATCTGATAGTTGACTTGCCTCTTTTTCGGTTAGTATTCTTTCTGAGACTTCCTCCTTTCCTTTCATTTGGGAATTGTTTCTTTGTCTTCCCATTGTTTGTGTGGCTCTTCTTGTTGGCCTCTGCTTCTTAAATTGCTTTGTTCTGAATCCCTGGGTTTATGATATGAACTTCTATGGTAGAATGCCAATGGGATTCGGTGGTGCTGTCTCCTTACTCTCCTGTGCTCACTGGTCTTGAGCTGACGTTTATGTGTTTAACACGGTCTAACTCTAGTCTTTTCAGCACTCCAGGTTTTGTTGTCACACCTGTGGGAAAAATAGAAAGGGGGGGAGAAAGAAAAGGAAAAAACAAACAAACAAACAAACAAACAAAAAAACCAAAGATGGGAAGGAGGGAAAAAGGAAATAGGAAAGGAGGAAAGGGAGGAAGGAGGGAAGAAGGATTAAAGAAAGATCGGAGGCAAGATAAGAAGGAATTTTAACAAAAATTAAAACATAGAAATAGATAAAAGAAGGGAGGAAGAAGACATAAAAATGGTAAAGGATGGGAGGAAGAAGGAATGAAAGAAAAAAATGAGAGAGAGAGGAAGAAGGAGTTCAGGGGGAAAGGAAAAGGGAAAAAAAAAAAAAAAAAAAGGGAAAAAAAAAATCTTCTGTTGGCTTTAAACCGTTCAGGTTATTTCTGCTGTTGTCCTGTCTGTGCAATGGGAGGGGGTGGTTGGAAGGATTGGTTTCACTTTTCTTCCTTCCTGGGTCACACTCTTCACTGTTTTGTAGGTGTGGTCCCTGGCAGGCAATCAGGCCGTTGATCAGCCAATCCAGCAGCTTTGTTCTTGGGACTCTCGAGTGGCCGCTCCAGCCGCTTTGGCTCCGGACGCGTGCGCGCGCAGCAGGGGAATCCAGCCGCTTCGGGTTTGTGACGTTATTTGGGCTCTGAGCGCGCCGGCCGACCTATCGAGCCGCCCAGGCTAGGGAGGCTGGGGCGCTGCAAACTGCTGGTTCAGCCGCCTTGGTGTTACGACTCTCGCCAGCCCCTTTGTGCTGGGGAAGTGCGCATCCAGCCGGCCCTACGCTTGGTGAGCGCGCAGCCCGCCGCCAAGCCAGAGGCTCTACGCTTGGGGGCCCGATCCAGCTGCCCGGGGCTTGAGACTCTCGGGTGGGCGGGGCCGCCCTGGGACCGAATCACGCGGTCCTCGGTTCCGAGGTTTTGGGTCTGTGGGTGGAGCAGCTAGTCTCTGCTCCAAAAGATCTCGGAGGTTTCAGGTGTGGGCGCCCCTCCGGGGTTTCACGTACGGCCCCGTTCGCTAATCTGCGCGCGCGCTACCGCGCGCAACCGGACCTCAGGTGAGCGCCGGTGCTGCTTATCCCGCGTTCCCCGTTCGCAGTCCAGGGGCGGAGGGGGGAGGGGCGCCAGGGGCCTCGGCCACCACCGAGAGTTCTCTAACTAGCCCCTGAGTGTCTCTATTTTCTTTTTCTTTTTGAGAAATTCCTCCTTTTCAAGCCCCCCTGGTCCAATCAAGCACCTGGCTGCTCACAGCGCAGCCTGGCCCTCTCTCAGGACTCCTGCAGCAGCCCCTGCGCCAGGGCTGGCGCCTCTGCAGCCCTTGTACCGCGCGCGGTCCCGGGTCCCGGGGACCTTATTGTCCTTGAGCACTCTTCTTACCGTCAGATCTTTCAATGTCCTCTATCTTTGGTCTCTAATCTTCGTATATGCTGGAGTACTGTTGGCTGTTCGCTCTGCTCCTCAGATCAGCTAGGTATTTCCCTGGCACTGAGGGGAAGTGGATTCTGCTCCCACCTATGTTGCCGCCATCTTCCCCCCAGTGACACCAGTGGTCGGAGACGCAGGGACTAGCCCAAGGAACCCCTACACAAAAACACCACCGCGACCTCTTCCTGAATGTTGTTTTTAAAAAATTTTTATTGTTATCTAATTACAGTTGTCTGTATTTTCTCCCCATCCATCCACCCCCCCAGCCAAACCCACCTCCCTCCCCCACCTCCACCATCCCCCTTGATTTTGTCCATATGTCCTTTATAGTAGCTCTTATAAACCCCTCTCCTCTCTATCCCCTCCACACTCCCCTCTGGCTATTGTTAGATTGTTCTTAACTTCAATGTCTCTGGTTATATTTTGTTTGTTTTTTTTCTTTTGTTGATCATGTTCTAGTTAAAGGTGAGATCATATGGTATTTGTCCCTCACCGCCTGGCTTATTTCACTTAGCATAATGCTCTCCAGTTCCATCCATGCTGTCACAAAGGGTATAAGCTCCTTCTTTCTCTCTGCTACATAGAATTCCATTGTGTAAATGTACCATAGTTTTTTGATCCACTCATTTGCTGATGGGCACTTAGGTTGCTTCCAGTACTTGGCTATTGTAAATTGTGCTGTGGTTTGAAGAAACTTTTGCTCCTTGTCATTGCCTGAATGTTCAGACACTGGGAATCTATTTGGTTGTGTTTTCAGTGCTCAGTTCCTAAATCCATTGTGTCTTAGTATTAAGAATTCACCTAGATTACATTCTTTTGTGACAACAGAAACCCAGAAGGTCTGGGAAAACACCATATCCCTAACAGAGAAAGTTGAACAAAAAGGCCACAGTGGAAGACAGGGCACAGTTATAGTCTTCTATCACACCATTTTCCCAACAATTAGTTTTAGTGACATGTATGAAGCTAGTAAATATCATAGCAAAGAGCCTGAAATTAGAAATTGAGACAAGATATAACTTTTCCTCATCCTTTGTCTTCTTGCTCACTGTTCATAGCTTTGACTGTATAGAAACTGTTTCCATTAAATAAGATTCTTCTATGGAGTCACAAGAAAAGCATTTTGGGGACTCATCCATAGGATGGTGAGAGCAATCGTGGCAAGATTTATTGGAGCAAAAACAAAGGACTGCTCCCAGGTGCCTGATATGTCTTGGACAACCAGGTAGCTCAGCTTCATCTTGTTGCAGAAGTCCAGCCTCTGGGGTCACAGGCCCACAACCATGCCCATGCCCATCGGGCCCAGGAAGGCCAGGACCCAGAGATGCAGAACTTCTCTGTGTCTCATTTCTCCATCTTCATTTCTGCCACTGAGGATTGATAACATCCAAGCTATGACCAACACTGCACTTGGACCTGCACTTCAGCCTGTGTGGCTGCTGGGTGCACAAGGCTGCTACAAGAAGAGAGAGTGCAAACAAATGAGTTCCAGACCTTTGTTAAGCTTTGAATATATCTCCTTGGGTTTGGGAATGGGTAAGCTTTCCTTCAAACTAACCAGTCATCTTCCTGATTCTTTGGGGGTTGTGCTGATGCTTCCCCCTAACCCAAACCTTTCCTGGACCTTCCAGGGTTTTGTGCCCTTGTCCTTATCTGGTCTTTTCCCTAGATTTTCCCAGGCTATATTCCTCCCCTTCGTGGTCACTGTTTTGGCTCCTACTGTGCATGCCTCAGAAGAAGGATCTTCTTTTGTACCATCTTGGCTTTTACTGCACATGTACCCTGAGAAGGAATTTCCCCCTTACTCTTTTGCCCTCCCTCCAGTAACCCTTGTGAAGGAGCTGGTTGGGTCCTGGGAAGATTAGAAAGCCAGTCCTTCCTTCCTACCTAATGGGGGGAGGAGAAAAGAGGGATGTTAATCCCCTTGGCGGGGCAATGTGGCTATCCCCTGAAGTATGTAGAATCTGTCCCTTCCTAGTTAATCAGGCTTAATGTTTCATTCCATTTGCTCTGTTTGTTAACAACTGACTATTAACTGTAACAAAACCAAATAAATCAGCAAGAATTTGGGTGGAGTCCATCATTTATGTTAATTCACAACATTTATACACACGCAACTGGTTGTTTAACTGAAGGAAACCTCTTCGTATGGAAATTCTCTGAAATGCATTTCTTTAGAAATTCACATCCTGTGAGAAGAAACCATTTCCCTTTTCAAGAGGGTAGGTTCCTCACAGGGGTCTTAAGAAGTTGCTCTGTGCTCATACCCATCTTTAAAACAAACCTCTGGGGTTCACTGAAATGAATCCTTCTTCCAGCTACAATGTATTTTTTCATTGAAAGAAGATACTTCAGTGTATGATTCAAAAAAGTTTTAATATGCAAAAATTAAACTCCTTAAAGAGTGATTTATTCCTACTTGTGAAGATCCATTTCCTCTTTCATTCTACTTATTGCATTTTTAAGTGCTCTTTTGAGAAAAATAATTCTCTTGAAATTATCTTTTATCTTTATTCTTATCATCACTACTTTAATTTATACTCTTTCATCTTAAATTTAAATTATTGGTGTATTCTCCAGTAGGGCCCTCCACCTCCTGTATTGTCCCTTCTCCAACTCATTCTGTGTACCATTGTCTCAGCAATTTTTCAGGGAGTAGTAGAAAAAAGATTGGGCTCTGGAGACACAGACTTTGTCTGAATCTTGCCTCTCCTACTTACTTGTATGACCATAGGGAAGTTAATTAATCTCTCTGTGCTTTCATTCACTCATGGATAATATAGGAAATAATATTAGCCCCTACTCCATAGGATTGTTTTGAGGATTAAATGAGATGATGTGTGTAAATGGCCTAGAATCATGCCCAGTACACAGAGAATACCAAGTAAACAAGACATTTTATCTCCTTTCATCAGCTATGTTTAAAACCCTTCAAAGACTTCCCATATCCTATGGCTTCTATACTCTAAGATTTTCTTGGTATGGTTCCATCTTCCAAGCTTTCTTCTTTTTCCCTAACATGCCCTATGCTTTAGTCAAAAGTTTGTCCTCACTATCACACAAAGAATATATGTTTACTCTTCATTCATTTCCTTGGGAAAATTCTTTCTTCTGAAAAGCCTTGTCTTCTCTCCTCTCTTTAAACTGGTATATGCCAAATTTCAGATAGTCAAATGGCCCTTCATATTTTTTGCTGTCTACTTAGTTTCTATACATTTATTTGTGTGTGCTTGTTAAATAACACATTTTAAAGTTTAGCTACCTACTATAGCCTAATCCTAAGTAATATTTTCCATGAAATAAAAAAATTTGAAGTGCTAATTATATTACATTTTAAAGCCTTAACACAAAAATATAACTTGAAACATTTTTAAAGTTATTCTTTGTACTACCAAAAATAACATTGCATGTTTCCAGTGGGACATCTTCTGCCCATTGGGAACCCTGCTTAAACTAAACTTGTTTATTGAACAAGGACCACCCAGCCTTCTCCAAAATGTCCAGCCCTTAATGAACTCATCTTCTTAACTTTCATGCAACTTAATAATAAATCATATACTATGCTTGTTTTCTAATTATTTTATGAGTGATTTACTTGTCACTTAAAGTGGACTCTGGAAGGATAGGGGACATATTTTATGCTTCTGAATCCACCCCTCCCACTCAACATCCAAAAAAATTGCTCATTACTGTAGCTCCTTAAGTACGTTGAATGATTAATTCCAAACAAAGTGCAGGAATACTCTGTGGATATAAAATGAAACTTGGAAAACTCCTGAAGACAGTTTATCTAAAGATATTAATATTCACTACTTCTATGAAAAAGGAATTGAGGTCACAGTTCATTCTTTATTTCTTTCCCACTATTGTTCCAGAAAAGATTAGTAGTTTGTAAGGATTCATACTATAACAAGGTAATACAAATAAATAGTAAAGTGGAAAATAATAAAGAAAAAGTGGTCAAGAACATAAAAATAGAGCCATGAAATAGAATAATCAAAAAAAGCACATCATATTCTCATGATCCATACATGTTGTCACAAATGACAGTATGTCATATTTTCTTATGTCTGAGTATATATATGTACCACATACTAAGTGAAATAAGTCAGGCAGAAAAAGTTAACCATATAATTTCACTTGTATGATTGAGGGATATAAAGCTAAAAGCAACAAACAAAAAACAAGACAAACAAACAAACAAGAACTCATAGACACACACAACAGTATGGTGATCATAAGAGGAAACGGGGAGTGTAGGGTGGGGGGATGTAGAAGATGGTAAAGTGGGGATAAATGGTTATGGAAGGAGACTTGACTTTGGGAGGTGAACACACAATGCCATATACAGATGATATATTATAGAATTGTAAACCTGACACCTATATAATTTTATTAACCAATGTCACCTCAATAATTTTAATTAAAAAAATTTTAAGGCACACCATAGAAAGATCTCCAACCTTAGTACCAATATAATAAATTAGTTCCAGATTTTTCAGCAGACCATGTAAAATGAGATGTGTGATACAATTATCAGTGTGCATAAGAACCAAATTAAGCAAATTACTTAGGACAATCTAGTTCTTTTTAATACTAAAACCAGGTGGTACTTGAGTCCTCCAAAAATGCAGTGTATTTTATTTATTTATTTTAATATATTTATTGATTATGGTATTACAGTTGTCCCATTCCCCCCCACTCCACTCCATCCTGTCCACCCCCTCCCTCCCAAATTCCCCCCCTATAGTTCATGTCCATGGATCATACTTATAAGTTCTTTGGCTTCTACATTTCCTACACTATTCTTACCCTCCCCCTGTCTATTTTCCACCTATCATCTATGCTACTTATTCTCTGTACCTTTCCCCCTCTCTCCCCCTCCCACTCCCCTATTGACAACCCTCCATGTGATCTCCATCTCTATGGTTCTGTTCCTGTTCTAGTTGTTTGCCTAGTTTGCTCTTGTTTTTGTTTTAGGTGTGGTCATTAATAACTGAGTTTGCTGTCATTTTTACTGTTCCTATTTTTGATCTTCTTTTTCTTAGGTAACTCCCTTTAACATTTCATACAATAAGGGCTTGGTGATGATGAACTCCTTTAACTTGACCTTATCTGAGAAGCACTTTATCTTCCCTTCCATTCTAAATGATAGCTTTGCTGGATACAGTAATCTTGGATGTAGGTCCTTGCGTTTAATCTTGGGTAATGTAATGATGATGTGCCTTGGTGTGTTCCTCCTTGGGTCCAGCTTCTTTGGGACTCTCTGAGCTTCCTGGACTTCCTGGAAGTCTATTTCCTTTGCCAGACTGGGGAAGTGCTCCTTCATTATTTGTTCAAATAAGTTTTCAATTTTTTGTTCTTCCTCTTCTCCTTCTGGCACCCCTAGAATTCGGATGTTGGAACGTTTCAAGATGGCCTGGAGGTTCTTAAGCCTCTCCTCATTTTTCCGAACTCTTGTTTCTTCATTCTTTTCTGGTTGGATGTTTCTTTCTTCCTTCTGGTCCACACCGTTGATTTGAGTCCCAGTTTCCTTCGCATCACTATTGGTTCCCTGTACATTTTCCTTTGTCTCTCTTAGCATAGCGTTCATTTTTTCATCTAGTTTTTGACCAAATTCAACCAATTCTGTGAGTGTCCTTATTACCAGCGTTTTGAACTGTGCATCTGATAGGTTGGCTGTCTGTCCACTGCTTAGTTGTATTTTTTCTGGAGCTTTGAAGTGTTCTGTCATTTGGGCCATTTTTTTTTTTTTTGTTTTGGCGCATCTGTTACTTTATGGGGTGGAGCCTTAGGTGTTCCCCAGGACGGGTACTGCTGGTTGCTGAGCTGTGACACTGTACATGGGGGAGGGGCTGAGAGGGAGCAATGGCTCCTGCTTCACTCTCCTCCGGACCCCAATCTTCCACTCCACTACCCACAATCAAACTGGGCCCCTCTGGTGCTGGTTCCCCAGTGGGTGGGCTTGTGCACACTCTAGGCCCCTGTGGGTGTCTCCAATGACCTCTCCCGTGAGGCTGGGAGTCTCTCCTGCTGCCGGCCCAACCCCCATGGGCGCTTTCAATCAGAGGTCTGAGGCTTTATTTCCCCGCGCTGGAGCCCTGGGTTGCACGGTCTGCTTCGCTCCCTGCCGTTTGTCCAGTTTATCTCTGTGCAAATGTGGGGCCGCGGGGTGCTACCCGCCGCTCTGCCTGCCCCGTTCTCCGCCACTCTGAGTCCGGCCCTCTCTGTTTATCTGTGCGCGAATGTGGGGCTGCAGGGTCTGCTAGTGGTCAGACTGCCTGTCCTGTTCGTCCCACACTCCGCCAGTCTTGGTCCCGCCACAGCAACGCTAGTCCTCTCCGCCCCTCCTACCGGTCTGGATGAATGTTTTTTTTTTATTTCCTTGGTGTCGGACTTCCTTGCCGTTAGACTTTCCGTCAGTTCTGGTTGTGTGAGGAGGCGCAGTGTGTCTACCTACGCCGCCATCTTGGTTCTCCTAATCCTTATTTATTTATTTTAAAGCAGTGTATTTTAATGAGTAATGTCCTCCATAGTAGCTATCATGCCTTATCTACTTTTACTGTTAGACAAGATCCAAAAGCCTTTAAAGTACCAATTTATAAACTTGCCCCAGCCTACGTAATATGTGATGCACCAATTAAAGTAAACTTTGAAGGAATACAGAGAGAAGTAGAGTTCAGAACTATGGGCAAAATGGAACAACTGTACTATTTTTTTAGATGTATGATTGGATATTTATTACTTGGTTTGAGGTGATAATGATTCCTAGATTATCAGTCATACTCATTAGTAGACTCTCTTCTAAAAGTCAATTGAAGATGATTATTAAATTACCAGCTTTTTTTTGTTGTTTGTCCACAGCTCTGCTAGTTTTAATTAACACTCAAAACTTAACCTAATTTGGAACTTCCTTTGCCTAAATTGGTTCACTGACCTCTGAGCTACTTTTGCTTCCCTTTTTTGGGGCCAATGAGAGGAGAGCATGGTTGCGTGCAAGAGAAGAATGAGGTAAGCAAGCAGGCTTTCTTCTTAGCAATATTAAAGTGTCTGTGAAATGAAGGTAGGAGGTAATGACAATAGCTGATTCTCAGGAAAGCATTCCTTTTCTCTTTCTCTCCAAGGGTTTGGCTTTAAAGCTCAACAGATCTGGAATTTTCTTTGTACAGAGTAGGATCATATCCTAGGAAAACTGGCGCATGCTACCCAAACTCACAAGGGATGGATTTGTACCAGAAAGCCGATTTAATAATTTATAGTAAGGAACAGAACTGCCAAATGGACTAAAATGTGTGTTGGCCTGTCAGTATATTCTCCCTTAAGTAGGGGTGCCAAGACAAAATATTAAATTAACAACAGATTGGAACAGATAAATATATGAAATCAGAACTAAGAAGGGGATTGCAAGGTCAAGCATATTTTATTTGTATACCCTCTCCCTTTACCAGTCCTCACAAGGTCATGTGGCCTTTTCATCAATCAGTTCAATCTCTTAGTCTCTAGGACTGAAAGAGTTTCTTTTCCCCCTCTTAATGCCCTTGAAACTTGTAGCAGTCATTTCTGAGTATTGGACATGGCTCATGGTCTAGTTCTTGAATGGTGCTGGGTTTTTTAAAAAAGATTTTATTTATTTATTTTTAGAAAGGGGAAGTGAGGGAGAAGGAAAGGGAAAGAAACATTGATGTGTGAGAGAAATATCAATCAGTTGCCTCTCAAATGCCCCCAACTGGGGACCTGGTGGGTAATCCAGGCATGTGCCCTGACTGGGAATCAAACCAGCAATCTTTCAGCTTGCAGGACATCACCCAACCCACTGAGCTACACCAGTCAGGGCAGGGTGTGGTTTTACGAGGAGGGCTTGTTGCAGGTCCAGGTTTCCCTATTACAAAAAACGTTGTCATCCACTTCCTTCTTTATTCAGTCTTATCAATAAATCCAAATGCTCTTGTTTGACCTAACACAAAATATGCAAAGTACTTTTTCCCCCCACTCTTTTGCTATGGCAATTACCCAGGAGGCTCTTTGCAGTCCCAGGCTGTGGTTTCTGTGTGTGGTTCCCTTACATGTCCCCAGAGGTTTATGCTGCTTTTCAAGCCTTGTTTCTCAGAACTACACTCAGACTTGGCTGACACTATAGTCCCTAAGAGTATGATCTTCCTTTATTTGCATAGTTATAAAATCCCCTTAGACATTATACATAAAGACAAATGTCTTAGTAATCTGTAGGGAGACTCTCTAATCAACATTGTTCATTTATTTATTCATGCCTTATTTGAACATTTACTTTTTTCTTTCATCCCTTCACTTCTTCAACGAACATTGATGAAAGTGCCTTGTGCTACACTGGTTGGGAAACAGAGGTAAGTCAGACATCATCTTTGCCCTCAAGAAGTTTGCAGTATACTAAGGGGGGTAAGAAATGTATAAAAATAACTAAAATAGACATTAAATTATAAACCTTGGGATAAGCTGAGAGAAATGCACTCCAGACGGAGAGAACAGCTTAAACAAATGTAGTCCTACTGTTACCAGGCAGGGGCCTGGCCTTGAGCAGGTCTGCCCAGGGTGAGCTGTAGAGTGTGGGTTCTTGACTTCATGTAGGAAAGATTTCACAACACGAGTCCAGATGACTATGAGGGTATGTTTCTTAAAGCTGGGGATAGTGAAACAAGGAAGGGCTTACATAGAAGAAGCAACAGGAGTCCTAGGCTGGGCTGCCTTCACTCACTGGGAAGTCAGAGAAAAGGGGGCCCTGGGGACAGGTTCAGGGGATTAGCCTGGGACTAGCTGCCACTGCCCATTGCCTTAGCATTTAGGAGACACTTGCCTGTGGGGAAAGAAGTGGGGGATGAAGAAGGGAATGGTGTAGACTGCTCCCCAGATGGAGAGTGTGCGGGTACAAGCTGTGTCCTTTGTCTTGAGGTTTTTATCCCTTTCTTGCAGGCAGGAATCTTAGGGGAGGTCTCAGGGGAGGGTTTCAGTAGAAAATTTACCAGTTCTCCAGGTGCGCCCTTTTAGGGTCATGGTCTCCTCTGATTGCTCAGTTAGGGGTCTGTGGGGGGAGGTTCTTTAACTGGTCCTGGCATGGCCCACCTGGTTTTGCTGCTTTTCTGGGCCTGGAGTTGAAACACAAGTGACACTTAAATGTTATTATAAGGAAGTGATCTTCTGTACCTGGCTGTAAATTGCTTGGCCAATCTCGGTTTCCCTATTCTACTTGCCAAGGAATTTTCCTAGCTTCTTACTATCCTGTCTCATCACTGCTATTCTCTCTGACGTGTATTCTTGAGATTTCTTCACTCTCTGCCCCTCACGCTTGAAGAAATTGCAGTTTTCTTGTTTTTAGGTAAACTCCCTTCAGATTTTGCCTCAAAATTGCATCTTGCCATAGAGTCTACTGGAATCTAGTGAGAAAGAGAAGCATGTGGGTTTTGGTGGAAGGGGATAATGTAAAGAGCAGTGAGAAAGGCTGATATGAAGATATTATTTGATTTTGCACAGGTTTTTGCTCCATTCTCTTTGAATTTCTTTGCACCAATCAAATAAAAATGAACTAAACCTTTAGTAGCGTCATCTGCTCAAGGGACTTACCTTCTGTCTGTGCAAATAAGGTTTCTGTGGTAAGACACAAAATTCAGTCAACTTCCGCTTTTAACAACAAATTTGTCAGTTATCAGCAGGATTCGTGTGACCCAGAGTTATATTTTTTTACCCCCAGCTCTCTGCAAAGGAACAAGAGTGCTAAACCCAGCAAGTCTCCAGGGTAAGTTACAGTGTAGTATCTGGGAATTGGTGGTTTTGTGAAGACTGGTGGGGGCACGATGATCCAGGACAGCAGCAAATGTGGGGCCATTGTCCAAATTAGAAATGGTCTCTGGTTTCTCATTTCAGACTTCTTACAGCAAAAGTGATGGTGATTTCCCTTAAGTCTGACTAGAGTACAAAGTTTGAGTTAATGCTATCAGTTCCCACCATAACACAGGAGCATGGAGCCTGTGATGCTTCTCAGTCTTTGCTAAGGGCTCTTTCTTTATCAACCTAGGAGTATGGCACAAATGGTAAGAAAGAGTGTGTTCATTGGGACTATTTGAGAACTTGACATATTCAGCAAGAAAAAGAGGATTTAAGTTTGTGCTCTATCTTATTTATCTAGCTGCATAATGAAAGAAAGTTTTTATGTATAAGCCCCTTGCTTTGATAAGTTTAGCTTTCATAGATACTGCAACATATAGTAAATGTTATCAAGAGAGAAGGAAAGAACTGGAGATCATAGATTTGGGTGCTGAAGAAGCTCTTAGAGATCCAAATCCCTCACTAATAATGGGAAAACCAAGAGACAGTCAAAGCACTTATGATAACTAAGCTAGTTAGTGACAGAGCTGGAACTAGAACTTGTGTCTTCTAAATCATGCTCCTTTCCTTTATAGCAGCCTGTGTCTCCAAAAGAATACTATAAGTGCATTTGTAACTATATTGGATTTTGGGTTAGGAAAGGAGAAACTATTTCAGTTGATAAGCTCCGGTAAAATGATTTCAGAGTCTGTTCAGAAGCAGTTCTTAGCCTTTTGAAAGGTGATTTTGACTGACGTTCAGCCCTACTAGATAACAGAGCCCAAAAGAGAAGCACCTCTAAGTAATTACGGTTTTCATTACTCTGAGTACTAGCAGCCTCTCTGGTTCTGACCCAAGATGACTGAATCAAAAAGAAATTGCCACCTACAGAGTTATTAAAGGTGGTTTGTGCCATAACAGTTGATACCAGGATCATTCTAAATAAAATGATAACAAGCTTTATTGTGCTTTTTTGGGGTGCAGGAAGAGTAGTCTCAGTATGAAGGATCCTGCAAATGGGGACATTTTTATTTTGGTTGTTCAAATGGATGGGGGGTAACGACCATTTCTATTAATTGAGTTTATATCTTAGCAATTGTGATACAGTACAATTATTCACTGCTGAAAAGAGGTGATATGCTGGTATACTGAGGCAGGAAATGGCCTAATGTATACAAATAATCAGGTTATGCTTTGCAGTGTATCCTGTTGGATACAGCTCTCTCTTTGGTCAAAAGTAGTTCCTTTTTGGGTTCATTTAGGAAAGTTGTTGAGTTCAAGTTGTGCAGTTTTAAATTCTGGCAGTGGTTTAGCATAAGATGTCAAAACAGTTGGCATTCTTCTGGGGGGCTCTTCATAACCAGTTGTGTCTAAGGTAAGTCATTTGTTGCCGTAAGAGGCAGAGAAGTCTATCTAGCCCTATGTCACAGCTCTAGCAAAGAGAACACAGGTATGTGTTGTGAAGCCACCCTTTTAAAAAGTTTTAATAATCAGGGCAATGACTAGCAGGTAGTCTATGCTTTATTTAAAAACATATGTCAAAAGTCTACTTACACTTTAGATCAAGGATTTTGCAGGACATTTTCATCTAGTTTGGTTCATGTGCATGTGTTATAAACAGAGTGATGTAGTAGATGGATCAATATACAAAGAGTCAAGAACTCACTGTGTGGCCTTGAGAAGATTGCTTTGTTTTTCTGAATTGCAATATTCTAACCTATAAGAATATTACAATTCCTCAATAAGGAAGAAAGAGAATATTCCTCAATAAGGAGGAAAGCTTATAATTTAATTTCCTTCCTAGCAATACAGTGATTTGATTTTAGGTCCCAAGGCACCTGAGAAGAGTTATCATGAAGTGGTAAATAATGGGGCCATAGCATGGAGATCTAACTAGAAGGAACCTTCTGGCAATATAGTCTGTATCTCAAGGGGAACCCAGTAACTTTTGCCAAGGGCCATTATACTTTTTCAGAATAATGTTATCACGAGAGCTTCAACTTTTAGACCTTAGGTGTTTTGCAAGTAAATTCCTTTTTTTAAAATGGTAAAAAAAAAGACAATAAACAAGGGAAATCTGAAATCTGGTTTCCATAATGACAATGTAACTCAGTCAGTATTTCTCAATCTTTTAAAACCAAAGTTCCCTTTGAAAACAAAGAAAGATCTCACTACAAAAACTCCTAGAAAAACCTACTCCATCATATTAAAGTTTTCCAGGTACTGTGTACATAACAGACAAAAAATATTTTGTAAATCTTTACTTTTTTCAGTTTGCATTATAGGAAAATCATTTTGATTCCCAGATATATTTAGTATAATATGAGCTGGGTGAGGGTGGGGGGCAGGCCAGAGAGAGCAATGGGGGAAAAATTGGGACAACTGTAATTGAACAACAATAAAAAAAGAAAAAAAATGTTTTCTTTTTCAGGTAACACGTGTTTCCCACTATTAAACATTAAGAATTATGGTTTTAGTTCTGCAGGCCATTTCTCACAACTCTACTTTTTGGGGAATTTTTAAAACCCAGGAAAGTACAGAATTCAACCAAAGGCACATGGAGATTATTCTCTGTACAAGCAAAGGTCTACTGCATACTAGACATGAAACTAGGTACTTTCTGTACATTTCCCTTTTAATCTTTACAGCAATCTATGTTGCAGACAGTATTATCCTAATTTTATAAATGAGGAAACTGAAGCCCAGAGATAGGAAATGAGTTGTTTCAGGCTAGAGAGCTGATAACTGAATCAAGATACGGACTCACGTCTGCCCAAAGAACATAATTCTTTTTTCCCCTGAAAGTACTGCCCTAACTGCAAAAAGTGACATCTAATTATGCCTTTTAAAAAATGATTTAGAAAATCTAATAAAGTTGCACGCAGGCAAGATCAATTCAAACTTTGAGATATTACCTTGTGAATAGTCTAATTGTCTTAATTCATTTCAAGGATAAAAATAAATTTTACTTCCTCTAATTCAGAGAAAAATATGTAGACTTGCATAATATATCCAAATGTTCATGACATAGAGTTAATTTTAATTAATTCAGGAAACAGCAGAGTTTCAAATTGCAGTTGCTCTTCTTTGGCTATGGTTGTGAGCAATTGAATGAAGGACACCGTGTTCATGGGGATCAGACTGGCTTGGGTAATTCACGTGAGATTTTTTTGGTTCAGAGAAGAAGAAAAAGATAAAAAACGAAGGCAAAGCAATTTAGGTTCTGATAGGGCCTGTAAACATTGTCCCCCATCATCAACTTTTCCCTGTTTAATTTTCCCTTCTTGCAAAATGACAAGTTCACATACTGGCACTATCATCAAATAAAATAAGAGAAGTGAAATTGATAAACATGTTCACTTAGTTGTATTAGTGACTTGAGAAGGGATGAAAAGAGAGCAAAATGAGAGGGTAACAATTTGTAAAATTTTACTAGAAAAAGAACAGTCACCTTGATGCCAGAAGCCTAGGTTCCACCCTCCTTACTGTCCCTTGCTAACCTTATGTCTGCAGGTAAATTCAGTTCTTTGAGGCCCAGTTTTCTGATTTGTAAAATGGGGATGATGTTGTTTGACTTAATTACCTACAATATATACCTTTAATAATAATTGTCAGCAAGTATAGATGTAATAATAATAATAACTTTGTAAAGTATACATCGTGAAGTTGATTGAGATGGTGGTGGCTGCATTAATGATGACAGTGTGCTGGTGGTCTCAGTGTCAGGGGTTGAGAGGAGCCATGTCTACAAAGTCATGGCAAGTTACAGCTTTAAAGACCATCCAGTTCAAAAATAAATGAACAAGCAAAATTGAAACAGACTCACTGACACGAGGTGCACTGGTGGTTGCCAGAGGGAGGGGTGTTGGGGGACTGGGTGAAAGGGGTGAACGGATTGAGAAGTACAAATTGGCATTTACAAAATAGTCATGGGGATGTAAAGTACAGCAATAATACTGTAACCACTATTATGGTGCCAGGTGAGAACTTGAAATATTGGAAATTACAGGCTTTGAATCTCTTAGGTGTTGATATTTATTAGATTTCAACTTATTATCCTTGCCTTGCCCATATTTTCCCCAGTTAGCAGAGGGAGAAAGGCTATGGTTTTTGCTTTGGATAGTAACTCACGAGAGAAACATTGGAAGTAACACTGTTGAAGGCTCCAATATTGTGTCTATTCTCCATACTCCTATCTATACAAATCAATGCACATGAACTGAGCCCCTAATTATATCTAAACCCCACTCAGTAAAATGAAGAATATAAAAGTCTAAGACACAGACACTTCCCTCAGAGACATTCTTACTGTGCAACCTGTCAGTTCACTAAGAGGAAGAAATCAATAGGATTGCCAAATATAAGAAAAAGATGAGAATTGAGATGGGACCTTGAGAGAAGAGTAAAGTATTGACCTCTAAAATGGGATTCAAGGAGAAAGGAATTTGATAAAATTTTAATCATAACTTTATAACAGTCTTCATTATCAGGAACATCCTTATGAAGGGTTTACAGGAACAATTATAAAGGACACATGGACAATGACATGGACATGTGGAAACAGGGGAGGAGGGTGGGGATAGCTGGGGTGGTGGAGAGGTGTGGGGGGAAAAGGCAGAAAACTACTTGAACAACAACAACAAGAAAGAAATATTCATTGAAAATAATCTTATTACCTTAAAAATGTAGCTGATTTTCTCCTCTGATTATTAGATTAGAACTAATCTAATGCTTCCCTTTAGGGCTTAACTCCTATCACCAAAATCCTTTTTCAAGAGAGGAAGTATCCCTCCTGATGGTCCTGATATTTGATGTAGGCAGTGTGTACCCTGGACAGAGCAGTGCACACTGGAGAAACCAAGAAACATAACTTTTTTTTTTTTTAAAGAAACATTACTTTTATAAGGAAGATATTTGCCTTTCACTGACTGGTGTATTTCACTTCGCATAATGCTCTCCAGTTCTGTCCATGCTGTCATGAAGGGTAGGAGTTCCTTCTCTCTTTCTGATGTGTAGTATTCAATTGTGTAAATGTACCACAGTTTTTTGATCCACTCATCTACTGATGGGCACTTAGGTTGTTTCATGCACTTGACTATTGTGTGGAGGGGTATAATATTGGAAAGAAGGGAAGGGACTAGACAAGGAACATGTATGAATGACCCACAGATATGGACAACAGTGTGGGAATTAACTGTGGGAGCAGGGTGGGTGGGATGGGCGGAGGAGGTTAAAGTGGAAAAGGTTGGGACAACTGTAATAGAATAACAATAAAAATGAGTTTATCCAAGGGAGATATTGCAGGCACTGGCAGCTCTTCTCTCATCTCTGTGTTAGGTGGTATACAAGTACAGAGCTAGGGTCTGAAGTATGTACTAAAAAGATGGCATTTTCACAGGTTATAACTTTGCCTGAAATTTATTTTCTGTGTGGTCTTGGTTAGCTACGTTGTTTATGCAACATCAATGAGGCTAAATCCTTGGGATTAATCCCTACATGAGCCAGTTAACATCAATTATTTTGAGTGTATTCTATGTTTCACTTTGTTTTAAGGTTGGGGAGAAAGAAAGTGATACAGAAATTTAGAGCATGGCACCTGAGTTCATAAGCTCACAGTCCAATGTGGAGAGGCCTATAAATAGTTAACAATATATGAGTTATCATAAGGCAGAATATTAGTTCAGTTAAAGATATTAACTGAATAACTATGTGCCAGTCACCCTGCTAGGTTCTGGAGACTTTAAGGTGAGTAAGACACTTTTCTAAATGGAAAAATTTCATACAATGCAGTGAGTGTATTGTTAAAAACAATTCCTGTGGTTACATGGTAGCCCAGATTTGCATTTGTGATACATCATTTTGGTAGCAGATCAAAGATGAGAAAGGTAGTCCCTTTGCAGAATAACAATGAACAAAAATAAGGGGTTGAGATGATTTTGGAAATAATAATGTTGATAGTACTCTGAGACCTTGGGCTGTACTGGTTTCTACTCATAGGATATATCTGAGACCTGATCTGTGCTTCCTAAATTAATAATTTTGCACTTCTTTTAGGCTTCTATGGGCATGACTTTCTGGGATCTTTATGGATTTTTATTAGGGTGTTAAGGCAATAAAAAATAATACACATTCACAACAAAAGAGCATTATTCCATTTTCTTGATGTGCACATGATACAACATAAATGTATCTCATAAGTGGATGCAGAATCATGAGTTAAATTCCTGTTCACAAACAGCATGTGGTATTTTGCATATATTTACTTAATTTTACAGTTTTATTTCCAAAGTTAATGTAAAATGCTGGGTGCATATACAGTTATCAAGCAATCGTCTACCCCCATTGTCTTCTCAGAGATGCAAACACTTTGATAATTATACATCTACAAGTATGGCTGCATGTATTTCAGAAGTAGAACAGAGGAGGATGCTGGAAAGTTTGAGATCTTTCAGATATTAATTCAAAACAGGAGATTTTAATCTATGTCTTCTTAAATACAAAGCAGTGGCCCCACTCTGTCAGGGTAATGTGATTATCCTTGTTTGGGTCACACTCATCAAAGAAGCAAGTTGTGCAATATTCTGTGGGCACCACAGATGCTTGCAAAGGAGCAATCTTGGAATGTATCAAGTCGTGTCTATAGGATGTTGGTCAAATTCATCAAACTGGCAGTTCACAGGATACACATACATATGGTATTTTTTCTTAAAATCCCTTAAGAGAAGGTTGATGAAATGATCCCCAGCAAAGAGTCTTTTCATCCAGGTAAATTGTCTTGACTTCATTTCTCTGCTTTGCATTTAAATATGCAGGGTGTTCAGGGTTAGGTTCATAAAGTTGCAAAGTTTTCTTGAGCCCGTCTTTCATCCTTAGAGGAAACTCAGTCACTTCAAAGTTCGTACTTTGAAAGCAGGAAGGATTTACAGGCTCCAAAATAATCCAGCTGCAGTTGGTACCCCTTTTTGGTCCCATCCAATCTGCACTTAGTAACAAACACATGACAGGTACTAGCATAGGTCTGATTGTCAGTGCCACAAACTTAGTCAAGGAGTTTTTTAGGAGGACAAGTCATTGGATCTTGGCAAACACAGTGGGATTTTCCCTGTTGGTCAGCCTTACACATATGTCCTATTTTACACTGTAAGTTTATGCAAGAATAAACATTGCACACCCTCATGTTGTCTTCTCTTGAACTTTCATCTTTATTTGGTGAGCTCTCTGCTTTTTTGACTCCCTGGGGTTCTCTAGGTTCAATAGTATCTACATTCTCATTCTGATGTGCTGTTTTTCTTTGCTTCTCATATTTGATGTGATAGTAATTGGAATTTGCTCTTTTAGCCTCCTGGAAGGCCTCACCTTCGGATAAAATGGTCGTCACTTGCACTGTGTCTGAGGCATTATCACCATCATCAGTAGGCTCTATGAGAAAAGTGTCAGAAACAATCTGTTTCTCCATTTCCTTAGGGTTGCTGATAACTTCAAGGCCAGGTTCTCCTTCTTGGTTCCGCCATTTAATATCTTGATTGTTCTTACTGATTTTTGATGCATTTTCATCTTCTATTTCTTCACTAGAGTTGTCCTCTTCTTGTTCCTTGTGACCCCTGCTCAAATTCATCTTTCTGTATTTTTCTTACTTGAGGTGTTTGATTGGACCCTTCCAAAATATCAGATTTGGTACTGTCTTCTTCCTGTTTGCTTAAAATATTCCTTGGGAAATTCTTTCTAGCTTTGTTGGTTATCATTGTGGGTACCAACTTCACCTTTCTCTTTTTCCCCTTCCTCTTCTCCATTGGAAATGTTTGGATCTTGCTCTTGGTTTCCTTGATCACTTACGTCTTTGCCAAGTTTGCTGCTTCTGTTCAACTGAGGATGTGAATCATTTATAGGATGTTCTTGGTTTTCTTCTCTCTGTGTGATACTTTCTTGTTGGTCAGAATGTACAATGGAACTAACATCAGAGCAAGGGAATCAATGTTCTCTGGGAGGTTTTTCTTTTTAGGCTCACTTATATCTTGGTCCAATGGATACTCAGTTGGTGTATACTCCAAATTCTCACTTAAGTCATTTTTGGCTTCCTTTTGATATTGCAATCCCAGTTCTTGGCTGTAACTCTGGTCCTGATCTGCTGACTTGTCATGGTTTTCCTCCTTTGACTTTTGTACTTAAGATTTTTCAGTGTTATGGTTTTAATGGTCTCCTATGGATGCTGTAGTTTCCTTTTCCTTTTCTTCACTTTCAACCCTTAAAATGGGCACTTTAGTTCATCAGGTGTTACTAACATTTCAGCCTATTGGACAGAACTCAAGGAATCAGAAGTTGGTTGGGAATGATCAGATATGAACTTTGCATTTGTTCTGGGCTCCAGCAGAGGGAAGATAGAGTGGAGTAGAATCCTATGAGGAGAGACTAAGATTTGTTACTCCGGAGAGAGAGCTGAAGGGACAGCTGGCAAGATACCTATTCTGAGTCTCTCTCCCACACCACAGACACCATATTTCTTGGGTGGTGCACTCAAACATGACTTTTATAAGTTGAAAAGGGTAGTTACAGGGAATGTTAATGATAATAGCCTAACTAGAAGATAAATTTTTAGGGAAACAGCAGGCAGAAGAAATTTATTAGTTGACATATGAGGGTTTGCATTTTTGCATAATGCTTCCACAAAGGGACTTTAAAATATTCTGTACATAATTCAATTCAAATATAATATTTTTCTTTGAGTGCTTACTAAGTAGCATCCTATGTCTTGGGTATAATGGTGATGAATAGAACAAATCTTGTTATGGCACTAATGGAGCTAACAGCATAGTTGGAGAATTAGCCTATAAACACATAAGAAATCTAAATTACAAATGTTGATGCTATGAAGAGAAAGAACAGAGAGTATGAGAACACGAAATGATGTGTAGGATTACTTAGATAGGACTGACAGTGAAGGTCTCTCTGACCTGAAAACTGAGATCAAAAGGAGTCAGACATGTGAAGATCTACAGGAAGAGAATTCATGATAGAAGAAACTACATATGCAGAGGACTTAGGAACAAAAGCTTGGCTTTTTCTAAAAAGTGAAAGCATCTCAGTGTAGTTAAAACATAGAGAGTAAGGAAGAGAACAGCATGAGGTAATTAAGTATGGCCTTAAGGTTGCAGTGAGACGTGTGACCTTAATGCAATAGAGAACAAGCAAAGGTTTTTAGGCAGAAGAAAGATATAATATTTCAAAGAAAAATCCCCTGGGCCATAGTGTCAAAAGGATAAGAAGAGTCAAGAAATGACATAGTCCCTGTCATCAAGGAATGTAAAATCTAATTAAAGAAAAACCTGTTAACACAATTTCAATGAGTGTGGTAAGTACCATGACAAAGATAAGAGAGTATGGAGACAAGCATGGTTCCAATTCTAATACACCATCACTACAATATTCAAATTTTGTGACTTTAGTGCAACTCATTTAACCTTTCTTGGTCTCAGTTTCCTCATTTTTGGTATTTATTTATTTATTTATTGTTGTTCAAGTCCAGTTGTCCATTTTCACCCCATGATACCCCCCAGTTTCCTCATTTTTAATATGGAAATAATCATAGGGCTTCTATGAGGATTAATTAGATAATATGTGAAGAGTGCTTAGGCTATAAGTAAATGGCAGCCTTCAATAAATGCTAGTCATAATTAATGTTAGTGTTAGATACAGTATGGGGAGTGGACTACAAAGGGCAAGACTGGGGTCCAGGAAGTCCACTGAGACATCTGTTATAATTGGCAAGAGGAGTGATAACAGTGACCTGGATTAAGACGACTATAGCAAAAGTGCATATGGAATGAAGGTGGATTTGAGAGCTTTTAGGGGGATGAATCACCTGGTTTCTGATTGGATATAGGTAAATGTAGTGACTGAGGTTGTTTTAATCCCCAGTTTCCAGCCTGAATATGTCGGAGGAGAGTCGTGGCATGTACTGAGAAAGGGAACTCAGACTTAAGAGTGAGTCACTAATCTCACCCCTTATTCTAAAATAGGAAATGAAAACATATCTAGATTTTTTAGACATATTTTCTATAAGTAGAGATTTGTTTTAGATCTATTTTCTAAGGAACAGAGACTGGCAACACACTGGGCAAAAACCAACCAGAAACAGTCAACAATAGAGCCAGAGCCAAAGGGAGAAAGATAGGGGCAGAGGCAGAGACAGAGACAAAGCAGACACTCCGATTTAGTCCTTCCATTCAGCATTTTTCTGTTGATGGCTTAGGTTGTTCTCCTTTCTTAACATCCAGAACTGTCACAGATTGTCCACAGGAAACTAAATGTTTCTTCTTTGAAAGTTTATATTTCTGCCCTACCCAAAACAAATTCCATCAGCATCTCCCTACCATGGAGATTTTACATTTGCTTGCCAATGAACAAATTTGGGAAGAAAACCTCCCTACTTAACCTTTTAGTCTGGAGAAGAGAAAAGGTTTTGGAAAGCAGGCTATGCAAATCTCTAAACTCACAATAAACTGTGAATTGCAGAGGTATAAAGACCCACAGAACCAAGGTGTGAACTTGACCTCTAGCTTGCTGTTCTGACCTAATAGAGCTTTGTTATTTAACACAAAAGTGTGAACAAAACATGCACATTTAGTAAGTGAAACTTACTACACCACTGAAGCAGAAACAAATACCCAGGCCTGTAAATTGCAGAAGTGGTGGGGTGATTTGGGTGTGTGCAAGAGGTTTTTATTTCTTGAAATTGAAATGCACTTGATGAATCTTTCCTTGCTCTCTCACACCTCTGTATAGATGATAGATGAGAGTAGAAACAGTGCTAATACTAAAGTCAAAGTGGGTGGTGAGGAGGGATCGGTGACACGTGTGGGGGCAAGTTTTTTGTTATATCCTAATGGCCTAACTAGAGTAATAGATAAGATAATAAGGTTGTCTATAGGAATAGAAATGTCCCGCCATAATGTGCCCTCTGAAGGCACATTATGAACCCCATGTATCATGATGAACCCCATCCTATTAAATAGTCTCTCCTAAGCAGGGAGAGGCAAGTGGAGTGGTGAAAATAGAATAGATTGGATCAAGTCATGTATAATAAAAAATTTCATTTTTACCCTTTTCTAGCCTTATTACCTCAGGCAATTTACTGAATCTCTCTGAACCTTAGTTTCCTCATCTGCACTATGAGACTGATAATAGTATCTACCTCTTAGGATGGTTGTAAGAATTAAATTAGATAATGCATATAAAAATTCCATTGCAGATTCTGGAGTGCATCATTAATAGTCAAAACATGAAAAATATTTCCTGTCTTTTCACCTGTGAACACCTCCTTCCTTTGGGTGAGAATTCAGATTGGTGCAGCAGCTATGAAAAAAAGTACTGAGGGTCCTCAAAAATTTAAAAATGGAACTGCTTTATGACCCAGCGATTCCACTTCTGGGTTTATATCCCAAGAAACCAAAAACACTCATTTGAAAAAATATAGACACCTCTATGTTCATTGCAACATTATTTACAATAGACAAGATATAGAAGCAACCCAATTGCCTGTTAACAGACAAGTGGATACAAAAGTTGGGGTACATATATATAATAGAATATTACTCAGCCACAGAAAAGAAATGAAATCTTACCATTTATGATAGCATGGACGGACCCAGCAGGGGTGTCCAATTCTTGGCTTCTCTGGGCCACACTGGAAGAAGAGATGTCATTAAATATATTGCAAGACAAAATCACAAAAAAATCTCGTAATTTTTAAGTAAATTTATGATTTTGTGTTGGGCCACATTCATAGACATCCTAGGCTGTATGTAGCCCATGGGCCATGGGTTGGACACTCCTGACTAGAGGGTATTGTGCTAAGTGAAATAATTCAATCAGTGAAAGACAAATACCATGTGATTTCTCTTATATGTGGAATCTAAAGAACAAAATAAATAAACAAATTTGAAACATATTCATATATATAGGAAATAGACTGTTGGTTGCCAGAGGTGTGGGAGTTTGGGGGACTGGGAAAAAAGACAAGGGCATTAAGAAGTACAAACCGGCTCTGGCTGGTATGGCTCAGTGGATTCAGTGTTGGCCTGCGAACCAAAGGGTTCCCAGTTCGATTTCCAGTCAGAGCACATGCCTGGATTGTGCGCCAGGTCCCCAGTAGGGAGCATGCGAGAAGCAACCGCACAGTGATATTTCTCTCCCTTTCTCCCTTCTTTCCCATCTCTCTCTAAAAAAGATAAAACCTTTTTAAAAAGAAGTACAAACTGATAGTTACAAAACAGTCATGGGGTTGTAAAGTACAGCATAGGAAATATAACCAATAATATTGCAATAACTCTGTATGGTGGCAGAAATATTGGGGTCAAATCAAAAAGGTTTTGCACAGCAAAAGAAGCAATCAACAAAAGGAAAATACAATCTACCAATTCAGAGAAGATATTCATCAATGATAAATCTGATAAGGAATTAATATGCAAAATTTATAAAGACCTCTTACAAACTTAACACCAAAACAAACAGACAAATAAACAATCTATTTCAAAAGTGGACAGAGGATCTGATAGACATTTGTCCACTCCTTTTTTAAATAAACTTAAAATAATCAAAACAAAATAAAAATAACAACAAAAATCCTTACTCCACCCAAGCAATAACCTCACTGCATTACTTCTTCCACTTCTAGCTTTTAATGTAATAAACATTCCTGCAATATGGAAAGAAGCTATATTTGCAAAATTTATCTTTGAGTGAAAAAGAAATGATGAAGAGAAGAATGTGCATAAAGGTTAGGCACCTTGTCCTTCAGAGATGTGAAGTCCCGGATCTCTGTTCAGTGGCTTTGTAGCCATAATAGATTCTTCTCTGGACCTTGCATCTTCTACCTGTATTACGTGCAGAGTGAATTAAATAATTTTGAAAACTTCTCTCCAGTCTAAAATTCAACAAGAAAGCTAAAGTAAAAATAATGAGTTTGTTGCTTTTCTGCCACTCTTATTTGCAGACAGCCTGTATAAACCCAAAACTAGACCTTGAGAAGCCCTAAATATTATTCTATATTCCTCAGGCCCTATGTAAAATACATAACAAAAACCATAATAAATCATAAAATAACATTAAAGAAGTCCAAAAGTCTTTTATTCCTTATGATGACTAATTTAATGAAAAACAAAAACCCCATATGAAATCTTAAATTGTTTCTAAGAAATGGTATTGGTGGCCTGTTTTGCTGGTGTCCTAACAAATGTTTACTGTTACTGTTGGGTAATCTGTCATGTCTATGATGTCACACCAGTACAGAATTCCCCTTAGATGGAGAATTACTCTTCTCTCTTCCAGACCACATAAGTGGAAATATCCAAGTTCAGTTTATACATTCATATATTGCTGAAATTTTCCATGTAAATTTGGGATGAAAACAACAACAAAAAAATGGAATGAGACCTAAGCCAAGAGAGAGACATAAAGTGCACAAGAACTAGAAACTATTGTGATAGAATAATGAGGAGGTAACATCCATACACCTTGAAAATGAGACAGCATCCTGGCAATGCAGGGTAAAAGAGGCAGGGCCATTTTGCAAGTCGTGGGGTGCCAAGGTGGGAAGACAGGATGCAATGGGCAAGGTAGCAGATAAAGTAGAGACAAAAGGACATAAAAGGTGATGCTAAATTTCTATCATTGCAATTGAGAGTGTTCACTTTAACCAAGGGTTGGGGCAAAACAAATTTGGACACAAAAGAAATAGCTTCAAATGCCACACTATTTTTGCTGTGGTGGGGACAAGAGCCCAAATGTTTCAGGACACCCTTGCCTGCAAAAGACAACTTTCACTATCTGGGAGGGCAGTTTGGGTTCAATTTCAAGTTCCTCTAACTGATTCATTAGGTGATTTTAGATGAGTAGTATATTTTCTGTGAGCATTTGTTTCTTCATCTGCAAACAGATTCCTTCTAATTATAATATTCTGCTTCTTTTCAAGTATAAACAGGAATGTGGGTGTTGGCTGAAGAACTGGTTAACCATTATACTTTTTTTTTTCTTTGCTTTGGGCAGGGATCATAACTCTACGGCTTACCTTAATGAATATACTGAAATATTCAAGATGCCTAACACTTCTAACAATGCCTGCGATGACACTCCTTTGCAATTTCAGCACACCCTCTATGCAACCACCTACATTACCATTTTCATCCCTGGTCTTCTGGCCAACACTGCAGCCTTGTGGGTTCTGTGGCGCTTCATCAGCAAGAAAAATAAAGCCATCATTTTCATGATCAACCTCTCTGTGGCTGACCTTGCTCATGTGCTGTCTTTACCCCTCCGGATTTACTACTACATCAACCGCCATTGGCCTTTCCAGACACCCCTTTGCCTGCTGTGCTTCTACCTGAAGTATCTGAACATGTACGCCAGCATTTGCTTCCTGACCTGCATCAGCCTTCAGAGGTGCTTCTTTCTTCTCAAGCCCTTCAGGGCCAGAGACTGGAAGCGTAGGTACGATGTGGGCATCAGTGCTGCCATCTGGGTCACCGTGGGCACTGCCTGTTTGCCATTTCCCATCCTGAGAAGTGCTGCATTATCCAAGAAGAATGAATCCTGCTTTGCTGATCTTGGATACAAGCAAATGAATGCTGTGGCTTTGGTTGGAATGATTACACTTGCTGAGCTGGCAGGATTTGTGATCCCAGTCGTTATCATTGCATGGTGTACCTGGAAAACTACCATATTCTTGAGACAACCACCAAAGGCTTTCCAGGGAATCAGTGAGAGACAGAAAGCACTGCGGATGATTTACATGTGTGCTGCAGTCTTCTTCATATGCTTCACGCCTTATCATATTAACTTTTGTTTTTATACCATGGTACAGGAAAAAATCATTGTCAGTTGTTCCATTGTCAAAAGCACACAGTATTTTCACCCTTTTTCTCTATGCCTTGCAAGTCTCTCCTGCCTTTTAAATCCAATTATCTATTACTTTATGGCCTCAGAATTTCGTGACCAACTATCCCTTCATGGCAGCTCTCTGACCCGATCCCGGCTCATGAGCAAGGAGAGTGGTTCATCAATGATGTCCTAAAAATAAAATAACTTTTAAATTGCAACTTTGTTTAACATGTTTCCCCCCTTTTTTTTGCAAAGACTGAGAGACCAGCCAAACAATTTCTTTAATTGAATCCTGGGAACAACAGAAATAAGCATCCTCTTATGTAATAGTTGTGGTCATAGGGGTGTGATGGTGGAGGCAGTATGTGAAAAATGTGGGAGAGGAAAGGAAAATTGGATTTGCCTGTTCCCTCTTTGAAATTCAAGGCACTTTCAAGTTTTTACAGATGTTTTCAACCAAATGCAAGTGAGAAATTTTACCTAAAACATTTCTTCAGTAAATGATTGTTAATGAGATACAATAAATGAATCATTTCCATATGTAAAAATAAATCTTTTTAAAAGAAGACATTTATTTGTGAATGAGAATAAAAATATCCTGTCTTTCTAAGAGATAAATGCACAGGCATGAGGGAGTGAAGAATGAGGCAATGTGTACATAAATGTCAGGACCACAAACGTATTTGATTGAATGGCATGGGAATTTGTTCATTCACTGAAAATGTCTTGGATGCCTATTGTATTCTGGTTTGTCACTTTCTTAGGTAATTTCCACATATAGAATCTCATCAGGCCCTTATAATAAACTTGTGGAAGTTTGCAATATAAATAAATAAATGGAACTTCAGGGATGTGAAGAAACTTATCTGGGGGATAAACAGTGGTGAGTCAAAATGTATCCTGTGTGCATCACATATGTTTAAGTCATTCACTCCGCTTGTGTTGTCACTTTTACTAGGTCAGTAGTAAATTTGACTTGAATGGTGATGATACAGACTAAAGCTAAGACACATGAAACCAAAACCATTTTTACAAAATTTACCTGATATTATCTGAAAAGTCTTGGGTTGTAGGGGTAAGAGTTAGGTTTGGCTTCAGGCTGCAAGGTATCGAATGATAAATAGATGTTGTTCTAATACTGTCTTGATCTACAGAGTCCTCATGATCAGGTATATAGGAAATGTAAATATAGAATTGCATTAGAAACAGAAAATATTATTACATCATGAATGAATGGGAGAAAAGGGTGCGTCGTCCTTCTGGAAATCGTATCTTCAGTTTTCTCAAGGTTATAGCTATTGTTTTAGAGCCATTATGGAGGATTTAAATATAAGCAATCCTTAGCTTCTCAGGTTGGCATTTATGAAGCTCAATGTACCATTCTAATCTTTTATGCTTGCAATTTAAATAGCATGTCAGACATTTGGTGTACGGAGTGATAGTCCTCAGAATATCAATTTGAACAGACTGGCTATAGAAGAGGATGAAGGGACAACTGAACAAGGAGGAATTTTTAAAAACAACAAGGTTTCTATGGCAGGAGAAAGTTCTCTAATTACAAAGTAATGAAACTGGTTTTCTTGTCCTTTATTAATTGGCATCTGATGGCACTGCCTAAAGAGGGTTTTCAGTTCTGCTTGGAGAATGGCAGCATTATCAGAACGAATGTATAAATAGCCCCACTGTAAGGTGATGATTTTGAAAGAAACCCATTTGGAACTACAACATCCTGCTATGTCTGTGGAGAAAAGGAACCTCAGTTCTAAATAGCCACATTTTATATTCCCTCTTTCAAGTTATTGACAAAAGGTAATACTTCAAGCACAGGATTTGTGGGTTAGTAGTGAAATTAGATTATTTGCCTTTCATTTGGCCACCATTAAAGTGAAATATTTGGGCTTTTTCTGACATGTGTGCCCCTATTGCAGTGAGAAAATGATAACATCAAACCAAGAAATAGTTGTTTCTTGAATTTTAAGGGCTAGGATGCCTTATACAGGGTGGGGAAAAAGTAAATGCATGGTTGTTTATAGTAAAAATAACACAATAATTAATAAATAATAATACAAGAATAAACTCTGTGTTTTGTGTACTCACTATGGTAAACCTACTTTTGCCCCAACTTATACTGCCAGTGGAAAAGGTGACAGTACTTCAAATTATGAGATAACAGTTCAAGAAATCAATGAGATTCATTGAAAGTATTGTTTTTTTATTGTTGTTCAATTACAGTATTGTAATGAACAATAATTTGAAGTTGTCCCTATGTTTATCACAGGAACAAGATGTAAGACAAAGAGAACAGTAACACATATGTCCTTGAATCAACTTTTCAAAATGTCACCAAACATCTTGACATTGCTCCCAAATCCCTGCAAAACACTGCTCAAAATCCACTTAGAATCCATTCAGAATCTCATATTCTTTTTTTTATAAGTTATCAATTTCCATATGATCTCACCTTTAACTGGAACATAATCAACAACAGAATCTCATATTCTTGATGAAAGACTCTTTAGCTGTCCTATGTTTTTGGTTTAAAAAAAGGGAGAGAGAAGGGCTTTGAGGACTATAAAAACTTTGTACTACAATCTATATTAACTTAAATGCAGTTTATATGTGATTGGTTATGCTGTTTACCTTTAGAAAGTTTTAAATTATAGCACAGAGTTTAAATACAACATTTACTGTAGATGAAATAAGTTATATTTAAGGAGTATGTGGTTATTTCTATAAAAATATTAATAATTGTGATGTTATGTAAAAATTTAACTGCCTCATTATAAAATTGCTTGTATAACAAAATCAGCTTCTCCTATCATTCTTTTTCATATTTTCCAGAATTATAACCCACCATAAAAGTAAGATTACTGCTTAAACCACATTCTTCTTTTAAGTAGTAAGTAGTTTGGTTATTATTATATTAATTCTTTATAGCTAATACTGTGCCTTTAAGTACATTACAAATGTAACATGTAATTACATGTAAAGTATACTATTATATATTAAGGCTTTTAAAGAGTTAATTCATCTTCCAAAGTTTCAAATTTACTAGCAATGAATAATTAAGGTACTTTGGTTCTCTGATATTTTAATGATTAACCACAATTTTGCTTTTGAAACAGAAAATTGTTTTCATTTTCCATATATTACTTTGTTTAGGAAAATTATATGTGTGGAATTTTAATATACAGAATTGATAGAGTAGGGAGAGAACAACTGGTTTACACAAGCTGAATTCAAAATTGGCTAATAAGGAAAAAGAGAAGCAAAATTTCAGGGGCTGTTAGCATAGGCTAGCAGATTTTCTGATCTTCTGGAGTTGGGGGGTACCTTTTCATAAGCTGAGAAATTGCATTTGAATTGAGTCTTGGATAATGGAAAAGTTTTCAAGTTGTTGCTAAATGTAGAGAAAGAGTATGCATTATTATTGGAAACCCTCTAGAGGCAACAGTAGAAAGAAAAAACAGTGGGGAGTTGAATAGTACGAAATACTATCATTTGGCTATAAATATACAGGCAAGCAGTAATCAATGAAGCTGTAAAATTTAGAGGTATGGTTTTTGTTCAAAATGGTGATGTAGGAATATCCTGACCTCACCTTCTTCCATGGACACATTGAATCTACAGCTCTATATGAAACAATATCCTTTGGGGAAATAAGCCTTAAAACCTGGTGGAGCAACCCCTTCACAGCAGAAAATGAGAGAGAAACCATATCAAAGCCTTGGGGTAAAGGGTTAGATATTATGTCATCATAGACCCCACTCGTAGGCAAGGCAACCCACAATTGGAAGGGAGCTCAAAACCTGGAGCTTCAATTTGAGACTCAGAAGGTTTATACCCCATTAGGCACCCCATCATTTAAGACTGGCAGTTGAGAAACAAGCCCCCAAAAGTACGGCTTTGAAGAGCAACAGGGCTCATGGCCAAAACACCTGGTGGACTGTGGGAAACTATGAAACAGGTGTTAAAGAGCTCACATGCTGACTTGTCTGTTGCAGAGCCTGGCACAGAAGCAACTGTTTGAAGAGCACTTACACTTTCTGTGAAAACGACTCATTGGCTAATTTTAAAGCATTGGTTTGAGGATAGGAGCCTGCAGGGAAGGTCTCCAGGAATAGAGGCTAGTGAACGTGAACCTACTACTCTCCTTCTGTCCTGCTAAAGCCCGTGGGCACCATGATTTTTTTTCTTTTTTCTTTCTTTCTTTCATTTTTTCTTTTAAACCTTTTTTTCTTTATCTTGTGAAAGAGAGCTTTGGCATATATCTGTTGCCCTTATTTTTATATCCAGTGACCCAATTTTTGAGGCTGTCACACTGAGCATGTCCTTTGATTTCCTGGCTCTGGCAGCCAAGGAGGCTTATGTTCCTGGAGCACATGAAACTGTAACATCGAGTTCTTGGCAGACAACCACTCCCAGGGCACTGTCCAGATAGCAGACTAAAATACACTCCCAATCTTTCTGAGAAAGCTGTATTTGCTTGAGCAGGAGCTTTGGCCTGAGGGGCCTAAAGAGGGTCTCTTAGGGATGGAGGCCACTGAATGCAATTGTGCTCTCCCTCGGCCTTATTCCAGCTCACCAGTATCTTACAGGAAGGAGCTTATGCCCTTCTCTGGCACCCTGACTTTTGTAGCTCTTGCCAGAGGACACTTCTGCATTGGCTGTATTGGCCAGTGGGTCCTACAGGACAATAATTAATAGAGACATAATTGTTAAACAGCTATCATACCAGGATGCAGTGAAAGGTAACAGACCCAGGAGCTCAGTCTTTCTGTAAAAGTGGACTAATGTCCTTATCATCATAGTTGCAGCCTGACTGTCAGGCTTCTAATTAGACAAAACTGAAGGCTGACTGTTAACTTTTCATGACACCTCAGAGGGTAGGCACTATCTTGATGCTGTCCCTCTGTCAGACTCCAGAGCACCACCATCTCTCAGAGGGGAGCCCTTATATGTCACTGATGCCACAGTTTTTATTCCTGGTATGTACCTTGTTTTTTGTGGCTGCTGCCTAGTAGATACTAATTGATTACCTTGTAATGGGTATGGAACAAGGTTCAGAATGGGGTGTAGGTGAGAAGCACCAACACCCCCACAAGCCTCATTTGGGGGCTGGGAAGAGTGGCAGCACAGTCATTAAGAGTTACTTTGCACATAAATAACAGCTGGCTAGTATTGTAGAAATAATTATAGGTTGCCTGTTGTGCTGGGGCCAGGGAGATGGGCATGACTCGAACCGTGGTGTAGCCTGGAGGCGGTTCCCCAGTTGCTGCACCTGCACAAGAACAGGAAGGAGGTTCCCCTATGTCATGGGGCCACACCTTCCCAGACTAACAATGGCAGCTAAAGAAAGGCCAAAGAGACCAGAGAATGGGCAGATGTAGTTGATTTTGAGAGGAGTTGGAAATGAGGTTATAGAGGAAGCATCAGGGTTTAAACCAGGCATGGCAGCCATTTTTCTCTTAGCCATGTGGCTTGGGAAGGAGAAGGGCTCTTGGCCATGCAGGAAGTGGTAGTTAGGGAAAAGACATGCTGTCTATAGTAAGGGATTTTTTTCCACATGTTTTGAAAGAGAGTAGTGGATCATGCCTGCTCTAGCTGACTCCGGAGCTGCAAAGGAGTTCCTCATAAGATCCTGTCCTACACCTGGATTTTACCTGAACTATTAAGAACTGTGCCTTTCCTGAGTTTCACCATGATCTAGAGTAACAAGGCACATGCTTTTCTGGACTGTTATAGGGAGGCTGATAGCAACGTATTCCAGATCCTGCACAGATAAGGCTGTGGGAAACTTTGGGGGATGCTTATAGCCTGGTGGGGAGCATGGGAAATGCTGAGTTTTGTGGGAAAGGAGGGCTCGGAGCTGAGGTGCTCTCCCAAGGGTGGAGTGTTGTAAATAAAGATCTGCTCCCTCCAGTATTAGTTGTTGGATCATTCATTAGGACATCATGTGGATAGGCCCTGGTCTGCTCGGCAACAACCTGGCTCTGGTGGACAGGATAGTTCCTATTCCTGGGTCTCATGGGATTGTAACAATCAAAGAAACAGTTCTTGGAAAGTGACCCATTCCCTTGATACTGAACAGACAATAGTGTAAAATATACACCCAGCCTTTCTGTAGTAGAGGCCTACTTCCTTATCCTGGAACTTCGCACTTAGACGCAGGCTTCAGGTTTGACATACATCTAAGGGCTATAAACATGCTCTCAGGGAATATAAACTGAAAGAATGTCATCTGTGTTCTCCCTCTACCTTACTCATCCCCCAGAAAGGAGTTTATGTATTTATCTGGGGCCCCAATATTTGCAACTGCCAACTAAAGGACACTTCCATAAAACGTGGCTGTGGTGGCTGACGGAATTTATCCTTTAAGTTCCACAGGGCTCTGTATATTTGCATTCTTTAAAAACTGCTGGCTGACGTTCTGGTTTCCAATCATCCTGAATCTAGTTGCTGATGAGATCCTCCCCTTTGGGACAGGGGTCTTGGAATACCATCAACTACTGGGAACTATTAAAAATAAAATAAGTTGCTTTAAAACAAGGTTAAACAGTAAGGGTCATCTTCAACACAAAGCCAAGCCTTCAAAACTGTGAGAGGTGGCTAGGCTATTTTATCTAATGCCTGGAACAAAACAGAGAATCAAGCAAAATTAAGAAACAAAGAAACATGTTACAAACAAAACAACACTATGAGACCTCAGAAAGAACTTCAATAAAATGAAGATAACTAATTTCACTGATAAAATTTCAAACTAGTGGTCATAAAGATGCCCATTGAGCTCAGAAGAAATTAAGTGGATGAATAGAGTGAAAATGTCAAGAAAGAAATAGAAAATATAAAAAACTATGAAACAGAAGTTACACAGCTGAAGAATACAATAACTGAAGTGAAAAAAAAGATGGTAGAGGAGCTCAATAATAAACTACATGAAGCAGAAGAATGGATTAGCAAACTCAAAGTTAAGGCAGAAGAACTATCACCCAATCAGAGCAGCAAAATAGATTGAAAGTAAGTGAAAATAATTTATGCGATTTATGAAACAAAATCACACAAACTAACATTCACATTATACGAACCCAAGAAAGACAAAAGAGAGAGAAAGGCAGAAAATTTATTAGAATAAATAATGGCTGAAAACTTCCCTGAGGAAAGAAACAGACATATAGACCCAGGAAACCCAGAGTGTTCCAAAACAAATGAACCCAAACAAACTCATACTGAGACATTAAAATGAAAGTGTTAAAATTTAAACACATGGACAAAATGTTAAAACAAGCAATATGAAATCACTTTTTACATACAAGGAAACCCCCATAACACTATGAGCAGATTTTTCAGCAGAAACTTTGCAGGCAAGAAACGAGTGGCACAATATATTCAAAGTACTGAAAGAAAAAAACTCCAACCAGGAATACTCTGCCTGGCAAATTTGTCATTCAGAATTAAAGAAGAAATAGTTTTACAGAGAAGCAAAACCCAAAGGAAGTAGAAAAATATCTACTATAATTAAAGGATGCAATGATAAAAAGATGCAAAATGTGACATTAAAAATATAAGATACAGGGGAAAGAATATAAGTATATAGCTTTAGAATGCATTTAAACTTAAGTTATAAACTTTATACTGTTTTATTTTTTCTTTTATTGAATTTATTGGGGTGACACTGGTTAACAAAATTATACAGGTTTCAGGTGTGCGATTCCACAACACATCGTCTGTACACTGTATGGTGTGTTCACCACCCCAAGTCAAGTCTTCCTCCATCATCATTTATCCCCTCTTTACCCTCTTCTATGTCCCCCATCCTCCTCCCCTGGCAATCAGCTATTGTCTAAAATAGACTGTTTTATTGATAAATATAAGTTGTTACACGTAAACTCATAGTAACCACAAAGCAAAAAATTATAGTAGATACACAAAAGATAATGAAGAAGGAATCTAAGGATACCACTAAAGAAAGTAATTAAACCATAAAGGAAGAGAGCATCAGAAGAATAAAGGAACAGAGAAACTCCAAAATGGCCAGAAAACAAATAACAATATGGCAAGAAATATCTACCTATCAAGAATTACTTGAAATTTAAATAGACTAATTCTCCTATCAAAACACACAGAGTGATTAAATGGATAAAATAAACACCCATCTATATGCTGCATACAAGAAATTCTCCTCAGACATAAGGAGACATACAGATAGAAAGTGAAGGGATTAAGAAAAATATATATGGAAACACAAGAAAATTGAGGTAGTTCTATTTATGTCAGACAAAATAGACTTTAATGCAAAATTTGTAATAAAAGGCAAAGAAGGGCACTATATAATGATAAAGGGATCAATCCAATAAGAAGATATAATATATGTAAATATTTTTGTACGCTATTTAGGAGTACCTAAATATACGAAGCAAATTCTAACAAAACTAAATGAAAAAATAGAGTGTTACAATAATAGTAGGGGGCTTGAATACCTCACTTACATCAATGAATAGTTCATGTATACAGAAAATCAATAAGGAAACATCCTTAAACAACACTTAAAGCACAAGGATATATACACAGAGCATTTCATCTAAAACCTATGTAGTATACATTCTTCCTTTTTCTTAATGCACATGGAACAATCTCCAAGATAAATCATATTAGGCCAAAAAATCTTAATATTTTAAAATTAAAGTCATAACAAGTATCTTTTCTGACAGCAACAGTATAAAAGTATAAATCAATTAAAAGAAGAAAACTGAAAAGTTCACAAATATGGAGAGACTTTAAAACATACTACTGGGCCCTGGCCAGGTAGTTCACTTAGTTAGAGAGTCATCCTAATATGCATGGTTGCAGATTTGATCTCTGGTAAGGGCATATACAATAATGTACCAATGAACCTTTGCCATTTTAAAAATGAAACTGGACCACCAACTTACACCATACACAAGAATAAACTCAAATTGCATAAAAGATTTAAATGTAAGTTTTGAAGCCATAAAAATCCTAGAAGAAAACATAGGCAGTAAAAACTCAGATATCTCTCATAGCAATAGTTTTTTCTGATATGTCTCCTAGGGCAAGAGAAACAAAGGGAAAAATAAACAAATGGGACTACATTAAACTAAAAAGCTACACAGAAAAACAAACCATCACAAAATCAAAAGGAAACCCACTGTATGGGAGAACATATTTGCCAGTTATACATCTGATGAGGGGTTAATTTCCAAAATTTATAAAGATATATACAAGTCGACACCAGGAAGTCAAACAATACAATTAAAAAATGAGCAAAGAACCTGAATAGACACTTCTCCAAAGAAGACATACAAAGGGCCCAGAGACATATGAAAAGATGCTCTATGTCACTAATTATCAGAAAAATGCAAATTAAAACCACAATGAAATATCACTTGACACATGCCAGAATGCCCATCATAAACAAATCAACAAACAAGGGCTGCCGAGGTTGTGGAGAAAAGGGAACCCTAGTGCACTGTTGGTGGGAATGCGGACTGGTGCAGCCACTGTAGAAAGCAGTATGGAGTTACTTCAAAAAATTAAAAATGGAACTGCCTTATGACTCAGTGATCCCACTTCTGGGAATATATCCTAAGGAACCTGAAGCACGGATTCTGAAGAATATATGCACCCCTATGTTCATTGCAGAGTTATTTACAATAGCAAAGATTTGGAAGCAACCCAATTGCCCATCAGTAGATAAGTGGATAAAAAAGCTGTGGTCCATCTACACAATGGAATACTACATGGCTATAAAAAAGGAAATCTTACCTTTCGTTATAGCATGGATGGACCTGGAGAGCATTATGCTAAGTGAAATAAGCTAGTCAGAGAAAGATAATTATCATGTAATTTCAATTATATATGAAGTCTAATTGGCTAAATGAACAAACAAACAAAATAGAAATTGACTCATAAATACAGAGAACAGACTGCCAGCTGTCAGAGAGGAGGAGAGTTGGGGGGCTGAATGGAACAGTTTAAGGGATTAAGCAAAACCCCCCAAAACCTCATACACACAGACCACAGTATTGTGATTGCCAGTGGGAAAGGGGGAAGGGGGAGGTAGAAGAGAGTAAGGGGGGATAAACGGTGATGGATGGAGACTTGATTCTGGGTGGTGAACACACAATATAATATATAGATGATGTATTGTAGAATTGTACAACTGAAACCGATAGGGGACTCAAGAGTAGGAAAATTTTAGCTTAAGGTAAAAAGTTATAAGCCAAGCAAGTAATGTATATGTTAAAACTTTTGTTTCAGAAACTACAGATAAGGCCCATCCTGGCTCCTGGGAAAACAGCCGACCTCCTGGGGCACTGCTAAAGATTACCACATGGGGACAACTGGAGGCATCCGGGCCTTTGTGTTCCAGGGAGAGATAGAGGACCACCCATCCCTGGGAACAGCTAACTGCCCAGGACATGAATGTTGCAGCTTCTTTCGCCTAATCCTCCCTGAATTTCAAAACCCCTCACCTCACCTTGTGTATTCCCTGGTATAAAAACCTTGACCTGGAAAGAAAAGATAAGATGGTCTGTTAGGGTGTGAACCCACCATCGTCTTGGATCCCTGGCCATCTGAATAAAGTGCCCATAAAGATTCAATCGCTGTCATTGCTTATTGGGTTTGGTAGTGACAGGCAGCCCAAATGCTGGTATCTTTTCCAGTTTCAAAACCTATATAATTTTATTAAGCAACGTCACGCCAATACATTCAATAAAAATATTTTTTAAAAAAACATGTGAATTCCTCTGTAAGACTGTGAAGCAGGAAGAAGTCATGGTAAAGAGCAAAATACTTGGATAGACAATGGGGAATAATAAAAAGCAATGTTTAATGTTGTCTGTTTTAAAATGATCAACATTTTAAAAACATTATACTTTAAAGATTTTACAACTTATTTTTATTTCATTTTGAAACAAAAAGTAAAATTCCAACAGTTAACTGGGTTTTTATAGTTTAAACTTTCAGAATAAACTGAGAAAACTATGGTAATGCATGGCAAATTAAAGTCATATACTCTGTTCCTGATTGAAGTGTACAACTCATGGAAACTCTGAATTTATCAAAGCCAAAATTTCAATTTTCTTTGCCCACAATATCCTCTAAGGGGAATGCTTTCCTAAACAACTGAATGATGCTGACGAACAGTTCTACTTCTCATTAGAGGTAAATGATTTTTTTGTTTTGTTTTGTTTTACTCAATAAACTACGTTATTTCCTCTTGTAGCTGTACCAGCCTGCAGTTCTCTACCGGATATCTGGGTAGAAAGGGTAAGGTTCTTGGCTTTCTCTTCATGCATTAAAAAACAGAACTTAAAAATCTCTCTGAATTGAAAACGATAATGTGAGTTTCTGCTGCCTCCACTGAAAATGTAATCCTGAATCTGCTAATATCTTACTTTTTAAAGGATGCATTGTTATGAAGAATGGAGACTACAGTGAGGTAATATCTATTTATAAGTTTAAACGGTTAAAATGTTCACCGAAACTGCTGCATGTTTTGTATAAGGAAATGTGGCTGTCTAGAGGGAAAGCTCCTTTCTCTACAATGTAATATGCAATTGACATAAACCAGGAATCCAGACTTAAATTAAACATTGCTCCTAACAAATTGATGTTAAAAGTAGGATAGTGGTTGATTAAACAAATTTCTGTTAGTGTGAGCAGTGGAGGGGGAAAACTTAAAAATTTAAATCCAGGGTTTTGTCAACCAAATTAAGCAGCATTCAAATGGTACATACATTTAAATGCCTAAATCTTTTCATAAGCTGAGGCTTGACATGTTTCCTTTGATTGGGACATTTTCCATGCATGCATTCTGGGGTGGGACTTGAGAGCTTGAAATAGCACAAAAGGATTTTATCAAGCCCAAGAATCTAGCACAGCTGTCAAATCTCAGAGGGGCAGATTCTCAATTTATGATAAACATTTCTTTGGATGTACTTTTAATTTGAGAACATGGGAAATATTTTAAGAAGTAGTTCCAAATGTGTGCTGTCTTTGTTAGAAGGAATTTCCTCCATTTTCCTTACTTGAAATGATAAAATAGGTGCTGCTTTTTAAAAAAAAGTCTGGTAATTTCACCCTTGGAGTTTGATTATTAAATATGTAAGATTATTTAGAATATGTAAAAATTATACACATCCTAGAGAACTTAGTGCAAGTCATCCAAGATAGCAGTGAGATCTATTCATATTGATATCTTCAGCATATTTTGTATATATTGATTTCCCCCAGATTAAACAGTTGGAGATACTAAATTCCCTTTTAGTAAAGATGACTCAATAATGATTTTTACAGTGAAATATAAGGATAAAGACTTTATTTTACTACTGGATTTATTTTCCAGAAACAAAATGTAACTAACAGCTGTATTCTACATGAGCATGACTCACAGGATGGCACTAACTGCGTATTATGGTTGCCAAGTGGCAGCATAATGTTGGATATTGAAAGCAGCTCTGCTTAATCTTTTTGACCACAAGTATAGGTGGGGCTTTTCCTCCAACGAAGCAGTTCCGAAGTGGCAGAGATGTGGGACAGTGTATGAAACCCAGGCAGGCAAGGCAGCTGCAGGGCTTTGGGAACCTCCAGAAGAGCTGAGGTCAGCAGTTTTCCTTGGACTGATCTTCCCCTGAAATTGTGTTTTGGCAGGAATATGAAGACAGGACCTCCTCAGCAGACTTGGAAACTCTGGATTGAGCTTTTTCACCCCAATCTGCTCCCCTCCACTCAATCACCTAGCGAGTTAACTTGAGTTAACTTGGAGGAGGCTGATTATTTAACCAGCTTCTGAGGCTGGGTTGGAAGAGGGAGGAAATTAATCACCTCTGTATCCCTAATACCAAAGGTCAACCTAAAGCTTGTTCTTAGTAGGGGCTAGGTATTTACTAAATTGTTAGAGTCCTAGAGGGAGGGAGGGTTTGCTGTTGGCTGACTTTACTGAGGTCTTGCTTTACTGCAGCTGTGAATATGAGTGTCCTAGATGACTGAGAAATTATTCACTACAGATTGAGACAGTTTTCCACCTGGTCAAAATTATTGCTTTAGATTGGGAAATAATACTTGCATATAATTTTAGGGGGTAGTAAATGATAACATACTACTCGAATTAGATTTACAAATTAGCCACAGCTTAGCGTTTCATTTTAAGACTGGGAGAAGGCACTCCCAACCTATATGTTTCCTAGATTTAACTGTGTGTCTACCACCAACCAGAAATGAAACTATTAGTAATGTATTACTAGAAATTACCTACTGTTTCTCTAAATTCCTATCTTTTGAACTATAAATGTTCCTGGGAATGGTAAAGGCTAAGCTACAGACAATTCAGCAAGTGAGTTTATGAGTTTGATTTATCAGCCAGCTGCTAGATTTTCTTAAACAAGGAAGGCTGGCACTTCAGAAGGTACTAGGTTATTGAAAAGAGGACAATGGGAGGAAAGGGAAGACAATAAAGAGTAGTGGAAAGGGAAGTTTGCTGACTTCATACACCATGACTACTTGTTAACCAGAAGTGTATAATGCATATGTTCCATACCTAGCCAACAACTTATGAATGTAACTATGAACAGCCCAAAGAGTGAGCAGTGCCAATCATGGGGTTAACTTTTCTGGCTTTAGACTAGAGCAATGTTGCTGCATCTCTGCAGGCTACAGGGTTGGTTTGGATTTACCATCAAATTTCCTGAATGTCTTGCCTGAGAGGTGGCTCTGATGGAATATTCAGTTCAATGGCTGCAGAATAAGCACTTTTTTTTTTACCTCCCCCCCCCCAGAGGCTTCTGAAGGATTTGTAATTGTATTTGCCAAAGCCAGAGAGCAATTTGTATATCAAATAAAACCAGGCAGAAACCTATTTCTTAATTGTGGATCAACATTCATGAGAATGAATAGCTTGGAAAGTTCGAATTTGGTAAGTCATGATTTTCTCCAAAGTGTGTTATATATGAAAAAAATGAGTTCTTTTTGATTGGTTTCCTCATACAGCTAGCCAATTGTGTTTCAGCACATTTCAAGAAGAAGTCTTTTTTAAAAACTTTTTGTTCTGAAGTATTTTTATATTCATAAGAAGTTATAAAAATAGTATAGAGCATCTGTGTGTACCCTTCACCCAGCTTTCCCCAATGATAAGATCTCTCGAAACTATAGCACATTATCAAAAACACAAAACTGACATCAGAATAATACTATTAAGTAAACTACAGACTTTTTTTAGGTTCTGACAATTTTTACATGCACTAATTTGTGTGTATGTAAACTCAATGACATTTTATAACACATATATATTTGTGTAACCACCACTAAAATCAAGATTCAAAATTAGCCCATGACCCACAACAACAAAAAATACCTTTGTGTTACATCTTTACTTCACAATTCCTCCCATCCGTAACACTCTGGCAATTGCTGATATGTTGTTCTCCATCTCTATAAGTCTGTTATTTTGAGGATATTATATAAATGTTACCTTTTCAGATTGGCTTATTAAAATTAGTATAATATCCTTGAGACCTATGCAAGTCATTGTGCATGTCAATAGTTGGTTCATTTTTATTGCTGAGTGCTATTCCATTTTCCGGATGTACCACAGTTTTTTAAATTTATTTACCTACTGAAGGATACTGTTTCCATCTTTGGGATATTAAAAATAATGTTGCTATGAAAATTAATGTACAAGTTTTTGTGTGGAAAGTCATGTTTTGATTTCTTTTTAGTAGCTACCAGAGTGGAATATCTAGCTTATACAGTAAGTAGATATTTACTTTTATATAAAAACTGCCAAAGCGATTTTCAGAGTAGTTGTACCATTTACCACTCCTAACAGCAATCATGAGAGATCCAGTTGTTAATCCTAGTCAGCACTTATTGTCAGTATTTTTTTTTGCCTTTTTTTAAATTTTAATTTTTTATTGTCATTCAATTACAGTTGTGTGGCTTTTCTCCCCATCCCTCCACCCCACCCCAGCCAAACCAGAGACATTGAAGTTAAGAACAATCTAACAATGGACAGGGGGGAGTGGGGAGGGGACAGTGAGGAGAGGGGATTACAGGAACTACTATAAAGGACACATGGACAAAATCAAGGGGGAGGGTGGAAGTGGGGGAGGGACGGGGGTTTGTCAGTATTTTTTAATGATATACATTCTAATAGGTATGAGTGGTATTTCATTGTAGTTTCAAATCACATTTTTCTAAAGGCTAGTGTTGTTGAATATCTTTTCATATGCTCATCAGTGAATTGTCTATGTCCTTTGCTAATTTTCTAATTGGGTTCTTTGTTTTCTTACTGTTGACTTTTGAAAGTTCTTTATATAAATGAAAGTCCTTTTTGGATATGTGGCTTGCAAGAATTTTCTCCAAGTCTGTGGTTGGTATTTTTATTCTGTTAAGAAGGTCTTCTATAAAGCAAAGTTTTAATTTTTAATGAAGGTCAACATGTTGATTTTGTTGATTTTTTGGGTCATTCTTTTGGTGGCATATCTAAAAACATTTTACCAAGGTCTAAATCCTGAAGACTTTCTATGTTTCCTCAAAAGGTTTTATAGATTTTAAATTGGATATATGATCAATTTTGAGTTAATTTTTATATAGGATATGAGGTTTAGCTCAACATGACTTTATTTTTGGTTATAGATGGATTCCAATTGTACCAACATCATTTGTTGACAAACTATTCTTTCTTTATTGAATTTTGCACCTTTATAAAAATATCAGTCTGCTTTGTAAAAATACCAATTTGGATCTATTTCTTTATTTTCTATTGTTTCCTTAATCTATATATCTCATCCTCTACCAATACTACACAGTCTTGATTACTTTCACCATATGGTAAGTCTTAAAATTGGGTAATGTGATTGTTCCAATTTGAGTTTTGTTTTTTATAATTGTTTTAGCTCCTTTGTCTTTTCTACATAAATGTCAGAATAGGATTGTTTATATGTACAAGAATACATGCTAGAATACACTTCAATATGTAGAATGTACATCAGCATATATAACAAGCCTACAGCTGAAATCATAGTCGATGGTGAAACATGCAAAGTTTTGCCTCTAAGATCAGGAACAAGACAAGAGTGGACACTCTCATAACTCCTATTCTTTATAGTACAGATGTCCTAGCCAGAGCAATAAGGCAAGAAAAATAAATAAGAGGCATGCAAATAGGAATGTAAGTGGAAAATTGTCTCTGTTTGCATATGACATAATCTTATATAGAGAATATGCTAAAGATTTCACCAATAAACTGTTAGAATTAATCAAAAAATTTAGTGAAGTTGTACAATACAAATAGGCATACAAAATATTGTGTTTCTATATACTCACAACAAATTATCTGAAATAGAAATAAAGAAAACAATCTCATTTACAATAGCAAAAATATTAAAAACTTAGGAATAAATTTAACCAAGGAGGTGAAAGATCTATGTACCAACACTATAAGGTTTTGATGAAAGTGAAGAAAACAAACACATGAAAAGATCTGATGTTCATAAATTAAAAGAATTAATATTATTAGTTTTTTAATAATGTTTATAATTACCAAAATGATCTATATAGTCAATGCAATCTCTATCAAAACCCCAAAAGCATTTTTCACAGAAATAGAAAAAACTACTGAAAATTCATAGAGAACAAAAGACCCCAAACAGCCAAAGCAATCCTAAGAAAGAAGAACAAACCTGGAGGCATTCAACTTTCTGATTTAAACCATGGAAATAAAGAACAAACTGACAGTGACCAGAGGGGAGGGGGAGAGGGGTAATGGGGAAAGAAGGAGAAGGGTCAAGTCAAGGAACATATAAAAAGCACCCATAGACAAAGGCAACAGAGGGTAGGATTGAATGTGGAAGGTGGGGGGTGGGTGAGGCAGGGGAGACTAATGGGGGAAAAATAGGGACAACTATTGAACAACAATAAAAAATGAAAAAACAAACAAAAACAATATTATAATGCAATATTAATCAAACAATATGGTACTGGCATAAAAACTGATACATAGACTAATGGACTAAATCAAGAACCAAGTAATAATTCTATGTATTTACAGTCACATAATATTTTATTGATTATGGCATTACAGTTGACCTATTTTTCCCCTTTGCCTTCTTCTGCCTGGTACCCCTATTCTCTCCAGCAAAACCCCCTTAGTTCATGTCCATGGGTTGTACACATAAGTTCTTTGGCTTCTCTATTTCGTGTACTATTCTTAACACCCCCTGTCTATTTTGTACCTACCATTTATGCTTCTTATTCCCTGTACCTTTTCCCCCTTTCTCCCCCACCCCACGGATAATCCTCCATGTGACCTCCATTTCTGTGATTCTGTTCCTGTTCTAGTTGTTTGCTTAGTTTAGTTTTTAGATTCAATTGTTGATAGTTGTGAATTTATTGCCATTTTAATGTTCATATTTTTGATCATTTTCTTTTTCTTAGATAAGTTGCTTTAACATTTCATATAATAAGGGCTTGGTGATGATGAACTCCTTTAGCTTTACCTTATCTGGGAAGCACTTTATCTGCCCTTCCATTCTGAATGATAGCTTTGCTGGATAGAGTCATTTTGGATGTAGGTCTTTGCTTTTCATCACTTTGAATACTTCTTGACTGCAAGGTTTCTTTTGAGAAATCAGCTGACAGTCTTAAGGGAACTCCTTTGTAGGTAACTCTGCTTTTCTCTTGATGCTTTTAACATTCTCTCCTTATCTTTAACCTTTGGATTTTTAATTATGATGTGTCTTGGTGTGTGCTTCCTTGGGTCCAACTTCTTTGGGACTCTCTGAGCTTCTTGGACTTGTATATCTATTTCCTTCACCAAATTAAGGAAATTTTCTTTCATTATTTGTTCAAATAAGTTTTCAATTCCTTGCTCTTCCTCTTCTCCTTCTGGCACCCATATGATTTGGATATTGCATTGCTTAAAGTTGTCCCAGAAGTTCCTAAGTCTCTCCTCATTTTTTTGAATTCTTGTTTCTTCTTTCTGTTCCAGGTGAATGTTTGTTTCTTCTTTTTGTTCCAAAGCGTTGATTTGAACCCTGGTTTCCTTCTGTTCATTGTTGGTTCCCTGTACAGTTTTTTAAAATTTCACTTTGTATAGCCTTCACTTCTTTCTTTACTTTGTGGCTGTACTCAATCATTTTTCTGATCATCCTGATCACCAGTGTTTTGAACTCTGCATCTAACAGGTTGGCTATCTCCGTGTCACTTAGCTTTTTTGGGGGATTTGTTCTGCTCTTTCATTTAGGCCATATTTCTTTGTCTCCTCAATTTGGCAGCCTCCCTGTGTTTCTGTGTATTATGTAGAGCTGCTTTGACTCCCCGTGTTGGCGCACCTGTTACACTGTAAGGGATGGAGCCTTAGTTATTCGCCAGGGCAGGGCAACCTGCTTTGCCGCTTTATGGCGCTGTCTGTGGGGGAGAGGTCAGAGAGGGAATAATGCCACTTGCTTGGCTCTTGCCTCATTTCCAGTCACTTCCCCCACTTCCTGTAATGACTGGTGCCCTTCTAGCTGCTGCCCTGGTGCTGATTCCCTGAGTGAGTGTTTTGTGTACGTTCTAGGACCCTGTGGGTCTTTAAACAGACTCTCTTGAGAGACTAGCAGTTTCTTCTGCCACCCCAGCCCCCACTGATCTTTACAGTCAGAAGTTATGAGGCTTTATTTGCTGGCACCAGAACCTTAAGCTGTGTGGTCTGGCCTGGGACTAGGATCGATTTCTCCTTTGTTGTCCTTTTTTTTATCTGCCTCATGTGAATGTGGGGCTGTCCTCACCAGCCACTGTTGCCACTGCCTCACCATGACATATTGAATTCTGTCTGCCTTGGCTGCCTATCTCCACCTCTCCTACCAGCCTGGATGAATGTTTCTTCTTTAAATCCTTGGTTGTCGGATTTCCATACAGTTAAATTTTCTGGAAGTTCTGATTATTTTTTCTTTTTAGATTGGTTGTTATCCTTCTTATGGTTATGGGAGGAGGTAAAGCTTGTCTACCTATGCTTCCATCTTGTCTGGAATGCACAGTAACCTAATGTTTGAGAAGGGACCAAGAATACTCATTAACTGAAAGGTAGTCTCTTCAACATATAGTGCTTGTGTATTTACAATTGTTAAATCTTGAATAATGACCCTCTTTGTCTCTTTATATATTTTTTTACTTAAAGTATATTTTGTCTTATACAGGTATAGCTACCTCTACTTTTTCTTATTTCCCATTTGCATGCAATATCTTTCTCTCTTTTTTCACTTTGTGCCTATGTGTGTTCTTACATCTGAGGTGAATTTCTTTTAGGCAGCATATAGTTGGGTATTGTTTCTTAATTCCTTGAACAAGCTTATGCTTTTTGGTTAGAGAATTTAATGCATTTATATTTATAGTAATTATTGATAGGTATGGAATTATAAATCACATGTTAATTGTTGTTGTGGTCTAGTTATTTTGTCTCTTTCTTCCTTTTTTGTTGTCCTTTGTAAATTAGTGATTTTCAATCGTGGTATGCTTTGATTTCTTTCTTTTTACTTTTTGTATATCTGCTATACATTTTTGTTTTGTGGTTATCATGAGGCTTACATAAAACATCTTGTAGATATAACAGTCTATTTTGGGCTGATAATAACTATACTTAGATTGTATACAAAAAACTCTATCCTATTACTCCCTCATCACATATTTATTGTTTGTTATCATAATTTACCACTTTTTATATCATGTATCCATTAACAAATTATTGTATCTACACTTATTTGTAATACTTTTGTTTTTAAAACTTATACTGTAGTTAATGATTAACACGATATCATAATACAATACTGGAGTATTCTGAATTTGACTGTTTACTTACCTTTACCAGTATGTATTATAACTTCATGTTTTGTTCTTAGTTATCATAGTTTTATTTCAGCTTGAAGAACTACTTTCAGGATTTCCTGTAAGAAGGTTGTAGTGGTGATGAACTCTCTCAGGTTTTGCTTGTTTTGGAAAGTCTTAACTCTCCTTAATTTCTGAAAGACAATTTTGCCAGGTAATGTTTTCTTAATTGGAAGTTTTATTTTCCAGCATGGTTTCTGTCTTAAAAGGATTTTGTTATATAAAAGAATTTTATTTTTGTACTGTTTTTAAATTTTTATTTATCTTTGATTTATACTGCATTCGTATAATGTTTCTTGGAAGAGATCTTTTGGGGTTCAAATTTTAGAGTGATCTATTAGCTTCTTGAACTCAATTTTCAAATCTCTTCCCACATATGTGAAGTTCTCAGCCACCATTTCTTTAAATAAGCCTTCTGCAAAATAGCAGAAAAACTATTCTCTTTCTTCCCCTCCTGTGATGCCAATTTTTGCATAGATTGTTTCTTTTAATGATATCCCATAATTCACAAAGGTGTTTTTCACTCTTTTTATTTATTTATTTTTGCTCCCTTCTCAGGATGATTTTCAACTGTTGTTTCTTTTGGGGGGATGACTTATTTTATTTTATTATTTTTAAGTATTTTTTATTGATTATACTATTACAGTTTTCCCAATTTTCCCCCTCTATCCCCCTTCCACCCTGCCCTCCCAACCCTCCAGCATTCCCCCCCCATTCATGTCCATGGGTTGTACATATAAGTTCTTTGAGTCCTCTGTTTCCTATACCATTTTTATCTCTCCCCATCTATTTTATGCCTACTAACCATGCTTCTTCTTCTCTGTATCTTTCCCCCCTACTCCTCCCTTCCCCCTCCCCACTGAAATCCCTCCATGTGATGTCCATTTTTCTGATTCTGTTCCTGTTCTGGTTGTTTGCCAAGTTTTTGTTGTTTTCTTTTCTTTTAGGTTCATTTGTTAATAATTGTGAGTTTGTTGTCATTTTACTGTTCATATTTTTGATCTTCTTCTTTTTCTTAGATAAGTCCCCTTAACCTTTCATATAATAAGGGCTTGGTGATGATGAACTCCTTTAACTTGACCTTATCTGGGAAGCACTTTATCTGCTCTTCCAGTGTAAATGATAGCTTTGCTGGATACAGTAATCTTGGATGTAGGTCCTTGCCTTTCATGACTTCAAATACTTGTTTCCAGTCCCTTCTTGCCTGTAAGGTCTCTTTTGAGAAATCAGCTGACAGTCTTATGGGAAGTCCTTTGTAGGTAACTGTCTCCTTTTCTCTTGCTGCTTTTAGGATTTTATCTTTGTCTTTAATCTTGGGGAACTTAATGATGATGTGCCTTGGTGTGTTCCTCCTTGGGTCCAACTTCTTTGGGACTCCCTGGGCTTCCTGGACTTCTTGGAAGTCTATTTCCTTCACCAGAAGGGGAAGTTTTCCTTCATTATTTGTTCAAATAAGTTTTCAATTTATTGCTGTTGTTCTTCTCCTTCTGGCACCCCTATAATTTGGATATTGGAATGTTTCAGGTTGTCCCAGAGAATCCTTAGCCTCTCTTCATTTTTTTGGATTCTTGTTTCTTCATTCTGATCCAGTTGGATGTTTATTTCTTCCTTTTGTTACAAATTCTTGCTTTGAATCCTGGTTTCCTTCCTGTCACTGTAGGTTCCCTGAATATTTAGCTTTATTTCATTTTGGGTATCTTTCATTTATTTTTATATTTTTTGACCAAGCTCAATCAGATCTGTGAGCATTTTGATTACCAGGGCTTTAAATTCTCCATCAGATAGGTTGGCAATCTCCTCATCACTTAGTTCTGAGATTTGGCTCTGTTCTCTCATTTGGGCCATATTTCTTTGTCTTGGCGCACCTGATAAGTTGTAAGGGGCAGAGCCTTAGGTATTCACCTGGGCAGGGAAACCCTCTTTGCTGCGCTGCCTGGGGGGGAGGGGCCAGAGAGGGAGCAGCGCGACTCACCTGCTGATCTTTAGTGCACTTTCCAACAGACTCTCTGTGAGACTGGAAGTATCTCCCACCACGGCAACCCCAGCCTTAGCCCACAGTCACCTGTGAGTCTGTTTTCCCCTTAAGTCAGTCCTTCCCACACAGCTCTGTCAAGCTCAGCAGCCAGCCCCACCCCTCAGCAGCCTCACCATGGTTTTTCTGACTTGGACTGTGTGGTCCGCCTTACCAGTCTGGTTGTTCTGGTTGATTTTTTCTTTAATTCCTTGGTTGTCAGAGTTCCAGGAAGTTTGATTTTCTGGTGATTTTGGTTGTTTATTGATTTTAGATTGGTTGTTATCCTCTTTTTGGTTGTGCGAGGAAGCAAAGGGTTTCTACCCACGCCTCCATCTTGGCAAGAACTTCAACAACTGTTGTTTGTTATGTATAGTTTACTAATTCTTTATTCTGATTGGTCATGTTTGATGTTGAAGCTCCCTATTGAATTCTTCAGTTTGGTCAATTCAAATCTTGCATTGCTCTTTCCTTTTTAAATTTTTTTTGTTTAATTTCTATGGGCCAATGCATTTTTAAAAGTTTTAATGTTTTCTCTGTGTTCTTTTGTAGTTCAGTAAATTTCTCTAAGAGCATTATTCTGAATTCTTTTTTACAAGTAGGTACTTCATAGATTTCCATTTCCTTAGGGGCAGTCATCGATGTTTTAATTAGTTTCTTTTTGTGCAGTCATATTTCACTCATTATTCATGATCTTTGAGGAAGTAGGCACTTTGTTCATTCTTTATAGATTGGCTTTGGCAGACAAAATTTTTTTACCAACCAGCACATGAGAGATTATAGTGGGCTGTCTGATGGTGTCCATGGGTGGCACTGCTACTGGTGTTTTTGAGCTTGCAATTCTCCTTATTGGGTCAGCAAGTAGTTAGGCTTGTTGTTTGGATAACTGGGAACCAGTCTTGCAACTGGGTCCGGGGGAAGGGCCTGGATTTCCAGTCTGTAGTGATGGGCTTGAACCCAGTGTCTATGCAGGTAATCCTGGATTCTGGTTACAACGAAGTGAATTAATGCTAGGGACCAGTAGGGTGGCCCCAGTATCTGAGTATAAGGATCATTCCAGTACTTGAGTGGGTTTTGGGGGTGCTTATTGACAGCCTGGGTCATAGGATACACCATGGGTTATGGGAGCTGGCTGGTCCTGGGATGTAATGGGAGCCTGGATTCATGCCTCTGGTTTTATTTTGTTTATAAGTTTATTTTGTTCATTAGATTCCACATATGAGTGAGATCATATGGGATTGTCTTTCTCTGACTGGCTTATTTTGCTTCTGCACTGTTGGTGGGAATGAAGATTGGTGCATCCACTGTGGAAAACAATATGGAATTTCCTCAAAAAATAAAAATGGTCCTCTTTTTCCACATCTTACCAGCACTTGTTGTTTGTTGATTTTTTGATAATAGTCATTATGACAGGTGTGAGGTGACATCTCATTATGTTTTTATTTTTCATCTCTCTGATGGCTAGTGATGTTCAGCATTTTTTTTATGTCTATTGGCCATCTGTATGTCCTGTTTGGAGAAGTGTCTTTTCAGACTGTCCATTTTTTAATTGGATAGTTTGCCTTCCTGGTGTTGAGTTGTGTAAGTTGTTTATATATTTTGTAAATTAACCCCTTATCAGATATATCATTGGCAAATATATTTAGCAATCCTGCTTCTAGCAATATATCATAAAAATCCTGAAACACTAATCAGAAAAAAACCATATGCACCTCTATGTTCACAGCAGCATTATTTACAGTAGCCAAGATTTGGAAGCAGCCCTAGTGTCCATCAGTACATGAGTGGATAAAAAAGATGTTTACACAATGGAATTCTACATGGCTGTAAAAAGGAAGGAACTCTTACCCTTTCCAACAGTATGGATGGACCTCCAGAATATTATGCTAAGCAAAATAAGCAAGTCAGAGAAAGACAATGCCATATGATCTCATATGTAACACATACACACAGACAACAGCATGGTGATAGCCAGAGGGAAAGGGTATGGGGGATAAAAGGAAGTGGGCAAAGGGGGGTAAGTGGGGACAGAATGAAACTTTGCTTGGGGTCATGGGTACATGATGCAGTATGCAGATTATATTTTATTGAGTTATACACTTGAAACCTGTATGGTTTTTTGAACCAGTGTTACTCTAATAAATTCAATTTTAAAAAGCTGATGAAAAAATCTTAAATGAATTTTTTGCTTGGATTAAACTTAAGTGTTTTTGTTTTTCAAAACAAATGAGAACATTGGAATTCTGAGATGACACAGTTTACTTTTCTATAAAACATATTTTAGAAACATGGTTTATATAATCCATAAATCAGTGGTTATTCTGAAAATTAATAACAATATTTATTTATATTTTATTTAAACATTTTTCTTTTTTTAACCATGAATTATTTTACTGTATTTTTATTACCATTTAGTCCCCTTATACCACCTCCCCCTTATTAAACTTATATGAATGTTTCAGATAAGTTTATTAGGTTTTTCTCAGAGGTCAATTGTGGTAGAAAAGACTATTAAAAGCTCAAGTTTTTATTATAGCATTACAAGAACTGCAGATTTTTAAAAAAGAAATCCTTACTTTTTCCTAAAACCTAAACACAATAGAATATTTTTATCTTTATTTTTTTTTGTTTTATTATCATTTTTGTTCCACATGGTCAACACAGGAGAAATAATGGAATGAAGATAAATAGACCAGATTGTACTGCACAGTTATGAAAATTAGGTCACAAACTTTTTGTGTGAGTTTCCTCATTCAAGGTGGAAAGAATATATTAGTTGTTTTAGTCTATTTGGGCTGCTATAACAAAAATATTATAGACTGAGTTGTTTTAATAAAATTTATTTCTCACAGTTCTGGAGGCTAAGTCTAAGATAAAGATGCCATGAGATTTAATGTCTGGTAAAAGTCCGCTTCCTGGCTCATAGACAGTGGGTCTGTTCAATGGTGGAAGGAACAAGGGAGCTTTCTGTGGTCTCATTTTTAGAAAGGCACTAATTCCCTGATGACCTAATCACCTCCCAAAGACCCTAACTCAAAATACCATCACAGTGGGGATTATGTTTCAACACATGAATTTGAGGGGAGCATAAAAATTCAAACATTCAGTCTATAGCATTAATTAAATGATTCACAATATTTGTTAGGAGATAATACATGGTTTCTCAGATAACACACAATCTTTGCTGGTCTAAACAGTGCATTAGGGAAGTGGTTTTCAACATGTGGTCCCTGGATCACATGGGACTCTTAGAAGTATAAATTCTTGGGCCCTAACCTTGACCTATGAAATCAGAAACTCTAGGAGGGATAGCCCTCCAAATGTTTCTAAAGCATGCTCAAGTTGGAGAACCATTGTATTAAGGTGGGAATAATAAATTATGCTTGGATTGATTTGTGACTAGGTAGAGGAAGTAGCTTTGAGGTAGACCTTAAAGAATGAGTCAGATACTTCTTCCTCCAGCTAAAAAGAACTTGACATATTTGGAAAATCAATAGATCTGATGTGGTGTTATGGGGAAGAGTATCAGCTTTGGAATTTCATATAGGATGCCTTCCTGAAGACATTATACATTGAAAGCTTAGAAATTTCACTTTCAAGAGCTCATTGAAAGGAAATTAGTTCCTCAAATGTGCGTACAATAATGTTTTTCAAGTCATTGTTTCTAAGAGTGAAAAAATGACTATGAAGCTCAATGTGCACTAGAAAAATAAATTATGATACACAATTCTGGGAGAAATCTAAGGATGCATTAAAATTATTTAGATACCTATTTATTGACAAGACACTATATCCATAATTATGATCAAATACAAACTGATTATAAAATGTATGTGAATGAGTCAAGTTTAGTTAAAATATCTACATATGATTTTATTTATAGATCTATTAGCTTAAAAAGAAAGTAGAATGTTACCCACCAAAATGTTAGTAATGGAAATATTGGTGATATAGATTTGGTTTGTTTTTACTTATATTTATTTTCTAATGTGAAACTCTATTCTTTGTGTGAAAAAATAATGAAGGTTTAGAAACAACCTAATCTAAGACTTTTAGGCAGATTTTGCACAATCTTATCTTTAGGGACTAGAAATACTCATTCTGTTTTTAAAAACACTGTATTTTCCTGGAATATTTGGAAAGAACTAATCTTTCTTATTGTAACAGTTCGCTGTCAAGGTTAGTATTCAAAATCTGGCATAGGTTTATTTCTGAAAGTTTGTATTATTATTATATAATTACAAAAATATGGTTTTCATATTACAGTTTCTTGGAAAAATAAAAATTGCTCTGTGGTTTTGCCAGTAATTTTCTATGTGAATTTGGAAAATTTAATTTCCCTGGTTTTTGGCCATTGTTTTCTCATCTGTAAAAACTTGCAAGATCAGATCCTGATGAACTTTAACAGCTCTAATACTCTAAGAATATGTAATAAATCTAGAAAACAACTTGAGAGAACTATATGAGAAAGTATGGAGGCTTAAAAAAATATCCAAACTCTTTAAAATACCCTTTAAAGAATTCTTCTTCAGTCTTTACACAGGAGATTGTTGATACTTCTCTCCTTTTGTATGGTTTCTCCCTTAATTGAATTTTAAAACAAATTATGTTAAATATCAAGATATTTGAATGTTGGTATACTTCTGACATCTGGTGGTCAAATCAAACATCACAGCTAAATTCTAATTCCCCAGACACTCATAGACTTCCCTCTCAATGGAACTTTTCACCCCTGATTTATCCATTCATCATGCATCTAGTCATTCACTCAACAAACACTTGGTGGATATGAGCTATGTTTAAGATACTATGAAGGAAAGGAAGAAGTAATAATGAGTTTTTGGTATGTATGAGATTACAGGCTATTTTGGGCAACAGAATAGACTCCATTGAATTAGAAGTCAGGGAAGTCTTCTTGGAGGAAGTGAGTTTTGCCTTTCTTGGGGCTTTAGTTTCCCCATGTGTAAAATGGTGGTAATATTTTATTGTTGCATGGTATTGCTCTGAATGATTGGCAGCCAGAGTGTGTATAAAGTACTTAGTATAGCACCTTGCCCAAAGTAGACACCTACTGATTATTAGCTGTTATTATAACAGATCTAAAGATAATCAGGGATGATTTCATGTATATCAACTATTCTCCAAACTTTATTTAAAAATTAATTCAGGTTCAAGCTTATATAGTTTTTGCTTTAGATTGACTATGCAGAACATGAGATCAGTTATTTTAGTTAGTTCAGTGGATAGACAAACCACAAAAGAGATATTTATAATTTGCTAGACAAACTGGTCAATTCAACAAAATGGTCAACTCAGTTAAAATAATATTAAAAGTTGTTTAATTAAATGAGCTGATTGCTTCACTGCAATGAGATGTCAGTTAGTAAATATAGACTATTTGAAAATCCCATCTAGTCAGTGCAAAAGGATCAAACAGTCTGTTTGGCATTATGTGAGCAGTGTGTGGGTTAACTTAATTTTAAAACTTTTTTAATTGCTTGTGCTTGGGGTTAAGTAGGCACTTTCTTAGACCCTATGTTGCTTTCAATTGTTAAGGTTGAGTCTGTCTCATTTTTAATTACATAAAATATGAAGCAAACTAACTGTCTTTGCTAGCAATAAAAAGTACAAGGAACCATTAAAAGCACATTTATTCTTTATTTTTTTCTACAACTAGACACTTAAGTTATATTTCCTAAAAATATCAAACTTTTGGGGAGTTAAACTGCCATTTTCAAGGTTAAAGAAAGAGTAGTATAGTGGATTTTTGCCAAAAGTAATAATGTTCTGATCCAAAAAAACAAAAACAAGAGGAAGGACCATACCATTTTAGAAATGAATGTCTTATCTGAATAAAGGAAAGATTTGACAGAGGACAGGACTGCTGTCTTTAGATATTTGCAGTGTTTCTTGTATAACAGGACTTTATTTGGCTTTGGTAGGTAGAACTAGGTTGAAATGACAGATTTTGATTCATTAGAGGAAAGAAGTTTATAACAACTACAATTGTTAAAAATAGACATTTCTCCAAAGAAGACATGCAGATGGTCAACAGACATGAAAAGATGCTCAGTATCACTAATCATAACAAAAATGTAGATCAAAACTACAATGAGATGTCACCTCACACCTGTCAGAATGGCTATTTATCAAGAAGTCAACAAATGACAAACATTGGTGAGTATGTAGAGAAAAGGGAACCCTTGTGCACTGTTGGTCAGATTGTGAGTTGGGCCAGCCATTATTAGAAAAAAGTATGGAGGTTCCTAAAAATATTAAAGTGTTAAAAATAGCAAATCTACTTCTAAGTATTTATTCAAAGAAATGAAAACAATAATTCAAAAAGTTATATGCACCTCAATGTTCATCTTAGAATTATTGACAATAGCCAAGATATGAAAGCAGCCTTGGTGTCCATTGATTGATGAATGGTTAAAGAAAATCTGATATATGTACACAGACACACAGACACACAATGGAAAATACTCAGCCATAAAAAGAATGAAATCTTGCTATTTGCAACAATATGGATGGACCTAAGTGGTATTATGCTAAGTGAAATAAGTCAGACAGAGAAAGACAAATACCATATAATTTCACTATGTGGAATCTAATGAACAAAATGTGAACAGACTCATAGATACAGAGAACAGACTGATGATTGCCAGATGGCAGGAAGAATGAAAGGATTAAGAAATACAAAGTGGTAGTTACAGAATAGTCATGGGGCTGTAAATTACAGCATAGGGAATATAGTCAATAATATTATAATAATTATCTATGGTGTGAGGGGTAGACTTATCAAGGTGCATAAATGTCTAATCACTATATTGTACCCTTGAAACTAGTATAATAATGTGTGCCAAGTATAATTTAAAATATTTTAAAAATGTAACTATCTACATTAATAAATTTTCACTGAACTTTCTCTGAAAGCTGAAGTACAAATAGCTCCTTTTGTTGCATCTACCAGAAGACACCCTGTAGTACTTCCCACACTCTGGTAGTTTTCTTTGAAATGGTTGCAAGGATAGTCTCAATATATGTGAATGTCTGAAGCTACTATAATTATGTAAATAAACACAGATCATTAAAGTTACAGAAGCCTCTAGAATCTGCCATGATTTGTGAACAGAATTAATTTGGCCCTCAGCTAAATTCTGAAAGAGACAAAGGTAATCTGAGTTGCACCATCTTTTCCAAGCCGCTATCCTTCTAAACCTGGTGACCTCCCAGCCATTTCCCAGGCTCTTATCTTGTTTCATTTCCAAATGTTTATATACTGACTCCAGGAATCACCTAATCCCTGATAAGATTGAAGTTAAAGATGGATTAAATTTTCTCTTGCCCAGAGTTGACGATGGGGAAATCAGCTAGATTTCAAATTTACAAAAAAGATGGAGACTACTGTGAAGCTGAAATGTGGAATTGCTCAAGAGTGTTAGAATGTATGTTTCAGGGCTCTGTTTTTTGTTTGTTTAGTCTCTATTTTTTTAATTGTTTTTCAAGTACAGTTGTCTCTATTTTCCCCCTGCTGCTGTCCCCCACCCTACCCACCCCCACTCACACCCTCGATCCTACCCCCTGTTGCCTTTGTCCATGGGTCCTTTATACATGTTCCTTGATGACCCTTCCCTTTGTGTACCCCATTATCCTCCCCTCTGGTTCCTGTCAGTTTGTTCTTTATTTCAATGTCTCTGGTTCTATTTTGTTTGCTTGTTTGTTTTGTTGATTAGGTTCCTGTTAATGGTGAGATCATATGGTATTTGTCTTTCACTGCCTGGCTTATTTCACTTAGCGTAATGCTCTCCAGTTCCATCCATGCTGTCGCAAAGGGTAGGAGCTCCTTCTTTCTTTCTGCTGCATAGAATTCCATTGTGTAAATGTACCACAGTTTTTTGAGGGGGCTATGTTTTACTGAGGCCTTGTTTGTTGATTATCTCTACAAGTTTGATTATTCTCTTGACTACAAAAGGGAAATCCTGACTGAGGTTATTGCTAAAACAGTGGGGTTTTTTGATTCTTGAAAATATTTCCCAAACTACTGTTATCCATTTGTAGATTGCCATGATATTTTTAGTTTACATAGAAAAGGCCATCTGAATTTACGAAAGTTCATACTTGCATACTTCTTTAGTGGGAAGCAAATATATTTGTATATCCAAATATGGATTGACATGCCCTTGATGCTATCTTTACTCTGTTTTGTGCAGAAATCGTCACTTTGATGCTTTCCTTAATAAAGGAACATAAATCCTCAAGATGAGAAGTAACAGCACAAACAGTACAAGAGTGAAGTGCACTGATCTCCAAATGCCATTTCAGCACACCCTCTATGCAACCACCTACATTACCATTTTCATCCCTGGTCTTCTGGCCAACACTGCAGCCTTGTGGGTTCTGTGGCGCTTCATCAGCAAGAAAAATAAAGCCATCATTTTCATGATCAACCTCTCTGTGGCTGACCTTGCTCATGTGCTGTCTTTACCCCTCCGGATTTACTACTACATCAACCGCCATTGGCCTTTCCAGACACCCCTTTGCCTGCTGTGCTTCTACCTGAAGTATCTGAACATGTACGCCAGCATTTGCTTCCTGACCTGCATCAGCCTTCAGAGGTGCTTCTTTCTTCTCAAGCCCTTCAGGGCCAGAGACTGGAAGCGTAGGTACGATGTGGGCATCAGTGCTGCCATCTGGGTCACCGTGGGCACTGCTTGTTTGCCACTTCCAATTCTAAGAAGTACTGGCTTAGCCAACAACACTGAGTTCTGCTTTGCCGATTTAAGGCTTCAACCCATTAGCATGGCTTCCTCCATTGCCATGGTAACTATAGCTGAACTTGGAGGGTTTGTGTTACCTGTTATAATTATTACTTATTGCACATGGAAAATGAGAAAATCTTTACAGGAAATCCAAGTTCCCCCTCAGAATACCAAAGAGAGAAAAAAGGCTTTGTGGATGGTTCTGACGTGTGCAGTGGTGTTCATTGTGTGTTTTACACCTTACCACCTCAACTTCCCACTTTTTATGATGGTGAAGCAAGATGTGTTTTCAAACTGCTCCTTTATCAAGAGTACTCTATGTTTCCACATCATTTCCCTGTGTCTTGCAAATCTGAATTGTTGTCTTGATCCAGTTGTATATTATTTTATGACCTCAGAATTTCGTGATAGATTTTCGGAACATGGCGGTCTGGTTTTTCAGTCATGTGTGAGATGCAAGGACAGTGTTTTAGAAATTCATCACAGAAATGAGGATCTTCAAACTATCTCTCTTGAATTTTTGGATGATTCCAAAACAACATAATCAAATAATTAGTGGGAATGATCTATATGCTCTATCAGTATAGCTATGTCACCTTCAACATGATTCTTAAAAAATGGTGGTGTTGACTGCTTTAGCAAAACGTGTCTCCCTTTCTTTCATTTTCAAAATTAGTCTTTTGAAAGAGCTATCCATGCCTATATTTTTTGTCCCAATGCAAACATATTGTTCTATGGGGAACATGAGAAAATATGGAAAACTGAGGAGCAATAGAATGAATCATACACCTGTTCCTCAGCAATGGGCCCAGTCTTTTCACCTTCTTTTAAAAAATTGAAAACTAGTAGATATAGGTGAATTTTTGAAATGTTTAAAAATGTACATGAGAGTAATATGATCCTAGCTTTATTTAGAAAATAACACACTACTTGAACAATGTAGACAAAAGAGGAAAGGTTTATTAAATTAATAGGAGTTATGAGAACTCTTATTCTTGTAACTTAAAATGTCTATGACACTTTTACTTTCTCCCCTTGGAGAAATAAACAACTCAGATTCATCCCAAATATCTCAAAAACATCAAGAGACTCACACACAACACATACACCTTAAACACAAAATAAAATTGTGTTCTAACTTATTCCACAAAGTTTAGTTTCAGGGTTTGCAATGAAAGCTCTTTGCTAGGATATCTCTGAGTATGTGTGTTGTGATGCATGATTTCATATATTGGTACTCATTCAGAAAATATTTTGTTTATTTGTTCATTAAAATCAATTGTGACATGGTCTGCCTAGATTAATTCACCTGCATACAACCTCAGTCAAAATTTTGCTTGATAGATTTAAACAATGAAGAGTTACACACATGCATATAGTTTTTCAGATGGACCTCATTTCTCACAGGTAAAGATATATATAAGGAGAACATTGGTGAATTGAATCTTATTATAAATGGAAAATAAAAAATTATGTTAAAATTACTTTGGTTAAGTCATTTTGTAACATGAATCACTCCCATTGGAAAATTGGAAACAAAATTTCATATAAGAGTTCTTATTAAAATAGAATTTTATAAGGCAGTGGTTAGTTTTATAAAATTACAGTCATGCACTGAATAACAATGTTTCGGTCAATGATGTACCAGATATAATGGTGTTCCCATAAAATTATAATGGGGTTGAAAAATTCTTATTGCTCAGTAACATCGTAGCCATCATAATGTCATAGTGCAACGCATTACTCATGTGTTTGTGGTAATGCTGGTGTAAACAAACCTATGTGCTTCCAGTCATAAAAAGTATAGCACATATAATTATATACAGTACAAAATGTTTGATAATGATGATAAATGACTATATTACTGGCTTATGTATTCACTATACTATTTTTATTATTGTTTTACAGTCTACTCTTTCTACTTATGAAAAAAATGTTTGCTATAAAACCATATGCTGTATTAGCTAGCAGCAAGCAGATACATCTCATGTTTACCATGTTCCTTGATTGCATTATTTTCTCTTGCACTTGATTCAATCATGTGTTGTTCTCTGTTGTTGTGCTGTAATATGCTATATAGACTTGTAACTTAGGAGGGAAAGGCTATACCATATAGTCTAGGTGTGTGGTAGGTTCTACCATCTAGGTTTGTGTAAGTGCACTCTGTGGTGTTCTCACAATGACAAAATTGCCTAATGATGCATTTCTGAGAATATTTTCTTTATATGATTGGAAATTCACAAAATATTTTATTTGTGTGAATTTTTTTGTAATAATGATTGCCTATCAAAACAACAACAGGCAATGTTTACCACAGGGGGATTAAACAAAACAGAAAAACTCAAGGTCTCTGAAGTTATTTAGGGATCTATATTTTAGACAGTTGTGTCCTATAGAAATGATTATCTCTTTAAGTACTTAAATATTGAAAACACCATTTTACCTGGAAATGTTTCTAAAATATATTTCTTACCCACTTAAGCAGTTTGTTTTAAACAAGAGGACATGGTGTGTGAAAGAACTATTCATCCAGACTCACAGGACCAGAATCTTAATTTCGGGTCTTCCACTGATAATCTATGTGACTTTGAGCAAGTTAGTTCTTTTCGGTTTTCGTTTTTATTACTTGTTTATGAGGGAGCTGGACTAGATGACCTTAATATCAGACAAACTTCTTAGAATGTGCTTTCTAAACTCCAAAGAAGTTTATAAATGACTATTTTTGTTATTATTAGTATTAACATTGCTGTTATTATTTAAGAAGAGCTTCAACATTTAATGTAATCTTTTCAGGATGACTGAGGGTCATTATTATAAACATCAATTATTATATTGTACACATTTGCTTCTCTCCAAGCTATTGAAATCTGTAGAATTGCTTGTACCTACACTAAATTGGCCCTATGATTTTTTAGTTCATATATTTGATTTTTAAGGGCTTATTTTTCCACCAGTTTTAGGCTATCTATTCATACTTGTTGCCATTGTCAGTAGGACTCTTTAATAAAGTCCTTATAATTTTAATTAGCACTTTCTAATATTTTATAGATTTGAAAGTACACCAATCAAACTAGTTGTAACAGAGTTTAAATTTAACAAAAATGAGTAAAATTCTTCTTATTTTATTTTATTTACAAAGGGTGTGCATGGAAAAAGGAACATCTCCTATGGAACAAAGTGTATGGGTTTTACTTTATGGACTTTATGACATGTATTTTGGCTATACAGAACTATTTTACTTCCTTCCTGGTTCTGTCAGCTGTGTTTGGATAGCTGAGGTTGTCAAATATTTGAGTTCCAGTTTGCTGAGGTGTGACTAGATGTTTATGACATCAAAAATTTCTTGGAATATAAGTATCACCAGGTTTTTATACACACACACACACACACACACACACAGAAAAACTTCCAAAACCATTACTTGTTTCTCTTATGGAGGGTTTATATTGTCTATAATTGTCCTAATAAACTATCTTCCCTCTCTATTTAAGGCCACTTGGTAGAAATACCCTATGTATTTTTTTAAATTTATTTATTTATTTTTATTCAGTTACAATTGTCTGCATTTTCTCCCCTTCCCTCCACCCCTTGTATTTTTAGTTTTATTTGAGATACACTAATTTTTTTGAAGTTGGTCTATTGTTAAAATAAAAAATATCCAAAATATTTGGAGAAGCATAAAAAAAGAGACTGGTTTACCAACTCTCTTCAAGGTACCAAAATTCTCCAGACAGCACCAATTTGCTCCTACCTCTATAGGAGGGGTGGAGGTGCTATATGCACTCATGTTAATCCAGTATTTCTGGGGCCAGGCAATTGTCCAGCTGCATCTCTCTACTTCCTATTCCCCTAAATATTGAAGTGCAGGAGTCCTAACAATGGCAACCTTGAGTGTGCAACTGTAAGTGATTGATTATAATTAGATAGACGTGGGTTCTAGTACTATCTGTCCTTTCTTAGGTTCAAAAAAGGTTCAGATAAGTTCATTTATTGCATAATTTTAAGCAAGACATTTTATCATTCTGAAGCTGTTTCCTGATCTGAAGATAATAATCTCTGCCCTTTCAGCTTCATAAGACTCTTGTAGAAAGATCCAATGACAATTATTTTTAAACTATAATGACTATTTAAACATAAGGACACATGGAAAAAGTAATGATGAGAAAAGAATCAGGTGAGGGAGCTAAAGTGTCCCTCTCAAGCCACAGCAGCACAGTAGGTATTATTAAAGATTTTAAACAACCTGTTAGCATAGAAAACATGAATGTTTGAACTAGTTCCCAGAGTTAAGCAAATCCTGGCTGAGGCCCCTGAAGGTAATAGAAGGAACCATTTACCTGGTCCCCCAGCGCGAGTTAGTTAGATCCAACCTTTCAGAGAAGTGAGTTAGGATTACAGTTAAGTATCTCTGAAGAAATCAAATGCCAGAGATAGACAATAGTCTTAGGGAAACAATGAAGATAGAATAGGGTAAAATAAGTGTCTCCTATGAATGAATTCTGTAGATGGAAAGCAAGGTCTCCAGAATCTTGGGAATAAATGGACTTGAAACACACCTAGAGAAACCTACAGCTGTAAAGGGGAGGAGTAAAGACAGGAAGAGGTTGCCTAGCAGCATTGTTTGGACATAGATACATTTGTTGTGGGGCATTTAAAGGCTCAGATAAGTTCATTTATTGTATATCTATAATCATCGATTTGGTTAAGCATATTAGACAATCAAATCTGCAAAAATATGAAATATACAAAAACTCAAAGGGTCTTAAAAATGCTAAACATACACACTTCTGCCGTTGCTCACACTGTTTCTCTGTCATGTATGCCTTTGCTTTTCTTGTCTATCTAGCATTATAAATTATTTAATATTCAGCTTAAAATCTTACTTCGCTGTGAAATTATATCATCTACTCTATACAGTAAAGATCTTAAGGGTGCCAATCAAGGATAGTATAATATGTTGTGCTCTACACTATTGAAATTAAACCCAATTTCTTATATGTATGTTAAGACCTTGGTAGTTATTTTCTGTTGTTAGTTTAATTAAGGCTTGCATATATCTCTCTGTGTAGGAGATTTCATTTTGAATATAAACTGTAGTTAATCTAATTCTATCAGCATCATGCAAATAGTGGATGCTTAATAAATGCTTGTTGTGTGATTTAAAAGAAAATATGTAGTGATTAGTTAGGTATCCAAAAGAATAATTCCTATAAAGTTGACATCAATAAATGCCACAAGTTTTATGCTCTCATTCCGTCTGTCTTTAATTACCATGGTAAATACCAGAAGCTCAGGGCCTGAGAAGAGATTATTTTTCCCAACTTTATGGAGAAATAAATAACAAATATAATTATGTGTATTTAAATGATATAACATGATGATTTGAAATACGTATCTGATGCATATATGCCAGTGGAGTCACTGTATCTTGGAAGGTAGTTGAATTCGTTGAATACCAATGAGAGCAAAGTCTGGCTGGCTCTCAGTTAACTAGGTAGCCATATTACAGTAGACCCTGACTTTGTAGTTCTTTAAAATATGTTTATAAGCTGTTTATTAAATCTTAAAACACTAAAAAGGTTTCTGGCAGTTTGATTCCTTTTTGTTTTGAAGTGTACTTGTTGCTATTAACAACGATTCTGTATGTCTTCTTTTCTCACTAGGAAATTGGAGGTATGAAGGAGTGGATACGAAATAATGATAACATCTTACCAGATCAGTTACTCTTTCCCTCTCTGACCGATAGTCCTAATTCTTTCTTTTATTTCCAATTAATTAAATAAGGTATTGATAAAATCAGACCTGTTGAGCCTCATCCAAGTTTTTTATAGTGCCAGAAACCTTCTCCTGCTCCTGCTACCACTCAGTCTGTAGTTGCTCAGTCTTCTCTGGGCCACATTTCTTGGCCCGTTGGCTTCCCAATTAGATTCACATTATATATCTATGGGTTTGTCCCAACTGGAAGTCAATGAAATTTACTGCCTTTACCATTTTTGAAACTGGGTTAATAGAAGCAACTCTGGAAAAGAGAAGGCCATAAAAGACCACATCACCCTAGGACCTTAACCTTTGTTATTGGTTACCACTAGCTTATACACTACTGGCATATGGACCTCAAATCGTATTTAGTATCACATCTTAGTTCCCTACCTCAATATAACTTCTATGACATCCACTGCCAATGGTATAAAAACCCACATTCCTTTACCCAACCCCACCTACTTTCATTTCCCAACCCCAAATTAGGTTTTTCGCTCTTTCGCATGCATTTCCATTTATTTGCCTCCAGACTCCTCTTCCCAGAATACACCTTCCACTCCTCAGCTTAATACAATTCCAGCTTCCTTTACCTCATATCCCACCTGATTTGGGAATGTATCTCTATTCTTATCATACTTAATAACGTCTCTTCCCTTTGTGGTCCTGCAGCACCAATCAGCTGGACCATACGTATTATGCTTGCATACATGGCCTAGACTCTAAATTAGAAAGGATGCTTAGAAATTGCTCCTATATAACAAGAGTTTAACAGTGACAATCCAGGTGGAAAGAGAGACTGGAGGGGTTCCTTAGGACACCTGACATTTGAACAATCAAGAAAATGCTGTTTGTCAATATTATAGAATGAAGGAATAAGAACAGATGAAGGGAGAGAACTGACAAAGCTCCTATCCCACCCCACCCCATTGTATTCCTTGATGTACCCACTGTCAAATGTCCTCATTTTCTGGGAAAGAAACAGAGACAGCCAAACTATTGTCAGACTCTTATAGTAAGTGATCCCACAGTAAGTGGTGTTAGAATAGGAACTCAAATCTAGATATCTGGATTCCTTGACCTGTGTCTCTTTACACTGGCTTATGGTACCTTTTGAGTTATTTATTCAACTTTATGCATATATTATTTGTATTTTATTACTTAAATTCTGAGTTCCCTATTGGAAGGGACTGAGTCATATTTATTTCTACTTCTTACAACATACTTTACTACAGGACTTGGGCACTATGTAAACAATCTATAAACAGTTGCTGGTTGGTTTATTTTGCAAGCATTAAATTTTTTTTTGCTTTAGTTACTCAACTGCTATTAATTTAAAAAATAAAAAAGCCCTAGAAGGCAACACAGAGTGTTCTTCAATATATCTATACCAGCATTGATAGGCAAAAATCATCACTTACTATCTTTGAAACCTTGGGTAAGTCACTGTCCCTCTCTAGGCTTTGATTTCTTCATTTTAAAAATCATAGCAGTGCAGTTCATGTTTTCTAAGCTCCCTTTCAGTTCTAATATTCTAATAAAGCTAATTTCTCATTAAAAATTTAAAATATCATATTTTAAGCATATTTTATTGATTATGTTATTATAGTCATCCCATTCTTTTTTAATCCCTTTGTCCCCCTCCACCTGGTACCCCCATTCCCTCCAGCATTCCCCCACCTTGATTCATGCCCATGGGTCGTACATATAAGTTCTTTGGCTTCTCCATTTCCTATACTATTGTTAACCCCACGTCCATCTATTTTAGGCCTACCAATTACGCTTCATATTCTCTGTACCTTTTCCCCCATCCACTTCATTCCCCCTCCCCACTGATATTTCTCCATGTGACCTCCATTTCTGTGATTCTGTTCCTGTTCTAGTTGTTTGCTTAGTTTGTTTTTGTTACTTTTACGTTCAATTGTTGATAGTTGTGAGTTTGTTGGCATTTTCCTGTTCATAGATTTGATCTTCTTTTTCTTGGATAAGTCCCTTTAACATTTCATATAATAAGGGATTGATGATGATGAACTCCTTTAGCTTTACCTTGTCTGGGAAACACTTGATCTGCCCTTCCATTATAAATGATAGCTTTGCTGAAAAGAGTAATCTGGGATGTAGGTCCTTGCCTTTCATGACTTTGAATACTTCTTTCCAGCCCCTTCTTGCCTGCAAGGTTTCTTTTAAGAAATCAGCTGACAGTCTTATGGGAACCCCTTTGTAGGTAACTGTGTCCTTTTCTCTTGCTGCTTCTAAGATTCTCTCCTTCTGTTTCATCTTGGGTAATGGAATTATGATGTGCCTTGATGTGTTCCTCCTTGGGTCCAGCTTCTTTGGGACTCTCTGAGCTTCCTGGACTTCCTGGAAGTCTATTTCCTTTGCCAGAGTAGGGAAGTTCTCCTTCATTATTTGTTCAAATAAGTTTTCAATTTTTTGTTCTTCCTCTTCTCCTTCTGGCACCCCTATAATTCGGATGTTGGAACCTTTCAAGATGTCCTGGAGGTTCCTAAGCCTCTCCTCATTTTTCCGAGTTCTTGTTTCTTCATTCTTTTCTGGTTGGATGTTTCTTTCTTCCCTCTGGTCCACACCATTGATTTGAGTCCCAGTTTCCTTCGCATCACTATTGGTTCCCTGTACATTTTCCTTTGTTTCTCTTGGCATAGCCTTCATTTTTTCATCTGGTTTTTGAACAGATTCAACCAATTCTGTGAGCGTCTTGATAACCAGTGTTTTGAACTGTGCATCCGATAGGTTGGCTATCTCTTCCTCGCTTAGTTGTATTTTTTCTGGAGCTTTGAAGTGTTCTGTCATTTTGGCCTTTTTTTTTTTTTTTTTGTCTTGGTTCATCTGTTACTTTAAGGGTCGGAGCCTTAGGTGTTCCCCGGGTGGGGTAATGCTGGTCGCTGGGTTGTAATGCTGTACGTGGGGGAGGGGCCGAGAGGGAGCAATGGCGCCCGCTCCACTCTCCACTGGAGTCCCATCTTTCACTCTGCTACCCATAATCAAACTGGGCCCCTCTGCTGCTGGCTCCCGAGTGGGTGGGCTTGTGCACGCCCTAGGCCCCTGTGGGTCTCTCCAACGACCTCTCCTGTGAGGCTGGGAGTCTCTCCTGCTGCTGCCCCAACCCCCACGGGCATTTTCAATCAGAGGTTTGAGGCTTTATTTCCCCGTGCTGGAGCCCTGGGTTACGAGGTCTGCTTCGCTCCCCTCCGTTCGTCCTGGTTTATCTGTGCGCGAATGTGGGGCCGCAGGTTCTTCTAGTGGTCCGACTGCCTGCACCGTTCGTCCCACACTCCCCCAGTCTCGGCCCCGCCACAGCAATGTGAGTCCTCTCCGCTCCGGCTGCCTGTCCCTGCCCCTCCTACCGGTCTGGATGAATGTTTATTTTTTATTTTCCCTGGTGTCGGACTTCCTTGCTGTTCGATTTTCTGTCAGTTCTGGTTGTGCGAGGAGGCGCAGTGTGTCCACCGACGCCGCCATCTTGGTTCTTCAAATAAGTTTTCAATTTCTTGCCCTTCCTCTTCTCTTTCTGACACCCCTATAATTCGGATGTTGGAACCTTTCAAGATGTCCTGAAGGTACCTAAGCCTCTCCTCCTTTTTTGTAATTCTTGTTTCTTCATTCTGTTCTGGTTGAATGTTTATTTCTTCCTTCTGGTCCAAGCTGTTGATTTGAGTCCCAGTTTCCTTCCCATCACTATTGGTTCCCTGTACATTTTCCTTTGTTTCTCTCAGCATAGCCTTCATTTTTTTATCGAATTTGCGACCACACTCAACCAATTCTGTGAATTCCTGATTACCAGTGTTTTGAACTTTGTGTCTGATAGGTTGGCAATCTCTTCCTCGCTTAGTTGTATTTTTTGTGGAGCTTTGATGTGTTCTTTCATTTGGGCCATTTTTTTTTTTGTCTTGGCACACCTGTTACATAGTAAGGGGCAGAGCCGTAGGTATTTGCCAGGTTGGGGCAACCCACCTTGCTGCGTTGTGGTGCTGTATGTGGGGGAGGGATCTGAGAGGGAACAATGTGGCTTGCTCATCTCTCTGCCAGCTTTCAGTCACTTCCCCCACTACCCACAAGTACAGTAGGCCCTTCTGGTGCTGATTCCCACGTAAGTGGGTTTGTGTATATTCTAGGACCCTGTGGGTCTCTCCAATAAACTCTCCTGTGAGGCTGGGAGTTTCTGCCCCAACCCTCACAGGTGTTTTCAGTCAGAGGTTTTGAGGGTTTATTTCCCTGAGCTGGAGCCCTGGGTTGTGGGGTCTGTCTCGTTCCAGTTGTTCCCCCTGGTTTATCCACATGGAAATGTGGGACCACCAGCTCCACCAGCCGCTGCAGCCTTGCCCCATCCACCAGCCACTGCTTTGCCAGGAGTCCTCTCCGACCGGCTGCCTGTCTCTGCCCTTCCTACTGGTGTGGATGAATGTTTCTGCTTTAAGTCCTTGGTTGTCAGACTTCCATATAGTTAAATTTTCTGGCAGTTCTGGTTGTTTTTAAATTTGTTGCTGTCCTTCTTTTGGTTATGGGAGGAGGCACAGTGTGTCTACCTAAGCCTCCATCTTGGCTGGAAGTCCTTAATAGTGTTTACTTTTATTTTTTTAAATATATTTATTGATTATGCTATTACAGTTGTCCCATCCCCCCCAGACTCCACTTCATCCTGCACACCCCATCCCTCCCACATGCCCCCCCGCATAGTTCATGTCCATGGGTCATACTTATAAGTTCTTTGGCTTCTACATTTCCTACACTATTCTTACCCTCCCCCTGTCTATTTTCCACCTACCATTTATGCCACTTATTCTCTGTACCCCCTCCACACTCCCCTGTTGATAACCCTCCATGTGATCTCCATTTCTGTGGTTCCGTTCCTGTTCTAGTTGTTTGCTCAGTTTGCTTTTGTTCTTGTTTTAGGTGTGGTTGTTAATAACTGTGAGTTTGCTGTCATTTTAACTGTTCATATTTTTTATCTTCTTTTTCTTAGATAAATCCCTTTAACATTTCATAGAATAAGGGCTTGGTGATGATGAACTTCTTTAACTTGACCTTATCTGAGAAGCACTTTATCTTCCCTTCCATTCTAAATGATAGCTTTGCTGGATACAGTAATCTTGGATGTAGATCCTTGCCTTTCATGACTTGGAATACTTTCTTTCAGACCCTTCTTGCCTGTAAGGTCTCTTTTGAGAAACCAGCTGATATTCACCTGAACTCCTTTGTAGGTAACTGTCTCCTTTTCTCTTGCTGCTTCCAAGATTCTCTCTTTATCTTTAATCTTGGGTAATGTAATTATGATGTGCCTTGGTGTGTTCCTCCTTGGGTCCAACTTCTTTGGGACTCTCTGAGCTTCCTGGACTTCCTGGAAGTCTATTTCCTTTGCCAGATTAGGGAAGTTCTTCATTATTTTTTCAAATAAGTTTTCAATTTTTCATTCTTCCTCTGCTTCTGGCACCCCTATAATTCGGATGTTGGAACGTTTAAAGATGTCCTGGAGGTTCCTAAGACTCTCCTCATTTTTTTTTGAATTCTTGTTTCTTCATTCTTTTCTGGTTGGATGTTTCTTTCTTCCTTCTGGTCCACACCATTGATTTGAGTCCCAGTTTCCTTCCCATCACTATTGGTTCCCTGTACATTTTTCTTTGTTTCTCTTAGCATAGCCTTCATTTTCTCATCTAATTTGCGACCAAATTCAACCAAATCTGTGAGCATCCTGATTACCAGTGTTTTGAACTGTGCATCTGATAGGTTGGCTATCTATTCATTGCTTAGTTGTATTTTTTGTGGAGCTTTGATCTGTTCTTTCATTTGGGCCTTTTTTTTTTTTTTTTTTTTTTTTTTGGTCTGGGCATGCCTCTTATGTAAAGGGGCAGAGCCTTAGGTGTTTACTGAGGTGGGGTAACGCTGGTTGGTCACTGTGCTGTGACACTGTACGTGGGGGAGGGGCCAAGAGGGAGCAATGGCGCTTGCTCCACTCTGTCTGATTTCAGTCACTCCCTCTGCTACCCACAATCAAGCTGGGCCCCTTTAGTGCTGATTCCTGAGTGGGTGGGCTTGTGCATGCTCTAGACCCCTGTGGGTCCCTCCAACAAACTCTCCTGTGAAGCTGGGACTTTCTCCCACTGCCACCCCAGCCCCCACGGGTGTTTTCAATCAGAGGTTTGAGGCTTTATTTCCGTATGCTGGAGCCCTGGGTTGTGCAGTCTGCTTTGCTCCCCTGCCATTCCACTCGGTTTATCTATGCGTGAATGTGGGGCCATGGGGTCTGCTAGCTGCTTCACTGCCTGCCCCGTTCCACAATCCACCTCCTGGCTGAGTCAGCCAGCTGCTGCCTTGCCATGAGTCCTCTCCACCCCGGCTGCCTGTCTCTACCCCTCCTACTGGTCTGGATGAATGGTTCTTCTTTATGTCCTTGGTTGTTGGACTTCCATACAGTTTGATTTTCCGTCAGTTCTAGCTGTTTTTTGTTTTTAAATTGTTGTCCTTCGTTTGGTTGTGTGAGGAGGCGCAGTGTGTCTACCTATGCCTCCATCTTGGCTGGAAGTCCCCTACTTTTATTTTTTAATTGAGGATTGGCCTCCCTAGGTCAGGTATTCTGACTTAAATAGCCTTGGTTAGAACCCAATAATAGGGTTTAGTAAAAAGAAATATTATATAATATAAAATTAATAACTTTAATATGTACAAATTGAAAGCATTTAGTATATTTACAATATTGTGTAACCATTACCTTTATCTAGTTCTAAGATATTTTTATCACTCAAAAGGAAAACCCATACCCATTAAACAGTCATTCTCCCTTCCTCACACTCCCCAGCCTTGGCAACCACTTAGTCTACTTTGTGTCTCTATGGTTTTAAGTATTCTGGATATGTCATATAATTGGAATCATATAATATGTGACTTTTTAAAAATATATTTATTGATTATGCTATTACAGTTGTCCTATTTCCTGCCCCCCTCACTCCACTCCATCCTGCCCACCCCCTCCCTCCCACATTCCCCCCCTATAGTTCATGTCCATGGGTCATACTTATAAGTTCTTTGGCTTCTACATTTCCTACACTATTCTTACCCTCCCCCTGTCTATTTTCCACCTATCATCTATGCTAGTTATTCTCTGTACCTTTCCCCCCCTCTCCCCCTTCCACTCCCCTGTTGACAACCCTCCATGTGATCTCCATCTCTATGGTTCTGTTCCTGTTGTAGTTGTTTGCCTAGTTTGCTCTTGTTTTTGTTTTAGGTGTGGTCGTTAATAACTGTGAGTTTGCTGTCATTTTTACTGTTCCTATTTTTTATCTTCTTTTTCTCAGGTAACTCCCTTTAACATTTCATATAATAAGGGCTTGGTGATATTGAACTTCTTTAACTTGACCTTATCTGAGAAGCACTTTATCTTCCCTTCCATTCTAAATGATAGCTTTGCTGGATACAGTAATCTTGGATGTAGGTCCTTGCGTTTAATCTTGGGTAATGTAATGATGATGTGCCTTGGTGTGTTCCTCCTTGGGTCCAGCTTCTTTGGGACTCTCTGAGCTTCCTGGACTTCCTGGAAGTCTATTTCCCTTGCCAGATTAGGGAAGTTCTCCTTCATTATTTGTTCAAATAAGTTTGCAAAGAGAGTTATTCTTGTTAAATCAAGGCTCAGGTAGTCCAATTTTGTTGGGAATTTTATCTGCAGAAAAATCTGATTCTTAAAAATAATTATATCTGAAAAGACATAACCAAGAATTTTCCTAAGATTTGTTTTAGCTTTCATCTTCAACATTGAAGAAATCTAAATGCTTCAAAATCATGCACCACTATAAATGTTCTTACAATATAATGCAATATAAATGCAATATAATGCAATATAAATGATATATTATAATAATAATAACAATAACTTTAAATTATCAATTACCTAATGCATACCAGATGCTTTTCATACTTCCTTTCATTTACTTTATGTAACAACCTCATCTGAATGGCTAAATAATATTTGAGTAGGTAATGATATTCTAACTCTGTGATTCAATGTTATAATAATTATAAGGAGGTTGGTATCACCCCACCTTTACTAATGGGAATAGTGAGGCTCCATATCCATGTTCTTACCACTATAAACTACCACTACAAATTTGGGGATCAGACACACCTAGATCTAAACTTTAGCTTTACCACTTTCTGCTTGGATATCCTGGGAAATTAAGTTTTCTGGATTTACACTTCCTTCTAGGTAAAATACTCTTTCACAAAAATGGGTTGAGCTGAAATTGTGTGTCTTTGTATAATAGTAACTGGGCAATAAGTGTTAGTGGATTTCTTCTTTTCCTCTTTGATTTCTAGGTGACTCTTCAATGCAATTAAAATAGATAAAGTCCATTTGCATGTTTTATGAGAAGTGCCTTGGACTGAGTTAGAATATCTGAATGCCTACAGCACATATAGCTAGATCCCTGCATCTGCACGCTTATTGTAGTGTCTATGAAATGTTTCTGGCTGTGAGTCATGACTAACCAAATAGTTTTCATGTTCCTAGAGAGCAAGAATCATGTCTTATGCTTCTGTGAATTCTACTTGGAGCTTGATGCATGGTTGGGAATATAGCATAATGGTTAAAGGCAAAGGGTATGTAAAAGGTGCTTCTACTACCTCTATTGACTGTATGAGCTTATTGTTTCTGATTTGGTTTCCTTATTTTTAAAATGGTGACCTGGGAATATATCCAAAGAAACCTGACACACCACTGGAGAGCATTTTGCTAAGTGAAATAAGCCAGGCAGTGAAAGACAAATAGCATATTATCTCACCTATAAGTGGAACCTAATCAACAAAACAAACAAGCAAGCAAAGTATAACCAGAGACACTGAAATAAAGAACAAACTGACAGTAACCAGAGGGGAGAGGGGAGGGGCATAATGGGGGAAAGAAGGGGAAGGGTCATCAAGGAACATGTATAAAGGGCCTGTAGACAAAGCCAAAGGGGAGAAGGATTGAGGGTTGGAGGTGGGGGTGAGTGAGGTGGGAGAAAGTGGGTGGAAGAAAATGGAGACAATGGTATCTGAACAACAATAAAAAAATAAAAATAAATAAAAACACAAAACAAAACAAAAAAGAATACATGCATTTCTACGTTCATGGCAGTGTTATTTACAATAGCCAAGATCTTGAATCAGTCTAAGTATCCATCAGTAGATGAGTGGATAAAAAAGCTGCAGTACATTTACACAATGGAATACTACTCAGCTATAGAAAAAAAAATAAATCTTACCTTTTGCAACAACATGGGTGGACCTAAAGACTATTATGCTAAGTGAAATAAACCAGTCAGAGAAATACAAATGCCATTGATTTCACTCATATGTGGAATCTGCTGAACAAAATAAACTAATAAACAAAATAGAAAGAGAATAGACTGACAGCTGTCAGAGAGGAGGGGGTTGGGGACCTGGGTGAAAAAGGTGAAAGGATTAAGATATATCTATATATCTATATCTAAATGTCTATATATCTTTCTCTATATGTAGATAGGTATATAGACCACAGTATGGTGATAGCCAGAGGAAAAGGGTGTGTGGGTAGGAGAAGGTGGGCAAAAGAGGGGAAAATGGGGATGGAAGGAAATGTTGCTTGGGGTGATGGGTGCACAATGGATTGTGTAGATGATGTTTTATTGAGTTGTACACTTGAACCATGTATGGTTCTGCAAATCAATGTCCCCCTAAAAACCAATAAAAAAATAAAATAAAATGTTGATGATAGTATAATATCTGCCTCAAAAGTCGAATGACATAATGCATATAATCTATCTAGCACAGTGACCAATACATTGTAATGAAGTTATTATAAAGTTCAGTTATTGATAAAGGGATGATTAACTCAAACATCCCAAGATATTATTAACCCTATGAATGCTTTGAAGCAAAGATTTTTTATTTCTTTGTATTTAATTATTATCAGTGTGATTATTAATAATTATTGTCATTACAACATTGTTAGGATGACAGCCAATCTATGAATATTTTATTTTGCATTATTTCAAATCTTTTGGCAGCAGGATGACTAGTCTTTCGTCTTTCTTATAATTAAGTCAGTGGCACTATATGGAAAAAGTTCTGAATCAATCATCTTGCTTGTTTCAGGTTATAGACTCATTACTTGGCTGAGCAATAAACTTTGGTTGCTATTCATAAACCACTGGCAAAAACAGGATATAACATCACTTCCTTGGGTTTAAAACAAAAATCCCCTACAAGAGTAACTAGTACAATGAAAGTGAGTGTGTGAGATCAGACTCCAAAAACTCATTAGTATTTAGCTGTTAATGGAGGAAAGTACAGGTTTGTAAGTTTATCAGGTAATAAATTTATCAGAGGCATATTATGAAGAGATTAATCCAGATCTCTCAAGATTATCCTACTTGGGGTACTCAACCCTATTCAAAGTAAGACTTTGTCTCCATTTTTGATAGAGTGGATAAAGTGAACACAGAAGGCAAAACAAATCCCCACTATATACATTAAAGCTTAAAATATGCAGGTTAGCATGCAGGCCACTGGGATAAACACATGCTATGCTATTTGGGGCCTGAAACTCCACAAAGTGAGTCTTCTTGCTTTTTACCCATTTTGTGAACGTTTCTTTATTTAGCCATTTATTTAACCAATAGGCCTTAAATGAGTTTATTATGGACTGTGTGTTCTTCAAGATTTACTTGCCATCTAATTAGGAAAGGGAGTATTCCCAGAAAAAATTAGTGAACACTACAAACATTATATATGTGGATAAAATAATCCTAAGGTTTAGGAGATTGATAATTATTGTACTCAATGGAAATTAGGCAGCACCTTTGAAGGATAAAGGACAGTTATGATTTGAATAAGCAGAAGAACATATATTTTCCCATTTCACAGATTATTTAGGTGTTCCTATTAGGATTAGTTGATCAATGTGTTGAGCACACACTAGCTGCTTTTTATTGTTGTTTGCTTTCCCCCAATGCCTCTTAATTTACATTGTATATGCACTACATGAATCTAAACATAGACATATAAAAATGTTATTTTGTAAGCCACAAAGTTTTATGAACTAAAATTAATGTATGTTAAATTCCAAACACATACAAAACTAAACAAAGAAACCTTGACCACTTTCTCCAAACCAATGAGTTTAATTTTTTATGCTTTAATCCTTGATATGGAACCCCTTGAAAACATTCTCTATAGCACTCATCACCACCTGCATTTATATCAGTCTCCTCCTCAAGCACAGGTGGGCACTCCACTAAACAATCTTCAACCTTGGCAAACAGCTTAAACACAGAAACAATTGCCTCTTTAATTTTGAAATTAGCAATAATTGAGCACTCAGAGAGACCTGATTGCAATTTGAGAAGCTGCAACACTTCAAACTCTGTTTCCCAAAGGTTCAAGCCTGCAATTAGAGAACTCTGAGCAATCAACCTACTGAGCTCTCCCAGAGAGAATATGAGAGTTCAAGCCAAAATATGAAACTCAGTAAGTGCCTTACATATCAATTTTAAAACCTTGAAATTTCAAGGTTTCAAGTGCAGTAACTCAAAGAGAAATTTTATGTCTGGGTAAACAAGATAAACTAAGTAAATTCCATGATAATGGACTTTCTGTAAATTCCTGAAAATTGAGTTTAAGAAATCTAAGAAAAAATTATCCTAATGGTTACAGTCACCCTGACAAGAATTTCATTTCCTTCAATTAGCCATTACATGACAGGAAGGAATTTTTAGAAAAATAAAGTTAGTGTATTTTCTCTGAGCTCCACCTCTTCCAAAAATAAAAAAAAAGTACCCAGAAAATATGCATTTACATTAACCTTACTTTTGCCTGGATGCAAAAAGCCTGACATTTGAGGCACGCAGCCTTGTTTCAGAATGCTACAGTTGTATCTTTGCTCTGGTCAATGCTCCAGAAAATCATGTAAAAATACAGTTTTTATTTCCCTCAATTTTCAGATTTTTAGCCTTTCTTCCCTGTTCCCATTAAGTTACTCTTGCTATCTTGTTCTTACTTCACTTCCTTAAGATGCTAAACACTTAAGAAAATCTTGCCACCAAAGGGGATTGTCTCTTACTTCATTTGTACTGGGATGAGAGCTTTAAACAAAGGATAGATGTGTGTGTGTGTATGTGTGTACATGCCTAGGTGCACATGGACACACACACAGAAAGTCTTACTTGGGTATATTTCAAGTACCTACGGCAAATCGAAGAAATACTTATTGTGGTATCTTTTTAGTGAATCTGGCCACAAACCTTGGTAGTTCTAAAAGAGGTCTATATTGAAAAGATTGAAATCCAAAATTTGTGTTTCTGATAATTAAGGTTTTCTTCTTATCATTCACTATGAGTATGTGTTGAGACAAAAAAAAAAAATAAGCCCTTTGTACTGATACATTGGCTGGCTTCTCCAACTAAAAGGATTCCTATGTACATTATCCCAGTTAGTAATGATCTGAGGTGTCAAATTTATCTGCGCTACTCTAGATATACAATGTGGGTCGTAAGAATCCCTTTAAAACATTTTTTACAACAATAGTGACAATCTATTTTATTACCATTTGCAATCATTTGAAAGCAATTACTATATATGGGGTACAGTAATGAATACTTTAAACTTTGCATTCACATCATTAACTAAGGTGAGCATACATATCTATGGAGTGAAAGTGGAACATTTGACAGATGAGAAAAAAATGTCCAGAATATCTCATTGATATTTTCCATTGCAGGAATTAAATGTGTTATATCTGAGACTATTACACATAGTTTAACAGCTTATCCCTTTACATAAGATCTTGAATAAGACTTGTATTAGAATTAACTGTATGTATCATCTATAGTTTCTGCAGTTACTCAATAGGCAAGATGCCAAAGCCACGTACTTTGCTTTAAAGGAATGCTTGCTATACAGTTGAAGCAAGAAGGTGCTGATCTATATGTGAGGTTTTCAGCTTCTAAAAAGTATAAATACTGAAGTAAAAAGGAAGGACCTATGAGACTTGCAAGAGTGGAAAAATAAAGCAGCTCACAGCTGTGGGAGAAATGTACGGTTATGCATCAGGCTTGGAATTTCACAGCTCTGAGGCCAAATTTGGAGACTGGCTCCAACTGGGTGATGGGAGTGGAACATAGTGAATGTATGCCTTGGGATATGTGCTGCTAGAAAAATTTGCCCCAGGTGGGAAGCCTTTCCAAACAAAACGTACCCAAAGGACACAGATGAAAAAAACCTCAAAGATTTAGTATACTTCAGAAAATTGTGTAAATTGAAAGTGGCCTCAGAAATCATGTAACAGAATGCCTTATTTTTGTAGAGGAATAAACAGGCCTAGGTGGATGGTGGTAGGGGTAACTGAATTTGTGGGAGAGCTGGGGAAAGAGCCCAGCTTAGCACTCCTTGTCTGTAGTTATTTCTATTCATCCTACATCAAAAGGCATGTGTAGCCTGGTAGCAAGAAAACAGCAGTCTGAGCAGATGCACTCTGCAGGAAAAGGAAGACTCCACTAGAAGAGACTACTGTCAAATTTCAGCTGTATAGATTATCTACAAAATATGCTTCCCTACTTTTCAGTTGCCTGGAGAAACTGGAAAGTATGCATAAATGACATAGGTGTGTCTGCATGCAGAGGGGAAGAATACAAATACCTAGGAGAAGAAAGAAGAGACTTCCATAATAAGGGGAACAGCAGTGTACAGCTGTGGGATAACAGATGAGTTACGAATCATGCTTGGAATTTCACAGCTTTGGATGAAAATTTGCAAGAGCTGTATCCTATCCTGGGAACAGTGAGCAGCACATGGGAAACATAGCCCTGTGTGCCTGAAGCACCAAGGAGGAGAGGACTATGAGGTTGGTTGGAGAACACCTTCCAAAAGCTAATAAATATCTGCCTCTTCAATGGTCAATATTCTACCTGTCCCAGATAAAACTGTGTATTTTCTTGTAAATTGCCTTTTCTATAAAAATATAAAAGTCAGCAAGCAAGGGTTAAGTTACCTCTCAACATGCTTTAAGCACTTCAGTGAGTCACTTCTTCCATCACTCCACTTACACTCTGTATCCTCAATTTTGCCCTTTCACAAGTCAAATTTTCCTTCTTCAGCCTGTTATCCATTCAGCCCTTCTCTAAAATACCCAGAATTCCCAGGTAATTCTCAGATCATAGCTATAAGCTCTCAGATCAGAATTCCCATTCTTTCAGAGCAACTGATTATAATAATTTACAACAAGATTTGGATCACTGGTCAAAACAAATGATACCCCTGCAGCCCTCTAACTGGCTTGCATCTTAAATGAGAAAATGTATTGATTTAAGTGAATGTCTCTTTAAATGAGGAGTAGACAAATAAGAAATAATGGTCACAGATTTCAAGAATTTAGTGAAAACCATTAATCTTCACAACCAAAAAAATTTGTAAACCCTCAAGATCAGGTTAACACAAAGAAGTCCACAATCGGACACATAGTCAAAAATTTGAAAGCCAAAGATAAAGAGAAAATAATGAAAGCAGCAAGTGAAAAGCAATCACATGTAGAGAGCCACAATAAAATTAACAACTGGCTTCACATGAAATACAATGAATGCCACAAAGCAGTGAGATGATATAGTCAAAATGTCGATCTTTTGTATTTCAGTGATGTCTGTGGAAACTTCTCTTTCATTTCTGATTTTTTTATTTGAGTCTTTTTTTCCTTAGAGAGCCTACCCAGAAATTTGTCAATTTTACTAGTCTTTTTAGAGAACCGGGTCTTTGTTGCATTAATATTTTGAATAGTCTTTTTTTGTTCTCTATTTCATTAAATTCTACTCTGATTTTTATTATTTATTTTCTTCTACTGACCATAAGCTTCTTTTGTGCTTCTTTTCTAGTTAAGATGTAATGTTAGAGTGTTTACTTAAGATTTGTCTTGTTTCTTGAGATAGGCCTTAATTATATAAACTTACCTCTTGTTGCTTTTGCTGCATCCCAAAAGTTTTGATATGTCATATTGTCATTCTCATTTCTCTCCATCTATATCTTGATATCACCTTTTATATCTTCTTTAACCCAGTAATTTTTTTAGTAGCATGTTGTTTAATCTCTACGTATTTTGTGGGTTTTTTAACTTCCTTTTTGCAGTTGATGTCTAATTTCTAGACAGTTTTGTCAGAAAATATGCTTGGTATGATTGTGTTGCCAGTGGAAATGGGGCCCATCCATGGTGTCAAAAGAAAAGCATTTCCAGGGACCCATGCATGGAAAGATAATGGTGGAGTGGTAAGATTTATTGGGTAGAAATAAAACACTGTCCCCAGGTTCCTGATGTCTCATCTCCATCTGTCCCACTGTGGAAGAAATCTAGCCTTGTCTTCATCAAGCCCAGAAGTAGGGCTACAATCTAGAAATTCTGTGCTATTGGTTTATAGTCCAGTTTAGTCTTTGTCCCCATCTGGCTGGCTTAGCCTCTGTTCCCAGCTGTACTCTTGTCAGCACTGAATTTTATACCTAGTAGTCAGATTTGCACTTGGAGCCTGCAGGGCTGTCCGGCCTGCACTTGGAGTCTGCTCAGCTGCTAGATGCACATGGCTGCCACTGAGAGAGAATGGACAAGTGCATGATTACGTATTACTGAACAAAAAGCTTTTGTTAGGTTCTGATTATATTATCTAGAGTTTGGGAAGGACCCGGTACTCTTTCAAACTAACCAATCAATTTTCCAATCGTTTGCTGGCTTGTGCTGGGTTGTCCTCCTAACCAATTCATTTCCTGGACCTTCTGGGGTTCTGTGTCCGTTATGCAATCCGATTCTTATCCCAGGCTACAGACTTTCCCCTTTTGGTCATCATCTTGACTCCTACTATGTAAGCCTCATAGAATAGTAGAAGAACAACAGTGTGTGCCATCTTGGCTTCTACTCTGCATGCACCCAGCAGAGGAATTTCCCCTGCTATTTTATCCTTCTCCCTCAGTAATCCCTGTTAATGGCCAGTAACAAATCCTTTCTGTCTACTTCAGGGTTTGGGCCCTTAAGGTGGAGGATGAAGCAGTCTCCTGGGCAGCCTATGAATGCTGCAACTTCCTAGTGAAGTAGGATTACTTATTGTCCAACTCAGCTCCTTATTATGTTTATGTTTAATGCTTGATTCCCTTTGCTATCTTCCTTTATTTATAACTAACCAGCTTCTTACACTAACAATTTCAATCCTCTTAAATTTTTTGAGGATAGTTTTGTGTCCCAACATGTGGTCCTAATGTTTATCCTTGAGACTGTTCCATGTGCACTGCAGAAGAATGTATAATCCGCTGTTCTTGGATGAAGGCTCTGCAAATGTCAATTATGTCCATTTGATGTAATGTGTCACTTAAGGCCAGTATTTCTTTATTGCATGATCTATTTATAGTTGTAAATGGGGTATTTAAGTCCCCTGATATGATTGTGTTTTGTCAGTTTCTCCCTTTTGTTCTGTTAGTAGTTTATATATTTCAGTGCTTACTGGCTAGGTGCGTATATATTGAGAGGTGTTAGGTTTCCTTGATGTAGTTTCCCCTTTATCATTATAAAATGTCCAACTTGTCTCTTGTTATCTTTCTTATCTTGAAATCTATTTTTATCAGATCTAAATATGGCAACACATGCTTTTCTGTGGATGTCATTTGTTTGGAGAATCATTTTCTACCCTTTTAATCTGAATCTATATTTCTCTTTGCTTAGATGTGTCCCGTCAAGGCAGCATATGGTTGGGTTTTATTTTTTAAACCTATGTGCAGCTCTGTGCCTTTTTATCGGTGAATTCAGTCAATTTAAATTTAGAGTAATTATTTATGTTGGAAGATTTCCTATTGCCATTTTATTTTTTGTTTTCTGGTAGCTCTGCACCTACATTGGTTCTTCTCCTTTGTGTTTTTGTCTGTTGTTTTTTTTTGTTTGGTGGTATTACCTACTTTTCCCTCTGTTTCCTCTTTTTTAAAGCTATGTGCCTCAGTTTTAATATTTTTTGTATGGTTATTATTAGATTTATGAAAAAGAAAGTTTCATATGTACAGTAGCCCTTTTTCTTTTGAATGCATCTGACCTCCATCCCCCCTTGCAAACTTAGAATTTACCACCTTCCCTTTTATGTTTTTGCTGTCACAAATTGTTTCTATTTACTGTGTGAGTTTGTTGGTGATCTTACTCGTAGTTTTCTGCCCATTTGTTCTTTGTTTCGGGTAGAATAACCCCTTTGAGTATTTTCTGCAATGGGGGTCTCCTAATGGTAAATTCTCTCAGCTTCTATATGTCTTGTAGAGCCTTTATTTCTCCCTCATATCTAAAGGATAACATTTCTGGATATATTATTCTTGGCTAATAATGCTCCTCTTTCAGTAGTTTGGATATTTGGTACCACTCCTGGTTTGTAGAGTTTCTGCTGAGAACTCCAATGAGAAAATAATGGGCTTTCCTTTATAGGTTACTTTTTTCTTTTCCTTGGCTGTTGTGAGAATTCTTTCTTTGTGTAATATTTGACAGTTGTAATAAAATGTGCCTTGAAGAAGGCCTTTGTGGATTGAGATTATTAGGTATTTTGTTTGCTTAATGGATTTGAGGATCTAGCTCTTTCCATAGGTTTGGAAAACTCTCATCAACTATTTTTTGAATAGGATCTCCATCCCCCTCTTCCTTTATTCTTTTTCTAGTATGCTTATTACTCTATATGGCACCAAATTCAAGAACCTAAAATAAATGGATAAGTTCTTAGAAATATATAACCTTCCTAGACTGAATAATGAAGACTTGGAAAATCTAAATGGAGCAATCAACAGTGAGAAAATTGAAACAACCATTAAGTCCTCCAAAAAAGTAAAAGTCCAGGACCACATGGATTCAGTAGTAAATTCTACTAAATATTCAAAGATTTGATACCTATCTTTGAACTCTTCCAAAAAAATTGAAGAAGATACTTCCTAACGTATTTTATGAGTCCAACATAACCCTGATACCAAAACCTGTCAAGGGGAACACAAATAAAGAAAGCTATAGACCAATATCTTTGATGAATACAGAAGAAAAATGCTAAACAAAATAATATCAAATTGAATACAACAAAAATGTTTACAAAATAATACAAAATGGTCATCATTCAGAATCACCTGAAATCTAGATGAACAAAAGTCATACAAGTAAGGCTATAAAGAAACCACAGTGACACTGTTAAGAGGGCTGGAGATGTGGAAGGGAGAAGTTCCACACGTACATAATGGCATATAAAAATAGAGAGGGATATCTCAGTTGTAGAGATCCCCCTGAGAAGTGAGGGTTTCTATCCCTATGAGTAGATGAAAAAATTGTGGTACATTTACTCAGTGGAATACTACAAAGCCATACAAAAGGAACTCCTACCTTTTGCAAAAGCATGAATATACCTAGAGATTATTATGCTAAGTGACAAAAGCCAATCGGTGTAACACAAGTACCATAAGATCTTATATTTGGAATCTAATGAACAAAATAAACTGATGAACAAAATAGAAACATAAGCCTGGACACGTAGAACAGACAGACAGCTGTCAGAGGGGAATGGGAAAGGAGGGACTGAGTGAAAGAAGGTGAAGGGATTAGCCAAAGTTCAAATATGCATAACCCATAGACATAGACAACAGTGTGGTGATGGCCTGAGGGAAGAGGGGATCAGAGCAGGGGAAACTGGGAAAAAGGGGGTAAGGGGACATATATAATGTAAACAATAAACATGAAGGAAAAAACACCTAATCAGAAGAGCAAAAATTAAAAAAAGAATACAAAAAAACTAAGAAAGTGTAAGGAGCCTCTGGGACAACTTCAAGCATACCAACATTTTCATTCATAGGGGTGCCACAAGGAGACATGAGAGAGCAAGAAATCAAAAACCTATTTGAAAAAATAATGACAGAAAACTTCTCTAACTTGGTAAAGGAAATGGACATACAATTCCAGGATATTCAGATTACAAACAAGATGAATGCAGAGGCCAACACCAAGACATTATAATTAAATGCAAAAGGTTAAAGACAAAGAGAGAATCTTAAAAGCAGCAACAGAAAAGCAGTTAGTTATGTACAAGGGAGCTCCCATAAGACTTTCAGCTGATTTCTTAACAGAAACTTGCAAGCCAGAAGGAAGTGGCAAGAAATATTCAAAGTGATGTAAAGCAAAGGCCTACAACCAAGATTACTGTACCCAATAAAGCTATCATTTATTTTTTTTGGGGGGTATAACAGCTGGGTGATCATCACCTTGTAAGTTATATGAATATCTAAAAGCTATCATTTAGAATGGAAGGACATATAAAGACCTTCCCAGACAAGAAAAAGCTAAAGGAGTTTATCACCACCAAATCAGTGTTACATGAAATGTTAAAGGGGCTTATTTAAGAATAATGAAAAAAGATAAAAAATGAATAATAAAATATGAATAAATACATATCTATAAAAATTATATCTAAAAAGTAAAATACAAAACAAGCAGAACAGAAAAAGATTCCTAGATACAGAACATATTTTGACATTTGCTAAATGGGAGTTGAGTTGGGGGCCTGAGTGAAAAATGTGAAGGAATTAAGAAGTTCAAATTTGTAGTTACAGAATAGTCAATGGGGTATATAAAGTACAGGGTAGGGAATATAATCAATAATATTCTAATTACTGTGTATAGTGTCAGATGGGTACAAGATTTATTGGGATGATTACTTCCTAAGTTATATAATGTCTAATCACTGGGGTGAAACTAATATAATATTGTATGTCAAATGTAATTGAAAAATAAAAAGTGATTTAAAATAATAATAATAATGATAATAATAATAATATCATCACAATCTAGTTGTGTTTATTCCAGGGCCACAAGGATAGTTCAACATATGCAAATTGATCAATGTAATTCAACACATTAACAAAATAAAGAATAAAATCATATGAACTTATCAGGAAAACTTTTCATAAGATACAATATCCATTTATAATTAAAACACTCAATAAAATGAGTATAGAAACAATGTACCTCAACAAAATAATGGTCATATATAACAAACCTTCAGCAAATATCATACTCAATGGTGATAAACTAAAAGCTTTTCTTCTAAGATCAGGAACAAGACAAGTATATCCACTCTTAACACTGTTATTAAACACAATCCTGAAGCCCTAGACAAAGCAATCATGCAGGAGAAAGAAATAAAAGGCATCCAAATTGGGAATGAAGAAGTAAATATTTCACTTTTGGCAAATGACATGATTCTCTATACAGACAACCCTAAAGACTCCACCAAAATTTTATAGAAACAATAAACAAATAAAGTTGCAGGATAGAAAATCAGTGTACAAAAATCCACTGCATTCCTATATACTAACAATGAAATTTCAGAAAAAGAAATGAAAACACACAATTCTTTTTTGCAACTGCAACAAAAAACAAAATACCTATGAATAAACTTAACAAAGGATGTGGAGAACTAGTATACTGAAAACTACAAAGCATTATTTAAAAAGCTTGGAAAAGACACAATGAAATGGGAAGATATTTTTTGTTCATGGATGGGAATAATCAACATAGTTAAAACACCCATATTACCCAAAGCAATATACAGATTTAATTCAATCCTCAACAAAATCCCAATGACATTTATTAAAGAAATAGAACAAAAAACCCATCAGATTTGTATGGGACCACAAGAGACCCTAAATAGCCAAAGTGATCCTAAGAAGAAAGAATGAAACCAAAGTTATCATACTGCCTGCCTTCAAATTATTCTATAGAGTGATGATAATCAAAACAGCATGGTCGTGGCAGAAAAACAAACACAGAGACTAATAGAACAGAATTAAGAGCTCAGAAATAAACCCACATGTATATAGGGAACTAATTTTAGACAGCAATGCCAAAAACATAAAGTGGGAAAAAAAGCCTCCAATAAATGATGCTGGGAAAATTGGAAAGTCACATGCAAAAGAATGAAACTAGCATAAGGTTTGTCCCCATGTAGAAATATTAACTCAAAATTGATCAAAGACATAAATATAAAATCTGCAAAAATAAATACATAGAAGAAAACATAGATCCTAAACATGGACCTTGGTTTTAGAGAAGATTTTATGAATTTGACCCCAAAGGCAAGGGAAGTAGAGGCAAAAATAAACAAATGGGACTATATCAAATTAAGAAGCTTCTGGATAGAAAAACAAAGCTCCAACAAAAGCACGATGCACCCAGCTTATTGGGAGAAGATATTTGCTAATAACCTATCTGATAAGGGGTTAAAATCCAAAATGCATAAAGAATTTATACTAGTGAACACCAAACAAACACTCCAACTAAAAAATGGGCAGAGAACCTGAACAGACACTTCTCCCAAGAAGATATACAAGTGGCCAACAGATATATGAGAATGTTCTAAGGGGTGGAGACTTAGGTATTTGCCAAGTTGCGGCATCCCTGTGTTGTGATGCTGTCTGTGGGGGAGGGGTCAGAGAGGGAACAATGCTGCTTGCTTGGCTCTCTGCTTTCAGTCATTTCCCCCACTTCCCACAAAGAAATTGAGCCCTTCTGGTGCTGATTCCCTCATGGATGGGCTTGTGTATGTTCTAGGACCCTGCGGATCTCTCCATCAAACTCTTCTGTGAGGCTGGGAGTTTCTCCTACCTTTGCAATTCCCACAGATTTCTATAGCCAGAGGTTTTGAGCCCTTACTTCCCCGTGCTGGAACCTGGGTTGCACAGGCTGTCTTACTCCCCAGTTGTTCCTCCCGATTTATCCGTACAGGAATGTGGGATCGCCTGGTCTGCCAGCTGCTGCCTCACCTGCTCTAGTCCTCCAGCTGCCACCTTCCCATGCATTTTCTCTGCCCCAGCTGCCTGTCTACCAGTCTAAATGAATGTTTTTTCTTTAACTCCTTGGTTGTCAGACTTCCATACAGTACAATTTTCTGGCAGTTCTGGTTGTGTTTTGTTTTTTAATTTGTTGTTGTCCTTCCTTTGGTTGTGTGAGGAGGCACAGTGTGTCTACCTACGCCCCCATCTTGGACTAGGACAGAGCTAAATTGTTCTATAGATCATTGGATATAGAAGATGTGGTACATATAAACAATGGAATACTACTCAGCTATAAGATGAAATATTGCCATTTGAGACAACATGGACAGACTTTGAGACTATTAGGCTAGGTAAAATAAGTTAGATGAAAAAAGTAACATGATTTTACTTATATGTGGGATATAATACTGAAAGTATCAAATGAACAAACAAGAGAAACAATGAAACAAACACTTATATACACAGACAATAGTACAGTGGTTATCAGAGGGAAGAAGGTTAGTGGGTAGTAAAGGGTAAAGGGGTCAAATATATGGTGATGGAAGATAATTTGATTTTGAGTGGTGGGCACACAAGCAATACACAGTTCATCTATCACCAAAATGTACATTGGATACCTATGTGACCTTATTAACCAATGTCACCCCAATAAATTTTATTTAAAAAGGAAAAATTAGAAAAACCCAAAATATTGAAAGGAAAAAAATTATCAACCAAGAATAATTGTTTAGGTGTCTCTCTGCCAGGAGATTTGAGCAATTCCAGGATAGATAAAGCACTGGATTTTCCTTATTTTTGAATCTCAGCACTAAACCCAGAGTCTTTCAACATAGAAGTTCCCTGGAAATGTTTGTCCACTAAAGGAGGTTAATAGTTACCCAGTGCCTGGCTCAAAGTAAGTAAGAAATGGCCCATGAGCCAGTGTGCCCCTGCTGTTGCTATAAATAGACCAACTGGTTTACCTTTGATTTAAAAGTCTGGTCAGCTGACATCCTGAAGAGACCACCTTTCACAAGGAGCCCTTCATTCTCACTCCCCTACTGGCCTTCTATTAACACTGAGTTCCCAGCTGAGATCGTTGGGGTGCAGGGTTTCTAAGGACTGCTTGAGTTATTTGTTACCAACTTTCTGACTATAAAATGTCTTAACCACCTGCAATGCTTCCTGAAATATTGTATACTGCTGATGGTTCTATAGTAAACTACATCAACCCATAGGCTGAAAACACCAGAAATTATCTGGCTGGTATTGCAAGGCAGTGTTCTCTGAGGCTCCCAGCAACCAGTGTCCTTGTCTCACTTACAAGAGTGTCTGCTCATTAGTACGACATCAGAAGTATGTCTCTGTTCTTAAGGTATATGGAATCATTGTGTTGTACACCTGAAACTAATATAATATTGTCTGTCAAATATACCTTAATCTTATTAAGGCGGGAGGAAAAAAAGCACTTCGTTTTAGCTTAATCATCCAGCTATTTCTGCTGTGTTAAAACAGAAAGCTAGTTTTCCAGGTGTGAGAAACAATTGATTATCAAATAAGAAGCAAATCATGTGATTTTCTTTTGGAGAAAAAAAGAAATACTTTAAAGTCAATAATTCCTTTAAAGAAGCAAAACTCTAGTGTGTCTTCTTTGTTTTCTTCCTATAAGGGCATTGGCTATATACCATTAAAGCCCCATTCTTATGACTTTGTTTAACTTTTTTTTTTTTTTTTTTTTTTTTTTTTCCACAGTATACATTATAGTATTTATTGGTACTCCTTTTTTTACGGCTGAATAATAGTCCATTGTTTGTGAGGAGGAGGTTTGTGTGTGTGTATAAATAATTTTTTAATCACTTAAGAGAATAAAGGAGAAAATATGCATTATGGTGTCTTTTGTAATTATCTAATTATTGGTGCTGCTTGTTTTTTTCTGTGGATTCAAATACTGTCTAGGGTCACTTTCTTTCAGCCTGAAGAACTCACTTTTTTTTTTTTTTTTTAATATATTTATTGATTATGCTATTACAGTTGTCCCATTTCCCCCCCCAACTCCACTCCATCCTGCCCACCCCCCTCCCTCCTACATTCCCCCCCCCATAGTTCATGTCCATGGGTCATACTTATAAGTTCTTTGGCTTCTACATTTCCTACACTATTTTTACCCTCCCCCTGTCTATTTTCCACCTATCATCTATGCTACTTATTCTCTGTACCTTTACCCCCCTCTCCCCCTCCCACTCCCTTATTGACAACCCTCATGTTCTAGTTGTTTGCCTAGTTTGCTCTCGTTTTTGTTTTATGTGTGGTCGTTAATAACTGTGAGTTTGGTGTCATTTTTACTGTTCCTATTTTTGATCTTTTTCTTAGGTAACTCCCTTTAACATTTCATATAATAAGGGCTTGGTGATGATGAGCCTCTTCAACTTGACCTTATCTGAGAAGCACTTTATCCTCCCTTCCATTCTAAATGATAGCTTTGCTGGATATAGTAATCTTGGACGTAGGTCCTTGCGTTTAATCTTGGGTAATGTAATTATGATGTGTCTTGTTGTGTTCCTCCTTGGGTCCAGCTTCTTTGGGACTCTCTGAGCTTCCTGGACTTCCCGGAAGTCTATTTCCTTTGCCAGATCGGGGAAGTTCTCCATTATTTGTTCAAAGAAGTTTTCAATTTTTTGTTCTTCCTCTTCTCCTTCTGGCACCCCTATAATTCGGATGTTGGAACGTTTCAAGGTGTCCTGGAGGTTCCTAAGCCTCTCCTCATTTTTCCAAGTTCTTGTTTCTTCATTCTTTTCTGGTTGAATGTTTGTTTCTTCCTTCTGGTCCATACCATTGATTTGAGTCCCAGTTTCCTTCTCATCACTATTGGTTCCCTGTACATTTTCCTTTGTTTCTGTTAGCATAGGCTTCATTTTTTCATCTGTTTTTCGAATAGATTCAACCAAGTCTGTGAGCATATTGATAACCAGTGCTTTGAACTGTGCATCCGATAGGTTGGCTATCTCTTCGTCGCTTAGTTGTATTTTTTCTGGAGCTTTGAAGTGTTCTGTCATTTGGGCCATTTTTTTTTTGTTTGTTTGTCTTGGCGCGTCTGTTACTTTAAGGGGCGGAGCCTTAGGTGTTCACCGGGGCGGGGTAATGCTGGTCGCTGCGCTGTGATTCTGTACGTGGGGGAGGGGCCGAGAGGGAGCAATGGCGCCCGCTTCACTCTCCTCCGGATTTCAGTCTTTCACTCCGCTACCCACAATCAATCTGGGCCCCTCTGGTGCTGGTTCCCGAGTAAGTGGGCCTGTGCACACTCTAGGCCCCTGTGGGTCTCTCCAACAACCTCTCCTGTGAGGCTGGGAGTCTCTCCTGCTGCCGCCCCAACCCCCAGGGGCGCTTTCAATCAGAGGTTTGAGGCTTTATTTCCCCGAGCTGGAGCCCTGGGTTGCGCAGCGGTCTGCTTCTCTGCCCGCCGTTCGTCCGGTTTATCTGTGGGCGAATGTGGTGCCGCACAGCCACTCTGCCTGCCCCAGTCTCCGCCACTCTGAGTCCGGCCCTCTGGGTTTATCTGTGCAAATGTGGGACCGCAGGGTCTGCTAGTGCTCGGACTGCCTGCGCCATTTGTCCCACACTCCGCCAGTCTCAGTCCCGCCACAGCCACGTGAGTCCTCTCCACCCCAGTGCCGTCTCCGCCCCTCCTACCAGTCTGGATGAATGATTATTTTCTGTTTCCTTGGTGTTGGTCCCCCTTGCTGTTCGATTCTCTGTCAGTTCTGGTTGTGCGAGGAGGCGCAGTGTGTCTACCTACGCCGCCATCTTGGTTCTCCGACTTTGTTTAACTTTTATCGCCCTCCCACAGTCTTCATTTAAAAAAACAATTTGGTCACTTTGAGGATTAAGGATTTAACATATTAATTGTATGGAGGATGCAATTTATTTTATATCAATTCCCATTATGAATAGTCCAACTTCTGCTTTTGTACCTCCATAGTGACAGAAAACTCATTTGATTGTCTGGGCTTTTTTTTTTTAACTTTTGACATTAATAATTGCTTGAATGTGTTTTTCTTACATTCAGAAAGCATATGTCTCTTGGGAGTTTGTATCTATTGCTTCTAGTTCTCTCTCTAGGATTGTGTATTTTGATCTATTCATGTAAAGTTGTTGGGATCTGTAGCTGGTGCATAGTAATTACTGAGTAATATATTGTTATTATATCAACAATTATAGTATTATTATAATAATAATGTAGTGTTATTATTTGTATAACAGCCACTGACTTATTTAAAGGTAAAGATCAAGTGCTCCGGGCTCTCAGATTTTCCACACTAAACAAATTTAGTTTTTTCAATCATTTTATCTTCTACTTTAAAAAAATTTTAAATGTTCTCTTCTCATTGTATTCTGTCCTCAAGTATGACTGCCCAAATTTCATAAACTATAATAGGAATGGTCTGACTAGCTCATAATGGAATATAACTATCACCTCCAACATTCTAGATAGTATATTTCTATCAATTCAGCCTATATTTTGTTGTTGATGGTGATTATTACTCACTTTTTACTGACCCTGAGCTGTCAGCTTAAATTCCTCAGTCTTTTTTATATGAGATGTTGCTTAGCCACATTGCTCCTGTTCTTTAAGTAGCTGATCACCTTTTCTTTTGAATATAAGAATAAAGCAAGGCATTTTTCCTATTTAAAACTCATCATATTAGAGTCAACCCTGTTTAAGATCCTCTTGGATCTAAAATGATGAATCTTTCCAAAGCTGTGACACAGTTCCTACCTTGTCATTAGGGATCTCATGCATCAAAGAGAAATCCTTAGCCAAAATTAAAAGAGATTTATGATGTGATTGAGACATGATTCTGCCAGATTACATCTGTATAAAGCTAGTTGCTTTAGCAACAATTGAAGTAAAATATATGTCTGAAATGATGTAAGGTGTCTGACATTATCACCATCGAAACCAGCTATGTGCCCTTAAGCAATCTTCTCAAATATATAAATCCCCTGTTTCACTTTCTTCATGTGTAAGAAGAGTATAATAATATCTACTTTACATATGTTTCAGGACTATTGGAAGTACAGCTTATCATTACTTGTGGAAAAGGCTACTTAAGAACCCAGACAAACCAGAAAAAATGAGACACAAGATATGACAAGTAACATATTTCAGCCTCCATTGTCTGAAAACCTAGATCCAGTGATGTTTGAAGTCATAGCAATTTCAGTTACTTCAGTTAACACTTTTGTTTGTTTGTTTTTCTTAAATTTAGTTTGAATTGCATTTTAGTCGATTGCATATGAATGAGTCCTGACCAAAGCATCTGGGGTAGGGCAGAGGATGACTTGGTTAATGTGATGATAACCCTTGAGGATTAAAATGTCTATACTTCCTTCCCTTACTCAAAGACCATGGAAGACAAAGAGAAAGGAACAGTAATGAGACACATGGGGAGGCTCCAAAATGTGGGGATGACTCAGATCCAATCTATTGGATATTTGATTAATTACTTGGAAGGGAGCATGGCCTTTTGGGATGGTGTACCAGAGACTCAGTTACACCATACATAGCTGCAAGTAGAGCAACTTAGTCACTACTACATCACTTCAGTCTTGCTGGGCTAACAGAGAACTGTGTTGATGCTATCCATTATGATGAGCTGAAGATGTGACTTTTGTTTAATGACTGATGGCCAGCAGATTTTTTAGGGCACTGAAACTTCTGTATGATACACTAATGGTGCATACATGACTCCATAGATTTGTCAAAATCCATAGGACTTTACAGCACAAAGAGTGAACCCTAACATATACACATTTAAAAAAATTATTTAGGAGATTAAGGGATCCCAGAATTGAATGCAGACTGTGGCAAATGAATGTCACTGTATTACAAATATATAATGAAAAATTATACATGTCACTGTGTGAAAAATGTAAATCTATTATATTTTAAAATAAGCTAAAAAAGTGATGACAAGCAAAACTAAAAAAGCAATTGCTTGTAAATGTTTTTGGGTACTTTTGATCTAATACAAATTAGAAATCAAGTCAACATTAAAGATTTAGTTCATTTGAAAATAAACTAATGAGCAAAACAGAAGCAGAGACATGGAAACAGGGAACAGACTGACATCTGCAGAGGAAAGGCGGTGCGGGGGGGGGAATGATGGGAAGAAGGGGAAGGGAGTAGTCAAAGAACATGTATGAATGATGTGTGGATATGGACAATGGTGTGAGGATGGACTGTGGAAGGGGGGATGGGATGGGCGGAGGAGGGCAAAGGGGGAAAACTGCAACAACTGCAATAGAATAAACAAGAATAAAAATTTTAAAAAGAGGTTTTTCACTTGTTGCTAAGTATAATTTCCAAAGTGAAACAATTGGGAAAATAGACTTAAAACATGTAGGCACATTCTCGATTGCAATTTCATGAAATCTGCCCAGCCTGATTAAGAAGAAATATTGATAGCTCATGTAGGTATGGATATTCTGCTCTTAATTTCAAATTATTTCAAATTAATGTCCTCTTCCCCAATCAAAAGGAATTTTAGCAAACCCTTGATAATGGAAACGAGTGATTAAACCAATTTAGTCCAGTTCCCTTAAGGAAAAATTCCTTGCTATTGATCATTCTTGATTTTCTACTGTACATGAGTAATCTATGGAGACTACACCTATAAAAAACCTCTCCTCCACATTCCCCTCCCCCTAAAAAAGAAGCATCTTCATAATCTACTAGCCTCTGCCTTTTTAAGTCAGGAAAATAAATATACTGTGGACTCCAGCTGGTCCCATTTCCTCGGTCCCCCAAGACTACTGGCTTTTTACGGAGTTCAGCACAAACTCAGAGAATGGTGCCTATGAAATTCTTATACTTTACTCTGATTTAAACATGTCTCCTCACCGCCTTCACCTTTAATCCATTTTCATTTTTTATTTTCCCTCAAATATCAGCTTGCTTTTACTCCTTCTATACCTAGAATCCAATGATATATTTCCATTCTATTTACTCTGTTGTTAATTTATTTTTATTTCACTGTGCTCTTGAACTAGCAACAAGCATTCCTGGGCAGGCAGGGTCCCATCCCTTAGTTTCTCCCATTTCCTGTTATGGTCAATTCTCTATGGGAACATTCAGGGAGAAGCACAGACTATTCCTGAAATAGGTATTCCAGTTTAAGGATTGCAGACATGGCTTTAGAGTATTTTACATTTTGAATATTTATATTTTTAATTTATTTGGCTTAAAAATAAAATTTCAGAGTTTTATAATTATGCCAATTCACTATGAAGTTAAATGTTTTAGGAATGTACTAAAGGTTGTCAATGTCAGTATTGATTTTAAGTTACTCTTTGAGTGACTCTTAGTTTCCAACCAAACCTAGCCCCCTCTGCATACTGTGATATAAAATAGTTGACCAATCTTACCTCTCCTTGGAAGATATTCTATGTTGGGTCACCTAACACTCATTCCAGCCCCTTTCTAGTTTGGCTTCTGGTACTGCTAATTCTGGAAAACTAGAACTAATAAATATATGGCAGTTGGTATACAGGCCTGTAATTCAGGTTTGGTTAAGCAGATGAAACTAAATGATACTTAGAAGCAGAAGAAAGCAGTATGTGAGGCTGCAGCCATATTAGGGAGCAGGTCTTTTGAAAATCTTATGCCAGAGGCATCTGATTCTTTAGAGAATCTGGCCAAAGTACCATATCCAGTCCCTAATGTCATAAATATGGAGTGGTGGATGCTAACTAACTACAGTGGTGCTTCTGTTAGAATATGCTCATGGTATGAGTAGGCATTGCCAGTCATTGCTTGGCTGAATTGTCCCTGCTGTGTAGTATCTATGTCTGGTTATTTGTCACTCCTGGAGATCCAGTGATTTATCTAATAATTCAATAGATCCTTTTCTGTTTAAATTAAGTAGAGTTAGTTTTAATTTTGTTTACTTAATGATTTTAGAGAGAGAGGAAGAAAGAGAGATAGAGAGGACCGAAGACAGAGAGAGGCAGAAACATTGATTTGTTGTTCCACTTATTTATGCGTTCATTCATTGATTCTTTTATGTGCCATGACCTGAGATCGAACCTGCAACCTTAGTGTAACCAAGTGAACTATCTGGCCAGGGCCAAGATTATGTTCCTCTCTTATCCTATCTCTATTTTCCTTGATGTTTCATTGTGGGTGGGTGGAATAGAGGGTGTTAGAATGTTGAATGCAGGTTTATGCTGTTATTTTTAGTAATGGGCAGAGTTTGCAGGATTGATCCCTGCACATATGTGAATCAACCAGTGGGCATGAATGGGCGGAGCAGCAAGTCGATGTTTCTCTTTCTCTCTCCCTTTCTCTCTCCAAAAATCAATCAATAAAAAAAGTTACAAAGAGAGGTCATCCCTCTTTAGATTAAAAATAATTTCTACTGAACTCATCCTGATTATACCATATTGGATACTCTCTGGGCTTCAATTTTTACCTGTAAAATGAGGAAGTTGTACAGATAAGTGGTTTGTAGCCATTTGGATAATCACTATCTAAAAACCCTCACTTGCTGTTCCTTTCCAGTGAGATTGCATTTCCTGACAGCAGATAATCTGAAGTGGCAATGCTCGTTAGTCCAGGGGTTCTTAACATTTTTTGTTCCCAGTCCCTTTCAATAATCAAATTACAATGTAGACTTTCTTCCCTCAAAAGTGCACATATTACTGCACATGTAAAATATCATAAATATTTCAGAGATTCCAGGACCTTCTGAAGTCCATGCATTGCTCACCGGTAATAACTGATACACAGGAAGATGTCTAAGAATCCTTTTATTTATAGTAGCTCCTGTAGACCCCTCTCTGAAAAAAAAAAGAATCCTTTTATTTAAAAACTCTGTGAGTCTATGTAGTCAGCATGTTTGGCCCATGGCAAAGGTTTTGGTAGATACTTTCTCACAGTCTTCCCATTCTTCTTCATTCTTTTCCTGTTAATTGCCTTGAAACTTCCACGATCTCTACTGAGAGTAGATTTACCTGACAAACTTAACACTAAGGAATTCAAGCCTATACATATTACCCCTCTCGAAACAGTTTGCTTTTGCAAAAAGGACACAGAAGGGGAAGGACCAAAAAGAACACTCCAGGAATACTGACTTTTCAAACCTGGTGTCAGGTATGTGAGTGGGCTTTTGGGGAATGTAACACTTGCCTTGAGTATTATATTGCTTAGGATAAGTGACCCTCTAGTTTGTTTTTGGAAAAGGGTATTTGTTTCTCTTTAGGGCTTTGTCAACACATGTATATCTGTATAATGTGACCTTTGTGGGTTTTAGCTGAATCCCCTATCACCAAGACTCTAATAAAGTATATACCTGCACTAAATGTTTATTGCTAATTATGACTTAAAATTGGTAGCAGTAAATCAGTAACAACTAAACCGCTTCACATTATGCTAAGTGAAATAAGTCAGGCGGTAAAAGACAAATACCATATGATCTCTCCTTTAACAGGAACCTAGTCAACAAAACGAACAAGCAAGCAAAATATAACCAAAGACACTGAAATTGAGAACAGGCTGACAGTGACCAGAGGGGAGAGGGGAGGGAATTTCAGGGGAAAAGGGTGAAGGGTTTGCAGGAACAATTTCGGGGGACACATGGACAATAACAACGGGGGGTGGAAACAGGAGCAGGAGGTGGGGAGGGCTGGGGTGGTGGGGAGGGGTGGGGGGGAAACAGAAAACTGTACTTGAAAAACAATAAAAAAAGTTAGGGGAAAAAAAAAACCTCTCCAGCCTTAGATTTTGATCTGAGCATATAGATCCAAATAGCACCCCTTTTTTCTATTCCTTTGAGTCCTATTTTTTATTGGGAATTCCAGTGGTCTTTATACTTACGTTGTGACTGTTATATAATGTTCTCTGGACATTTTCAAAATAACAAGTTAGGCTTCCTTCAGGACCCAAACATGTTCTAATACATAATAACACAATTGTTCCTTATTTTGGGAATTGTGTTCTGGACCATTTAATTTTTCCTTTATTTTGTAGATAAAGCATAAAAATTCAATGAACAAATTCAACTTCTTTATTACATTGGTTTTGCAAATGAGCATGGTTTTGAGTAAACTGACTTTTTGTGGTTGGCCACTGGGCTACTTGTCAGGGATAGAAAAACAACTTTTCACCAATTCTCCTGTACTTTCTTTCCGAATTCAGTGAATTTCTGTAAAGTGAATTCTGTAATTCCACTTTCTTCCATGATCAAGACAAAGGCTTACCTTGAAAAAAAGACAAAACATGCAGATATCAGATATAACAAAACTGTCAAGAAAAGAGTGGAACAGGTTATCTATGCTGAGACTGCCTGAAATTTTGGTACTGAGAGATATTTTGTCGTCTATTTAGGACTATGTGGGAGGTCCCTAAATACAGAATCTCCTTTATGACATAGTTCCATAACGCCAAGGTTGTGAGGATTTTTCTTCTGGCCCTGTATATCTCTTCAATCAACATCTACAGGTTTTTATTTCATTATCTGTAGTCTATGTGGTCAGCATGTTTGGCCCAAGGCAAAACATGATTAATATAATTTTGTTGCAATAGTATACTATATACTTTGTCAATAGGCTGACAATAATAGTTTCTGGCTTGAAATCTTTTTTTACTTTATTTTCATTGTTGACACTATTACAGATGTCCCCATTTTCCCTTCTTTGCTTCCTATACCCAGACCTGCCCTTGCCCTTCCCTCTGGCCATCACCACACCAGTTTTCTGTGTGTACGGGTTATGCATATGTGTTCTTTGCTGGATCCTGTCCCCCTCTTTCATTCAGTACCCCCTCCCCCCTCTCTTCTGACTGTCAATCTGTTCTATGTATCTATGCCTCCGTTTCTATTTTGTTCTGCAGTTTACTTTGTTTTTTAAAAAATTATTTTATTGTTTTTCAATTACAGTTGTCTGCATTCCCCCCCCACTCCCCCAACCCCAGCCAAACCCACCTCCCTCCCTTGCTTCCACCCTCCCCCTTGGTTTTGTCCATGTGTCCTTTATAGTAGCTCCTGTAAACCCCTCTCCCCACTGCCCCCCCCCACTCCCCTCTGGCTATTGTTAGATTGTTCTTAACTTAAATGTCTCTGGTTATATTTTGTTTGCTTTTTTCTTTTGTTGATTATGTTCCAGTTAAAGGTGAGATCATATGGTATTTGTCCCTCACTGCCTGGCTTATTTCATTAGCATAATGCTCTCCAGTTCCATCCATGCTGTTGCAAAGGGTAGGAGCTCCTGTTAACTAGATTCCACATATAAGTGAAATTTCAGTTTTGAAACTTCAAATTAATTCTCGGCATTTATGGGCTGTCAAAGCTGTATAACTTGGGGAAAGTTACTTAACAAATATGAGCTTTGTTTTTCAACTATAAAATGGGAACAAGTAGTACCTAAAACACAGGGTTATTCGCAGGAATAAATAATAAGATTAAAGATACAAAACCGGTAGTACAGCTAGCAGATTGCCAACTCACAGATGATAAAATATTCTCCCCTTCCACAACAAAAGTAATTTACTTAAAAAAAGATGAGTATAATTAGTGTTTTAAGTAGTAACTCCTCAAAGAAAAGAATTTAGGTAACCTGTTTTAAAAAATGTTTTTAATCTGTTAATTTCAGCACTATGATGTTTTATTGATGATGAAGTGTTAATTCTGTACAATTACATAGCAAGACATAAAGCACTTTGCAGATTATAGAGTGTTAAACAAATGCTAAACATGATTAAATCATGACCAATAAAAATTAAAACTTTAGAAAATTCTTGGGAAGGGAGAACTCATGGTATTTGCATTTTTTCATGTTTACTTAAATCTCTTATATCTTAAAATGTCATAAAGTATTTCTATTAGTTTAGGATTTCAGATTCACGCATACTTAGTTACAAATTAAAATTAGTTCACATGTACTTATAACTTTGTCCAAAATTTACTTTAAAATGATTTTACTGAATACCTAAACAGCTTATCTTAGAAAGACAAGTTGAATATTTGTTCAACACTATTGTTTTATTCTCAGCATTGCCTTGAAATGTCCTTTCATATTATTTAGGTTTTTATGTATCTTATTTGGACAAAATGCATTGTTACCTTGAAGGTTATTAACTCATGATTCCTGTGCGGTAAATTACAGATATGATGGGGTAAATATATTTACAAAAACTATATTAGTGATAATCTATATTGTAACATGTAATATTTTATGTACAACACAACAAAGAAGCTAAGTTGAAAGAATAATTTTAGAATCATAAGGTAAACATTAAGTGATAGTGAAACATTTATTAAAAAGAAAATTATCTCCTCAAACCAAGAATAAAAGCTCAAACCTTTTCTTCATTTCCATTTTAATATTTTTTCCATTTCAGAATTACGCTACTGAAAAAAGATAAAGAATCATTTTGATCTGTATCCTTAATTTGAGTGAGCTTGACCTTTTTCTTTTTAAGTAGATCTATGTAAGACAAAATGTCCACCTCTGTTATATGTAAAGACAGAACCATAGAACTTAGCTTTTGAGCCTATTGGTATTTGACCTTTCCTCTGTAGCTAAGAAGACAAAGTCTTGTCACCAATGATATAACTGCAAATAAACCATACATTTCATATATGTAATGCAACTGGCCAGAAGGAAATGACTTTGGTGAGGATATTGTCTTAAAAGTAAAGAAACCTGGGTTTAGATCCTAGCTTTATCATTAATTCACTGTGATATAGGAACCAGGTTCCTTCTCTCTTACCTTCTTCATCTTTAAAATGAAAGCTTAGACTAAATCATCACTCATATCTCTTTCAGCTCTGATGTACTATTATTATTATTTAGCCAACTTGTAGTGGAATTTAACAATGTTGCTATAGGGGTGTTCCTTTGATTTTAATCAGGCTAATGTTCCTTGACCTAAATAGGAAAGATAAATGCAGTTTAGCTCAGGAAATTTCACCATGAGGTGTTTTATTTCAAAATACGTGATCATTGTCTCTTAAAGCATATTTGGAGGAAGCAGACAGGAAGAAAATGAAAATAGCAAAAGGTGAGCTTGTACAAAGCAGCAACATTTATGGATTCTTAGAAATCTGAATATCATTATTTCTTTTACTTATTGAAATGCTGCTATTCTTAATAGGTTCAGTCCAAACTCTCCTTCTCCTGGAAGACTTGCCTGACTTCCTTCCTGAAATTTCACTCTTTATCCCAGTCCTTCAGGATCTCTGACTTCCTTTGTGAAATCTTTCAGCACTAGATATGACATTGTTAGGAGGCCCTTACCACATATATGTTGCTTTACATTTGAGACAATCGCATAATGTCTTATCCACTTACCTAGCTTCTAAAAAGCTGCTGGGAGGTGACACCCTTTCTTTTACCATCAGCCCCCTCCCACGGTTTTTCCTGCATTCTCTCTTCCCCAACTGTATTTGATTCACTTGTCTGCTTTTAGCAGTTATTCAATAGATGTTTGCTGAATGGAGCTAACGCTGTGTGAGGGGAGAGCACATCACAATAAATTCTAGATATACCAAAAGCAAGTAGGAAAAAAATTATTTAAATAAACAAAGCATCACCCACATGTTCTGCCAGAACCAGGGGTACAGAATAAAAAGACAAAGCTCAGGCAATATAGTTTAGTCTATTGTCAACATATCTGACCAAATGCAAATTAAGATTAATTTACATTTTTCCTGTATATTTTACCCCACTTAGCACTGTTCTCACCATAACTAGAGTAATACAAAATTATTAAAGATTGCTTTGGAAGTTCAGTTTTCTTATCCTGTGATCTCTTCAATTTTCCTTTATATCCTGCTCCTACCATCTACTCCCATCTCTCCAATTTTAATAAACCCAATAACACCAAGGTTTTCAAGTAAGTATATTTCTAGGAGCATCAGGATTTGAAAATCAAGACTTCAGGAAGAAGGGAATGCTTACCTCCAAATCACTGATGTTTCAGGTACTAGTGAAGGAAATATTTTGAAGCAGAGAGCCTTACAGGTACTCTTTATAATACTCTACAGAGCTATGTCCTAGCATCAGGCTGGACCTACACTAACATACTTCTTTGTCCCATGGCCTGTTTGAAAAATACTCTTGTTCCAATCTAGAAATACAACTCAAGTCTTGAGAATTTCTTCAGCTGCCTTCTGCTCATCTTGTAGCAGTGGTGGTGGGGTGTTAGGTGCCTAATAGAGTGTAGCGCTGGGCTCTGGGGCTCAGAGGCTCCTTGGAACACCATCTTCAAGAGGCTGTGGCTATGGGTCTAGGCTACAGGAAACCAGCTCATTTTCACTCAATCCTCCCTAACCACTGAGAGGAAATGGGAGCTTACCTACACTTCCTTGTCACAGGGACTCTTAGGGGAAGGCAGAGTGAGTGAACAGGAAGTGGGAGGTGAGTTTAGATCTCCAAATTCCTCTTAAAAAGTAGGGTGTTTATTTCAATATCATGAATTTGAAGGTCTGTACATAAAAAAAATACCCTAGGCAGAAGTCTACCCTGTCTTGACTTCTTGTAGTGGGAACTACCTAAGGGACATCCTTAAATAAGGAATGTCCAGTTTGCTACCTAAACACAACAACTGAGGAGCTATGAGAAAGGATTACAGTGAAGATTGCAGTGGTTCACTAACTATGGAAGGGACCAGAGGGCACTTAGCTTAAACAAAGGGCTCCATAAATAAATATAGTCTGTGTATTATTACGAACTCAATGCTGAGTACAACCACAGGATTGGAAGACAATATACTCTAGCCCTATAAATAGAAATGAGACTTTCCTTGCTAAGTGTGAAGATTTTCAGGCTCAATGTACAGCCCATAGTGTAGCCCTGCACCTTGCATCATTAATGAGAGAGAGAGAGAGAGAGAGAGAGAGAGAGTGCTGCCCTCTGGAAAACGGAAATGTTCAGTGTGCACAGAGTGGCTTGCATATTTCACTCTGACATCTCACTACCATGTTTTTCAACATGGTAGTGGTTAGGTAATGCTGATAATTTTATTTCTTTTTTTCCCTTTTGTTTTCTTAGTTTTCTTTTGGCTTGCTGTTTTGTTTTGTTTTGTTTTGTTTTGTTTTACTCTTTCCTCACTTCCTCTTTCTCCCCCTTGTTCACTCCTTTCTTTCTCCCCCTTTTTTTTTTATCTCTTTCTTTCTTTCTTTTCTTTTCCTGACAGTAAAGGGGGATTAGATTGGTTGGTCTCAGAATGGGGAGCTGGAATTGATGCACAGATCAGTATCGTCCTTGTTGCAGTGGCTGTCAAATGAATTCTTTGGAGACCTATGGAGAAAACAGAAAGAAACTAAAACGGTAGGTTCTAGTTTTCAAATGCATAATTAGCATTTTCTGTGCCTTTTACCCTTGATATCTGGAATTGGCCTCTTCACACCAGATTATGGGTAACCTGTCAGATCTATGGGTGGTATGAACATAATGAACCTGGACCATCCCCGTATGTCATTTCCTTGGTATTTGCACAAACAAAAATAATTATACGGTTGGTTGCCTGAGATGGGAGAGGGGAGGTAACTTTGAACTTGGAAAAATGTAAGCTTGATATGAAGAGGTTTTTTCATGATGTTTCACTCAATTCATATTAAATAAGATAGCCCTGTGAACATTTGTAATTTAACAAACTCTATTAAGTAGAGTTACTTACATGAATGTGTAGGATTTTTAAAAATCTACTCTGCTATAATTCTTTAAAGTTAATATTTTTATTTGTTGGGTGATTAAATGGTTAAATTTATGTTGTTTTATTTTAAAAATAAGCTCTGATTAAAAAAATAAGAAAGCAATAATATCACAGGTCCTTTATGAATATGAATGCATGTTCTTATCAGCTTGTATAACTTACATATTCTTACTGTAAAAGTGAATTGTAATTATTGTTAGCTATACAGAATCTGCTTTCAAAGAAAGAAATACAGAAAAAAATTTATATTGAGATAGAGAGGAAAAAGAAAAACAGCAGACACAGTTGCTCTGTTTCTCATGGATAAGCTATATCAGAATAAATAATAAGTACATTAAAAATCAACAATGAATAAAATGATATTATATTGCATTGACATTTTTAGATACTTATAATCGACTTAGGTTACTTTAACAAAATATAAGTGAAGTTATTTCCTGATTTGCATATTGTTTCTCTTTTGTGCTCAAAGAGAAAATATTAAGGAAGTTTCCTCCTAACTTTAAACCCAATGATGAGGTTATCAGTGTCATGATAAGTGTTAAGAGTTGTGTTCAGAGATTATAAAAAAGGAAGGGATGGATTTTCATGGCACAACATGACCAAATATTAAATCTCAAAAGATTTTTCTGCTCCTTTCTCTGTTGTCAATAGCAGTGTGCATGAACTTCATTTTATACTGCTCTAATCTTTGTAGGGAAGAAAAAAGGTTATAATTTTATGCAATTAGCAGAGTTACTATTTGTTAGGGAGCTTTGGGTCATTCAGCAAGAAATATTTCTTTTCTGTAAATCTCAAATGTGGTGGCAAAGGCATCAGTCTTATAGATAGGATTCAAGATTTTTAAGCCCAGGGAAAGATTCCTTCAGCTGTACTAGCAAATATTTGGATTACATAAAAGCCATCTTCCAAGAAGGTTGTGTAAGAGGGAGGGTATTTCTTTTAATTACAGAAAATGTTCTTTGCACTTGTGAACACATGCACTTCTTTGCCTTGCTAAATGTTTACAGTAATATTTCCGTGAGACAAGAATCATCTAGAGTATTTACTCCATTGAGGACAGTGTAATATGGTCCTGAATATTGCAAAGGTAAAAAACACAAAGTAGGACATTGACTCCTCCAAAAACCTCACTGAATTTCCACCAAGAGACTCTTAGGAATGAATGAACTTAATTATCACCATTTGCTCTAGGTAAGCTGAAATGAGTTTTGCCTTACTCTCATAGACACTTTTGGCACAATCAGATGCCCTGAACCAAAAAGGGAATTTAACTCCTTCTCTGACTACTACATATTGCTGTGAAAAGGGACCACAAAATAGTCCTGTTTCTCTTGCCCATTATAGTGACCACCCAAAAGTGTTCCTCTTGTGTCCCAGGTCTCAAGACTCAGTCTCCATACCCCTAGTCAGAGACTAAAAAATGATTAGAAACAGATTCAAATTCTGCTACTCAGAGGAGCAATGGCAAAAAGGGTCTGAGACTCTTCTATGCTTTGGGAAGTGACATAGAGTGACAGTTTTCATTTTACAATTGGAAAAATTAAGGCTCAGGGTTGGAACAACTGGGCCAAGTACCTCTGTGAATCTGTGGCAGAGAAAAGGTTAGAACCTAGATATCTTGATGTCTCAGCCAGTGCTTCTTTCTCTTCTCCTTATTGAATAACAATGCTTGAGGGAGACATGCATTATTCATTGGGAAATGTTAAAAGATGTCATTTTGAAATCGCTCAAGAACCTCTCAATACCAGGGACATACTTCAGGCTGTTCCTAAGGGCCGCCGATAATGTAGCAAACTGTGATATGGAGGTTTTAGCACTGTTTCCTTGCAAGAATAGGAGAGAATTATTCCTACTCTGCCCACAGAAAAAATCCCAAAATGCAAACTGATACACACTAAGTGCTGTAATACAACCATATTACATACTGGATGCTGTAATTACACAGTAAGATTTTTTTACAGGTACATTTAGTGGTTCTCAAATCCTCCTTAAATCTCAAGGTGTTAACTTTAACCAGGGCCAAATTCCTCACCATGGGCTGTGGGTCAATGCTAGGTTTAGGCCATCTCTGATTTGCTCCCCCAAAGAACTTATGCCTTACTCTAAATTGAGTATCTTCCTAGTAATGAATCCAGAAAAAGCTTTAAAATATCTAATCAGCTGTAATAGCATAATCAATGAAATATAATTAAAAAATAAATATCTAATAAGCTACAGAGAATTTAAGATTCGCCAGGTTTTGGAAGCATATCTAATATTGGCTCTAACTTTGATTTTGGATTTCTTAATATTAATATTCAAAGACAACAATGACTCTTATTTAATGTATACTCCTGAAGTACTAAGCATTTGGCAAAATCTCTTATGTTTTGACAATAACTCTATTTAATTTCCTCATTTTATAGATAATAGATGAGGAAACCAATGTCAAGGAAATGAATAACTTCCCAAAGTTGTGCAACTGCCTTTGTTGACTTTCAAACCCAGTTCTGTTTGTTGCTAAAGCTCATTTCATCATGCTATGTTGTCTTGATATCATAAAGTCATGTTTCACTATTTTGTTCTTTTCCATTTTAGAATCAAGAGATTTTATAACACAGGGAGTCAAAAGTGCACTGGTTTAAAAATAGGTTCTGTTTTTATTAGATTTAGTCTGGGTGACCTAGGAAATGAGAGGGTGATAAAACACATACAATACCAGGTAAAATGGGTAAAAAGGTGACTCATAGATTAAACATTTTAATTCTCTTTAACCAATATTTATAGTATTTTATTATTTTCTAGTACAGAATGGGTAATAATAGGAATTATATAATGTATAGCCACAGCCCTCATGGAGCTTATTTACTTGGGGAGGACAAAGTAGAACATATTAAATATGACTATAAAATAGGGTTTTAAAAGAAGAATGTGACTTAATAACATATTTTGTCTTAGGGAGTCATGATCCCCATTCACAATAAGTTGATATGATGCAAAAAGGTCATCACATTAGAGCTTTTGAAAAAAAAATTATGTTCCTAACCTAATATCTGTTATGCTAAGATTAGAGCAAAGATTCTGAATTCTATGTATAAGTCTATATGAGATAGTAGGGGAGAATATGTGATTTTAGATGAAAATTAAAATCAACACAAGGAAATGGCTCCAAAAAATGTGTGCATAAAGACTCTCCTAAAGAGGAATGGGGAAATAGATTTACATTTATACTTATCAACTGACCACCTACTGCGCTCTACATTGGCTGTATGGCATCAGAATTTGAGGGGAAATTATGAGATCCTTCATATACAAAATTGATGTTACACACCAAACATAAGAAGAGAGTAGAACTATATTTATATTTGTGGGTCATTTTTTTCCCCTAGGAACAGCAACTCAGATACAGGATACCTGTCCCAGGTTCAGAGTACAACGCATGGCTATATTAACTGGAATCTAACTCACACACTTAAGTTTAGCAGCTCAGTGTTATAACCATCTGACCCAACCAGCTACAGAAATCTGGGTTAAAAACTAAAACAAACACAAGAATAAGGTTTTAGGATTATCTCCTGATAATGTTAGTTTTTCCCCATGTCCTCCTGCTCTCTGCAATCTCCCGACCCCCTATCTATCTTCTGTGTCCAAGAGGAAATAGAGGAAGGTCCTTGGGACATCCATTTCTGAACTCTGTTTTAAATCACACTTTTAGCAGGCACCAGTCACAAGCTTGACTTCAAGTTGTACTTTTCTGGGACTGTCTAGGGGCATCAACATGAACAAGGCAGTTAGCCTCCTCATTCTTCAGTTTCTCTAGTAGTGAAAGTGGTGTGATTGAGGGCATCTCTCTATCACCATGGAGGGCATGGATCACCATACTAATGCATGTTAGGTGCTTTGCATTCCTTTGGTGATAGTTCTTCTGTACAATTTGCAAAATGCCATGGGCAATTGCATTTAAATCACACTGGGAAAATTAAGTTGCACCTGCCTCACACTTGCCAGATTTCCTTCAGCACATTGGAGCATTATGCTTGGTCAAGCTTGTAGCTTAAATGTGTATAAAGAGCAGAATAGTTATAAGGCTTACAGCTGAATACATGAGAAGAAGAGTTTTATGAATTAGTGAAGTCACTGCCTTTAGAAATGCCAGATGGACTGTCCCAGCCACATTAAGGTTTGTATCTTATATATAGCAGCTTTCTATAGAGCTTAGCATTTGACTTACTCAATTTAGCAATTGATTTTACTCATTTCTCTCTTGCTTTTTATGTTGTATCACTGCTGCTAGTCTACAAGTTTTCAAGGAGAGAGGCCATATCTCCTCTCTTTATCTCCAGTGATATCCAGCATAGTGACTTGATTTACAACAAGGTATTGCTCATGTCATCATTTCATTTTTCCCCTAGGTTGATAGTTTAGAAAACTGTAGCAGAGGAAAGGGGCCAAAGAGGAAAAAGAACGTTTGTCCCATTTTGGTTATTTTCTCCCAGTCTTGCATGACAGCAGAAATGAATGTCTGTGTGTCCATGTTTCTGTATATAAGGGAGGGTGGTGAGGAAGAGAGGTGGGAAAGAGGCAGAAATAGGTGTTGATTTTTTCTGCACATAGTAAAAACACTGGCTTCCATGCCATTGCAGAAAGAAAATGAAGGACACTTGTTTCCAGGTTTTTGTATGCTGATGTTGTTTTAGAAATTTGACAGCATTTAGTAACATAAATAAAGCTTATATCCAGATGATATGACTGTATATTGGAAAGAGAATTATCCACATACATATTAGAGAATGTGTACTTGGGAGGAAGTGTGATGTGGACAAAGGAATACAAAGCTTTTGAATTAAAACTTAGATTCTAGTCCTCTCTCTGACATTAACTTGATATGTTACTCAGGATGAATTCCTTACTTTCTCTAGGCCTCAGTTACGTTCTTTGTAAAGACTAAAGATCAAAAGAGATTAATAGATTATTAATAAAGATGTAATAAATATTGCCCTGGCTGGTGTGGCTCAGTGGATTGAGTGCTGACCTACAAACTAAAGGGATGCTGGTTCGATTCCCAGTCAGGGCACATGCCTGGATTGTGGGCCAGGTCCCCAGTAGGGGGCACGTGAGAGGCAACCACACATTGATGTTTCTCCCCATCTCTTTCTCCCTGCCTTCCCCTCTCTAAACATAAATAAATAACATCTTTAAGAAAGATTTAATAAATATTAATGAAGCCCAATATTTATTTAAATGTTCGATCAGTTCTGCCAGCAATTGAAACAATATTAAAAAAGCTCATTGAATCATTGTCTATGACAACTTTGGGCTCACCTATGAAAACAGCATTTTATCCCACATGCTCAATAGGTATGCTCTAATTGAACTTGTCCACGTGTAGGTTGCTGAGCAGGCTTTGGTGTATGATATGAGAGATCCAACCTGTTTATAACATCTCCTTCACTCTCCCCCCAAATCACTGTGATCCTTTTTGCTTGGGTCTGCAATGGTTCCCATTATTTCTTAAAATAAGGCTTCTGGGAAAATGTTTGCACACATCTTTGAAGGCCTTGGCTAATACCTTCTACTTCTCTGTCAGTAATGCATTAGCTTAAATGAACTTATTAAATCTCAGTGGTTTTGAGCTTAAAAGTAGGCATATTGGTCCAAAGGAATGTTTTAATGCATACCGACCAGGAAAGGCTTCCTGAGACTGTGGGTCTTGGATTGGATATTAAGACTAGGCATTTCAGGTTATGGTGTGAGAATTCTTTATCAGACCTGAGGTAATAAAGCATTGGAAAGGAAAGACACATATTTCTTTATATTTTTTTCGAATTTTATCTAGAATCGTGCCAATTTACCAGTTCAAGCTTTCTACTAGACTTAGACTATTAGAACTCAAAGGAACCCAAGGGATAACCTAGTCCAACTTCATTTTGCAGATGGAGGACTGAGGCCCAGAGATAGAAGGGACTTTCCCCAGGTAATACTACTAATTAGTGATAAGGCTAAGACTAGAAGCTTATGCCTTTGACCAGTGCTCTTTCATCTACACCCTCCTTTCTACCAAGAGGCCAGTGTTGGGAATTGAAAAAAAAAAACCCACAAGTAAAACACAATGGCTTTGGTGAATGTATTGGCTGTTCCAAAAGAAGTTGGTAAAGTGACCCCCCTAAACCAAACCCCATTGTTTGAACTTGCCTGACTCCTATCCATGAAATATAGTAAATAAAATGACTTATAGATTGTTGAAAGGACTAGCTTGAAGCAAATTGGTTTAGATGACAACTATTATGTTGGTTGCTTGTCTTCTATTTTATTTGCCTTCTTATCTCCTTTCTAGAATTCCTTGGCAACACTTATTATAAAATTTGGCTTTTCAGGTAATCTTACTATGTTGCACCACTTAAGACTATCCCCCTCAAGGCGCCTGCACTTCCCTTATTTTACCAAGTAAAATGTATCTTTCTTTGTATTTCATCCCACCCTCTTTCTATGGTGAGAACTAGTTTACGTAATGGATTACAGCTAATGGGTTAATGTAAAAATCTTCCTTGTAGTATTTTAATTTTATTAGAAGATTTTTGGAGACAAATTTCCTTACAGTATTGTATTTATAATGGAATATTTCAGGAAAGGGGGCAAGCCTGTACAAGAGATCATTGGGTAGAGTCAAGCAGAGAAGAGTGAGGTGTGGTTTTTTGATGCCCCTAAATCACCCCACATAGGAAGCCATCTACAATCATTACAGGGGTACCTATATGGTAGTTTTGTGTAGAAGATAATTCACCTCTTCGCACCAGCTTTGCTGACAGCCAGTGGCCAGTTGGGTCTCCTTCCATGTATATTCACTAACCAATGAAACAGTTGCAGTTGTGAGAACTCAGAAGAGATCCCCAACTGAGAAAAAGACAATTTCTACCCTCCAGCTCTGCTATGAATTTGATTGGAATTTTTATGAGACATCTCATCATAGTTAAGAGCTGCTGGTGACCAGGGAATGACTTGCGAACCCTGCCATATATTGACATTCCTACCTTCTCTCACCTTTCCAAAGGCTAACAAGTCAAAAAGAAATGTCAAATGGTAAAGGAGTTCCCACTTATTGTACTTTGCTACTACTAAGGTTAAGTGTAATTCTCTCCATACTCTCTTTTGCCCATGGTATTACATTTGGTAGATCTCAGCTTCCACGTGTCGCAATTTCCCAGCCCTCTGTAAAAATCTCCTTTAAGATTCAATTGGTCAAACTGACAGTGACCAGAGGGGAGGGGGGAATAAAGGGGAGAAAAAGGGAAAGGGTCATCAGGGAACATGTACAGAGGACCCATGGGCATGGACAACAGGATGGGGATTGACTGTGGGAACAGGAGGGGTGGGCAGGGCAGGGGAGAGCAACGGGGGAAAAATTGGGACAGCTGAAATTGAACAACAATAAAAAAAAGATTCAACTGGTCACTGTTTTTCTATTGTATGTTCTTTCAGGCATGAATAAATTGATCCAGCCAGATTCCCCATGGCTTCCTCAGGACACCCTATTGCTCTGATTAAGGAATTCTACCAGCACTGGAGAAAACAGTTAAGTAGTCAAATATATGGTCTTGACCTCTGTTTTGGTATCATTCTTGAAAGGGCTCTTTCACTCTATGGGCCCTGGGCAGGTACTGAGAGCCCTCACTGGCTACCAGTCGCACATTTGCTTGTCTACTTGATGAATTACCAGGTAATGGCCAGGTTTTCACTGCCTATGAATCATCCTATAGAACACGAAAGCCTGTTATTTCTGTAATATTTGGTAGAATGTGGTATTTAACACTTTCCTGTGAGTTGTATTAGAGCCTGAGGGAAAAGGAAAAATTAGTCATACTAATCTTATCTGTATTTACTCTTTTGATATTATGGCCGTCATAGATTTGCATTAATTTTGATTTTTAAAAAATATTGCACTAAAATATTTATATCTTTATTACTGAGCTCTTTGGCAACTCCTTAAGTTTTGTGTCACTCACCTCATCCTAATTCTTTTTTCCCATTTCAAAAGTAGGTCTACGTACAAATTATACAGTGATTTCAATGCTAAACTTTATATATATAGCACATATACCACACACACAAACATATATACACATACACACATATTGGCCACTTTAGTCATACAGTAGAGAATAACGTGTGTGTGTGTGTGTGTGTGTCTGTGTTGAGATAGGGGATGCCATTTAGGCACATGTTTACTGATTAGTAAGCTAAAAAGTCAATGAGTCTTAGGTTAAGGACAGATTTGAAAGATGTAGATTTTGGAGAAAGGGAATTGTTTGTTATGTTTGCTTTTGGTTCCTTTGTGTGGGTGTCTATACTTAGAAGAAGTATATTACCATTGCACCAACCTAGATATCTAACCATTGAAAGGGGACATGCCTAATACTTAAGCTTACTTTAAAAAACCATGAGCAAAATGACTGCATAGATTACTTAAACATGGAGAAAATAGTCACATTCAGATGAATCCCTAATCAGGAGGTCAGGGTTTTAACAATTAATACACTTTTTTATAGTGCAATGCTCTCTGTATGTGAATACAGAGTGCTCATGTTTAAATTAAGTATTTAGTATAAGGGTTTATGCATATCTGGAAGCCAAATTTAAGGCACTCCATCCTTTCTTTCTGTTTGCATTTTCTCATAAAAACGAAGAGAGCCTCTCTTCAAGACCACTTGAGATATTTCCCCCCTGATGTAATCAGGATGAGTATAGTTGGAGAGCTCAATGAAACAAGGAGAAAAAAAAATCAGGCACCTGTCCAAAGCATGTTATGCTTGCAACAGTAATAAATTAGTGATTAAGAATATATGGAGTAGACTACAGAGCTAATGACATACTTCTATTGTTAAAAGTAATTATAGGTTGGTTCGAATAAAGTACTATACCTCCCTTGGAGGTATTAACAAATGGAAGTGCTGATTGAGCCTGAATTTCTGTTGTGATATGAAATTCAAATTAATTGGGGGAAATTCAAATGCATTTTAATTTATCAATAGCTACGAAAGTCCCTAATCAAGATACAACCTCAGACTTAAGAGAAAGAGAAATATGCTTCTAGTACTACTATCAAACAAACAAAAAGAGCAAACCAAAACAAAATAATACAATAAAACATTTTATTAATAAAAATGTAAATACACCTCTGTAATTTGTTTAAATGATTTTGTCCAGGAAACATTAGCTGGAAATCGTTTTTTGGCCACAGCATTTATGTATACATATAACATATGTAATAAAACATGTTTAAACATATAAACATATATAATAAATAAAATTTTAAACATATAAGCAATTAAAAAGTTTTAAAAACAAAAAATAATAAAATTTCAACTCATCAATGGAGTCCAGGAAGATAATGTGTTTGTGTATGTGTGTTATGTTGCTTTGTGTTTCTTGGGTGATTTTTCCCAGATGTAGAGGTTCCAAATAAAGAATACTATTCATTCTCTCAGGAGAAGAAGACTGTTTTGGTGGTGAATAACTTGGTGAGATATGTAGGGTATGTTGATGGTGTAGTTGCAGCAGTTGTGAAGAGTAATTAAGGAAGTCAGACAGAGCTAGAACTAAGGCAAAAATAATGTAGATAAGAACAATGTACAAGAAAGATCATATGAAACAAGTAACAGTCTACACAGGAGACAGAGAAGAGAAGCAGGGGCAGGGAAATTAAAGAAGATTTTAAATTGGAAAGTTTAAGTTATTAGTGATATCAATGATATTCTCAACATTGGGAAAGACAGGGAAAGAAGAAGGTTCTCAGTTTTAGATAAATTTACCTTCAAGATTACCAGTGATTTGTTTTAACCTTTTTATAATCCCACCTGTGACACCTTCTCTAAATGACTGATAGATGGATAGAGAGATTATTGATAGATAAGAGGTCAATTGCAGAACAAATAATGAAAGAGCATTAACAACATTAACATTGATGACCATCTTAAGAAAAAATACCCAGACTTCACATACCTGCAATTACTGTCACTGACATCAATCACTGAAACAATTGGCTCTGCAAACTATCAAAGAGTTATTTCTCCAATCTTTCTGTACCTGACATGTACTTAAGTTGGTAAATACAAGGGGTGGAAGACATCTAAATTTGAACCTTTTTCATATCTTCGAGCTAAATGTCATTGTTATAACACTTGATAAAATGTCACTAAGAAAACAAGAGGAAAATGCAATGAACTCAATGTAACTGAATTTTGAGAAGTAGCTAGTCATTTAGTTATTCCAATGAAATAAAGAGCCATCAAAATCTAAGTGAATATTGCTGGTAATTCCATTTGTATCCAGCTGTGTAATATCCACTGGAATATTACTTAGGCATTAAAAAAAGAATGAAAACTTGTCATTTGCCACAACATGGATGGACCTAGAGGGTATTATGATAAGTGAAATAGCCAGACAGGGAAAGACAAATACCATATGATGTAAGAAATGCCTTATATGGAATCTAAGAAACAAAAAAATGAACAACCAGAACAGAAACAAACTCATATTTACAGAGAACAAATTGATGGTCGCCAGATAAAAGAGTAGCTGGAGAGATGGCCAAAAAAGGTAAAAGGGATTAAGAAGTACACATTGCCAGTTAAAAAACAGTCATAGGGATATAAAATACAGCATAGGAAATATATTCAGTAATATTGTAGTAATTATGTATGGTGCTAGATGGGTACTAAATTTATCATGGTAAATGTTTTCTGAAAAAAATCCTTTTATTTATTTTCACCAGTTTGGGATTAAAAGCACCTTTTTTCTTTACCCTTTCACAACATGCATTTAAGGGAAAGGAATTAGAAATGAATAAACAATAAGCTTATGCTTAAATTATGCCTAAACTTACCCTAGGCCAAATTAATTACCTAGGTTTAAAGAACTCCAGAAGTACAGCTTTGTTCTGTGAGTACATAATGACATAGAGAGGTAGGCTCTTGGACTCTATCAGAAGTAAAATGCACAAACCACCAGGTAAATTTAATTTATATATCTGTATATACATATAAAGATTATATGTATATAATCTATATATGTAAAGATTATATGTATATATATAATCTTTTAACTACTGCAGGTTTGGGGGACAAGTGCCTGTTTAACATATTTTTGGGTACTTTCTCACTCCCCTGACTATGGTGGGGGAGGGACTTGTCATTTCCTGCCATAAGAAGGCAGCAAGCTGTGGTAGAGAAAGTAAAAATAGCACCACATTGCCACAAAGAATTGTGCTGTCCTCCATTTTGGCACATGTGTATGTGTGGTGGGGAGGTGTTATGTTTTAAAACTGACCTTTATTTGTACTTCTTTTGATCACAATACAATGTGGCTGCTTAAATGTATATTCTCAACAGTTCAGATTTTTTTAAAAAAGCAAGGAGTGTGTTTTGAGTCTTGTAATATGCCTTAGATCATTGACAGCAGATAAATATGGGAAATTTGTAGTCAGGTAATTTTTTAAATGTCAAATGGACATTAAGCTTGTGGGGAACCACTGTTACTGTGAAGGATGTGTTTTCTCTTTGATTCTGAAGTTTCTTCAATTTTATTCCCAAACACTTTAAGTGAATATGCGGTAATTATTTTGAGAAAACCATGGAGGAAATCTTAATTAGTTCAATGGGATGGTATTCAGAGCAGTTATTTTATTCATTGTCAGATTACCAATAAGGAAGAGCAAATTTTCCTGTTGAGAAAAAAAAATTTTATAAAGAAAAATATGTAATTCTTAGTAAATAAAAAAGGAAATGTTCTTCAAAAAGTGCCCTCTGTAATCTCCAAATGCTCTACAGTGACGAATCTCAATGATTAAAACAATAACTAGAAATTACTAAATACGTGTTTAGATTTTATAACTTGAAAAGTCTTTAAATGACATACTGCAAAAATTACACATAACTGGATCACTTAGAAAATGGTTCTGAAAACATACTGGGACATTTGTACTATCTATTTAACAGATATTTCCTACATGTCTGCTAATGGACACTTATTTAGTACAGGTCTGTTCTAAGCGTTGTGAGTGATACACAGATGATTAGGACAAAGTCCCTACTCTCAGGTAACTAATAATCTAGTGGAAATATAGAGAACTAATTACACCATTGGACAGGATGATACACATCAGGCTACAATAAACGTACAAGGAATATGCTGTGGGAAGTCAAAGGAAAGGTAATTTCAATTTGAATGACTCAAGGAAGTCTTGGAGGAGGATATGAGATAATCTAAATTCTCCTTTATATCAAGGATTTTCCTTTGAAAGTGAGAAGGTGGGGAAGGGGGAGCAGAACAAAAACATTCACACTAAAATAAAAGACAGAAACATAATGGTACATGATATATTCAAGAACAGCCTGGCAAAAGCCTAAGAGACTTTGGAAGGGTACAGGAGACCTGGCTAGAAAGAGAAAATAGAGGTTTGAATTTCAGATTTTTAGTCCATCACAATGTGGACACTTGGAGAATTTTGCACAAGTGCACGATATGCTTCAACCTGTATCTGATAAAGACATCTGCAGAAATATGTTAGTCTAAAATAAGAAAGTATGCTATTTAACATAATAAAAAGGAAGTATGGCCATTACTCATGTCAAAGTGTTGTAAACAGAGATAAAATATGAATGTTTGTTCCTCCTTCTGAAATACTGCTAGATGTTACTGATACTGTACTGGAAAGGTATAAAAACTTTTGATTTGCCCAGTGAGATTTCTTATTTGCTTGCCTATTTATTTTAGGTAGAAGTTGCCACCCTGTCCTTTGAATCAACCCAAAGTAAAAGCTCTTAGTATTTCTGTAAGAGCATCTGTAAAAAAGTTTGGTAAAAAGGGATTTTGCAAGCTTCACACATACTTTTCAACTCATGCTATGACTGAAAAAACACAAGAATGGTTATATATTCTACTTTTAGATATGAAGAACAAGATCTCACAACAGTGTGGCCTGTCCAGTCCTCCTTGATTATATCCCAATGTTGAATTGTATTACTATTCACTCCAGTAAAATAAAGAGTTATCAAAATGAACCCAATATTACAAATAATGCCACTCATTGAAAAATTTATTTAGCAACAGAGCATTATGCAGTGAACACAAGTATGCAAAATTCCAGTTAAGTGCAATAAGCTCCAGCATCTGACATGATCCCAGGTTTGACTTAGATTGGGTCTGCGATTAAAAAAGAAAACCATTTCAACCTTGTCGTAGAGGAGAGTAACATTTCCTGGTCTTTGAGAATCTATTACCTAAAAGATAGGTGTAGGAAGTAGAGAGGGTGTCATAAGAAAGGGTCTCATCAGATTCAATTTTTACCATCTCCTTTCAATCAATATATTTGATGTTATCTCATAGAAATGTGACAACAGTTCTAACGAGAACCTACAAAATAATTTGATGTTTGATGTTTCATACCTGGAGCATTCATTATTCCAGACTAGATTTGGCACTAGAGTCTTTGAGCTTAGTTTAGGACACTTCCTATTTTATCTCTGTAGCCCTGCTTTTGGAGACAGATCCAAGGCAACAGACACCTCCTGCTCTAACACTTTATAGTTGTAACTCTTTTCTCAAATATGGTGGCTTACAAAGGAAGAAGAGTCTGTGTTAAAAGTGATATGCCACTCTATCTGCTTCCACCTAAACCAGGAGGCATGTGCCTGCCATTGAGTTTCTGTCACTGATGGAAGATTAATCAAGGAATCCATCCACTCATCTTTTTTTTTTTTATGACACTTTAGTGTCAGTAACCAGAAAGATGCCTCTAAGGGTCGAGTTTTCAGAAGACTCGGTTTGTTTCTACTAATCAAGAAGGTTGTACTGCTGGAAGGAGAAGTGTAGGACTGCAGTAATGGTTCCTGGCATGTGATCACTCCTTGAGCTGTGACTCAAGGACTTGGGAGGTTTACATTTTGAAGAGACAAAGAAAACTCAGGACAACTTATAGGATCACTTTCGAAGCACAGAAAACATGGTAGAAGATTGAGAAGTAACCATCCAGAATACTGTTTGTTTGGAATACCAGATAAGTCATGCTGTAAAGAACAAGAAAACAAGACAGGTCCAGCAAAGACAAAATTTCTACAAGGGGAAGCTTATATTCAGTCACCTGGAATACCAGTGTTCAGTGTCTTGTACCCCTCACCCATGTCTGACTTGCAGCCTGATCTAAGGACAAAATCTGTTATCTGTCATCTAAAATCCAAGAATGAGATCCCCATATTTTAGATTAATTGCCTCTCTCTTGGGGTATTAAATGTTCTATGGGCATTTTTAGAGTAATTATTGAGGATTCCATGGCTAGTTTTTAGTGTAATCACTAAGGGCTAAACACTTCTTTTTTGTCACTTGCATTTTAGTATTTAAAATATTAAATTTTAAATCATTTTCATCAGGATTATGCAGTTTCTGAAGATCCTAGTGTCTGCCAAGAGGTTCCATATTACCTTTTTGTGGCTTAAAACAAAATTTTATAGATTTGGAATGAGATAGTGTGGAGAAAATGGCCTAAATATAAGTAAACCACAAGTAAGTATGGCAGGCGACCTATTAAGCACCAAGAATACGAAAAGCTGTTACACTAACTGAGCTGAAAGGCAAAGTATGCAGAAGCTCTGGGATGTATTGTACATGATCCAGAATTTCTAAGTTTGTAGGGGGTACTGACATTACTCAGGAAAAGTGGCCAAGATTAAGTTCTGGGACTCTAGTTTTAAAAGTCGGAGTCTGCCCTGGCTGTTGTGGCTCAGTTGATTAGGCTTTGTCCTGAGAACCAAAAGGTCAATGGTTTGATTCCGGGTCAAAGTACATGCCTGGGTTATAGGCCAGGTCCTCAGTTATTTTTCTCCCTCTCTTTCTCCCTCCCTTCCCCTCTCTAAAAAATAGATAAATAAAATCTTTTTAAAAAGTGAGAGTCTGGCATTCCAAGCCTAAACTCTCTCTGTAGAGCAAAAGACTTATCCATAAGAAAAATGAATTTAAGCCCCAGCAAATAAGTAGAAAGGAACTTCTGTCTTTTTTCTTCTTTTAAAAAGTTATTTTATTGTTGTTCAATTACAGTCTTTTTTCTTAAATGAGGTTTCTTTTTGTTTGTTTGGGTTTTTTTGGCAACTCTTGAAATCACGCCATGTTAAGTAGCTACCTACACTCAAAATCAAGACCAACATGGATGTGAGGACCCAGAGATTGGTTTAATTTTCCAATCCATTCTTGCTGTTTTTACCAGAATGCATAAGGTTGGTTTATATCTCCTCTTTCGTGGCCTATTAATCCTATGAAGCAGTAGATAGGGCTCACTCTTAAAGAAAAAAAAATGCAAGAAAGGACTGCAAAACAGTAAAAAGGACCATAAGGCCTGATTATCTTGGACCTTAGTTTATTTGATGTAATCTTGGAAGCTTATAACTTTCCTAAGAACCCCTTTTATTTTTCAAATGCTCATGTCTGGTCTGAGACACAAGGTTAACATTCAGAAAAACTGCGGAAAACTCCCACAGCCATGTCAGCACTGAGAACAGGAAATACTACATGCAGTTTTCCTACTGTAACATAACATAATCTTCTCATCACTTCTACCAAGTGAAAATTCTAGAAATTTAATGTGTAAAATGGAACTTTGTACATGATGACTTGTGTTTTACATTAAAAGTTAAATACAAACACCCAGAGTGGTAAAAACAGGAAACACTGACATCCAGATATCTGGCGACATGTAATTCTAGACTGTATGCTATCAAAACTTATTTATGACTTTTTCTAGTATTTTAACTATATATAAATCAGTATTTGATATCCACTATGAATAATAACTTAAACAATAGTAAACAACATGGAGCTATATTAAATTGTTTACAAAAAAGAATTATCCTGTTAGATTGAGCTCTGCTCTACATGTTCAAAAAACTTAGTTGAGTTGAATCTACTTGAATTCCTACTACATACAAAGCAGCTGCGCATTTTAGGGGTAGATGATTATAAAAGTCAGTAAAACAAAGAACACATTCTTAGTGGGTAAGGAACTCACGATTTCGTAGGATATAGTATAAGAAGAAAGCATACTTCTAATATAAAGTACTATGGAAAACAATGAGAGAAAGATACATCCATCGACCAATTATCTTGAAGAAATAGTCAAGTAATAGAAAAAATACCAATTAAGATCCTTTTAAAAAAAGTTTTAAATGTTATTTTTCAATCACAGTTTACATTCAACACTATTTTGTATTAGTTTGAGATGTACAGCATAGTGGCCAATCACATACTGTACTTCACAGTGTGGTCCCTCTGATATTTCCAGTACCCACCTGGCACCATACATAGTTATTACAATATTATTGACCATACTGCCCATACTGTACTCCACATTCCCATGACTATTTTGTAACTACCAATTAGTTCTTCTTAATTCTTTCACCTTTTTCACTTTACCCTCCAACCCCCATTCCCATCTGTCAACCATCAGCCTATTCTCTGTATGTCCCATGTTCTCTTCATTGCATATTCCTTTATGTAAACTAACTCCTTTATGTAAATATCCCCCAAATTCTTTGATTTCTGCTTGTATGTTTATGAAGATTATAATTATCTTTTTAAATTAAGATAAGATCTCTTTAGAGTTTTGATCAAAATTTTATTACAAGTTAAAAATAGTTTGGCAAGAATTTCAAGTCTGTATATTTTGTATGCTTACCACAAAATAATGCATGGCTTCAAATTTATTGAAGTATTCTTTATGGCTTTCAGGAAGTTTGTAGTTTATTTTATATAGATCTTATATATTTCTTGCTCATTTTTTTACTAAGTACCTTATATTTGATATGAGTATATATTTTTTCAATTACACTTCAATTATTTAATACTAGTATACAGGAAACTTATGTCACTTTGTTTATAGCCACTTATTGAATTTTCTTGTTAATTTTACTAATATTTCTCTTTATTCTTTTGAATTTCCTAGATATGTAATCATATTATTCATAAAACTGATAATTTTATTTCTTTCCTTATATCTTTACTTTTATTCTTTAACTTCTATTTTTGACTAAATTGTATTGGTTATATCTTTCAAAAAAAGGACTATGGGAGTTTACAGGTAGGTATGATCACAACTAGGCAGGGGATAATGAAAGCTTCATGAAGAAGTTAACTTTTTTTTATAGTGCCTTTAAAGGATAGGCAGGATTTCAAAAGGTAAAGATGGGGGTAGGACCCCATCTTTAAGCAGAAGGAAAATTAAGAACACAGGCAATGAAGATAAGAAAGGACAGGAAATACCTGCAAGGATCTAATTTGGCTATGAAGCTTTACAAAATGAATTGATATTGGTCTTGCCCTTTATAACTCAAGGAAGACTCTCAGATTTGAATGCTCTCTGATTTGGTTCTCTGCAAAGACTGTTATAATGTAGACACCTTGGCTCCACTCTTTGGTAATTAAGATTCAGTACATCTGGGATTTTCATTTTAATATGCACTACAGTTAGCCCAGGGACCACATTTTGAGAAACCCTGCTTAAGAAAAAGGGAAATAATAAAAATAGAAACCTCTAAATCATGCGAATGACATCAAGACCCTGAGAGATGGGATCTGTGAAAGAACAAACTGATTAACATATTTTTAAATAAGTGGTAGGAGCAAGGAAGTGGGTAGGTGTTAAAGAACTTGTTAATTATCGGTACAGATTTCAATAGCCTCTGGAGTTACCAATCCTGAAAACCCATCGGTGTGCCCTGGTCTCCAGGATATGAAATAATTGCAAACTAGGATATCTGAGGAATGGCAGTGTGACTGGGCCTTATTTACTGGGGATATGAGGTCGAGTGATGACCATCTTGGTATCTCCGAGTAATTAAAAGAGTACTGTTCAGAGCAGAGGAACAAGATGCACTACCCGCTGGAAAGGAAATGGGCTTCAGGTCTTAGTGGAGGCGTGTAGACTCAGCTAAATGAAAGAATTTCCTGGAACAATGCCACTGTTCACAGTAAGTACATTGCCTGTTCACACATTGGTATTTTCTCCCTTCATGCAGTTGGCCTATGGGGGAATCATAAAAGGTGTCAAAAGTAAGAGAAGTTGGGAGCCTGAATGAATGTGGTACACCCCCTTTAAAATAGAAAAAAAATCTGATGGAACATTCAGTGGGATAGAACTGGTGAATTCCCTAGAAGAATTAACCAGGCAAAGACTTTCTGAAATATTTTATTACCATGCTGTAGTCAGCTCTTTACCTTGAGGCAATTGCTGGACAGGTTTACTGGAAATATTGCAAGCTAATTGCCTTTGAAGATTTTCAAAACTGAAAAAGAAGTTTTGAGATTTTTATGTGTACTGATCGGAATCAGGAAGAATTTATTCTACTCTTTCCTATCCAATATGTACACACCTTGTTCAGCGCTGCATGATTTCAGTCACTTGCAGCACTAACTCTACTTTTTCTTGGCTTCCTAAAGTGTTTACCAAACCAGAACTCTAAAATAAAGCTGGATTTTGAGCAAGCGGTTGCCTATGTCTTTTGATTGGATGGTTGCTCAGCAGGGTTCCATATCCAAAAATATAGTCTCTACTTGCTATTAAAATGTCTCGAAGAGCAGCATTAAAAATTAGGTCATTTGGTGATCTAGCATTTTTAATAATTTACTTTCCTTTATTAAAATACAGAAACACATTTTGATGTGATGGGAAATTCTAACATCTTCATAGATAATAACATTTTGCTCGGAGGAAGTAAAAGATAACTTTAATAGTTATAGTGAATTTGAGATGGTGATGAAATATCCAAGAGAAGAGGTCTTACATATAATTGGAAAGAGAGCTATGGCTCAGATGAGATGATATAGATTTAAGACTCATTGACTGTGATAGGAGAAGTGAATGGATGTTCAGTAGAGGTTAACTGGACAAATATTTGTAAACTTCTAATGTCTAATCAGTGACATTAGTTGGCAATGGCTTTTATATAAATAGTTAAAAGGAAGTTCAAAATCCAGGGCTTTTCACTTTTTGGTATGCCACCTAATTTGTCCTGTCACCTAAGCATAATCACTAACTCTGAAAATATTTTAAAGAAGTATTTCAGTTTGGCAGCTGAAGGACTTCTAATTTTAACCACACTTTCAATATTGAAGTTCTTTACAGTTGTACTTCCTTGTATTTTACAACACCATCTCTTTACTTCCTTTACTTCCCTATCTGAGAAATCTGAAGTGTTTAACCTGAATGCATAGTTCGTGGTATTCATCAGATCTTTAATTTAAGTGAGCACCATATCTCTAATAAAAAGTGCTCTTTTACTTAATGGGCAAAAGAGTCAAAATAATAACAACTACAATTCCCTCAGAGTCTGAATCAAGCACTTCAAAACACATGGGTTTTATAATCCAAAGCAGGATGTTTCATAATTTCTATTTCATTTCTGTTCTTCCCCCATATCTTCAAAGTCAGTTAAGTCCTTCTGGATTTCAGCGGCCTTGAGGCAACTCTCCAAGTCCCTAAGCTAAAATTTTTTTTACCTCAGAACAAAGGTCATGGACCCAGCTGAGTCAACTTTCTGGGGATTTTGATTCTTTTACTGGTGCTATGGTTTGTTGTCTTGGATAATTGAGAGGTGACTAAATGACCCATGTAAATAGAAGTATTTAAAGAGAGGCTGGTTGCCCACTTCTTCTCAGACATCTGGGAAGGATATAGATCAAATCAGTGGCCCCTCAATAATGGCTCAAAGAGAAATGCTGGGTTGGCTGTATTTGAATCATATGGGGCAGCTTTTTAAAAAATACAAATTTCAGACCCTACATATTGAACCAGAATCTCTGGAGGAGACACCAAGAAAGCTATGGAAAAGTTTATTTAAAAAAAAATGTCCCCAGATGAGCCTGATGATTGATGGAGTTTGTGAAGCAATGGTTTAAATCAGAGCCTCGCAAAAGCTATTATGCAAAACAAAAACCTGTAGTTATTGTTAAACTGCAGATCCTGATTCAGTAGGTATCTGGTGGGGCAGGAGATTCTTCTGTATTTGTTCTGTATTTCTAACAAGCTCTCAAGTAATGCTGTGCTGGTCCAGGATGACATTTTGAGTAGCAAGGGGCTGGATTACCTCTCAGAATCCTCCTAGCTATACTTTCTTGTGATTTTGAAGTGCCTTGTAGAAACAGTGGAATGTTACCCTTACTCACATCAGAACTTCCTATGTAAACTAATAGATTTTTCTACATGAAGGCTTTTTTTTAAAAAAAGTGTCAGACAATAATGTTTTTTCTTCACTTTTTAGCTTTCGACACATAACAGAAAAACTCCCGGAAAAGGTAGTGTATCTACATTGATCATCTCTGAAGAGTTGCAGACCTACTGAGTACTAAAGCAAACCTTTCTTCTATGTGACCTATAAAAAGGAAAAACAGCCTGCCAAACACCTGTAAAGTGATGACTATCATCATATGAAAATTAGAAGAACTGCTATATGACATATTCATGATTCAAGTAAGAGAGAACCAACTGTTGTGATGTCCCAGAAGGCCTTATGACAGAGTAAAGAAAAGGGGAAAATTATAAGGGCTTGTCATCTGTGCTTGCACACTAGACTTCCATGCAGTTACTGTAGACAAAGCAAACATGCAGATAGTTCTTTGAAAATCATATCTACAGGCTGAGATCTACACATAAGAAGGAGGTTATTTTATATTCATTCTGTCCAGCCCATCGATAATTAATCTTTAAGAAAGAGCAGCAATTGATTGTGAATATAGGTTTTGAACCACCATTTGGCAAAGACAGTTTCTGTGGGAAGAAAAATGCCTACTAATGACACATGTGCTGAGCCAGATGGACACATTACAGATTTACGATACTTTATCTATGCAGTGACATACACTGTCATTCTTGTGCCAGGTTTCATAGGGAACATATTAGCCTTGTGGGTATTTTATGGCTATATGAAAGAAACCAAACGAGCTGTGATATTCATGATAAACTTAGCTATTGCTGACTTACTACAAATTCTCTCCCTGCCTCTGAGGATCTTCTACTACTTGAATCATGACTGGCCATTTGGGTCTGGCCTCTGCATGTTCTGTTTCTACCTGAAGTATGTCAACATGTATGCAAGCATCTATTTCTTGGTCTGCATCAGTGTGCGACGATTTTGGTTTCTCTTGTACCCCTTTCGCTTCCGTGACTGCAAACAGAAATACGACCTATACATCAGCATTGCTGGCTGGCTGATCATCTGCCTTGCCTGTATGCTCTTTCCTCACCTGAGAACCAGTGATGACACCTCAGGCAACAGAACCAAATGCTTTGTAGATCTTCCTACCAGGAATGTCAATGTGGCCCAGTCTGTCGCCATGATTACCATTGGCGAGTTGATTGGGTTTATCACTCCTCTTCTGATTGTCCTATATTGTACCTGGAAGGCTGTTTTATCACTGCAAGATAAATATCCTGTGGCTCAAGACCTTGGAGAGAAAAAGAAAGCCTTGAAGATGATTCTAACTTGTGCGGGAGTATTCTTAATTTGCTTTGCACCTTACCACTTCAGTTTTCCTTTAGATTTTCTGGTCAAGTCCAACAAAATTAAAAGCTGCCTAGCCAGAAGGGTGATTCTGATATTTCATTCTGTTGCCCTCTGTCTTGCTAGTTTGAATTCCTGTCTTGACCCAGTGATATATTACTTCACCACTAATGAGTTCAGAAGACGGCTTTCAAGACAAGATTTGCATGATAGCATCCAACTCCATGTGAAATCCTTTGTGAGCAACCATACTACTTCTACTACGACAACTGAATTATGCTAAATAAAAAACTGAATGTGGCTGGAAATGACAATATATCAGAATACATTTGTAATACCCCAAGCTACAGGAAAGTAATCACAGGAAGCACTCACACCTTTTTGGTTATGTTCTATCTTACCTATGTGAGGAATTCACATCTTTATATCAGAACCTATTTAGAGCATTATACTCTACCATCATTGATGTCCATGCAGTTATTTGTCACCAAGTCTTTAAGACTTGAACTATAAAATTTCAGTGACATCCTATACACATATGCTCTCAACTAGAGTCAGCAGTTTTATCTGTGAACACAAAGAGACAATTACTTTGGTGTCATCATAAACACTTAGTTTGTTACAGTGGACACTGAGTATTTAGAGGCAATGTAGTTGTCTATACTGGTAACTACAGTTTATATTCCAATATCGTATTTTGGTTATATATTAAGTAGTATGGACAATATATTATTCTGTGAAAATAAAGTGTTATAAACATGGGAGGATCACTTTTATCTCCCATGTGTGATGGCACTCTAGGGTTTGAAGACTCAAATAGCTATTTCCTTCATTTCAGTATCAATATGAAACATCATCTGTCACACCTCTTCATAGAATGAAAATCTGAACTTGGGCCTTTATTATGTTAAGAGTAAGGACAAGAAACAGATTCACATAAAATAACTTTCTATGACTGTATAAGCTGCCATATTGAATCCACCCGGGTCAGATAGCTTGTCAAAGTCCATAAATGTGACCGAAATTATCTCTATGTCAGGAGACAGCAGATAGGTCACAATCACAATTTGGTTCCCTTAAATTATTTCTGAAGAACACCTCTGGAGATGCATGTACCTGCCTTGTAAAGGGCGTTTCTGCCATGCTTCCAGAGTGATGTTGAAGTACCTCTGACAGATTACTGCATTTTTTGAGCCTATGAAATAAGTAGTGCACTAATTAATCACCAAGCTTAGATCAGAGGATAAAGAAGAAGTAGAGTTGAGTATAGCTCTTAAAAGCCTCACAATATTGTATTTCTTCTTTTAAGTTAGGTGGCAACTGTCAAGCCACATCCATAAGCCAGAATTGGGTTTGAAAGCAGCTAGGCATGTGGGTCCTAGTCTTTAGTAATTTGTCTGGTACAGCTTCGCCTCAGTGGTGCCATTCTGAGGTTGGTATAGCTTACCTCCCTGCAGCTGGAGAAGTCAATGTTTTCACCTTTTAAAAAAAGTGCATAAGATTAATTTTGGCAGCATTGGACACTTCTTACAATGCCTTGCCTGCTTGCTACCTGTTTGGTACTAGTATCAGGAAATAGAACCAGGATGTGAATAGTAATTAAACCTGATGTCTTAAATATTGCAATACTGTAAAACATGTTTTAGCAAAAAGCTCTAACTTAAAAAATGCTCTACTCAAAAATGTGTGCTATATAATAAAGACACATGCTACTTTGAATCTGGAAGGAATATGGAAATTAACCCACAGTTCCATCATATTTAGAAGAAAGGAGTTCTTTTAGGCACACAGTTATGATACTAATATGTTTGGGGGGGGAAGTGGTGGAATATCTAAGATAAATAGAAAATTTTCTAATGTTTTCTCTGGACAAGTGTTGATATTGTTTGTACTTTGTTATTAAAATAATACCCTATTAGAAGACTGACATTGTGCTGCTAGCAATAGTGTATCTATCTCCTAATTATAAATTGTAAGGTACATATTTTGATGTGTTAAATAAGTGTTGTGATTTTAGAAAGAGTAACTATGTCTGGTCTGTTTGCCTTAAAGTGATTTGTGTTTGGATATAATTTAGTGTTGTAATGGGTACACAAGTAAGAATTTGTGGGTACTTGGAATGGAAGAGTCTTGTCTATACTATATGTTTTTACTATTTTCTACATAAGCATGAATTATTCTTCTTATGGTCATTTTGTGAGATCAGTAACCCAATTTTATTAAAATATTAATTTCTCTTTAAACATATCATTTTTAAAGGGGAGGGGAAATGTTATCAGGGGATTATTAAACTTTTTAGAGAAATGGTTGAGGTTGGAGCTCACTTATTAGGCAGCCAAAAAGCCCTGGCAGATCATTTACATCATTCAAGGAGATAAGTATCCAGTATTCTTAGGCTGCTTAGCTACAACCACCCTTTCTCCCCAGACCTGTCCATCTGAATTTGTATTCATTGCTCTGATTTACTTTATCTACCCCTCCTCCCCATCAGTATGTTTTCTCTTCTGTCTTATTCCTTTGTTCTTCAAATCAGTAATCTGGTCAATTTATTCACACTAAGATGCTAATGTGCTAATATTAGCTTAGTATGAATTTTCCCAGGGATATCTAAATTTTAGGCCTTGGGAATAAGCCTTAACTCAAAGTATTAATCCTTAACTTTTAGTGGAGGGAATTAAAAACACTGAAACAGGCCGGAGGAGAAGATACTTTGAAGAAGTGGGTTTTACAGCACTGTTTTTCAGATTATGTATGTAGTAAGTGATCACCTACTTGGCTTACCATAATGGGGACTCCAAATTCTAAGACATGTATCTACAAGCATGGCTATCAGTTTCTCAGATCTCTGCTGTCTTTCTTTTTAACTTTTCCCCTTCCAACTCTGGACCTGATTTTCAGGGAAAAATCTAAACTAGGAGAGAAGCAGCTTCCTCTCTGAGCTTCTCCTTTCCAGGTTCAATAAAATCAGGGTACAACAAGTAAACACCCTTAACTATAGTGATATACAATTCAAGATAAATAAGCTCACATTTTCTATATAAAGTTATTTGAGTTCTGATACCAAATATATATCTAATTATTCCAACAAGAGAGATTTCGAATATGGGGGATTTCTATGTTACTATTATTCCCATTATTGTAATTATTATTTTATTCATATGTTTTATATGTTTTCATTTTTACTCAGTTAAGCAATTAATTCTATTATCCTGTAATTCCATGAAAAGAGCCATCTGCCATAGGAAAAACAAATCAAGTTACCTTGGTCTAAACGGGTGCATAAGCAGAAATCTTGTGCAACTTCATTTTTATTTTATCTTTTTGTTTTTACTCCCAAGACACTGTAAAAATGTTGCACTTGGAATCTAATTATTTATGTCTATTATTTTAAAATATACATTTTAATAATAAAGATGGTCTGTAATTACACAGACCTTTTCTGCCTCCAGAAGTCAATTTGTATTTAGTCACTTCTTTTTTTTTTTATTGTTATTCAATTACAGTTGTATGCCTTTTCTCCCCTCTTAAGCTCACTGATATACATGAGGATCTTTGTCAGTGTTCTCACACACATGGATGAGTACTGTGAGGCGCTACTCTCCTTTTCTCTCCTCAAAGAGGTGCCTGCTTTCCTCCAATGGAAAGATGAGCCATTTTCCCCATCTTACCCTACCGTTTATCCATACCATGCATAAATTCATTACCATCCATACCCTACTAAGATTATTCTCCACTGTCAGGTTTTGACCAATTTCATTTGAATGACTTAAAACCCTATATTTACTAGAGTATATAATCTGTGGGTAGAAAAGGAAATGAGGTGACAGAGGAAATGTTTTTTGCTTTAGTCTTAAAGCTTGTTAACAACTAAGTGTCTGGTTTTTGTTGTGCATTGGCAGAAAGAAAAATCTATCCTCCACTGTCCCTGTCTCTTCTTCCCAAAACAGTTCTACTTTTTTAAAAAAAGTGAAGTCAAAACAATTGTCTCTGATCCTCTTTTCATCTTAGTTATCTTTTTGGCACTTTGTATCCCGAGTACTTTCAGGTATCTTCTGTAAAAACCAATATGTTAGGAATTACCCATTTTGGCTGTTGCAGAAAGATTTTCCTAGGAAGTGGTAACTGCTTTCCTAAGGAGAAATTTCTGATGTGTTGGTAGATCTGAAAAAAATAGTGGGCTATAAATACAGGATCTGCTCCATGCTCCAAATGTCCTCAAATCATATATATGCCTTTTCTGTGCCTTCCCAAAAAGTAACTTCACTATATTCACTACCATACTTGGAGGGGGGAGTGAGCAAGAGATGAACTGAATGTGGCTATTTTAACTCACTTATTCCTCAGTTATTAAAGAATGTAATGTGTGTTTGGAGGGCAGGCAGTTATAACTTTCTTGAATTTCACAGACCATTTCCTCAGCAGAATTTCCTCAGCCTTAACCACTTATTTCACTTTGCCAAGATCATATTTCTTCTATTTGTTGACTAAGTTTTCTTCATGTAACCCCTTACTGCACATCTGCTGGTTCTTCTAGAGACACACCACTTACTTAAGGCCTTACATTTTCCTTCTTGGATCACTTCAAACAACAGAGACACTGCCCTTCAGAGGGTGGTGTCTATCATTAAGCTTATCTCCCTGACTCCAGCATCTTCTATTTCACAGGAGCTTCAGAAGCAGAGCTGAGAGGCAGAACTAGGATCTTTGGCCTTCAAGTTTGACTCTGGCCAATAATTGAGAGATTTTTTTTCCAGCCTTTTCTAAACAATGCTGATTATCCACAACTTGTACAAAGATTGGTATATTTCATACCTTTGAAATGTTAATCTAATCAGGATAAACATAAACAACTTGAAATAATAATGGCCTGAGTTTTTAAAAAAATTTTTATTGTTATTCAATTACAATTGTCTGCATTTTCTCCCCATCCCTCCACCCCACCCCATCCAAACCCACCTCCCTCCCCCGCCCGAGTTTTAAGCTCAGGGAATAAAAGCATGAAGTAATTGGTCTTTTTTGAACATTTTTAAAAATTTTATTTTTCAATTTAAGTTTACATTCAATATTATTTTGTATTAGTTTCAGGTGTACAGCTTAGTAGTTCAACAATCATATACTTTAGAAAGTGTTCCCCCCAATATTTCCAGTACCCACCTGACACTGTACCTCATTATCACAATATTATTGACTATATTCCCTATGTATTTTACATCCCTGTGACTATTTTGTAATACCAGTTTGTACTTCTTAATCCCTTCCCCTTTTTTACTCAGTACCCCAAACCATCAACCTGCCCCCAGAGGGGTTTCCTCTCTGGCAACCAACAGTCTATTCTCTATCTATGACTCTTTCAGTTTTGTTTGTACATTTCTTTTGTTCCTTATATTCCATATATGAGTGATATCATATGGTATTTGTCTTTCTGTGACTGACTTATTTCACTTACCATAAGACCCTGTAAGTCCATCCATGCTGTCACAAATGGTAAAATTTTATTTTCTTTTATGGCTGAATGATATTCCATTGTATATGTGTATGACAACTTTTTTGATAGACATGATAATCAAAATGTGCATTTTATTTATTCCCTAGTAAGAGCCATCTTATTATTATTAATGGGTATCAAAACTGTCCTCATAATTCTAAACACCATATCTTTTCTTACATTTCTTTTTTTATTAAATACTTTAAAATTTAATTGTTATTCAAGTACAATTTTTGCCTTTTCTCCCCACCCCTCCCCACCACCCCAGCTTTCCCCACCTCCCTCCCCTGTTTCCACCCCCTCTCTTGTTTTTGTCCATGTGTCGCTTATAGTTATTCCTGTAAACCCTTCACCCTTTTCTCCCATTATCCCCTCCCCTCTCAATTCTGGTTACTGTCAGTTTTTTCTTAATTTCAATATCTTTGGTTACATTTTGCTTGCTTCTTTGTTATGTTGATTAGGTTCCAGTTAAAGGTGAGATCATATGGTATTTGTCTTTCATTGCTTGGCTTATTTCACTTAGCATAATGCTCTCTAGTTCCATCCATGCTGTCGCAAATGGTAGGAGCTCCTTCTTTCTTTCTGTTGTGTAGAATTCCATTGTGTACATGTACCATACTTTTTTGATCCATTCATTTACTGATGGGCACTTAGGTTGCTTCTGGCACTTGGCTATTGTAAATTGTGCTGCTATGAACATTGGGGTGCATAGGGTTTTTTTGATTGGTGTTTCAGGGTTCTTAGGATATAATCCTAGCAGTGGAATTGCCAGGTCAAAAGGCAGTTCCATTTTTAGTTTTCTCAGGAAATTCCATACTGTTTTCCACAGGGGTTGCACCAGTCTACAATCCCAACAACAGTGCATTAGGGTTCCCTTTTCTCCACTGCCTCACCAGCCCTTGTTGTTTGTTGCTTTGTTTATGATGGCCATTCTAACTGGTGTGAAGTGGTATCTCATTGTGGTTTTAATTTGCATCTCTCTGATAGCTAGCAATACTGAGCATCTTTTCACATGTCCCTGGGTCCTCTGTATGTCCTCCTTGGAGAAGTGTGTTCAATTCCTTTGCCCATTTTTAATTAGGTTGCTTGCCTTCTTAGAGTGGAGTTGTGTGAGTTCTTTATATATTTTGGAGGTGAAACCTTTGTCTAAGGTATCATTGGCAAATATGTTTTTGCATATAGTTGGTTCTCCTTTCATTTTAATGCTGTTTTGTTTAGCCATGCAGAAGCTTTTTATTTTGATGAGATCCCACTTGTTTATTCTTTCCTTTATGTCCCTTGCTCTAGGGGACATATCAGTGAAAATATTGCTGCATGGAATATCTGAGATTTTCCTGCCTATATTCTCCTGAAAGACTTTTATGGTGTCATTACTTATATTTAAGCTTTCATCCACCTTGAATTTATATTTATGTATGGTGTAAGTTGGTGATCAAGTTTCATTTTTTTTTGCATGTAGCTGTCCAGCTCTCCCAACACCATTTGTTGAAGAGGCTATTTTTGCTTCATTTGCTGCTGCTGTCCCCTTTGTCAAATATTAATTGACCATAGAGACATGGGTTTATTTCTGGGCTCTGGTTCTGTTCCATTGGTCTATGTGTCTGTTCTTATGCCAGTACTAGGCTGTTTTGATTACAGTGGCCTTATAATATAGTTTGATATCAGGTATTGTGACCCCTCCTACTTTGTTCTTCTTTCTCAAAATTGCTGCAGCTATTTGGGGTTGCTTATGGTTCCATTTAGATTATTGAAGGGCTTGTTCTATATCTGTGAAATATGTTATGGGCACTTTAATAGGGATTGCATTTAATCTATAAATTGCTTTGGGTAGTACAGACATTTTGATGATGCTAATTCCTCCAATCCATGAACAAGGTATACGTTTCCATTTGTTTGTGTCTTCCTTAATTTCTTTCTTCAGTGTTGTGTAGTTTTCCAAGTACAGGTCTTTTACCTCTTTGGTTAGGTTTATTCCTAGGTACTTTATTTTTCTTGTTGCTATATCAAATGGTTTTTTTTTCTTCCTGATTTCTGTTTCTGATATTTCATGGTTGATATACAAAAATACCTTTGATTTCTGAATATTGACTTTGTATACCACTGTTTTGCCAATTTCATTTATAACGTCGAGCAATTTTTTGGTGAAGCCTATAGGATTTTCTACATATACTATCATGTTCTCTGCAAACAATGACAGTTTTGTTTCATCTTTTCCAATTTGGATGCCTTTTATTTCCTTTTCTTGTCTGATTGCTGTGGCTAGGACTTCCAATACTATGTTGAATAGGAGTGGTGAAAGTGACAACCTTGTCTTGTTCCTGTTCTTAGTGGGAAAGTTTTTGTTTTTGTGCATTGAGTGTGTCTCTCATATATGGCCTTTATTGTGTTGAGGAATGCTCCCTGTATTCCCATTTTGCTGAGTGTTTTTATTATAAATGGGTGCTGTACATTATCAAATGCTTTTTCCACATCTATTGATATGGTCATGTGATTTTTGTCTTTGCTTTTGTTTATGTGATGTATTATGTTTATTGATTTGCAAATATTGTACCATCCTTACATTCCTGGGATGAATCCCACTTGGTCATGATGTATGATCTTTTTAATGTATTGCTAGATGAGGTTTGCCATATTTTATTGAGGATTTTAGCGTCTATGTTCATCAGCGATATTGGCCTGAAGTTTTCTTTCTTCGTTGTGTCTTTATCTGGTTTTGGGATTAGGATGATGCTAGCTCCATAAAAAGAGTTTGGGAGTCCTCTGTCTTCTTCGATTTTTTGGAGTGGTCTGTGAAGGACAGGGCTTAGCTCTTCCTTAAGTGCTTTTTAGAACTCCTCTGTGAAACCATCCGGTCCAGGGCTTTTGTGTGCTGGCAGTTTTTTTTATTACTGCTTCAGTTTCACTAGCTGTTATTGGTCTGTTCAGGCTTTCTTCTTCTTCTTCATTCAGTTTTAGAAGATTATATTTTCCTAGAAGTTTGTCCCTTTCACCTAGGTTTTCAAATTTCTTGGCATATAGTTCTTCATAGTAATTTCTTACAATCCTTTGTAGTTCTTGTGGTACCAGATATAATCTCTCTTTTTTGATTTCTGATTGTGTTTACTTGGGTCTTCTCTTATTTTTTTCTTGATCAGTCTGCTTAAAGGCTTGTTGATTTTGTCTATCTTTTCAAAGAACCAGCTCCTGGATTTTTCAATCCTTAGAATTGTACTTTTACTTTCTATGTTGTTTAATTCTGCTCTGATCTTGGTTATTTCCTTCCTTCTACTTGATCTGGGCTGTCTTTGTTGTTGTTCCTCCAGTTCTTGTAGGTGTAGGGTTAGGTTGTTTATTTGAAATGTTTCTATCTTTTTCAGGTAGGCCTGTATCACTATGAACTTCCCTCTCCAGGCTGCCTTCACTGTGTTCTATGGGTTTTGGGCTATTGTATGTTCAATTTTATTTGTTTCCAGAAACTTTTTGATTTCTTCCTTGATCTCATTCTTGACCCATTCATTGTTTAATAGCATGATATTCAATCTCCATGAGTTTGAGTGTTTTTGAATTTTTTCCTTGAGGTTGAGTTCTAGTTTCAGTACCTTGTGGTCAGAGGGAATGCTCGATATGATTTCAACTTTGTTGAGGCTTGTTTTGTGTCCTATCATGTGCTCTATCTTTGAAAATGTTCCATGTGCATTGGAAAAGAATGTGTGTTTTGATTCTTTGGGATGAAAGGCTCTCTCTATGTATATCAGTTAAGTCCATTTGATCTGGGACATTGTTCAATGCTGCAATATCTTTGTTGATATTTGTACGACAACTTTTTAATCCACTCATCTATTGATGGGCATTTGAGTTACTTCCAAATTTTGGGGATTGTAAATAATGTTGCAATGAACATAGGAGTCCATATATACTTTCAAATTAATGTTTTGGACTTAGTCACATATATACCCAGAAGTAGAATTGCTAGGTCATATGAGAGTTCCATTTTTAATTTTTTGAGAAAACTCCATACTGTTTTCCACAGTGGCTGCACCAATCTGCAATCCCACCAACAGTGCACAAGAGTACCTTTTTCTCCACATCCTCATCAGCACTTGTTGTTTGTTGATTTGTTCATGATAGTCACTCTGGCAGATGTGAGGTGATTTCTCATTGTGGTTTTAATTTGCATCTCTCTGATGATTAGTGGTGTTGGCCATATTTTCACGTGTATATTGACCATCTTTATATCCTCTTTGGAGAAGTGTTTATTCGGGTTTTCTGACCATTATTTTCTGTCAATTTTAATTGGATTTTTTTGTTCCTTTGGTGTTGAGTTATATATGTTTTTAAATAAATTTTAGATATAAAACCCTTGTTGGCATCATTAGCCAATATCTTCTTCCACTGCATAGGTTCTCTTTTCATTTTGTCAAAGGTTTCCTTTGCTGTGCAAAAAGTTTTAGTTTGATATAGTCTCATTTGTTTATTTTTTTATTTTTTCCCTTGCTTGAAGAGATACCTCAGAAAAAATAATGCTATGAGAAATGTCAGGGATTTTACTGTCCATGTTTTCTTCTAGAAGTTTTATGGTTTTGAGTCTTACATTTAAATCTATAATCCATTTTGAATATATAGTGTAAGGAGTTGGCCTAGTTTCACTTTTTTTGCATGTATCTGTCCAGTTTTCCCAACACCATTTTTTGAATAGCTTGTTTTTACCCCATTGTATATTCTTGACTCCTTCGTCAAATATTAACTGACCACATAAGTGTAGATTTTCTTCTGGGCTCTCTGTTCTCTTCCAGTGATCTATGTGTCTGTTTTTATGCCTGTACCATGCTGTTTTCAATACTATAGAGATCAGGTAGCATGATACCTTTAACCTTGTTCTTTCCCAAAATGGTTATGACTATTCAGGGTGTTTTGTGGTCCCATATAAATATTTGGATGATTTGTTTTAGTTCTGTGAAATATACCATTGGTATTTTGATAAAATGGTCTTGAATTTATAGATTGCTTTGAGTGGTATGGACATTTCAATGATGTTTATTCTCCTTACCCATGAGCATGGCATATGCTTTTATTTATTTATATCTTCTTTAATTTCTTTATTCAGTATCTTATTATTTTTCTGAGTGCAGACATTTTATATCCTTGGTTAAATTTATTTCTAAGTATTTTTGATGCAGTTGTAAATGGGATTGTTTTCTTAGGTTCTCTTTCTGATAGTTTATTAGTGGTGTATAAAATATAGTTTATTTCTGAATAATAATTTTATATTCTGTTTCTTTACTGATTTTTTCTTATCAGTTTTAGAAGTTTTTTGGTTCAATCTTTAGGGTCTTCTATTACAGCATTGTGCTATCTGCAGATAATGACAGTTTTACTTCTTTATTTACAATGTGAAAGACTTTTATTTCTTCTTCTTGTCTAATTGTGGCTAGGTCTTCTACTACTTTGTTCAATTAGAGTAGCAAAAGTGGACACCCTTGTTTTGTTCCTGATTTTAAGGAAGACACTTAGTTTTCCCTAGTTAAGTAAGAAGTTAGCTGTAGGTTTTTAATATATGGCCTAATTATGTTGATTTATGTTCTCTTCATTCTCATTTTGCTGGAAGTCTTTATCATAAATGGGTGCTAAATTTTGTGAATGTTTTTTCTGCATCTATTCATATGATCATATAATTTTTATACTTTATTTTGTTTATATGGTGTATCACTATCATGTTAAAAGATTTGCGGATATTGTACTAACCTTGCATCCTAGATATAAATACTTCTCAGTCATGGTGTATGATCTTTGTATTGCACAATTTTGTTTGTTAATATTTTGTTGGGGATTTTTGTATCTATGTTTATTGGGGATATTGACATAGCATTTTGTTTCTTTGTAGTGTCTTTATCTGGCTTTGGAATTAGGATAAGATGGGCATTATAAAATGGGCTTGAGAGTCTTCCTTCCACTTGAAGTTTTTGGAATAGTTTCAGAAGGATGGATGTTTATTCTTCTTTGAACGTTTGGTAAAATTCGTCTGTGAAGCCATCTAGTCCAGGACTTTTGTTTTTTTAGAGTTATTTGATTATAGCCTCAACTTCATTAGTTGTAATCAGTCTATTCAGGTTTTCTGATTCTTTGTGATTTAGTTTCGGAATTTGTATGTTTCTAGAAATTATCCACTTCTCCCAGGTTCTGATTTGTTGCCATATAGTTGCTTGTAATATTTTATTATAAATCTGTATTTCTGTGGTCAGTTGTTACTTCTTGTCTTTCCTTTCTGATATTATTTATTTGAGTCCCCTCCGTTTGTTTTCTTAATGTGTCTGTTAAAGGTTTTCAATATTGTTTATATTTACAAAGAAATAGCTCTTAGGTTCATTGACCTTTTGAATTGCTTTTATAGACTATTTATTTCTAATCTGGTCTTTATAGTTTCTTTTCTTCTACTCACTTTGGGCTTTGTTTGTTGTTCTTTTTCTAGTTACTTTAGATATAAATTTAGAATTTTGTTTTGAGATATTACTGTTTCTTGCGGTAAGCCTGTGATGCTATGAATTTTTCTTTTAAGTCTGACTTTAATGTGTCCCATAGTGTCATTGTATTTTCATTTTCATTCATTTCAAGGTAACTTTTGATTTTTTTCTTGATCTTATTTTTAACCCATTCATTGTTTAGTAACATGTCATTTAGATTCCATGTCTTTGTGTGTTTTTCAGGTTTTTTAATTGTAATTTATTTCTATTTTCATACCATTGTAGTTGGAGAAGATTCTTGATATGATACCAATTTTCTTAAATTTATTGAGAATTGTTTTGTGTCCTAACATTTGGACTATCTTAGAATCTTTCCAGGTGCACTTGAACATAAATATATATTTTCTTGCTTTAGTGTAAAATGCTATAAAAATATCAATTAAATTCATCAGGTCTGGTTTGTCATTTAACACTGTTTCCTTGTTGATTTTTGCCTGGAAGATCTATCCATTGAAGTCAATATGAAGTTAAAATATTCTACCATGAGTATATTATTGTCTGTCTCTCCCTTTATGTTCATCAAAATTTCCTTTACATATTTAGGTGCTTCTATGTTGGGTGCATAAATGTTACCAGGGTTATATCCTCTTGTTGGATTGCTCCTTTACCATTATATAATGCCCTTACTTGTCTATTATAACCTAGTTTTAAAGTCTATTTTGTCTGGTATAAATGTTTCTACCCCATATTTATCATTACTAATTCCATGAAATATCTTTTTCCATCCCTTTACTTTCAGTCTGTCTTTCATTCTGAGGTGGGTCTTTTGTAGACAGAATATATATGGGTCTTATTTGTTTATTCTTCAGCTACCCGATGTCTTTTTATTGGAGTTTTAAGCCATATACATTTAAAATGATTATTGATAGGTATATATTTATTGCCATTTTATTTTTTGTAACTATGTTCCTCTGTTTTTCTTTTAAATTCTTTTCCTTAAAGAAGTCCCTTTAACATTGTTTGTAATACTGGTTTGGTGGTAATGAACTCCTTTAGCTTATTTTTTTCTGGGAAAGTCTTTATTTTATTTTATTTTTTTCAATTTTAAATGGTAACCTTACTGGGTAGAATAGGCTTGGTTGTAAGTCCTTGCATTTCATGTCTTTGAATGTTTTGTGCCATTTCCTTCTGGCCTGAAATATTTCTGTTGAGAAATCAGCTGACAGTCTTATGGGAGCTCTCTGCTAGATAAACTAATGGTGTTTCTCTTGCTGCTTTTGTTTTTAACCTTTGATTTTTTTAAAAAAGATTTTATTTATTTATTTTCAGAGAGAGGGGAAGGGAAAGAGAAAGAGAGGGAGAGAAACATCAATGTGTGGTTGCCTCTTGTGCGCCCCCTGCTGGGGACCTGGCCCACAACTTAAGCATGTGCCCTGACTGGGAATCAAACCAGTGACCCTTTGGTTTACAGGCTGGCATTGAATCCACTGAGTCACACCAGCCAGAGCAACCTTTGCTTTTTTTTTAAAAAAAAGTGATGTGTCTTGGTATGGGCATTTTTTGGTTCATTTTGTTTGAGACTCTCTGCTTCCTGGTCTTGTGTGTCTTTTTCCTTAACCCAGTTAGGTAAGTTTTTAGTAATTACTTTTTCAAATAGGTTCTCAATCCCTTGCTCTCTCTTTCTTCTTTTTTTGATACTTCTATGATGCGGATGTCACGCTTGATGGCGTCTAAGAGGTCTCTTTATTTATCCTCATTTTTAAAAAATTCTTTTTTCTATTTGCTGCCGTATTTGGATGTCTTTTGCTACATTGTCTCCCAGTTTGGTGATTTGATCATATGCTTTTATCTAATCAGCCGCCAATTCCTCCTAGTGTATTTTTCATTTCATATATTATACTTTTCTTTTTGATTAATTCTTTTTAATGGTTTTGATGTCCTTTTTATGCTTACTATCTTTTTCTTTCAGTTCTTGCTTAGTTCATTTATACTTCCTCTAAGTTTGTTGAGCATCCTTATAAACATTGTTTTGAACTCTATATCCTATAGATTGCTTGTCTCCATTTCATTTAGTTCTTTTGGGGGTGGCAGATTTCTACTGTACTTTTATTTGGATCATGTTTCTTTGTCTCTCCATTCTGGTTGCCTTTCTATGTGTTTCTGTTTGTTAGGTAGATCTGCTATGTCTCCCGGTCTTGGTGTGATGGCTTCATGTAGTAGATGTCTTCTGGGTCTCAGCATTGTAGTCTCGCTGATCACCTGGACTAGGTGCTCCAGGAATGTCCCTTGTGTGAGTTATATGAGCTATTTTGTTGTAGCTGATTCTCGATTGCTGTTGGGACATCCATGGGTGGGGTTGACCTTCAGGTTGACTGAGTATGAAGATTGACCCAACCATAGTGTGTACTTGAGCTTCTGTGTAGGGGCTTACCCAATCAAGCAAATTTGCCCTAGCAGTGTCTGATGTCTGATTATATCTCTCTTTGTGTATGCTGCTTCTGAAGTTATTTGGGTAGTGCTCTAATGTGGTCTGAAGCCTGCCAGCAGGTGTGTTGTTCTGGGGCTTCTTGGCCCTGAAATACCTGTTTTAAGCTACAAAGTGATCCACAGTTAGTGACTAACTATGATGAGCCTGGTTGTGTGTGGGAAGGGCCAAGAAACACACCAGTGCCAGGTTCTACTAGCACGGAGCCCATGGTCACATCAGCAAAAGGCCCAAGTCACACCAAGATCTGCTATTGCCTGCCTCCATCTGCAAGCTGCCTGTTAGGCTCAGTCAGTTGGTGATACAAATTTGGTCAGATAGGTTCTCAGTGAGTCACCAGGTAGGGGTGTGTGGTGTTTACCAGGTTAATGCAGATTCAAACTTGACACCAGTGCTGTGTTTGAGGCTACCCAGCAAATGTCCCAGGGTGCACTAAAGCCAGCCTCCATCTACCAGGTGCCCACAGGGAGTTGTTAGGTTCAGGCCATCAGAATTTATTAGGCCCAAACAGACTAATATGTGGCTGTGCAAACGGTGGGCTCTCCGCAGGAATGGTGGTACTGGTCATATGTGTGATGAAAAAAATAACCCCAGCCGTAGAGCCACACAACTCAGCCCAACCCAAGTGTGACCAAACCTCCTTGAGAGCCTTCCAGGAAAGCCTGCATCATGGGTCCAGGCTGGCAGCAATAAGCTGACTCCTCTGCAAGGTGTGAGCTCAACAGAGTGGGGTTACTGGCAGGTTAGATGTTGGGGCTATTGGATCTCCTGTGGAAGGTGGCACTCATCAGCCTTGGCAGGTAGGGATCAGGAAGTGTTTCCCACTCCAGAGCTACACAACTCCATCTATGTCACCCCCTGAGTTTTCCCATACCTCTTCAAGATCCCTCCAAGATAGTGTATATCCTAGGCCCAGGAAGCTGATCCCCTGCAAGGTGTGAGTTCTGCAGGGTGGGGCATCATGGATATAGGAGGGTGGGCCTAGTAGATTTTTCAATGCTGGTACCATGCGGAGAGGCATACTTGACCCAGCAAAGATGGCATCTGTGGGCCATGTGGGTAAGGGACTGAACCCAAGGACTCTGGCAGCTGTTCCTTTGGCTTTCTCCCTGGAGCCACAAAACCCAGTCTTTTCTCACACAACTCCAGTCTGCTCTGAGCTGCTCTCCCTCTTCAGGAACTCAGGGCGAGTGGCTATGAAAAAGATTTTTTGTGTTAGCTATTTTAGAGGGTGCTTGGGTTTCTAGCAGACTTCTACTCCTCCCTGGAGAACCCAATTTCTGCTGATTTTCACAGCCAGATGTGGGCACCTTTTCCAAGCTCTCATGCTTTGACTTTGGAACCTTGGCATGTATTAGAGACCCCATGTGAGTCAGGATCTTTGCAGCTGAGATATCTCTGTGGATTCTCAACCACTGCAAATGGGTACTGGGCCAGCCCTTTTCAGTCTCTGCCCTTTATGCCAGTCTCAATGTGGCGTCTATAAATCCTTGGTTATAAGACTTTTGTTCAGAGGGCAGGGGTGGGTGCTGTGTGAAAAAGTTGAAGGAATTAAGAAAAAAACCCCAGAGATGCAACAGTGTGATGGTTACCAGAGGGAAAGGGGGTGGGGATAAGTAGAATTGGGTAAAGAAGGACATGTGCCCTGACCAATGTAGTTCAGTTGCATGGATGTCATCCTGCAAAGTAAAAGGTCACTGGTTTGATTCCCAGTCAGGGCACATGCCTGGTTTGCAGTTTTGGTTCCCAGTCAGGGATGTACGAGATGCAACTGATTGATGTTTCTCTCTCACATGGATGTTTCTTTCCCTTTCTTCCTCCTCCCTTCCCCTGTCTCTAAAAAAAAAATGAATACTCTTTTTTATTTTTATTTTTTCCTTTTTAAAATTTTTATTGTTATTCAATTACAGTTGTATGCTTTTTCTCCCCATCCCTCCACCCCACCCCAGCTGAACCCACCTCCCTCCCCCACCTCCACCATCCCCCCCACCGATTCTGTCCATGTGTCCTTTATAATAGTTCCTGCAATCCCCTCTTCCCACTGTCCCCACCCCACTCACCCCTGGCCACTGCTACACTGTTCCCAACCTCAACGTCTCTGGTTGCATTTTGTTTGTTTTTTTCTTTTGTTGATTATGTTCCAGTTAAGGGTGAGATCATATGGTATTTGTCCCTCAGCGTCTGGCTTATTTCACTTAGCATAATGCTCTCCAGTTCCATCCATGCTGTTGCAAAGGGTATAAGCTCCTTCTTTCTCTCTGCTGCGTAGAATTCCATTGTGTAAATATACCATAGTTTTTGGATCCACTCGTTTGCTGATGGGCACTTAGGTTGCTTCCAGTACTTGAATACTCTTTTTTAAAAAGAGGGGATAAATGGTAACATAAAGAGACTTGACTTTGGATGGTGAGCACACAATACAATATACAGATGATATATTATAAAATTGTACACTTGAAGCCTATATAGTTTTATTAACCAATATCACCTCAATAAATTCAATATATTTTTTTTAAAAAAACCTCCTGTTCAGCTAGTGTTCAGTGTGTTTTTCAGGGAGATTGTTCTATAATTTAGTTGTAATTGCAGTTTGGTGTTGTGAAAAGGTTAGTGAAACTTCCACTTATTCTGCTACCATCTTAGCTCTGAGGTAATTGGTCTTACTATAAACGGACCACACCATGCCAGTTTAAATTAAAACATGTAATACTGGGTTAAAAATGGCCCTGTATGGTGTAGCTCAGTGCAGTGAACATGGACCTGAAAACCAAAGGATTGCTGGTTCAATTCCTAGTCAGGACACATGCCTGGGTTTCAGGCCAAGTCCCTAGTAGGGGCGCACGAGAGGCAACCACACATTGATGTTTCTCTCCCTCTCTTTCTCTTTCCCTTCCCCTCTCTCTAAAAATAAATAAGTAAAATCTTAAAAAAATAAAATATTTTTAAAAATGGTATGGAGTTCTCTCTGTTATTAAATAAGTTTAACTTTTTCACTCAGATGTGTGTGTGTGTATATATATATATATATATGCAAAAGTTCATATATATTCATTCAAAAGAATAACAATTAGTATAATGAATTCTCATATGCCCATTATTCAACTTCAACCAACACATAGCCAATCTTTTTTCTTCTATGTCTGCACCCATTCTTTTTACTCCAGATTATATTAAGGTACATTACACATATAACAATTTTATCTTTAAATATTTTAATAAGTAATAGAACCACTTAAATGAACTATTTAATAAATTATCCAAACAGGTTAAGGAATAAGAATTGATTTTACATGTTTTTAAAACAATGACGTCAAACTCTAAATTCCAAGTATAAACATTTTCTTGTGATCAGTATGAACACATTATACATTAGGTAAATCATCTAATACCCTGACTCTGTTTTCCTTAGCTGAGTGAGCCTTCCTTCTACTGCAGAAGTGTAATAAATACTAATGTTGAATTCAGTTCAGGGATTTCTTCGTCCAAATTTATTATGGTTCCCTTGGGAAGAAGTCCAGTACATTCAGCTCTATTAAATGTAAAAATTCCACTTCTGACAGCTTGAATGTCTACATTTTGGTCAAAATGCTTCAGTAAAGAATATTCCTAGAGCAGTATTAGAATGCATCTATGTAAATATACACTCTGAAATTTTTCTAAGATCTATGTCATAATTTTTTGAACTCTGAACACTGTTCTTAGTGAGTTGGCTAGATTTCTCTAAAATTTCCCTTGGACATTTCACATTTTTTCCTTTGAATCTGTCTTGGGAAGCTATATTAGTAGGCTATTGGTTTAGCATTGATTAATAGCACTGTGGCTAAAACTAGAAAGAAATGCAGTTCTTTTTCATGTAGGAGTCTTAACCAGTTGGTGGACTTTTTTTTTTTAAACAAAATATTTGAATATCCAGGCACTTGTATTGTAACTCTAACATTTACTGGTGTTCCCTTAATCTGACTGGTTGATCTTATCACATTGACATTATTGCTAGTAGGATTAGACAAATGGGGAAGGGGAAAGATGACTTTTCCTTTTAAGAGGATCACTGGAAATCATGAAATCCTTTCTGCTTACAACCCACTGTCTAAAAATTAGTTTCATGTCCTGGCCAAACTACAAGGTAGAGAGAAAATGTAATCATTATTCTTGGTTGCCACATGCTAAGCTCAAAATTCTTTTATTGTGAAAAACATGGAAAACCCATGTGGGAGAAAATGTGTAAATGTCTATTATTTCGTGGATATGATAGGCACTAATGATGTCATTTTGCCCTAAGGATTCCAACACCGTAAACCCCAGTAGTCTCTTTTATGCTCATTCCATTTTTTTTACTAATGAAATACAATATGAAGTTTACTCAAAAATTAAAAATAGAAACACAATAGGACCCAATAATTCAATTTGTCGGAATATATCCAAAAGAAACAAAAAATACTATATTGAGAAGATACCTGATAATGTACAACATAAAGTCTATAACTAACACTGCTATGTGATTATATATATATATAATCACAAGAAAAGTGAAATAAGCCAGACGGTGAGGGACAAATACCATATGATCTCACCTTTAACTGGAACATAATCAACAGAAGAAAAAAGCAAACAAAATATAACCAGAGACATTGAAGTTAAGAACAATCTAACAATAGCCAGGGGGGAGTGGGGAGGGGACAGTGAGGAGAGGGGATTACAGGAACTACTATAAAGGACACATGGACAAAATCAAGGGGGAAGGTGGAGGTGGGGGAGGGAGGTGGGCTCATTCCATTTTATAAAACCACCATTTCCCTCTAATGGAGCACTTTTATTCCTTTTTGGGGGTTATCTAAATTATCCAATGACATCTACACCTACAGCAAAAGGAACAACAACTTCTAGAAAAATGTGGTGGTTGTGGTCCTTTGGGAGGGCATAGACAAGGTTTAACACCTGCAGCATAGGGGATCAAGCAAGAAGATATGGGAAATGGTTGCATTGGTCAGTGTCCCACCTATACTCTCTTTTTCTTGTTCTCAGAGAAGAAGTAACTTTTCCCTTTTTCTCACCTTTCATCAATGAGTCAACTCAGGTAAGGAGCATAGGCTTGTCCTCAAATTTAATTGATCCAAAACATTAAATTCTTTAAAAATGCTTTGCACCATATATTTTCTCTGCCTAGAATGTTCTTCCACCAGCTATATTATTTTGTCTGTTAAGTCCATGGGTTCTGAAAGCTGAACACTATACATTCTAGCTAAACAGCTCCCCACCTCTCCAGCTATAAGTTAGTTTCTAATACATTACCTTGAGTTTTCCCCAATGTCTTCTTATAATTTGTATTTTATTTATTTTTGTTTGTCCATATTGCTTCAATACAATAATTGTTCACTTTTGTGTCTGCAATGCCCAACTGATTACCTGCAAAATAGTAGGCACTCAAATATATGTTGGGAGAGTGACATAAGCAACATGGCAACAAAAGGTGTTTCTTCTTTTTATTCCCCCTTTTAATCAACAAATTTGACATCCATACACCAACAAAAGTGTTTTTGTGTACTTTGCTCCAAAGGACCCAAAAGAAATCTTGCCCACCATTTCATACAGTAAGAGATAGACAAAGTTGTAATTGCGCTGCAGAATCAGCAGTCAGCAAGACTCCCTGGATCCCTTTTGCTGCTGTCAAGCAAGTATTGGGTGAGTGCAGAATTGGGCAGACACTCACCCACCAGAGAGAACTTGCAGGAGTCTGTCCTTCTGAAGAGAAAATCCAACACAACATTGGAGATATATTATTTGTCTTTCAAATTCTATGAAAATGTTATTGTAAATTACTATTTAAGAACCACTGCATACAGAGGTCCCAGAGACTTATGAAAAGATGCTCAACATTGCTAGCCATCAGAGAGATGCAAATTAAAACCACAGTGGGATACCACTTCATACTGGTCAGAATGGCCATCATTAACAAATCAACAAACAAGTGCTGGCGAGGTTGTGGAGAGAAGGGAACCCTAGTGCACATTGTTGGTGGGAATGCAGACTCGTGCAGCTGTTGTGGAAAACAGTATGGAATTCCCTCAAAAAACTAAAAATGGGATTGCCTTTTGATCCAGCAATTCCACTGCCGGGATTATACCCTAAGAATCCTGAAACACAATTCAAAAGAACCTATGCACCCCAACGTCCATAGCAGCACAATTTACAATAGCCAAGTACTGGAAGCAACCTAAGCGCTCATCAGTAAATGAGTGGATCAAAAAACTGTGGTTCATTTACACAATAGAATACTAAGCAGCAGAAAGAAAAAAGGAACTCATACCTTTTGTGACAGCATGGATGGAACTGAAGAGTATTATGCTAAGTGAAATAAGCCACACAGCGAAAGACAAATACCATATGGTCTCATCTATGAGTGGAACCTAATCAACAAAACAAACAAGTGAGCAAAATAGAACCAGAGACATTGAAATAAAAAACAGACAGGGACCAAAGGGGAGGAGAGTGGGGGATAATGGGGGAAAGAAGGGGAAGGGGCAAGTCAAAGAACATGTATAGAGGACCCATGGGTATGGACACCAGGGTGGGGATTGACTGTGAGAGTGGGATGAGGGTGGGCAGGGCAGGATGGGCAACAGGAAAATGTGGGGCAACTGTAATTGAACAATAATGATAAAAGAACCACTGTTCCATAGACCTACAGTAAAGTGCTTCCATTTTCAGGTCCAATTAGAATAGTGATGGAACTCATGGTTGACTATTAGCTCTAGCAAATTTTCATGAGCCCACAAGCCTAGATTCAGTGCCCAGAAGAAATTTCCTTTCTAAGAAGATTTGAACACAAATTTAAAATAATGTATTGTATAGACAAAAGATCAGTGATTATTGAGATAAGCCTAAGTAGGCTAGAATCTTAGAGAGTTATTAGCACTGTCTTCAGAGCCTTCATTCATTAAATGAAAATATTAATAACTCTCTTAGGTTAGGATTAAGCACACCACCTATATTCATAAACATATAGAGGTAGTGAATTTAACTCTGACTCCTTTGCATGACATTTATGTGTACATCTTACATTACTTCCATCCACTATTCTTAAATTCAAACTCAGTCATGTCCTTCATCTTCTGTCACATCACTTCCACTTAGAGCCATTTTGGGGTAGATGAGGTAATTTCTGTGAGATGATTGGCATGTTGTAAATGTTTGTAACCTTTCCCTAGAGAAGTAGAGACATTTACAATAATTAAAAGCTTCTCACTGATCCTTTTACCACTGAAAAATCTCTTCTCTTCTCCTCTCCTCTCCTCTCCTCTTCTCTTCCTTCTTTCCATCCAACTTTTTCTTAATTTCTGTCTCCTGTCCCTCATCTCACATACCCCATCCTAGACAGTGATCTGAGAAGAATCGATTTGCAGTTAGTTAACTTTGTCTGAAGATGACAAAATAGTCTCTGTCCATATATAATTAATAACTGAAGATCTGTCAAAACTATTAAGATCATTGACTCTGTTTTCAGCTAAGTAAGATTAATAATTAGATATCCAAATAAAATCTAGTTTTTCCTGGCCTAGAGACTCACTAAGAGGCAATTTTCCTCTTTGAGTATCTGATGGAAATCTCCCAATGGGTCTTATTATTCTGGGAAGTAGATTGGAAGTATTGTCTCCCAATATACCCCAACTTCTGGGTCCCTAAAACCTCAAATTTTCCCTTAACACATACTCTAGCTTCAGTTGTCATGTGCATTTTTTTCCGTTATTTTGGTAGAAAACATCAAATGGGCTGGGTTTTCAATAAGTTTAAATAGCTAACTTGCCCGGGACGGAGCTGAGGAGGGAAAGGTCTAATAAATCAGTTTTTCTTATAACATGTTTTCCCATTTTTCTTGTCCCTTTCTGTTCTTCTAGGAAAATATTGCTTTTTTTGTATCCCTGGATTTGCCAAATGAGCTGTGTGACTAGCTCAGTGTCAGATTTCTAAAGCTCTTTTTAATCTGATGGAATAAGCCATGCTAATGGATAAATGGATATGAATGTGTTAATGGTGACAACAGTGTACAAACTAGATATAGCACTCAAAATAAATAAATGATTGATGGAAAAATTTCTAAAACTGTGAGTGGAGAGTGAATGAAATTGATTCATGTACTTTTAGAGCTAAAAGAAGCCTGACTTTCTGGTAGGGTATTTCTCAAAGTGTGGCCTATAGCCTACTTGCACTATAACCTCCTGGTAGTACTTATTTAATTTTCATTTTAAAGATAACCCCCAGCCCATCTTCAAATCAATGAGCACAACCTGTTGAGTGAAGCTGAGTAATAGGTATATTAACAAGTACTCTGAATGATTCTGATGTAAATTAAAGTTTGGTTTAATTAAATCCCTTTATTTTAGAGATAAAAACCTAAAGCACATAGAGAAGATTTTTTTTTTTTAACCAAAACAAAGGGTCGGTTAGTGACAGAATCTGGTTTGGAACTTAAGTTGTATACTCATACCACTTACTATTCGCACTCAATGACCTACTTAGTATAGTGTCTGTAATACTATAGGTTCTTTTTAAATATTTGTTGAATAAGTATTTGAATATGTTTATATACCTATTTTATTGTAATAAAATATATATCACATAAATTTACCATATTAATCATTTTAAAGTGTACAGTTCAGTGGCATTAAGTACATTCCCATGTTGTGCAACCGTTACAACTATCCATCTTCAAAATTTTCATCATTCCAAATGGTAATTTTATATCCATTAAATGATAACTCCCCATTCCTCTTTCCACCAGCCCCTGAGTAACACTATTCTACTTTCTACCTCTATGAATTTGCCTGTAGTAGGTATTTCATATAAGTAGAATCATACAATATTTGTCCTTTGGTAGTCTGCTTAGTGTAATATTCTTATGCATATTAGCACAATATTTTATGCATAATATTTCAAAAGGGTTGTTTCTACATTTTGGCTATTATGAATAATTCTGCTGTGAATGTGATTGTTTAAATATTTGTTCTAACTCTTTCTACAAATACTTTTGGATACATACCCAAAACTTGAATTGTTGGATCATGCGGTATTCCTACTTTTGATTTTTTTAAGAACCATCATACTGTTTTGCACAAGAGCTATATCATTTTACATTTTCATCAGCAATACATATGGTTCCAGTTTCTGCACATCCTTGCCAACATTGGATTTTCTTCCTTCCTTCCTTCCTTCATTTCTCTCTTTCTTTCTTTCTCTCTCTTTCTTTCTTTCTTTCTTTCTTTCTTTCTTTCTTTCTTTCTTTCTTTCTTTCTTTCTTTCTTTCTCTTTCTTTCTTTCTTTCTTTCTTTCTTTCTTTCTTTCTTTCTTTCTTTCTTTCTTTCTTTCTTTCTTTCTATGTCTTTCTTTTGACAATCTTTCAACCCCTTTATTTTTAACTTCTCCTGGTAATCCAATGATTCATACATTGTTTCTGTCAAAAGTGTTCTCTTAAGTTTTATAGTCTTTATTCATTCTTTTTCATTTCTTTTTTTTTTGCTCTTATGACTGGGTAATTTAAATTCTTTCTTCTTCTTTGTCAAGTGTGCTGTTGAAGCTCTATTAAATTCTTCAGTTCAGTCATTTTATTCTTCATTTCTAAAATTTGTTTGGTTTTGTTTATTGTTTTATCTTTCTTGTACTTCTCATTTTATTCTTGTATTGTTTTACTGACTTTGTTAAATTGTTTATCTGCATTCTCTAGTAACTCTCTGAACATGTTTAAAACAACTGTTTTGAATTATATGTCAGGCAGCTCATGGATCTCCATTTCTCTGGGTGAAGTTACTGAAAGTTTACTGTGTTACTTGGTGGTGTAATGTTTCCTTGATTCTTCATGATTCTTATAAGCTTGTTTAGGTGTCTGTACATGTGAAGAAACAATTCCTTCTTCCAGCCATTATAGACTGGCTTTGGTAAGAAATGACCTTTACCTGCAGGTGAAGGCACTCTTCTCCTTAATGTGTGCAAGATAGCCCTTGCTTAGTATCACTCAAATTACCCTATGTTAAAAGGAAATCTATGCTGTCCATATGAAGTGTCACCTTTTCCCATGCAGAATTTCCTTTCAGAGCACTTACTCACCATTAAAAAAGAGACAAAAAGTTCATTCCAGAGAATACACTATTCCTGCACATTAGGGTAATACCCAAAGTTGGGGACCTGAAAAGTTAAGGAGATACCTTGATACTTTGGTTAGGCAATTAAGCATTTTGTTTATTTACATTGACCTGGGCTTGTCTTCTTCTTTGGTTAGGCAAATGTGATAACAGATCATGTAGCGATATTATTAGATAATTATTTATAAGCCATCTAGGTGCCAAAGGGACTAAAGCAGTTACAATATTTAAAATAGACACCACAGATCAGGACACTATAAAACCACTAGTCAAAAGACAGTAGGTTAATGTGGGTGTTTGACATGGATGTGTGGGTGGTTGGCTCAAGATGGTAAACAGAAAAGACTGCCAGAAAACTTAGGATAAATGTTGAATCATAGCCCCAAGCCTTGTCTTCACCTTCCTGGACGTCAAGGCAAAAGGTGAAATATGATGGGTCTTACAACATTTTCTAATGATAAAAATAACCAAATAGATGTTGTGGGCATACATAAAACTCTAGCACCATTGCTCTTCATTCACATAAGAGTACTCAGATTTTTATTTTGGGAAACACCTCTTCCATTCTTATTCTGTGTTTTGTGTGTGTTTGCCAGACTCTCCACTATTTTCAGAAGTGAGCATAAACCCAATTTTGGTCAGTGTATTCTATTCCCAAGCTGTCATGCTTAGTCCAGGGATACTCACATTAAGAAGCAAAACTAATGAAATTCAATATAGACACTGTTGATGGAACTGTCTTCTGGACTTGAAGCTGGACATATATGAGCTTGGAGCTTTTAAGGAGACAATGGCAACTTCCAATTATAGGAATAGGGCAGAGAAATTCATATCAGATGTGTAGCTTTCAGAAGTCTTATTTTACCTAGAAGTAGAGCTTAAGGTATCTAGAGGGATGAATTCTGAATATGCCCTTTAAATTAGAGATCTTCAAAGTGGGGTATGTACACTCAGGGAGAATACATGGTTCTTTTGGGTATTGGAAGAAAATACTAGAATTTCTCTATGTACTTATTTTTATCTAAAAATAAAAAATAAGTTTTATTTATATTTAATACAGATTTAACAATATTATATGTGCTACAAATAAATGACAATTAATGAGGTTACATATTCAAGTGGTTTTAACTGACAAGGAGCACTAACGGAATGTGGAAAACCGAATGAGAACAACACCTAGGACTCATCCTTTCACCTTTGCCACTTTCCACAGACAATGACATTTGTTTTATATGCTTCTCACTCTGGTCTGGAGGTTTTAGAGACACAAGAAGCCAAAAAATGTCAGAGTTGTGTGGGTTCTTAAAGATTGACTAGTTTCACCCAACATGCTTTAAATGGAGAACCTAAGGCCTAAGAGAGAAAAGTAATATTTGTAATGAAATTATTTATGCTATAATCTTCCATACTTGTTTGGATTTTAGTTTCACCCCACGTGTAGAATAATTTAAGAAATACTTGCTCTCCCTTGTGTTGAGAGTGTGTGAACATGCATTTGTGCATACAAGAAAGACATGAAAATTATCATTCAAGATCAATGCATTATTAGTGAGCTCACTTTCTCAGACATGAATAAAGTTTCAGCAGTTTAAGGTTTTTTTTTTTTTTTTTTAATGGGAAACCCTCCATAGGGTGGCACTCCATGGACATGACACACATGGGTTAAACAAAAACAAAACAAAACAAGACTAAAAAAACAAAAACAAAAAACACCATGGAGGCTTTCTGAAGATCCAGCTAGTGGTCCTCTCTCCTAGTGAGCTGAAAAGGGTTGGATAACAAGAAATGGTGGCAAGTGTTGCCTAGCTCTAGAGTGTTAGCAGTAAAGCCTTATATAAGGCACTGCAAGTACTATACGTAGCAGTTTTCAGGAGATTTAAGCAACTTAAGATCCACTTAAACATTGAAACATAACCCCCCTGTACATCCAGCTAATTCTGCCTTGGAGAAAGATATATTAGAAACAAAGAAAAACAAAAAGCTGACATTCTTCAAACCTCACCGATTGTAGAAATATGCGATACTAGAGTTTAATTTTAGGCTCTTTAAAAGTGTCACCTAACCATGCTAATAAGGAAATACTATAGCTTCTAGAGCTACTTCCGATCAAGATGGAGGTGTCGGTAGACAGGCTTTGCCACCTCACACAACCACAGACAGAATTACAGCTATATCTCAAAACAAATAACAACCAGAACTGACAGAAAAATCAAGCTGTATGGAAGTCTGCCAACCAACAATTTAAAGAAGCCACATTCATCCAGACGGGTAGGAGAAGCGAAGTCATGCAGATGAGCAGAGAGGTGTGGAAATGCAGTGTGGCATGAAGAGGCAGCGACTGTGGCAGAATGGGTACTCCCATTCATGTATGGTGGATAAAAATTAGGAGGGACACCTGGGGAGCGTGTGATCCCAGCCCCAGGCCAGAATGCACAGTCCAGGGTTCCAATGCTGGGAAGATAAATCCCCAAAACTTTTGGCTGTAAAAATCAGTGGGGCTTGGGACAGTGGAAGAAACTGCCAAGTTTTCAGGAGAGTCTGTTTAAAGGGCCTATATGAACTTAGAACATAGGCAAACCCACCCAGTCTGGGACTCACCACCAGGGCAACAGCTGGAAGGGCTCCAGTTGCATACAGGAAGTGGGTGAAGTGACTGGAAATGGGGCAAGTGACGGGCAAACCTCCAGGACCCAGGCAGCGGCAGAGTCCCCTCTCCAAGCCCTCTCTCCACATAAAGCCACAAAGTGGTGAAGCAGGTTGCCCTGCCCTGGCGAGTAACTAAGGCTCTGCCCCATACAACTTACAGGTGCCTTTTCTAAGTCAAAGCAGCTCTACCTAATACACAGACACAAACACAAGGAGTATGCCAAATTGAGACAAAGAATTATGGCCTAAATGAAAGAACAGAACAAAACCCCAGAAAAAGAACTAAATGAAATGGAGATAACCAACTTATCAGATGCAGAGTTCAAAACACTGGTGATCAAGATGTTCAAAGAACTTACTGAGTACGGCAAAAACATAAGGGAAGAAATGAAGGTTACACTAAGTGAAATAAAGAAAAATCTACAGGGAACCAACAGGTGACGATGAAGCCAAGAATCAAATCAACAATTTGGTACATAAGGAAGGAAAAGAGATTTCAATCAGAACATCAGGAAGAAAAAAAAATGAGGATAGGCTTAGGAATCTCTGGGGCATCTTTAAATATACCAGCATCTGAATCATAGGGTTGCCAGAAGAAGAAGAGGAAGAGCAAGAAGTTGAAAATTTATTTGAAAAAATGATGAAATAAAACTTCTCGAATTTCATGAAGGAAATAGACATACAAGTCCAGGAAGCACAAAGAATACCAGACAAGTTGGATCCAAAGAGGACCACACCAAGACCCATCATAATTAAAATGCCAAAGGTTAAAGATAAAGAGAAAATCTTAAAATCAGCAAGAGAAAAGCAGAGAGTTACCTACAAAGGAGTTCCCATAAGACTATGAGCTAATGTCTCAAAAGAAACTTTGTAGGCAACAAGGGACTGGAAAGAAGTATTCAAAGTGATGAAAAGCAAAGACCTACAACCTAGATTACTCTATCCAGCAAAGCTATCATTTAGAATGGAAGGGCAGATAAAGTGCTTCCCAGACAAGGTAAAGCTAAAGGGGTTCATCATCACCAAGCCACTATTACATGAAATGCTAAATGGACTTACTTAAGAAAAAGCAGATCAAAACTATAAACATTAGAAAGGCAACAAATTCATAATTATTAACAATTGAATCTAAAAAAACACACTAAGCAAACAACTAGAACAGAACCCAGAAATGGAAGTCATGTGGAGGTTTGTCAGCAGGGAGGGAGAAGGGGGAGAATGGGGGAAAAGGTACAGGGTATAAGAAACATAAATGGTAGGTACAAAATAGACAGGGGGAGGTTAAAAATAGTATAGGAAATGGAAAAGCCAACGAATTTATATGCATGACCCATGGACATGAACAAGGGGGGATTGCTGGAGAGAAGGGAGGTACCAGGTGGAGGAAGCAAAGGGGGAAATTGGGACAACTGTAATAGCACAATCAATAAAATATTTTTAAAAAGACATGCTATAAAGAAAAGTTACAATTCTATCGAAGACAACCAAAAAGAGCACCTCAAATTTTCTAATCCCTTTGTGATCCCAGAGAAAATATAGGTTTAGCTAATCAAAGGACATGAAGAATAATCCATGCAAATTTATGATAATATGTCATGCCAGGAACAAAAAGATTATCCAAGTCCTGTGTGCTCAGTTATCCAAGTCCTGTGTGCTCTAGGACAACTGATCTGATACTCTTGAAGGCATCACTATATCTGGAATAGAGTACATAAGCAAGGGCTATTGAAAAAATGCTAGTGAAGGGGACAAGTCGGGTTAATGTACTCTGACACAGCTGGGAAAGAGTGCCTGTCTTCTCACTTTTACAATTAAATTTACCCTAGAAAAGGGGCCTCGAATGAGGCATGTAGTCACTTGCTAGCTATATATTTGATAATTATCAATAATTATTATTACCCTTTAATACATGTACTTCAGAGCCTACCATGTTTCCTTAGAATTAGTAAATATTGGGATTTTTCTCAATAATGCTATGTCATTATTGTCAACTTATAGGTAAGTCCACTAATGAGAAACAAGGTTATTTGGTTTACCCTGGATAGTAATATAGATTTGATGATGATGATGATTCTGGTAGTGATATAACATTTACTAAAATTTTACTGTCTTTCTTTAGACCAGCTATATGTATTATTTCATTAAATTCTCACGTGGCTCTGTGAGATACAGGACATTACTATAACCATTTCATAAATGAGAAAATTGAGGTTAAAAAAACCGGTTAAGTAGTTTTCCCCAGGTTATGCAACTACGAAATGTAGAGTTTACATTAATATCCCAGGCATTCCGACTCCCCAAATCTGTAGAGCTTCCTTGATTTTTGCTAATAATTCAGTGGAGCAGGACCTGAGAACAAGTTCATAACTGTAATGCTAGTGTTCTTTCCATCCTCTCATATGACCCACTACAGAAGACTCCTTGCACCATCAAATAAGCTGGGAGGCCACACTTATAAAAGATGATAGTCAAAAGAATTCAGTCTTTGTGGAAACAGGTGGGTAGCTAGAGACTGCAGCCAGAAAAATTGGCTTATAGCCCAAGTACTCAGAACCATTTTTTAAGCCAAGAGAAAGGTTGTAGCTCAGCTGCTGAGTGTGTTGGAAGGAAAATTTGAAGGTGGCCCTTCTAGCCCCAGTTGCAATTTGACAAATGCAAAGAGTTATCACTTGCCACTGCTGGAGGAGGCTGGAGTTAGCACACCCCCTTTACAAGTTAGTTTCTTTATGTCTCATCTCATAATCACTTGGGCCGCTGTTTCCATAGACACCCACACTTCAGTTTCCCAGCTTAACCACATTCAAACAAAAATGCAGACCTTGGGTGCAGCAGCTGTGAACTATTTTACCATGTGTCTAACAGGCAGGGCTTATCTACTTTCCTCTATATGTGCAACAGGACCGTGGGGAGAGTGTTCAAAAAACAGTAATAAAACATTGTCTGAAAGACCCTTAGGAGTTTCAAAGCTAAAAAAAACCATATTTTGATCTATATGAAATAAGGCAACATCAGAAAAGAAAGGAGGAACAACTTTTTTCTGCCCTTGGCTTTTGGGGGCAGGGTGGGGCAATAGTGGTTTTTGCTATTCTGTTTCACATGTGCAAGATAAAAGTGCACACCTTTCTTTCTATGAAACAGAGAAGCAGGTCCCTGGGGACCCATAGGGGATGGTAGGGGGGTGTGGAAGTACGTGTTGGTATTGAACAAAACATAAAAATAAGCTAATAATATTTACAGGCCACTAGGCTATGTTTAATTTGAACTTGTACTAACCACAAGCAAAGAAAATAATTGAATGAAATTATATTTAAAAGCACTTGCCTGCTAAGAATCTGGAAAAAGAATGTTGTAGTAGAAGATTCCATAGAGCAAAAAAAGGATAAGAATCATCTTAAATATTTACTCTTATGAAAAAGATAAATAGCAAACTTTGCCAGTTGGCCTAAAAATTTCAGGTGTAGACATGCTCAGAGAGTGAACATTCATATATACAAACACACATACATTCCCCTAGGAAGACTTTGCATACATGCAGTAGACAAAGCTTTCTGGCTTGCGAACATCCCACTCAAACAAAATATACATATAAACATGCCTCACATCAAGGAGTATTTTGAAGTTCATTGTAATCAACCAGACAAATAATATTCTGGGCTTAGATGAAAATGGTAGCAAAGAAGGCATGATGAGCAATTCTGTGTCTTAAAATAATGTTAACAAAAGTATTTCACCCCTCTTAATCATCATAGCATAGATGATTAAGATTAAGATTTCACCCCTATGATATAGATTCTATTATTACATTATATGAATGAGGAAACTAAGACAAAAAAAACCCCAAACATTAAACAACTTGCTAAAAGTCACATTGCTTGTAAGACATCGCACCAGGATTTGACCTTAGGCAGTCTGGTGCCAAAGTCTTTGCTCTTCACCATTGTAGTTAGCAAGTGGAAAGAAGTGCTCTTAGTCCAGTAGGAAAAAGTGGGTGCTGACCCACTCCTACTCTTTTCCTCTTCGAAGCATCTAGGTATTTTTTTGTGAGTTGCTGTTCTATGTTAGTGGGTGGGTGGGTGGGAATTTAAATGATAGAGATATTTTAGATGGGGAGGGATGTGTGGTTTGAAAAGTAATTGCTATTTGATGAGAAAATGAACTCTTTGTAGCGAACTCAGCAGTGACTCTTCCTTCCATTAGGCTCTTACTGTTAAACTGTGCATGATCTACATCTTGCCTTAGATTTCATTTCCTTAAAAAGAGAAAAGACGGGATGTTCAGGATGATTTTTGGTCAACAATATTTCAAGCAAATATTCAAAGTCCCCCACCCCATCAACCTCATCTATTATTTTCTGTTTCATGAAGAAAACTGGTCATCCAGCACCTTCTGTTATAATTTTCTGGAACTGGGTTTTTACTGTAATATTTATATCTATAGCTGAAATGGTTAGTGCATCACCATACATGTAGACACATTAAATAAGTCTTTTAGCCAGTGTGTTTCTTATCCTTCTGTGCTCAAGTAAGGTTTTTCTGACTAGTTGAATCTTTACAAATGGTCATATCTTTCCACTTATAAGTAAAGCTTTTGACAAGAAAATGTTTTCACCATTCTTTAGACTCATCTTCTGGAGAGATTTGATTCCAGTAAGCAGGCTGTGGTCCATTAGAAATGTGTGAACTAAGCACGATGTTTTTCTTTAAATACCCACCTACATAAATACAGTAGAATAATGGATTGGACAAAACAATATTCTAAAAACAGACAATTCTGGTAGTTCTCTCACTCATGTTAATTACAGATGTTATGCACAAAGTAGATTAAGTTGTCTTTGCTAAGGGCCAAATACATTATTATTAATTCCTTGTTCATATTGTTTTATTTTATTGTAAGGAATAAAGATAACTAAGAAACTCTGGAGGCATTGCTTGTTTTTATATAGTCATGAGATTTTAATTGAGGCCCAAGAGGAAGAATTTCAAAGGTAGTATGATCTGCTGGTTAAACATAGAGCTGAATAATAGGCACATCCAAGTCAGTAGAGGCAAAAGAATGTCTCTGGTGCTAAAGCAAAATCCTTTCATCATTTTTTATGAGAGTAGTCCTGGGCCTGCTTATAGGTGCTGAGGATTAGTAGGTGAGATATAATCCTGGTTTAGCAGATTTAAGAGCCTTGCAGTTACCAAGGAGATTTGCCTTGAGGATACTTAATACATGGAAGTGGATACAAAAGCACTTACTGAACAATTTAAATTTACCAGATATAGTGTTTAGCATATTTCCTATAAAAATCAGTGACTACGTGAAACCTTTGAATGGCAAAGTAATATAATAAAGTTTGAGTCAACTAAGCAACAATACAGAGTTATTTTAAGTCAAAAGTTAGCATTTAAAAAATACTTAGACATGGAGCAGAATTATTGCAAATATTAAAATTTAGGACCAGTAGCTTACAGATGGTTGGGAATTTGAAATTTAAGTAAAATTATTGAGGTCCTTGAATAGCAAGTGAATTTCAACAAACAGGTGCCAATAAATTGCGTTTGAGGATTACTAGTGATGTGAAACACATATACATTTCTAATGAAAAAAAAGCCATGAAATCCCTGGAGGATCCACTTATAAAACTCAAACTAAGATGAAGTTAGCCTCTTTGTGAATGCATCACATTCTCTGACACTACCCACTGCTGCTGATGAAATATGACCTGGTCAACTGCTTAGGCCCTGGACACGTTTCACCCCAGGTGGGGGATTCTATAGATTCATATTTCAGCCACACTTAGTAAAGGAATGGGAACTGGCAGCCATTGAAAGGCTATGATTCAACTTGGGGATTAAGCCTGAAAAAGAAGACAGGGAAATGCAAGGAGGAGAAAGGGGAAGGTGTGAGATGGGCAGGGAACTTGAGACCTTGCCAACAGTGTTAGTCAGACTTTCCCTGGGTCCTCATTATGAACAGGTTGCTATTTTGAGAACCCCACCACTGAGTACTGCAGAGAAAAGCTGCTATGAAATATTGTAAAAAATAAAGAAAAGACACACACTGTACATGAATAAACATGCAAAGGCATGGATTTATAAAGCAATTGAAAATATTGAGTCCCAGTTGGAAATGACTATTTGTGTCTCTGGACTATTCATTAGTCTCATCAGCACTTACTATTTCTTTCCCCGAGCCACCTGTCTTCACTGAAACTTATAAACAGAGACAAGTAGAGGGTCTTTAACAGGTGACATAAATAGCTAGAACATTCACAAAGTTTTTTAAAAATAGTACCATTTGAACTAGGAAAATATTTTCCCAGAGTCAGGAAACAGTATGGGTGGCACTACTTTGTCTTAGTGGAAAATGAGGGGGACAATACTAGGATATATAGAAGCATGCCATGCTAAGGTGGCAATGAGCTCACTTCTCTTTTCCCCTATGTTATAAACAAATGCAAAAATGCACACTTAGGTGATTTTGTTTACTGACTTATACTTACTAACATAGAGATAGGCAAATATAAGCTATATGAACTTTGTTGCTTCATCTAACAACAATTTTGTTTTGATTTTTAAGGTACAAAATATTTATATATTATTAGACACAGCAGAATTATTCTTCACTAAATTTAAAATTCTGTTTTTGTGCTTTTTCACACTCAAATTTTTACTAAAAATGAACTTTACCTCCTGTACCCATATCTTTATCTCCCAATTTCTCTTAAAACCCCAATTCCCCATTTTTGTTTGCAAGGTGGCACTCAATCGACTGAGCCACACCAGCCAGGGCCAATTGCCCATTTTGTAATGAAAATATTCTTTTGAATACCATTAGTGACCACTAGTCAATACATGAAATGATATTGTCTCAAATCCTTATTGTCCTTGACTTTTTAAAGTGTTTGCCATGCTTCACCACCACTTTTTGAAATTTTATTCCTTTAGTTTTCTTAAGCCAACAGCTATCTTGATTTTCTTTCTACCTCTACATATATTTCCTTTTGTTCTTTTGCTACAACTCTCCCTTCCTTGCTCAGGCATTAAATACTGTTCTTCACCAGGTTACATCCAAAACTCATTGCTCTTTTCCTCATGCTTCCAACTCATGCTAGGCAAGCACATCTGCTTTTATGGTTTCAACTAATACCTCTACACTGATTATTCCTAAACCTCTAGTTTTGGCTTTCTCTTCTCTTCACTTTCATTACTAATGTTATTTGGAAATCTGTCATAATCAGAGACAGAAGAGTAGCTACAGACATACTGTTTTTAGTTCTTTCACCTTTAGCAATGTTTAGAGGAAATTTATAGCTAGGTAAAATGTTATTTTAAAGTGAAAATCAGAAGTTTAGTCACCTAAAGAAAAAAGAAAAAAAAACGGTGTAACTATTGATTCAGTTGTTCTCAGACTGGGCAGGTCAGAAGTCATGCTTATATAAACATACCTCAGAACGTTTCCTTCTACACATTTGCACCAGGGCACCAGAGCATATTCTTCCAGGGATTCTCAGCTCTCGGGATAGTTTAGGAGTATGGGTCCGTGCCTGCTTTTGAAGATATTTCTGAACATTGAAGGGAGAGCTTAGGACCATCACCTCTACCTTTGCCTCATCATCTAAAACCCTTTATCACTGCTACCTTCAGTGACAGCCTAGTCTATATAGAGACCAAAATGCCTTGGTTATATAATTATGCTGCCTACTCTGCCACTAATGTATGATGTAGAGCATATGGATCAGAAGTGCCTTCCCTGCTAGATCTCAGTGATCTCTCCTCTAAAGTAAGGCAATGTCATCTGCTCTGCCTACTTTCTTAGGTTGTCTGAAATTCAAGACCTTAATGAAAGTATAGGTGCTATTTACATAAAAGACAACTTCATTAATTGCTATAGTATATATGTATATAATCCTGCTATGTTGCTTCCTTTGAAGGAAATTTGAAATTGCTTTTCCATGGTTACCATAAGAGATAGTTCTTTTAGTTTTATTCTGAGTTGCAATGTTCAAATAGCACATTGCCATTCATAATGAACATGTCCCACAATAGTAGATAACCTATACCTCAGCGTGTAAAACAACCATGCAGCCCCAAGATCTAGTCCTGTCATTTGAGGTTTATTCTGACCATCAGCTACAGGTGAAATTTTTTAAATTAATGTTTATTGGTAAAATAAGAACCCATGGCTTATCTCTCTTGATGTTCTGACAACTTTTGAAAAAAAGCATATGTGTTTATAGACTTATAGTGATTTCCGAAAAGAACAATGTCAACATGTGGTAATACAGCCTTTTATCTAGTAGGCAAGTTACTCTTGCTGAAGATGACCTAGACAGTGGTTATGCTTTTGGAACAACTGAGCACTCAGCAGACACCAAATACTAAAACACATGGCACCGACTGGAAGGAGTAGGATAAGGAGGTGGAGAGGAAATAATTTCATAATTTAATACTTTTAGTGACTACTGATGAAATCACAGAATGAGAGGGCTGAAGGCAATTTTGAGGTTATCTGGTCCCTCATTTCCCAAATTTCAATCATTCTTTTACCTACTGCATGATTTTTCAATACCTGCTTTTCCTATATATATATATATTTTTTTTTCTAACTTTAATTTTATTTACAGTTATTTAACTTTATTTCTTATTTAACAGGAAATGTTACATTGTTATATGTTTGGAAAGTAAGTCACACCTGACACAAAAATATGGTAGTTGCAAAAAATAAAGAGTAATCCATTATAAAAAGTTAATTAGTTATTAGAATAAAATATTTGCCCATAAATCTCACAAAATTATCTTGTATGCCATTTGTGGCCAATGGGTTCAGTTCTATACCTGCTTTGTATCCATAGAGTATGTAACAAAGAATTTTTTTTCCCCAGAAAGGCTGGCTCCTGTCTGAAGTCACACAACAAAGCCATAGCAAATATGAGACTGATCTGGTTACAGAATGTTTCACTATCTGAGAAAGGTAACTTCTTTTCTGTATACTTCATGGGGACAAGTTTCATATTAAATTGTCCTTTCAAAGAAGAGCTATTACTTGAGGCTTAATAGATTGTCACATAACTTTTTCTTCCTAAATTTACTGGCACACTTAGACTTGCACTCCCAATTATGAGAGTTAAAGAGAACATCCCCAGAGTTGGACCAAGAAAAAAAATCTTGATGTAGATGGATTCAGATGGTCAAAGCTTCAATCTCTACAGACAAAAGGGGAAATTAAACATTGATTATATCTCCTAGCAGCTGTATAACACTCACCAGCCAACTACGACCAGAACACCAGGTTTAACTGGAAATCCTCGTGGCCAAGGAGGCATTTGGAACACATACACAAAGACATACGGTCTGTTCAGAAAGTATCCAGCCACATACTGTGAAAAATAGGGACATTTATTGAAGAAGATACAAGATACAAGAAACATTGTACACAGGACAATGATGCCTCAGTCCTCTTCAAAGGAGGCACCTTGAGACCTCACACAGTTCTCCCAGTTGCCATCAGCTGCCCCATCGTGTATTTTCCTGAATCTCATCAACAGTCTGAAACCTCTTCTCTTTCAAAGGTGATTTTAGTTTTGGGGAAAGCCAGATATGTCAGAGTGCCAATCTGGGCTATAGAGAGTGATTTGATGTTTCACAAAAAAGCTCTGCATGAAACGTGATGCATGAGTGGTCACAGTGTCGTGATAAAGCTTCCAATTGCCAGTTGCCCATAGCTGGGGCCTTCTGAATCATCTGAATAGCTTCTGCAGGGGAATGTTCAAGTTTAAAACAAAATTGGATGCAGATTCATTGCTCTACTCTCTCAGTCATTTTGATGCAACAGCCACACAGTATACATGCTCACTTAACTGTGTCTACCGTCCTCACTGACTAGTACAGTGAGGTTGTCATTGTTCACGCGTGTGCATTCCACTCCACTGGCCTTGGCTGCCAGGTTACATTGATGTTGCACAAACTGTTCTTGTTATGTTAACGATGATTGAACTTTTTGCAGACAGACTTCATATACATACACACACATACATATGAGGTTGTGTCAGAGATTTCTTCAAATCAGCCACTTCCAGGGTGTGTTTTAGTGGATTTAGTAAACAGTCAGCCCAATTCCCTATACTTTCTCTCTTTTTATCTGTAGATACAGTCAGTGAGACTTGGTGCTCATTATAATGCTTCAAAACCAAGTATTCCCCTTCTTTATCATCAACATGATTAGAATGGTAGCAAGAGTCTCCAACTAAAATTAATATCAATATATTAGCTTATTTAGCTTTATTAGTTGCTATTAGCTATAAATGAACATTAGTAAAAACCTAACATATATGCAGTAAATGATTGATTCTGAATAACTTTCACTAGAAATGCAAAATTATAAAGGACCTGGAAGGTCATTTTTTATAATCATCTTAAATAATCAGATGAAGAAACTAAGACTCAGAGAGGGATGGAACTTGCCTACAGTAGCAAGTTAACACTGTAAATGTAGTTAAAATCCAGGTGTCTTGAATGCGATTACAATCTTATTTCTAAATAGCATATTCAGTTTGGACGTAAACTTTTCCTCTCTTTGTCTCACTTCCCACTTATGCCCTTGCTTGAGAAAGCATCTATTCTTGCAAGTACAGGGCATTTTTAAGTGAAAATCCTCTCTTTTAAAATTGAAATTGCAGTGTTCCATTTAACAAGTTACAGTGAGTTTTTACTCAAAGTAAAACTCAGTCTCTAAGTTCATCAAACTCACTTAGCTTTTGCCCAGCCAAAACTTCATATTTTGGCCCTATTCCCTCATACCAACTCAAATCTAAACCAGGCTCCCAAATGGGTAACTCGACTCTAACCCAGATCTGACATCTGTCTTTCTTTCATGCACCTGGCTTCATTTATCTTTGTACATTTCAACGTTTTTACACTGCTTGCACAAGCTAGATTTTCTAAAGCCCTGTGCTCCCCATGACCTTTACTTTCCCATATCTAGACATTTTTCTTAAAATGTTTTCAAAATGTCAATTATTTTCCCAGAAACTTCCTTCAAGGAGAGAAAGCAAGACTTTATAAGAAGACCTATTGTTTGCAAATGCTCAATACTAAGCCAGTGCCTTTCTTGGCAAATTGCCCCTTATGCCTCATGAAACAGAAATAAAAATTTACAGTATATGAAAGTTGAAACAAAAACTCGGAGTGAAGTAATAGAGTCCCATGTACATTTGGAGAAAAAACAGTGTCAGTATATCCGAATGTTAGTATATTTAGGCCAAATTATCTATTTACCTTAGTAAATCGAAAGTGAGAAGTACATTGCATTTCATGAAGTGGAAGCCATTCTTAGTTACTCTTCTATCCAGTCATCTTATGGAGTAGAAAAATCACAGAAAAACAGTTCCAAAAATGCTTTGGAAAGTATGGTCGTTTCTCACCTATAAATTGTATTTATTTATTTGTTTATTATTTGCTAGCTTCTTTAATTTACCAAATAACAAAAGTGGTTTGCTTATTTATCAGATTGTGTTTGTTTATTTATGGTTTTTCTACAGGGGCTTCTGTATATTGCATTAACTTTTGGATTAGTTGTCATCTGTGCTATGCACAGAAGGTACATATGATCCTTGTCTGCAGGTATTAAAAGATATCATCTCTTCCAAGAAAATCCAGTATATTTATATGTAGCCAGAGTCTCATCTCTCCTCTTGGTCCATTTCACCCATGCTCCCCTGCTGATGATTCATCAATATTCTGTGTCTGTGTATCTATAGAGTGGGTGATGATAGAGGAATTGTTTTTTAATTGATTTGTTCTCATTAAAAATTAAAGTTTTAGTGAACAGATTATCAAATTGTTCTGGAAATGTTCTTTTGAATTAATCTTGTAGAATCAAATTGTATTGAGAAGCATCCTACTCCTCCTGTCCCACATTCATAAACAAATATACCCTACCATAGATTTATTGGCTTTGCTGAATATAATTAAAGGAACCAACAGATGAAATATAGTACAAATAGTAAAGTCATAGTCTCTGCAACTATGAATTTAATATATTTATCTTAAAAGCAAAGCTCCCATTTTAACACATGATAGCGTACAGTATAAACAGGCACACTCTATTCTATTGGTGTTAAAACATCTTTTACAAGGAATTCTTGATCATGTTCATGATCATGGATCATTAAAATCTATAGGTTGTATATAATGGTTTGATTTTATGTTATATAGGCTTCCCCCAACATGTTACTTTTAAAAATACTCTTTATTATAGAAATATTCAAACATGAAGAAAAACAGAAAGACTAGTGTGTGAACCCTGATGCACCCATGACGCAGCTTTAATAATTAACATTTTGAAAATCTTATTGTATTTATCTGCCTTCCTTCACAATATTTACTAAAGCATTTTAAACCATACTCCACATGTGATATCATTTTATTCATAAATGCTTTAGTAAGCATTTCTAACTGATGAGGACAATTCTTGTTTTAGATTACCACCATATACAATAACTTTTTTACTGGGCGTGTTATCTTGCTACATTACAGAGGGCCCCACGGAATACTTGGAATCTTGGAATCACATCCCAACTCTGTCAGATCCAACAATGTGCCTCCTTAGGATCTCAAGGGTTTTTTTTTTTTTCTGTCAAATAAGAGAGTTAGGGAAGATCTCTAAGACATAATTGTTCTCCATGATTCTGGATTTAAATAGCAAAAATTACTAAGTTTAAGATGCTACCTTTTATTACTTTATTAGGTAAGCATACAGAAAAGAACCTAGTATCTTTAAATATTAACTGCCTTAAGAATTTGAGTTCAGGATAAAAACTTTTAAAAATTAGTGAAATAAGTTTCAAGCAAGATTATTTCTATCTTCTGAGGAAATGTTTCCTTTAAGTGCTCATACAGAAACACCCAACAGTTATTTGAAAACAATAATAACGTGGTTTCATCATTCTAACTAACTTCCTCTTTAAAGGGCTAACACTGGCTTGACAGAAGTGCTCCTAAAGGCTGTGGCGCCCTCTTCTGACCCCTCACCCAACAAAGTAAGTCATGGGTTTTGTTTCTGAACTGCCTTTGGGCTGTTGGCTTTCTCCTTACCTCATCTGTTACTTTAGTCTTGAAGTATCATGCAAAAATTCATACCTAACTGGTGGAAGACACAGTTCCTATGATAGAAATCTGACTACAGCTCCATGGTGGTTGCTTTACATGTTCTTCTAGGTTTTCGTTTTGAAATTTGAGAATAGTTCCAGAGGAGAAGAGGTAATGTGAAATTTGCAATATAGAAGTCTCACTCAAGCAACAGGCCTATATTAAAAAAAAAACTTATGAAAAAAGAAATGAGAATTTTCTGCTAAAACATTTAAAAGAGTTTCTTATTAAAATTCAAACTTCATGTCATTAACTGTCTGCCTTATAGCAGAGAATAGAGATGGGGTGCTCTAAACAATATATACTCTGTATTTTAAAATTACTTTATGATTTTCCATTCAGAAATTTTGGAAACTTCTAATATTCTCTCTCACTCCTCTTTATTATCTACTCATGCTAGTTTCCTTTATTATCCCCCATAAATGTTGTTTAAATGGGTTTTCTAACCCTTTTAAACAAAATGTCCTCCTCTCTACTTGACGTTCATCCAAGCAAATGCCATCCCCACTGTTTTCAGGCCCATCACAAATCTTGTCTGCTAACATGCACTTTTCTCCTCTCAATTTCTATATCTAGAATCCCACTATAAAAAACTCCCTTTATGTTCTAATATAATGAGACTGATTTTACAATATATTCCTAACAAAAATAAAAAAATCTCATAATCATCACTTGATATTCTCTATTTTATAATTGCTAACATGCTTAAATTTTGATTTGTTCTTCTATCTGGAGTTTGAGCTTTATAAACACAGAAGCATACTGACCTCCTTGAAAGTTTCTCACAGGACTGAGCTCACTCCATATTATCTCTAAAGTCTCAAGCTCTCTTGTTGTTGGATATTCTAGTGGTGAATCTAGATCAGATTGGGAAGTAAAACTTCTCAGTTAAATAGAACACTCAACTAACCAAAGTAACTAGCTTCCTGATCAACTCTGTTAGATGGGTTCCATTTCCATGCCCCAGCAATCTTTTGCTGGCTGCCTTTAAAATTCATACTAAAACTACTAGTACTTTTGGCTGTACATTTACTTTATATAAAAATTTTCCACAAAAGCAAGCATTAAGGACTATAGAAGAGGACTGTTTCATTTATTGAAAGCCATTTGATTTGCTGAAAGAGCCACCTCCTGGTTGAATTTTGCACTGGAGCCAACAGAATCTTTCACCAGTTTGGAAAGATTAAATGGAATTGCCAGGATAGCTTCAAATAGAGGATACAAAGTAGAAAATTGAATATTAATGCTAAATCATTAATTTACAATGAATTCAAATGGAGGATGAAACTGCAGGTCCCTGCTATGCATCTGCCATGTTTATGGGAAAATTGTCTTTAGTATCCTGGCTACAGTCTTGCCCTTTGCTGTTAAGTGGTACAAAAAGTGTTCAGAGACACTGAACTTTTATACAAATTAAAGACTATGACAGGAGGTGGAATATTTTGCCATTTGAGAAGAGATACATATGGGAAAAATTTATTTTAAATTGATCACTGATGCTTATAAAAAGCATGTGTTTGTATGATTGGCATTTATATGTTAGAGCATCAGGCCCAGGTGATCTATTTTGAAGGTATCCCTTTCCCTCCTTTGAATGGTTCTTTTGTTTAGCCTACCCCTGCAGCAGTACTGCCTCAGTGCTATGCACCTTACCTCCTTTTTGCTCTGTGACATGTTTGCCTTTCAGTCATCTATACAGATGCCCTGTTCCTTGTTTATTTTTATTACTGACACTATTACAGATGCCTCCTGTTTTCCTCCTCTTTGCTCACCTCCACTCAACCCTCACCCCCCTTTCCCTCTGGCCATTACCATAATCCCTTTACCTTCTTTTATCTAGTCCCCCAACTCCCCTCCCCTCTCAGATCTGTCAGTCTGTTCCATGTCTCCATGCCTTTGTTTCTATTTTGTTCATTAGATTACACATATAATTGAGATCATATGGTATTTTTATCCTGACTGGCTTATTTCACTTGGCATAATAATTTCCAGGTCCACCCATGCTGCCACAAAAGGTAAGAGTTTCTTTATTTTTTATGGTCATGTAGTATTCCATTGTATAAATATACCACAGCTTTTTTATCCACTCATGTACTGGTGGGTGCTTAGGCTGTTTTTAGCACTTGGCTATTGTAAATAACACTGCTATGAACATTGGGGTGTATAGGCTCTTTTGAATTGGTGTTTCAGGATTCTTAGGGTATAATCCCAGCAGTGGAATCTCTTGATCCAAAGGCAGTTCTATTTTTAGTTTTCTGAGGAAATTCCATACTGTTTTCCACAGTGGCTGCACCAGTCTGCATTCCCAGCAACAGTGTACAAGGATTCTCCTTTCTCCACAACCTCACCAGCACTTGTTGTTTGTTGATTTGTTAATGATGGCCATTCTGACCTGTGTGAGGTGATATGTCACTGTGGTTTTAATTTGAATTTCTCTGATAATTAGTGACGTTGAGTTTTTTTTATATGTCTTTTGGCCATCTCTATGTCCTCCTTGAAGAAGTGTCTATTCAGGTCCTTTGCACATTTTATAATTGGATTGTTTGTCTTCCTGGTGTTGAGTCGTATACGTTTTTAATGTATTTTGGAAATTAACCCCTTATCAGATGTATCATTGAAAAATATGTTCTCCCATCCAGTGGATTCCCTTTTCATTTTGTTAATGGTTTCTTATTCTGTGCAGGAACTTTTTAGTTTGATGTAGTCTCATTTGTTTATTTTTTCTTTTGTTTCCCTTGCTCTAGGAGATACTTTGGCAAAAATATGCTATTCAAGATGTCTGAGATTTTACTACTTATGTTTTCTTCTAGGATTTTTATGGTTTTGTGATTTACATTTAAGTCTTTCATCCATTTTGGGTTTATTTTTGTGTGTGATGTAAGTTGGTGGTCGAGTTTCATTTTTTGCATATACGTTGTTTTTAAATGATCTGCATTATTTCTTTTATGTTGCCTTTAGCATGTATCTTCATTACTTCAGGTCAAAAGGCCTTACAAATTTCAGTATTCAAGCCTCAGTCACAGCTCATCCTGACCTTCTTTTCTAAGGGTTTTCAGGTGTAACAAGAAAAAAAATTAAAAAGAATGCCAGAAACTAGAAATTACCAACTTACTTGTGTGTGTGTGTTGGAGGGGCGATATTTCCTTAGATATAAAAATCTAGTAGATGTTTAACATGTTTAGTAGATTAAGTTAACACAAAAACATTTGTCATGACATTAAAACAGCTTTCATTCATTTATTCAGTTATGTTTACATTTAACATTGAGCATATTTTTGAATACTTACTATAAGCCAGGTAGTCTCAGTGGAGATAATACAGTAGTGAACAAAATATGAGCCCAATTCTTATGGACTTACAGTCTATTGATGGAAGACAAATATTAAAAATAACCCAAAATATTTAAGTTAAAAACTGTAGTGAGTTAGTTTTTTAAAAATGTTTTCATGAAAACGGCTATTGTAGTGGGGTGGTAGCTACTTTGTACTGGGTAATCAGGTAAGACCTACCTGAAAAAATAACATTTAAAGTCATAGCTGAAGCATGATAAATATCTAGGCACATGATGGAGGTGGGAATGGAGAGTAAGAACATCACAGAAGGGAACAGAATATTTCAAGACTTTGAGGTGGGAAAAAGTTTGGTCATAGTGAAATAGAGAAGAAGTGGTACAATAAGACTAGAGAAAGCCTTGCAGAGGAAAGCAGAATTTGGCCATTTTTTTCTGGTTCACTATTTGAGTTGGACATCCCATCATATTACCTCCTACACACAAACTGGGATTTACAGAATTTTTTCCTTTGGTTCTCATGTTTTTGAACTTAGACTGAAATCATACCACCAATAGGATTAAAAATCTGAGGGTGGGAATGGAATGTGACATCCATTTTTAACATATGGGACAGACAGATCTGATACTTTATAAATTAACGTAAATGTGTAGAAGTGAAGTCAGAACTGGCATACAAATTGAAGAGTCACAGTTTGGTGTTGAAGTATGGAAGTGAGTAAGACCACTTTTCCATTATGAAAATAGAGATAAAATTTAAAGAAAAACAACTTTTGACAATTGAAATTAAAGAAACTATTTGGGAATCATTTGGACCTATTTTTAATTATCCTTCCTCTAATTATTGACCAGTGTTTAAAGTCATTAGCACTTCCATCAGAAGGCAAGCATGGAAAAGAACAAAAGGGTAGTGGTCCACTTGACACTAAAGTTTCAATTCACAAATAAAAAAAACTGACAACCATCTGGGTATTTCCAAACTCCCAGATGTCATCTAAGCAAAACATTCAAATTATGTAATCTAAGTAAAAACTAAAATTTTTATGATTTCCATCAAGTTTTTTCTTCTATACTATACATTTCACATTGAACATGTTTTACTTATTAATACTTCTAATACATTTCTATTTATTTTTTTACTATTTCAGAATTTTCATTTTCAAGCTCTCCCTTTTCCTCATTACAATTATTCAAGAATTTATCTTTAAATGATAAAAAATGTGGGTGAGGAATCTCCAAACTAGGAAATAGTAAATACAGATTTTCAGAAGAAAACTAAATGCAAATCCACTGGAGAAAGTAAGGCCTTAGAAATGATAAGGCCGGTAGCTTGATTTAATTCCTTGGGAAGTCATTAAGTAATTAGGAGACAACAGATAATCATTCTTTTTTCCAGCAACAAAATGCAGATAATTTCCTTATCTGGTTGTTGTGGGGTTTAAACATGGAAGTACATGTAAGGCTCTTAGGATAGTGTCTGCCAATGAGAATTACACAACAAATGTCACCTATTACTATTTATGACTGTTCACTTTATTGATGATTTTTCACTCCTCCAAAACATAACTGGCAATCTGACTTGATTGATATGTAATGATTGAAGACATTCAGTATACGCTTCTTTGAGCATGTGTGTGGACTGGTTTTTACAGCAGATTCCAACTAAGGAAATTGCTGAGTTACAAAGTATTCCTATAGCTTATTTTGTTTTAATTTGCATTTTCTTGATAATGAGAGAGTTTGAGAAAATTTTCAAAATTCATTATTTCCTATTACTTTTTTCTGACTTGCCTTTCCATATCCTTTGCCCATTTTTTCTTATTGACTGTGTAAAAACTTTAGAAATGTTTTCTGGATATTTTATCAATTATATACGTTATGCATATCTTTCAGTCTGCCACATATTTTAAAGAAAAAAGTTTTAAACATTGATATAATAAATCATTAATTGTTTTCCTTGGTGATTTTTACTTTATTTACAGAGTCCTTTCCCATTCGAAAGTCATATCACATCCTTCTATATTTTCTTTTATTACTTATATTCTTACTTTTTAAACATTTACATGTTTGAAAGGCAAAAAATGTTTTGTTAATGGTGTAAGCTAAAAATCTAGCACAGTTTTCTCAATGAATAATTGATTTTCCCAAAAACATTTATTGGCAAGCTCATCCTCCCCCAATTTAATATGTATGTTTTATTTTATACTAAGATCACATTACTAATACAGTATCACATTATACTAAATATACACATGGGTATATTACCTAAATTCTCTATTGTTTTCAAATATCAATACTTTATTTTTTCAATTACTAAAACTTCAAGTTAAATTTGTCTACATGACAGTGCAACATTAACCTCATTCAAAATTATTTTGGCTGTTTTTGATATTTATTCTTTCATATGGATTTTAGAATAAATGTAACACGTTTCATTAAATATCCCACTCTATTATTTTATTAGTTTGAATAGTTTATAAGCTAATTCTTCCAGAGTTCTACACAGAAAAACATCTGAACTGAGTTTAAGATGATGGTGTGGGAAGATGCTGAACTCATCTCCTCCCATAAATAAAACAAATTTCTAGCTACATATGGAGTGTTTCCTCTGAAAAGGACCTGAATGCAAGATGAACAGTGTCTCCAAAACAAAAGGTAGAAACAGATGCATCCAGAAAGGTAACGGAGACAAGTACACTCACGACCTCACCTAAGACCTCACCTCAGGTCTTTTTTTTGTTGTTTTAAATGCTATTTTTTCCCTATCTTAGCCATTTTTTCATCCAGCACTCTTAGTATTCCTTCTCCCTCTATCTTTTCAAAATAACTTGTCTTTCCTCTACACATCCCTTAAGCTCTTCTTTCTTTCCTTGTGCCTTCTTTTTCCCATTACATCTATATGAATATAAATCTTAGCTCATTGATTGTTGATCTTTCTGTATTTCTGTGGTGGAGATTTTTCTGCAATTAGGGCCTTAATGTGTTTGTTTTAATCTAATACTATACAGTTCTCCTCTCTTCCTCCATTCCACCTTCCTTCCTCCCTTAATTATGAAGTAAATTTTGTTCTTTCCCACTTTGCCTTGTTTCTCTTCCCTACTCTTATTATTGCCCTTCCTTCTACCCTCACAAAATTTATTTTCATTCAGTTAGTCAACTCCTATTCATTTTTCCTACTTATAATAGTCTTAATCTCTTTAAACCTTTATTAATATTGGCACATTTGCTGTTGATAGTGTAATCGTGGATGGGGGTTATCTTTGCGGGTGTGGATCTGTTTCCTGGGCTGTTTGGTTTTTGTTCTGGCAGCACCTGTACAACAGTACACAAGACGTGAAGGGTGGAGTGACTCTTATTCAGTCAGCTGGAGGGAAGAACCACCAAAGAATGACCCAACAACCAAAACCCAATGATAACCACATAAAAGGCATAAAAGGCAGCGCAAGAGCATCAAGTTCAGGAGATCAAAGAGACTGCACCACTCAGTACCATAGATCTCCTACCACGGAAAGTCGCACCGTGAAGACAGGGAGTCAAAGCACATAAATCTAACACACAGAAACAAACAAGAAGAGTCACCTAAAATGGGGAGACAAAGAAAGAACCCCCAATCAAAAAGAAATAAAGAATCCCCAGAAAGACTGCTAAATGAAATTGAGGCAACCAAACTATCAGACATCAAGTTCAAAATAATGGTTATAAGGATGCTCAAGGAGCTCAGTGAGAACTTCAAAGAACTCCAGGGAAGCATCAAGGAACTTACTATGAACTATACCAGCATGAAAAAGGACATAGAAAATATCAATAAGACACAGGAGGAAATGAAAAATATAATATCTAAAATGAAAAACACAGTAAAAGGAATTAAAAACAGGTTAGATAAGGCAGAGGATCAAAACAGAGAGCTGGATGAGAAGGTACAAAAAAACTCCCAGACAGAGTAGAAAAATGAAAAAGACTCAAAAAGAACAAAGAGGGGTTAAAGGAGCAGCAGGACAACATGAAACATAATAATATCCATATAATAGGGATACCAGAAGGAGAAGAAGAGGAGAAAGGGATAGAAAACCTGTTTGAAAAGTAATGACAGAAAGCTTCCCTAATCTGATGAGAGAAGAAGTCACACAAACCCAGGAAGCACAGAGGGTCCCAATCAAGAGGGACACAAACAGGTCCACTCCAAGACACATCATAATTGAAATGGCAAAATTCCAAGGCAAAGAGAGAATCTTAAAGGCAGCAAGGGAGAGGAAACAGGAAGTAACATATAAGGAGGCCCGATAAGGCTAGCAGTTCAATTCTCAATGGAAAGACTGCAAACCAGAAAGGAATGGCAAGAAATATTCCAAGCAATGAAAAACAAAGACCTGCAAGCAAGACTACTCCACCCAGCAAGGCTCTTGATTAAAATGGAAGGCAAAATAAGGAGCTTCTCAGACAAAAAGCTCAAAGAATACACCTCCACCAAACCAGTATTGCAAGATATGCTAAAGGGACTGCTTTAAGAAGAGGAAGAAAAAAAGTGAGAGAGAGAGAGGAACACAGGTATGAAGGGGGTAAAATGGCAATGAATAAGTACCTATCGATAATAACCTTAAATGTAAATGGTTTAAATGCTCCAATCAAAAGACATAGAGTAGCTGAGTGGATAAGAAAGCATGACCCACACATATGCTGCCTACAAGAGACCCACCTCAGGACAGAAGACCTACACAGACTGAAAGTGAAGGGTTGGAAAAAAAAAAATTCCAAGCAAATGGACAGGAAAAAAAAAGCTGGGGTAGCAATACTTATATCAGACAAAATACATTTCAAAACAAAGGCCGTAACAAGAGACAGATAAGGTCACTTTGTAATACTCAAGAGAAGAGTCCAACAAGAAGACATAAGCATTGTAAATATATGTAAACTGTCACTGTTTGCAGATGACATGATAGTGTACATAGAAAACCCTATAAAGTACACCCAAAACTACTTGACCTTATAAGTGACTTTGGCAAAACAGTGGGATACAAAGTCAGTATTCAGAAATTGAAGGCATTTTTGTACTCCAACAACAAAATATCAGAAACAAAAATCAGGAAAGAAAATCCCATTTGCTATAGCAACAAAAAAGATAGTCCCTAGGAATAAACCCCACCAAGGAGGTAAAAGAGCTGTACTTGGAAAACTGCACAACGCTGAAGAAAGAAATTAAGGAAGATACAAATAAATGGAAGCATATACTGTGTTCATGTATTGGAAGAACTAACATCATTGAAATGTCCATACTACTCAAAGTAAGTTATAGATTAAATGCAATCCTTATTAAAATACCAATGACAAATTTCACAGACATAGAGCAAACATTTCAAAAATTTATATGGAACCATAAACAACCCTGAATAGCTGCAGCAATTTTTTTTTTTAATTTTTTTTATTGTTATGCAATTACAGTTGTATGCCTTTTCTCCCCATCCCTCTACCCCACCCCAGGTGAACCCACCTCCCTCCCCCCTCTCCACCCTCCCCCTTGGTTTTGTCCATGTGTCCTTTATAGTAGTTCCTGTAATACCCTCTTCCCACTGTCCCCGCCCCCACCCCCCACCCCCGCCCTGGCTATTGTTAGATTGTTCTTAACTTCAATGTCTCTGGTTATATTTTGTTTGCTTTTTTCTTCTATTGCTTATGTTCCAGTTAAAGGTGAGATCATATGGTACTTGCCCCTCACTTCCTGGCTTATTTCACTTAGCATACTGCTCTCCAGTTTCATCCATGCTGTTGCAAAGGGTATAAGCTCCTTCTTTCTCTCTGCTGCGTAGAATTCCATTGTGTAAATATACCATAGTTTTTGGATCCACTCGTTTGCTGATGGGCACTTCGGTTGCTTCCAGTACTTGGCTATTGTAAATTGTGCTGCTATGAACATTGGGGTGCACAGCTTCTTTTGGATTGGTGTTTCAGTGTTCTTAGGGTATAATCCCAGCAGCGGAATTACTGGGTCAAAGGGCAGTTCCATTTTTAGTTTTCTGAGGAAATTCCATATTGTTTTCCACAGTGGCCTCACCAGTCTGCATTCCCACCAACAGTGCACAAGGGTTCCCTTTTCTCCACATCCTCTCCAACATTTGTTTGTGGATTTGTTTATGTTGGCCATTCTGACTGGTGTGAGATGATACCTCATTGTGGTTTTAATTTGCATCTCTCTGATGGCTAGTGATGCTGAGCATCTTTTCATATGTCTCTGGGCCCTCTGTATGTCTTCCTTGGAGAAGTGTCTGTTCAAGTCCTTTGCCCATTTTTTAATTGGGTTGTTTGTCTTCCTGGAGTGGAGTCGAGTGAGTTCTTTATCTATTTTGGAGATCAGGCCCTTGTCTGAGGTATCGTTGGCAAATATGTTTTCCCATACTGTTGGTACTCTTTGTAATTTGGTGCTGTTTTCTTTAGCCATGCAGAAGCTTTTTATTTTGATGAGGTCCCATTTGTTTATTCTTTCCTTTATGTCCCTTGCTTTAGGGGATGTGTCTGTGAGGATGTTGCTGCGTGGAATGTCTGAGATTTTCCTGCCAATGTTTTCCTCAAGGACTTTTATGGTGTTACGGCTTATATTTAAGTCTTTTATCCATCTTGAGTTTATTTTCGTGTATGGCGTAAGTTGGTGATCGAGTTTCATTTTTTTGCACGTAGCTGTCCAGATCTCCCAACACCATCTGTTGAAGAGGCTGTTTTTGCTCCATTTTATGCTCCTGCCTCCTTTGTCAAATATTAATTGATCGTATAGACTTGAGTTTATTTCTGGGCTCTCTATTGTGTTCCATTGGTCTATGTGCCTGTTCTTATGCCAGTACCAGGCTGTTTTGATTACAGTGGCCTTGTAATACAGTTTGATATCAGGTATGGTGATCCCTCCTGCTTTGTTCTTCTTTCTCAAAATTGCTGCAGCTAGCAGCAATTTTGAGAAAGAAAAACAAAGCAGGAGGGATCACCATACCTGACATCAAACTATATTACTACGCCACGGTAATCAAACCAGTCTAGTACAGGCATAAGAACAGACACATAAATGAATGGAACAGAATATAGAAACTGGAAATAAACCCTTGTCTCTATGGTCAATTAATACTCGACAAAGGGGTAGGAAGCATAAAATGGAGTAAAGTTAGCCTCTTCAACAAATGGTGTTGGAAAATCTGGACAGGTACATGCAAAAAATGAAACTTTACCACCAATTTACACTATCCACAAAAATAAACAAAGATGGATAAAAGACTTAAATGTAAGTTGTGACACCATAAAAGTCCTAGAGGACAACATAGGCAGGAAAATCTCAGATATTCCACACAGCAGTATTTCACTGATATGTCCCCTAGAGCAAGGGACATAAAGGAAAAAATAAACAAATGGGATTTCATTAAAATAAAAAGCTTCTGCACAGCTAAAGAAAACATCAGCAAAATGAAAAGAGAAAAAATCATATGGAAAAATATATTTTTTATAAGACGCTTGTCTTTTTTTAAAAAATTATTTATTTATTTTTATTCAGTTACAATTGTCTGCATTTTCTCCCCTTCCCTCCACCCCACCCCAGCCAGCCAGACCCTTGTCTTATCTCCAAAATATACAAAGAACTCACACAACTCCACTCCAGAAAAACAAACAACCCAATAAAAAACTGAACAAAGGATGTGAACAGACACTTCTCCAAGGAGGACATACAGAGACCCCATTGACATATGAAAGGATGCTCAGCATCAATAGCCATCAGAGAGATGCAAATTAAAACCACAATGAGATACCACTTCACACTTGTGAAGATGTCCATTATAACCAAATCAACAAACAAGAAGTTCTGGATAAGCTGTGGAGAAAAGGGAACCCTGGTACACTTTTGATGGGAATGCAGACTGGTGCAGCTACTGTGGAAAACAGTATGGAATTTCCTCAAAAAACAAAAGATGGAACTGCCTTTTGACCCAGCAATTCCATTGCTGGAATAATTTCTAAGAATCCTGAAACAACAGAAATCAAAGGCATTCCTGTACACCAACAACGAAACTGCAGAAGCAGAAATCAGGAAAAAAATCCCATTTGATATAGCAACAAGAAAAATAAAGTACCTAGGAATCAACCTAACCAAGGAGGTAAAAGACCTGTACTCAGAAAACTACACAACACTGAAGAAAGAAATTAAGGAAGACACAAACAAATGGAAGCATGTACCATGCTCATGGATTGGAAGAATTAACATCATCAAAATGGCCATACTACCCAAAGCAATCTATAGATTCAATGCAATCCCTATTAGAGTACCCATGACATATTTCACAGATATAGAACAAATATTTCAGAAAGTTATATGGAACAATAAACGACCCCGAATAGCTGCAGCAATTTTGAGAAAGAAGAACAAAGCAAGAGGGATCACAATACCTGATATCAAACTGTATTACAAGGCCACTGTCATCAAAACAGCCTGGTACTGGCATAAAAACAGGCACATAGACCAATGGAACAGAACAGAGAGCCCAGAAATAAACTCAAGCCTTTACGGTCAATTAATATTTGACAAAGGAGGCAGGAGCATAAAATGGAGCAAAAACAGCCTCTTCAACAGATGGTGTTGGGAGATCTGGACAGCTACGTGCAAAAAAATGAAACTCGATCACCAACTTACGCCATACACAAAAATAAACTCAAGATGGGTAAAAGACTTAAATATAAGTCGTAACACCATAAAAGTCCTAGAGGAAAACATTGGCAGGAAAATCTCAGACATTCCACGCAGCAACATCCTCACAGACACGTCCCCTAAAGCAAGGGACATAAAGGAAAGAATAAACAAATGGGACCTCATCAGAATAAAAAGCTTCTGCATGGCTAAAGAAAACAGCACCAAATTACAAAGAGAACCAACAGTATGGGAAAACATATTTGCCAATGATACCTCAGACAAGGGCCTGATCTCCAAAATATATAAAGAACTCACATGACTCCACTCCAGGAAGACAAACAACCCAATTAAAAAATGGGCAAAGGACTTGAACAGACACTTCTCCAAGGAAGACATACAGAGGGCCCAGAGACATATGAAAAGAGGCTCAGCATCACTAGCCATCAGAGAGATGCAAATTAAAATCATAATGAGGTACCATCTCACACCAGTCAGAGTGGCCAACATAAACAAATCCACAAACAAATGTTGGAGAGGATGTGGAGAAAAGAGAACCCTAGTGCACTGTTGGTGGGAATGCAGACTGGTGAGGCCACTGTGGAAAACAGTATGGAATTTCCTCAGAAAACTAAAAATGGAACTGCCCTTTGACCCAGCAATTCCACTGCTGGGATTATACCCTAAGAACCCTGGAACGCCAATCCAAAAGACCCTGTGCACCCCAATGTTCATAGTAGCACAATTTACAATAGCCAAGTACTGGAAGCAACCGAAGTGCCCATCAGCAAACGAGTGGATCCAAAAACTATGGTATATTTACACAATGGAATTCTACGCAGCAGAGAGAAAGAAGGAGCTTATACCCTTTGCAACAGCATGGATGGAACTGGAGAGCATTATGCTAAGTGAAATAAGCCAGGCGGTGAGGGACAAATACCATATGATCTCACCTTTAACTGGAACATAATAAATAAGTAGAAGAAAAAAGGAAACAAAATATAACTAGAGACATTGAAATTAAGAACAATCTAACAATGGACAGGGGGGAGTGGGGAAGGGACAGTGAGGAGAGGGCATTACAGGAACTACTATAAAGGCCACATGGACAAAATCAAGGGGGAGGGTGGACGTGGGGAGCGTGGGGGTTTTGGCTGGGGTGGGGTGGAGGGATGGGGAGAAAAGGCACACAACTGTAATTGAATAAAAATAAAAAATTAAAATAAAATTAAAAAAAAAGGAGAACATTTCAGTCAGAATAATGTGCGAGTTAAGTACCTGAGACAGGAAAAAGTGTGGTTGTTGCAGAAAGTGAAAACAAAAAATGCTGGAGGTCACTGAGTAAAGCAAATAGTATGAAAAGAATTTTGAAAAATAGAGTCCAGAGTTCTAGCCAAGATGGAGGCATAGGTAGAAACCCTTCACTTCCTTGAACAACCAAAAGGAGGATAACAGCCAATCTAACATCAATAAACAACAGGAAGCGCCAGAAAATCAAACTGCATGGAACTCTACCAACCAAGGAATTAAAGAAAAAATCAATCAAAACAACCGGACCAGTAAGGCAGCAGACCTTGAAGGCCAGTCAGCTAAGAAAAACCAGGGCGAGTGGGCAGACCTTGGGGGCGGGGCTGGCTGCAGGCTGCAAGGCAGCAGGCTGTGTGGGCTGCGCAGGTGAGGCTGACTTAAGGGGAAACAAACTCAAGAGTTGATACAGTGGTTGCTACCTTGGGAGAAGCTCCCAGTCTCACACAAGAGTCCCACAGTTAGTGCGCTAGGGACAAGCAAGCAAGCCACAAGCAAGTGAGCCATACTGTTCTCTCTGGCCCTGCCCCCACAGGCAGCCCCGCAGGGCAGCAAAGAGGGTTGCCCCACCTGGGTGAATACCTAAGGCCCTGCCCCTTACAACATATCAGGTATGTGGACACAAAGAAATATGGCCCAAATGAAAGAACAGAGCATAACCTCAGAAAGAGGACTAAGTGATGAGGACATAGCCAACTTATCTGATGGAGAATTTAAAGCCCTGGTAATCAAAATGCTCACAGATCTGATTGAGCTTGGTCGAAAGATGAAAAAACAAATGAAAGATACCCAAAATGAAATAAAGCAAAATATTCAGGGAACCAACAGTGACAGGAAGGAAACCAGGATGCAAAGCAACAATTTGGAACAAAAGGAAACACTAAACATCCAACTGGAACAGAATGAAGAAACAAGAATTCAAAAAAGTGAAGAGAGTCTTACAAACCTCTGGGACAACCTGAAATGCTCCAATATCCAAATTATAGGGGTCCCAGGAGGAGAAGAACAGTAAGAAGTTGAAAACTTATTTGAGCAAATAATGAAGGAGAATTTCCCCAATCTGGTGAAGGAAATAGACTTCCAGGAAGTCCAGGAAGCCCAGAGAGTCTCAAAGAAGTGGGACCCAAAGAGGAACACACCAAGGCACATCATCATTAAGTTACCCAAGATTAAATATAAAGAGAGAATCCAAAAAGAAGCAAAGGAAAAGGTGAGAGTTACCTACAAAGGAGTGCCCATTAGACTATCAGCTGATTTCTCCAAAGAAACCTTGCAGGCAAGAAGGGTCTGGAAAGAAGTATTTGAAGTCATGAAAGGCAAGGACCTACATTCAAGTGTACTCTATCCAGCAAAGCTTTCGTTTAGAATGGAAGGGCAGATAAAGTGCTTCCCAGATAATGTCCAGTTAAGGGAGTTCATCATCACCAAGACCTTATTATATGAAATGTTAAAGGGACTTATCTAAGAAAGAGAAGGTCAAAAATATGAACAACAAAATGACAACAAACTCACAACTATCAACAAATGAACCTAAAAGGAAAGAAAAACAATGAAAACAAAAACTAAGCAAACAACTAGAACAGGAACAGAAACAGAGAAATGAACACCACATGGAGGGATTTCAGTGGGGAGGGGGAAGGGAGGAATGGGGGGAAAGGTACAGGGAAGAAGAAGCATAATTAGTGGGCATAAAATAGATGGGGAGGGATAAAAATGGTATAGGAAACAGAGGACTCAAAGAACTTATATGTACAACCCATGGACATGAACTAAGGGGGGGAATGCTGGAGGGTTGAGGGGGCATGGTAGTTGGAAGATAAAGGGAGAAAAAGTTGGGAAAACTGTAATAGCATAATCAATAAAAAATGCTTAAAAAAAAAGAAAAATCGAGTCCAGATCATGTAAGACCTTGTAGACTATATCAAAAGATTGTTATTCTTTTTATTTTTTAATTTTATTTTTCAATTACAGTTTATATTCAATATTATTTTGTATTAGTTTCATGTGTATAGCATAGTAGTAAAACAGTCATATACTTTACAAAGTGATCCTCCCAATATTTCAAATACCCATCTGGCACCATACATAGTTATTACAATATCATTGACTATATTCCCTACGCAGTATTTTACATCCCCATGAGTATTTTGTAACTGCCAGTTTCTACTTCTTAATAGGAAACCATGGAAAGGTTTTAATCAGGACCATGGAAGGGAACAGATTGGTATTTTTAAAAGACCGCTTGGGTTGCAGTGAGAAAAATGTATTAAAGCAGGACAAAAGGGGAAAAAAGTAAGACCAGGTGGGATGCTTTTTCAATAGTCCAATCAGAAGATAATAGATTGGACTGGGAAAATGACAATGATAAAAGAAATAAATAGAGGAAATTGAGATATATTTTTGAAATAAAATTGGCAGGTAGATCGTCAATTGGATATGTAGAGTAAAGAGTGTCAAAGAGTTTGTCATTGATGATTCCCAGGTTTTGGTTTATACACTTGCATAAAGAGTAACATGGCTTGGCCCTGCAGATCCCAGAACTTGCTCATGGTAGGTATCGGGAAAGTAATTCTTGATGTGCCACTCAGGATCTCAGCAGAAAACACATGGCACTCTCAAACAGGATAATGAAGAGAGATTAATAAAAGGACAATTTGTTATGGTGTAACAAAGGTTATTAGTTATAATCACTCTCAGTGGAGCTCACTGGGACTAGAAACACTCTAGAACCCTTATGAACCCTAGCTTTGAAGATACAAAATGAAAGAATGATTCCCATAACCTGGAAAGACTAGCTAAGTGAAGATTTTCTGTAACAGTAGCTGTGACTTTTGGTAAAAGGACCCAGCCAATATGTCTTATAACTTCCTGCTGGTGTGCCCCATGGGCCAAACTTGACTACAAGCCAGAGAGAAAGGAGTTCATTGATACAGTCCACAAAGGTTAAACTCCTGGATATATGCAAAATGGATAAGTGTGAAGAGTGGCCCTGGAGAACAAGGCAGGGAATGTCCAGCACAGCCCATTCCCTTGCTCCTCAGCATCCAGTCATTGTTTGTCCAGATAAAATACTTGCATCCCCAACAGAGAACACACACATTCCCATCAGCTACCATCTAGTTGCAGGTTGGCATCAATTCAATGATATTTCCACTGGAAAATAAAATATCAGTTGCCACCGTTACTCTTTATTTAAATGAGGGTGGGAAGAAGGAAAAAGAAACAAAGTAAAGCATAGCTTCTTGAGCTCCTGATTTTCTAACTTTTTATGAGTCCTAAGTTTGATAATCATTTTTTCTTCTTCTATAGCCAATCCCTTGTGCTCCTTTGCCCTCTTAAGCATGTTGGCTGGGTGTGTTTTCTTTTGCTAATAGAATATCCCAAATTTTATCACTGCAGGATCTGAGTCTTTGACAGTTTTACACTTGTTTTGATTTTTCACTGATCATGGATATTAGGCAAGATAATAAAGAGGCACCTCAATGAATCCACTGAGTTCCAGTAATGATCCCTCTTGGCTTTATTGTGCAGCAGCAACCCATTTTCCCTTGATAATCGGAGTCAATTACCAAGCAAGTACCATGAGTCTGTCTGTGCTATTAGTTCATGAAGAGCCACAAATTAGCCTCGGCTTTCAATTTATTAAAAGCATGACTCTGTTCCCCTAGTGGAAGCATTCTACTCTTGAGTAGTAGGACTTCCAAGTCAACCAAAGCCAATACTGAGGTAACAAGAAGCAAGCATTCCTTCCATGCTTTGTTAGATATAATAGTGAGAAGTGCAATCCCACCTCCATCTCTTCATTCCTGGATTTTATTTCCTTGACATTGGAGTCAGATCCACAAAAACATCACTAAAACTGATGTCAAGGAGCTTACGCTGTATGTTTTCTTCTAGGAATTTTATTATTTTAGGTCTTACATTCAAGTCTTTATTTTGGGTTAAATTTTGTGTGTGATGTAAGACAGTGATCTATTTTGACACATTTGCAAGTGACTGTCCAGTTTTTCCAACATCATTTACTAAAGAAATTATCCTTTTTTCAGTGTATATTTTTTACTCCTTTGTTGTAAATGTCCATATATATTTGGGTTCATTTCTGGACTTTCAAATCAGTTCCATTTTTCTGTGTCTTTGTCTTTGTGCAAATACCATACTGTTTTGATTACTACAGCCTCACAGTATAATCTGAAATCAGAGAGCATGATACCTGAAACTTTCTTCTTTTTTCTCAAGATTGCTTTGGTTATTAATGGTCTTATGTTGTTCAGTAAAAATTTTGGATTTATTTGTTCTAGTTCTGTGAAATGTACCATTGGAAATTTGATAGGCATTGCATTGAATCCGTAGATTGCTTTGGGTACTACTAACATTTTTTTTATTGTTGTTCAAATACAGTTTCCATTTTCAACCCACCATGGCCCCCCACCACACCCATCTCTGCCTCCCACCCTTGAACCTACCCCCTTTGGTTTGTCTATGTGTCCTTTATACATGTTCCTTGATGACCTTCCCCTATTTTCCCCCCATTATCCCTACCCCTCCTCCCTGCTGGCTACTCTCAGTTTGTTCTTTATTTCAATGTCTCTGTTTATATTTTGCTTGCTTGTTTGTTTTTGTTGATTAGGTTCCACTTATAGGTGAGATCATGTGGTATTTGTCTTTCATCGCCTGGCTTATTTCACTTTGCATAATGCTCTCTACTTCCATCCATGCTGTCACGAAAGGTAGGAGGTCCTTCTTTCTTTCTGCTGCATACTATTCCATTGTGTAAATGTACCACAGTTTTTTGATCCACTTATTTACTGCTGGGCATTTAGGTTGCTTCCAGCACTTGGCTACTATAAATTGTGCTGCTGTGAACACTGGGTGCACAGGTTGTTTTGAATTGGTGTTTCAGGATTCTTTTCGTTTTTTAATTGTAATTTTTTATTGTTATTCAATTACAGTTGTGTGGCTTTTCTCCCCATCCCTCCACCCCACCCCAGCCAAACCCCCGTCCCTCCCCCACTTCCACCCTCCCCCTTGATTTTGTCCATGTGTCCTTTATAGTAGTTCCTGTAATCCCCTGTCCTCACTGTCCCCTCCCCACTCCCCCCTGTCCATTGTTAGATTGTTTTTTTTTTAATTTTTATTGTTATTCAATTACAGTTGTATGCCTTTTCTCCCCATCCCTCCACCCCACCCCAGGTGAACCCACCTCCCTCCCCCACCTCCACCCTCCCCCTTGGTTTTGTCCATGTGTCCTTTATAGTAGTTCCTGTAATGCCCTCTTCCCACTGTCCCCGCCGCCCCCCCCCCCCGCCCTGGCTATTGTTAGATTGTTCTTAATTTCAATGTCTCTGGTTATATTTTGTTTCCTTTTTTCTTCTACTTATTATGTTCCAGTTAAAGGTGAGATCATATGGTATTTGTCCCTCACCGCCTGGCTTATTTCACTTAGCATAATGCTCTCCAGTTCCATCCATGCTGTTGCAAAGGGTATAAGCTCCTTCTTTCTCTCTGCTGCGTAGAATTCCATTGTGTAAATATACCATAGTTTTTGGATCCACTCGTTTGCTGATGGGCACTTCGGATGCTTCCAGTACTTGGCTATTGTAAATTGTGCTGCTATGAACATTGGGGTGCACACGGTCTTTTGGATTGGTGTTTCAGGGTTCTTAGGGTATAATCCCAGCAGCGGAATTGCTGGGTCAAAGGGCAGTTCCATTTTTAGTTTTCTGAGGAAATTCCATACTGTTTTCCACAGTGGCCTCACCAGTCTGCATTCCCACCAACACTGCACTAGGGTTCCCTTTTCTCCGCATCCTCTCCAACATTTGTTTGTGGATTTGTTTATGTTGGCCACTCTGACTGGTGTGAGATGATACCTCATTGTGGTTTTAATTTGCATCTCTCTGATGGCTAGTGATACTGAGCATCTTTTCATATGTCTCTGGGCCCTCTGTATGTCTTCCTTGGAGAAGTGTCTGTTCAAGTCCTTTGCCCATTTTTTAATTGGGTTGTTTGTCTTCCTGGAGTGGAGTCGTGTGAGTTCTTTATATATTTTGGAGATCAGGCCCTTGTCTGAGGTATCATTGGCAAATATGTTTTCCCATACTGTTGGTTCTCTTTGTAATTTGGTGCTGTTTTCTTTAGCCATGCAGAAGCTTTTTATTTTGATGAGGTCCCATTTGTTTATTCTTTCCTTTATGTCCCTTGCTTTAGGGGATGTGTCTGTGAGGATGTTGCTGCGTGGAATGTCTGACATTTTCCTGCCAATGTTTTCCTCAAGGACTTTTATGGTGTTACGACTTATATTTAAGTCTTTTATCCATCTTGAGTTTATTTTCGTGTATGGCGTAAGTTGGTGATCGAGTTTCATTTTTTTGCACATGGCTGTCCAGATCTCCCAACACCATCTGTTGAAGAGGCTGTTTTTGCTCCATTTTATGCTCCTGCCTCCTTTGTCGAATATTAATTGACCGTAAAGGCTTGAGTTTATTTCTGGGCTCTCTGTTCTGTTCCATTGGTCTATGTGCCTGTTTTTATGCCAGTACCAGGCTGTTTTGATGACAGTGGCCTTGTAATACAGTTTGATATCAGGTATTGTGATCCCTCCTGCTTTGTTCTTCTTTCTCAAAATTGCTGCAGCTATTCGGGGTCGTTTATTGTTCCATATAACTTTCTGAAATATTTGTTCTATATCTGTGAAATATGTCATGGGTACTCTAATAGGGATTGCATTGAATCTATAGATTGCTTTGGGTAGTATGGCCATTTTGATGATGTTAATTCTTCCAATCCATGAGCATGGTACATGCTTCCATTTGTTTGTCTTCCTTAATTTCTTTCTTCAGTGTTGTGTAGTTTTCTGAGTACAGATCTTTTGCCTCGTTGGTTAGGTTGATTCCTAGGTACGTTATTTTTCTTGTTGCTATATCAAATGGGATTTTTTCCCTGATTTCTGCTTCTGTAGATTCGTTGTTGGTGTACAGGAATGCCTTTGATTTCTGAGTATTGACTTTGTATCCAGCTGTTTTGCCAAATTCATTTATTAGGTCGAGTAGTTTTTTGGTGGAGTCTATAGGATTTTCCATGTACACTATCATGTCATCTGCAAACAGTGACAGTTTCATTTCCTGCTTTCCAATTTGGATGCCTTTTATTGCTTTTTCTTGTCTCATTGCTGTGGCTAGGACTTCCAGTACTATGTTGAATAGAAGTGGTGAGAGAGGGCATCCTTGTCTTGTTCCTGATCTTAGTGGGAAAGCTCTAAGTTTTTGTCCATTGAGTGTGATGTTGGCTGTAGGTCTCTCATATATGGCCTTCATTATGTTGAGGACTGCTCCCTTTATTCCCACTTTGCTGAGTGTTTTTATCAGAAATAGGTGCTGTATCTTATCGAACGCTTTTTCCGCATCTATTGATATGATCATGTGATTTTTGTCTTTGCTGTTGTTGATGTGATGTATTATGTTTATTGATTTGCGAATATTGTACCATCCTTGCATCCCTGGGATGAATCCCACTTGGTCATGGTGGATGATCTTTTTAATGTATTGCTGGATGCGGTTTGCTAATATTTTTTGAGAATTTTAGCGTCTATGTTCATCAGCGATATTGGCCTGAGGTTTTCTTTCTTCGTTGTGTCTTTATCTGGTTTTGGGATTAGGATGATGCTGGCTTCATAAAATGAGTTTGGGAGTCTTCCATCAGTTTGGATTTTTTTGAATAGTCTGTGAAGGATAGGGGTTAGCTCTTCCTTAAATGCTTTGTAGAATTCTTCTGTGAAACCATCTGGTTCAGGGCTTTTGTGTGTTGGGAGTTTTTTTGATGACTGCTTCAATTTCGTCTGCTGTTATTGGTCTGTTCAGGTTTTCTGCTTCTTCTTCATTCAGTTTTGGAAGATTATATTTTTCTAGAAATGTGTCCACTTCATCTAGGTTTTCAAATTTCTTAGCATACAGTTCTTCGTAGTAATTTCTTACGATCCTTTGTATTTCTGTGGTATCAGTTGTAATCTCTCCTCTTTCATTTCTAATTCTGTTTATTTGGATCCTCTCTCTTTTTTTCTTGATGAGCCTACTTAAAGGCTTGTCGATTTTGTTTATCTTTTCAAAGAACCAGCTCCTGGTTTCATTGATCCTTAGAATTGTGCTTTTAGTCTCTATGTCATTTAGTTCTGCTCTGATCTTGGTTATTTCCTTCCTTCTGCTTGCTCTGGGCTGTCTTTGTTGTTGTTCCTCCAGTTCTTGTAGGCGTAGGGTTAGGTTGTTTGTTTGAACTGTTTCTATCTTCTTAAGGTAGTCCTGTATTGCTATGAACTTCCCTCTCAGGACTGCCTTTGCTGTGTCCCATAGGTTTTGGGTTGTTGTGAGTTCGTTTTCATTTGTTTCCAGGAAGTTTTTGATTTCTTCCCTAATCTCGTTCTTGACCCATTCATTGTTTAATAGCATGCTATTCAGTCTCCATGATTTTGAGTGTTTTGGGTTTTTTCCTTTGGGGTTGGTTTCTAGTTTCAGACCCTTGTGGTCAGAGAAAATGCTTGATATGATTTCAATTTTCTTGAATTTGTTGAGGCTTGCTTTGTGTCCTATCATGTGGTCTATCTTTGAAAAAGTTCCATGGACACTTGAAAAGAATGTGTATTTTGCTTCTTTGGGATGAAAAGCTCTGTATATATCAGTTAAGTCCATTTCCTCTAGGGTATTGTTAAGTGACACAATATCTTTGTTGATCTTTTGTCTGGAAGACCTGTCCATTTTTGATAGTGGGGTGTTAAAGTCCCCTACTATAATTGTGTTGCTGTCAATATCTTTCTTGAAGTCCTCCAAGATTTTCTTTATGTATTTGGGTGCTCCTATGTTGGGTGCATATATATTTACAATGTTTATGTGTTCTTGGTGGATTCTTCCTTTGAGTATTATGAAGTGACCTTCTGGGTCTCTCTTTATGGCCCTTCTTTGGAAGTCTATTTTGTCTGATATAAGTATTGCTACCCCTGCTTTTTTTTCCTGTCCGTTTGCTTGGAAAATTTGTTTCTAGCCCTTCACTTTCAGTCTGTGTAAGTCTTTTGTCCTGAGATGGGTCTCTTGTAGGCAGCATATGTGTGGGTCATGTTTTCTTATCCATTCAGCTATTCTATGTCTTTTGATTGGAGCATTTAATCCATTTACGTTTAAGGTTATTATCAATAGGTAGTTATTCATTGCCATTTTTTCCTACCTGTGTTCCTCTCTCTTTCTCTTTTCCTTCCTTTCCTTAAAGCAGTCCCTTTAGCATCTCTTGCAGAGCTGGTTTGGTGGAGCTGTATTCTTTTAGACTTCTTTTGTCTGGGAAACTCTTTATTTGGCCTTCTATCTTGATTGAGAGCCTTGCTGGGTAAAGTAGTCTTGGTTGCAGGCCTCTGGTTCTCATTACTTGGAATATTTTTTGCCATTCTCTTCTGGCTTGGAGCGTTTCCATTGAGAAGTCACTTGCTAACCTTATTGGGGCTCCCTTGTATGTTACTTCCTTTTTCTCCCTTGCTGCCTTTAAGATCCTCTCTTTGTCTTGGAAATTTGCCATTTTAATGATGATGTGTCTTGCAGTGGGTCTCTTTGGGTTCCTCTTGCTTGGGACTCTCTGTGATTCCTGGATTTGGGTGACTTTTTCTCTCCTCAGATTAGGGAAATTTTCCATCATTACTTTTTCAAACAGGTTTTCTATCCCTTGTTCTTCCTCTTCTCCTTCTGGTATTGCTATTATACGGATATTGTTACGTTTCATGTTGTCCTGCATTTCCTTTAATCCCTCTTCATTCTTTCTGAGCCTCTTTTCCCTTTTTTGCTCTTTCTGGGTTTTTTTTTCTACTTTGTCCTCCAGCTCGCTGATCCGATCCTCTGCTTCATCAAGTCTGCTTTTCATTCCTTCTACTGTGTTCTTCAATTCAGAAATTGTATTCTTCATTTCCTCTTGGCCCTTGTTGATAGTTTCTACTTCCTTTTTCATGTTGATATAGTTTGCAGTGAGTTCATTGTAGTTTCCCTGTAGTTTCTGGTAGTTCTCTTCGAGCTCAGAGAGCTCAGTGAGCTTCCTGATAACCATTGCTTTGAACTCAGTATCTGATAGTTGACTTTCCTCTTTTTCAGTTAGCATTCTTTCTGAGGCTTCCTCCTTTCCTTTCATTTGGGGATTGTTTGTTTGTCTTCCCATTGTTTGTGAGACTCTTCTTGTTAGCCTCTGCTTCTTAAATTGATCTATTCTGACTCCCTGGGTTTATGGTATGAACTTCTATGGTAGAATGCCAATGGGATTCAGTGGTGCTGTCTCCTTAATCTCCTGTGCTCACTGGTCTTGAGCTGACGTTTATGGGTGTACCACGGTTTAACTCTGGTCTTTTTAGCACTCCAGGTTTTGTTGTCTCACCTGTGGGAAAAAGAGAAAGGGGGGGAAAGAAAAAAAAAAAGGGAAGGAGGGGAAAAGGGAATATAAAAGGAAAGGAAGGAGGGAAGAAGGAATAAAGAAAGATCGGAGGCAAGATAAGGTATTTTAACAAAAATTACAACAAAAGAATAAATAAAGGAAGACAGGAAGAAGGCCTAAAAAAGGTAAAGGATGGAAGGAAGAAGGAATAAAAAAAAGACAGAAGGACAGAAAGGAAGAAGGAATTCAGGGGGAAAGGAGAAAAGAAAAAAAAAAAGTCTTTTGTTGCCTTTAAACCGGTCAGGTTAGTTCTGCTGGTCTTCCTGTCTTTGGAACTGGAGGGGGTGGTTGGAAGGATTGGTTTCACTTTTCTCCCTTCCTGGGCCACACTCTTCGCTGATGTTCAGCCTCTAGTCCAGTTCCTCCGGGTCCTTCTGCTCCCCACTAGGCCTTTAGTTCACCAGCTGTGCTGTCCTTGAGTTGCACCAATTAGGGGCAACTCACATTCCACCTTCTTGCTCTTTGCTGTCTTAGATGCTGGGGGCTCTCGGTACTGCTATGGGGTAGTTCAGCCCTCTACTGGGTCGAGTCTTTCTGGGGAATGCAGTCTCCCCTAGCCCTGCAGCTCCCCTCTGCTGGGCGTTCTGCCTTCGTCCTAGAGAGCCAGTAGGCCCTGCAGGGCTCTGTGGGCAGGGGCTAGATAGGAGTTGTAGGTGTGGTCCCTCGCAGGCAGCCAGGTCCTCGATCAGCCGATCTGCTGCTTTGGGCCTGGGTCGAGTGCAGCTGGCTGGTCTACAGCTCTGGGCCTGAGTGGCGCGTGCCGGGCCGATTCAGCTGCTTGGGCCTGAGTCACAGGGGCCGCCTGGGACTGAGTCGCGCGCTGCCGAGTGGTCTAGCCACTTTGGGGCCTGAGTTGCGCGGCCCTCGGTTCGGCGGCTTTGGTCCTGTGGGTGGGGCAGCTAGCCTCTGCTCCCGGTGTGCACCCACCCGAGGTTTCAGGTGTGGGCACCCAGTCCACTATCTGGGTGCGCACAACAGGGCTTCGGGTGAGCGCCGGGGCTGCTTATCCCGTGTTCACCGTCCAGGGGCTGAGGGGGGAGGGGCACCAGAGGCAGCCGCTGCTGCGGAGAGTTCTCTAATTAGCCGCTGAGTACCTCTGTTTTCTTTTTCTTTTTGAGAAATTCTTCCTATTCAAGCCCCCCTGGTCCAAACAAGTACCTGGCTGCTCACACAGCTCAGTCTGGCTCTCTCCCAAGAATCCTGCAGCAGACCCTGCGTCCCGGCCGGGGCTTCAGCTGCCCTGGTCCCTGCACTGGTCCCAGGGACCTTATTGTCCTTAAGCACTCTTCTTACCGTCTGATCTTTCAATGTCCTCTATCTTTGGTCTCTGATCTTCATATATGCTGGAATACTGTTGGGTCTTCGCCGTGCTCCTCAGATCAGCTAGGTATTTCACTGGTGTTGAGGGGAAGTGGACTCCACTCCCACCTATCTTGCCGCCATCTTCTTTCTCTCAAAATGTTCTCCTTTCATTTGCTTCATTTATACTACTCATCTTTCAGTTCTCTGCTAAAATTTTACTTTCTTAGTTAACACTTCATTAATAATCCAGGACTGCACCCTTCCCATTATAAACTCTCATAAGTATTCTGTATTTTTTTCTTTATAACAGAATAGTGCAGTAATTTGAAAAAATAGGATCTTTCCTCCCAGAAGAATAGATGCTCAATGGGTGGTACCTGTGTATGTTTTGTTCACAAGTGTATATATCCCCAATGCCTACAATAATGCATGGCAAGTGAGTGAATGAACAAATAAATAAATGCAATCAATTGACCTGTGTGGGTGGATGAAGAGATAGAAAGGAAAAATAGCACAAGATGTGAAAACCAAAACTGTGCTTCACACGTCATTTTTTAGGTAGATGACTGCCTACTTTTCTGGTTCATACAAAGCCTGGGTTCTGAATGAATGGACAAATAATGGAAGAGAGCTAGTCTCTGTCACATATCGATTGCTCACAGATTCCAGCATCTAGTTTTTATTCAGTTATACTTTTAGAGCCTCTGAAGGTTTTCTATTTTTCAAAATATTTATTAGTTGTAAAAATTTATAAGAGGTTACACTTGGGATGCTAGCCTTGTGTTATTTCATAGTGTAACAACAAAGAACTTTTGCTTTATTTTTTTTATTTAGTCACTTTTACTTACACAATTCAATAATGCATCTCACTACATGGAATTTCCTTTAGGATCCTGTTCTTTTACATACTAGGTCTCTTTCTTGGTACCATATTCTTTATCTTGTGTGAATGTCACCTTTAAAATTATTGTAAATTTGACTGTGATTTAAAGTTGTTCATGTAATAAAACCCTGCCTCCAATTATTCTGTTTGTTGTTTCATGGTTCTCTTTAGCTAGTCTCATCTATTTATGCTTCTGGATGAACTTTCAAATAATTTTGTGCAGTTCCAAAAACAATTCTTTTGGTCTCTTGATTGGGAGGGGGTTAAACCAATAAATTTAA